>NC_133615.1:15484244-16684244 GCF_964106895.1 Numenius arquata | reverse complement strand
AAGCAGCATATGACAGTTCATTTTTGTAAAAAGGCTGAATTTTGGCATTTCTCATGCCAACGCTTTCTTAAGTTCATTTTTTCAAAAGCATATAAAATTATTGTCAGAAACAGGTCATGTCAGTACTGGGAACATCCTTGTTTGCTGTTTATGTTAACCTTGGGCTAAAGATTGGCTCTTTTTCAATATCTGAAACTTTCCAAAGAAAACAAATGGCAACATGTAAATAACTAAACCACACATGCGAAAATGACACTGAAATATAATGTGCCGGGTCAAACTTTAGTTGGGTTAAGTCAAGCATTTAGAATAATCCTTCTTTACCCCACTTAAATGTCACATAGGTAAGTCGTGACAGCTCACTCACTGACGAAAAGCTTGCATTGTCCTCAAGGATGAATTCAGGACCTCAGGAAGCTACCAAGTCAAATGAAAAACAGAGACAACAGGCAATGGCTTAGCAGCTTAAGCCATATGACTCCGATCAGTCTAGCCATAATTTCAAATGCCAGCAGGATCATTACCAAGCTAATGCAGATCTATTGAGTACTTGGCCATTTACTACAGGCAGAACAAGTTCTTTGAGTTAAATCCTAAGAAATTAGATCCTTTGGGGCTTTAATGGTTATTAAAAATCACAGGATATTTTCATAAGGGGAGGAGCTTATTAATCTTATGCCCTTAACCAAATTAGCCCTTTCTTCCTACAAATACACTTTCAGTTCCTTACTGCAAAAGGAAGATATGAGAGGAAGAGAGAATGAAACTCTCCAATTATGTGCTTTATCTTGCAAAAGCTGTACTACTTCTATCACTGCAACTCAAAGGCACTGTGGGTTTTTCGCAATGAAAGCCCCAGGATGATGTTCCTGGAATTTCTGTACCAGTGGCTGCCTACTCTGCACTTATGATTAAACACTGGTCACCTCTTGCAGATTCGATTTGCTGGGTGTCCCAGGCACCTGATATTCCACTCCAGTGAATGGTGTCTGCTGTGGGAAGGCTGTACTCACCTGGCCTCCAGCTCTCATGGCTGCTTTGCAAGCCCAGTCTGGTGGCTGGTTTATGAACACAGTAAGCAGGGTGCTGCAGAGATACAGGGAAGACTTGTGAGCACAAACACTTGCACGCATACACTGTGGGTTTTATTAGCATCATTAGCCCACAATAACAAGAATTGATCAGAGATCAAAACCCTCTGTAACCTAATTATAAAACAAAAGATAAAGGGTAAAGGTGGATGCAAGAGCAATGAGAGTTTATTGGTCAGTTTGACAGGAGGGACACTGATGTGACTGAAAGGGTTTGTAGGTACTACAGAAAAGGAGAGTTGGAAGGCAAACAGTGAGATAACTCTGTGGGTGATTAGAGGAAACCACATCAGAGTGTAAAAAATGCCATGGGAGATAGTGCAGAAGTGTTTAATTTGAGAAGTATATGGAAGGCCAATGAAAAACGGTGTGATTAATCTATCACAGACAGCAGCCACCATTTATGTAGAGAAGGAGGGATGTTATCCTGCTGATGGAATGAGGAAGGGTCTGTGAAGAGAAGGGCTGGGATTCAGCTCCAGACTCAGACACCTGAATGCAAGCAAAGGGATTAAAGAGCAATTTGGGAGGAATGCAAATGAAAGCCAAGGTGATAATGAAGATATGACTGTGATTACCACAGTGTAGATGCTCCATTTCTTAAAGCTTACAGATCAAGACTGGGTGCCTGCTAGTGTGTATTCACACACAAATCACTTGGCTTGATAAAAAGATATTCAGTGAAATGTGATCTTAAAATCCTTAAAATCTGAGCATCTTTGTATTATGATTTATTGGTGTTCTGCATTTCCATCTGTCATGGGTAGACCTTTAGCATTTCCAACATCAGTGACTTGGTACTGCTGATGATGGGGAGTGGGCACTGATCCAGCCTGGAGTTCTTCAATATCCTTCTATGAAACACTGGCAAGAATCAGAAACGCTAAGTGGCTTTCCCAAACCCGGATTATATCTATCAATAGGAGCCAGATCTCCTAATTCACTGTTCTTTAGCAATCCGCTGATAACATTCTCATGGCTTTGTTTTAATAATTTGTTATTTTGAAACTGGATGATGTTGGAAAATTGTCAGAATACTTGAAAATAGCCAGTGAAGTTATATTTAGTGGATCATACAAGTTTTAATTCATTTTCTATTTTAGCTTTTTATTGAGACAGTTCACCCCAGTAAGGAAAAAGCACAAGTTGCCTTTTCCCTTTCATCTTACACTTGTGGTGAGAAACACAATGTTTGAATTCTTAGTTTGGAATAACTCTGCCTGAACAAATAGTAAAACAGAAGAACAGACTTATCTATAAGATAAAGACCTTTGAGCATTTTGGGAAGAATGTTTGAAAGATCAAAACATTACAGGTTTCTCACCGTTGCTGGGAATTGAAAAATAAACAGAATTAGCTAGAGATCTGGCTGAAAGAAAGCAATTTCTAAGGAAAAAAAATTATCCTCCTAAATACGTTGTTCTCTTTCCAGTGTTATATTAAGTCAAAAATTACGCTGGTACCGAACAAGTAATTTATACCAGTGCAAATCCAAAGAGTTTCAACAAAGATGAAAGAGGGCTTTTATGTTTAGAGTACCATTATCAGCAAGTGCTTCAGAGCATTTTCCAGTTTTAATTACTTTAACAGCATGCAGAGCAAGAAAGGATAAGTTTGAACTATCTTGCATGGGTTATGAAATGTCAGAGCCTAACTGATATAATACATTGTGCCTACATGGCTCAAAAGCCTAAGGAAGCAATCCTTTATTCCAGAGATTTCAGACCAAATCCCATCCAGCTTGATACTCAGTGAAAGTTGCAATGTAATGGATTTTCAGCCTGAAATGAGTTGGTTTGCAGTTAAGATCCTCTTGGAGATATGACCAAAGATTCGAATCAACATGACAGTTGCCTGTCCTTATGGAGGCAGACTAGATGATTGGTTAAGATTAGATATCTCATATTCCAGCCACCTAAAAGTTATATAAATCCCACCCTCCCTTACCTCTTTCCTCATCTTCTGCACTGAGTGCCATCCATCTTTGCAACAGCACCATCGGAGGTACCCAGCAGAAATACTTTATAAGCTCAGTTGGCAGGGGGGAGCTTCCACTGTTACTAAAACATTCTCTGGGCAAAAGATGTTGAATCATCTTTTAGAGTTTGAACTTCTTCTCATTCAGCCACCATCCTAGAAATTTATTCCCACTGACTTTCATGTTGACTTTCACTTGCCTAGGGAAACCCACACTGCGTTTGGGCTTCCAATGAGATGACTCCTGAGGGTATTTCTGCCTGAAGGCAGGAAGAATTTTCAGGACTAGATTTAATCATGATAATGTGGAATGAGAGCTTAGGATCATGTTTTTTACTTGGACATTCACATTACCTGCACCTGCTTTCTAGCATGCCTTCAACAAGCTAGTACTTTTTAGACAGATATGAAGGCAAAGACTGTCTCCAGGGAAATGGCAGACTGGCTAGATGGCATATGAATGAGGAAAAGACATCGTGTTGTAGCAGAAGCCAGATAGTTAAAGAGCAAAGTATTGTGTTAGTCTCATGCTCTGACATGTCTTAGCCAGCAAATTAGCTGGTATTTTGTGATTCTGTTACTCAGCAGCTTAGACTTACACTGTTTGTGGCAATATGGGTGGGAAACTAAGCTTTCGATAATGAGGGGCTATGAATGGAGACCCTCTAGCACACAAATATGACCTGTCATGATGTCCCCCATTGGAGAAGAGATCAAGCAATATTTTGTTGCTGGAGTGGGAGGAGAAAACACTTCTGTTGGAGGATCAGACCCATCTGCCCTTGATCCAGAAAACTTATACAGCCAGACTTGCATGATCCCTGCAGCCTTCCAAGTGAATTGCAGCCTTGTACTCACTATAGAGCCATCTATTACTCCCCACTGTGTATGTACCTACCTAAAAATCCATAACCAGTCTCACACTGAATCAATGCTCACAGTCAACTTGTATCTAAACAGACTGAATAAAAGTAAGAACTCTGAAGATCCTCTTATTTATCTCATGACAAGCAGAGAGACTCCCAGTTCTTCTGCTCCTGACACCTTTGTCAATAAAATCTGCAGATTGCACAATATAAAGTTGTTTTAGAATTCATCTCCTTGACAATAACAGAACCTTTGAACAAGAATGCTTTATGTGGTTATGGCAAGAACAGTGCTCAAGCAGAGACTGCATCAGAAAAGTGCAAAAATAAAATTTTGTTCCTCTTGAAGAGTCACATTTCAAGCAATTTTTTGATGTAATAAAAAAAATTGGATTTGATTTTAAAGAAAAATTTCTATTTGGCTGGCAATTAGATCATAAGTAAGAATCATAAGACTTATTAGATCATATATTCCATTCGCCTTCCACTACAGAATCATTTTTCAGACATGAGGTCTAATTTCATTATTTCAAAAGGACAAAACATGAGACTTATGGAAAGTAATGTAACTGCTACAGTATTCACCCTTCGAAGAATGTTTTTAGTCAGTACCATCAAAACTAATTTCTGGCAAAATAAACTGCAAGTGGAAATGATGGCAAATGGATATCTATTTTGCTGAGTGGAAGGTGATATCAGCTCACCTACCTGCCTTAATTTGTATTCACAGCTATTTATGAGCACATAGTAGGAGATGTTTGAAAAGTCGTGCCCCAAATTTTTAAGATATACGTCATTTATTCTAAATTTACAGTTACAACTAGAGCTGTTTCAGTCTGTTATGTAAATATTGTGCTAGGTTTTACAATAAAAGGTAGAATTTTCAAAGCCAAGCAGAGAACTTAGGCATGAAGTTTCATTCATTTCAGTGGAAAGTTTATGTCAAAATCCTGGTCCTAGGATTTAGGTGGGTGGATTACATGCTTAAGCAGTGATTTCAGATAATATAATCTAAAAGAAGGAACCCAAAGTTGAATTTTAAACTCATTCTTAGTATTTTATTCATTTGTCTCTGAGAAGAATTCAGTTTTGTTTCAAATTTGAATTTTGATTCTTACCTTTAATATAACTGAAACAAAACTGACTGTGAAAGAACTATTTTTAAGACTGTATTTTGCCCCATCCCTGGAAGTGTTCGAGGCCAGGTTGGATTGGGCTTTGAGCAACCTGGCCTAGTGGAAGGTGTCCCTACCCATGGCAGGGGGGTTGGAACTAGATGATCTTTAAGGTCCCTTCCAACTCTAATAATTCTATGATTGAAGACAATTCTAGAACAAGGTAATTGGACAGAGACCTCCATCTCCAGTTTATTACTTGGGCAAAGGTCCAGGAAAATGACGAAATGCCTGGGAATGAATGGAAGTGACAGTGATATAGTGGCATAATAGTTTGCACCCCAATAATATTCGGCCAAGGACACTCTGAGGTTTTATCAACAATAAATTAACAAGAGAAGTAATATTTCCTCATTTTACAGATGCATGCAGAAGGCTTAGAAGTCTCAATTGACTTGACTATTTCCTATGACTGGTTGAAAAAGATGGAAAAAATTATCTATTAGCTTCCAATTTCTCTGATTTTTTAATGCTTAATAGCAGCACTGGTGGAGGAGCTGAGATTTGTAGATAATTTGGAGCCTGCCAGTGCAGCAAATCCATATGCACATGGTATAAAACATGCAACAAAGCCACTGCATACTAGTGGGGTTTGTATTTTGGTGGGACCAGTCTGTGCTTCAAATGTGTCATTATCCTTCATAAGGAAGTTTCGTTCCACTCTTGAATCAGCTCGCATTGTTAATGTGCTCATCAGCAAACTCAGAAGGATACACAGACATATGCAAGGAATCTAACATTTGACTACAAAAGAAGAAATTACAATCTACTGTAGTATTTAATCTGTCAGCGGAGGTCTGGATTAGAAATGGGTTCAGTGCTGATACTGGCTTCAGAAAGCCAATGTCACTCCAGTCTTCAAAAAGGGAAAGAAGGAGGACCCAGGAAACTACAGGCCAGTCAGCCTCACCTCCATCCCTGGAAAAATGATGGAACGGCTCATTCTGGGCATCATCTCAAAGCATATGGAGGAAAAGAAAGCTATAAGAAGCAGTCAACATGGATTCACCAAGGGGAAATCATGTCTGACTAACCTGATAGCCTTCTACGATGGCATGACTGGTTGGATAAAAGAGGGGAGGGCGGTGGAAGTTGTCTACCTTGAATTCAGCAAGGCTTTTGACACGGTCTCCCACAGCGTCCTCATAGGTAAGCTTAGGAAGTGTGGATTAGATGAATGGACAGTGAGGTGGATTGAAAACGGGCTGAAAGACAGAGCTCAGAGGGTCATGATTAGTGGCACAGAATCTAGTTGGAGGTCCGTACTAAGTGGTGTTCCCCAGGGGTCAGTACTGGGTCCAGTCCTATTCAATATAGAATCATAGAATGGTTAGAGTTGGAAGGGACCTTAAAGATCATCGACTTCCAACCCCCCTGCCATGGGCAGGGACACCTCCACTAGACCAGGTTGCTCAAAGCCCCATCCAGCCTGGCCTTAAACACTTCCAGGGATGGGGCATCCACAACTTCTCTGGGCAACCTGTTCCAGTGCTTCACTACCCTCACAGTAAAGAATTTCCTCCTAATATCTAATCTAGATCTCCCCTCTTCCAATTTAAAACCATTACCCCTTATCCTGTCACTACATCTCCTGACAGAGTCCCTCTCCGGCTCTCCTGTAGGCTCCCTTCAGATATTGGAAGGCTGCTATGAGGTCTCCCCGGAGCCTTCTCTTCTCCAGGCTGAACAACCCCAGCTCTCTCAGCCTGTCTTCATAGGGGAGGTGCTCCATCCCTCTGATCATCTTCGTGGCCCTCCTCTGGACCCCTTCCAACAGGTCCATGTCCTTCCTGTGTTGAGGACTCCAAAGCTGGACACAGTACTCCAGGTGGGGTCTCATGAGAGCAGAGTAGAGGGGTAGAATCACCTCCCGTGACCTGCTGGCCACACTTCTCTTGATGCAGCCCAGGATGCGATTGGCTTTCTGGGCTGCCAGCGTGCACTGCCGGCTCATGTTGAGCTTCTCATCCACCAACACCCCCAAGTCCTTCTCCTCAGGGCTGCTCTCTAGCCATTCTCCGCCCAACCTGTATTTGTGCCTGGGATTGCCACGTCCCAGGTGCACGACCCTGCACTTGGCCTGGTTGAACTTCATGCGATTTGCACGAGTCCATCTCTCAAGCCTGTCCAGGTCCCTCTGGATGGCATCCCTTCCCTCCAGCGTGTTGACCGCGCCACCGAGCTTGGTGTCGTCAGCAAACTTGCTGAGGGTGCACTCTATCCCACTGTCCATGTCTCCAACAAAGATGTTGAACAGCACTGGTCCCAGTACCGACCCCTGAGGAACACCACTCGTCACTGGCCGCCACTTGGACATTAAACTGTTGACCACAACCCTTTGAGTGCGGCCATTCAGCCAGTTCCTTATCCACCGAGTGGTCCATCCATCAAACCCATGACTTTGCAATTATGAGACCAGGATGTCGTGCGGGACAGTGTCAAATGCTTTGCATAAGTCCAGGTAGATGACGTCTGTTGCTCTGCCCTTGTCCACCAAGTCTGTGGCAGTATCGTAAAAGGCCACCAAATTTGTCAGGCACGATTTTCCCTTGGTGAAGCCATGTTGGCTGTCTCCAATCACCTCCTTATTTTCCATGTGCCTTAGCAGAGATTCCAGGAGGATGTTCTCCATGATCTTGCCAGGCACAGAGGTGAGGCTGACTGGCCTGTAGTTCCCTGGGTCTTCCTTTTTTCCTTTTCTGGATATCGGGGTTATGATCCCCTTTTTCCAGTCAGCAGGAACTTCACCAGATTGCCACGACTTCTCAAATATGATGGAAAGCGGCTTAGCAACTTCATCCGCCAGCTCCCTCAGGACCCGTGGGTGGATTTAGTCAGGTCCCATGGACTTACGCACCTTCAGGTTCCTTAAGAGGTCTCGAACCTGATCTTCTCCTACTGTGGGCAGTTCTTCATTCGCAGAGCCCTTGGTTTTGCCTTCCGTGACTTGGGCAGTGTGGTTAGAGCCCTTGCCGGTGAAGACTGAGGCAAAAAAGTTGTTCTGTAGCTCAGCCTTATCCGTATCCTGGGAGGCCAGGTCTCCCGTTTCCTTCCGGAGAGGGCCCACAACTTCCCTAGTCTTGCCTTTGTCCCTGACATATCTGTAGAAGTTTTTCTTATTGTTTTTGATGTCCCTGGCTAGATTTAGTTCTGCCTGGGCTTTTGCTTGCCTGATCTGGTTCCTGGCCAATCGGACAGTTTCTCTATATTCTGCCCAGTCTACCCGTCCCTGCTTCAACCCACTATAGGCCTCCTTTTTGGTCCTGAGCTTGTCCAGCAGTTCCTTGTTCATCCACGCAGGCCTGCTGGCTATTTTGCCTGACTACTTCTTTTTTGGGATGCACCTCTCCTGAGCTTGGAGGAGGTGATCCTTGAATGCCAACCAGCTTTCTTGGGCCCCTCTCTCCTCCAGTTCTTTCTCCCACGCTACCCTGCCAATCAGATCTCCCAGGAGACCAAAGTCTGCTCTTCTGAAATCCAGGGTAGCGAGCTTGCTGCACACCCTCCTCGCTGCCCTATGAATCTTGAATTGTACCATTTCGTGGTCACTGCAGCTGAGGCTACCCTTGAACTTGACATTCCCCACCAGTCCCTCCTTGTTGGTAAGGACAAGGTCCAGCACGGCTCCTCTCCTCGTTGGCTCCCCGATCATTTGAAGGAGAAAATTATCATTAACGCATTCCAAGAACTTCCTGGATTTCACGTGCCCTGCTGTGTTGTCCTTCCAACAGATATCGGGGTGGTTGAAGTCCCCCATGAGGACCAGGGTGTGCGAGCGCGATGCTGCTTCTATCTGCCTATAGAGGGCCCATCCTCCCTGTCACTCTGATCTGGTGGTCTGTAGCAGACCCCTACTGTAACATCACCTGACCCTGTTCTCCCTTTAATCCTGACCCATAAGCTCTCTGTCAGGTCTTCATCCATCCCCAGGTGGAGGTCCACACACTCCAGCTGGTCATTGACATAGAGGGCAACACCCCCCACCCTGTCTGCCCAGCCTGTCCTTCCTGAAGAGTCTGTAACCCTCCATTCCAACACTCCAGTCATAAGAGCCATCCCACCACGTCTCAGTAATGCCAATAAGATCGCAGCCCTGGAGGCATGCATACATCTCTAACTCCTCTTGCTTGTTCCCCATGCTGCATGCATTTGTGTAAAGGCACTTCAGCTGGGCGCCCAATGGGGCTGACTTACTGGCTGGAATGGCTCCATTTCCTTCGTGTTGCTCTTCAGGTGGCCTTCCTTTGTGGTGCTTTATCTGTGTTTCTCGGATTCCTTTTGCCTCAGGAGCCTCGAGGACAGGCCTGATGTTATCACCCCCCTCCCCCTTCACATCTAGTTTAAAGACCTGTCAATCAACCCTGCAATCTCTTGGGCCAGAATATTCTTCCCCCTTTGAGAGAGGCATCTTCCATTTCCTGTCAACGAGCCCAGTGCCGTATAGGCCAACCCACTGTCAAAGTACCCAAAGTTATGGTGGCAACACCAGCCACGGAACCATGTATTGACTGATTTGATCCGTCTGCTCCTCCCAGCATCATTGCCTGCCACTGGAGGGAGTGACGAAAAAATCACCTGCACCCCAGATTCCTTTACTAAGCCTCCCAACTCCCTGAAGTCTCTCTTTATAGCTCTTGAGCTTCGAGTCGCTGTCTCCTCTGCACCTACATGGAATATCAGTAGTGGATAATAATCTGAGGACCGTACTAAACCAGGAAGTTTCCTGGTGACGTCCTTCACCCGGGCACCAGGAAGAGAGCAGACTTCCCTCTGAGGAGGGTCCACCTGGCATATTGGGCCCTCTGTCCCCCTCAGGAAGGAGTCCCCAACAACTATAACCCTTCGTTTTTTCTTAGAGGGTGTGGTGGTGATGCGGGGTATATGCTTTTTTGGCTTAGGAGGCATCTGTGTTATAGGGTGCTCCTTACCTACTTCCTCACTCGACGGGCCATTCTCAAGCAGAACCTCATATCTGTTCCTCAGAGGTACTTCACAGGATGAGGTAGGTAAGGTGGGAGGTTGTCTGTTGCCACGACCACGAACCTGCTTCCACTCGCTCTTTTCATTTATGTTTTTGTCTTCAGCCTGACCAGGGGTGCCTACAGGGGCTCCTGGACCCTTGCTGCCTTTCTCCCTGTTACCCCTCAACCTTTCAACTTCTTCTTTCAGTTCTGCCACCATGCTAAGCAGATCATTGATCTGTTCACATCTTATACAGCAGGTCTCACAGCTATCACCTGGTACCAGTAAAAGGTCCTGGCACTCCCTGCAGCCTGTGACCTGGACGGCCACATGTTTCTGTGGGAGCTCTGTCTGGGTTTCCACATCCATTCTGTTTAGGGTCGAGCGCATGACCTTCCTCCGGGTGGAGACCATGGCTAAACTCCTACTGAGGAGGGGCGATGATCACCAGGACAACACACCTGTCTAGCCGACAGAGCTTCGGGTTCCTCCCTGCGTGCCCTTTGCCACACCACACCATGCCCTTTGCGTTCCTGAGAGGCCTCTTTTAGCTGTGGGGGGGAGTGGTTCCGCCCACACCGCCTCCGCAGCCTGCCCACAAGCTGCCGGGTTCTGGCAGGGACCAGTCGCTTTTACCGGCTTCAAAAGCCCTCAAAAAGAGCTCCTTGCTGGTCCTTTTAAGGTTTTTTTGCCGTGATCCCTTCCCGCAGTGCCGCTTACCTCCATGCAGCTGATCTCCTCATACCGAGGAGATATGAATATATTCATCAATGACCTGGATGAAGGGATAGAGTGTACCCTCAGCAAGTTTGCTGATGACACAAAACTGGGAGGGGTGGCTGACACACCAGAAGGCTGTGCCCCCATACAGCGAGACCTGAACAGGCTGGAGAGTTAGGCAGAGAGGAACCTGTTGTACTTCAACAAGGGCAAGTGTAGGGTGCTGCACCTGGGGAGGAATAACCCCATGCACCAGGACAGGTTGGGGGTGACCTGCTGGAGAGCAGCTCTGAGGAAAAACACCTGGGAGTCCTGGTGGACAACAGGATGACCATGAGCCAGCAGTGTGCCCTTGTGGCCAAGAAGGTCAATGGCTTCCTGGGGTGCATCAGGAAGAATGTGACCAGCAGGTCGAGGGAGGTCATCCTCCCCCTCTGCTCTGCCCTGATGAGGCCCCATCTGGAGTACTGTGTCCAGTTCTGGGCTCCCCGGTTCAAGAAGGACAGGCAACTGCTGGAGAGGGTACAGCAGAGGGCTACAAAGATGATTAGGGGACTAGAACATCTCTCTTAAGAGGAAAGGCTGAGGGACTTGGGTCTTTTTAGTCTGGAGAAGAGAAGGCTGAGGGGGGATCTGATCAACGCCTATAAATACTTAAAGGGAGGGTGTCAGAAGGATGGGGCCGGTCTTTTTTCAGTGGTGCCCAGTGACAGGACAAGAGGAAATGGGCACAAACTTGAACATAGGAAGTTCCACCTAAACACGAGGAGGAACTTCTTTACTTTGAGGGTGGCAGAGCACTGGAACAGGCTGCCCAGAGAGGTGGTGGAGTCTCCTTCTCTGGAGACGTTCAAAACCCGCCTGGACACGTTCCTGTGCAACCTGCTCTGGGTGGACCTGCTTTGGCAGGGGGGTTGGACTAGATGATCTCTGGAGGTCCCTTCCAACCCCACATCATTCTGTGATTCTGTGATTAGTCTGTAGCTTTTCCACTGTTTTAATATTTAGGATCATAGTAATTAGAGGTGGAGAAAACCTATTAATTTATCTTGTCCATCTAGCATTGCTGCTACTTTTACCCCTTGGATGACCCTAAGAAAACCTCTTCCTCTATATTTGTCTCCATCAAACACCTGCAGATTGTTATCATCTCTACTTTTAGTCATCATTTACTTGGGCTTAAGTAATGTTTCCCTGCAAATCAAAACTTCCATCGTTCTTTCTATGTTCTTTTCTCCCTTAACACCATACACTGTTCCGGCATTATCTGCAGCGTGGTGAAGACTCCTCTTACCAGCCAGAAGAAGTACCTCTATTCTATATTAAAATATATCTAGTATTTAGTTTAAAGTCAGTATTAGTGGAGGAATCATTCAAAGTCACTCCATGCTTTTTTTTTATAAAAGAGAAGAAAAAATAATTGCATTTCTGTGTGATAACTGCTCTCTAATGCATAGAAGATAGGGCAAAAGTATTATAAAGCACAGAGTAGTTTGAAAAGGAGTAGTTTTTTCAGATTAATCTGAATGTTCAGAGGGTTTTTTTTCTGAACAAATAGGAACAAACAGGAACAAACAACAAATTGTTTGGATCAGAGCGAGTGATTGTGTTGACAGCGGACATATGAATGATACTGTTTTTACAGATGGACTGGTGAGAATCAAATTGAAGGTATTGATCTGTATTTGTGTAGGATCCTGCTAAACAGAAAGCTTTGAGGGCTTTGCCATTAGCAGCATGGGTCATTTTACCAACTAGGAAAGGCAACATGCTCTGTTTCTGTCATACACACTCCATTGCTAGTGCAACAAAAGATGCCTAGTCTTCAAAAAATGTCAAGACCCCTTCTGTAGAGATGGGAATAATCCTTTTCAGATATAATTAAAAGCCTTTCCTCTTCCCTCAACAGGCACACGCACAAAAGATAACTGTTTTGAGGCAATACGTTAGCAGGCTGGAAAAAAATCTAAGTTAACTTTTTAACTTCATTAGCTTTGCATCTTCTGTTTAGTGGAGACTGAACACAGACGGAAAAGAGTAGGAGGTGACAATAAGTCCTCAGGTCTCAAATTGATTAGTACTTTTGGAAGAGCATAGAGAGAAGCACAGATCTTGCTTAAGGAGGGCAATTTTGGGTCTTCCCTCTCTAGAGCCTGTATTGCAACTTCGCATTAGTGACTGATCTCCTTGGGAATCTGAGCTGGTAGAAGAGAGCAAAGAGCTTATTTGTCATCTGGTTGCTGGTGGGACTGGGACCACCACCCATCTGATCCACTGGGAGCATGTAATTGCAACCAGTGGGCAGTAGGAGAGTGCAGAAAATGTGAAAAGAAATACCTTGGGCTAGCTCTTTTTTTTTTTCAAGTATATGATTAATGAAATTCATTTGTTGTTACAGGAAGGATGTTTTTATCAGCTGAAATATATTTCTTTCTTGTTTGCTTTGATATTATCAGACATATAGTGGGATGACATTTCAATATGACATCCATGGACTGATGTTAGATAAGGGCAAAGTATTTGTACCTTTGTAATCAGTTTCCCCCATATGTAGAGTAACATTTCCCTTATCGGGGAATGGAAAAGTAATTGAGGCATCTGATTTCAAAACTTGCAAATCTATCCCATTTGCCTTCGAGTCACTCAGAGGAGGAAGGTTAGAATGTTTTAACCTTAACCAAATTTTAGTTCAAATTATTTAATCTCTTTTCTTCCACCCTCTAATACTCTTACCTAGGAATGTTGTAAGGTGAACTGAAGCACTGCTTTCTTCATGCATGGATTATTCTTATTAATTTTTACGATTTTTCCAGGTTAAGTGGAGATGATAAGAAAAAAGTCTACAGCTATAACATCTCCTCATGTATTGAAGAAAATCTTTAAGAACTTTATTCACTTAAAAAAATATAGTTGTCCCAATTATTCTTTTTTTTATTATCAGGAAAAAAAAATCATAAGTCTTCAGTCTAGAAAAAATGAACAACAGGAAGACAGCAACAGTCTACTGTAGTTACATTCATAGTTCTCTGCTGTTGTCAACAGAGTTGCATTGCCAGAAAGGTCAGCAAGATACAGAGGAGCACTTATCCATTCCCCTTCTGTTTTTTTCTACATTTCTGAAGCTGGGAGACGATATTCTCTTTCTATCTGAGCTCAGCCATGGAAAAGACAACTTTAACCACTGATGTTTGGTGAGAATGACAGTTGTAGCAGAGTTGCCAATATAAGAATCTGACGAAGCTCAGCACAGATTTAACTGTCACTGAAAACAATGCTAAATCTATATTAAAGAGGGGATATGGAAAGCTTTTCATAATTACTGTGTTCACATATATTATTTAGAGGCTGTGAGTCAGAGTTGGTCCAATAGCAGATAAAGATAGCCAAAACACTGTTTGTGGTGGTATCAGATACCAGGAGGGAGCTCTCAACAGCCACAGTCAATTTTGTATTCAGAACTGGATGAAGCATGTATAAGATGACATTTCCACACATTTTACTGCAAATTGTTTTAAAAAAGTAAACAGCCCTTAACTACAGTGTGCTGCAGAACTCCATTAGGATGCCTTTTTAGCAAGGTTATGAATTTTCAGTAATTGCTGTGGTAATCCATATTTAGCATCTGCAGGATTACTTTTAATCAGCTTTGAGGATATGATTTGACACTGTTTTATGCTTCAGCATTTAATGAGTTAGGCTGCAAAAAAATGCCATTGTTTTGCTGACTTAATTTAAAGCCAATAACAGTAAAACAGTAAGGGTAAGAGAGACATTTGGTTACCAGCAAAAGATGAGGAAAATGGCCATGTGCTGCTTTAAAAAAAGCACACATTGGATCAGTAATTGTGGTAATAAAATGAGACTGTTCTGCTGTAGCACTTTCCCTCTGTAGATCTCAAGGCCCTTGTGCATTGAGTCAAGAATAGCATGCATTCTGCATATTTCTACATTATTTTTTTCTGTGGTTCTTAAATACATCACCTCTGTGTGTGTTGTATATATTATTTCATTGCTGCAGCCTTCCTCCTAGATACCTCATTGCTTCTAATCATGTACTAGGACCAAGTCAGTACATTTCTTTTGCTCATGGTGTGGCTGATGCTTTTATCAGAGATACTTTCTCCAATGGATATATTGGGGTTTTGCCTAGACAATGGATATACAGAGGCTGCTTTGCAATAAGATAGTTTCCAACCAAGTGGTTCTTACCTTGTGCCTTTCCACTTTGTGTTTTACTGTGTTTCCTGAGAGGTGAAAAGGTGTTAATATCTTTCTGTACAGACTTGGTCACAGCTGGTCCAGATCCCTATCAAAGAATATATATATAAAAATAATTACTATTGATCAAGAACTTGGTGTTTATTTCAGTGTTTGATTTCTGTTTCGGTGTCCGCACATGTGACTTCAGTTAACCTTGATGTTATTTATGAGAAGGCATCAAGTTGAGCATTTGCTGCTGGGACAGGAATCTGGTTCTGGGGTTTACAGACTGAAGAGGTTGTTAGGATCATCTGTGGTGACCTGCTGCAAAGCACAAACCAAACCCATCACCCAAATGCTCCAGCACAGAAAAGAGTGAGTCTTGTTTATTATTTAAATGAACCCTCTTAGCTTGGTATTGAATGGAAGGAGATTGACTGGCAAGGTATAAAAGTGCCAGGCTGTAGAGGTTTTACCCTTCTTCTAGTAAATCTCCACTGTTAGAAATTCACCTCTTGTTGCAGGTCCTTCTCTTCTGCCTCTATCTTTTGCCAAGACTGGCTGGTTTCACTCAAAACTGATAATGTGGGAAACAAAGTAATCTGTGCCAGGCAGGTCTAGAGTCTTGAATTCAGATCTTCCCTTTATTTACCAGGGAAATAAACTGTGCTGAGTGAGTCACACACTTTCACGGGGGTGAAGTGAGTCCTTGAGCCTTGGTACACACAAGGTCAACAAATCTCGATAAAAATCAGGGGGAAACTGAGTACTTCCATCATGTCTCTCTTTAAAATCACAGTGTTTGATAAAATATAAGTGGTGGTTTAGTCTATTTAAAAGTCTATCCAAGATAAATTCCTAAAGGCAAATTCAAGTGGCCCCCTCCAAGGCTCTCCTGTGTGATTAGCAAAAAGTTAATTGAGCTTAATGATGAAAAGAAAAGCACGGGATGTGATATTCTCAAAAAAATGTCTTTTTTTCTCTTCAGCAAGGACAATAAATCCATAACAGAGCAAACATCCACACTGCTCTACAGCCAGCCTGCCTCGACCCTTGCTTCAAGGTCTGAGAAAAGAGTTCAAAGAATTAGCACCCGTTTCATGCTATTCTTGTAACAGGATCACCTCCACTAGTAACAGGAATGGCAATATTCTCATTTTCCAGAGGCTGCTTTGTAGCCATTGGATGGGAACAGCCTGGGGGGGGGGGGGGGGGATATGAAATTGATTTTTAGCTTAAGGCATCGAGTCCAGCGAGCTATTCGCATGCAGTGCTCTGTGAATTGAAAATTCCTAAGTTTGTGGCAGACTCTGATTTTAGTTCAGAGCTTCTAATTTTTATTAATGTTTTCAGCGTGTCATTGGAGAGGTACAAATGATTTGAAAGATATATATGAGTTCTTGAATGTGACCTTATCTAAATTTCTTACAATGCTCAGGAAATGTCCTCCAAATTTGAATGTCTCCTTTAATCCACATTGTTCCTGAGGCTTTTTTTCTCCCTCAGCCAATAAATGAAAGAACATAGAGTGTTTTTTCTGCTCTACTCCCGAATGTCAATTGACTGAACCAAAGATAACAAGCAGAGGACTCTGATGCCTCTCAGATGCTCCTGTGATAAGTGCCAGTATCAGGTCCTGGGTAAATACATAGACCTGCTCTTGCTCCAGGTGAAATGAATAACACAACAATCATTAATTTCACTCACAGCCAGATTATGCTTTAAACCAGACAATAAAAAACTTCTAACTTGGCAAAATCCATTGAGGAAAAAAAAAACCAGTTGTACAGTAGCCAGGCCAAGATGACAATTAAATGGGAATTGAAAATGTGCTGGATCTCACCTGCAGCATTGGCAAGGCATGGAGCCCTGCTGTGGCTTCCCATTGTGCCTCTGCCATGGTCTCCTCAAGGAGACAAGGTACAGGACCATGCTGAGGTGCAGTTGGCATGCGAGGTCCTGCGTTCCAGGAGACCATGCTGGAAGGCACATTGCTGGGGTCACCCTGCTTCACCTGGGACCCAGGCATGCCCAATGCTGTTCCCCCTTCCCCAGCATTGTTGTGGTGGGCTAGAGTTTAGCCTAGCTGACAAGTCTGTCTTCAACACGTTTGCACGTCTCTTGCAGTGTGCTTCTTGCAAGACCTTGAGGCTTTGGTGGGGGTACGGACGTCTGCTGAAGCACAGGGGTGTGCAGGGTGGGACCTGAAAGCTGATGAATTTTTTCAGCAGGGCAGAGCCTGGCTGGGAGTCCCTGGCACAATGGTGAAGCTAAGGAAGGTTTCTGAGGGCACTTGCAAGGTGTAGACAGGAGCCGTTGTACCTGGAGAGACCCAGAGATGAGTAAGGTTAAAATGAATATTACAGCAGAAAGGTGAGCCAGAGAGGACATGCAGAAGACAGCTGAAGCCTGAAAGCCGTGAGACTGCAACGTGGTGTAGCTGTGCAATATGTTATAATGGTTCACACAGGGAAAGCGTCATTGAAATGGGAGATGATGGCCCAGGGAAAGGTACAGTGGGCAATATGCTGCCATCTTTCTAAATGGATCCTCAGCCACATACATGATGCTGGTGTCACCCACCACTGCAGTGCCACCATGGCTGTGTCTGGGGTGGCATGCAGCAGCTACACTGGGTGTGAGAGGGCAATGAGGCAGTGGAGCCAATCCCATGGAGGGAAGGAGCTGTGTGTGGGCAGGCAGCCTGTGGTGAGTTATGGTGAGGATGAAAGACTGTGAACATCATTCAAGACAAAAATGAAATCTTTTAAAGGCCTTCAGGCTTCAGCAAGCAACTTAAGCTCAAACTCAACTTCAGGCATGTAAGCGGCATCAGTAAAGGCTGTGGGCTGAGTTCCCATTTCCAGCAAGTCCTGGTTTGTTAGGTTTGGAAGGCTAAAACCCTAATAGGGGAAAATGCGTCTTTTATCATTTAAAATAAATAATTTTGTTCTCACATAAGTGAGAACGAAACCCAAGTGGACTCAGTCTGAGTTGCATTTTTCTCCAGGAAAGCTGTGTATTTTTCATGCACAAGCCTGCATCTTCAATACTGCAGGGCTGTGCTGACTTATCTGCATTGATCTGTTAAATAAAAGGCCCCTTGCTGGCAATGAAGCACAAACTCTCTGAGCCCTGAAGCAAATTGGAACAAGGCAACTCAGACAAGCACAGGCAGGGGTCTGGAGAGTAAGTCTTATGAGGAAAGGCTGAGGGAGCTGGGGTTATTCAGCCTAGAGAAAAGGAGGCTGAGGGGAGACCTTATCGCTCTCTACAACTCCCTGAAAGTAGGTCGTAGAGAGGCAGGGATTGGTCTCCTCCTAAGTCACAGGCGATAGGACAAGAGGAAATGGCCTCAAGTTATGCCAGGGGAGGTTCAGGCTGGATATTAGGAAAAATTTTTACACTGAAAGGGTTATTAAGCATTGGAACAGACTGCCCAGGGAAGTGGTTGAGGCACCATCCCTGGAGGTATTCAGAAGACGGGTTGACATAGTGCTTAGTGACATGGTTTAGAGATGTGGTTTTTTTGTTTTTGTCAGAGTTAGGTTGATGGTTGGACTAGATGATCTTAAAGGTCCCTTCCAACCTAGACAATTCTATGATTCCATGTGTATACAAGTATTTAGTCAGAAAACATCCAATATCTACAGTCTCCCTGACTTTAAGATATTTTGAGTTGATTTTTTTTTTTTATTTCAAATTATTTCAAAAAAGAAAATTGACATGGAGGTACTCGAGACCAAACATATGCATGCTTATGTATGTATAAAAATGTAACCTTTAGAAACCCTGAGAAGTGAATGACATCCTTAAACATAGACCAGTGGCCAAGAATAATGTTTGTATATGGGGCTGAGAAGTGTGCAGAATATAGTTTTTCATCAAGTCATGGAAACTAGAGATAGAAAATACCCATTAGATCATCCTGGATATTCCCTTGGAACCAAGGTACAGGAGAGCAAGTAAAGAAACAAACAGAAAAAAGCATTAAAGCTATAAAATGCTATTTTTGCAGAAATTGCAGTGCAAACATAAGTCCTGTGACAGCCACTGCACTTTATGTTGTGCAGTTGTCAAAACTGATATACAGAAAGAAAAAAGAATTTGGAGCTTGCTTTAACTGCCTTGGGCTTTTCCTTTCTCACATAACAATTTTTCCATAAACCTTAATGTTGAGACTTTTTATCTTGTTTCCAGTGTTGAATGATTAAAAATAAAAAAAAAGGGAGATAATTACCATGACAATGACACAGCGTTTTATGTATTCAAAGAATTAAGTAATTCTTGTAGAGACCCTGTGAAATGGGTATCTAAATCTGCTGTATTGACAAGTGCTTTATCAGTGCCAATGGATTTATCAAAGAGAGTATTGCCTTGCATTCTCTGTGAGGAAGATAAAGCAGAGGTGAAGTGACTACAAAGGCCAGCCAGTGAGTCAGTGGCCCAGCCAGGATAAAATTCAGGAATTTTGTCCCAGTTTTCTGGTGTTTCAGGGTTGGACACTTTCCCACGTAGCTTTGAAGGGAGTAACTGAAGACACTGGCTCTTTGTAACCACTGAAGCAGAGCAATTCTGTAGGCTGGGCACACCTGCACTAACTGCTAAAATCATTACAGTCTTCCCTAATTAAGATTGGCACAGTGCTTGCTGCTAGTAATATGTCGCCATAATGGATATATCATTAAACATTTTGAAGTGGCAGCTGAAAAGGTTTTAACAGTGTTCACTTTGGATTAAGGGTCTACATTTTCTTGAAGGTCTTTTATTTCTTGGCTGGTTTTGGCTGGTTTTTAAAAAATTATTGGCAATGCAACTATTGACTTTCAGAGAGAAGGATGAGGATTTTTTTGGTAACTGTAATGTTTTTATCCCGTTTGCCTTTGTTTAATTTGGAGATGGAAACCATATCTTTAATGCTAATTAGGCAGCACATTACTTAGTCTTCCTGTCCTCATGTAAATAACAATTAGCAATAATTTAGCAGTTGTACACTGTGGCATCTTCTAAGCCATACCATTGTATACCATTCCACATTCCTTTGCATTAATTAGGACCATAAGCCAATCAGCACTAATTAAGAAGAAAATAAGTATAATAACAAATGAAACAAAGCTAGTGATTTGTATCTGTTCAGTAGTTCTTTTTCCCTCTGCAGTTTATCAAACAGTTGTAATGTGTAGGAACTTCTAATTGAAACTAATTATGAGGTTTCCCCTGCTACTTTGAGCCTCATGTTCAAATCCCACGAAGCTCATTAAATAAGTAACAAAGCTGGCATCTTTAGCACATATTGTAACTTGGTTCACGTTAATTAGCACTACGTTTTGGAGGCAGTAAGAGGCTGTTCAGCAGCAAACGCTACCTGAAGGGACATTAGATAGGGATTTTTGCAGATCTAAGAGGCTACACAGTGACCTGAGCCAGGTATTATCAGCTATCACTGAAATGTCACATATCCGCCTCAAGACTGTATGCTAAATACGGTACTTTTGCATTTCAGTCCATTTTGACCCTGTCTTAATCTCTGTTGTTATTTGGAGCAAGCACCTGGGGAAATGTAGGTACTTAAATATACAGTCATTACATCTGAAGGTCATTCCTGTCTATCGGTGGCTGTGTTATAAAATAGCATACATTTTCCACTTCTGGTTTGGGTATCATTAGCATCATTTCACTTTCAGAAGTGGGCAGCAATCTAGATGCCAGCATCTTTGCAGATCCCAAGCCTATTTAACAGATTGAAATTGCTACATGATGTTTAATGATGCTAAAAATATATATGATGGTATGTGCCATCTCCATTCAGTTGTATGTAGTAATTTAAAGATAGGCAGTTGGTAAGTACTGAATACAGTTCAAGGTGGGTGAAAGAAATTCACAGACCTATAGTTTTGTGTCTTCTCGCTACAAATTCAACTCATCTTAAGCACTTTTCTGGACAATCTTATGAGATAGAGCCACACACTGCTCCAGAAAAGTGCTTACACACTATCCTTTTCCAGCTGACATTGCTTTGAGATCGCTAATTAATTGACTCATTAATAAAAATACCGTAAAAGTGGTGCAGTAACTCTGACATCTTTGATATTTTGTAGTTGTTGGATCTTTTTTGACTTCCCAGTTGTGTGTGTGCAAATTGTTAGAGATCTCTCACCCCACCATCAGCCCCCAACTGCTCTTATTGTGACTGTGAATCTGGCCCAAAAGCCATGCACAGATGCAGGATCACCCTTCTGAGATATTACTCATGCTTTCTTCGTGCCTGTGAAGACCATATCTGGGCAGCTTGCAGACAGGGAGGCTGAGGTTCAGGGTCCAGTGGTAACTGGAAATGAAAGATGGATCACATTTTGGGCAAAGCAAGAAATGTTCTCATGTAAATCAGGAGAAAAAAAGTGTCAGTGTCCTTTTTCCCCTCTGTGTTTCCAGACAAATTGTTGTCATTGAATGACTATTATCATTTGAAGTACTGTTTAAATGAGTACTGAGAAAAAGACCACAAAGGATCATTGCAATCTTCTCACATGAAAAAAGAGGTGCCATGTAAATTATGAAACTCTGGAAAAGTGTGCAATCCAAAATTATTGAAAATATGTAAAATGCCTCTTCTTGAAATCTGCTGGTCACCAAATGGAGATACTTCCAAGGATACAGTAAACATATTCATGAAGGCAATCCAAAAATCAGTTGGTTTTTTTCCCTTGTTATGGATGAGATGACCAACACAAAGGAAATATACAGCCTGCAGGTTTTCAGTGTGGGTACATCAGAGAGTATAGGGATCCACTCTATTAGAAAAGTTGTCCTCTACCAATGATGAAAGATGTAGTTGTTCACCTGAACAACTTAGTCCATAAATTATCATATCTAGAGCACTGTATTGTTAAGTATTTCTTCATGAAGTTGAATCCAGTGGTGCCAACGTCTCATTGCCCTGTTATACATGACAGCCAAGCAGGGTGTGGAGGTTGATGTATTTCTCTGAACTGATCAGTGGGTCAAAGGACTTCCTTTTCTGAGGAGTTAAAGTCTATTTTCAGTAAAAAATTTCTATTTCAGGTGTTTTCCTGGATGTTGGAGAAGCAATGTGATAGGAGGTGTCTCCAAGGGCTACTTTGATAACCTGCCTTTTCCTAACGCCACCCTCCAAGAAGCAGAGGGAGCACGGTTGATGTTACCCTTTTAACCACATTGGGTGTTTTTGAGGAAGAAATAGAATAAAAGATCTTCAGCTGCCCATGTTTGCTTTTTACTTTCAAGCACCTGGGGAAGTTATGTAGAGGAAAACGGCTACAACAGGCTCCCTCTCTCTCCCCCGTGCAAACTGGAAGCTTCAGTACACATCAAAATTAATATATAGTGCTCTATTTTCTGTGGCATGCCTCTAAAAAAAAAAGAAATCAGGCAATGTTTTTCATAGAAATATATCAAAGCAATTTAATAACTGCAGCAGCTGGTGCTGCAGGAAAACTCCTAGGGCTTGCTGCGGGTCAAAAGTACCATTCTTCACATTAGGTTACTTTATCTGAAAAAAAAAAAAGCCTTACAATTAAAAATGTAAAAAATAAAATAAGATTGAAGCTTAATTTGGTGTTTCCAATAGAAAACATGTACATCTAAAAAGAAGTAGGAAGCTAAGTTTAATGAAAAATAAAATATCTATTGCATTGTCTCAGCATAGAAATAGCTTGTTTCTGAGCAACCCAAAAATGCACAAGTGAGACTCTTCCATTTCTGTGTGTTTAAAATAGAAGAGTGGACCCTAGTAAGAGTTAACTGGGAAGATTTGCTCTCAAATCACCTGCAGACACAGCAGAAGATCACCACCAGTTTTGTTACTCATGGTCACTTCTAGCCATGTCCTGATGGGAGTCTGAAGACCAAATGAGTCAGGGAACCAAAGTATTTTTTAATCCTCGGAGATAACTTAACCAGTGGTGCACATAAAGCAAGGGGAAAGGAAAATGAGGGGTATTTGGACTGTACAGTCCTTGTATTGTGGAAAACAAAGCAAAACACCAAGATGGTTTTTTCTTCTAATGGGATTTTTTTCCATATACCTTTCAATGATTTCTAATTATGATCTGTAAAGAAGTGGTTATAACAACTGCAGATGGGGAATGCTGGTAATTTCCTCTCTTTCAGAGACCCTTTGACGTTTGATTCACTAAAATCTGTAAAATATTTTAAGATCATTGTCTGAAAAACATGAAGTAACAAAAATGAAGTGAATTGTCACCATTTTCTTCTGCAGTTGACCTAGGCAGAGAAGTTTATTATTGTTGAAATCACTGGGGGAAAACCTGGCACAGCTCTAAGGCAGTTCTGCTTTTTGCCTTGATCTGAGCTGGAAAGGGTTAAAATTACAGGGAGTCTTACCTTCAGAAATGGGGAGGAAGAAGTAGAGAAGGAGAAAGAGAAGGAAAGAAAAAAATGCAGAAAAAAAGCCTCTTTGTGGAAAGGATTGGCTTCTGATTTCAATTATTTCGAGGTTGTAAACATTCTCAGGGACAAGGAATTCCTTTGCCTACACATATTGTTATTTGCAAAAATCAGGACCAGTTCAGTGGAATTCTGTTTTTGTCTCAACAGAGTCATTTTATTCATCTGGGAGATTTTATTTAATACTCTGGTATTAATGACAGCAAGAAATTAAACAGTTGTTTCACTCATTTTTCTTCTTTTCAGTGTGTGTCTTTCTTCCCACCGCCACACACCCCCACCCCTATATCTTTATAATTATGTTTTAAGACCGTAAATGTTTCCAAAGGTAGTGCCAGTTTTAAAATACTGGTTATTATTACAATGTGTGGGTGGCTTTACCCTCTCAGTTCGCAGCCTCCAGCTTTTATCTGCCCTGCTTCAATCCTCCTACTATAAGAGAGGAATCCAAGAAAATGAACTAATTTAGGGGAGAAGCAGCTTGATTCCTTTTAAGATGTTTATGGTTATTTTAGTCTGGAACGATTACCCTTTAGCAGGTAAAACCAAAAATGAAGGGAAAAGAAAAAAAGCTTTGAAAGCTTAAATTTTGATGCAATAAATCAATCAAGCAGGCAGCCCCTGTCTCCCAGACTCACTTTCATCTCACCCCCCTGGTTGCAAGGAAGTTGCTCCTGTTTCATGCTGCCACAGTGGAGATGAGAATCTGACCCTCATTCTCCACCAAGCATGTTTAAAAGGGAAAGACATTTTTGTAGTCTGCTGTGGCATAGCCCAAGCCCTGCTGTCCTTTCTGCTGTGTACAGGGAGTGTGAGGCAAATCCCGCACGTTGCAACAGGTGCAAGGAAGAGGAAGGGGACAGTAGAGACAGTGTCATCCTCCCCTGAGTGCTGTAAATTTGCAGCTGGCACAGATGCGAGGAAGGATGATGATGTGTGCACCATTCAATAGGGCTATGTTGCAGGTGAAAGGATGTAAGATTCTGGCTAGCTCATTTGCATTGCATATTTCTGCTGATGCCAGACGTGAGCAATAGACAGTTGCAGCACCTAAAAAGCAGGACTTGTAGATACTGTGGTATGTAAGTGGACTCAAACCCAGAACCACTGACTCAACCAGCATGGCATGAGAAAGGTGGATGAGGAAGAGGTCAATGGAGCTTGGTCAATGCAGGTAATGGCATCATTCATCCAAAAGCATCTACTTTAGGTTGAGCTGAGTTGCCCCTGAAACTCTGTTGGCTATAATGACTGGTTTCTGCTACTGATAAAGGACTTGCTCAGAAATCAGTGTTTCCACTTGTAGGCAGCCATGTTCACTCTGATGAGTCCCACTCTACTCACTGGGAAGAAGGCAACAAGAGTTGCTTTCAAGGTAGGTTTGTCCTGCCTGGGTGATAAATGAATCGTATTGGCAGGATGCTCTGAGAGCAGGAGCGGCTCACTGCAGCACTACAGCTTTTAGAGCTGAGTTGGTTCCCCTCTGACTGCCTCTGAGTGCTGGCAGAGCACAGATAAAACTCACTGCATGCTCTGAGCACTGTCCTGGGAGGTGACACGTTTGGATCCCCCTGAGACTGAGGATGGGTTAAACTCACATTTCCCATTTTTATTGGTAAATGCTGTAATACCAGCAGTGGGCTTCCCCTGCGTTCATGGGGGAATGCGGGTACCAAAGAGGCTTGGAAATGGGGGAAGATGCTGGAGGATGGGTTGGAGTCCAGATGGACTTTTTTACTCCCCATTTTTTCCTGGCTACCTGGGATAGGGGGATCACATTTCAGAGATGCTTTTCTCTGTACCCAACCAGGCAACATAGAGGGACCAGCCAGTCTGGGAGCACAAACTCCCACTCAGCATCTCTGAGTGATGGGATCAGCATTACTTTATCGACATGGCTTTCCTGACCCTTCCTCAGGGTTTCTCCTGGAGGAAGGTCTTACAGGAGGAGCCAAGCATCACTAGAGCATTGTCCTTGGAGCACCTCACTGCAGGAGGGAAACTGAGGCATGGGGACAAAGCGATTTGCTCCAGGAGCAGGGGAACTCCAGAGCTGCAGCAAAACCCCCAAAGCAGCCAGAGACTTCCCATTCTTTTATTTAGCCATTAATGTGATTCTTTGTAATCATTACAGTTTCCCCTATATTTGAATGAAGAGGGCCATAAAAGTTTAGCATTTTCTGTCTACCTGCTCTCCTGTTTATCTGGGCCATATATGACTATTATCAACTCATTATCGGCATGGCACTGATCTGAACTTTGAGTTTAGTGCTCTGTGGAAACACAGTAGCTACCCAGTAATGTAGTTATTTCAGCAGGCACCCTTTTTTTTCCTATAAGATGACAGTTTTGTCTGTTTTGTGCTATCATAAAGTTGTGTTAGTCTCTCAATAAAAAGGAGTCTCTGCTTGCTGTTAAGGAGAGAGAGCAGCTTGGCTTTGAAACCAGGGTTTGGATGAACCCAACTTCTCTTTAATGAACTGGTGGCTTGCATTTTTGATGTATCTGTCGATCCTTTAATCAGCAAAACTTTACTGAAATCAGGAGGTTTCCTGATATGTTAAAAATTATGACAACAAGTCAACTGCAAGGTTGTAATCTCAGGTCATTTTCTTTGCCCTCCCCTCCTCTGTAGGGCAACAAAATGTTTGTGTTGATTCAATCCTTATTGCTTCAAAGCTCTTTGAAACATGACAATGTGGTTTGAACTCACAGCTATGCAGTCGAAGTCTGTCTCTGTCATTTTAACTTCAGCTATTTATGTTCCAACTAATTATCCATAACGTGCTGGATGGCAGATAATATATTAGATATGTTATGACTCTTTCCCTGTGCTGTAGTAAGTGGCAATTCTCCATCAGTGACTCGAAAGTGCAAGAACTGTTTTTCCCAACTTCTCTGGGGAAGCAAATATTTAAGCTAAAGACACTTGATTTTTGCTTCTATGGGTTATAGTCGATTTTGATTACATTTTCTGTCTCAAAAGCTATTAGTATATTCTAAACACATGTAAGTAAATTCTAAAGTGAGAGCAAAAGTGTTTGGGAAAGTCTGTGTGCCACTCAGACCAGAGGATGTAGGTTAGAAAGAAATTATGTGAAAGAAAAGAGAAAAAAAAAAAGTCCATATTGTATCATTTAAGTCCTTTATACACAAAATAGTCTGGAATCCTGCTGAGACCCCTGACTTGAGTTTGAGTTCTGAACCCCCTACTAGTCCATTAAAAAGAGAGGGGTTATTTGCAAAGACAGGGCAAAAGCATGAAGCTGTGATAACATTTAGAGATTCTCATAACTCAGGTTCTGGTTTAGCAGCATCTGTAAAATTAACAGCTTCAAGTTTGGTTTATCCACAGGAAGGAGGAGTCTGCTGAACACATGGGGTCTTAGCATAATATTAACACTTGTTTGCGGAGAGATCACACAGAGAGCTGCATATGGTTGAATTCAAGCTGTTCCCGGGGTGCTGAGGGCATTTCTGATGAGCTAGGGTTGGTATTAAGACCAGCATGGATCAGGATATGGAGATGCTGTGAACTTTTTGGAGTGCTGCGGCCTGTTTGTTGGACTGGTTTTGAGTCTACAGGTGATCCTGAGGGACCTGGCCATCTGCAGCAGCTTCAGTCTTTCTTCTGGTGCTGACCTGCTTCTTTGTAAGTCTCCGGTCAGCAGAAATCATATGGATGAGAAAAAAGGTTTCGGCATTTTTATAGTTTTCAGCAATAACATTGCTAGCTGCCCAAGCGCTCATCTTTGCAGATTTCCTCTGCATTGGTGGTGGGAAATGAGAAACCTGATGAACTTTGAGAGGAGAGAAAAGCTCAAAGAGAGGGCAAAGCCACCCTTGCGGCTTGTCATATCCAGTTTGAGATTAGAGGATATTATTTGTTGCTCTGTCACCCTGCCCGTTTATCCACCTGTCTGTTCTCACATCCACATCTATCACATTGTCTGTTCGCAGCAGTCATGGCAGTCCATTTTTGATGTACATAAATCGCAATGATATTGCAGCCACAGACTTGATGGAGTTATATCTGTGTTCACTAAAAGGCAGGAGGAAAGTGCAGCATTTTGCAACTCCGGGAGCTCAAAACCTGCTCGTTTGGAGGGAGACACCATGTTCCCTCTGCCTTTGGCATCCCTTTGCAGGGCAGTAAATGCTTTTTCTCACTCCACCTTCAGTGAATCCCTAATGGATAAACAGAGGACACAAAAGCACCTCAATAGCTCCTTAAAACCTATTTTTTTCCCTGTTGCACAAAGGACAAGGACAATGTTTCCCTCCTGCCTGTCCCATGTAGTTAACGCAGATTTACTTGATCTTTCTCAAAACCACACAAACTTTCAAAGACTTGTGCAAAAAAAGGATGAAAAAAAGACTGACAAGTAAACCTCACCAAAGTCTTCAGGGTTGTCTTTATGCTTTTGTTCTCCAATGAATTTCCCAGAGAAGTGCCCCTCACTTTGTCAGAGGGAAGGTGCAGTAGCTGTCCTTACCCCACATGACTTCAGGCTTCTATTGAACAGGTGCCATTGGCATGGTGCCAACGCAGCCACCTCCAACATGCACGCACTGGCTTGGCAAATGTTTCTTGACCAGGTCAGCTGGCAAATCCATTTGCCATGCTGCGCTGGATAAATTATGGGCTCTGGCCCTCAGTCCCATGAAATATGTCAGGATGCTGTGCATGTGTTGTCTCTCTAATCCCCCTTCCTCTCAGCCTACGTGTAGCCCTGATGTCTTTATTTAAAACCTTAGTGGCATAATATTTATATTCAAACCCTTTCATCTATTCCTGTCTCTATCAGAGGAAGATAACATTTGTTTGTGGACAGTAGCTTTTTTTTTATTGTTATTTTTTAATTGTCTCTATGTCCCTAGCATAAATTAGCCACTTACTTAGTAGGCAAGTAGCAAGGGGCAAATTTCTGGAGAGAAGGTAACACATAGGATCAAGGTCAGATAAAAAATGGAGCTGAGATACTGCCAGTTCCTTTGTCAAGGCCAGTAAGGGGAATTGGAGCCAGTTTTCTTAAAGACAGCAGAGCTTGTGTTGAAGAAGAGAGCCACGAAGACTGAAAAGAGGTCAGTGAGTAATGCATGTTGGAACCAGGACAAGGGAATAACAGCACCGAGTGCCTGCAGAGGAAAACAAACAGCAGTGGTAATGTGGGCTATGCAGTGATATTGCTAAACTGTTTTCAGCACAAACCTTCCTAAATGACTGTTGAGCTAAATGGGGCAATGCCAGAGCCAGCCCATTCCTTCCACTTCCTACAGCATCTTACCAGTTGCAGGAGCACATCTGCTGTTATTGCAGCAAGCGCCATGCAGCTTGAGGGGAGATTTTTGTGCTGATATAATTCAAGCTATTATTCTCATATACAGCCAATAGTTAGATAATCTAGGTCATCACGAATGTACAGCCTGGAAGGGTGCTCATCATAGCTGAGAGCTCTTTCCACAACTAAGTCTTACTGTATGATGTTAAAGGGCGTAAGAGAGGCTATGTAACATATTTATTTACAATGAAGTGTCATGTTCAGTCCTACTTAGGGGACTTGTTCATCTGCCCCTGTAAGCAGTGACAAGCCCATGGCAGAAGGACCGGGGAGATGATCCCTCAGAAACATTTCAGACAAGCATTTCAGCATAAGTTCTGCCCTGACACCGACTTTTAAATAACCCTTAATTTTTATATACATATACATGTGTATAGCTATACATACATATATTCATTTATATATACATATAAACAACCTTTCAAAAAGTGCCTAGTGCTTTGTTCGCCCCATTGAGGGTCCTTTAAAAACCCTTTTCTGCAGATGCTTGGCAGCTTGAGAAAATCTCTTCTTTCAAATTAAGCACTCTCAGCACCGTCCTTCCCACATCAGAAGACGATTTTTAAACCCTCCCCTTCAGTAACCAAAACTAAATTAATCTAACATCAGGAGAGGCTTGTACAAGGAAAACCTATCAGACTTTGAAATAGTGTCCCTAAGGGAAGTTGGGGAAGCCCAATCATTTAAGGCTGAATGGGTTGACCTATTCTGGGATGGCTGGAAGGATGGGCTAGCTGAGCTAATATGTCTTTTCCATTTCTAATATATCTGACCTAAACTTGGACTGTCGAGACCCACCCAGGTAGATATGCTTTCAAGGAACACACCAGAAAATAAGGAACAGCATTTTTAGTAGGCAAACCAGTCATAACCACAGGAACCCTGGACATTCAGTTGTGGCTTTTTGTCTTCTTCCATCTCCAACTTCTGTGCTAAGACAATTTGCTCTCCACATGTAGCAAGGGCTCAGGCCTCCTATTTCTGAACTGATGTCATCTTGTTTGGGAACTTGGGAAAGAGTTAAAGAAAGAAGAGACTATGGAAGGAACACTGAAGAAAAAAAGTGCAGGAAGATCAATGTATGCCTTGTTATGGTGCAGGTTTTAAGTAAATGACATATCACTACAAGCAGGAAAAATAAACTTTGAGTTGGAAACACGAATATTAATGTTCAGCCATAACTTGTTTTTTCCTCCCACTTAACATGGTCTGTGGAGTCTAAGTAAATAAAGCATTACTTAATTTTCATGGTGATTTTTGAGGATACAAATGATTCTAAGCCAGTGTGGGTACATATATATATTTTTTTTTCTTTTGGATTTCAGTCTCTATAACTCAAATTCTTTGGGGAATCTCTGTTGCAATAGTTTCATCATTCTTCCCCTCTGAAAGTTGAATTTCGAGAATAAATAAACTATGCAAATTGTGTCAGGTTAGCTTCAGGGATGAGATGGGATCTTTCTGGGGAAAAGAAATGCTATAGGGTTACTACAGCAACCAATTACACTGACATTCCCTCATCAAAAGCTGCATCTTGAGCAGAGATCCAGTGTTAGAGATTTGGCACAATATCCCTTCAACCCAAGTCAGTCAATGATTGCAGGAATGATACAAAGTAAGAAAGCTGTTCTTAGGGGAAAGCAACTTTTCTGTAGACTGGGAGCTGTTTTATCCTTAGCAATGTGTAACACTGGTGACAGCCTCCTTTCTCTACCTCATTTCCTACAGGGCAAAAGAGCAAGGGGATGTGAAATGTGGGAAATGAACTGAAAGCCTCAGTAATTGCTCCCCTTGGAGATGAAGACAGACCAGGTCAGTCCTGGAGTGTGATTTTACTGTAAGGAACAAAATCCAGGCTGGAGGATAAGGATAGTGCCTGGAAAGTCTTTGGGAGAAAGTCATAAGGTGTTCACCTAAGAGTTTTTTAACCATCTTTTAGTTCAAGGGGGTGGTATCTGTCACATTGGAGAAGACTACCCTATGCATCACCCAAAAGCTGTTAAAGCCCATTTTTTGAGCTGCTGAGCTCAAAAATCAGTCCATATGTACCTTTTCTATAAGCTGATGTAGCTTAAACAACCCAACCTCCATTTTGCCTAGCTAAGGTCCCTCATGCTCACAGTTTTTTCAACTTTCTGACCTTCATAAGTTGATTTTGTGAGAGATGTTTATTTTGTCTATTTATGAAGTCAACCAACAGTATCTTCTTACACCACCAACATTTACACTAATACCTCCCCAACAGCTCTGTCTCTTCCTGAGTACAGAAATGCAGGACTTGTCTTCTCAGCATTTGCCAACATGATGATGCCCATAGCACATTGGACATGTAGGGGAGAAGGTCTATACTGGAGGCTTGGTTGTGCTGCTCCCCTCCTATAGTAGGCTATAGGGGCTGTCGGAGCACAATAAAAATAAACCCTCAGGGTTACTGCAAGGAGAGCTGATTTTTTTCCACAGCCTCCCAGTAAAGCATTTCACTGAAGCCTCCTCCTTCTCTTGAATTATCACCTGAAGACATTGATCCCAATGTCCTAACAATGCCCTAACATCCCTAATGCTTCTAGTACTCTCAGGCAACAGCAATTTAGGGAACGACTCATTTTTTGTCAATATTTACAAATATGAAAAAGGTGATTTCCATTGTATTCAACTTGTTATTTAATGTATTTCCAGGGTGTGGTGTTTTATCTCTTCCCCACAAGTAACTCTTTTTGCTTTTCTAAAGACAGCTGACATACACTCATCAATCAATTCAAGAAGTTACCACTTTTAAGAAAAATGTAGTGCAATAAAATTACATGATGTTAAAGCTGCAGTAGCTGCCAGTATTAGTTTGTGTGGCTTCTCTCTTTCCATGGTCTATCTGCATGCTGGTCAGAATAGGATGCTCAGCTTACCACCTGGACTTTCCTTGCAATCTCACAGCTCTTCTGCTTTAGACTCTGTTATTTGCCATTCTTGTGAGTTTGTTGGGTGCCTCTTCCAGGGGAAAGTAAGGACTGCTGTTTTCTACCAAAAACGTTCGTTGTATCCATTGGGAAATTCAGGTTCCTAAGCAGTAATTTATATTTCCTAGCCCATGATGTGCTCTCCTTCAGTGCTCATCTATTAACTCCTCTACTTAAACCCAGGTTATTTTTTTTCCCCCTGTGTTTAATTTATCACATGCTTAGTAAAGTGAAGCCCCATAATTACCTGTTGTGATTGGAATTGTTAGACATTCAGCAGATCCTGCATCTTCCCTAGAGTCTGCACCAAGTCAATGCTCCAGGTTACCGCAATGCCTCACACTAGGAGTAATGCCCCATTTTCCACCAGCGATAAGATCTCATTCAGTAGTAGAGATTAAGGACTGCTTCCTTTGAGATGAGAGAGACTAATGACATGAGTATAGGTCAGGAATTACAGGAGGTCAGGAATTACAGGATAGGAATTACAGGTCAGGAATTACAGGTCAGGAATTACAGGATAGGAGTCAATGGAATCTCTGTTCTGAGATACGCATCTCCAAACCCTGAGTCACAAGCTCTGACCGTTCAGTGCCATTCAGGCACTTTTAGTTAGTTGATATTAATCTACCTAAATGTACCGGAAAAAGCACAAATCCTTTCTGCTTGGACTAGATGAGTTGTTGCCTTTGCTGGGAGATAGTGCAGTCACCAGCTTTATCCCTGCCCATCACAGCTTAAGCCACCTTCTCCAAGGCAACAGATGAAGATCACAGCCCATCCTGAACTGCTGGTGTAGCAGTGTTGTGTGTGCTGCACAACTGTTGTATACCTCACACCCACACTTTGGCAGTATACTGAAGTGATCTGAGTATTTGCAACTTTGAAATGAAAGGGGCAATGGAAATGCAAATTGTTGCTGTTTTGATGAAGATCTGAGATATGGTTTGAGAGTGTTTCCTTTTTGAGTCTCATTCTATAGGATCCCTCCTTGTCTTCCTCGTAGTCCATAAAGTGGATTTGTTTGTGGTGTACATACAGTAATGTGCTTATAGAGAACACAGAGGCTTAAGCAGCTTTCCTTGATGGCCTTTGATTCACTGAAATTTGCCCTGGGAAACATTGCAGTGGTGGCTGATCTACTCCATCCCTCCTCCTGGTGCTGTATATTTCCCATCTCATATTCCTCAATATTCTTTCTGGCAGATGTGCAGAGGGCAGTAATAAAAGCCCATTTGCATGACTATGAGTTCATTGCCTCTACTCCAAAAGAGTGAAAAACAAACATTCAATAATTCTGCTTTGCAAGCTGTCCTTATTTTGATAACACTTCAAGCGAGCAGCAGACATACCAAGCAGCCTTTGGGCAGGGAGAATTAGCAAGGACGGTGTCTTGCCCGCAACTAGAGGCCTCTTGAAAACAAGAGTGGGTTTGAAGCTGGAGGCCTTGGGAATCAATAGATGATTGTTTGCATGTGGGGGCCACAAAGTGCCACTGCAGTTGAGGGTCAGTTGGTCTTACAGTTACAAACTGCATTTTTCGGAGGCCTGTAACACGCCTGTTTCTGTTGCAGGCAGCAAATAATGTGCCACACAAGTGGTCTGCGAGCTTTTGTTTTTCCTTAAAAGAAAATATGTGATGAAGGAGGAGGGAATTAGCAGAGAGCTGGCACTGTGTTTCGAGACCCATGCTTTTATTTTTAAACTGCGTTCGCTAAAGACCTGCTTAGCCTAATAAATATGTTTCTCTGGCCAAATCTTTGATCTCACGCCTAGAGATTTAGCTTCACAACTCTCCTTCCATTTAGTGGAAACCTTTCAACTAAATATACATGCATCAAGCTGATGAAGTAGATGTTTATTTTATTATTTATTTTTTACATTTAAGGCCCAATTCAAAGCATGCTGCGTTCAATAGAAACCCAACCAAGGCTTTAGTGGACATTGGCCCATGCCATCATAAAAAATGTCTTTATTAAACACATTCCAGAAGTCAGATGTGCCAATATTTAGACAACATTTCCTTACCTACCCTAAATTCCTCCCTGTCAACACAAGCAGGGACTTATGCTCTGTGTTTTGAGGAGTTTTTTGTTAATAGTATTTTTACATAACAAAACTGACCAGGTGGATGTTCTGATGTCAAAAACCAAGTCACTTTTAGCAGTCTGCTAGTTAATCAGCAATACGCAGGTAGAGGTATACAGATACAGTCAATGGAGAGGTACTGGCTGTTCAGGGTCAGTAGAGCACCTGCATTAGGTGCCTAGTAAGGGAAGGCTAAATATCTTCCCTTTTCCTCCTTTGTGCTATATTTTGTGTACTTGAGTACCAGATCATTAAAATAATTATTAATGGCTGTTCCTTGCACTATGTAGAATGGATGTCAGGGATTCTGAAGGTCTGCAGTGTTGTCCTCCTCCGTGGATCAAATCCCTCATTTATTCCCTGGTTCGTGTGCTACCATCTCATGTTTTTGTTCCCCTGCTACGATGGTGATGCTCCTCTAGGACCAACAGAATGGACCTTCAATTACTCTTTGTGTCTTCAGATTCACTAATTAGAAAATGAAAGATTATTTGGGGAATTAAACATTCTGTCTTTATGTCAAAGATACTGGTATAATACAGAAAATCTTCCTTTAGATACAGTGTATGCCTCCACACTAAAACTCAAGAGATAATGATACAAAATCAATGGGATTGCTTAGTTTCACTCACGAGAAATAGGGATCATGTTTCTCACCTCCAGGGATTCTGGGTAGCCACATTTGTTATATATAAAAATGTTTTGCACTGCTCAAGCAAAAGGCACTATAAGACACATGCAAAACTATTATTACACTCTAGGATTCAGATTAAACAGGAGCTCAAGCTGAGCCACCACTGGATGCTGTTTCCCAAAACCAAACCCTGAGCAGTGAAGTTTAGCAAAGCAAAACCCAGCTCCATCTCTCACCTTGCTACCTGTGCCCGGGGCTATGGGACCCACTGGCAGAAGGAACTCCCCAAGTGGGCTTGGAGAAGCTGTGCTGAGCTGCTTTCAGCTGCAATCATCTCTATAATGCAACATGATTTCTTCATGGCTCCTGCAGCTAAATATGTCAAACAGGCAGGGAGAGACCTGTAAAAGCTCAGTGTTCCATCAGCCCTTCAGTGGCACAAGGAAGACACATACTGAGGCTCTCTGATGCTCTCCTTACTGCTCTGCCTTACCTATTTGGTCTTTATTAATTTGAAGAAATTCCTCCATCAAAGCCGTGCAGTTTTATTTCCTGGGTCTGTTGTCTTCCTTTGTGCTAAAGCTGCTTCCCCTGCAACTAACGGACTTCAGTAAGTCTCTGAAAAGGGCAGTTGGATTTAATGGCATGCAAATAAATCACATATAGAAGGACTGAGGAAAGCTAGAGCTGTACACAAGTAATAAATGTTATTATTGTCTCCCTGTCCAATCCAAAAAAGAGCAAACAGTCTCAGCATGCTTTCATTTAATAAGCACCATTTCTTCTTTAGAACAGGCAATTTTTTTCATCTTCATATTACTTACTATTTTTGCCAGCCCCATAGTTGAAATAAGAAGTATTCTGCTCCTCTATAGGGGAAACTGAGGCAGGAGAGTGTAGACCAGCACTTGCCAAAGTGGCTGCACAATATTAGTCACCAAAACTCCATGTTTCATCACCTGGGTTGCCGAGGTCCCTGCTATCGACTGCTACCGAGAATTTCACCAGACACCATGGGCAATTGGCATCCCCAAAAGTCAGGCTGCTTACTTTGTTGCCTAATATCAGGCAATAAGTGATGTATGACTTTGCTCTGTTTGATTTCTCAAGATGCTTTAGAAGCAGCGCTGTCTGTGTCCCGAGTCCTAGTCCTATGTTCAGCCTCTTTGAGCACCATCCAAAGCTGGAAGGAAGCAATAACATTCTTAATTTGCATTCATTAGTGCAACTAATACTTGAACAGGAAAATGTGGTTAAGTGAAAATAAGGACTGGAAGCTCAAAACCTGTCATCCCTCCAGCCGTTGTGCTGATGGAGCCTGGTCTTAATCCCAACATCAGTCTCTCAGAGTCCATCGCAGCCCTACAAACCTATCCTTTCTCTCCCATCCTGCCCATAGTGCAGCCACATCAAGCTGCTGGGGATCGGCAGCAATCCCCCCTTCACCTCCCATGCTGCCTGCATCCCGCCCAGCCAAGCCATGGGACTCCTCTCTGCACAGCATCACCTCAGGAAGAGCTACACATTGCCCAAGGAAGAAGGTCCAGGGTGCGGAGAAAGCCTTGGAGGAGTATTCAAACACCTGTTTTTGCAACACTTACCTACCCTCCTTTCCCAATATCTTCAAGAGGAGGGAGAATTTGTCCAAAAAAATCAATTACTAGATTTGCTAATTTTAAGCTGATTACTGTTTGAAAAATCAATCATGAGAAAACTGATTATCAACATACAGTTTCTAATATTTTCCCCATGGGAGCAGCAGGTTTAGAGCCTGCTCTACCAGCACTTTAATCTCACAGAATTGAACCCTGCGGGGTGCTGTGTGATCTCTAAAAAATGCTGAAGTAAAACAATATCGAAGGTGCTAAGGACCTGTCTGGAGGCATTCCACACCTGGCAAGATCAAGCTGCAAGTCATGCCCCTCCTTTCTTAATAAAAATTGCTTTTTAGGAGGAAAAAAATAAAATAAAATCTCTTCCCAAAATATGTTATCTTTGAAAAACCAATCTGCCTTTGCAAGACAGACTGTAATTTAATCCCAGCTGAATGCAGCTGCAATTGGGGTGAGATGCCAGCGTAATGAAAAGCATCTGGAAAACCACAGACAACCGCACAGTGGAGTTGCATAAGCTAAGAAGTTCTTTAAAATCTCTGCGCACTTGTGTATGCGCACAGGGTATAAATAAAATAGAGAAAACTAAACAGATGATCTGACACCAGAATAGCAGCAGTGGAGAAAATGGCAGCTGAGCCTTCAGCCTCCCAAACCCTCTGACTTGACAAGTATCCTGCAGTGCCCTGCTACCAGGACCCTCTTGCATCTTTGTTTTTCGTCATACCCTGCTTTGAAGTGTGAGCCTGAGACTGTTTACTTCTTCTCCCCATCTCTCTGAGGGATATGATTCACACATTTTCAGATTTATTCAAGCAAAACGCAATAAATATGCTGCTTCAGTTTCAACTGTTGGAATGTAGCCAGGTTTTTAATGATTCTAGCTTGTGCGATTGAAGTGGTCCAGGATTTCAAAAGCTCTGGGCACTGTTAGATTATACACACATACACACACACACACATCTCTCCCCCCACCTCCAATTCCCTTGGGGCTCTCTGAGTCACATGCGACTGCAGGTTTTTCAGATTCAACTGAGGTTAAAATTAGCAGAAGCCTTTATTATTCAAGAAGAGGAAGGATTCCTATCACAGCTGCTGAGAACTGCCATATTTTTCTTGGATTTGCTGCACTGACCTATTATAATTTGGCTTTTTCTGTTATTCTTTTTTTCCCTAAAAAATAGTAGTAAGGCTTGGTTCTGTCAACTCTGAATTTTAATTAACAGTTCATGAAGATCACTGCATTAATCTGTAGCTGGACCATCATGGATTTTTTTCTGTGCAACTGGTTTCAATCTTTTATAGTAATGTTTTGTAACAAGGGGTCGACAGATCTCTGCTGAGCGAGGCACTAGGTTTGCAAGCTTGAACAAAAAATGTATTTCAAGCAGCTCTAAAGACTTTGTTTTAGATATCAGAGCAGGTGGTGAAGGGCTTTCGCACCAAAATCTGAAGGCATATAACTCAACAGGGGTAATATCACAGAATCAAAAAATTGTAGGGGTTGGAAGGGACCTTTGGAGATCATCTAGTTCAACCCCCCTGCCAAAGCAGGTTCACCTAGAGCAGGCTTGACAAGAATGCATCCAGGCGAGTTTTGAATATCTCCAGAGAAGGAGACTCCACAACCTCTCTGGGCAGCCCGTTCCAGTGCTCTGTTACCCTCAAAGTAAAGAAGTTCCTCCTCATGTTGACACGGAATTTCCTGTGTACTAGCTTGTATCCCTTGCCCCTTGTCCTGTCACCAAACACCACTGAAAAGAGTCTGGCCACATCCTCTTGACACCCGCCCTTTAGATATTTATAAGCATTGATAAGATCCCCTCTCAGTCTTCTCTTCTCCAGGCTACACAGACCCAGGTCTCTCAGCCTTTCCTCATAAGAGAGGTGCTCCATTCCCTTGATCATCTTTGCAGCCTTCCACTGGACTCTTTCCAGTAGTTCCCTGTCCTTCTTGAACTGGGGGGCCCAGAACTGGACACAGTACTCCAGATGCGGCCTCACTAGGGCAGAGTAGAGGGGGAGGATGTCCTCCCTCGACCTGCTGGCCATGCTCTTTTTAATGCACCCCAGGAGACCCTTGGCTAGTCTTCCCTAGTCTTCCTTTTGCTACTGATGTACTAAGAAGCCCTTCTTATTGTCCTTGACATCCCTTGCCAGGTTTAATTCCAAGCGGGCCTTAGCCTTCCTTGTTACATCCCTGCATACTCTGACAACGCTCCTATACTTCTCCCAAGTGGCCAGTCCCTTCTTCTACATTCTGTAAACTTCCTTCTTCCATCTGAGTTTTTCCAGAAGCTCCCTGCTCATCCATGCAGGTTTCCTGCCTCCTTTGCTTGATTTCTTGCTCCTAGGGATGCACTGATCTTGAGCTTGGAGGAAGTGGTGCCTAAATATTAGCCAGCTCTCTTGCACCCCCCTTCCTTCTAGCCCATGGGATTCCTCCAAGTAGGTCTTTGAAGAGGCCAAAGTCAGCTCTCCTGAAGTCCAGGGTCGTAATTCTACTTTTTGCCCTGCTTCTTCCACGCAGTATCCTGAACTCCACCATCTCATGGTCACTGTAGCCAAGGCTACCCCCGACCTTCATATCCCCAACCAGTCCTTCTCTGTTTGTCAGCACAAGGTCCAGAAGAGCACCTCTCCTCATTGATTCCTCCACCACCTGTATCAAGAAGTGATTGTCAATACTCTGCAGAAACCTCCAGGACTGTGCGTGCCTGGCTGTGTTGTCTTTCCAGCAAATGTCAGGGTAGTTGAAGTCCCCCATGAGAACCAGGGCCCATGATCGTGAGGCTATTTCCAGCTGTCTTTAGAAAGCCTCATCGACTTCTTCCTGATCCTGTGGTCTGTAGTAAACACCCACAACAGTGTCTCCCATATTAGCCTGCCCCTTAATTCTTACCCATAAGCTCTCAACACATTCTTTATCCACTCCTACACAGAGCTAGATACATTCCAGTTGCTCTCTCATACAGAGCAACTCCACCACCAGTGGAGGCATATTGCCAGGGCCACATGGAAAAATCAGAGGATGTCAATTCTCCTGTGCCTCCATCTGCAGATAATTGATTGAGCACTAAAATTCACAAGGAAAATTTTGTTTTAGAAAGATGATAAAGAGAAGAAACAAAAGACAGGAAATTAAAAATTATGTAAATGTTGTGGTTACCAGAGCAACTATTAATGAGCCACATTGCATATATAGACAAAGGCATAAAAGTTAATACCATGTGCAGCAATACCATACACTTTTTAGGTACCCTTGGGACCATGTTACATTTGCTATAGGACCCATTATTTTGAATGGTTTGACTTTTATGCTTTTAAAGCCTCAAACATAACATTGCACTAGTGCCAGGTGGGAATAGGGAATTTGTTGTTTATTTCCTTAAAAAGAGAAATGACCATTTGAACAGAACAAGCCACAAGTCATATTTTTCTCCCATTGCATATCGGAGACAAAAGTCGCGGGCTTAGATCTCCAAAGATTTCTCAATAGTTTTCTTGTGGAGGTATTTCTCTGCTCTGATTTAGTACTCACAAAATGAGATGGCAGGAATGGAGTACAGCTCTTCTGTTGAGATAGGGCAGCATCTCTTCAAGTGATGAATTATAGTGCAATGTAAAGTACAAGGCTTTTCCCTAAGTAAACGTGGGAGTGCAGAAGGGATCGACTTAGCCATGTAAGCTTCAGATCTGAAATACCTAAACTCCTTGGAAGCATGCCTTCAGATGACTCTTCTGGTTTTTTGCAAGTGATTATGCCAAGTTTGATTCTCTGCTCCCTCATGCAGTTGTTGACATCATTAACATGGGTATAAAATGTCACCAGATCAGAAGGCAGTCAGCATTCACCTTGCATTTTTATTCATGACTATACAAGGAAGAGGTTAGCAGCAGGTCAGGCCCACTGAGATCCACAGAGATTACTTTGTGGATGTGGGATGTTTATGTTCTGATGGGGTGTTTTATAATCAGCTCTTAAAACCGTGCTGCAGTCTATTTGTTCTGGTTTCATGGCAGAGCATATTGGAATGTGGGAACTACTGGGAACTATTGTGGCTTTCCAGAGTCACTTTTTTTGGTTTTGTTTATTTGTTTGGTTTTTTTAGGAAAGGCATTGCATTCCCCTCTTCATCTTTTTTCTCAAAAGTTTCAAAAATTTCCAAAATGTAAAGCGTTTGATTTAGGATCAGACCTGGCAAGCATCCCCTGGGTTAAGTCTGCTCACCCACTGGTCCAGGCAGCTCCTATAGCACTGGTGCTTTCCCAAGTCACACAGCAGGGAAGTGCCTGGGAACAAGTGCCCCTCCTTGCTGTCCCACACCAGTCCCAGCTTCTTGCCACAGCTTCTCCTTTGTAAGATCGTCACACCCACATGCATCCATCACAAGACCTCCTAAGGGCACCCCTTCCTGTCCCCTACTGTGGTGGGTTGACCTTGGCCAGCTGCCAGACACGGCCCAGCTGCTCTCTCACTCCCGCTCACCAACAGGACAGGGGGAGAAAATAAGGTGAAAAAACTTGTGGGTTAAGGTAAAGACAGCAATTGAGGAGCGTAATAGGCAAAACTTGCACTAGACATTGCCAGTCTGTGAAGACAATGTGATGAATGTGTATGGTCTCCAGGGAAAATGTGAGCTGCAGGAGGGAACAGGTATGTTCAAGGTACACTGGTGCAGTGAAACAACCACCCAAGGAGCTTGCACCCCTTGCTCATCAGCACCATCTACTGACACCTTCATCTGCTAGGGGCTTCTTGTCCAGCTCCTTCCTGGCAATACAAGGCCAGGATATGTGGTGACACCTGGGGAGCTCAACCACTTGTTTCTCCAGCTCCTGTGTTCCATAGATGCACAGCTTGCACCTGTCCTAGCAATAACCCCAAGACAGCAGCTATGATAGGGAATTGGGTTGGGGACCAGGAGAGTGAATTTGCATCCCCTTGCTGACCTGCTGTGTGGCGGTGGGGAGATGCTTTGCCTGTGATTCATATGGCTGTACCTTGACTTCTGAAAATTTGATGTCTGGGTCTGAGCTAGCCAGTTTGGGTACTTCCGGGGGCAGTTAATCATACCCAAACATAGGCATCTAGCCTAGGTGGAGTGAGTTGACCTCTGGAGATGTCGTCTTCTCTCTGTTGATCATCCAAAGTCATAAAATAACTTAGCTTAGACTTCATTGAGTGACTTTAAAACAGTTTGAGTGTTTCCGTTTCCCATTCCATTTCTTGTTTTTACCTCGTTTGTTTCCTTTCTGTTTAGCGATGTGGCCCATTTCTCACTTTTTATGTCTACTATGACTTGCACAGTGGGACCCCAGACATCACTGAAGCCAAATGCTTCATCCGATTATTAATAATAAAAAGGGAGAGTGATATACTCTTTGTGCAAAAATTTGGTTTTTTTTTTCTAATTCCTGTTCAGTTGAAGCAGCTCATTTCTCTTGAAATGCAATTGAAATGTCATTAGTATTTTCATTAGCATGATGATACAAGGCAGGCAAATAGATTTGGGGCCTAGGCTTATAAGTTTTCATGACGTTTTTGTAAGACTGTGCTAAACACTTCAGGAGTCACATGCCAAGTGGTTCCAGATCATTTAAAAAACCAGAAGACTTTTTTTTTCTTTAACTCCTGGAATGAGAAACAGTCGCACAGCTATACAGAAATAGCACAGCAAGCCCTGAAAATGCCCAGCAGTTGCTAAACATTATTTTTCTTCAATGAAACAGTTCATCTTCATCAATGAAGATATTTTACTGATGGGTCTTTAGCATTTTGTGGCGGTTTTTTTCCCATCTCTGAGGATTCACATCTGTCGTGGTTTAGCCTCAGAGGGCAACAAAGAACCACGTGGCAGCCACTCTCTCGGACTGGACCCTCCACCATGAGGGGAGAATCAGAAGAAAAAGGCAAAACTTGTGGGTTGAGACAAAGGCAATTTAACAGAACAGCAAAGGGAACAAGAAAACAACAACAATAACACTGACAGAGGAATATACAACCACTAGTACGATACCACCACTTGCCAACCCGACCCGGGATGCCCCAGCCCGCTCCCCCGTGGTGACTTCCTCTCCCCTCCCCTTCCCCGGCCAGCTCCTGGCTACCCCCTGGGCATGGCTCTCATGGGATGGAATACCTGTGTCCCTGCTAGATCCTGGGGAGAATTAACCCTATCCCCGCTGGAACCAAGACAACATCTCTAGATGAAATGGCTCCTATGTTTGCAGGGAGGAGAGAAATTCCTGTGGAGAAATTCAACTTATGACCTAACCATAACTTAGCTTGTCTTTAGAAGCTTTTTTGAGGGGTTGAGATGGATTTAAGTGATATATGTGTGTAAGCCATCATGACGGTTTTGGTTCCAGAGCCTTTTCCCATCACTAAATGAACAATGAAGAATGGATAAACAGGAGGGGAGAGGAACTGTTAAGCTTAGTTAGTTGTCTAATCATTCTGAGACATTTTGCCCTCTTTGCTTTGAGTTAGCTTCAAACACAGAAGAGAATTATGCACTTGGTGTGGCTTGTTCTTGTATCTATTGGATAGACTATAGTTATTTCATTGATTCCTTCTGTACATACTAGCAACTACAGAGCTGTGTCCTGTAATTCCTGTGTTTTCCTCTCACCTGCAATTTTGAATTGCTGGGTTGCTGATTGTCTTTTTTTATTATTATTTATTTTTTAAATGCTCTGTTTACTAGGAAAAAGAAAAAAAAATGTACTCACTTCTTTATAATGTCAAGCAAAAGACCCTTGTCATGGGACAGAAAAAAATATTTATAATTTACTTCCTGGGTGACAAATCCATCCTAAAGGATCACAGGAAATTTACTGCACATATACTTTGATGCCTTGCATTGCAGCCGTTTTGCTTCCCATTCAGGGAAGAGTTGACAGGACATGTTTGTGCTGCTCTTTCATTGGTGACAAGGGGATATTTACAATGATGAGATATTTCCCTACCCACAAGAGACTTTGGGACAAGTGAAAATGAAGGCTCAGGGCTTGATTCATTTGCCCACACATAGTTGTCAATTGTCATTTGAGATGCCTAGGATGTCCTTCCTGGCCTCCAGCTGCTCTTGCAGAAAGGCAGAGGTCTTGCCTCAAGCCTTTTATTATATCTGCCTGCCTCCCTCGGATGTTTCAAATACCTCAGGGAATTTAAAATACAACCAGGTGTCTGTATAGAACTTACACTCCTGGCCCAGGGGTGCACCATCCACATTTGAGCCTCTTCATTTGAGTAGGAGGAATTTAAACCGGAGAGATTGTGATTTGGCCAAAGAGCTTTGGGGGCAGGATGGATCCTCTCACCCAAATCTGGGTGTCTACAACATGAGATCGCTATGTGAGTTGGGCTTCTCAGCTTTCATTACAGTCAGTGAAAGTTTAGCCAATGGAGCCTGAAAGCAATTAATCTTGGACTGAAGTAGACCACACTTTTTCAGATTAATCACTCACTCCACTCTTCTAATTGTATTAATTTGATGTCTGTTGCCTGTCATGGCAGCTTAGACACATAGTTCTTGTGCAGACACCCAGGTTGCGGCCACCTAAAGTTAGATGAGATGAACCCCCAATTCCATTAGTTATTAAAAAAACCAAACACCATCAGGAGGGTGTAAGTACAAATCCATAGATTTGTTTTCTAAGAATAAATTCAAAATATTGAATTTGATTGAGCTGTTTTACTGGGCAGTTATCCCAGTAGGAAAAAGCAAGGCCTGAGTGTCTTTTCATGCCAAACTTCCAAGTTCAGCTTTTGCACAGAATTGTCTGAAACTGGGACCTATCCTCAGGTAAATCTGTACTGGGACATGGAGTGCTGAGCAAATAAAGTATTGACTTAATTTCATTCATAAAGGTTGGAGAGCCTGTGCTTGGCAGTTTACTCAAGTACGTTGCTTTTTCCATAGTTTGAGGGCCTGACCAAAATCTCAGTCAGGGTCAGTATTTCAGGAGATTGAGCCACTGTTAAATCTTTCCTTTTGTATAATAAAATTCTGCCACCCCAGGAAAGCAATCATAAATAAAGAAAAGCTCTGCTTGTATCATCTTTGCTCCATCATGATGCTCTCTCAGATTGGATGCTTAAAGAGAACATATTCCTACCCTGATACACCTTTCTGTATTTTGTCTGCCTGGTGCTATAAAATAAGTATATAAGGCTACGGGGAGAGAAGTTCATTGGTTGAAGAACCTAAAATGCCCTGGTTTGGCTCCAGTAAATGTGAAAACTGAAGACAGATTTGCACCAAAGCTATGTAGGAAAGCACTCTGGAAATTTAGAGTGGCTTGGGCATACATGTGCAGCGTTCAAGTTGATAGCATAACTCCAAATGTCAGCAGTTAAGAGCATTTAGGGTTTTCCCAGTATGTTCTTTATTCTGGTTCTTGTCAATCTGATTTTCACGTCTGTAATAAGTGATTTCCCTCCTCCAGCTTCTTTCCAATCTATTCTTTGTCTCCTATTTCCATCTCCTTCCCTATTTCATTTTGCTTTGCACTCTTCACCTTTTTAACCTCTTCTTCATCAGTCAGATCCCTTCCTGTGTCTATACTCCACAGAGGCAGTCTCTGACCTTATTACATGTGGTCTCTCTGCCATCCTTCTTACACTGTTATAGGAAGCAGTCTCCAGCAAGAATTTTAATGAAAACCACTCTCAATAAAGTATTTCCTTCCGAATTTTCCTTTGAAAAATATGTAAAATCCAAAGAATTTACACTAAAGTTCATATCAGAGAAATGGCGTATCACTGAGGCTTTTAATAGGATACAAGGGAAAACATGAACTTCAAGAAAAATCCTGAATTCTAGATCTGTCTGTTTTTTCTGCATTCACAGTAACCCTGAGTTCTTAAAATAAAGCCAGACATTGTACTCTATTTGATCATTTTCAAATATTTCAGTTGTTTTCAGAATGCCATTAGAATAGGGAAAAAATTAAAATCCTGTATACCATAATGCTAGCTAACTATTAAACTTTGTTGCTGAAGTTAATCAGCAAAAGCACTTATGATCTTACCTATGAATTTGTTTAAATAGATTTCAGTTTTCATATTGCAGTCAATTGCTGTGGTTTTCAGAATGAAAGGTAAAAAGATACCCCATATCTATTGATCTGAAATACAAAAAAGGGGAGAGAAGAACGATATATGCACTCCCAGTGTGCATTATTTTTCATCTCTGGTGCTGATAAAGCAAGCACTCATTTTAGTGATAAATCAGCATTAAAGTGGGATAAATGGACTCATATATTAAAACAAAGCCAGCATGAAACCTTCTAAAAATAAAAACTCCTCTGTTCTAGTCTCCTAGATTGCAGGATATACGGGGACTTCTATTAAGTGCTGAGATTTTACTTCAAATGGATGTCATAGAGTATTTCTCATTGTATTGTATTTCTCATAGCTTATTACAGATAAAGAAGAAAAATGAAATTACTAGACTACCCAGTAGGGAGAATGCTAACTTAGAAGTCAGCAGTCTTGGATGCTCTTATCAGTTCCGTGACTTTCAGCCCATCCTCATCCCAACTGTCCCCAAGTGCCTACCGCCATGGTGTAGCCACCTTCACTTGTGGTTGCGGTGAGTAGAAAGGTGTGGACCCACCTGGGGACCAGTTCAGATACTACTGGACTAAGTTAGATGGTGGAGGTGCCCACCTGGTTCTCTTGTTTTCCTTTTGTGTATCAGTATGGGTAGCTGGGTTTGAGCAACATCCCTGGTACTGTTTACTTTTCTAACACAGACCTCACCACAGGACTACTTAAACTGGTGTGATGCAAATATAACATTTCAGTTAGAAAGAAAAAAATATCAACTGAATTTGTGCATCATACAGATATTGCCTTTTGCTGAATGCATACACAGGGAGAATGAAGCCTTACTGTCTCTGGAGGAACATTGCGCTGTTTTTTCTCAGTGAAGGTCTCTTAGTCGAACTTGTTTAGCAAGATTTTTGCTAATTATTTTGCTAACTTCTCTTAGATTTCATCACTTTTTGTATGTTGGATGTGCCTGAAAAATGACTCCATCATTACACTAGCCCAGCGCTTGTGCCTCATTCGTCCTCCCCCCACTAGCAACTTGACTCTTCTGCTCATGCTTCATGCCAGCACTCTCCTACCAAAGCTGTCAGTGTCCCATTTAATCTGTGATAAATACTAACTGTTCCCAACTCCATTTGCCGAGGGAATATTAGCTCTGCCACATTTAAAAATGATCATCCCTGTTGTTAAGAAAAACAACAACTCAAAACACCACCATTGACTTTTCTCATTATTTATGGACTGAAATTTCCCCATCTGTCTTTCCTCAGCTGTGTTCTTGAGAAAGAAATCCTATCTTCTGTTTCCTTCCTCCCCAGTGAGCATATCCTCATCCACTATGACAGCTCATCTCAGCGTGACTACTCATCTCTAGGTAGTTCCTTGCTCCTAGCTGCAGGTCTTTTTATTTATGCCCCTCAGTGTACCTAATGGCTTTTTATGCCTTAAAAATGAGCCCTTTAGTTTACTCTTCCACCTAACCATCCTCCCTCAAACACTTCTTTTTCGTTTCACTTCTTTTGAAGATTTTAATTTTTCTCCTTCCCCCTCTGCGAGAGAATTTAGTTCTTCATCACTGTGTATTAAATTATTCATTTGCTGAGATATTTCATGGCATATTTCATTTCGCCAACACCATCCATCTCTCTCTGTCTCTCTTGATTCTGTCAGTCTCCAACAATTGTAAACTGTAACTTTCTGCTCAACTAAAAGTTTCAGGCTCTGAGCAGGAAAAGCCTTTGACTTGAAACCTATTAGCAAGCCCCTTTAGCTTAAAGCCATGTTCACAAGGCCTGGGATCCTGGAGCTTTCAACTCTGAATTAGTCTTTTGAACCCTCGAGTTTTTCTGTCATTCAAGTTATTGATTGCTGTCACCCATTTACAACTACCATGTTCTTCTACTTTGATCCAACTTCTGCTGGAAATCCTCGTTTCACCTGTTCATCACTTCCTGGCATGACAAAATTTGGTGGTTTCTCCCATGACATTTTCAAATCCCAGTTCCCCTCTGTTTGAAGAGCTGGGGGCCTGGGAAAGGCGCGCAGGGGGGCTGGAGGAGACTGGGTATGAGCACACTTACAGCCCCCTTGGTTTACTGTCCCGTACTGTCCTGGAATATGAACTGCTTCCACCAGCTCCATTAAATTTTCATCTTTGAGTACATGAAGGACTGAGCTTCCAGACACACATCACTTCATCTCCCATGTTTAAGGCTGCACGTCCTTTATTCCTGAGTCTCCTGACTCAGGCCGCCTCTATTTTCATGCTGGCAACACGCAGAAGAGGAGGGAAGGGAATGAGATGGAGGATCCATGATTCTTCCTGTACCAGTACAGGAAAAAGCAATCCCAAAGCAAACCCAAAAGGCAAAGCTCAAGACTACATCTCCTAGGAAGTCTAATTCACTGCAAATATAGGCTTGAAACAGGCGGGAGATTGGCCTTTTGAAATTTCAAATTACAGCTGATCATCCTCTTAGCTGGAGGGACAATGAGGACTTGAGACTCATTCTGATGATGAGCAAAATCATAGAATCATAGAATCGTCTAGGTTGGAAGGGACCTTTAAGATCATTGAGTCCAACCATTAACCTAACACTACCAAAACCACCACTATAATGCTTCCTTTTCTCCTCGGGTTTAATTCTTGCGTGGATAATGCTAACAGCTACATTGTTTTCAAATATTGCATGTCATTGTAGGCTGCAGATTCCTGCAACTCCACACAGTCTTGGGATCCACATTCCAAAAGTGGAAAATGATCTGAAGCCTCTACAGACAACCCCACAGCTGTATATAGCAACAGCAGCTGCTCTGCTTGCTTAAGTAATGCCTTATGAGGCTTCAGGTGTGCAGCAGTTGCCACTGTGCTCCCTGTCAGGAGACACAATTATCTTCATAAAGAACTGAAAAGGAAGACTTGCACCACATTTCTTGAACTCAGGCACAGAGATTTACCCAAGTGGAAAGGAATGGCAAGATGCATTTAACCTCATTAATTTCAGTAGGGCTGACTTTGTGCAATCCATCAGTGTACAGATACATTAGAGGAACTAAACTATTTCCACATCTCGTTTATGTAATGGATGGGATGTGAAATGAGTCCTATGGAAGAGAAGCGCCCTGGAGGCACTAAAGTTTATCACAATATGTAAGAGTTCTTTTAGATCATTGCATTAAATTTCCACTAACAAGATAACAAATTAATTGTCTGTATTACTGTACTAACCCAAAGCAGATAAAGTGTATGATTTCAGCAGAGGAAAGCAGCTATTTAAGACAGCTTGGTGGTTATAGGAGGAAGCAGAAGAAATTAGTATGTCTCCCAGCATTTGCGTGCTATGATGCCAGCCCTCCTTCTGCCCCTTTAAGAAATCTGGCTCGTCTCTCATCTGGTGTTGGACTTGAGCTTTATTAGTGAAGTGAGGGAGAATGAGTAAATCAACTGTATCAGACAAGCCTCAGGACATCTGGAAATTGATCATTCTGCAGAAATAAGCACTCTGTGTTTATTAGCTGGGAGTTCATCACAATCGCTTCTCTTTATCCAATTCCTAAGAGATTTCAAAGCTATCATAGCATTAGCTCTTCTGACTGTGCTACTGCAGATAAAGATCAGAAGATCTATCTAATGATGGTGTTCTCGGTCTCCCTCTTACTTTTTCTAAAGCTATCCCAATTAAAAAAAAAAAAGAAAACTAGAAGTAGGAAAATAGCTGGAATGAAATAAAACAGTCTCCGTGTCTTAAATTTTTGCCGGTTGGCAACGGAGTAATTTTTTTTTATTATTCTATAGGAACTTGGTTTTATTCAGGGGGACACATCCTGCAGAATATAAAATCTCTTAGAGAAGAGATGGAATTTGAAGTTTCTAATGTGGTGATGGAAAAGGGAGGAAGATAAAAAGACCTAAAGCCATAAAGCAGTGCTGTACATTGAAAGTATAGTTATTTTTAAATTATAATACATGTCAAATAGAAGCCAGGGAAATTAATTCCAAAAGTTAGAAAGGTAATAATATTACTGTAAGAAGAATAATTACTTTCCTTAACTACATTTATCACATAGTAATTCAGTTCTCCCTTCTGGAATATGATGCAATGCCAAACTTTTGACTGATTTACTTAAAACCAGCCTTAAGAAAAGATTCACCCAGATACGAGGTTTCTTCTGGTTCTTTATTAAAAACAGAGGAGTTATCAAAATGCAAATACTATGACTAACAATGTTTATCTGTGCATTCCATTGTGCAAAGACACTCGGAGAAAAATCATCTGTAAGAGTTTTCCGATAACAGTGGTCAGATGCATAAACAATTTAAGTACAGCTGTGGATTTCCAGAAATCTGTGGGGAATATGAAATCCAATGCAATGAACTCTCTAAAGAAAAACCTTCCCTAGAAAAAGCTTCACTGAGATCAATTTTTATCAGCTGATTTTCTCTGTTTTCCAATGGCAAATTAACATTTATTATCTCTTTTGAACTGGCACTTGGAGTTCCAGCCTGGGTATGCATTGTGCTAGATTCTGTACACAAATAAAAGAAAAGGTGGATGTTGTCAAAGAACCTTTCCATATAAGTACAAGATGAAAGAAAACAGATCAATGCAATAAGCAGAGTGAGCATGATTTCACAGTAAAGCAAGGATAGTTAATTAATCCATTTGTACAGAGCCTAGCACAATGGAGCTAGACCACATTATTTGCAACGTAAGTACTTAATAACAACAACAATAATGGCTAGGCCTTTAAAATTAATGTATTAATTATCAGTCAGAGCTCATAAGTTGCTTAGACAGTGAATGAAGAATGCCAGTTTTTTATCCAAAGTATCAGAGGACCCATAAATCTTTAAGAAAAGGCCAGCTTCACATCAGTATTATGTTCCCTCATGCACAGGCTTTCTGACAGTCTGCCCTGAACTAGAATAGTGCTTCTCCTGATTCACCCTTTTGCTTACAAACATTGTGATTATTTATTTATAATCATGCCATCATTGGTTTAGGTTCTTGCTAATCTCCTTCATGTCTGCCCTTGCTTTTGAAACTGTCCTTTCCCTTTGCCCTTTCTCATTAAACAAATAATGATTGTTTTCCTCCCTGCTTTGCCATCCATTGCTCACTTGCATGTGCACGCAGTGCTGTCTCTGCTATCAGTAGGACTCGGGAAAGTTAAGGTATAGGTCTTTCACGGGATGAAGCGGGCTCTGATTTGGAGGAAATGCACAAAGATCAACAGACAGGTGATAAACAAAGTCTGAATCAGGCCGCCTGTATACATCATCTTGTTCTCTCTCTGGAGCAGCGACAAAGGATAAAATACACTGGAATCACAGATGTGTGTGTGTGAATTTTAAACTCTGAGCCCCGGTGATGTTGTTGCAGATGATTATTTCCACCTGATTCAAAGATGAGTTGAACTGGGGGGTTCTCTTACATAAGGCCTTCTGAACAGAGCACCCCAAATGAGAAGAAAAAGTCCAATGAAAGGTGATGATATCATGCCAGCAGGTCCATCCACTCAAGGGATACACCTCCCACTACTGCAGTGTGAATCACAGCCTTGTGAGCAAATCGCTGCACCTCCATGGGTTTCCAGCGGTGCCTCTGAGTCTGTTTGCATTTCGGTATCTGTGAAAGAAACCTGATGGATCTTCCTTATTGGCTGCTCCAGATCCATAAATTACTCCTGTTCCTCAATTTAGATGAGAATTTCAGTGAAGTGAGTGATAAAGGCTGAAGAAACCAAGTGCCTAAAACAAAAGACAGATGGCCAAACCCATGATTCACTGGCAATGAGCTGCAATTGGACCATGTAGACTTTGAAGTAATTCATTACATTTGTATCTCTTCTGTAGGGGAAGGATTTTCTTCAATGATTTGTATGACCTTGCTAAACCCAGATAGGTGGTAACTGAGCAGCAACTACTTCTTCAGAAGAAACAGAACAAAAATATTGAAAATATTGACTCACCCCAAAGGCAGTAAGCAGCACTTTGGTCTTTGACCTTTAAGCATCCTAGGGTAGTCAATAACCTGTGCCTGCCACTGATTTTGATTTGGGAGTAGTTTAACCTTGAACCAAGATCCAAGTAACCACGGCAACAGGAAGTCGGCGTCTCTATCCAAGGAGTGGGAATCCATAAATGAAGGTCCCTAATGGAAACGCTGTGTGCAGGTAGAGATTTGAGAGCATAAGTGGTTTGTGAGGGATTACCTTTGAAAAAATCAATGACTGTCCCTTGATATGTTGAAGCACAGCTTCACAGAGACTTTTTTTTATGAATAGAGGTCAACAGGTCACAGCTGCATGTTTTCATATGGCCCTTTATATAGGCCCTTCAGTTTAATTAGAACCAGATGTTGAATTTATGAGGTTATCATTATGTACCATATGCACATGCATATGTGTATGTGTATTGATACACATAGGCACATTTCTTGTGCACAAACTACATACATGAATAAATAATGTTAAGGCTCAAACTCAAGCACTATAGAATAGTAAAACATCAGTTTTGCTTATGCACAGTTCCATAGTGCTGTGATCCCATAGGCGTAATTACCTGATCAAATATCCCAGTTATTCCATGGGACACTGCTTTATTCAATGTATAATGCTCACCTAACAAACAGCTATTTGGTAGTTGGATTTTCCTCTCGCTATTCAGTGTGACATCATGTCTCATTTATTCCACATTTCTAAGTCTTGGTATGAATAGATCACAGAACCACAGAATGATGTGGGGTTGGAAGGGACCTCCAGAGATCATCTCGTCCAACCCCCCTGCCAAAGCAGGTCCACCTAGAGCAGGTTGCACAGGAACGTGTCCAGGCAGGTTTTGAATGTCTTCAGAGAAGGAGATTCCACCACCTCCCTGGGCAGCCTGTTCCAGTGCTCTGCCACCCTCAAAGGAAAGAAGTTCCTCCTCGTGTTTAGGTGGAACTTCTTATGTTCAAGTTTGTGCCCATTTCCTCTTGTCCTGTCACTGGGCACCACTGAAAAAAGACTGGCCCCGTCCTCTTGACACCCACCCTTTAAGTATTCATAAGCATTGATCAGATCCCCCCTCAGCCTTCTCTTCTCCAGACTAAAAAGACCCAAGTCCCTCAGCCTTTCCTCATAAGGGAGATGCTCCAGGCCCCTAATCATCTTTATAGCCCTCTGCTGTACCCTCTCCAGCCGTTCCCTGTCCTTCTTGAACCGGGGAGCCCAGAACTGGACACAGTACTCCAGATGGGGCCTCACCAGGGTAGAACAGAGAGGGAGGATAACCTCTCTCGTCCTGCTGGTCACACTCTTCCTGATGCACCCCAGGATGCCATTGGCCTTCTTGGCCACAAGGGCACATTGCTGGCTCATGGTCATCCTGTTGTCCACCAGGACTCCCAGGTCTTTCTCCTCAGAGGTGCTCTCCAGCAAGTAAGCCCCCAACCTGTACTGGTGCATGGGGTCATTTCTCCCCAAGTGCAGCACCCTACATTTGCCTTTATTGAATTTCATCAGGTTCCTCTCTGCCTAACTCTCCAGCCTGTCCAGGTCTTGCTGTATGGGGGCACAGCCTTCCGGCGTGTCAACGATCCCTCCCAGTTTTGTATCATCAGCAAACTTGCTGAGGGTACACTCCATCCCCTCATTCAGGTCATTGATGAATATATTGAAGAGGACTGGACCCAGTACTGACCCCTGGGGAACACCACTTAGTACGGACCTCCAACTAGATTCTGTGCCCCTAATAACAACCCTCTGAGCTCTGTCTTTCAGCCAGTTTTCAATCTACCTCACTGTCCATTCTTCTAATCCACACTTCCTAAGCTTACCTATGAGGATGCTGTGGGAGACTGTGTCAAAAGCCTTGCTGAAGATGAATATTTCATGAATGTTGATAATCTTATTTTTGCAGCCCTGCTCTTGAGATGAGGGGTATAGTATTGTTCTCATTTGCAATAGAGAACCTGAGCAGAGAGAGAGTGAAGTTGAATGGATGCAATTTGAGATGCTTGATACTTGATTTGAGTCTCTGGAAGGATGTGTGGTCTAATAGGCAGAAACTCCTCTGCATATCTCCACCAAGCCATAACCTGCAATTTTGTCTCACTCCTGACTATTTCTGTACTCAGACCTGTTCTCTGTTTAGTCTCAGGCTGATATCAGGTCACAGGTCCATCAGGACTCCTATCTCCGACTGGCCCACACTGTAGCACTGTCTTTCAGATTCCTCTCACCAGTGCAGTCCTGTGCCTGAGTCTTCTGGAGATCTCTTCCACGGTTTCTGAGGCAACCTATAGGTCTCCTGATATTTCACATTTCATGTGCAAGGCACAAAGTTAGGGACTGTTCATAGCAGCTCCAAGATGCAAATACAAGGAAATGATGGTATCTGGAAAGGCTGAGCGCAGCCAACAGGCATAGAAGGTTGTGCACCAGTTGCTGGCTCTGCTTCGATATCTTCTTGATCTTCTGGGAAATGTATCAGGATACTTGTGGGAACTCTTTCAGGAACTACCATGTGCTACCCAGGTGTAGCCAAGGATAGCAGTGGGGGCTCACTGCTGCAGGGAAAAAAGGCCCCCATCTGCTGACCTAACCTGCTGTCCAGGGACATTTGCTGCTGGCCTGGGGCTTGGATCAGGGAAATTGTGGAGGCATACCAAACCAAATCTGAGTGGCAAATCAAATCAAGCAAAATTGGCAGGAGACTTGCATGAATGACCAAGGAGCTCCTGAGTAATATCAGACATAAGAAGGAAGCAAAAAAGAAGTGGAAGCAGGTGACCTGAAGAACTATAGAGACAATGTCCAAGCATGCAAGGATGGACTTAGGAAGCCAAAGCATATGTGGAGTTGAATCTAGCAAGGGCAGAAGGGCAACAAGAAATGATTCTACAGGTACATAAGCATCAAAAAGAAGCCTAGGGAAAATGTGGACCCACTGCTGAATGGAGCAGGGACCCTGGTGGCAAAAGATTGGCAAAAGACCGAGGTACTCATTGTCTTCTTTGCCTTGATCTTTACTGGTAAGACTGGCCTTCAGGAATCCCAGGCCTCTAAGACTGGTGAGGAAAGGAAACTTACTCTTGGTGGGTTAGGGAACAGTTAAACAAACTGAACGTACCTAAGTCCATGGGACTTGACAGGATGCACCCAAAAGTGCTGAGGGAGTTGGCTGATGCCATTATGAGGCTACTCTTGATTATTTCTGAAAGGTCGTGGTGACTCGGAGAGGATCCTGAGGAGTAGAAGAGAGCAAATGTCAATCCAATAAGGGCAAGAAGAAAGAACCAGGGAGCAATAGACTGGCCAGCCTTATCTTAATCGCTGGGAGGGTGATGGAGCAAATAATCCTGGAAAGCATTTCTAAACATACAAAGGACAAGAAGGTGATCAGGAATACTCAGCATAGATTTATGAAGGGAAAATCATACTTGATCAACCTGATCTTGCTTATCTCAACTTCAGCAAGACTTTTAACACTTATCTCCTATAACCTCCTTATAGACAAACTGATGAAATACAGACCAGATAAACGCATGCTGAGATGGACTGAAAACTGGGCTGATTGCTGGGCTCAAAGGGTTGTGATTGGTGGCACAAAGTCCAGCTAGAGACCAGTCACTAGTGGTGCATACTGGGGCAAAAACTATTTAACATGTTAATTAATGAACTGGGTGATGAGGTAGAGCACACCTTCGACAAATTTGGAGAAGATACACAACTGGGAGGAGTGGTTGGTATGCCAGAGCGTCATGCTGTCATCCAGAGGGTCCTTGACAGGCTGGAGAAATGGGTTGACAGGAATCTCATGAAGTTCAACAAGGACAAGTACAGTTTTGCACCTGGGGAGGAATAACTTCATGCACCAGTACCTGCTGGGGGCTGACCAGCTGGAAAGCAGCTTGACAGAAAATGCCCTGGGGGTCCCAGTGGACATCAAGTTGACCATGATCCAGCAATGTGCCCTTGCAGCAAAGCTTTCTGGGCTGCATTAGGAGAAGCATTGCCAGCAGATCAAGGGAGGTGATCTTTCCCATTTATTCAGCACTGGTGAGGCCACACCTGGAGTACTGTGTCTGGTTCTGGGCTCCTCAGTACAATAGAGACATGGACATATGGGGGAGAGTCCAACGAAAGGCCACAAAAATGACTGAGGGTCTGGAGCATCTTTCCTATGAGGAAAGGCTGAGACAGCTGGGACTGTTCAGCCTGGAGAAGAGAACGCTTAGGGGGATCTTATCTGTATGTACAAACGTCTGATGGGGAGAGTAAAGAAGATGGAGCTAGATTCTTCTCAGTGATGCCCAGTGACAGGAAAAGAGGCAGTGGGCACAAAATGAAACACAGAAGGTTTTGTCTGAACATCACAAAACAAATTTTTACTGTAAGGATGACTGAGCACTTGAACAGGTCACTCAGAGAGGTTGTGGAGTCTCCCTCCTTGGAGATATTCAAAACCTGTCCAGGGCAACCTGCTCTAGCTGACTCTGCTTGAGCAGGGTGGGGTGGACAAAGTAATCTCAAGAGGAGCCTTCCAATCTCAGCTGCTCTGTGATTTTTGAATCTTCATGTAATTTAATTCATGAGAACAGAGCTACTAGATTTTTACAAAGCAACAACTGCTAGGAATTTTCAAAAACGGGCAAAAAACCTCCCAGTCTTATTGTAAAAAGTCGCTGAGGCATTTTTGCTGCCTTTCTGCTTGGTAAACTCATATATTTATAGATGCAATATGTATACACACACATAAACTCACAGAAATATTACATGTAAATGAGTGGATACACATTCAGGTGTATTAGGCAGTTATCTAATATGTAAAATTTCAATCCCAGAAGTTTAAATTTGACACATTTGCAAGCAAACAAAATGGGTTCAAATCATAAAAGAATTTGAGAAACATTGTTAAGGGAGGAATCTACCAGCCTTGAGTGCATAAGTTTTGTTTCTCTGGAATATTTGACCTCTTTGCTATATTTCTGCCACTCATGTCTTCTGCATTGTAATCCCTAGGCAGAAAAATGTATGACAAATTGCTCTTTTTTTTTTTTAAACTTCCACCTCTTTAATGAGTTGTAAGGTAAATTTTAATTAGGAAGGGGATTCCTAAAAAATAAGTGTAATGTACTTTAGGCAGGGAATTACATACTGAGACTGTTCCTGATGCCTGCTCCTTACTCAGATGAAACACCCACTGAGTCAAGTCATTATAGAAGAGAAGTATGTGAGTGTGGAGAATACACTATCCAGAGAATGACAAATAGACAATCCAAATAAATACAGATATGAAACATGTCTGTCTTTATACGTATATGGAGTGTGGTTTTGCTTGGAGAATAAAAAGTAGTAATGTGGAATTATTATGTTGGTCTACCATTGTTTATAGAGATCAGCGATGGTACATCCTGAAGCAAAATTATCAACAAAAAAAAATAAAATCATGATCCTTGCTAGTATCAAGACCATATTACAGGCACATACACAGGAAAATATGGAAATATATTGGGGTAGCAAGGACAGCAACTGACTACTCTTTTTCAGATATTCCCCAGTCAGGTTGCTTTATCAATATTCATCCAAATTTTGTTTCCTTCCCTAGGAATTGCAGGTCCCCACTTAAAAGCAGACCAGACTTCATGTCATAGTAAAATGGAAAGTTCTGCCTGTAACATGATGACCAGAAAGAAACCAGAAGCTGCTGACAGTGTTGCAATACCGACTCCAGTATTATCTCTCCTACCTTCATCAGCAGCAACATCTGAAGCAGGTGATGTTGTTTCCCTCCAGCCCCTATATTTCTTCCCCATCTTCTTCCTTCTGGCACTGCACTGAACAATATGTGCTTGTATTGCTCTTCCTGATTGAAGAATTAGCTGCAAATGTGCATATCTAATATGATAATCAGGCTGTAATTTTTCTAACACTCTCTTACCATGATCATATCTTGGCCTATCAAATCTATTTTATTCACATACCACCACTTGTGCAATAAGGAGGACACAAGTAGCACCAGCCCGTATGGTCTAGCAGGGGACTCTGAAGCAAGACTCTTGGGTTCCTTTCTCAGCCCCGTTGTTCATTTATTTGAATATTCCCATCCCTGTAGCATGAACATGCTGAATACACAATGAATAGCTAAGGAGCAGCTGAGATTTATTTCTGCATACTTCAGTGATTTTAGCATAATATTCTGTCTTGCAAATGCAAAATTGTCTGGGGCAATGAACAGTGATTTAAAATATATCAATAAAATATAATATATTATAATACATATAATAAAATATAATATAATCAATAAAATAATAAAATAAAATAAAAAATAAAATAAATAAGTCAGAATAGCATGTTTTTTCAATCAACTTATATTTTGTGTTTCTATTTTGAATCAGATCAGAAATGTGATAGCTTTATACAGTCAGAAATTGAGCCAAGTCATTCAGGCATCATCATGCCTTTTCTTGGGCATGGATAGAGAAGTTAATCTTGCACTGTGTCTTAATTTCCAGTGAATGGGGAACCCATAGGACATTATCCTACATGTAGCCATTAGGATTTTCATAGTCTTGCCAAACCTTTGATTCCACATTCACAAAAAATGTATTTGTATCACTGAGTTATGCAATGGTTACATATTTAATTATGCAATTGAAAGTGTTGTTTCAGTGCACTCCTTTTGATTTTCCTCTCATTTCCTGAATAAATAGTGAAAACAAGGGATCCATGCTGTAAAGTAGCCTCTATAAAGCTAAATTTTTATATAAAAAAAATCAAGATTCTCTGTTTAGCCTTTAATACTTTCCTATATATAAACTAAGGACAGATTTTTAATGCAACAGAGTATGAAAGCACACAAATATTTTATGATCAGTTTCAAGATGAAAGTGTATGCTTGACTGCATAGTCCAGTCTTTCCATTTTCACAAGTCTAATTGAATTGTTAGTTTATCTGTAGCCGAGATGTTGAAACAATTTAGTGAAAACTGAAAGAAACTGTGTTAATGGGAAAACAGGACAGTGCTATGGGTTTTCTGTAATTAATAGGGAGCTCTTTGAAAATTCCTCCACTCAAACCAAGTTGACAAACTGAGCTCAGCTTGTTGAGCAAACAGTCTTCTCTGTGCCATGTTCTTGCAAGTGGCCTCGGGCAACTCAGAAGGGATGGAGAATGACAGGCAGTAAGAAGGATCTTTAGTGCTGCAGACATAACAAAGCCATCCAGAATAAAGACGGAAGTGATGGAGAACTTCCAAAGGGTCTGACTTACCTGGGTTCACCTCCTCATTCAACACTGCTGTGCTGGAGTGGGTCCTACAGCCTGCTTTAAGCTGCCCTTGGAAATGTATTTTTTTGGTAGAGATTTCTCTCTTTGCCTCAGAAGCTATTTCCAGCATCATATCAATCCTTTGTGACTTCCCAGCATGGCCTGTGGCCATTTCAATTTGTCTCTGTCTTTGAGAAGGAGCCTCACTACATCTGTGTACCCCAGGGAGGGGAGAAACACCAGGCCTCCATGTGCCTTGTTTTAAATGTGCAACATTGTTTTTTAAGATTAACGCTGGTTCTTGCTTGTTTGGGGTAACTAGGTGAGGTTGTTTGGAGAGTGGGAAAAGGAAGGAGGAAAAGTACAAAAGCCTGCACAGCATCAAGTATTTCTATTTTCTTCACTTTGGGCTGGATTGTGCCAAACAGCTTCAGGTCTTCACGGAGGCAGCGTGTAGCCCTGAAGCCTGGGGTGCTGTAGGGACATAACTGTGCCCAGGCAGCAAAGTGTCCCCCCCCTGCATCCCCAGCCAGCACCTGGAGGTTTCCATCATGTTGTATCATCTCTGTAGGAGCATATTCCCTTTTTCATATGCCTGCATGCAGACACAGTGTTACTATTTCCCACCTCCTCTTCAACCCCTTTTAGATGAATTCCACCAGATAGAGTAAGACAAAAGTCTTCCTCCCAAAGCAAGCAGCACAGTATGGGCAGGAAGAGAACAACAAAGCCTAAAAACAATGCAGACCAACTTGGGTCCAGGGTTGGGCAGGGTCTGTCTGGATAAAATGGAAAAGATTAGTACTTAGCTTTGGTTTTCAGCAGAGCAGTATATCACATGGCAATATAGCAAAATATTTTATATCCAAGATTGCTCACCAAGAGCATCCAGATGAGTTGATAACACCTAATGGCTCTCACTTCAATAGTGATTTATTTTGGCAGAGCTCCCTGATATTTTGTCATATGCACACCTCATCAAATCTTCCCCCTGCAGACCCATCAGACTCTTTTCTGCATAGTCCCCATACTCCAAATGTAGAATCAGATGCCCCTGACTCTCAGTAATCAAAATAATATTGGGTTTCCTAATATCTCCTTTAAAAAACTTGACTTGAAAGTATATTACTTATTCAGCACATGCATTCTGACTATTGGCAGATTACGTAACACATACTTTCTAGAGCTTGCAAGTTCAGAGGCTTGCTAGAAAGATAAGCAGAAGCGTTATTAGTAGCTTCTAACAAGCTTCCTGAGAAAGTCATAAACACCCCAAAGCATTTATGAAAGAAAAATTAATGCAGTAAGCCAGCATAGAACAGGATAGAAGTTTTTTTTTCTAAATGAGAAAATGAGATTCAGTCCAAAAGGAAATGGACTGTCAGATTGCAAAGTTTTAGGAGGGCAAAAAAGTATCTAAACAACATGAAGGAAGACACTGAGAGTGGTGTTCAGCTTATAGATTTACATGTAAGCATAGATATCTACCCATAACTATCTGCATATCAGTTAATTTTGGAGAACTAGGCAGTTTGGCAGAAAGCAGATGCCTACCTTTGCTCCACTCAGGCGCTGTCTACTTACCATCAGGCTCCACTCAGGATACTCAGCCAGGGTGACCTGAACCTCTTGGGTGGTTAAGACAACCATTGGATTTGGCAGGGTGGACAGGAGACCTGCACCTTCCTTATCCAATATCAGAGTGTGAGAAAGATGTCCATGGTCACCTTAAAATGCATCAAGTTCCCATTTTAAAAACAGAAGTCATCCTCCACCAACTATACAGACCAGATCTCCTCTGACTGTGATGGGGTAGTAATACTAAACTGCAGAAACAACCAACTACAGATAAATATCAGTAAAAACATAAAAACTTTGCAGATATTTGGCTAATGCTTTGTGTCAAATTTGTTTCCTGTCCTTTGGCTTACTTTCTTTCCAATGAAAGTTGAGAGCAATGCCAAATCTCCTGATTTCACCATGAACCTTGCAATTTTTCCTGTATTTTTGCTAAAATTCCCATCTTCAAGGTTTCCATCATGAAGTGAAAAATTTCAGCTTTACTTTCTGGAAAAAAATTGCATATTGAATATGGGAATTTTTTTTTAAAAAGTCTTGAAAATGTGCCCTAACAATAGCAATAAAAGGCAAAAGGTGGACAGCGAATACGAAGAGTGTGCAGGATGTTTGATTTGTTAAATCTTCTGACCTGAAGATACTCTCAGGATCTGGGAGGGTCTCAAAGGAGTCGAATGCTTAGGACTGGAAGTATGTCAGTCACCAGTGAGGCCAGATGAGAGTAATCATTTTGTGTGACAGGGATCTAACATTATTTTGGTCAGATGGCTGAGAAATAGCTCGCTGCCACTTGCCCTTAGGGCTCTTGCATCCACACTTTTTAGGGGTGACCTACTTGAGAGGAATTTTGTGCAACTGATTAGCTTCTCCTGAGCAACTTGGATATTTAATTTCCTTTTTCTTTTTTTTTTGTTGGTACCAAAATGACTGCATTCCTCTTTTCTTTTGTCCTCTGAATCACAAACTGCAAGTGGGTTTTATTTTTCTTTTTAGTGTGGGGAGTGGGTTACATATGGAAAATGTATTTTGTTTTGTAATTAATGAAAACCAGACTTTGGGAAGTTGGCCATCCAGGCCTTTATTTATAACAGAGCATACATCGGTGTTTTGTTTATGACTCACTCCTACTTCTTGCATTGTAACTTGGGTTTGTTTATGCAAGCTCTTTGCTGAATCCAAGCAACATGGTAATATAAGAGCCAATAATTTATGTTCTCCATGAGGGGAGGACAGTGAGTGAGGTTTGTATGCTGAAGTGAGCAAGAGGAGATTCTACCACTTGATGGCTCCTGGTTATCTACAGAAAAATGCTACAATAGCAACTTTATTTAAACTACTGCGAGAAGATTAGCCTGTTAGCCATGGAAGGAGTGATAACCCCTAAATGAACCTTTCTTGAAATCTTGGCTGCTCTGGAAACTTCAAGGACTTCAAACCCAAATGACCGCTTGACAGTCAGGTGTAAATTAAGTGTGCAAGTAGATGTGGGCTGAGGTTAATTTAGGGGGATGTTTTATTCTTTACTGAAAAGAAATTCTGAACTCCATCATTTCTTTTCCAGCAGCGCAGAACGGATATGTTAGGAGTGAAAGGGAGCACCAGTTATTGTAACAGCAGATTTAATACATTCTGTTTCTCTCACAAAGGGGTAGTTACTTATAATCCGTGTGCAAATCCTGAACTCTGAACAGATGCCACATTCAGTAAAGGACAATGAAACAATTTAAGAAAAACAAGCAAGGTCTCATGTCCTAAGCAAAGGACCAGGAGCCAAGAAATGCTGAGTACTCTTCCCAGCTCTGACAATGACTCACAACATGACCTTGGCACGAGACTTAACTACTTTGGACTTCATTCAGATCTAAAGTAAGTGATCTGAACCAGGAGTAAGCTTACTTCAGGGGCCATTAAAGTCAATTATATGACTAAGTAGCTTCAGCTAGTATCTGTGGAGATGATAGTAAAGAAACTCAGGCAGGGTTAATGAATTTCCCACAGGTGAAGTTTCAGTAACAAACACTTTTGTACTAACTGGCATCCATGGCAAGAATTAAAGGCCAGAGTGAAGACATCAGGAGTGTGTGTTTGGGGTATAGAAAGTTTAATAATTATGGTGGGCCAATATGACAGCTATGCTAAGCAGTCCTTCCTTCCCTCCCACAGAGAATGAAGCAAACTCATGGTAAAACATTGCTGTAGAAAAGCGTTGTTGCTTTAGAAGAGGAGAGAGCTGTAGATAAATCTCTGAGGACTGCTTAATAGTTGAAGTTGTATTTTAATCTAGGACAGTAAAAGAGGAGGTAACAGCAATTCTTCTGGGACTGTAAAAAATAATCTTTTAACTTACTTTCAGTTGCTTTTCTATGCAGAGTCCTTTCTCACAGCCATCGCTTCTTCAGTATTCATATTCAGCCTACTGAGATTGAAATCATCTAGTCTTCATGACACTGAAAGTGGGCAAAGGAGGGATTCTGTTCACTGGTTCACTGTTGTTTGACCCATCCCTGTTTCTGTTCTTTTCTCCCAACAGGCAGCCCACCACTGAAAAAAAGGTTCAAGCGCCGTGAAATCGAAGCAATCCAGTGCGAAGTGCGCAAGATGTGCAACTACACCAAGATCCTGTCCACGAAGAAGAACCTGGATCATGTCAACAAGATCCTGAAAGCCAAGAGGCTGCAGAGACAATCAAAGACAGGCAATAACTTTGTCAAGAAGCGGAGGGGGCGTCCTCGGAAGCAACCCCTGTCCTTCGATGAAGACTCCAGAGACCAAATGCCCGTTCTGGAAAAATGCATTGATCTTCCCAGCAAAAGAGGTCGGAGACTGACACCCAACCCTTTGATATTGGAGCAAGCAGCCACTCAAGATACAATCATGGCCACCATCGAGGCTGTCATACACATGGCTCGAGAGACACCACCTCCACCACCTCCTCTCCCTCTTCCCCCTCTGCCCCCTCTCCCTTTGCCCCGGACTCCCCGGGTTGGGAAAAGGAAAAGCAAGTCCCCACAAGAAGAAGAGGAGGACATGAAAGTGAAGCGGCACCGGAAAGGCAGAGGGAGTGAAAGTGAAGGCCTTCCCTAAGGCCTGTTGGATGTCGGGTGCCGGTGGCAGGGGACACCAGGACTGGGGGGACTGGAAATGCGCAGTCTGCTTTCCCCCTGAGACAGCACCAGACTCACTCGTCCCTTTGGTGGCCAGAACCCATCACAGAGAGCTGTACCAGCCGGGGTTCGCATCTTCCTCTTCACTGCTTTGGCCCCAGCCCCCCCAGGAAAGAGGGGGAAAGGGTGCAGGAAAGATGGGGGATAAGGGAGCTAGGGTGTGTGTCAAAGTTGGGGAGAGCATCTACTTTGCAGAATTTCCAAAACTAGTCAGCATCTCAGCATTGCTGTTCTCATACCCTACCTGAAGGCGGGAGGTCATCCTCACAGCAAGCTGAACGGTGTCACTAGGGCTGCATGCTTGACTCCAATTCTGTTTGGTGGGCCAGGTGAAACTAAGAGTAACCATACCATAGTAGAAATCACTGTAAAAAAGAAAAAAAGGAAAAAAAAAACCAACAAAAAACAGTGTAATTTTTGTGATCTTGGTTATAATCTGTTTGAAATATTTTTTTTTCCAGTTTTATATACCTACCAGGCTTTGGGGAAGCATAACCCAAAATCCTGCTAGAACTATGTATTTATTTCTCATTTACTTGTCTAGTTACAACTAGCTTCAATATAAGCAATAGAAAAGTAGAGCCTTACACGCGCACACATTCATTCCGAGTGCTATCCCAAGGAATGACAGAATATCACAGCATTTAAAATAACGCGTACATGGATATTCAGTTACGATAGCATATTTCTATGAAGCAACTTGGCATTTTCAATGGCTTGTGAAAAAGGGGTCATCCATCAACCAAGCTGTTTTGATGCTCAGTACATATGAGTAAGGAACAGCAAGATGTTTCTGGGAAATAGAGTTATAGAAATCATGGACTAAATCACCAAAAAAAAAAAAAAAAAGAATATAAAAAAGATAAAAGAAAAGAATAGGTCAGAAAAAATAGATGGAAAAGACAGGGCCCAAACCTACCAGTTATTACCACCTGCAATTCCAGTGAAATTGATGGGAAACCCAGGATCTGAATTATTTGCATAGGGTAGCAATGCCTTGATATGTTCTTTTAAAGAAAAGATTACAGATTGTTGTTTTTTTTTTTTTTTTTTTAAAAAAAAAGGTAACAAAACCCTATGGAAAATAGGTTCTTTCTTGACAATTATTTCTTAAAAAAGAAAAAGAATAAGTGTTCTTATCTGAAAATAAAAATAAAAGTGTTCAAAGGGTATCACGACTGCAATTGTATTAATGACACTTTGGACATGTTCTCCAAGTTGTGGTTGCCTTAATAAACTAAAAAACCCAATTTTTTATTGTACATAATGTAATTATAAAGCTCTCAGTCTGCATGGATGCAAACTGTGTGTGACAAATCATCTCTTTAAATGGTCGGTTCAAATTGTACATTTCTCATTCGAGTTGTACGTTAGCCATTGATTTAACTTGGATAAAATACTCAAGCTCCATTTCCACAGCCTATTTAAATGTTTAACTAAACAAAGACTGAACATGAAGCTGTTCCGTTGCAGTAACAATGCTTTTTAAAAAAAAAGTCAGTTGTTGAAATCTGAAGTAGGTACTTTCAAATTTATTTCATTTCTTTTTAAAGTCCTTCAGTACACTCAACACCTGGCATGGCAAGATGGATATTAAAATGGGAGGGGGGAGGGAAAATTCCAGCAAGGGAGTGGGGATTGGAATTATTTAATTATTCACAAACCAACTGCTATTCCCTTTTTTGAGAAATTTTTGAACTGGTTTATTCCCAAGGAAACTTCAAATAGCATGATACTAAAAAAAAAAACCAAAACAACAAACCCAACAGAAAAGTCCCCACAAAAAATATTGTGTTTCTATTCTGTTATTTATTTATAAAAATCATATCAAGACTATGGTGTTAAAGGGACACTGTAAACATACAGCTCATTATTTTTAGAGACTGAGTTTTCTTTTGTGATAGCACCTTCGCTTATTAAAACTGAATGCATTTGGGGTTTAGATTGTGGTTGGGCTGGGAGAGGGGATTTATTATCTTTTTTAAAGGCTGGAACAAATCTTGAGATCCTATATCCTTAAAACTGATAAGAGGGATCACAAAGTTTTGTTTCCAATTTATTTTGCATCATTCATCATACTCATTTGTGCTTTTTATTTTCCAATTAATGCAGCTTAGAAATAAACTGACTGGTTGCTCATTCTGTTACAACGAATTTTGCTTTTCAGTTCTCTTGAATTAGCACAGTGTTATTGACAGAAGTTGTAGGCACACAGAAAAAAATGCTTGAGCCTCCTTGAGCTCCTCCCTGCTTCCTTAAAAAGCATTGGACTGAGGTTTAATTGATTCAGAAATCTTTTTTTTCCATCTTTCTTTTGGGCCTGAAAGTAGGTGACAGTATTGCTTAAAATGCAAGAAAAACTCTAAGTTTGGTATTCCAGGTAGCCTTTAAGCTGAAACTAAGCCAGACAACAACTTATCCTGTTTTCTCTCCAGTAAAAAAATGCTCTTATCCTTCCAAAAAGTACAATCCAAAATGCTGCTAGAGGCACAGTGCTTAAGGAGAGCATCCACTCAGAGGGTCCAACCCCACTTCACTGAGCAAAAAAAATTAAGAGGTTCTTTTGGTCCTAGAGAAACTAAGGGTAGCGTTCAAGACTTGGTAGCTGCAAGCTGTCATTGTAGGATAGGTTCTATCCAGACACCCAAGGTTTGTTTTTCGAGTCAAGAAGGTGCTGGTAGAGCACGGTGCTGCGATACATCCTTGGCTTTTTGTCCAAACAACAGCCTGGTGCATCCAGTCCTGGCTGGCAGAAAGATTAGCTTATTAATTTGTATGAAAGCAGGCTGAAAATACTGTTAGATGGTACTCAGAATTTGTGTTCTGCATGTCGCATAGTCTATAAATATGATAAGCAATTTGCTGACAGAATAATATTGTAAGGTGATGTACTACATGCAGATCATAAAGGATTTAGTTTTAGGGTTTAAGACTAAAATGCCACTCCTGCAATTTATTACCCAACAATATTCCAGTAATGAGTTTTTTGATTTATTTTTTTCCCCTACCACTAGGAAGATTAACTGAGGAACTCTCTAAATTCTCTCCACACATTACCAAGAACTGTATAAAACTGGTGTGAAAGCCCTTTTGCTTATTAAGACCAAAAAGACCTTTCAAACACTTCCTCTGTGTCACAAATTAATACACAACTTTGCATGCTTCAATAAAAACATGAAACAAAATCACACAGCTGTGAGCCATATGAAATGAGGCCACAGGTTTGCATCCTCTCCATGGGTCCTGTATTCTTCGACCCAGCATAAAACCAGGAATGGGGACAAGGGTGTCAGCCGAGCAGAAAAAAAACCAACCAACCACTTGTGTCTCCAAGAGCTTCATACTGCCAATTTCTTGAGCCCTTCAACATTAAATTTTCTGTGTAGCACCTTGCATGTTTTTGGGTGATCATCAAAAAAAAACAAAAGAAGAAAGGAAAAAAAAAGTAAGTGATACTAAACATCAGCTACTAGGGTATCCTACAGCATGGCCCATGACTCTCCACTTGACAGCAATGCTTTGAACCATTCGCGTAGAATATTCTGCTTGCATTGTTACTTTTTTGGGGTAATGTCTGGTGCAATGAGGTGCTGGTTTGTCACTGCAGCTTCTGAGCGCTACAGCAATACAACGAATAAACAGGAATTGCTGTTCCGTACACAAAAATTTCCCCAACTCTTATTTTCACGGGCCTTGATTCAGGACTGCACTTAAGCACATTTAAGTATTATCCTGAAGAGCAAAAAGAACAACAAAAAAAGACAGGAAAAAACAAAACCAACACAGGATGGTTTTCTGAATTGAAGAAACAGACATAATGCCCTTGCAATGCCTCTTCCTTCCATATAATCCAAAAACTGGGGTGCAGCAGTTCTGAGATAATTAGAAGCACATTTCAACAAAGGACACATATTTGAGATTTCTTTAAGATGCCTGCCTAGGTTGTATAAAACACTACGTAGAAAAAAAAGGAAAACTAAAAAAAAAAGGAAAAACATGAAAAGAGCTGCCAATTGGACAACATGGAGAAGCAGTTCAATCCCGTGTTGGTTTGTTTTAATTTTCTTTTTCTTTATTTTTTTAAGCTATTTCTTAAATAATAAATGCAAATGAAGTGTTAAATATGTATATACTGTATTTCAAAAAAAATTTAAAAAATGAAACAAATGGGGCACAAGATTGTTCTATAAGTCGTGCTGGCTAATTTTTAGTTTGTATTCATAAGTGGTTTTTAAAAGCCTTTTTTAAAGTGTAATTTGCATGTTCTACTTTGATTGTATGTAAACATATTTTAGAGAAAAAAATGTATTTGTATTTTATTGAATATAGAGGCAAGAAAAAAACAACTTGTACATTGGTTGAAATGTTCTTTTGTAACAGTTTTTATTCATGAAGCATTTTTGTACATTTAAAAATGGATATGGACTTGATGTTCTTTGAGGCTTAGATACATCTGGCATGCTTTAATGTCATGCTCCTTCATGATCTTAGATGTTGTTTTTTAAACATTTTTTTCTAAAACAAAGCTCAGTCTTTTCGCTACCAAATCAGGTTAGCACAGTATAGAGCACTTAACTAAAAAAAAAAAAAAAAAAAGAAAAAAAGTTAATCCTATTCATATGTTATTCATTGTGTGAAATTAAAGGAATTCAATTCAGTCTAATATGAGTTGTGAATTCTTTTGTCTTATTTTCCATCTGTTTCCCATCACTAAGGAGTTTAATAGCTTTTGGGATCCTAATACCATGCATTCACAAGCCCTCTTTATGGTAATGGAGAAAAACATGCTTTAGTTCTGTTCTTTTTTCTTTTCTTTATTTTTTTTTTTTCCCAGAATATCCTTAAAAGTTAAAAATGGACTGTGCCATGGATCCCACGAACAAAAGGGGGATTCACACTTTGAGGCTGTTGTGCATCACTAAATGAACAGAAACATCTCTAGTCCAAATTGTGTTCCCAGGCACTAGTACGGTAGTAGTCACCACCCAGGTGGGATTTCTACTCCTGAAGCAGATGAAGCGTCCCTCTCCAGATCCCTGCACAGAAGGGAGTCCCAGGGGCTGAGTTATGAATGAGGGGGTGACAAGAGGCAACCCTCTCCTCACCAAGCATCAGAGATGAAGGGCTGTAGGCCAAGGGGTATTTTCCATTCTGTGAAATCTCATGCTGTGACCATAGGACTGGGAGTTGGTTGTAGCATGGTTTTAAGTTTCTTTTTCAAGTTGCTGCTGAGAGTGGTCAGCTGCCATTATACAGTCAGCCTCAACATCCACAATTTCTTCTGTGGCAGCATCAGATTTCCTCTTTTTCCTCCTCCACAGGGAGGATCCACAACCTTCCCCAAGGGCTCATCAACCTGTGCATGGAAAGTAGATCCTGTTTCCTGAAGAAGGCAGGATAGATAACATTGTTCTCTCATGTTCTTCCTTTCTGAAGCTTTGTGGGATGGATTGGCTTGGTGGGACCAACTCATCCAACCACAAAGATGATCTCTCTTTGCTGTTTTCACAGCTATTGCTTTATGTTACTGGAGTAGAGCTCCTCCAAAGATCTAAAATGTGATGGGGATTTTTTCTTTCTCCTCTTTCTCTCTTTAATATATGCACCGAGTGGTCCATCCATCAAATCCATGCCTTTCCAATTTAGAGACCAGGATGTCATGTGGGACAGTGTCAAATCTGTGAGTTTTTCATGCTCTTTTGCCTCTGATCTCTTTTTTTACCAGACTGTTGATACCATGTACAGTGTCAGAGCACCATATTTCTCACCAGTCTCCTTCTGGACAGGGAGGAGTCTTTGATTAGCATCCCCATCTGCTTTCCTAGGGTGAAGTCAGGCTTTTGCTAGGATCTCTCTGTGACTGTTTCATCCTTGGTAACTGCTCCAGCACTGTCTGCTCCTATGGATTAAACCACCTCTGCAAAAAATCTTTGAAAGTCTTAGAAACAAAGTTTAGGAAATTCACAAGCTCTGGTAGGTTGTAACTTTTTTTTAGATACTCTTTGTTTAATAAGATATTGTTCTCTTGTCTCATTTTGCATTAGTTCAGTGTTTTCCAAATTTACTTAGAATACGTTCATTTTTAATCTCTGCCCTGAAATAATTGAAAATAATAAAAACAAGTGTGTCAGAAACAACTGTCATCATAAATAATGTTCTTTTCTGGTTATCCTCCTTTTTTTCTGAGCATCCTTTGCTCATAGAAGTAGTGAAGCTCTCTTCAAACCTTCTTTGGTCATCCTCCATAGTATTTGAGTTTGAACTTAGGAGGGGATTTCACACTCCACCCTCAAGGTATGGATGAGGAGATGAGTACTGTCACAGAATCACAGAATGATTTGGGGCTGGAAGGGACCTCTGAAGATCATCTAGTCCAACCCCTCTGCCAGAGCAGGTCCACCTAGAGCAAGTTGCACAGGAACGTGTCCAGGCAGGTCCCTTAGGTCAAACTATGATCTTAATTCACTTTTGATAGTGGAGGTTGTTCATGTCCTCTGGGCTGACCATGGTGACCTTAATTCATCCTCAGCTGGCAGACAAAGCTCAACCTCAGCCTCACTCTCCCCCATGGTACCATTTGCAAGTTGTGTGAGCTCATGACAGCATTATTGCTATTCTGTAGCACAAAGCATGCACATAATTCTAGAACAATTCTACTGTTATTAACTAGAAAAATTTTCCAGTGACTTTGAGGGGATCAGTGACAGGACCCTTCTCAAAGCCCTTCAGTACATACCATCTGGCAATTTCTAGAAAGCAAAGGGAAGCATAGATGTCAACCAAAAAAATGTATGTTTGGCATTCTATGGGCAATTAATGAACCACATCACTAGTGCACTAACATAGAGGTTTCAGAGCCAATAGAAAGTATAGAAATTACAGTGACGTGTGGCATATCAAAAAATCTATGCATTTTTTACTGTATGCTGCAGGAATAACTGGTGTGAAAGCACTGCAGGAGTTGTAAGAAGAGTTTAACAGAATGTTAGTGCAATCATAAGTCATTTCATTATGACTTAATTTTCCAAGATGTGGATCTTGTGACTTTTGTAAAACTGTGAATAAAATAAAAATGAAGAAATTGGCCTGAAGCCAGCTTAGGTTTTTGCTCAGGATACTGTGAGAAGGTTTTTTGTTTTGCTTTGTTTTCAAATGGTGGTTCACCAGAATGTTATCTCCAGAATGACCAGGGTCACCCTGAGGAACCAGATCCTATCAGCCAAGAATGACTTTGCTTTTTCTTCCTGGAAAAAAAGGGGGAGCAAGGAGGCATAGGCTCTCTGTGGTCTGAATCGCTGTCATCTCAATTCAGAAAATCATATTAGCACACACTTATGGAAATTCAGGACATAATATAAACAAGAACTTTCATTTAACCTTTGGTTTAGTCCCACTGACATCAATACGATTTAAACACTTTAAAATTAAGTAGATGATTAATTGCTGTTAGAAGAACGAGCATATGCCTGACTTCCAATTTCAAAACCTAGTCCTAGTCGGCCAAACTGAAGTTTAATTATTTTATTGAGTGAAAAAAGGAATTGATCAATTCCTGTTTTAAACAATCTCACAAGGTGTTCCTAGCCCCAAGCCTCAGTTTACCATGAGTAGTGTTTGCATACATTGAAGGACTGTTTGTTAATATTACCAAAAGCCTGTGAATTCCTTGCAGGAAAGGTGCAATTTGTACAAGAGAACATCCTTATCAAGAACTTCATGACAGGACATTCTGTCCAATTCAGCTTCTTTCTTTAAACCATGAAAAATGAGGCCATGTCACTTATACAGCAAAGTGAAAATGAATCTTTAAACCAGGGCAAGGGTTTCTTTGTCCTTCTTTACTGCAGCCATGTTTCTGTCCATCCTTCATTACCTCAAAAAATAACATTAAATCCTTTCTTTTTTCAGGTGGAGCATAAACGTTGTGGTCCATCTGCCTTGGATCCAAACACTGAATGGGAAAAAAGGAGTATGAAATCCCTGACATGGCAAGAGAATCCTGAATTCACGGAATCACAGAATTGTCAGAGTTGGAAGGGACCTCTAGAGATCATCTAGTCCAACTCCCCTGCTAAAGCAGGATTGCCTAGAGCACATTACTCAGGACTGCATCCAGGCGGGATGTATCAGCCTGTATTCATAGGAGAGGTGCTCCAGCCCTATGATCATTTTCGTGGCCCTCCTCTGGACCCGCTCCAACATGTCCATGTCCTTCTTATGTTGGGGGCCCCAGAGCTGGAGGAAAAAAGCCTGTCCCGGTTTGAAGTAAAACAAGACCAATTTTCTTGGTGCAGCTGATGCCATGTGTTTATACAGCAGCTCACTGGCTGGGCTCTTCCACCAGGAAAGAGACGTGACAGACTCACACTTGCTTTCTTGACATGCCGGAGAACATCCAAGCATCTACCATGCTTTGAAAGAAAGTAGTAGACAAAACTTCCTCTGACAGACATCTCCTCTAACAGATATGTAATAAAACCATCATTCCAAAAAAACACTACAACAAACCAAGGAGAGAAAGAGTTTTCCTGTGAATGTAGACGGAGTCTGACCAGCCAGGTGGGGATGTGCTGAAATCCAATGTTGCATACCTGGGGAGCTTCTAAAACCAAAAGAAACTACTAGATGGTTAGGGTGAGGTGGTGGCTTTTTCGACAATTGAAAGATTGTACCATGCGAAGGACTTAGGTCTCTCCTAGGACTACTCTAGGTTTTCTTCAGGTTTATATCATTTGTCCTGTGGAAGAGTGGAGAACGGAACCTAGGTGTCTAGCATCCCATATCGTAAGTCTTTCTCTTCTAAAATGCAGCTACTTGATATGTCTAAGTTTATTGCTGCTCTTTGGAGGTCTATATATTTACACAGTCCAGTATAATGAGACCATAAGCTAAGCATTTTTGGAAGGATCAATACAAATTATGCAAATGATAACAGAGAAATGAAGAAAAGCTATGAATCTGGAGAAAAAACCACACATCTTCTCTGAGCATTTGTTCCTTCTTTATGAGCTCTGTTGTACTGTGTGATTCTGTGCAAGGTTCTGAGTGTGCCCTTCACACGACAGCTCCTGGTTCATTCATGCCATGTAGTCTTAACCAAAAAAAAAGGTTTAGCCCTCTTTCTTCCCTTCCCATCTCTGAACATCTCTGTATGTTACACCTGTAGGAAAATGTTCCCCTTTGTATGCAGCCCCCTTACACCTTCAGGGTCTTTGCTAGCCTCCTATTCTTCCTTGTAGCTTCTGTTCATCTTGCACAGAAGCAGAAGAAAAAATGCTCTACAGGGATTCAGCTTGTGCATTGTCTCAAGGTATATAGAATCATAGAATCATCTAGGTTGGAAGGGACCTTCAAGATCATCTAGTCCAACCATCAACCTAACTCTGACCAAAAAAACCATCACTAAACTATGTCCCTCAGCACCATGTCAACCTGTCTTTTGAACACCTCCAGGGATGGTGCCTCAACCACTTCCCTAGGCAGCCCATTCCAATGCTCGATAACCCTTTCAGTGTAAAAATTCTTCCTAATATCCAACCTGAACCTCCCCTGGCGCAACTTGAGGCTGTTTCCTCTTGTCCTGTCGCCTGTGACTTGGGAGAAGAGACCGACCCCCGCCTCTCTACAACCTCCTTTCAGGTAGTTGTAGAGAGTGATAAGGTCTCCCCTCAGCCTCCTTTTCTCTAGGCTGAACAACCCCAGCTCCCTCAGCCTCTCCTCATAAGACTTGTTCTCCAGACCCCTCACCAGCTTTGTTGCCCTTCTCTGGACCCGCTCCAGCACCTCAATGTCTTTTTTGTGGTAAGGGGCCCAAAACTGGACACAGTACTCGAGGCGGGGCCTCACCAGTGCCAAGTACAGGGGGACGATCACCTCTACGTGACTGGGATGTCATTCAGGTCTGTTTATCTTGATGTGGCAGATATAGCACAGTAGCTATCCCCACACAGAGGCATATCATGATTTATCAGTGCAATTGTTCAAAGGCTTCCTCCTTCCCACAAATTGTCGTACCTCTGTTGTGCTGATTCGTGGCCTAAGTTTTGGGAGGTGATAAGGGCACCTGATATATGAGAACTCACAGTACTGCTGCACAGGACAGAAATCAATATGCTATTGATTGTGATAATCAGAGTAATTAACAGAGATTAATAAGAAACATTTCAGAGACCTATTTTCTAACTTTACAATGGGGCCATTATCCATTTTAAAAGGGGCATAATATTATCATTAGTTACTTTAACCTTAGATGTTAAATAAATATTTATAAATAACTTCTTGGTGTCTTGATGATAATTCATTCTTGACTCACTACCACCTATGTGACCAACTTGGTCTCAGAAAACAGCTACAAATTTTTCTTTCTGCTTCCCTCTACAACCATGAACATCCCTCATTTTTTCTTCAAAAATCAACAAAGTAAGTATTCTCAAAGGTCATAAATTATTCCCCCAAATAACATGTTTCTTCCTGTAAAAAGTTACCAAAAATTTAACTTGCTTATAGAAATGGAAGATAAGAACCTAATGAGATAAAGTTGGGATCAACTATAGCAAATAAATGCCTTTCTTTAAGCAACTCAAACACAACTTGTGGGCCAGAATAAGGGAACAACCAATTGCTATTGCTTTGCAGCATATTTCACCAATGCAAAATAGAACTGATTTAAACAAGAAATTAGAGCTGGTAAAAGGGATGAAAAGGAGGGGAAAGAAATATTGATAAGACTGGATATGTGGAATAAGCATAAGCAAGAGGTAAGGAGTGAAAATAAGAGTATTGGAGAACAATGGCACACTATAAAGGTATATTGATATCATGGCCCTCTACTCCTAGGTCCAATTTAGTCTTACAGATAAACTATGAGAGAAGATACAACTCTAAAATCTGCTTGTAAGTTATATATGTATATTTTTTAACAATAAAGATCTAAAATCTCCAAGCCAATGTCAACCCAAGTACACCTTGGTGTAGAAATATTAGTTTAGATAGCAACAATACAATCAGACTGCATGACTCTGTCCCTTAGGTGATGTAATTAAATATGTAATTACATCCTTTCTTATTTCAGAGCCAGCTCTTTTGATGCATAGCCTGGGGTCATTTCACCAGGCTCTCTATGCAGATAACTAGATCATATTGTATGTATATGCTGTCCATTGCACTGGAATTATTTAGAACTGACAGAAAATCAGAACCTTTTAACTAATACTCCAGAAACGCAGGAGGCAGGGCTTACTACCATAGTGAGCCTTTACTTTATGAGCTCACTTTAGTGAGCCATTAAAAGAGGTTAAAAAACATATAAGAGAATTTGAGGGAAAAGAGGGATTTATGTATTTCTCAGTCAGCCTACCAAAACCAGAAACGGTTTTGCAGCAGAGCAAGCACAAGTTTGCTGTGTGGCTTCCATTTCATCACATACTCCTGGTTACTTAACAAATTGAGCCAATTACAAAATAACTTAGAAGACACCTTGTTTTAGTGGGTTAATGTCAATGAATTAAAAAATCATCTACAGTAACTATTGTTGCTGTTGTCTAAGAGCATGTGCATTTTCCATTCAATTATTTCCCAAATGGAATATATTTGAGAATCCCAGGAAATCAGAATGTGTGAAGAAGATCTACAGGCAGGTGTGGATAAAGAGAAAGAGTAAAAAATACTGCCCAGGACCCCAGTGTTATCTAAAAAAAAATCTTCCCCCTCCTGTTGTAATCACAAACATGCAATCCAGTACTGCTAGCAGTACTGAATGTCTTGGATGCTATCATCTTATTTTTTTTGTAGAAGCAGTGGACAGATGTGTTTTCTGAGTCAGTATCTCAGCCCCGTAATACACTTTTTTAAAGATTTAAAAAGGAGCTTTTTGGATAAAAGGAGTGCCGATTGCCTCTTTTCCTCATTGTTAGCTGTCAATCTGTACCAATCACTGCTGAAGGTACTTCCATGCCAGAGAATTTGTTTAAATTTAAAAATCAACTTTAGCTATGATGCTGAGCTCCCAAGCTGATGATGATTAATTATTTTGATACTATATCATTCAAGTATGATGCATTTGCATTGAATTTCTCCAAGCTGTGTTCTAATTGGAGCATCAACCCTGTCTCCGGCTACAAAATGATAATTTTGCTTTTCCTGTGTCAAGGATTTTCCCATAATTACATAACCCTCTTTCATCAGTGATAGGTTTTTTCTCAAGAAGATTCCTGCTATGAACACCCCTTGGAAGGATCTTTGTATGGATTTGCAATCTGAATGCAGTTAACCATTGCTTTCTCATCAAGCCAAACTGCTTTGGGCACAGTGTTTAATGCCTTTGGCAGTCATGATTTATGCCATGGAAGATCTAAAAGTGTCATTTTGGGTAAAGTACATTGCAGTTGCTGTCTAGGAAGCTTCCAGGTGCTAGGTTTTTCTTTTGCTCCCTAAGAAAGAGAGCAGAAATCTCTCTTCCCTTGGTCTTGGTTTTGTATCTGAAAGCTGCTCTAAAATTTACCAGTAATGTAATGGGAATAAGGACAATGGAGCCATTTAGGAACCTGAAATAGTGTGCTCAGCTGTGTCACTGATATGCAGTGTCAACTATGCTGGGATGCTTCATCATCCTGATTGTATTTCTGCTGCTTATGACCTGCTGCCTATCTTCTCCAGGTAGAATATAATCTCACCCAGGAATTTAACTGATTGTCTCTTATCACAGCAGTACCTTAATGTTGAGTGGATCACATAATAATAATAAAATAAATCTAATTAATTCAGAAGATCTGTTGGGTTTTCACATATTTTGGGTATGCTGGTGTCTCAGCTGATCCTTAGTGAATGTACTTTCTCTTACCAGACCTTAAGCTTGAGCGATCCGAGCTGTTTCTCTAAAGCTTGAAAGAGAGACTACTTGGACATCCCATACAGAAATAGAAAATAGGAATAAACTCAGGAACCATGAAATGGATGGAAAATGTGAGGTGGCAGAGCTGCAATGGAAGAGTCCATTTGGTCCTGTACGTGTACTGCTCTTCCAGTGCAGTCAGTTTTTATCCTCCTCTATCAAAGAATAACACATTGTGGTGTCACTTCTTGGGAAAAAATTCTATACGCCTTGCTTGACCTGGGGTCCTGTTTTCTGCTTTTGCAACAGTCCTCTAGCAAGAGATTAACACTGTGGTTGGCAGCTGGATACTGTTTGGCATCCAGCTGGGTGTCGTTCCAGTACTTCCTCCTCCCCTCTCAACCCTTCTGATGTATTAAAGTCTATGTGCTTACTCCAAATCATCAGACTATATCATTTGAAAATGTTTGGCAAGTTTTATTTATTAAATATTTTTTCAAACAAAAGCCTGTAAGGCAACAGAAAAGTAAAGCGTAATATGCATTTGACTTAATTGGCAGCACAGACCATGCTTCAGAAGGAATTAACCTCCAATAAAGCAGGATGTGCAGGAAACACAATGTACTAGTTTGATATGGTCTTTCAAAGCTACCACTTCCTGGAACTGAGGCAGAAACACAGGTTGGCTAAGCCTGGAAAAGGCCATTGGATTTATGTGCATGCAATAACTCTCCAAAGATCCTATACATGCACATCTAGAAACCTAGCAAGAAGGAATTGATACCGCAAGCTTCCCTCAGACCACGCGGAGAGCGACAGCGGCAGAGGTGAGTGCTGCGGATTTAAATTTGAACTAGATTGAGACGGAGAGGGGGCTTCCCAGAGACAGAGAAGCTGAGGGAGAGCGGAGAGGCCCAAAACAAGTCGGGAATCTCGCGAGGGAGCCGAGAGGCTGACGTGGCTGGAGACGGGCCGGGCGAGCTGTGGCAAATTTAAAAGCGGCTATAGCTGCAGCAGAGGAAGAGCACGTGCCAGGTGCGCATGCGTGAGCACAAGGACAGGAATATCAGCGCGCAGGCGCACATGCGCAGAGCATGTGGGAAGCAGCCAACAGTGGTTGGTCCCCTCCCGGCGCTAGACAAGAACATGGCCCCAACATGTGCAAAATGCACTACAAGGAAGAATGTGGGAACTCAGACCGAGCTCCCGCAAAAACACATGGCTGTGCAGGTCTCCGGCTGCAGCGAATGCCTGAGCCTGGCACTTGTTCCCAAGGGAACCAGAGACACCGCCTGTGTGCGCTGTGATCAAATAAACTACCTGCTCAAGCAGGTGGTTGAACTGAAGGAAGAGGTAGAAAGAAGCATCAGAGAAAGTGAAAGTGAAATAGATTGGTGGAGCCATACCCTGAGGCATAGGCATTGGGTAGAGGCTCTACAGGAAGTGGATGATCTCCCTTCCACCTGTCACCAGGCAGAAGAGAGGGACTTAAGGGACAATGGGGAATGGAGGCAGGTCCCTCCTTGGAGGGGCAGGCAAAACCCCTCCCGGCCCCCCTCACCTTCCTGGTTGCACTTGCAAAATAGGTATGGGGCTTTGGAAATCGAGGGCCAGGTAAATGAGGATGGAGATCACAGAATCACAGAATCACAGAATCTTAGTGGTTGGAAGGGACCTTTGAGATCATCGAGTCCAACCACATTAAAAAAAAAAAAAAAAAAACAAAAACAAAAACACACAAACAAACAAAAAAACACAACACAAAACCAAACAAACAACAACACCCCCCCCAAAAAAAAAAAAAAAAAAAAAAAAAAGCAAGCAGCATCCATCAACTAAACCCCACACACAACACCCCACCACAAACCAACAATCCCGGGCACTAGAGCATGCCCTGAAGAGCCACGTCTACACGTTTCTTAAATACCTCCAGGGATGGTGACTCCACCACCTCCCTGGGCAGGCTGTTCCAGTGCTTGACCACTCTCTCAGTAAAGTAATTCTTCCTAATATCTAATCTAAACCTCCCCTGCCGCAACTTCAGACCATTTCCTCTGGTCCTGTCGTTATTCCCTTGGGAGAAGAGGCCAACCCCCGCCTCTCTACAGTTTCCTTTCAGGTAGTTGTAGAGGGCAATGAGGTCTCCCCTCAGCCTCCTCTTCTCCAAACTAAACATGCCCAGTTCCCTCAGCCTCTCCTCATAGGACTTGTTCTCCAGACCCCTCACCAGCTTGGTGGCTCTCCTCTGGACACGCTCCAGCACTTCAATGTCTTTCCTGTAGTGAGGGGCCCAAAACTGAACACAGTACTCGAGGTGAGGCCTCACCAGTGCCGAGTACAGAGGCACGATGACTTCCCTACTCCTGCTGGCCACGCTATTCCTGATACAGGCCAGGATGCCGTTGGCCTTCTTGGCTGCCTGGGCACACTGCTGGCTCATGTTAAGCCGGCTGTCCACTAACACTCCCAGGTCCTTTTCTGCCAGGCAGCTTTCCAGCCACTCTTCCCCAAGCCTGTAGCGTTGCTTGGGGTTGTTGTGGCCGAAATGCAGAACCCGGCACTTGGCCTTATTAAACCTCATCCCATTGGCCTTGGCCCATTGGTCCAACCTGTCCAGGTCCCTCTGTAGAGCCTGCCGACCCTCAAGCAGATCAACACTCCCACCTAGTTTGGTGTCATCTGCAAACTTACTGAGGGTGCACTCAATCCCCTTATCTAGATCATCAATGAAGATATTGAACAAGACTGGCCCCAAAACTGAGCCCTGAGGGACACCACTGATGACTGGCCGCCAACCAGATTTTGCTCCATTAATCACAACTTGCTGAGCACGGCCATCCAGCCAGTTTTTTATCCAGCGGAGGGTACACTTGTCTATGCCATGATTCTCCAGTTTCTCCAGGAGAATGCCGTGAGGGACGGTGTCAAAGGCCTTACCAAAGTCCAGGTAGACAACGTCCACAGCCTTCCCCTCATCGAGAAAGCGGGTCACATGGTCATAGAAAGAGATCAAGTTGGTCAGGCAGGACCTCCCTCTCATAAACCCATGCTGGCTGGCCCTGATCCCTTGGCTGCCCTGCACATGCCTTGAGAGCTCACTCAGGATGATCCTCTCCATGATCTTTCCCGGTACCGAGGTCAGGCTGACAGGCCTGTAGTTTCCAGGATCCTCCTTCCGGCCCTTCTTGTAGATGGGCGTCACATTGGCCACCCTCCAGTCATCTGGCACCTCTCCTGTTGACCAGGATTGTTGATAAATAATGGAGAGAGGCTTGGTAAGCTCTCTTGCCAGCTCCCTGAGAACCTTTGGGTGAATGCCATCCGGCCCCATAGACTTATGCGTGTCCAGGTGCATAAGACCCATGAAGATGAAGACCCATGCAGTGAGTTGCCCAGAGCTAGCCACCCACGCCTTACGACTTCCTCAACAAAGAAAAAAAGGAAGGTAATTGTGGTGGGTGACTCCCTTCTGTGAGGAACAGAAGGCCACATTTGCAGACCAGATCCATCCCACAGAGAAGTCAGCTGCCTCCCTGGGCTCAGAATTAAGGATATACAGAAAAATCTCCCTACCCTGGTCCGGCCCTCGGATTACTATCCGTTACTAGTATTTCAAGTAGGCGTCGACGAGGTAGCTACCAGCAGTCCAAGGGCAATGAAGAGAGACTTTAGGGCCCTTGTATGGCTGGTTAAGGGATCAGGAGCACAAGTTGTGTTCTCCTCTATCCCACCACTTGCAGTAATTGATGAGGGGATAAACAGGAAGAGCCAGCAGATTAACTCCTGGCTCTGAGGCTGGTGTAACCGGCAGGACTTTGGTTTCTTTGATCATGGGATGATCTACAGGACACCAGGCCTGCTGGCAACAGGTGGGGCAAGCCTTACCCAAAGGGGAAGAAGAATACTGGGGCAAGAATTAGCAGGGCTCATTGAAAGGGCTTTAAACTAGGTTTGAAGGGGGGTGGGGATGAAACCAGGATTACTAAAGAGGAGCCTGGGAGCAGATTACCAGTGCTGGTGGGTAAAAAGTAAAAGCCCTAGCAAGGTCTTGCGGCCTGTTGTCTCAGTAGAGGTGGGGGATGGTAACCCATGTGGTGATGACATCAGGGATAGTGATAGGTTGGCAACCACAGAAGGGTCTGGGCATGGTCAGGGGGGTATTGGGGCTCGGCCCCACATAAAATTGGCAGGAAAATTAGCCCAGCTAAAGTGCATCTACACAAATGCACGCAGTATGGGCAACAAACAGGAGGAGCTGGAGGCCATCGTTCAGCAGGAAAACTATGATACAGTTGCCATCACAGAAACGTGGTGGGAAGACTTACACAGCTGGAGTGCTGCAATCGATGGCTACCAACTCTTCAGAAGGGATAGACAAGGAAGGAGAGGTGGTGGGGTGGCCCTCTATGTTAGAGACGGATTTGAATGCCTAGAACTTAATAATGGGAATGACAGTGTAGAATGTTTATGGGTTAGAATCAAGGGGAAGGCCAACAAGGCAGACATAATGGTGGGAATTTATTACAGACCCCCAAACCAGGACGTAGAAGTTGATGAAATATTCTATCAGCAACTGGCAGAGCTCTTGCAATCACTCATTCTCATGGGGGACTTCAACTTCCCAGATATCTGCTGGAAATATAACACGGCAGAGAGGGAACAGTCCCGGAGGTTCCTAGAGTGTGTGGAAGACAACTTCCTAACACAGCTGGTGAGCGAGCCGACCAGGGAAAGCGCCCTACTGGACCTGCTGCTTGTTAACAGAGAAGGTCTTGTGGGGGATGTAAAGGTTGAAGGTCGCCTTGGGCAGAGTGATCATGAAATCATAGACTTTTCAATTCTTGCAGAAGCAAGACAGGGAGCCAGCAGAACTGCCACCTTGGACTTCCGAAAGGCAGACTTTGGCCTGTTTAGGAGCATGGTTGAGAGTGTCCCTTGGGAGACAGTCCTGAAGGGCATAGGTGCCCAGGAAGGCTGGTCATACTTCAAGGAGGAACTCTCAAAAGCGCGGGAGAAGGCCATCCCCAGGTCCCATAAAACGAGCCGACGGGGAAGAAGACCAGCCTGGCTAAATAGAGGGCTTTGGCTGGACCTCAGGGAGAAAAGGAAAGTCTACGATCTCTGGAAAAGGGGGTTGGTGTGGCAATTAGCGACACGGACTCCGACGGAGAGTGAAGCGAAGACCTTTATTAGCATCACAAAGCTCTTTATATATCTTTCAACACACAGCTAGTATTATTCCATTCCCCAGTCTCACAAAACACATCGGTACTTTCCCACTGCTACTACCTTATCATAGTTTTCACAACATGTTCCATATATGGTATACACAAAGACAGCACGCGGACGTCGCCTGCTCGTCCTTCTCAGGAGCTGTGTACTGGCTGCTCTGTTTACTCTTCCCATGGTTTTCTGCCCACCAGTGCGAGGATGTCATCAGTGCTGTTCCCCAGGTCCACATCCACAGCTGCTTCTTCCTCCACAACTCCCCCTTCTTTATTTACAACAAAAGCAGCAGCTAGTGTTTTGTTAATCAAATGCTGTACACATTGTAACAAGCAAGGAATACAAATCATAATACACAAAAAGAAGATGATACAAAAAAGCACAATTTGTAAGGCTGATCGCATCCAACCCGTTAGACCCCAATCATTAAAAGGATCATTTAACCATCCCCACCTTTCAGATACTCTTAAACGCTGCACATTTGACACGATCTGCTGTATGCTCTTATGTATGGATTCAGAATGGTCAGATAGATTCATACAACACATACCATCGAAATCTTTACACCTGTGACCATGCGCGAGAAGCAAAAGAACTATGGCAGCTCTATTTTGTAGAGTTGCATGCCATACCAAGTCTACGTCTAACAATAGCCCAGAAAGCGCTACCGAAGTAGCATTGCTCTGCTTTGCGAGCCAACACCCCAGCTTTTGCAAGGATGTTGATGCACGAGCAGATAACCTGAACCAGGAGAGCAGGCTCATTCAGTCCTTCTGATTCGAATGTTGTCAGTACAGACGAACACACCTTGCTGGAACCCACCATGGTCCGTTACCTGTGGAAACACAAGCATACCCTCTCCCCCAGGTTATCAACGGAAATGGACCTTCTATAGCCCCAGACTCAAGATTACAAATTAACACCTGTGCTTTGCCTTCTACAGGGTCCCTGTCTGCCCGTAAGGACGTGTAATGGCAACTGATTGCAGATTCCATATTAACAGATAAATTTAAAAAATTAAATACATATAGGGCTTTAGCCAGGCGTTCTTGTGGAGACATTACCATGTCCCCAATTCCCCCTTTTTGTTTAGTTAGCAAGCGTTTCAAGGTGCCATGAGATCGTTCGATGATGGCTTGACTGGTCGGGGAGTGAGGAATACCAGTGGTATGTTTGACACCCCAGTCTTGGAAAAATAATTTCAGTCTTTGAGATACATATGCAGGGCCATTATCTGTCTTTACTGCATGCGGGATGCCAAGGGCTGCAAAGGCAAGCAAAAAGTGTTTAATAACGTCTCGGACCTTTTCCCCAGTATGACAAGTGGCATGTATGGCCCCAGAAAACGTATCCACAGAGACATGGATATATTTCAGACGACCGAACTCAGGGAAATGAGTCACATCTGTCTGCCACAGCTCCAGGGTGGTAAGACCCCTCGGGTTAACGCCCACAGCTGGCGGAGAGGGGTGAAAGCACTGACAATCCGGGCAAGCAGTAACAATGTTTTTTACCTGTGACGAGATGAGGGAGAATGTCTTCTGTAGCGCCCTTGCGTTTTGATGGAAGAAGGCATGCGAAAGACACGCCTGTTTGACTGCTTGTGGTGTTATTTGCGCCGCAAGAGTCAAAGCGTCCGCACGGCGATTTCCTTCTATCAACGGTCCCAGAAGTCTGGTATGCACGCGGATGTGCATAATAAAATAAGGATGTTTTCTATCATTTAGTAAGCATAAAAATTTCCATAACAGTGAATACAACAATGGGTTAGAAGTTTCTTTCAAGCAAGCATTTTCTAAGCGTGGCACTAGCCTGGTCACATAGGCAGAGTCAGTAATTATATTTACAGGGGGTTTCCATTTTTGAAAAACTCAAACTACAGCGGCAAGCTCAACGGTCTGCGGAGAGCCCTCAACCCGACAGACATCTGAAACCCAAGTTTTTGTCTCAGGGTTTTGCCATACTATAACAGTTTTGCCGGAGCCATCTGTAAAGCCTGCAGAGGCACATGACTAACTTTCGGGAGTTCATATAGCGTAAAGTCTTGTTGAAGAAGTTTATGACTTGAGCTATGTATGCTTAATTCCCCTGGAAATTCCATTGTTGCTGTCTGGAAAAGAACTGAAGTTTGAAGAAGCCATTGCAGTACCTGAGTATCCGTTGGCAAAATAATGCGAGAGAACTCTTGTCCCACTAGCGCCAACAGACGCTTTCTGGCCTTTATTATTAGCATGGCAAAACACTCCGGTCGGGTTACAACTGTTTTCTGCAGTTGGTGTGGGAGGAAAACCCATTCAATAATGGCCAGAGGGTCTGGTCAATTCTCGTCCCATTGAAAAATTAAGGCATATGGCTGTGAAGTGGGATTTTTTATGAGCAGTTGAAAGGACACCTCTGGGTATATTCTATTTGCCTGGCGATTCTCTATAGCCTAGGAGACCTTTTCTAAGGCGGCTTGAGCCTCCAAAGTCAGGCTTCTTGGTGACAAAAGCACCGGGTCTCCCTTAAGAAGGGAGAACAGGGGGCTCAGTTCGTGATTCGGTATACCTAACAGTGGACGGATCCAATTTATTGCCCCCAGGAGCTTCTGCAGATCATTTAAAGTTTTCACAGTTACTTGCAACTTTACCTGTTGCGGAACAATCTTTTGTTCCATAATTCGCCACCCTAAGTAATTCCAAGGTGCTGTTTGTTGTATTTTTTCGGGGGCTATCTGTAACCCTGCAGTTTGTACTTGCTGATATAACATCTTAAGCACGTCCTGCATAGTCTGTTGAGCTTGCGTCGCAACAAGAATATCATCCATATAATGATAAAGTACAACATCAGGAAAGGCTTTCCAAACAGGAGACAGGGCTTTAGCTACAAACCATTGGCATATGGTGGGACTATTTTTCATTCCTTGAGGGAGGACTGTCCAATGATAGCGCCTGTAAGGTTCACTTACGTTAAGTGACGGCACCGAGAATGCGAATTTTGGTGCATCATCTGGGTGTAGGGGAATAGTAAAAAAACAATCTTTCAAATCGATAATGGTGAGGCACCAAATTTGGGGGATCATGGTGGGTGATGGCATACTGGGTTGTAACGTGCCCATGTCTTCGATTGCATCATTTATTCTGCACAGATCATGCAATAAACACCATTTCCTGCTCTTTTTCTGAATAACAAAACCAGGTGAATTCCACGGACTAGTAGTTGGGACAATATGTCCCTCCTTTAATTGTTCTTCCACTAATTCACTAAGGTGGCGCAACTTCTCACTAGCCAGGGGCCACTGCTCGACCCAGACAGGATTGTTAGTTTTCCATGTAAGTTTTAAGGTGGGTTGTGCTGCAGCGGCCCCCAAGAAAAATTTGACCCAATATTTACTCCCCACTGACTCATACAATCGTGACCCCATAAGGTAATAGGTGTGGCGAGCACAAAGGGGCGAACCGAGGCCACACGGCCTTCAAGACCTCCAATTTGAATTAAATGTTTGCTCTGAAAGGGTATGGCATGTCCACCTATGCCCATTAACGTTTTACCCATTTGAGTTAATGGCCAGTCTGTAGGCCATCGATCCCTTGAAATGACTGTGACATCAGCCCCAGTATCTAAAATCCCATCTAAACAGATGTAGCCTTTTTGCTGCAACAACAGCTTGCATTTCATCACTGGTCGACCGGTAGTAACAGGTTGTGTCCACAAAATCTGCGAATGCCCGGTGGAACCAAACCCCGAGTTCCCCCTTTCTGTCTGGGTAGTTTTAGGGGGACAAGCAGTAAACAAGTTGCGCAATGCAGGCAGCCCGGGGAACGGTGCATGGTGGTGTCGGAGTCCAGGCCATGATTTTTATTTCCCCCATGTAGTCCGAGTCAATGAAACCAGGGAGAACAAACAGACCCTGTAATGTGGTGGAAGATTGGCCTAAAAGCAGGGCACTTTTACCCCCGCCTAATGGCCCATGGACACCAGTAGGTATCGGGGAGACGGAGGAATCTGTAAGAGTTACTGATTCGGCGGCTGCCAGGTCCACTCCGGCACTGCTGCGGGTTCTTGCACACAGGCTGGAAGGGTTTGAAGAGGCTATGATCCTGGAGCCATTTGTGTCCTGGTGCAGTCCCAGGCAGGTGCGCTCCGCTGGCGGTTTCCTGATAACGGCTTGCCATCCTTATCATATTTCGAGCGGCATTGGTTCGCATAGTGCCTACCCTTCTTACATCACGGACAGATATTTGGAAGTTTAGGCTTTTGTGCATTATGGCAATGTTTCTTAATGTGCCCTGGCTGGCCGCAGCCAAAGCATGTTTGATTGCCAACTTTCATTGTAGCAAAGGCTGCTGCCATAGCCTCAAACTTATGCTCCAGTGATCTTATCCGGTTACATGCTTCTATCATTTGAATGAGGTTAGGGTTTTCTAAAGGATGCAATACACACCGACAGTCTGCATTAGCATTTTCTACCACCAATTTTAGCAAAATAATATTTCGGGCTTGCTCATTGGGTACTTGTTTATCTAAGCTTTCTCGCAGCTGATCTATAAAACTCATGTAGGATTCTTTTGCGCCTTGTTTGATTTCCGTAAAGGACTTCTGCGGTTTTCCCACATTGGGGACTTCTAAGAATGCTCGATACGCCAGATTTTTAACATCATCAAGCACGCCTTGTGGTATTTCTCGACATAGGAGGAATACCTGTGTCCCTGCTAAATCCTGGGGAGAATTAACCCTATCCCCACAAGAACCAGGACAATCCTTTATTAGATAGCAGCAGTAACATGGTGGCAAAGGATGAGGAGAAGGCTGAGGTACTTAATGCCTTCTTTGCCTCAGTCTTTAGTAGTAGGACCAGTTGATCCCTGAGCGCCCAGACCCCTGAGCTAGCAGATAGGGGCGGGGAGCAGAATGAAGCCCCAGTAATCCAACGAGAGATGGTGAGGAACCTGCTACAGCACCTAGACATAGACAAGTCTATGGGGCTGGATGGGATCCACCTGAGGGTACTGAGGGAGCTGGTGGAAGTGCTCACCGAGCCACTTGCCATCATTTTCCAGCAGTCTTGACTAACCGGGGAGGTTCCAGTTGACTGGCGGCTAGCAAATGTGATGCCCATCCAGAAGGAGGGCCGGAAGGAGGATCCGGGAAACTACAGGCCTGTCAGTCTGTCCTCAGTGCCTGGGAAGGTTATAGAACAGATCATCCTGAGTGCTGTTGTGCGGTGCATGAAGGACAACCAGGCAATCAGGCCCAGTAAGCATGGGTTCATAAAAGGCAGGTCCTGCTTGACAAACCTGATCTCCTTCTATGACAAAGAGACCCGCTTGGTGGATGAGGGAGAGGCTGTGCATGCTGCTTACCTGGACTTTAGTAAGGCCTTTGATATGGTTTCCCACAGCATTTTACTGCAGAAACTGGCCGCCCATGGCCTGGACGGGAGTACTCTCCACTGGATAAAAAACTGACTGGGTGGCCGGGGCCAAAGAGTGGTTGTAAGTGGAGTTAAATCCAGTTGGCGGCCAGTCACAAGTGGTGTTCCCCAGGGCTCACAAGTGGTGTTCCCCAGGGGCCAATTCTCTTTAATATCTTTATCAATGATCTCGACAAGGGGATCGAGTACACCCTCAGTATGTTTGCAGATGACACCAAGTTAGGTGGGAGCGTCGACCTGCTTGAGGGTAGAAAGGCTTTGCAGAGGGATCTGGACAGGCTGGATTGATGGGCCGAAGCCAATGGGATGAGGTTCAACAATTACCTGTACAATTACCTGAAAGGAAGTTGTTGAGGGGTGGGGGTCGGTCTCTTCTCCCAAGTAACAAGCAATAGGACAAGAGGAAATGGCCTCAAGTTGCGCCATGGGAGGTTCAGATTGGATATTAGGAAAAATTTTTACACTGAAAGGGTTATTAAGCATTGGAATGGGCTGCTCAGTGACATGGTTTAGAGATGGCTTTTGTCAGTGTTAGGTTGATGGTTGGACTAGATGATCTGAAAGATCCCTTCCAACCTAGACAATTCTATGATTCTATGATCCTGAAATTTATGAAGCAGACCACAAACAAGCATATAAATTTCTATAAAGGCACTACCCCTCTGCATTACAAACCTGCTAGCTGCTTCTTTCTTTCTCAGTCCCTAGGATGTCTCTGTGCCAACTGCTATTAATGCTTCCAGAAGAAAGTACCATTAAAAAGCTTTAAGTAGTGGTTTAGTTTTCCTTAAGTTTGCCAAGTTTGCTGATGATACCAAACTGGGAGGGCTGGCTGACACCCCGGAGGGCCGTGCTGCCATCCAGCGAGACCTGGACAGGCTGGAGAGCTGGGCAAGGAAGAACCTCATGAGGTTCAACAGGGAAAAGTGTAGGGTCCTACACCTGGGGAAAAAGAATGTTAGGCACCAATGCAGGTTAGGTGTGGATCTGCTGGAGTCAAGTTCTGAAGAGAAAGATCTGGGAGTCCTGGTAGACAACAAAATGACAATGAGCAAGCAGTGTGCTCTTGTGGCCAGGAAGGCCAATGGAATCCTGGGCTGCATAGGGAAGAGTGTGGCTAGTAGGTCGAGGGAAGTCATTCTCCCCCTCTACTCTGCCCTGGTGAGGCCACAACTGGAATACTGTGTCCAGTTCTGGGCTCCCCAATTCAAGAGGGATAGGGAACTACTGGAAAGAGTCCAGCGAAGGGCAACGAGGATGATTCAAGGATTGGAGCATCTCCCTTATGAAGAAAGGCTGAGAGAGCTGGGACTCTTTAGCCTGGAGAAGAGAAGGCTGAGGGGAGACCTTATCAATGCTTATAAGTATCTGAAGGGTGGGTTGAAGGAGGAGGGAGCCAGACTCTTTTCAGTGGTTGCCAGGGAGAGGACGAGGGGCAACGGGCACAAGATGGAACAGAGGAGGTTCCACTCAAATATGAGAAGAAACTTCTTTCTGGTGAGGGTGACAGAGCCCTGGAACAGGCTGCCCAGGGAGGTTGTGGAGTCCCCTTCTTTGGAGATTTTCAAGACCCGCCTGGATGCAGTCCTGAGTAATGTGCTCTAACATGCTCTGGGCAATCCTGCTTCGGCAGGGGAGTTGGACTAGATGATCTTTATGGTCCCTTCCAACTCTAAAAATTCAGTGAAAATTCAGTGAAAACCGTTGAAGCTGGAAACAAGCAGAATCCTAATCATCATTCAATGAGCCACCGCTCTATGGACTAGACGCAAGTGCTCCTCCAATGTTAGATTTCCGCAGACTGCAGTCTATAAAGTTCCAAAATGGCAGACTTCATAAAATCATACCTTAGTTCCCCAGTAATTTCAGAGCTGCAAGTTACTTGGGCCATGTATGATAACATCCAATTGTAACAGTCAACTGCATTCATCTCTATTAGCTGTAGATTTAACCCGTTCTCACTGATTTTCAGCCTTCTTAAGTCAGTTAAAGGAAGGGCTTAGCTATACAGAAGCATTAAAACCTACTGCCTCGTGTCCAAAGGAAACAGTACTATCTTTACGTAAGGTTGGTCACTGCTTTTAAATAGCTCAACCCCAATATCCTAATGGGATAGCAAAGAAGCTCCATGTCTCCATGAAGTATAAGAAATGTCTAAGGAAAAATTCATTCATCTCAACCAGAAAAAATAAACAAAATGCAGCACAAAACCAAGGCATGTATTCCAACTGGGGGAATTTCACTGAATTTCACTGAATTTTTAGAGTTGGAAGGGACCGTAGAGATCATCTAGTCCAACACCCCTGCTGAAGCAGGATTGCCTAAATAACATTATTTTATAGAAATGGGCTTGGATAAGAAATAAAACAATGTAAATTATGTTCTAGTGTTGTTAATGCAACACTATGATCCTGTGACACAATTTGTGCGCTGCTTTCTGGGTTCATACAACTCCTTGCTGGTGCTGGTGGAAATTCAAAATAAGTGCAAGCCTCCAGTTGACAAAAATCAGACCCAGGGACAGCTAAAGCATAGAAATGCAGTATCCATGTAACCAGCTGTGCCATCCCTGGCCTGCACCGCTGGGGTTGTTTAGCCTGGAGAAAAGGAGGCTGAGGGGAGACCTTATCGCTCTCTACAGCTACCTGCAATGAGGTTGTAGTGAGGTGGGGGTCAGTCTCTTCTCCCAAGTAACAAGCAATAGGACAAGAGGAAATGGCCTCAAGTTGCACCATGGGAGGTTCAGATTGGATATTAGGAAAAAATTCTACCCTGAAAGGGTTATCAAGCATTGGAACAGGCTGCCCAGGGAAGTGGTGGAATCGCCATCTTTGGAGGTATTTAAAAGATGGGTAGAGGTGGTGCTTAGGGACATGGTTTAGTGATGGTTTTTGTCAGTGTTAGGTTGATGGTTGGAGTTGGTCTTCTGAAAGGTCCCTTCCAGTCTAGGCAATTCTACAATTCTATTATTCTATCCTTGGCTTTCACATAGCTGCGCTGGCTAGTTATTGGGCCACAGCCCAGGGGAGAACTCCTAATGTTCATAGTTTTCCCCGCAAAAAAGGGACAGGAAGTTTCCAGAAGCTGTGGTGGAGTAGACAAATTAAACAGTATAATAAACAGTTTCGGTATATGTTTTCCTGCAGGTAGAGTTACCTGATCTCCTATTCAAGATGCTAGAAATGCTAAAACTGAAGACTGGTAAATATATTATTGAGGGCATCAATTATTGTCAATTATTGAGGGTGGTGAAGCACTGGAACAGGTTGCCCAGGGAAATTGTGGATGCCCCATCCCTGGAAGTGTTTAAGGCCAGGCTGGATGGGGCTTTGAGCAACCTGGTCTAGTGGAGGTGTCCCTTGCCCATGGCAGGGGGGTTGGAACTCGATGATCTTTAAGGTCCCTTCCAACTCTAACCATTGTATGATTCTATGATTCTATGATTCTGGGAAAGACATTTCAGTTCTCTGAAAGTGATTCAGAAAACGAACGGTTACAGGTTGTTAGTGCGGATGTATTACAGTCTGGGAAAGAACAAAAGCTCGGGGCCCCAGCATTCCAAGATAAAGAAATGGCCTTGTGTATAAGATAGCGGGAGCAACTGCATGCTAAGGAGGTGCTGAGGAGGAACCTAACTGTCTGGGAAAGGTGTCCATCTGGTCAGGACAGGGGAGGAGATTTTTGATAATGAGTTCTTGGAAATAATTAGAATAGTAATGCCTTTAATTATAATAACCTACCCACCTTAATGAATATGTATGCTTTTCACCATAAATGGACGCTTGCTTCACAAACCGGTGTGCAAGTTTGGTGGAGAAATCCCCCTTGCACCCAGCGCTGCAATAAACATACCTGCTTTATAACTCTCTGCGAGTTGTAAGGTTTGTTTCCGCGCGTCAATTTGGCACCCCAGATGGGACCCCCTCTGTCCGGCTGCGGGACCTGCTGAGGACGGGACTCCTCTGGGCGCCCCCGAGATTTCTCGGAAGGACTCCCCAACTTATCCAGATCACCGCGGGGACAGAAAAGGACCATCTCTTGCGGACCAGGTATGTTCAGGGTTTCGTAGGGGGGGGACCTGTAAGTCGTGAGGAGACGTCCTACGCGTGGTAAAGAGTCGGTGTACTCGCCCCGGGGTATGCTCAAGCTTGGGCTAATGGTGTGGGATCCCTGGGTTTTGGGTTTTGTGTTAGTGTGTGGAATTGTAGAATCATAGAATCATAGAATCATAGAATGGCTAGAGTTGGAAAGGACCTTAAAGATCATCTAGTTCCAACCCCCCTGCCATGGGCAGGGACACCTCCACTAGACCAGGTTGCTCAAAGCCCCATCCAGCCTGGCCTTAAACACTTCCAGGGATGGGGCATCCACAACTTCCCTGGGCAACCTGTTCCAGTGCCTCACCACCCTCACTGTAAAGAATTTCTTCCTTATATCTAATCTAAATCTCTTCTCTTCCAATTTAAAACCATTGCCCCTTGTCCTGTCACCACTCTTCCTGACAAAGAGTCCCTCTTCAGCTCTTCTGTAGGCTCCCTTCAGGTATTGATAGGCTGTTATAAGGTCTCCCCGGAGCCTTCTCTTCTCCAGGCTGAACAACCCCAGCTCTCTCAGTCTGTCCTCATAGGAGAGGTGCTCCATCCCTCTGATCATCTTCGTGGCCCTCCGCTGGACCCGTTCCAACAGGTCCATGTCCTTTCTGTGTTGAGGACTCCAAAGCTGGACACAGTACTCCAGGAGGGGTCTCACGAGCGCAGAGTAGAGGGGCAGAATCACCTCGCGAGACCTGCTGGCCACACTTCTCCTGATGCAGCCCAGGACACGGTTGGCTCTCTGGGCTGCCAGTGCACACTGCCTGCTCATGTTGAGCTTCTCATCCATAAGCACTCCCAAGTCCTTCTCCTCGGGGCTGCTCTCCAGCCATTCTCCACCCAACTTGTATTTGTGCCTGGGGTTGCCACATCCCAGGTGCAGGACCCTGCACTTGGCTTGGTTGAACTTCATGCAATTTGCACAAGCCCACCTCTCCAGCCTGTCTAGGTCCCTCTGGATGGCATCCCTTCCCTCCAGCGTGTCAACTGCGCCACCGAGCTTGGTGTCATCAGCAAACTTGCTGAGGGTGCACTCTATCCCACTGTCCATGTCACCGACAAAGATGTTAAATAGTACTGGTCCCAGTACCGACCCCTGCGGAACACCACTCGTTACTGGCCGCCACCTGGACATTGAGCCATTGATTGTAACCCTTTGGATGCGGCCATCCAGCCAGTTCCTTATCCACCGAGTGGTCCATCCATCGAATCCATGAGTTTCCAATTTTGAGACCAGGATGTCGTGCGGGACAGTGTCAAATGCTTTGCATAAGTCCAGGTAAATGACGTCAGTCGCTCTGCCCTTGTCTACCAAGTCTGTGGCAGTATCGTAAAAGGCCACCAAATTTGTCAGGCACGATTTGCCCTTGGTGAAGCCATGTTGGCTGTTTCCAATCACTTCTTTATTCTCCATGTGCCTTAGCAAGGATTTCAGGAGGATCTGCTCCATGATCTTGCCAGGCACAGAGGTGAGACTGACTGGCCTGTAGTTTCCCGGGTCTTCTTTGTTTCCTTTTTTGAATATTGGAGTTATGTTCCCTTTTTTCCAGTCAGTGGGAACTTCACCAGACTGCCACGATTTCTCAAATATGATGGAGCGGGGCTTAGCAACTTCGTCCGCCAGTTCTCTCAGGACCCGTGGATGGATTTCATCAGGTCCCATGGACTTATGCACCTTCAGGTTCTTTAAGAGGTCTCGAACCTCGTCTTCTTGTACTGTGGGCGGTTCTTCATTCCCAGAGCCCCTGTTCTTGCCCTCCGTGACTTGGGCAGTGTGGTTAGGGCCCTTGCCAGTGAAGACTGAGGCAAAGAAGTCATTCAGTAGCTCAGCCTTATCCATATCCTGGGTGACCAGGTCTCCCGTTTCCTTCCGGAGGGGACCCACAGCTTCCCTCGTCTTATTTTTATCCCTGATATATCTATAGAAGTTCTTCTTGTTATTTTTCACATCCCTGGCTAGATTTAGTTCTGCCTGGGCTTTCGCTTGCCTGATCAGGTTTCTGGTGACTCGGACAGCTTCTCTGTATTCTTCCCAGTCTACCTTTCCCTGCTTCCACCCTCTATAGGCCTCCTTTTTGGTCCTGAGTTTGTCCAGCAGTTCCTTGTTCATCCACGCCGGCCTACTGGCTATTTTGCCCGATTTCTTCTTTTTTGGGATGCACCTCTCCTGAGCTTGGAGGAGGCAATCCTTAAATACCACCCAGCTTTTTTGGGCCCCTCTCCCTTCCAGTTCTTTTTCCCACGCTACCTTACCAATCAGATCTCTCAGGAGATCAAAGTCTGCTCTTTTGAAGTCCAGGGTAGCCAGCTTGCTGCGCACCCTCCTTGCTGCCTTACGAATCTTGAATTCTATCATCTCATGGTCACTGCAGCCGAGGCTACCCTTGAATTTGACATTCCCGACCAGCCCCTCCTTGTTGGTGAGGACAAGGTCCAGCACTGCTCCTTTCCTCGTTGGTTCCTCTATTATTTGTAGAAGAAAGTTGTCGTCGACACATTCCAAGAACTTCCTGGATTTCCTGTGCTCTGCTGTGTTGTCCTTCCAACAGATGTCAGGGTGGTTGAAGTCCCCCATGAGGACCAGAGCGTGTGAGCGCGATGCTGCCCCTATCTGTTTGTAGAGGGCCACATCCTCGCTGTCACTTTGATCTGGTGGCCTGTAGCAGACTCCTACTGTAACATCACCTGCCCCCGTGCTCCCTTTAATATTGTTGATATTTGTTGTATTTGTCATAAGGTACCCCTACCGTGTTATTGTCTGTAACTGTTTTATGAGTGAACTGAGTGATTGAGACGCGGCACTGCTGCGGAGCGAGTGTGGAGTTCCGATCCGCGGTTCCGTGTTCTCCGCGAGGAGAGCGGCCGGAGACGAACGAAGCGTATGACAGACTGTACAGAAGCATTGTGTGAATCTAATATTGAGAATATTAAGTGGCAGTGTCTTGGACATTCGGATAACGTTTGTGATCCTATTTTTGTCTTAAAGTGCTTTGCTTGTAATACGGAGGTTTGGGTAGATCAGGAGGACGATTTTTGGTGTCCACAGTGTGGTAGCTGGACTGAGTGGGAAAAGATCGAGCGGGCGGGAGAGTTGAAACAAGTAATCTGTGGAGACATAGCCTACCCCTGGAGGTAAAGGTAGTGGCAGTGGCAGCGGGGGGGGTAACACCTAAGTGACACACGGAGATCAGGATCGCCTCTGAACTAAGGGGGTAAGGGAACATAAAATGGGCAATAATCAAGGAAGTGAGATACTGAAAAGGAGTCCCCTAGGGTGTATTTTAGCACACTGGAAGGAGATCGGGGGCTCACCAGGTGGCAGCGTGAACAAGAAAACCTTAATTAAATATTGTAATCAGTGGTGGCCCCTTTACAAATTAGATGATCAAGAGAAATGGCCCCTTAACGGGACTCTTAATTACAATACTATACTACAATTAATGCTGTTCCTTAGAAGGGAAGGAAAGTGGGATGAAGTCATATATGCGGATATGTTTTTCACCCTTTGGAACCACCCAGAGTACCAACAGGACTGCGGGCTATTACCTCCACAAGACCCGATGGTACTAGCCTTAGAGAAAGAAAGAAGAGGAGAAATGAAAGGTAATATAAAAAGATGTTGTTCAGCCTGTAGCATAGGGCAGAGATGCATAAAGCCTGAAAAGATTTGGGATCCTAAAGAAGACGATTTTCTTGACACTTACTTACCACCGGTTAGGGGAATAGAAGACCGTTGGGAGGGGGTAAAGGTTCCTCAAGAAGATAGGGAAACTGAAGCTGGTTCCAAAACTGAATCCAAAACCCCACCTGACAGCCCTGTATCGTCCCGCACTCGGAAAAGAACAGAGCAAACAGCGATTCAAGCACCCTTAAGGGAAGCCGTGGGTCCGGACGGACTACCTGTAATGATAAAAGTCCCTTTTTCCTCATTTGATTTAGAAACCTGGAAAAGCGTGGCAAAGAACTATCGGAATGATCCCGTAGGGGTTACTAGACATTTTCAGTTTCTGGTAAAGCAGCACAATCCTGACTGGAGTGATATCCAGTTATTATTAGATCACCTAACAGAAACTGAGAAACAACTGGTTTTAAAAACTGCTCACAATATAGCCACGGACCAACTGAAAGATTCAGGAAGGGACATTAAAGAACACTTCCCTTTGCAGAACCCTCACTGGAACCCAAACAGGACCACTCACTCAGAGGCGCTAGAAACTTACAGAGATTGGATTATAACAGGGATGGAGAGGGCTATCCCGAAAGCCATTAACTGGTCAATGCTGTATGCTGTAAGACAAGGGCCGAAGGAGAGTCCCTCGGAGTTTCTGGATAAATTACGAGATGCAATGAGACACTACACCCCCTTGGACCCTGGATCAGAGATAGGAATCCAGCAGTTAGTGTCTCTCTTTTTAGGGCAGTCTGCCAATGATATCCGGAGGAAGCTGCAAAAACTGAGAACAACCGACAGCAGAAATCTAGAGACTCTGTTAGATGAGGCATGGAGAGTGTTTAACAACCGGGAGGAGGAGGATAAGAAAAGGGACAGACGGGCACTGGTGGTAGCAATACATGGGAGGGGGGAAACGAAAGCAGGGAATTTTAGGAAACCATTGGAAAGAGATCAATGTGCATGGTGTAAGCAGAGAGGGCACTGGAAGAATGAGTGCCCAAAAAGACGAAAAGAAAAAAAATTCAAGCCCATTATAAAGATGATTGACGGGGACCGGGGGAATCTACCCTAGCGGATCCACTGGTTACCCTAAGGCTAGGGAAAAAGCAACAAGAAATAGAATTTTTGGTGGATACAGGAGCAACGTATTCGGTTTTAAATCAAGCTCTGACCCCTATTGATACTGATTTTATAACAGTAACAGGAGCCACTGGCCGGACTGAAAAGGCATATTTTCTCAAACCTCTTACGTTCAAATTGGGAAAACAATTGGGGATACACAAATTTTTATATCTGCCAAATTCACCGAAACCCCTGTTAGGGCGAGATTTATTAGAGCAATTGGGAGCAGAAATTAAATTCAAAAAAGGGAAAATGGAACTCCGGATAAGGGAAGATCAACTAATTGAAATACTAAGTTTGGCCCTAATAGGAACTCCCATTTCTACAGGAGTGCCTGAGGAGATTAAAGCCCAAATTTATCCGGGGGTATGGGCCTCGGGAGTGCCGGGGAGAGCAAAAAATGCTTCCCCAATAGTGATAAAGCCTCAACAAGGAGCACGACCAGTGAGAGTTAAACAGTATCCCCTTAGAATAGAGGACAGGGAGGGGATCCGACCAACTATAGATCGGTTTATTGAGTATGGGCTGCTGAAAGAATGTGAATCAGAGTATAACACTCCAATATTACCTGTTAAGAAGCCGGATGGTAGCTATCGCATAGTGCAGGACCTCAGAGCTATCAACAGAATTGTTGAGGATTTGCATCCGATAGTAGCAAATCCATACACTCTTCTAACTAAATTGGTACCTGAATTGGCATGGTTTACCGTTTTGGACATAAAGGATGCCTTTTTCTGCGTGCCTTTGAGCCCAGAGAGCCAGCTTTTATTTGCATTCGAATGGGAAAACACAGAATCTGGGAGGAAAACACAGCTTACATGGACTGTGCTGCCACAGGGCTTCAAAAATAGCCCGACACTTTTTGGAAATCAGCTAGCTAAAGACTTGGAACAGTGGAAACGCCCGCTTGGGTCAGGAGTGGTTTTGCAGTATGTGGACGATATATTACTCGCCACTGACACCAGAGAAACATGCATAAAATGGACTGTGAGCCTGTTAAATTTCCTTGGACTTAATGGCTATAAAGTTTCTTCACAGAAAGCACAGATAGCCCAGCAGCAAGTGACCTATCTGGGATATGAAATAACCGCAGGCCAATGGACACTGGGGAAGGAGAGGAAGGAGGCCATCTGCCAGACACCTCGACCACAGACGCCTAAGGAACTTCGAACCTTCCTAGGAATGACAGGATGGTGTCGTCTCTGGATATATAACTACGGACTTTTGGTAAAGCCTTTATACGAATTATTAAAATCTGACTCAAAGAATATTATATGGAATAGGGAGGCAGACAAAGCCTTCCATCAATTAAAAAAGAGGTTAATGGAAGCACCTGCCCTGGGATTACCTGACACTACTAAACCTTTCTGGTTGTTTTCCTATGAAAAGCAAGGAATGGCCTTAGGAGTCCTAGCCCAGAATTTGGGACCCTATCGAAGGGCGGTGGCATACTTCTCCAAACAGCTCGACGGAGTAAGTAAAGGGTGGCCTAGCTGTCTCCGAGCGGTGGCAGCAGTGGTAATAGACATCCAAGAGGCCCGTAAGTTCACCCTAGGCCAGAAAATCACAGTTATGGTATCACATACCATCTCAGCAGTACTGGAAGTAAAAGGGGGGCATTGGCTTTCACCTCAGAGGTTTCTTAAGTACCAGGCTATCCTGATAGAACAAGATGATGTAGAAATAACAGTAACTAATATTGTCAACCCAGCCTCTTTCCTCAGCGGAACCGAAGGAGAATCAGTGACCCACGACTGCTTGGAAACAATCGAGGCTGTGTACTCCAGCCGACCAGACCTGAAAGAAGAACCATTAGAGGATGCAGAGGATTCCTGGTTCACCGACGGGAGCAGCTTCATTCAACAGGGGATACGCAAAGCTGGCTATGCGGTAACCACCACAGAGAAGGTAATAGAATCCAAGGCCCTGGCCCCAAATACATCAGCCCAAAAGGCTGAGATAATAGCACTAACCCGAGCCCTGGAATTGGCCAAAGGAAAACGGATAAATATCTGGACAGACTCTAAATATGCTTTTGGGGTAGTGCATGCTCACGGGGCGGTCTGGAGAGAAAGAGGACTCTTATCTACACAAGGGAAGCACATCAAACATGCTGAAGAAATTCTCAAACTCTTGGATGCAGTATTACTGCCTACCAAAGTGGCTATCATGCACTGCAAAGCCCACCAAAAAGGGAACACCGCTGTGGAATTGGGTAACGCACTGGCGGACCGAGAAGCCAAAAGGGCAGCGGAAATGGGTAATGCAGAAATACAATCCTTGGTCCCAGATGGTAAGATACAAATTGACGACGAACCTAGATATTCTAGGGACGATCACAAATTGATCAAAGACTTAAATGGGAAAATTGAAGGGAAATGGGCCAAAACCCCACAGGGAAAAATAATAGTGCCTTTTTCGTTATTATGGGCAGTGGTCATGGCAGAACATAGAAAATCCCATTGGGGAGCAGAGGCACTTTACAGATACTTGAATAGGCTAATATGTGCTCGAAATCTATATGCCACTGTCAAACAAGTCACTCAGCAGTGTGAGGTATGTTTACAGAACAACCCTAAGACAGGCTCCAGAGTCCAATTTGGCCAGATAGGGAAGGGAAACTATCCGGGACAACAATGGCAAATTGATTTTTCAGAACTTCCAAGAAAAGGGGGGTTTCGATACCTATTGGTGTTAACTGATACCTTTTCAGGATGGCCAGAGGCATTTCCCTGTCGAACCAACAAAACAAGAGAAGTGGTCAAAGCATTATTGCATGAAATTATACCAAGGTTCGGGGTTCCCGCAGTAATTTCCTCGGACCGAGGATCTCATTTCACTGCAAGGGTTGTTTCAAAAGTAAGCAGATTATTGGGTATAGACTGGCAACTTCACACCCCATACAACCCACGATCGAGTGGTCAAGTAGAAAAGATGAATCACTTGATCAAAACGCAAATTGTGAAACTAGGCCAGGAAGCTAACTTGGCCTGGCCTCAATCACTACCATTAGCCCTTCTCAGGATAAGAACAAAACCCAGAACCAAAGAAGGTTTGAGCCCCTTTGAAATACTGTATGGGAGACCATATAATGTACAAGATGGAATATCCACAGAGCTGGGGAATGAAATACTAACAGATTACCTGATAAATTTACAAAAGCAGCTCCGAGAGGTAGAAAAACTGGTTCTGGGAACAAGAGCTCATGGGCTGGATGGACCAGTACACGAGATCGAACCTGGGGACTATGTATATGTTAAGTCTTTTACAGATTCGCCACTGAAGCCAAAGTGGGAAGGTCCCTTCCAGGTACTGCTGACCACTCACACAGCCATAAAGATCAAGGAACAAGCCGCTTGGATCCATTGGACTCGCGTCAAGAGGGCTCCAGAACCCCAATGGACATCAACACAGACCGAACCCCTGAAGCTTCGCCTCCAACGAAAAGATGGACATTAGTAACATTGATAATCGTCAACATGCCGGGACTTTGTATTTCGGGGGGAGGGACATGGGATGTGAATACGTATATACGAAGTCTGGAAACATTGGTAAATGCTACTAATCTGTCAGATTGTTGGGTATGTACTACCCTACCTAAAGGAGAAATGAAATTACCTCTATATGGGGTGGCAGCAAGCAATTGGAACAATGCCAACGGAACCTGGCCCAAATTTTGGGCAAAAGGGGGAGATGAGTCGAATGGGTATTGTGAGTATGATGATAATATTTACCCCTTAGGACCCAGATTTGATTTACAAGTGTTGAAAGAAGAGCTTGTTGTATTAATTAGCAGTAACAATTGTACCTGGGAACCTCGTGGTTACCTTACTTGGCTTGGCTTAAACAACTGTTTATCTTTCTAGTAGCAATACTTGTGTTAGGAATTTTAGTGTGTGCATTAACTAGATGTCTTATGTGTTGTACCAGGGGGGGCCAAAGACGAATACATTCAATGGAAGAAGCATCAGCTCCGTGAACGAGTGGAATCTGGGAAGTATTTTAGAAATCAGATGGAGAGGGGGAATGTGTTATAGGTGATTGTAAAAGAATTTACAAAGTTGAAAGAAAAGGGGGGACTTGATTCAGAAAACGAATGGTTACAGGTTGTTAGTGCGGATGTATTACAGTCTGGGAAAGAACAAAAGCTCGGGGCCCCAGCATTCCAAGATAAAGAAATGGCCTTGTGTATAAGATAGCGGGAGCAGCTGCATGCTAAGGAGGTGCTGAGGAGGAACCTAACTGTCTGGGAAAGGTGTCCATCTGGTCAGGACAGGGGAGGAGATTTTTGATAATGAGTTCTTGGAAATAATTAGAATAGTAATGCCTTTAATTATAATAACCTACCCACCTTAATGAATATGTATGCTTTTCACCATAAATGGATGCTTGCTTCACAAACCGGTGTGCAAGTTTGGTGGAGAAATCCCCCTTGCACCCAGCGCTGCAATAAACATACCTGCTTTATAACTCTCTGCGAGTTGTAAGGTTTGTTTCCGCACGTCAAAAGCAAGTATTTTTCACCTTAAAAGTATATATATGTGTATATTTAGAAGATAAGACTGATACACTTCTCTGGTCTTGCCTTCAGCTAAAGGGAAAGGAGAGATCCTGCTGGGAGCAGTGCATTTGTCTTTATCTTCTACTAGTGAAAAGTTTCTCAGGGAAACTTATAAACAATTTCTTAAGTTAAAATAGCTCCAGTGCACCTCTGTCATAACACTGATGGCCCAGATCGGAGAGCCATAAATGACTTCTCTCCTTCTCCCACATGTTCAAAAAAGTGAAGAAAAGCATGAGGCACCTATAAAAGCTTTGAAGCCTATGTGTCTCTAGAATATGGCACATAGTTGCGTGATGTAGAAACGGCTTCATATATACATAATATAGAAATGGAAAAGTTTTTAAAGCTGCCTTCCCTGCACCTCACTCTCAGTGGGTACAAGGAAGCAAATCAGGCCAATGGCAATGGTACTCTGGCACTCTCCTCTCCCTCAATAATTTATTTTAAATACTGACTTTGGATCTCAGAAAGCAGAAGCAAGTCTTGCTCTATTTGAGTGTCATTCAAGTTTTTCCTTGTATCATATGCAAAAGATATTAGTCAAATAATATGCAAACCTATCTGACTCCCAACCAGAAGACTTGATGAGGATGATGATACTATCTGCTCTTTTTTTCTTCTTTCCTTAGTGGTAACCTATTTTTGTGCGGCCTGAGGGAAATAATAAGTAGTTAGCTCTCCACAGAAGCTTATGATATATCAAAAGGAGACATGGAGCTTCAGTCACATTCCTTTTGATTTAGTGACAATGACATTTTTAGTTGTTGTTGAGGTAGCTTTAGCTTTATTCTTTTCAGAAGAACCAGTTTCTTGGAAAGGACTGGACTGAATATAAATCAACGTCCTGAAGAAGCCTGCAAATTTTCCAGATATCTGGTCTGACACTTTTAGATCCTTGGGTGTCATCTCTAAGGAAAAAAATAGCAGTAAAAATGCCTGCAGTTTGTAAACAATGGCAATAAGAACATCCTGACAGGAGGCTGCGATGTGGTCTTTTTCCTCTTAGTTATTTACTTGCTGAAGAGTGAGATTTTTTCCTCCAGCCCCTTTCATGACAGAAGGATCCCACTCTATGTGCTGCAATATCATTCAACACTTGCCATTTCCACCAAGAACTGCCTCCATGAAGGGCGCAGAGGGAAGCCCTTGGGGCTACTGCTTTGGCATGCTCCCCAGCAAGCTCGACCTACAGAGACACCACCCCATGTAACACAATTTGGCAGTTCCCCCACCGTTTCAACGGAGCAGCGGCATTACACCTCAGGATCTCCAAATCACAAAGAAACTTTCCAACCTGTGGTTAGCATAAGGCATCCATGAATGATCTAGTCACAGCCAGAAAGTAAAGGAGTCAAGACAGTGATGGTTTCATGTGAAGAAACCCAAGCAAAGAAGCTTTTCCTCATTGCTGGAGATAGTTGCATGTGTGGCCTTGTTGTTTACCAGGGAGATTCCAGCACAGACTGTGCCCTATAATTCTGCCTCCAGAAGACAGGGGATGGCAACAACCAGCCTGTGCCCTCAGCTGGAAGAAGTATGGATGCAAAGACACAAACTGATATATCACAAACCATTAAATGTGCTGGTTTTCAAAGAATAAGGAGATTTGGTTTTGTTGTGGTTTAGGCTGAATTGGCCTACGACGGTGACAGATGCTCTCCCCTCACTTTCTTGCTCCAGGAGAAAAAGGGGGAGAGATAAAGAGATTTACGAGTTTAGAAGGAACTAAACTACTTTAATGAAATATTAAAATTAAAAAGGAAATAATGAAATAGATACAATATGTATACAAAAACGTATCAAGCTCCCAGGATGATGTCACCGGCAGGCACTGGGGAAAGTCCCAGACTGGACTCAGCGACGGATGGGAACTGGATTCCAGCTCTGGAGTCAGGAACACACGGATTGGGATCAAAGGCAGATGAACAGACAGGGTCCTCCTCGGACATCAGCCATTGAAGAAAGAGAGCTCACCCTTTGATCCCTCAGCTTTTATACTGAGCATGGGGCAGCTGGGATGGAATACCCCTGTTGGTCAGTTTTGGGTCACCTGTCCTGTCTGCTCCTCCCTACAGGTGGGACCCCTCTATGCTTTTCCATCTCCGACCCTCCAAAAGGGCAAATAACAAAATTAGTTGACCTTGGTTGTTATAGCAATAAGTATAAGCAAGAGCCTCTCTGCATACTGGTCCTTGACATGAAGTACAAACATTGGTCTTACCACTCTGAGAACGAGCAGTTTTCTCCACAATATGCTGTTAATTTCAGAGTTAGAAGAGGCCTAGCTAAGATGTAAAATTACTGAACAGAAAATTGGTCTTGTTTTACTTCAAACCGGGACAGGCTTTTTTCCTCCAGCTCTGGGGCCCCCAACATAAGAAGGACATGGACATGTTGGAGCGGGTCCAGAGGAGGGCCACGAAAATGATCATAGGGCTGGAGCACCTCTCCTATGAATACAGGCTGAGGGAGTTGGGGTTGTTCAGCCTGAAGAGAAGGCTCCGGAAAGACCTTATAACAGCCTTCCAGTACCTGAAGGGGGCCTACAGGAGAGATGGAGAGGGACTCTTTATCAGGGAATGTAGTGATAGGACGAGGGGAAACGGTTTTAAACTGAAAGAGAGGAGATTTAGATTAGATACCAGAAAGAAATTCTTTACTGTGAGGATGGTGAGGCACTGGAACAGGTTGCCCAGGGAAGCTGTGGATGCCCCATGCCTGGAGGTGTTCAAGGCCAGGCTGGATGGGGCTTTGAGCAACCTGGTCTAGTGGGACATGTCCCTGCCCATGGCAGGGGGGTTGGAACTAGACGATTTTTAAGGTCCCCTTCTAACTCTTACTGTTCTATGATTCTATGATTTCTTGAGTTGCTGAGCGGAGCTATTCCTTCAACTTTCAGCCACTATCTTTAACTAGATTTAACAGACCAGGGAGTTTGCTTCAAATATTTCAACATAAGGCTTTTCAGTTGTTATGAAATGAGTCAAATGCGATTAGATAGAGCCAGCTGTCATGCAACCTTCTCCCCATACTTTTGCTAGGCTGTTGTTGTGTGAAGTACCTATATACCACCATATAGTATGTTGGCTGTTACAGCTAAGGGGTTTGTATAGCAAGGCTGAAGAGATGAGCTGAATGTCTTTAGTCTTGAAGCACATATATATGGTCCCAAATATAGGAGATGCAAATTAATTGCCACCTTAATGAAGACATGCTGTGCTGATAAGTACATGGCATTACTAACGGCTCCTTAATATCCTTTTAATGTTTCAGTGATAAATTTATATGTTCAGAGGGCGAGTTTGGTTAATGGAATCAAACATGCACATTTTCTGAGGTTAAGAAATTACATTTCCCCATATCACTTTGAAGATTATTTTTACAGGAGCCTCACAGATAACTGTGTGGGGTGATCGGTAAAGGGCAACCCCATCTGCCCCAAACCCAGATTTCCTTTAAAGGATATTATTTTTGTCCAGTTGACAAAAATCAGACCCAGGGACAGCTAAGGCATAGAAATGCAGTATCCATGTAACCAGCTGTGCCATCCCTGGCCTGCACCACTGCTCACTGGCCCAGAGTCCAAGGCTACGGCTGCCGAACCGTATGTGGCTCTTCATTGCTCAGCATGGGGCTCTTGCTCAGGTCTGAGCAGTCAGTGTTTTGCAGCCGCTGCCTGGAGGAAAACCAGGCTGTCTTGAGGAAAGATTCAAAGAGACAACCTGAGGCATGTGGAGGGGCACGGGAAGGTGGCAGTGAGTGATGCTGATGGAGCCAGATGGAGTGAAGCCGGTAGTGGAATGATAATGTTCTATCTCCAGGACAACGAGAACTGCCATCCAGCCTGGCTCTTTCATCTGGGGCTCTTTAGCCTGGAGAAGAGAAGGCTGAGGGGAGACCTTATCTATGTTTACAAGTACCTAAAGGGTGGGTTGAAGGAGGATGGAGCCGGACTCTTTTCAGTGGTTCCCAGCGATAGGACGAGGGGTAACGGGCACAAGCTGGAACATAGGAAGTTCCATTCAAATATGAGGAAGAACTTCTTTCCGATGAGGGTGACAGAGCCCTGGAACAGGCTGCCCAGGGAGGTTGTGGAGTCCCCTTCTCTGGAGATTTTCTCTGGATTTTTTCTCTTGCAACTGCTGGACCTAGTAACCCAGTGGCAAGCCTTATTGGAAAGAGAAACGCATCAGCCTCATGTTTTACTGCTGAATTCAGCCAGTTTTCATGCCACTGGAATTAACACTGGTGTGAAACAAGCCGTCCAGGCACAGGGTTCGGAGCAGTCCTTGTAAACCTCCCTGCGGGACTTGGTTCAGCACTGCTCAGCCACACATCTGAACCAGGGATGTGAAATCTGACCAGCTTGTTATTCCTAACTTGGCAAAGCAGCTAACCATGCACTTAAATTAGTTTGTGCTTTAACTTGCGCTCAACCACTTGGCTGCACTGTGGGCTCAGTGGTGTCAGGAGTTGCCGGGTTTCCCTGAACCATGTATCTGGAATGGCTGTGGGATTTCTCTGGGCTCCTGACTTGAAAGAGGCTCTCCTCCCCTCTGCTCCCAAGCAAGCCGCACAGCTGGAGCTGAAACACATTTGCAGGTTTGCATGGAAGAAAGTTTGCTCAGTTTCTTCCCTCTATCCTAGGGACAGAGACCATTGCTCCCCAGAGCTGCCACTTTACAGCAGCATTAAATTCACACTTTAAAAAGAGAGAGGGAGCGATAAGACAGAAGTCAGGATTTTAGCATGCAGTAAGGTATTTTTTTACAGTAATTACCCAAACGGCATCTCTTACTCCCACCTTCTCCCCCAACCTTTCTGCCTCCACGGGAGTTCCCCCCTCCATCTTCAGGCTGTGCCTATGAACCATGTCCCCTGCCAGGGTCTCCAACCCTCCTTGGTTGCAGGAGCCACAGCCAGGTGGTCCTGACAGTGAAAGCAATGAAATGCCACCCACAGCATGAACATTGCAGACAATATCCAGTGATGCTGATCAGCCGTGTGCTCCCAGGGGTGATTTTCTGTTTCTCCACTGTGCTCAAAGCATCTTGAAAGCATATAATCACCAGCATGGTAGTGAGCTGTCGGGATGGAAGTGGGATTTATAGCACGGGTATTTCGGGGAGAAGACTGAGATGGAGAAAGATCTCCTGGGTCATCACTAAAGGACTCAGTCCAGTGCCAGGGACCAAGGGGTTGGAGACTTAGGAAGAGGCCAAAAGGTTTAATTTACACCATCCCAATCAGCATCAACCTGGAATGCCAATACAGGCAGTCACTACAGCTGTCTTATCAGAGAGACCCTTTGGCACACGATAAGAAATTTTCTCTTACCAGTGTGACATGTAAGTTGCCTTGTTGACATTCCTGCCTTCTCACTTTCACCTCCAGGATTTGGGTTTCACAAAGGATTGTCAAAGGAAAAAGCTGATTTTCTCTCCTTTCCCATATTACTCATTTGAGAAGTTTAATCATCAATGTGAGGTGTCTCTGAGCATATGGAAGCTGGTCCGCAACCAAAAATAAGATGAACACATCTGAAGGTTTCAGCAATGTCTATTTTTTTCAGTGTTGCATCCAATTAAAATAGAAATCAAAATGACTTGCCTCTTTTCCCATTGAGAGCATGCAACTATATAGAGGTAAAGTGAGCAAATTGTGTGATTATTGCTTTTCCCAGAGAAATTGTTCTCTGTTAAGATGAGATATTAAAGTCAGGGAGTGCTGTGCAGAAAACAGGCTGAAGTCAGCCAAGCTTTTGGATGTTCCGCAGTGGTTTGTACTATTTCCCAATAATATTGTCATTCTAGCTGTGATTGCTAGTTGACAGAAAAGAAACACTACCGACAAATATTTTTTGGGGGGAAAAGTTAGGAGTTTTATTAAGTACAACAAGAAAAGTAGAATTTTACTAAGAAACTAAACCCTTTGATCACTAGTTCATTGTATATTTAAATTTTGTAGTGATTTTATTGTTCACGGAAATTGCCAAACTGGCACTACAGCCATTTCATCCTAGGCTCTCTGAAATATATTTGTACCCAATGCACATGCTGATGGGGAGGGACTCACTCTGCAAGGTGGGAGCCTGGGAGAGCCACTACCCTTGGGCTGGGGACCAGGACCAGCCACACAAAGCTGCATGCCATCACAGCAGTGTGGCTGAGCGAGGGACTCTGAGAGAAGAGCATGAAACGGTGATCAAATGAGTGAGCCTCATGCATAATTAATGAGTCAAAACAACCCTTTGTACCAGACAAGATCACCCACTGAATTTCTCTTCAATGGACCATTGCTCGCATACACCATGCAAGATCCATCTCACTCCATGCTGTCTGAATGGGAGCAGCACCAGCCTTTCTTACACTAAACTGAAACAATACGCTGATCTTTCTTTTCATGGCAAGTAGGGAATTTGGGCTACAGAGACCAATCAATCCCTACTTCTTCTTCTAAGGATGCCAGCAGAGAAGGTACCACCTTTTCAATCCCTCTGCAAAGCCTTTCTACCCTCAAGCAGGTCGACGCTCCCACCTAACTTGGTGTCATCTGCAAACATACTGAGGGTGTACTCGATCCCCTTGTCGAGATCATTGATAAAGATATTAAAGAGAATTGGCCCCTGGGGAACACCACTTGTGAGCCCTGGGGAACACCACTTGTGACTGGCCGCCAACTGGATTTAACTCCACTTACAACCACTCTTTGGCCCCGGCCACCCAGTCAGTTTTTTATCCAGTGGAGAGTACTCCCGTCCAGGCCATGGGCGGCCAGTTTCTGCAGTAAAATGCTGTGGGAAACCATATCAAAGGCCTTACTAAAGTCCAGGTAAGCAGCATGCACAGCCTCTCCCTCATCCACCAAGCGGGTCTCTTTGTCATAGAAGGAGATCAGGTTTGTCAAGCAGGACCTGCCTTTTATGAACCCATGCTTACTGGGCCTGATTGCCTGGTTGTCCTTCATGCACCGCACAACAGCACTCAGGATGATCTGTTCTATAACCTTCCCAGGCACTGAGGACAGACTGACAGGCCTGTAGTTTCCCGGATCCTCCTTCCGGCCCTCCTTCTGGATGGGCATCACATTTGCTAGCCGCCAGTCAACTGGAACCTCCCCGGTTAGTCAAGACTGCTGGAAAATGATGGCAAGTGGCTCGGTGAGCACTTCCACCAGCTCCCTCAGTACCCTCAGGTGGATCCCATCCAGCCCCATAGACTTGTCTATGTCTAGGTGCTGTAGCAGGTTCCTCACCATCTCTCGTTGGATTACTGGGGCTTCATTCTGCTCCCCGCCCCTATCTGCTAGCTCAGGGGTCTGGGCGCTCAGGGATCAACTGGTCCTACTACTAAAGACTGAGGCAAAGAAGGCATTAAGTACCTCAGCCTTCTCCTCATCCTTTGCCACCATGTTACTGCTGCTATCTAATAAAGGATTGTCCTGGTTCTTGTGGGGATAGGGTTAATTCTCCCCAGGATTTAGCAGGGACACAGGTATTCCATCCCATGCGAGCCATGCCCAGGAGTAGCTGGGAGCTGGCCGAAGGAGGGGGCAGGAAGTCACTGCTGGGGAGCAGGCTGGGGTGTCCTGGGTCTGGTCAGCGAGCGGTGGTATCGTAATCGTGGTTGTATGTTCCTCTCTCAGTGTTATTGTTGTTGTTTTCTTGTTTCCTTTGCTGTCCTGTTAAACCGCCTTTGTCTCAACCCACGAGTTTTGCCTTTTTCTTCCGATTCTCCCCTCACAGCCGTGGTAGTGGTGGTGGGGGGTGTGCTGAGAGAGCGGCTGCCACGTGGTTCTTTGTTGCCGTCTGAGGCTAAACCACAACAGTCCTTTTTGGCACCCAACGTGGGGCATGCGGAGGGTTGAGATAACAACAGATCTGACCAGAGCGTGTTAAAACGAATTTGTTATACGCATTTATTATATTAGTAAATAGTTGCTGGGCACAATGTTGCTTCGTTTGTTCTCACGGCTGTGTTATGTGAATTCTTACATGCTCTATGTACTCCCCGTGATGACGTTTATCACCTCTGGGAGAGGGATCAGGATCATAATTTTGCTGTCCTGTGTGATATCAACTTATGATATGATAGCATCACTGTTCAGATGGTTATGTGGGGGCGTTTACGCGACACTGCTGTCCTGCCCATACCTCGGACACCGTCTCTCAGAATTTATTAATAATCACACTCAGTCTATGGGGGAAGCAGGAGGGGATACTTTCCCCAGCTCTTTCACCTCCCTTTTCTCTTTCTTGTCGGGTATGCCATTTTTTGAGAATTTTGAATACTCTTGGGACATGCAAACCAGCTTGGTCCTATTGCTAGATCTCCTGAATGTGTTCCAGGTCTTGTTTAGGGTTAAGCAACTATTTAAGACTACCACCCAGAGATCTGCCCCGAGGCTGTATAGTCATGGGTGACATGGGATGTGGGAGAATATGGGCAGGTATCTAGAGAGCTTTTCACCTCCAGTGGTTTGGGACTTCACCCCTGAACAATTACAGGACCCTGATAAAGTGATAGAATATTTGAAAGGAAAATGTGGTGGCTATTCCAGAGAGGCACAACTCGCCACACTGTGCTGGGCCCTGGCCAGTATCAACCAGACACTGCTCAATATTGTGCAGCATCCTCAGGAGAAAGAGATGGAAACCAGGCCCACAGGCAGTGTGGCTACTGCCACTCCTGCGGCAGGCGCTGCAGCTACTCCAACCCCGGTGGCAGGCAGGAAGAACAACCACAAAAGGGGATCCCTCCAGGAAGAGTGCTGCCCCAGATTCCAGCGAGCAGTTCCCCAGACAGAGTAGAAGGCCTGATCTTACTTCCGATCCTCTTGAAGGAACTTCCAAGTCATTTCTGCAAGAAGTGAGTAACGGATACTATGACCAGGATTAGAGGGGTGTGAGAAACTGGACATGAGAACTGACAGAAAACAGGATGTCTCAAAGCTCGCTTGCTGCAAGATATCTACCACCTGTGTACATGATATGACATCAAAGGAGGTATGTCCTTGGTTCTCAAAACAACTATATCTTGTTTGCCCCAAGAAACTCGTCTGCCGTGCAGGCCCCAGCACCGCCCAGAGGGCAGAGGCAAGGGGGGCTCACACAGCAACCATGTCGGACAATAATTGGACGAGCACAGGTAACTGTCATGTTGATTGGTTAAATTACGAGTCGACAAGGACTATAAATTACCGTTGCCCCCCACTGCAAATGGGACCCTCACCACTGTTGACCCTCGCCATCGTTACGACTTGAGAGACCTGAGAATCACGGACCAACGGGACGCTGTTGACACCGGAGGACCTTTAAGTCGTCACGCAGCGTGGACCTAAGCGGACCGAAGCAGACCTGCAGACCTAACATCTTGTTGGTGGTGATCTTTCTTGCTGCACTCTGCAATACTGCTTCTCTTTTCCTTCTTTCCTATACCTCTGCCTTTTCTCTATCACCACTTAGCATTATTTTAAGGTAACAATAGTAAAGCTATAGTAAACGGCATCTGACCTCATTTGTGTCTTAATCGCACCCTCGGAATCATTGCGAACCCCTCCCAGACCAATCGGACCTTACAAGGGGCCCTGCCTCCAGCCAGGTGGGGGTAAGGGACAACCGAGTTTATTGGACGGTGTGGATTCGATGGCCTGGCACATCAGACCCAAAGGAGTATAAGGCTCTAGTGGACACGGGCGCACAGTGTACCCTAACACCATCAAGCTATAGAGGGACAGAACCCATTTGTATTTCTGGAGTGACAGGGGGATCCCAAGAGTTGACTGTACTGGAAGCTGAAGCGAGCCTAACTGGGAATGAGTGGCAAAAGCATCCCATTGTGACTGGCCCAGAGGTTCCATGCATCCTTGGTATAGATTACCTCAGGAGAGGGTATATTAAGGACCCGAAAGGGTATCGATGGGCTTTTGGCGTAGCTCCCTTGGAGGCTGTGGAATAATTCCTAAAATATAATTTTTATTAAAAATATATATAGCATCGTTCACACATTAAGGAAAGGTATAAAATTGAAACGTTTCCAGGGTGGAACACAGCGGCAGCTGGTATGCGAGGAATCCGCTACATCTATGACTCCCTGAACAATATTGCTTGCAAAAGCAACACAGAGGATGGAGTGGAGTGAAGATTCCATGGCCAAGCTCTGTGATTACACAGCATGTCGGAGTGGGAGACGGACCCGGAGTAACGATGAGTCTCAATATGAGTATGGTCGTTCTCACTTTATTCAAGTTCACACAGAGTATATAAAGACAGACAAGCAGAGCACGCGCTAGCAACAGTTATACGATTGGCTTACAGTCTCTGTTCACGCGCCTAGAGCGCTCACACAATTAGTGCAGACCTCTTGTCCACGCGCAGCAGATGTTTCTCTATCTCCCGGAGGCAGTACCGCTTAGCACTTACTTATCATGTAGCTACTTCTTCATACTTCTGTTTCTCAAGGACAGTTCACAGCCTCCTCCGGGCTTTCATCCCTATCAAAGACTGGGTTGCTCATTGTAATCAAGTCATGCCCTTTTTCACTCAGCCATTCCTCCACAATTCCCCCTTTTTGTTTTTGAGCAATCCAGGCTTGGTTTACTACTTTTAACATAGCTCTCTTAATACAACTAAGCACTAAACATAAGCATAGACCTATAATCACAAGAGTTATTATAATACGCAAGCCTTCAATAAGCAAGCCTACTAACCATTGTGGCATATTCCCAAACAAGTTAGTCAGCCACCCATCTAAAAACCCATGGTTTTGATGAATTTTGTTTGCATGCTCTTTTAACCACTGCAACTGTTTATGAATTGATTCGCTGTGATCGGACAAATTCATACAGCACATGCCTTCAAAATCCTCGCAACCATGACCTTGAGCTAACAGCAAAAAGTCAATTGCCGCTCTATTCTGCAAAATTGCGTGGCGTAAGCTATTTTGATCTCCTAACAGAGTTTCTATTACCTCAGTGGTGACTTTAGCTTGTTTTTCAGCCCAACAAGCTAACCGTCCTATCTCCTTCAAAGCTCTGCCTGCTGCTGCCCCAGGTACAAACATGGATAAAAACACTCTCTCAGTGGGATTGAGTAAGGTAACTTCATCATTGCAATTTGGTGGGAGACCCGTGACCGCCCGTTTCGTACGTGCGGCGTTTTCTCCCTTGGTCACATTTTTCCACCAGTTTTGATTTGGGGCTAACAACGTTAATTTGCCAAGATAACATGGACCACCTATCGCATTTTTCGGAATTCCCTGCCATGCCCTGTCACCACATATCAAAAACACGTCTGGCGGCAAGGCTTTCGGGGTGCCATTGTTCCAAATTTGCTGTTCCCCTTTCGTTTTAACCCCAAGGGCTCCCAATCCTTGTTTTGATGTGTCATTTGTGCCACAAAATGCACCTTCATATCTATAGTCATAGTAGTTTGCTTTCGGAGTGACATTTGTCCACCCCATCCAATTAAATGATTGATAATAATTTACGCCAGTAAAGGCAGGTCCTCCAAAAAATATGCAGGTTTGAGTCCAGTTCTGGGAGGCATTTCCAATTCTCATTGATCCTAACAGTTCTAATTCTTGAGGGTCCCAAGGCAGCGTAACATTCAGGCTATTAAGGAGCGTGGCACTACAATTACTAACACTCTGAGAATTAATACAGTTCTGCTTACTATACTTGCTAAAGTCTTCTACCTTAAAACCAGGCACTCCTATCAAACATGTCCGAAAAGGCTCTGTAGCAGAGGCAAGCGATAGACAAAAGGCTTGTTGTCCTGTCTTATTCGCCCAGGTGACCCACATGTTTTCCCTAGGTTCAATCTTGTGGAGGGTCATTACCACTGGGATCAATATCCCCAGGGCCAGGATCTTGAACATCTTGGTTGTCAGGCGGATCATGTCGAGTCAGAGCAGGTTTTACAGCTCGACTAGGCACCCACACTGGACGGCAATCTGTGGAGACACACATATAACCTCGACCATTAAACAGGAACAGGCCCCATCCAAATTCCAGAGACTGGATCTTTATACATCACTTTGAGTTGCGGGAGTATTGTTGTACTATTGAACTTAAGGTTTTGATGGTGAATCATCACTGGCGGTTCCTTTCGATCACCCATGAGACAGAGAAAGTTCAACGTAAAGAGCACACGATGTAGCCTTTGCTGAGCATCTGTCTCTACTCCCTTTTGTTTACCTAGATAGTCCTTCAATACTCGATGAGTGCGTTCCACTAATCCTTGTCCCGTAGGCAAATGTGGGATCCCTGTCGTGTGATTGACTCCCCATCTTAGCAAAAACTTTCTAACCTTTTGACTAACATAAGCAGGCCCATTATCAGTTTTAATGCATTCAGGCACTCCTAATACAGCAAAGCAAGCAAGCGTTTACATACATGATGTGCCTTTTCTCTGGGCAATGCGGTTGCCCAGATCATTTTTGAAAATGTATCAATGGTCACATGTACATACTTCAAGCGACCAAACTCTGGGATATGTGTGACATCCATCTGCCATAACTCTAATGCCTTTAATCCTTTTGGGTTCACTCCTAACCCTATTCCTGGGCCATGGCTCCCACATTTCGGGCAGGCTTGGATAATGCCTCGAGCCTCATTTTCTGTTAAATTAAATTGTCTTTTTAGCCCTTTTGCATTTTGGTGAAAATTCTCATGACTCTGCCTAGCTTGCTGAAATTTATCCATAGGAGGCACATGACACACTGGACTAACCAGGCTGTCAGCAAGTTGATTGCCCTGGCCTAATCCAAGGTCTAGCTGATGACTACGAATATGGATAACACAACAGGCAGCTGTTCTTTGGTCAAGTACAGATCGCAACCGAATAAATAAACTCCCCAGCCTAGGATTAGCTGTCTCTCTAAGTAGAGCGTCTTCCAGGCGTGGCACTATTCCAGCCACATATAATGAGTCTGTTACTACATTCAAGGGAGTGCTTAGCCAATTGTTCAAGGCCCAAACTACTGCAGTTAGTTCCAATGTTTGAAGGGAATCTCGAGGTTGTCCCTCTATGATATGCTGACACCATTGACCCTTTTCCTGCCAAACACAGGCTGCACGCCGCAAGCGTTTGCCTGCATCTGTATACACAGTGATACCATCTGACAATGGGTCTTTCTGTACCTTGGGTCTTTCTAGCCACTGATTTCTTTTTAGAACTTGCCATAATTTCCCTTGTGGCTGTTGTGAATGCACTCTCCCACTGTAGCCTAACAAGGTTTCTTGCATGGCAGCGTCATTGCGCAGCCACCATTCTAAATCTACAGCGTTAACAGGTATGCTAATATCCTCTGGTTCTTTACCACTGATTTCTATGATTCGTGATCTTCCTTTTCGTATCAATTCACCTACTGCTTCAGTTCGCGTTTGAATGCTCGTTTTTGGTTGTACACTTAAGAACACCCATTCTAAGACATTGAACACATTCTCTTTTGTTACCTTCCCTTCGCATTTGTCAGTGGCATCACCAAAGAAGGAAAAGAGAGTAGCAAGTTCCCCCTTTTTGTTTTGCCATTGACAAATGACTGCATATGGTGAATCTTTCCCATTACATATTATCAGAGACACTGGCAACATTAAAATGCGTCGAGATGACCACGTCGATTGCAGTTTTTGTGCAATTTGTTGTAGTGCTGCTTGCTGCATCGCCGTCAGAGTAACGCCGTTGGCTGGATGATTGCTTCTCAATAATTCTGTTAAGGGTGCAATGTCGGTATTGGAGATGCCAACACAGTTCCGCACCCATTGAATGTCTCCAAGCAGGGTTTGGACATCAGTCAGTGTGCGCAATTGAGTTGCGAGCTCGGTTTTTTGTGGTCGAATCTTGGAGTCTATGATGGACCATGGTGCTTTTTTTTTGAGCTTCAGTCCTTTCTACTCTCAATAACATTTCTTCAACGCCTGCTCCTTTTGGTAGACTGGCTAGAATTTGCTTGGTGGTCTTATTGGCATTATCAAAAGCCAACACTTTGAACATCTGTTGTTTGCCGCTGTCATCCAAATCAGGGTGATTCATGATTGCTTCCCACAGTCGGTCAACAAAGTTACTATATTTTTCTGTAGTTCCTTGCATCATGGTACCAAATGACGGAATAGTAGATCCTGGGAGGTCGAGAAATGCCTCTAGGGCAAGTTGCGCCGATCGCTGTAATAGGTTTGCTGGAAACGTCAATCGTACTTGCAAGTCACTAAATTTTCCGTGCCCTGCGAACATCTCTGCCGTGACTCCATGGAGGGGGTCTCCCTCCCCTTGTCTTCGAGATGCTTCATTCATAGCTCGTTGTTGCCAGGAGGACTCCCACAACAAATATTGTGTTGGAGTAAGCAACAGTCTCATTAGGTTACGACAATCATATGGACACATCAGATCAGCAGAAAAAAATCCAGCTGACAATTTGTCGGGTAGCCTCAGATTTTAATCCATAAGTTGAGATGGTGGTGCGAGCTTGTTGTAAAATTTTCCAATCATGTGGCTCCCATTTGCCAGTATTGTTTACATGTACAACGGGACACGCGAGAGGTGGAGTTCCGCCCAAACTAGCGGCTGTTCCCCACTGTCCTTCTAGTATAGCGTCTCTAATAATGCCATTCCAGCGTGCAGTTCTCGGAGGTGTTGAGGGATTCACTAGCCATGGAGGCATGTTATCATCCTTCCTCGCCACACGTAAATCTAACTCGTCGAGCTGCCTTAAAACTGTCTGTAGCAGTTTGTCTGTGGACAGTTTACGACTCTTGTCAGGGGGTGGAGTTGGCGGACCAGACAAGTCACTGGAGGGGGGTAGCGGTGGATACAAGGCAGGCGGAGTTGCTGGAGGCGGTGCTGTGGGCGGAGGGCCACACGCTGCTCCTCCCAAATCGATGAGATCAGTAGACGTTTCAGGCCCCTCCCCTGCTGGAGTTTTCTGAGGAGGCGCTTCCGCATTTGCATTACTTTTCTGTTTTGGTTTCGCATCGGTCGCTTCCGCTTTTCCCGAGTTTTGCAAGGGGTTCAGCGGCAAGTCTTTACTTTTCTCAGGAGGGTCAGAGTCCTCATTAGCTCGAATTTCAGCAACAGTTTTACACACAGTCCCGGTCATTCCCTTTACCGCGGGCAGCCCAAAGAACCGCGCAATAGGTCCAGGCTTACTTTCAGGTTTTAAGGCGGCCGCTCCTGGACCTAACATTTGAGCAGCTGCACAGGCTACTTCCCGCTCCGCTTTCATCGCTTCTAAAGTCTCTAGCACAGTATGCCACAACCCACGGACGGCTTTTATCTCTTTCTCCTCTTTTTCATCCCCCTCGATTGTTTTTTTCCACATCGTCCCTCCAAAATCTCGCCATTCCGAAACAGAAAACAGCATAGGTGTGTCAGAAAAATGACCCCATCGCTGTCCTAATTTAATTAACTTTATCAACAGTTTCGCCGGTACTTCATTATCTCTCTTAGAGAGGATTCCAGCGAGTAGCATGGAACTTATCAACAGTTTCGCCGGTATTTCACTCCCTCTCTTAGAGAGGATTCCAGCGAGTAGCGTGGCTGCAGCTTCTACTTGCATCACTGTGCCTGGGAGGCGAGAGGCCACCTCGCACCGTTGTCTGCTCCTGCCTTTGCGCCCGAGCAGCACTTCTCCCAGCCGTGGTTTCCCACTCCCCTCCTCTAGCTGCTTACCGCAGACTCGGAGAACTCAGTCCCGCTGAGCCATGGATCTCTGGGCATCCTCTGCTACCAGATGTCGGAGTGGGAGACGGACCCGGAGTAACGATGAGTCTCAATATGAGTATGGTCGTTCTCCCTTTATTCAAGTTCACACAGAGTATATAAAGACAGACAAGCAGAGCACGCGCTAGCAACAATTATACGATTGGCTTACAGTCTCTGTTCACGCGCCTAGAGCGCTCACACAATTAGTGCAGACCTCTTGTCCACGCGCAGCAGATGTTTCTCTATCTCCCGGAGGCAGTACCGCTTATCACTTACTTATCATGTAGCTACTTCTTCATACTTCTGTTTCTCAAGGACAGTTCACAGCCTCCTCCGGGCTCTCATCCCTATCAAAGACTGGGTTGCTCATTGTAATCAAGTCATGCCCTTTTTCACTCAGCCATTCCTCCACAACAGCAGATATGGGAACAAGGTGATCCTATGGAACTGATAAGCGGCATGCTTACTACCCTGAGCCAACAGTCTGTCAAATTTTGATGAAATGCTGTCCTTTGTGTGAACTTTGCTCGTTATAATGTCATTATAATACCAAAACACACCTCCAGCCCAAAGGCTACCCGCCTCCAAGGTGCGACCACTCCTCCTTGAGTCTGCACCCTGAATTTTTTGTAAACTATACCTTTAAATGCGAGGCGAGAGAATTTTACACCAATCATCATAAAGGTACGTATGACTAAAGTCACTCAAACTCCACCTTGAAGGTAAAAAATAATATAAAAATAACCCAAGAAAGGGGGGATGCTAGGGAAGACACCATCGTAAACAAGTCAGGGAGGACCCCATCACGGACTGCCTTTGACTCCTGGGACCAGTCGACGGGCTGAGCCTTTCTTTCCCCCCATAGGGACGCCTTTGGGTAAGACTTAGACTATACCGAGTGCTTCCTCGGGGAACTTAGAAATCTCTCTAGAGGGTTATCTTTTTACATTTATAGCCAGGCTGTATTGTTTATAACTTTGTCGCGCGCTTTGTACCATTAACAATATTTTTACTTGCACGTGCTTTGTAGACAGTATATTTATCACTGGCAAACCATAAGAACCTTTTTATCTGTTGCTTAAATAAACTGCACTGCTTAAGTAGCTAGCCGTTTCAGTTTCTCACTGAACACGACCAGACACTAAAGTGCGGCCGTTCTAGTTCATGAGCACGACTAGATTGAAGGTGCAGTCCACTATTAGTGTATCCAGAATCGTGATAGTTTAATATATTAAACGCGACTGGACTGATAGTGGTGAATTGGGCATCACTCAGAATTTAAACCCAGCCGCCCCTAGCCTCCCACCTCGGTGAGGAGTGTTAGAACGCAAGGGGGTTTATTTTCTGCCAAAACTATTTTGCCTCTTGACGCAACAGAGGCGGAGGAAATTAAACAGTTGTCTACCTTGCCTGTTCTCCCAGAGGACCCTTCTGTTCTGGGGTTGTTGAGGGTCGAAGAACAACGGGTGCCGATTGCTACCACAACGGTGCATCAACGGCAATATCGCACTAACCGAGACTCTCTGATTCCCATCCAGAACCTGATTCGTCAGCTGGAGATTCAAGGGGTGATCAGCAAGACTCGCTCACCCTTTAACAGTCCCATATGGCCAGTGCGGAAATCTAATGGAGAGTGGAGGCTAACTGTGGACTATCATGGACTGAATGAAGTCACACAACCACTGAGCGCTGCCATGCCAGACATGCAATATGAACTGGAGTCCAAGGCAGCCAAGTGGTATGCCACAATTGATATCACTAATGCATTCTTCTCAATCCCTCTGAAAGTAGAGTGCAGATCACAGTTCGCTTTCACTTGGAGGGGCATCCAGTGCACCTGGAATCGACTGCCCCAGGGGTGGAAACATAGCCCCACCATTTGCCATGGACTGATCCAGACTGCACTGGAACAGGGTGAAGCTCTGGAACATCTGCAGTATATTGACGACATCGTTGTATGGGGCAACACAGCGGAAAATGTTTTTGAGAAGGGGAATAAAATAGTTTGAATCCTTCTGAAAGCTGGTTTTGCCATAAAACGAAGAAAGGCCAAGGGACCTGCGCAGGAGATCCACTTTTTAGGAGTAAAATGGCAAGATGGACGCCATCAGATCCCCATGGACGTGATCAGTAAAATAGCAGCTATGTCTCCACCAACTAGTAAAAAGGAAACACAAGCTTTCTTAGGCATTGTGGGTTTTTGGAGGATGCATATCCCAGATTACAGTCTGATTGTGAGCCCTCTGTATCAAGTAACCCGGAAGAAGAACGATTTTAAATGGGGTCCTGAGCAACGACAAGCTTTTGAACATACGACACAGGAAATAGTCCATGCAGTAGCTCTGGGGCCAGTCCGGGCGGAACAAGATGTTAAAAATGTGCTCTACACAACAGCCGGGGAGAACGGCCCTACCTGGAGCCTCTGGCAGAAAGCGCCAGGGGAGACTCGCGGTTGACCCCTAGGGTTTTGGAGTTGGAGATACAGAGGATATGAAGCCCACTATACTCCGACAGAAAAGGAAATAGGAGTCCTACTCACCACGCTGTTCCTTATACAGGCCAGGATGCTGTTGGCCGCCTTGGCCACCTAGGCACACTGCTGGGCTTCATTCTGCTCCTGGCCCCTATCTACTAGCTCAGGGGTCTGGGTACTCAGGGAACAACTGGTCCTAGTACTAAAGACTGAGGCAAAGAAGGCATTAAGTACCTCAGCCTTCTCCTCATCCTTTGTCACCGTGTTACCTCCGACATCCAATAAAGGATGGAGATTCTCCCAAGTCCTCCTCCTGTTTCTAATATATTTATAGAAATTCTTTTTATTGTTCTTAATGTCCAAGACCAGGTTAAGTTCTAGCTGGGCTTTGGCCTTTCTAATCTTTTCCCTACGCAGCCTTAAAACACCTTTCACAGAATCACATGAGGTTGGAAGGGACCTCTGGAGATCATCTCGTCCAACCCCCCTGCCAAAGCAGGTCCACCTAGAGCAGGTTGCACAGGAACTTGTCCAGGCAGCTTTTGAATGTCTCCAGAGAAGGAGATTCCACCACCTCCCTGGGCAGCCTATTCCAGTGCTCTGCCACCCTCAAAGTAAAGAAGTTCCACTTCATGTTTAGGTGGAACTTCCTATATTCAAGTTTGTGCCCATTTCCTCTTGTCCTGTCACTGGGCACCACTGAAAAAAGACTGGCCCCGTCCTCTTGACACCCACCCTTTAAGTATTCATAAGCATTGATCAGATCCCCCCTCAGCCTTCTCTTCTCCAGACTAAAAAGACCCAAGTCCCTCAGCCTTTCCTCATAAGGGAGATGCTCCAGGCCCCTAATCATCTTTATAGCCCTCTGCTGTACCCTCTCCAGCAGTTGCCTGTCCTTCTTGAACCGGGGAGCCCAGAACTGGACACAGTACTCCAGATGGGGCCTCACCAGGGCAGAGTAGAGGGGCAGGATAACCTCTCTCGTCCTGCTGGTCACACTCTTCCTGATGCACCCCAGGATGCCATTGGCCTTCTTGGCCACAAAGGCACATTGTCGGCTCATGGTCAACTTGTTGTCCACCAGGACTCCCAGGTCTTTTTCCTCAGAGGTGCTCTCCAGCAAGTAAGCCCCCAGCCTGTACTGGTGCATGGGGTTATTCCTCCCCAGGTGCAGCACCACACTTGCCCTTGTTGAATTTCATCAGGTTCCTCTCTGCCCAACTCTCCAGCCTGTCCAGGTCTCGCTGTATGGGGGCACAGCCTTCCGGCGTGTCAACGATCCCTCCCAGTTTTGTATCATCAGCAAACTTGCTGAGGGTACACTCTGTCCCCTCATCCAGGTCATTGATGAATATATTGAAGAGGACTGGACCCAGTACTGACCCCTGGGGGACTCCACTTGTTACAGACCTCCAACTAGATTCTGTGCCACTAATCATGACCCTCTGAGCTCTGTCTTTCAGCCAGTTTTCAATCCGCCTCACTGTCCATTCTTCTAATCCACACTTCCTAAGCTTACCTATGAGGATGCTGTGGGAGACAGTGTTGAAAGCCTTGCTGAAGTCAAGGTAGACAACATCCACCGCCCCGCCCTCATCTATCCAACCAGTCATGCCATTGTAGAAGGCTATCAGGCTAGTCAGACATGATTTCCCCTTGGTGAATCTGTGTTGACTACTTCTGATAGCTTTCTTTTCCTCCATATGCTTTGAGATGATGCCCAGAACGAGTCATTCCATCATCTTTCCAGGGATGGAGGTGAGGCTGACTGGCCTGTAGTTTCCCGGGTCCTCCTTCTTGCCCTTCTTGAAGACTGGGATGACATTGGCTTTCCTCCAGTCCTCAGGCACCTCGCCTGTTCTCCAGGACCTTTCGAAGATGATGGAGAGCGGCTCAGCAATGACTTCTGCCAGCTCCCTCAGCACTCGCGGGTGCACCCCATCAGGACCCATGGACTTGTGGGTATCCAGTTCACTTAACTGCTCCTTAACTTGGTCTTCCTGCACCAAGGGAAAGGCTTCCTTTGTCCAGTCTTTCTCTGATTCTTCCAAATTCTGTGGCTCCCGAGGGCTGGCCTGAGCAGTAAAGACTGAAGCAAAGAAAGCATTTAGCAACTCCGCCTTCTCTGCATCCTCCGTCACCATGGCATCCGGCTCATTCAACAGCGGGCCCACATTTTCTCTCGTTGTCCTTTTGCCTCCAATATAGTTGAAAAAACCCTTCTTGTTTACTTTGACATCCCTTTCCAATTTTAATTCCAAGGAGGCCTTGTCTTTCCTCGTTTCATCCCTGCATACTCTAACGGCATTCTTGTAATCTTCCCAAGCGGTCAGTCCCTGCTTCCACTCAGTGTAAACTTCCTTCTTCCACTTGATTTTTTTCAGAAGCTCCCTGCTCAACCATGCAGGTCTCCTGCTTCCCTTGCTGGATTTCTTGCTCTTAGGGATGCACCGATCCCGAGCTTGGAGAAAGCGATGTTTGAATATCGACCAGCTCTCATGAGCCCCCCTACCTTCCAGAGCCTTATCCCATGGGATTTCTCCTAGCAGTTTCTTGAAAAGGTCGAAGTTAGCCCTCCTGAAATCCAAGGTTTCAGTCCTACTTGTTGTTTTGCGCGTACTGCCCACGATCCTGAACTCTATCTTTCCATGATCACTGCAACCAAGGTTGCCCCCAACCTTTATGTCCTCCACCAGTCCCTCTTTGTTTGTCAGCACTAGGTCCAGTAGTGCTTCTCTCCTCATTGGTTCCTTCACCAGCTGAGTTAAGAAGTTATCATCAATACACTGGAGGAACCTCCTAGACTGTAGATGCCTGGCTGTGTAGCCTTTCCAGCAGATATCAGGGTGGTTGAAGTCCCCCACAAGAACCAAAGCCTGCAATTGCGAGGCTACTTTGAGCTGACTGTAAAAGGCTTCATCAACATTGACTGCGACGGAGACCGGCTCCAGGGCAGGTAAGACTGCGCTGGGAGAGGGGATTTGTAGCTAAAAAGGCCGACGGAAAGCTCTTTTTGGGGCTTTTTTGACGCCGGGCAACGCCTCCTCCTCGTGCTGGGGGCTGACAGCCGGTGGGCGGGCTGCTGACTAAGACTGGGCGGAGCCAGCGCCTCCCGTGGTTCATCACACCGTCAGCTTATAAGGAGTCCCAGGGAGAGCAGAGGCTAGCCTCTGCCCACCGAGCAGAAACCAGTGCTTGGGTGTGTGTCCTGGTCGGCGCCTCACGTGGCGGTAACTTGTACGGCCGGGTCCTGAGCCTCTGCCGTTGTACAAGGTAAGTTCAATTCCTTTTAGTAGTCAGACGACCAGCGCGTTCATTCCAACTGACCCTTCCACTGTCTCTTGCTTGCAGACATCCAGCTATGGTTAGAACTAGGTCAAAGGCTATTGTTAAGAAAGCTGTGGGCACCCAGACAGAGGCCCCACACAAACACGTGGGTGTCCAGGCCTCTGGCTGCAGGGAGTGCCGGGGCCTGGCCCTTGCCATGGAGGGGAGTGGGGACAACACCTGTGTCAGATGTGAACAGGTGAATGATCTCCTCAGCCTGGTGGTTGAGCTGAAGGAGGAAGTGGAAAGGTTGAGGACTATCAGGGAGTGCGAGAGGGAGATCGACTGGTGGGCCCGCTCCCTGAGAGTAAGGGAACATGTTGAGGCCTCACACACACCAGAGGACCCCCTCTCCACTTCTCACCCGGCAGTAGAAGGGAATCTCAGAGAAGAGGGGGAATGGAAACAGGTCCCTGCTAGGCGAAGCAGGCAAATCCCCTCCCTCCCCCTTCCACCTCCCCAGTTACCCCTGCAGAACCGGTACGGAATCTTGCAGGAGGAACTGGCTGTTGGAGAGGAGGGTGGTACATCTAGGCAGGAAGTGCCAGAAAGACCAAGTCGCCGTAGACCTGGCATCACAACTAGTTCCAAAAAGAAAAGCAGAAGGGTCATCGTTGTGGGTGACTCTCTATTGAAGGGGGCGGAGGGACCAATATGCCGTCCTGACCCGCTTCACAGGGAAGTCTGCTGCCTCCCTGGGGCACGGGTCAGGGATGTGTTGGACAAAGTTCCTACTCTAGTCAACCCTTCTGATTATTACCCCCTGTTAGTATTTCAGGTGGGCAGTGATGATGTGGGAAGAAGGAGCCCAAAATCAATTAAAAGAGATTTTAAAGCCTTGGGAAGGGTGCTTAAGGGATCGGGAACACAAGTTGTGTTCTCCTCTATCCCATCAGTGGCTATTATGAGTGAGGAAATTAATAGGAAGAGACAGCAGGTCAATTCGTGGCTTCGGGACTGGTGTTATCGACAGGGCTTTGGGTATTTATTAATCATAGGTTGCCATATGAGACACCTGGCCTGCTGGTGGCAGGTGGGACACAGCTGTCCCAGAGGGGGAAAAGAATTTTGGGACAGGAATTAGCAGGACTCGTTAACAGGGCTTTAAACTAGATATGAGGGGGGAAGGGGAGATAACTGGGCCTGTCAAGATTAAACCTGAGGAAAGCATGCCACGGTTTGAAGGAGGCCACATTAGTGAGGACTCACACTCTGACATTTCATCAGAGAAAGGTGATAGACGTTTAGAAATTACTGCTAGAGAACAATGGGAAAACCCTTTCCTAGAAGGGGAAAAGGGTACTAGGCTAAGAGTTAACAAAGCTCATGGACAGAGCTTTAAGCCGAAAGTTAAGGGGGATGGGGATAAAACCAGGCCCGCTGGTAATGAACCTGAGTGTCAAGGGCCAAAGATGGGGGTGAAATCAGTAGCCCAGGTCAAGTGCATCTACGCTAATGCACGTAGCATGGGCAACAAACAGGAGGAGCTAGAAGCCATTGTGCGGCAGGACAACTACGACATAGTCACCATCACGGAAACGTGGTGGGACGATGGTCATGACTGGAATGCTGCAATAAGTGGCTATAAGCTCTTCAGAAGGAATAGGCAAGGAAGGAGGGGGGGTGTGTGGCTCTGTACATTAGGGAGTTGTTTGACTCTATAGAGATAGACTCCAGTGATGAAGAAGTGGAGTGTTTATGGGTAAGGGTGAAAGGGAAGGCTAACAAAGGTGATTTTGTGCTGGGAGTCTGCTATAGACCACCCAACCAGGATGAGCAGGTTGATGAAGTATTCTATAAGCGGCTGGCTGCAGTCTCGCAAACGCCAGCCCTTGTTCTAGTTGGGGACTTCAACTTACCAGACATCTGCTGGAAATATAACACAGCAGAGAGCAGGCAGGCTAGGAGGTTCCTCGAGTGTATGGAGCATAACTTCCTGGCACAAATGGTAGGTGAGCCTACCAGGGGAGGTGCCTTGCTAGACCTACTGTTCACAAACAAAGAAGGGCTAGTGGGGGACATGGAGGTCGGAGACCGTCTTGGGCTTAGTGACCATGAAATGGTTAAGTTTTCCATTCATAGTGAGGTAAGGAAGGGGGTTAACAAAACCTCCACCTTGGACTTCCGGTGGGCAGACTTTAGCCTGTTCAGAACCCTGGTTGGGAGAGTCCCGTGGGAGGTAGTCCTGAGAGACAAAGGAGCCCAGGAAGGCTGGACGCTCTTCAAGAGGGAAATCCTAAAGGCCCAGGAGCAGGCTGTCCCCATGAGGCGCAAAATTAAAGGGCGGGGAAAATGGCCAGCCTGGATGAACAAAGAGCTCTTGATGGGACTTAAGGAAAAAAGGAAGGTTTACCACCTTTGGATGAAGGGACAGGCAACTCAGGAGGAGTACAGAGATTGTGTTAGGTCATACAGAGAAAAAATCAGGAAGGCAAAAGCCCAGCTGGAACTCAACCTGGCAATTAATATAAGGGACAACAAAAAAAGTTTCTATAAATACATCAACAAAAAGAGAGTGACAGAGAATGTCCATCCCTTACTGGATGCGGGGGGAAACCTTGCAACCAAGGACGAGGAGAAGGCTGAGATACTTAATGCCTTCTTTACCTCTGTCTTTAATAGTCAGACCAGCTACCCCCAGGGTGTTCAGCTTCTTGGGCTGGAAGATAAGAATGGAGAACAGAACAACTCCCCTGTAATCCAGGAGGAAGTAGTTAATGATTTGCTTATGCACCTGGACACGCATAAGTCTATGGGACCAGATGGCATTCACCCAAAGGTTCTCAGGGAGCTGGCAGGAGAGCTCACCAAGCCTCTCTCCATTATCTATCAACAATCCTGGTCAACAGGAGAGGTGCCAGATGACTGGAGGGTGGCCAATGTGACGCCCATCTACAAGAAGGGCCAGAAGGAGGATCCTGGAAACTACAGGCCTGTCAGCCTGACCTCAGTACCGGGAAAGATCATGGAGAGGATCATCCTGAGTGAGCTCTCAAGGCAAGTGCAGGGCAGCCAAGGGATCAGGGCCAGCCAGCATGGGTTTATGAAAGGGAGGTCCTGCCTGACCAACTTGATCTCTTTCTATGACCATGTGACCCGCTTTCTCGATGAGGGGAAGGCTGTGGATGTTGTCTACCTGGACTTTGGTAAGGCCTTTGACACCGTCCCTCACGGCATTCTCCTGGAGAAACTGGAGAATCATGGCATAGACAAGTGTACCCTCCGCTGGATAAAAAACTGGCTGGATGGCCGTGCCCAGAGAGTTGTGATTAATGGAGCAAAATCTGGTTGGCGGCCGGTCATCAGTGGTGTCCCTCAGGGCTCAGTTTTGGGGCCAGTCTTGTTCAATATCTTCATTGATGATCTAGACAAGGGGATTGAATGCACCCTCAGTAAGTTTGCGGATGACACCAAGCTAGGTGGGAGTGTTGATCTGCTTGAGGGTCAGAAGGCTTTACAGAGGGATCTGGACAGGTTGGATCAATGGGACAAGGCCAATGGGATGAGGTTTAATAAGGCCAAGTGCCGGGTCCTGCATTTTGGTCACAACAACCCCAAGCAACGCTACAGGCTTGGGGAAGAGTGGCTGGAAAGCTGCCCGGCAGAAAAGGACCTGGGAGTGTTAGTGGACAGCCGGCTTAACATGAGCCAGCAGTGTGCCCAGGTGGCCAAGAAGGCCAATAGCATCCTGGCTTGTATCAGGAATAGCATGGCCAGCAGGAGCAGGGAAGTCATCGTGCCTCTGTACTCGTCACTGGTGAGGCCTCACCTCGAGTACTGTGTTCAGTTTTGGGCCCCTCACTACAGGAAAGACATTGAAGTGCTGGAGCGTGTCCAGAGGAGAGCCACCAAGCTGGTGAGGGGTCTAGAGAACAAGTCCTATGAGGAGAGGCTGAGGGAACTGGGCATGTTTAGTTTGGAGAAGAGGAGGCTGAGGGGGGACCTCATTGCCCTCTACAACTACCTGAAAGGAAACTGTAGAGAGGCGGGGGTTGGCCTCTTCTCCCAAGGGAATAACGACAGGACCAGAGGAAATGGTATGAAGCTGCGGCAAGGGAGGATTAGATTAGATATTAGGAAGAATTACTTTACTGAAAGAGTGGTCAAGCACTGGAACAGCCTGCCCAGGGAGGTGGTGGAGTCACCATCCCTGGAGGTATTTAAGGAACGTGTAGACATGGCTCTTCAGGGCATGCTCTAGTGCCCGGGATTGTTGGTTTGTGGTGGGGTGTTGTGTGTGAGGTTGTGGGTGTGGGGTTTAGTTGGTGGGTGCTGCTTTTTTTTTTTTGTGTGTGTTTTTTTTTTGTTGTTGTTGTGGGGTTTTTTTGTGTTATTTTGTTTGCTTGTTTGTTTGTTTTTGTGTGTTGTGTTTTTTTGTTTGGTTGGTTTTTTGGGTTTTTTGTGTTTTTTTTTTTTAATGTGGTTGGACTCGATGATCTCAAAGGTCCCTTCCAACCACTAAGATTCTGTGATTCTGTGATTCTGTGTAACTTCCCCATCCTGATCAGGTGGCCTGTAATAAACACCCACTACAGTGTCCCTCATATTGGCCCACCCCTTAATCCTCACCCACAAGCTCTCAACTCTCTCTTCATCTGACCCCAACACCTTTGTAATCTTCCTGAGTGGCCTGCCCCTTTTTCCAAAGACCATAAACTCTCCTTTTTTCCCTCAGTTGTGACCATATCTCTTTGTTCAGCCAGGCTGGTCTTTTCCCCTGACGGCTCGCTTTACAGCACACAGGGACGGCCTGCTCCTGTGCTTTTAAGACTTCCTATTTGAAAAACGTCCATCCTTCGTGGAGTCCTTTGCCCTTCAGGGCTGCCTCCCAAGGGACTCTGTCAAGAAGGCTCTTGAAAAGACCAAAGTCTGCCCTCCGGAAGTCCATGGTGGCAGTCCTGCTGGCTCCCCTCCTTGCTTCCCTGAGAATCGAGAACTCTCTCATTTCATGGTCCCTGTGCCCAAGACGGCCTCCAACCATCACATCCCCCACAAGTCCTTCTCTATTTACAAACAGCAGATCCAGCAGGGCTCGTGATCACAGCTCCCTCACCAGCTGTGTCAGGAAGTTATCCCCGACACACTCCAGAAACCTCTTAGACTGTTCCCTCTCAGCTGTATTGTGTTCCCAGCTGACATCTGGTAGGTTGAAGTCTCCCACCAGGACAAGGGCAAGCGATTTTGAGACCTCTCCCAGCTGCTTATAGAATATTTCATCTATCTCTACATTCTGGTTGGGTGTTCTATAACAGATTCCCATCACGATATCAGCCTTGCTGGCCCTCCCTCTGATTCTTACCCATAAGCACTCAACCCTACTATTACCCTCAATTAGTTCTTGACATTCGTAACCCTCCCTAACATACAGGGCCACCCCTCCTCCTCTCCTTCCTCGCCTGTCCCTTCTGAAGAGTTTGTAGCCATCCATTGCAGCACTCCAGTCATGCGAGTCATCCCACCACGTTTCCATGATGGCGACTACATCATAGCTTTCCTGCTGCACAATGGCTTCCAGCTCCTCCTGTTTGTTGCCCATGCTGCGTGCATTAGTATAAAAGCACTTCAGCTGGGCTACTGGTCCCACTACCTTTTTGGTGTAGGAAGGCCTAACTTCTACCTGATCATTCCCAGGCACAGCCATAGTTTCTAACCCATCAATGACCCTTGTGTCTCTGCTGATGGATTTCCCCAACTTCCCCCTTCAAACTTAGTTTAAGACCATTTGATGAGGCCTGCCAACTCCTGCACAAAGACCCTCTTCCCCTTTTGAGACAGGTGTACCCCATCTGGCTCCAGTAGGCCTGGTGTCATGTAAACCTTCCTGTGCTCAAAAAACCCAAAATTGTGCCTCTGACACAGGCTCGGAGCCAGGTATTGATCTGCTGGCTCTTCTTGTTAGCTTCCTCGTCCTTCCCTGCGACTGGGATGAAAGAGGAGAACACTGCCTGCACTCCTGACCCCTTGACCAGTTGTCCCAAGGTCCAGAAGTCCCTTTCGATAGCCCTTGGGTTTCTCGTTAACAGCTCGTCTCTGCCTGCCTGAAAAATGAGTAAAGGGTAATAATCTGAGGGGCTTACCAGGGAGGGAAGTTTTCTTTTTATGTCTTTAACCCGGGCCCCAGGGAGGCAGCAGACCTCCCTGAGAAGTGGGTCGGGTCTGCATATCGGACCTTCCGCTCCCTTCAGGATGGAGTTGCCTACAACGTCTTTTTTTCTGGACTGAGGATGTTCTGATGCTGGGTTTAGTCTGACTTAACCCTGGCGACGCCTCCGTAGACACTGAATTATCCTCCTCATTGTGATTGGGTTCCCTTTGCAGAGCCTCATATCTGTTTTTTAAGGGTACCTGGGGAGGTGGGGGAGTTACTGGAGAGACACGCCTGCTTCGTCGGGCAGGAACTTGTTCCCACAGCCCCCTATCCTCTAAGTTACCTTGTTCAGCCAGGCAGAGAGAGGACAGGGAGTTCTCTGTAGCAGGGGCTTTGTCTGCCTGCTTGGTTTCTGTTATGGGAGGCAGGGTGCAACTCTGGCAGTCTTTCTCCCTCTCACATTCCCTGATTGTCCTTAACTTACTTACTTCCTCCCTGAGCTCCAACACTAAGCGGAGGAGCTCTTCTACCTGGGCACATCTCCTGGACTCATTTCCGAAACAGCCTCATTGACACCTGGGCCAAAGAGCATGGTATTGAATGGGTAATCACATTCCCTATCACATAGGGGAATATATTCCCAACATTCCCTACATAGCCTCACAACATCTTTGTAGTCTTCCTGAGTGGCCTGCCCCTTCTTCCAAAGGCCATAAGCTCTCCTTTTTTCCCTGATTTGTAACCATATCTCTCTGTTCAGCCAGGCCGGTCTTTTTTCCCGACGGCTCGTTTTTCAGCACATGGGGATGGCCTGCTCCTGCATCTTTAAGACTTCCTTCTTGAAAATCATCTAACCTTCCTGGTCTCCTTTGCCCTTCATGACTGCCTCTCAAGGGTCAAGCAGGCTCCTGAAAAGACCAAAGACCATGTGCCACCCAGAGACCCCAAATACTCTCAGAAGAGCCCCCTTCAAGGGCACGTTCCTGTTCCCCTCCTGCTTCCTCTCTCATGTCTCTCACCTCTTACCCTGTCTATACACCGGGGTCTGTTGGGAGGGAAGAAATTTGTGCAGTCTAGAAGCAGACAGTGTCTCCAAATTGTCTTCGCACTCACAGAAAATAAGTTTCTCCCTGGTCCTCAGTCAACTCCTTGGCTAGGCTAGGCTGGACAAGTCCAAACAGTAGCCAGAGGGAGAAGCTTTGTCTGACTTCCCTTGCTGCAGAAAAAAGCCTTGTAAACATTCAATATCGGCTCTGTTCCCAATGTGGTGATGGCTGATCTGACTCTCCACGCTTCTTCTAGGGGTACGGCTCACCTTCAGGTGTTGCCTGCTCCTTCCCAAGATCTTTGGCTCCCCTGTGGAGATTGCTTCCCTTGAGTGCACCTCTTCCTCTGTCATTGCTGCCTTTTAAGCAATACCTTTAAATCTGCTGGTCTTTTTATTTCCACTAAGGGTCCTGTGTTTGTATGCCTATATGGAGGGTTGGTTGTTGGTTTTTTATATAAATCATGGAATCAAGGAATTCTCCAAGGAGTCGGAAGGGACCTCTAGAGATCATCTAGTCCAACTCCCCTGCTGAAGCAGGATTGACCAGAGCACATGACTCAGGACTGCATCCAGGTGGGTCTTGAAAATCTCCAGAGTAGGGGACTCCACAACCTCCCTGGGCAGCCTGTTCCAGTGCTCTGTCACCCTCACCGGAAAGAAGTTTCTCCTCATATTTAAATGGAACTTCCTATGTTCCAGCTTGTGCCCGTTGCCCCTCATCCTATCACTGGCAACCACTGAAAAGAGTCTGGCTCCCTCCTCCTTCAACCCACCCTTTAGGTACTTGTAAACATAGATAAGGTTTCCCCTCAGCCTTCTCTTCTCCAGACTTTTCTGCTGAAAGTAGAGCTATTGCCTTCATTTTCTCTTACAGACACAGCCTAAGGCAAAACAATACAAGTATCAAACTCCGTGTTCTTGTAGCATTAAAAAAGGCAAGGAAAGAAAGATGAAGATAAGGTAAACTCTATGCTACTTTGGCATCCAGGAGAGGGAGAAAATCAAAATGATAACCCATGGCAGCACAATAAAACAAGAAAGTATGTCCCATCTTTTATTCCTCTTTCTATAATATTTTAAATTAGGTACAAATACTTTTTTCTGCCTGTCACCAGAGTGCTCTATGATATGCCACTGCCCCACCTCACAAGCTAATTGATCAGAAGAAGTATGACTCATCTCACAGCTGTATTTAGTCATACAAAAGTCAAAGATTTAATCAGCTTTGAACTAGTCATCTCAGTTCCTTCCTCCATCAGTAGTAGCAGACTCTGGTTCTTTCCCCCAGGCCATTTACCTACCTCAGATAACTGCAACCCCTTCTCTCCCTCCCCCTCCACACCAGGGGTGGGGTGGGGGGGTGGGATTTATCTAAAGATATTGGTTGTAAAAGATGGTCATTTAGCTATCTCAGTTTAGACACCCAACCTATTTGGTGGCTGAAGTTAGGTGAAACTAATCCCATTTGATGAGACTAATGACAAACTTGACCATTTATGAAAGTCACATCCAGAATTCATCAATATTATTGGAAACTATTCAATAGGTTTGGTATCTGGCTAAGATAGCAGAGTTTTGGGGGTTTTGTTAGACAGTTTAGATAGTTAAAATTTCATTCATTATGAGTTTTCCATTACACGTTTCATCAGGTTTTCATGGTGGGAGAAAACGGATTTTTTAGCAAATAAATAACCATGGGGTTCAATCAGCTGTGCAGGACAAAAGTTCTCAGTAATATAAAACTTGCTAAATTCTTTTGTTTGTATTTTTATACATTTAGTATCTGCTTTGCCAAAATATAAGGATTACTTTAGTAGTATTAGTATTTTTTCTTTACCTTTGTGTATGGATTTGCAGAATAGAAATTAAGCATCAGGGACAGCACCCTATCAGAACACAGAATGATGTTTTTCAGCCCTAAGAAAAGAATCCTAATTATAGGATAAACTTTAAAATCCTATAGCACTTTTTTTCTATAGGAAAAGATATTAACTTGGTGATCCTGACAATCCCTGAATGAAGTGCCTAATCTATTTTGTTTAAGAAATGTTTTATTCCTGGTTAAACTTGTCACTAACTCATGTCCCTTTCTTCTGCTCTGAAAGGTTGATTTTAAAATATTTCTGTTTTGGTGTTGAATTGGTAATTTTGGTTTATAACCTATAAAGATCTTTGGGAATGTGGGATGAAAATAATGTTATCTTAGCTTTTCTTTATTATTATTGAGTGATGTCTGTTGAAGCATTATTCTGTGCTATAACAGCCATCTGAATACAGCTTTTCTTGGAAGAGGAACCTATCGCCCATTCAGTAATTAAAGGTAAATTAAAGGGGATCCAAATCCTGCCTGTGTCATGCCATGTTCACCCACCACACCATTCTTCTCTAATGCAAGCCAGCAGGAGTCAACTTCAAACAGGGTGCTTCTCCCAACACTTGGATGCCAGTGGGATTTCCAGCGCTCGGTCGCTCCCTCCAGAGCCTGGGTGCACCCTTTCTGCTGGATTATGAGCACTCAGCCTTCCTTTTGTGGTGGTGGATGTGATGGGCTGTGACACCAATTGTCTCAGTAAAGAGCTGACACAAACAATATCAAAAGATGTCACTTGGAGCCTGCCAGATAAACTGGATGGAACTGATGCAAGGGCCTATTTATATCAGAGTAGCATATCTTGAGTTCTCTGAAGTGCACGCTACATTATGGAGCACAATGGGGGCTAAAAAAATTAAATCCTTTCATAGTTAGGAGTATTTTCCATTTCTGTCTAATACAACCATATGATTTTACATGATGCTGCTGGAACATGGAGTGCTACTTTCTGAAGAAGGCCTCTTTTGCCCAACCCAAAATGAAATGCATTGCTCATTCTGGGAAACTACAGGCCAGTCAGCCTCACCTCCATCCCTGGAAAGGTGATAGAACAGCTCATCCTGGATGTCTTCTCTAAGCATGTAGAAGAAAAGAAGGTCATCGGGAGTGATCAGCATGGATTCACCAATGGGAAATCATGTCTGACTAACCTGATAGCCTTCTATGATGGCATGACTGGATGTATAGATGAGGGGAGAGCAGTGGACATTGTCTACCTTGACTTCAGCAAGGCTTTTGACACAGTCTCCCATAACATCCTCATAGGTAAGCTTAGGAAGTGTGGGTTAGATGAGTGGACAGTGAGGTGGATTGAAAACTGGCTGAATGACAGAGCTCAGAGGGTTGTGATCAGTGGCACAGAGTCCAGTTGGAAGCCTGTAACTAGCGGTGTTCCCCAGGGGTCAGTACTGGGACCATTCTTCTTTAATATATTCATCAATGACCTGGATGAGGGGACAGAGTGTACCCTCAGCAAGTTTGCTGATGACACAAAACTGGGAGGAGTGGCTGACACATCAGAAGCCTGTGCCCCCACACAGTGAGACCTGGACAGGCTAGAGAGTTGGGTGGAGAGGAACCTGATGAAGTTCAATAAGGGCAAGTGTAGGGTCCTGCACCTGGGGAGGAATAACCCCATGCACCAGTACAGGTTAGGGGTTGATCTGCTGGAAAGCAGCTCTGCAGAGAGAGACCTGGGAGTCCTGGTGGACAACAAGTTGACCATGAGGCAGCAATGTGCCCTTGTGGCCAAGAAGGCCAATGGTCTCCTGGGGTGCATTAAAAAGAGCATGGCCAGCAGGTCGAGGGAGGACATCCCCCTCTGCTCTGCCCTGGTGAGGCCGCATCTGGAGTACTGTGTCCAGTTCAAGAAAGACAGGGAACTACTGGAAAGAGTCCAGTGGAAGGCTGCAAAGATGATCAAGGGAATGGAGCACCTCTCTTATGAGGAAAGGCTGAGAGACCTGGGTCTGTGTAGCCTGGAGAAGAGAAGACTGAGAGGGGATCTTATCAATGCTTATAAATATCTAAAGGGCGGGTGTCAAGAGGATGCAGCCAGACTCTTCTCAGTGGTGCCCAGTGACAGGACAAGGGGCAACGGACACAAGCTAGTACACAGGAATTTCTGTGTCAACATGAGAAAAAGCTTTTTTACTTTGAGGGTAACAGAGCACTGGAACAGGCTTCCCAGAGAGGTTGTGGAGTCTCCTTCTCTGGAGATATTCAAAACCCACCTGGACATGTTCCTGTGCAACCTGCTCTAGGTGGACCTGCTTTGGCAGGGGGGTTGGACTAGATGATCTCCAAAGGTCCCTTCCATCCCCATATCATTCTCTGATTCTGTGATTCTGTCGAGTCCTAAATTTTGCTCAGAGAAGTGGCTGTTTGGCAATTCAGATTCTTTGAAGTTCGGCTGCTTTAAATATTTAAGCTGCAATATACTGTATGAAATAATTTTTCTATTAACAGTGCCTTCATATTGACAGTGGAATGCAGAAATCTCAGCTGAGATGCTATGGGAATCTAACAGAAATTTCACCCTTAACTGAAAAGGTGTGTGATTGACCCTGTGCAACTGTTAAAAAAACAACTAGTGCCCTTTTCACATTGTAGATCCCATTCCTTCCCTCTCCTCTGTTTTCCTATGCATTTCTGCTCTTTCTCTCTCTTGCATGTCTCCTTTCTCCACCTCTTCTCATTCAGTGTGTTGATCTTGCAGCTAAAGAGGTCACTGCTAAGTGCTGAGTGGCACTGTGAATGGTGAAGTAAAAGCTGCTTGTCATGCAGGAGTCCTGTATAGTCATCTGCACACCCACAGGACTTGACTCACTGATTCCTGCTATCACAGTGTCATCTCTGACTGCAGGGTGCTCACGGCATTGCTGACGGTGGTGAGGTATGCCTAGAGCTGAAAGTCAAGGAAATCAATCTCTCATGCTTTTCACTGATACTTTCTTCACGTCTTGTGTTGTTTCTTGATCTTATTTGCAAAATCTCAAGACCTCAACCAAACAATATATTTTCCAAGAAAATTTCCATTTTAGCAACAGCAACAAACATTCTATGGAAAGAGAAAAGATCTCAGTAGAAAATGCCTGGTTGTTTTGGCTCTGATAATCATATAATCACAGAATTATTTAGGTTGGAAAAGACCTTTAAGATCATCAAGTCCAACTGTTAACCTAGCACTGCCAAGTCCACCACTAAACCATGTCCCTAAGCGTCACATCTACATGTCTTTTAAATACCTCCAGGGATGGCGATTCTACCACTTCCCTGGACATCCTGTTCCAATGCTTGACAACCCTTTCAGTGAAGAAATTTTTCCTAATATCCAATCTGAACCTCCCCTGGCGCAACTTGAGGCCATTTCCTCTTGTCCTATCACCTGTGACTTGGGAGAAGAGACTGACCCCCACCTCCTTTCAGGTAGCTGTAGAGAGCGATAAGGTCTCCCCTGAGCCTCTTTTTCTCCAGGCTAAACATCCCCAGCTCCCTCAGCCGCTCCTCATAAGACTTGTTCTCTAGACCCCTCCACCCTCCCCTCTTTCTTTCTCCCAGTCTCAGCTTGTCTTCTTCCTCAACTAGTTTACATACTATACTCTTACTTGGAGAGCTACAATTTTAAGAAAGGATATAGAAAATACATAGAGATTGCTGCGCTGGTGAAGTTCATGTGACTAATTGAAGTCACTGTTTATATATCACATCAATAACATGCCAAACACTGTCTTTTGCTCTATACAGCATGTTGTACAGCTTGCTCTCTACACCACCGGCTTCTTTTGGGGCTGATGTGTAAACTGGGATATTAGTTTTAAAATGTATTTTAGTGGCATAATGTATTCTACAACAGGCCCGTCAAGATACAGTATCAAGCTCTCGTATGTCACATAAAAACTGTTTGATGTCCTCCTCACTTGAACTCCTACTTTGCATTGTAATTATGAAAGACCTTGACTGGGTGAACTTGTTAGCTTTTTACATGCACAAGCTTAAGGATACTTTAATTAAAGTCAGAGGAAAACTTGAAAGCATAGGCAGCAAGAAATAATAATAAGACTAAAAAAAGCCTGTCTGAAAGTGCTGTAGATAAGCCAAAGGGACAGGATGTCACAGATAGGGAACATTATGAACTGGAGAATTCTAACCATTCTTTCCCCAACACATAAAAATTCTAAATATAAATCATGCTTCACTTCTTGCCATATGACAGCACTGGCAAAACAGAATGACAACATTACTGACCAGTAAAGCTGTCTGAGAAATAGAAAAGGCTTTTTTTTTGTAAGACCAAGCTCCTTAGTTTTAATTCTTTTAGAGGGGAGGGGAGTTCCCCAAATCGGTGTGGAACCCCCCCCACACACAATCGTTGCCTTTCATTTTGTGGAAATAATCTTCCATAAATTACCTGTACAGGGAGAAAGAAACATCAGAACTGTCCTGAAAGAATATTGTAATTTTTAATTTTCCTTATTTTAGTTTTCTCATGGAAAATCAAAGTTTTACAGTAAAACTGTCATGAAAAATATGACTTTGATTCCCTTTAAGGTAAAGGAGTAGACAATGATTTCCTGTCTTTTTTCTGTTATGTTTTTTTTTCAAACCACTGTGAGCATTTTCCCTTTTCCTGATTTTTGGGCTTTCTTAATTATTTAGTTCTTGCCTAGCTACTTCTGTCTCCTTGAGTACCCATATGTCACAGTTTCTTTCTAAATAAATAAATTAGTATCAATGCAAATTCTATTTTCGAAAGCCACAGATATATACACCTCACACATTCTCTTTGTTCTGCTTTATGTTTTGTACTATGCTCTATTACTCATACACTAGTTGATAAGAAAGGCATCCTGCTGGGGGGGCTTAAATCTCTGTATGTTCCTACTTGTACAAGTCCCATTTGCATGAGAAGTCCAGAGTTCAAATTAATCTCAGTATAATTGACTATTTAATATGGGATTCAGATCACAGGTTGAAACACCTACATTTAGGTGTACACAAATGAGATAAGTATCTGTGATCTCTGTACAATTCAAAGCCCAATTTAAGTACCAGAAGTTGTCTGAATTTTTTAGAATATAACATAGTCTCTAATTTTTGATCTAGAGGAGCATGTATCTCCCATAGGTCCTGGGTCATATCTGCCAGCCCCAGGGAGTGTCTCAAATAACATAGGGCACCCCAGATGGCACAAAAGGCCAGTGTTTTGGTAAATGAATCAAATCTCTCATCAGTTCACAAGGCTGAATAGAGACTGTTCAGGCAACCAGTGCAGCCATACGATGCGCTGAATTTTACACCAGCCTCTATTGACTGTATTGCTTCCCTATCCATTGACTTTAGTTTAAGGTACTGATTGCTTAGGCACCTAACTCACATGTATACACCTTCATAGCAACACCTAAATTAAATCATCTTAATATGGGAAGCTGTTCTCTCTCCCTTGAGTCCCCCCAAGATGGTTACTCTTCCATTTCTTCCTATGCCACTCTTAGCTTTTCAACTGCCAGTGATTTTACTTTATTCCTAAGCATAAGCTCTTCAAAATTTTCACTTTTCCAGGATAGTACAGCAAATCTGTAACCTTGTCCTTGTTCAGCAACAGCACTGACCTCATCATTCTCATCATGACTTCTCAACTCTTTCAGACTGTAATACTGAATTTGACAGCTCTGTTTCCTCTCTGTGCTTGCACACTTCTTCAGTTTCTCAGAGCGAATGTCTTCCTTTTACAGCTCATTCTTGTGCACCATGAGTTAGGCCTCCTTGTTTGCATATTTAAGCAGGCACAGGCTGAGGTGTTTGTTTTTGTCTTCTGTGCGCTCACTTGCTTGGGACTAGTTTTGGCTTTGCAGGTTCAGGATCCATTTCCATTTTCTTTTTCTAAAGCTCTCCTTGGGGATATGTTTTAGCTCTTAGTCTCTTTACCTTCTTTTGTCTGGAGGAAATAATGGGATATCATCTCACTGACAAGCAGTGCCAGAGGGTCCAAGAAGCAAATGCATGCTTACATGAGCCTTATACATGCTTACATCAGCCTACCAATATCTGAAGGGAGCCTACAGGAGAGCTGGAGAGGGACTCTTTGTCAGGAGATGTAGTGACAGGACAAGGGGTAATGGTTTTAAATTGGAAGAGGGGAGATTTAGATTAGATATTAGGAGGAAATTCTTTACTGTGAGGGTGGTGAGACACTGGAACAGGTTGCCCAGGGAAGTTGTGGATGCCCCATCCCTTGAAGTGTTTAAGGCCAGGCTGGATGGGGCTTTGAGCAACCTGCTCTAGTGGGAGGTGTCCCTGCCCATGGCAGGGGGGTTGGAACTCGATGATCTTTAAGGTCCCTTCCAACTCTAACCATTCTATGATTCTATGATTCTATGAGTGATGTGATGAAGTGCTGCAAAGCTATACCCAGTATTTCAGATATGTCCTGCTCAGAGTCTTTGGCAATCTCATGACATTACTCCTTCCTTACCTTTGCCACAGAAATATCGCCATACCTCAGTTAAACTCCTACAACAGTTTGGTTCCTGCTTCTTTCCATGACTGCACAGGAAAAGAGGCACTAGAAGCCCTGTCTGGGAGTTGTTCTGAATCAGTCATTACTGCCTCTAGCTTAGCACTTATGTATGTATGTAAATCCACCTACATCCATGCATAGCCCACAGAGGCAGCATGACAGAAGCTGTGGCAGGTCACAATCACAACCCCATCTGTTTGCAAGAATGAGCCACATGAATACATTTGAATTGAAAATTAAGACAAGGTTGCAACTGGCTGAGATATGATAGATAGAACACTTCATCTACTCCAATGGCTTCCAATACTTCCCAAAATATAGAATTGTTGTAGTAAATATCTGCTCAGAAATACATTAAAATGATTGTTACTATTAGGATTTATAAAGTAAGCATCTTCTAAACTTCTCAAATGTCTTTGAATCCTTGATATGTCAACTGGATAAAGGTGCTCCATAAAATGGTTACTTGATTCAGCTATCTTGAGTCTCAAAAAAGTTGCTGGCCAGCTATCCATGCTGAGAAGATGATATGGAGAAAGAGGCTACACAGAGTGGCCTGAATGAAGCATACGGCATCATTGCCTCCAAGGGACATCTGGTAAGATTTGTACAGATGTTACCATGCCCAACACAAAGAAGGTCTTCTCTTTTCAGGGAATTTGAAATTAAAAAGGTTAAAACCATTCAGCATGAGCTCAGTGCATGCTACTGAGTCTGCAGTATCACGTGTAATGAAATGAGATGTATAAAGTTGGTTTCTCATCCAGAAAATTCTGCACATTGAAAATATGAAAATAAACTAGCATATGAGATTCTCAACTGGAGGAAACTAAAGAAAACATGAAAAGATATGGAAATCCTCAGCCAAGGTGGCTTGTGTGTAAAAGATTTGATGATTGTCTACCAAGAAATATGGGACACTTATGGGACACTTTCCGCGTGCATTTATTATACCAGGACAAGGAGTGGCCACTGTGTTAGTTAAAAGTTTTTCCTCTCCTAGATAGTTACATTCTGGCATTTGCAAATATGAGGACCTATAACTGTCTGCTTATACCCAGAATTTGAAATAAACATAAAATAAAGTTCTGTCATTGCTATGAGGATAATAATTTAGATCTGTGCTGCAAAAGTTATTGTGTCCAATATGAAAAAGAACACTATGTATTTACTCATGATCTAGATAAGGGGACTGAGTGCACCCTCAGTAAGTTTGCAGATGACACCAAGCTAGGTGGGAGTGTTGATCTGCTTGAGGGTAGAAAGGCTCTACAGAGGGACCTGGACAGGTTGGATCAATGGGCCAAGGCCAATGGGATGAGGTTTAATAAGGTCAAGTGCCGGGTCCTGCATTTTGGTCACAACAACCCCAGGCAACGCTACAGGCTTGGGGAAGAGTGGCTGGAAAGCTGCCCAGCAGAAAAGGACCTGGGGGTGTTGGTGGACAGCCGGCTTAACATGAGCCAGCAGTGTGCCCAGGTGGCCAAGAAGGCCAATGGCATCCTGGCCTGTATCAGGAATAGCGTGGCCGGCAGGAGTAGGGAAGTGATGGTGCCTCTGTACTCGGTGCTGGTGAGGCCTCACCTCGAGTACTGTGTTCGGTTCTGGGCCCCTCACTACAGGAAGGACATTGAAGTGCTGGAGCGTGTCCAGAGGAGAGCCACCAAGCTGGTGAGGGGTCTAGAGAACAAGTCCTATGAGGAGAGGCTGAGGGAACTGGGCATGTTTAGTTTGGAGAAGAGGAGGCTGAGGGGGGACCTCATTGCCCTCTACAACTACCTGAAAGGAGGTTGTAGAGAGGTGGGTGTTGGCCTCTTCTCCCAAGCAAATAATGGCAGGACCAGAGGAAATGGTCTGAAGTTGCGGCAGGGGAGGATTAGATTAGATATCAGGAAGAATTACTTTACTGAGAGAGTGGTCAGGCACTGGAACAGCCTGCCCAGGGAGGTGGTGGATTCGCCATCCCTGGAGGTATTTAAGGAACGTGTAGACATGGCCCTTCAGGGCATGCTCTAATGCCCGAGATGGTTGGTTTGTCTGTCTGTGGGTGGGTGTGGTGTGGGGTTGTGGGTGGGTGTTTGTTTTGGTTTTGGTGGGGTTTTTTGGTGTTTTTTTTTTTGTTGGTTGGACTCTATGATCTCAAAGGTCCCTTCCAACCAAGAAGATTCTGTGATTCTGTGATTCTGTATTTTATCTGGTTGAGAGGGAACACACAATCCAGCTATTCATAATGTTAGTATAAGGGTTAAAACTGGAACAGAAAGCTGGAACTTTACTTTCCACAGCAGCCTTCGGCTCATTTTAGCATTGACTTCATTCTATCCTTTCATACTCTAGGTGAGATGAAATTTGCTCCAGAATCCCATTGCAAAGACTTTTTGCATCAAACAAATCATCATCAAGCAAAAATCTCCAAAGGGGCTCAGGAGACAAATAAATGAATAAATAAACAGAAGACACTCTGACAGACAAAAAGCAATGAGGAAGGTATTGGGCAGTGTAGGGCAGAACATTTGCTGTTCTCCCTAAAGGTGCATCTAAAGGTGGAGAGGGAAGAAAATCTGATGTGGCTGGATGTGGCAATCTGACATGGCATTAAAAATGATGGCTGCATGCTAGAGAGACTGGGAAATCAGTTCCTCGACAAAAGCCTGAAATATTCTGACTTCTTTAGCACTGTACAGCTTATCTCCTTCACTGATACAGATGGATGCTGAGTCCTTGTTTTCCTGCTTGTGCACTTGTGAGAAACAGATGGATTTAAGAGATTACTAGTGATCGATAACCTTGGCACCTGAAGCACTGAAACTTGGATCCTTGTGAAAAGGGAAACTCTGGACTCAGAAGTAAATCCATTGCATCTTAATCATTAATTTTCATAGAATCATAAAATGGTTTGAGTTGGAAGGGACCTTAAAGATCACCGAGTTCGAACCCCTCTGCCATGGACAGGAATACCTCCCAATAGACCAGGTTGCTTAAAGCCCCATCCAGCCTGGCCTTAAACACTTCCAGGGATGGGGCATCCACAACTTCCCTGGGCAACCTGTTGCAGTGACTCACCACCCTCACAGTAAAGAATTTCCTCCTAATATCTAATCTAAATCTCCCCTCTTCGAATTTAAAACCATTACCCCTTGTCCTGTCACTACATCTCCTGACAAAGAGTCCCTCTCCAGCTCTCCTGTAGGCCCACTTTAGGTATTGGAAGGCTGCTCTGAGGTCTCCTCGGAGTCTTCTCTTCTCCAGGCTGAACAACCCCAACTCTTCTCAGCCTGACTTCATAGGGGAGGTGCTCCATCCCTCTGATCATCTTCGTGGCCCTCCGCTGGACCCCTTCCAACAGGTCCATGTCCTTCCTGTGTTGAGGACTCCAAAGCTGGACACAGTACTCCAGGTGGGGTCTCATGAGCGCAGAGTAGAGGGGTAGAATCACCTCCCGCGACCTGCTGGTCACGCTTCTTTTGATGCAGCTCAGGATGCGGTTGGCTTTCTGGGCTGCCAGTGCACACTGCTGGCTCATGTTGAGCTTCTCATCCACCAACACCCCCAAGTCCTTCTCCTCAGGGCTGCTCTCCAGCCATTCTCCACCCAATCTGTATTTGTGCCTGGGAGTGCCATGTCCCAGGTGCAGGACCCTGCACTTGGCCTGGTTGAATTTCATGAGGTTTGTATGGGCCCACCTCTCAAGCCTGTCCAGGTCCTTCTGGATGGCATCCCTTCTCTCCAGCATGTCAACCGCACCACACAGTTTGATGTCGTCGGCAAACTTGCTGAGGGTGCACTCTATCCCACTGTCCATGTCTCCAACAAAGATGTTAAACAGCACTGGTCCCAGTACTGACCCCTGAGGAATGCCACTCATCACTGGCTTCCACTTGGACATTGAGCCATTGACCACAACCCTTTGACAGCAGCCACCCAGCCAGTTCCTTGTCCACCGAGTGGCCCATCCATCAAATCCATGACTTTCCAATTTTGAGACCAGGATGTCATGTGGGACAGTGTCAAATGCTTTGCACAAGTCCAGGTAGATAACGTCTGTTGCTCTCCCCTTATCTACCAATGCTGTGGCAATATCATAAAAGGCCACCAAATTTGTCAGGCATGACTTGCCCTTGGTGAAGCCATGTTGGCTGTCTCCAATCACCTCCTTATTTTCCATGTGCCTTAGCAGAGATTCCAGGAGGATCTGCTCCGTGATCTTGCCAGACACAGAGGTGAGGCTGACTGGCCTGTAGTTCCCTGGGTCTTCCTTTTTTCCTTTTTTGGATATCGGGGTTATGTTCCCCTTTTTCCAGTCAGCGGGCAGTGGTACAGAATGGTACTGGTACAGTGCCACAAATACTGGTACAGAAATGGAAATTTCTTCTTGAAGATGATTTGCATATTTTCCACATAGACTTTATCACATTTGCAGCATTTGGCACCCGTGTTCAAGGCTTTGATGTGGGTCAACATGTGGCAGGGGCCAAAAGAGAACAGCACTGAAGACACTGACTCCTTGCAAGTGCATCAGACCAACATAAATGACCATAATCATATTAGAGCATGGTCACATTGAAACGGTTATAGTTAAGTAAGTGCAGGGAAATCACTGAGCCTAAAATGTCATCAACTACTTTTATAGTCAAGATTTCTACCTTTCAGCTTCATTCTCCTATGGGAGAGGGTCTAATTTGCATGATTGGTACTTGCCACCACATCTCTTAGTTTTACCTAAATGATTAGTTCAATTTAAATCAGCAGGATGACTTTCAAAGTTTGTGGCTAAGTATGTCAAAAATTCTTGGCAAGAACTGTTCTTTTTCAACAATAGCTTCAGATTCAAAATTCATGTCTGAATCAGATGCAGCCAGCCCTAAAATGCTTCTATGTCCTTCCTCTTCAATACTAATATTCTAGATAAGCAATTTATTCCTTTGTAACTTTACATATTAAATATTAATATTATTATGTTATTTAGATTATAAAGCAATACCCAGTGGTACATCTTTATTTCTCTAATATGTTTAAAAAATAATCAAATGGACAAAGAAGTGTCCTGGTTTGAGGGGCAGGCCTAAACTTACAGCAAGATCACAAATCTAGAAAATACCACAAATGAAACAATTCTTCTCCTCCTTCTTTAAGTCATCCCTTACTTGAGTTCTCTTAAGAGTGCATGCCATATCGAAGGTCCCGGAGGACAATGCATTTGTTATCTATCATACTTGAAGGAGAAGGGAGTGAAGAAATGTATGCAAGAGAGGAAAAAAAAAAGCTTTTCAAGGGAAAACCCTTCATGAAAAAAACACCTTTGTTTTCTATAAAGCATAAATACTTCCATTGAATTAATTTGCAGTAGTGTGTCATGCATAGAGATGGTAAGAAACTGCATGAATGCTATTTTCTTCATTATTTTCATCCCAGTGAAAACTCAAAATCTCAAATACATTTGTAAATTGAAATAAAAAATATATCAGTACACCTCAAATGAAGAATTTTAACAGCTATAAAATTTGACCTTTTTCTTACATTGTTTTTAAAGTACAAATGTATTCAAATTTCAAAGCAATAATATAGGTTAATAAAATTCAAGATATTTTCCAGGGTATTTTGACAATGTTCAAATATTTGACAAATAAAAACCCCACCCCAAATTCAAACCAACTCCCAGTCCTTTCACATTCTGAGGACAGGAAGTTCTGTCAGCTGAGAAGGTCCCAAATGCTCCCAGGTTCACAGAGCAGAATCGAATCTCCTTATATTAAAATATTTTGATGTCTCTTTTGCATAGTATCAGCTTTTTTCAATACACCCCATAGAAATTATCTGAAATGGGTCAGACACTGCAATCGAGTCCATTAATTCATACACCCCTTTGGGCACCCAGCATTGCCACACAGTCATGACACAGATTAATCTGTTCAGAGACGACTCAGAGTGATTTCACCCATCTACAAAACAGAGACGAATGGGAAGAGACAATAGCTTAGGACAAAAAAGCCAAATACCAATGTAAGTGTTATGCTTTGCTTGAGCTAGATAATACCACACTGATAACATTTGATTGCTTCTGGTTCAGAAAAAATGCACTTGGTCATATGAAGCCATATATAAAAGGTTGCTGGCAATTCTTTTTCAGCAATGCCAAATATTACTATTTTCCTCTGATTTTAATGTGCTTCTCAGAGTTGTTATTTCTTAATCTAGTTTAAATGTAAGAGTCTCATTGAGAAACAGAAAGAGATTTGGTTTTCCATTTTCCACCAAGTCTCTAGGGTAAGATGGTTTAATCATCAAAACGTAAGACACAACTAAGGAAAAAGAAGCTCCTTATCAGTGAACGTCTGCTAAGCTTCAAGGCTTGCGGCTGTAAGTGGATATGGCACTGGTAGATATGCAAGTGTGAAGGAACACAGTTTCTCCCAAGTCTCTCCATTGAACCTGTCTGCTCCCAAATGAGAGAAGAAATACATGATAAATCTAACCTGACTTGGACTTCCACACTGCATTTCTTTATCGTGTGCTAAAACAGGACAAAAAATGATTCACGAAGCCCACTAGGCCCTCAGAATTAAATAGAGGACTCTTGGCAATACAAGCGGTGGCTTTCCCCTTTGCTTTGTATATTTTAATAGGGTAGCTAAAGTAGCTTTTACCATTTTTTTTTTATCCTTTCTGTGTGCTGCAGTTGTTTGTGCTAAACCATACTAATGACTTACTTGACTTTCTTTTTAATTAGAGTAGTGCCAATATGCATTTGAAGCACAACAGTGTCCTTTCCAAGGTTGTATACAGCTATTACGTATTATCTTAGATGAGGAAAGGATATGGCACTGTCATATATCGTTGTCCCATCAAACATTTGGCAAGCAGCACTGAATTGTCAGGGAAGAAGTAATCTTAATCTCTAGATAAATTCACCTCAGGGAATTGTATGCAGAAATATAAACAGCCCAAATTATATTCCTGATATAGTCTTTCTCAATGTATAATATAGAGAAAGGTTCTTTTTATTAGGTGACAAAAAAACCAACCAACCCTTAATGCTTATCTAAGATTAAAATTTATATAACCAGTTTTCTTTTCTTCTTTTTTTTTTTGTTTTCAATCAGGCATCTTTATTTGCTTATTTTATAATTTGAGGAAAGCAGTTGGCAGTCAGTGCAGGAAGTTAATTTTTCACATGGGGCATTTTTTACTGTAAAATGTATTGCACAGGAGACAGAATTCAATACATTACCTGAAACTGGAAAAGCTTTGGCAGCTTTGAAAAAAAAAAAAGCTTTGCAAAACACTTACACATCCCGTATGCATTTACAGATCAACCTCAGCAAAACACTGCAAATTTAAGCACCTGCGCAATCAAGGCCTAAGTAGCAGATACAAATGTTGAGCTAAAGGATTTACAAATCTTGAATTCCAGGGCATAAGATGGGCTTCTTAGGAGGGAGATATGAATCATATCTATGTAACAGCACTTTTAGACACTGTAATTGTTCTTCCTAGTAGAAAAACGCCATAGGCTCCAGGTAGGGCCATTATCTCCAGCTGCAGTATAGAGCACATTTTTAATGTCCTGTCCTTTTTGGACTGGTCCAAGTGCTACTGCACGCACAATCTCTTGTTTAATTTGTTCAAAGGCTTGTCGTTGCTCAGGACCCCACACAAACTCAATTTTCTTTCGAGTCACTTCATAGAGAGGTTTCACAATCTGACTATAACCTGGAATATGCATTCTCCAGAAACCCACAATGCCTAAGAAGGCTTGTGTTTCCTTTTTGTTAGTAGGTGGGGACATAGCTGTTATTTTGTTAATCACCTCCATTGGGATCTGGCGACGGCCATCTTGCCATTTAATCCCCAAAAAGCTGGATGTCTTGTGCAGGTCCCTTGACCTTACCTCTTTTCACAGCAAAACCTGCTTTCAGAAGAATCTTGATTGCTTTCTTACCTTTCTTGAAAACTTCTTCTGCTGTATTACCCCACACAATGATGTCATCAATGTATTGCAAGTGTTCTGGAGCTCCACCCTTCTCCAGTGCAGTCTGGATCAGTCCATGGCAAATAGTAGGGCTGTGTTTCCACCCCTGGGGCAATCGATTCCAGGTGTACTGGACACCCCTCCAGGTGAAAGCAAACTGTGGCCTGCACTCTGCTGCCAAAGGAATAGAGAAAAAGGCATTAGCAATGTCAATTGTAACATACCACTTGGCTGCCTTTGACTCCAGTTCATATTGCAGTTCTAGCATATCTGGAACAGCAGCACTCAGTGGGGGTGTGACTTCATTCAGGCCACGGTAGTCTACTGTTAGACGCCAGTCACCATCAGACTTTCGCACTGGCCATATCGGGCTGTTAAAGGGTGAGCGAGTCTTGACTGTAGGGCTGAAGTAGGTTTTTTATCCCATCTCCTCACGTCCTCTCCATAATTGCAGAGGCAAAGCCACAGGAAACCTCGGAGCGAGTCCTGTTTCCCTTTGGTTGGTCTCATAGGAGGGCGTTTTTCTTAATGGCTGCAACTCTGGTCTTAACTGCAACTTGGGTCTGAGCAGGAGCTTGAGCCTGAGCTGCAACTTGGGTCTGAGCTGGAGAAGAGTAAGATTCTTTCCCAATCTCAGAAAGTTTCTCAAGCAGTTTGTGAAAAATTGTCTCGTTTTGCTCAACTATTGCCTTGGTCATTTTCTCCATTGTCTCATTCTGTGTCTTATTCTGTTCAGCCATCTTCTCAGTTTGTTCAGCCACTTTCTTAGTCAGGTTTTCTATTGCTGCAACACCGATGGGACGAGAGAGACTATCTTCATACTGTCGTACCCTATCAGCGACCTCATTTACAGTTGGTGTATCAGTATCAGATGCTCCCCAGACCATTGTTGACAAAGTGTGGGAATACACTGATGGTGCACTCTGCACAAACTTTTTCAACAAAGGTCATTGACATGGCATTTCTTCAGGATCTATAGTCACTTGCCAATCACCATAAATCACTTCTCGAATAGCCAGTTCTCTCAGGTAATTAATACCTTTCTCCATGCTGGTCCATTTGCTTGGACGGCATTGGATATCATCCTTAAAGGGATATCTGCTCTTTACAGCTGAGAACGTCTGCCCTATTCCCAATCGCTTTATCAATACCTCCCTCTTTGGCCAGATTTCCCAGCTGGCTGGCTTCTCTACCATCTAAGTCTATGGAATTAGCTCCACTGTCCCAGCATCGGAGCAACCAAGAGAGAAGTGGCTCCCCATCATGACGAGTAAAATCCTTCCTCAGATTTCGCAAATCCTTTAAGGACAAAGAGTCAATAATTACATCTACATCTGAGGCATCATCCTGTATCGAGGCTGGCTGAGAAGGACCCTCTCCCCTATCTACCTGAGAAGGGGCTCCCCAATCTGTTGACTGTGTTGTAAGGGGCTGCTTTCCTTTATCTACACCAGAAGGACCCTGTCCTGCATCTTCATCAGAGGAACCCTCCCCCGAGCTCTCTAGCTTGGGCATGTCCTTGTCGTAAGGGGTAGGGGACCGAGCCGACCTCTTCTTCTGCTTCCTGGTCACCGGAGCAACTTGTGCCGGTTCTGCTGGCGCTGGGGGAGCGGCAGTGCTCGGGTTGGGAGCTGGAGCAGTGACAGCGCTGGCTGTCGGGGCCGGAGCGGCCGGTGCAGCTGCAGGCGTGGGAGGGGCTGGCGATGGAGATGTGGGGGGTGCGGGCGGCGGAGTCACTTTTACCGTCGGCTGCTGAGTGACCGGGGCCGGGACGGGCCGGGGCGCGGCTTGGGCCGGGGCCGGAGCCGGTGGGGGGGCGACCGCTGCCGCTGGGGCCGGTGTCGGCGTGGCCAGGGGCGTGGCTTTCGCCGGGGCCGGAGCCTTGGCTTGTGCCGGTGGCTGTGGGGGAGCAGCCGATGCCGTTGGCACCGGTGTCGGCGTCGCCTTGGCCGGTGCCGCTGGCTTGGCTTGGGCCGGGGCCGGGGCTTGGGCTGGAGCTGGAACCGGAGCTGGGGCTGGTTCTGTTTGTGTCTGAGTAGCAATAGTGCATGCCACGCAACGCTCACTTCTGCACTGACATTTCATAGCAAATACTGCCTGCATTACATTCAGTAAAGCCAACAGCACTATTACAATTAAGTGACCATAACAATAATCACAATCATTCTCCAAAGAGCCCACAGGTTTCTCATCCCCTAATTCCGTTGGTATCACTTTGGGATAATCACTAAGAGGCAAGGTAAACTTTCCCCAGCGAAAATCGAAAGTGTGATTAGCAACAGAATCCATCACATGATGCCCAAGATATGCAGGTACCATAGCAATCCAACTGACCACATCATACATCTGGAGGCACATCCACACGAATACAGCACGCATGACCCACCGCATCCAAACACAAAAACCAAATAAACCTTTCAATATATTCGGCCGGTTTAACACCACTGCGTCAATGAACTTTATACAAAGCTCTCTAAAAATACCATATACAATATTCTGTAGGTACGACATGGTGTAAGCTGTCGGTTCTCCCTGAGCAAGCTGGAATTCAAACTATTCAGGCAATCTTATCAGACCACAGTCATCGAGCCCCACGTTGGGCGCCAATAAATCTGTCGTGGTTTCGGCCGAATTTACCAAAACCAGACTGACAGATGGCTCTTCCCCCCCCTTCTCCCCCCCCCCCCCAAAAGAGGAGAGAGGAGGAGAAAGAGATAAGGAGATTCAGAAGTTTAGAATGAACTAAACTACTTTAATGAAGAATTAATATTAAAATAAAAATAAAGAAGAAAATAATGAAATAGATACAATATATACAAAACCATATCAAGCTCCCAGGATGACAGCCACGTCACCGGCAGGCACTGGGGAAGTCCCAGACTGGACTCAGCGACGGATGGGAACTGGATTCCAGCTCTGGAGTCAGGAACACACGGATAGGGATCAAAGGCAGATGAACAGAGTCCTCTCTGGACGTCGGCCATCACAGGAAGAGGCTGACCCTTTGATCCCTCAGCTTTTATACTGAGCATGGGGCAGATGGGATGGAATACCCCTGTTGGTCAGGTTTGGGTCACCTGTCCTGTCCGCTCCTCCCCACTGATGTGACCCCTCTACGTTTTTTCCGTTTCCGACCCTCTAAGGGGGCAAATAATGAAATTGGCTGACCTTGGTTGTTATAGCAATAAGTATAAGCAAGGGCCTCCCTGCATACCATTCCTTGGCATGGAGCACAAACATTGGTCTTATCACTCTGAGAATGAACAGTTTTATCCACAATATGCTGTTAATTTCAGACAGTTAGAGGAGGCCTAGCTAGGATGTAAAGTTACAGAACAGAAAATTGGTTCGGTTTTACTTCAAACCGGGACATCTTTGCAGACATGGACAGTTCAGTTTGGCTGTGGTGAATTGCTGCAGCCCTGGAGCAGTCCCTTTGGAATAGACTACTCTGGTCTCTCTCCCCTGTCATTTACCAGTAAATACCTTTAACCCTGCTGTTTTGCCTCTCTTTTCCCCAAGGAAATAACCCCTTAGTCTTTGGAGTTCTTTAAATCTATTTAACAGGATATCAGAGAACCACTTTTAGAGTCATAGAATCATAGAATCATAGAATGGTTAGAGTTGGAAGGGACCTTAAAGATCATCGAGTTCCAACCCCCCTGCCATGGGCAGGGACACCTCCCACTAGACCAGGTTGCTCAAAGCCCCATCCAGCCTGGCCTTAAACACTTCCAGGGATGGGGCATCCACAACTTCCCTGGGCAACCTCTTCCAGTGTCTCACCACCCTCACAGTAAAGAATTTCTTCCTTATATCTAATCTAAATCTCCCCTCTACAGAGTGCACTCTATCCCACGGTCCACGTCTCCAAAAAAGATGTTAAACAGCACTGGTCACAGTACTGACCCCTGAGGAACACCACTCGTCACTGGCTTCCACTTGAACATTGAGCCATTGATCGCAACCCTTTGAGTGCGGCCATCCAGCCAGGTCCTGATCCACCAAGTGGTACATCCTACATCCTGATTGTCTCCTACAGTGGGCGGTTCTTCATTCTCATAGCCCCTGTTTTTGCCTTCCGTGACTTGGGTGGTGTGGTTAGAGCCCTTGCCAGTGAAGACCAAGGTGAAAAAGTCATTCAGTAACTCAGCCTTTTCCATATCCTGGGTGACCATGTCTCCTGTTTCCTTCCGTAGAGGGCTCTGCTGATGTAATTTGTAAAGCAATCAAGCCACACTGTGATGTCATTATCTTTGTAGCATGACATCCTTATGTGTCAGTAGCTGTTAAACTATGGCCCAATGCAAACATCATGGTTTATCCCACAGAGCAGTGTTGAAACCCATTTTACAGAGTTGAGATGTACACGTACAGCAGTGCTTCCCAGGGTCATGGGAGGGAAGGGTCATGTCTTCCCTTCCACTTGCATTAACAGAATAATGATCCCTCCTTCCTGCACTTCCCCATTGGTAGATGTATGGCCATCCCCAAATTTAATATAAATGACTGCTCTGAGAGATTTCATTCTGTTCCCTTTCAAATTTTAAGAAGAGTCCTCTCCAAAGTTATGTATTTTACATTTTGCAATTACAAAACCTTGCTTGGTTGGGTTTTTTTCCACAGAAACATGGAGCTGCTGTTAGCTGTTTAGCTGCAACAGAATTTCACCTCATAAGTGGTAATTTGAGCTCACTTAAATGTACAAATATACACAGAAAGTTTATAACTGATCCTGCGATCCATGAATGGCAGTCACCACTGACCAGGATTCAGTCTCAGTGGGAACTGGGCATCTAAATAAGCTTGGATTATGCTCTGCAGAGTGGTGATGCCTTAATTTAGATTCAGTACTATATTTATTCAAAGACTGTTTCCTAAGAGCAGAGGTGTGCTTGCTGCTTCCCATCCCAGCAAATTTGAGTTGTTTCTATCTGAAAACCATGTTCTTTTCCATGGTCTATTAAAACATAGCATGAGAGACTCAAAACCTTTGGGTGGATGGTTTCAGCTTGCTCAAGGAAAGATAAAGGCAATTCTACCTCCAGGTTCTTGTAGCTTTGTGATCCAAGTTCATTCTCACTTTTTGGGGGGTTGTTAGAAGGATCAGTTCCCTGATTATTTTGACTACCTGAGGAAATAGTTCTGTTATCGCCAGAGGCTGATAGTTATCCAAATTATCCATGAGTTATCCTCATGTTATCCAAGATGATTTTGTTTATAAAAAGACCCCTAGTAGCTGTGTTCAAGGAATCTGGACAGAGAAATGCCTTAGGTGGCTGCTCTAGGGAGGCAGGTCTTTGGAAGAACCACTGGGAAGGTGTGAGGTGGGGAAAAATATCATTTTAGTGTTGAAAAGAAAAAGAAAAGATGAACATATGTATCAGATTAAATAGTCTTCATTGAATGCTGGAGACGCATCCTGGCCAATTAGTGATAATTACTGAATAATTTTTAGCCTGGTTTCTTCAGGAAATGAGGCTTGGATAATCATTGTGTCTGTCAGTCCCACAACTGCTGGATCCATTCATCAGCTGCAGATCTGACAGAGGACTGATGCTGTCAGAGCTACCCAGTCCTCACAGCATTCTTGAAAAGAAGTGTCTGGGTGATGGAAGGTGCCCGATTAATACTCCCTCAAAAAGAAAAAATTCAACAAATTAAACATTCAGACTTAAAAGAATTATTAACAAATAAAAAAATATATGGGAGCATCAGAAATGCTCTAAACCCAAGACAGCAAAGAGGCCTTTTCTCAGTCAAGGGGACTGTGCAGATTTTCTCATGTCTAGTAAGGGATGCATTCAGTATTACTTTACCCAATGTGCAGGAGATAAAAACTTTGGTGGTTGGAATTCGTGAGTTCTGATACTCAAATTATTCCTCATTCTTCTTAAAGTATGTGATATTTTCATAGGTATATTATATCGCAGACTACCTGTCACTGACATAGAAGCAGGGTGTTGTGTCTCAGTCACATTTCCATTAATTCCATCATGCTTTCATAAATTAACACAAAACATGTCAGGAAGAAAGTAATTTCTGACAGTTTATTTCTTTTACTTATCTTTCCCTGTCAAAAAAAGCATCCTTTAGCAATGTCGTGGTTTTGGCCAAATTTACCAAAACCAGACTGACAGATGGCCCTTCCCCCCCAAAAAAAAAGAGAGGAGAGGAAGAGATAAGGAGATTTAGAAGTTTAGAATGAACTAAACTAATGAAGAATTAATATTAAAATAAAAATAAAGAAGAAAATAATGAAATAGATACAATATATACAAAACCATATCAAGCTCCCAGGATGACAGCCACGTCACCGGCAGGCACTGGGGAAGTCCCAGACTGGACTCAGCGACGGATGGGAACTGGATTCCAGCTCTGGAGTCAGGAACACACGGATAGGGATCAAAGGCAGACGAACAGAGTCCTCTCTGTATGTCGGCCATCACAGGAAGAGGCTGACCCTTTGATCCCTCAGCTTTTATACTGAGCATGGGGCAGATGGGATGGAATACCCCTGTTGGTCGGGTTTGGGTCACCTGTCCTGTCTGCTCCTCCCCACAGATGTGAACCCTCTACACTCTACCCTCTTCTTTTTCCAGGGAGAAAAAAACATGAGTTTTTCAGCGAATTCATCTTCTATAACTTACTCTAAGCTGGAATAGCACTGCAGTGAACAAATTCAGAGGCTGCTTTTTCAGGAAAAAAGAATCCCCCTTCTCTCTTTTTACTCATATATGTATTATTTTTATTATTATCTCTCACTATGTGCGAGCGCACACACACACACGTGTGCACTTGCCTCTCCCATCAGATTAACCAGATCCTCTTAAAGCTACAGGATGCTTCAGGAAACTCATGCATACTCCCATAGTACTTTGCAAATAACTTTAGTATTAAGGGCTTGTCTCACAAGCTTAGCAGGATAATTGACTAGTAAGTCTTCACACTTCTTTCCTTCTTTCTAAAGCACTATACCAAAAATAGCACCTGCAAACTATAAGACAAAGCCATATTGGATGAAGTGATCTGAAGTTGGATAAAGGACTTCGGTGGCATGCTGCTTTCTAACAGAAAAAGGAAAGAACTCCTCTTGCTTTTAAGAGTGATTCTAATAGTCACAGGAATGATGACCCTGATGAGCAATTTGGTCACCAAACTGCTGCTCTGCCCAGTCCTCATACCCAGCCAGCCCATGGTCCTACATGACCACACCAGATCCATTGCTGTTGACTTACTTAAACTATGTTGTCCTGGTTTGAGGATTTATTGGCACCCAATGTGGGGCTCAACCAGGGCTCGACCGGGGTTCAACCAGGGCTCTGATAGATTGCCTTAATAGTTTGAATTCCAGCTTGATCAGAGATTAAAACAGTTCACATCATGTTGGTTTTGGACAGAATACTGTATTGTTTCTTTATAGGGCTTTGTTTAAAGTTAATTGATACAACGCTGCTTAACCTGCCATATATGTTGTATAATGTCATATGAGGAGAGGCTGAGGGAACTGGGCATGTTTAGTTTGGAGAAGAGGAGGCTGAGGGGGAACCTCATTGCCCTCTACAACTACCTGAAAGGAAACTGTAGAGAGGTGGGCATTGGCCTCTTCTCCCAAGGGAATAATGACAGGACCAGAGGAAATGGTCTAAAGTTGCGGCAGGGGAGGTTTAGATTAGATATCAGGAAGAATTACTTTACTGAGAGAGTGGTCAGGCACTGGAACGGCCTGCCCAGGGAGGTGGTGGAGTCGCCATCCCTGGAGGTATTTAAGGAACGTGTAGACATGGCACTTCAGGGCATGCTCTAGTGCCCGAGATGGTTGGTTTGTGTCTGTTTGTGGGTGAGGTGGGGTGTGGTTGTGGGCATTTGGTTTGGTTTGGTTTTGGTGTTGGTGTTCTGGGATTTTTTGGGTGTGGTTTTTTTGGTGGGTTTTTTTGGTGTTGGTTTTTTTTTTTTTTTTTTTTTGTTGGTTGGACTCGATGATCTCAAAGGTCCCATCCAACCAAAAATATTCTGTGATTCTGTGATAATTTATTTGCTCTTTGAGTTTGTTCAAATGTGATATTCTGCTGTTGTGTTTAATTCTGATCCATACAGTGATTGATTGGATAGCTTCCTCACCTGCATAACTCAGGCATTACATAATGGATTCTGTTACTAATTACACTTTCAATTTTACCTTGGGAAAGTTTACTTCGCCTTTTACTGCTCATGCCAAATTGTCACCATCAGAGCCAGGTGATGGATCCCTTTTGGATTTTGGAAATGATGGTCACTTTTTTAAAATCATGATTTTACTGTCAATTTTCTTGCATGGGTTGCAGGGGTGGATTCACATTAAATCTCAGTGCAGGAGTAGGTGTTGTATGACATGCACTGCCACTACTCAAACTCCATCAGCACCAGTACAAGTTGCCCCGGTGACCAGAAAGAAAAAAAAAGAGGTCAGTTTGTTCCTCTGCCCCCTATGACAAAGACCAGATAAAGCCAGATACCAGGGAAGAGGACTCTTCTGATGAAGATCCAAGAACGGGTCCTTCTAAAGAAGATCCGGGAAAGGGTCCTTCTCAAGCAGATCAGGGAGAGGGTCCTTCTCAGGCAGCATCAGTGCAGGAGGAAGAATCAGACACAGAGGTAATCATTAAATCCTTCTCTATGAAGGACTTGCTAAATATAAGAAAGGATTTTAGCTGTCATGAAGGTGAGACACTTATCTCCTGGTTGCTCTGATGCTGGGATAATGGGGCTGATACCATGGATTTAGATGGTAGAGAAGCTAGGCAGTTGGGAAACGTGGCCAGAGATGGAGGTATTGATAAAGCGATTGGGAGGAAGTCACACACACTCAGTCTCTGGAGGCGACTGGTATCAGCCGTAAAAGGCAGATATCCCTTTAAGGATGATATTGAATGTCGTCCGAGCAAATGGACCATCATGGAGAAAGGTATTAAGTACCTGAGAGAACTGGCTGTGCGAGAGGTGATTTATGGTGACTGGCAAGTGAATGTAGACCCTGATGAAATGCCATGCAAATGACCTACGTTGCAGAAGTTTGTACAGAATGCACCATCAATGTATTCCCACACTTTGTCAACAATGGTCTGGGGAGGATCTGATGATGCATTAACTATAAATTAAGTGGCTAACAGAATGTGACAGTATGAAGACAGCCTCCCTTGTTGCCTCACTGTGGCAGTCGTGGAAAAATTTACTAATAAAAATGAGAAAATGATTGAGAAAAATGAGAAACTGATAAACTGTCTAGGATGGAGGAAAGAGCCCACTCTTCCCCTGCACGGATGCCACGTCGCAGCTGTTAGGAGAAGATATCCTCCTATGAAACCAGCTCAGAAAAGACAGAACACATTATGAGATATCCTGTGGTTTTGCCTCTCAGACTATGGAGAGGACATGAGTAAGTGGGATAAAAGATCTACCTCGGCCCTACAGGCACGAGTAAGTGAGTTGCAAGGTAAAACATATAGAAGAACGGATTCTTCCAGGAGGATGGCTGCTCTGGTCCACAGGGAGCAATTCTCCGGTCTGGGTAAGAAATCATCTGCTTATTGTAGATGTTGTTCTCAACATTAGAGGGGCCCTGCCTCCAGCCAGGAGGAAGAGAGGGATAACCGGGTTTATTGGACTGTGTGGATTCGATGGCCTGGCATGTTAGAGCCATAAAAGTATAAAGCCCTGGTGGACACTGGTGCACAGTGTACCCTATTGCCATCGAATCATAAAGGGGCAGAATCCACCACTATTTCTGGTGTGAGAGGCAGGTCTCAAGAACTGACTGTACTGGAGGCCGAAGTGAGCCTGAATGGGAATGAATGGGAGAAGCATCCTATTGTGACTGGCCCAGATGCTCCGTGCATCCTTGGCATAGACTAACTCAAGAGAGGGTATTTTAAAGACCCAAAAGGGTATTGGTGGGCTTTTGGTATAGCAGCTGTAGAGACTGAGGACATTACACAGCTGTCTACCTTACCTGGTCTTTCAGATGACTCTTCTGTGGTGGGACTGCTGAGGGTTAAAGAACAGCAGGTGTCAATTGCTACTTTGATGGTGCATCGACGACAGTATCACACCAACCGAGCCTCCCTGATTCGTCGGCTGGGGACCCAAGGAATGATCAGCAAGGCTCGCTCACCCTTTAACAGCCCTATATGGCCAGTGTGAAAGTCTGACAGAGGCTGGAGATTAACAGTAGACTATCGTGGCCTGAATGAAGTCACACCCCCACTGAGTGCTGCTGTGCCAGACATGCTAGAACTGCAATATGAACTGGAGTCAAAGGCAGCCAAGTGGTATGTTACAATTGACATTGCTAATGCCTTTTTCTCTATTCCTTTGGCAGCAGAGTGCAGGCCACAGTTTGCTTTCACCTGGAGGGGTGTCCAGTATACCTGGAATCGATTGCCCCAGGGGTGGAAACACAGCCCTACTATTTGCCATGGACTGATCCAGACTGCACTGGAGAAGGGTGGAGCTCCAGAACACTTGCAATACATTGATGACATCATTGTGTGGGGTAATACAGCAGAAGAAGTTTTCAAGAAAGGTAAGAAAGCAATCAAGATTCTTCTGAAAGCAGGTTTTGCTGTGAAAAGAGGTAAGGTCAAGGGACCTGCACAAGACATCCAGCTTTTTGGGGATTAAATGGCAAGATGGCCGTCGCCAGATCCCAATGGAGGTGATTAACAAAATAACAGCTATGTCCCCACCTACTAACAAAAAGGAAACACAAGCCTTCTTAGGCATTGTGGGTTTCTGGAGAATGCATATTCCAGGTTATAGTCAGATTGTGAAACCTCTCTATGAAGTGACTCGAAAGAAAATTGAGTTTGTGTGGGGTCCTGAGCAACGACAAGCCTTTGAACAAATTAAACAAGAGATTGTGCATGCAGTAACCCTTAGACCAGACCGAACAGGATGGGACATTAAAAATGTGATCTACGCCGCAGCTGGGGACAATGGCCCTACCTGGAGCCTATGGCAGAAAGGACCAGGGGAGACTCAAGGTCGACCCCTAGGATTCTGGAGTTGAGGCTATAAAGGCTCCGAGTCCAACTATACCCCAAATGAGAAAGAAATCTTGGCAGCATATGAAGGAGTTAGAGCTGCTTCAGAGGTAATTGGTACTTAAGCACAGCTCCTCCTGGCACCTCGATTACCAGTGCTGGGTTGGATGTTCAATGGTAAAATTCCCTCTACTCATCACGCCACCAATGCTACCTGGAGTAAGTGGGTTGCCTTAATGACACAGCGAGCTCGAACAGGAAACACAAATCATCCAGGAATCATAGAAGTGATCACAAACTCCGGAATGCCACCAGAGGAGGTGGTGACTCGTGCTGAGGAAGGCCCACCATATAATGAACTCTCAGATAATGAGAAACAGTATGCTCTGTTCACTGATGGATCTTAGAATCACAGAATCGTCTACGTTGGAAGGGACCTTTAAGATCATCTAGTCCAACCAGCAACCTAACTGACAAAAAAACAAAAGAAAACCATACAACACACACATCCCCCCCAACATTACTAACCATGTCTCTAAGCACTATGTCAACCCGTCTTTTGAACACCTCCAGGGATGGTGCCTCAACCACTTCCCTGGGCAGCCCATTCCAATGCTTAATAATCCTTCCAGTGTAAAACTTTTTCCTAATATCCAATCTAAACCTCCCATGGTGCAACTTGAGGCCATTTCCTCTTGTCCTATCGCCTGTGACTTGGGAGAAGAGATCGACCCCCACCTCTCCACAACCTCCTTTAAGGGACTTGTAGAGAGCGATAAGGTCTCCCCTCAGCCTCCTTTTCTCTAGGCTGAACAACCCCAGCTCCCTCAGTCCCTCCTCATAAGACTTGTTCTCCAGACCCCTCACCAGATTTGTTGCTCTTCTCTAGACCTGCTCCAGCACCTCAATGTCTTTTTTTGTAGTGAGGGGCCCAAAACTGGACACAGTACTCGAGGTAGGGCCTCACCAGTGCCGAGTACAGGGGGACGATCACTTCCCTAGTCCTACTCACCACACTATTCCTGATACAGGCCAGGATGCTCTTGGCCGCCTTGGCCACCTGGGCACACTGCTGGCTCATGTTCAGCCGACAGTCGACCAACACCCCCAGGTCCTTTTCTGCCAGGCAGCTTTCCAGCCACTCTTCCCCAAGCCTGTAGCGCTGCATGGGGTTGTTGTGACCCAAGTGCAGGACCCGGCACTTGGCATTGTTGAACCTCATCCCATTGGCCTCGGCCCATTGATCCAGCCTTTCCAGATCCCTCTGCAAAGCCTTTCTACCCTCAAGCAGGTCGACACTCCCACCGAACTTGGTGTCGCCCGCAAACTTACCGAGGGTGCACTCAATCCCCTTGTCGAGATCACTGATGAAGATGTTAAAGAGAGCCGGCCCCAATACTGAGCCCTGGGAAAGATCACTCATGACCGGCCTCCAACTGGATTTAACTCCATTCACCACCACTCTCTGGGCCCAGCCCTCCAGCCAGTTTTTTACCCAGTCGAGAGTACTCCCATCCAAGCCATGGGCAGCCAGTTTCCCCGGGAGGATACTGTGGTAGACTGTATCAAAGGCCTTACTAAAGTCCAGGTAAACAGCATCCACAGCCTTTCCCTCATCCACCAAGCAGGTCGCTTTGTCATAGAAGGAGATCGGGTTTGTCAAGCAGGACCTGCCTTTCATGAACCCATACTGGCTGGGCCTGATCACCTGGTTGTCCTTTATGTGCTGCATAATGGCACTCAGGATGATCTGTTCCATGACCTTCCCAGGCACCAAGGGCAGACTGACAGGCCTGTAGTTCCCTGGATCATCCTGCCAGCCCTGCTGAAGGCCTTCTCACAAACAGGTGATAAAATACGGATAAGAGTGTCTCCACAAACAGGGAAGTTAACTGAAATTACTGGAGTGAGATAGCCAAAAGAATAGGAGAATTAATTGAAGCTGCAGGACTGAGATAACCAAAAAATAGGGGAATTAACTGAAAATGCAAAAGTTGGACAATTATAAAACTGCAAAAGTTAAACTTTTATGTAATAGGCGGATCGGGAAGTCTGTACCTTCCAAGTATCTCAGCCAATGGGGAAAGGAAGAGGGTTACATGCGGCCGGGAAATTAGGATAAAATGGAGGCTGCATCCTCCGGAAAATTGGGAGACCCCCACAGGGGAATGCCGCGGTGGACTCTCCCTTTATTCGAATAAAGTCTTTGCAGGACTCCACTGTCTCCTTTATGAACATCGACCTCTGGCTACGGGATTTTCTGCACACTTGCCTTCAGTCACAACCATCCACAAACTCCTCCTCTATGCATTAAAAGGAGACCTGAAAGAATCTTGATATTTTATATTTGCTTTTTCCATTCCTCAACTTCTAGATCAAAGGTGTATGACTATTTCTCATTTAGAAAAAGAAAAGTATTTCCGTCCATTGTGATTTGGTCCTTTGAGAAAAGGATTATTCAACAGCCAGGAAAAGGATCATCCTGAGATTAGGAAATGGTTACAAATCTAAGGTGGCTACAGTTCAGCTGCTTCCCCACCACACATTTCCTCTATAACTAACTGCACAAATCACCTGGACCCAACTTCTCAGCCTTTTAAGATTTCCCTTGAAATCTAAGGGATTTAACTATCAAAATGGTCTTGAGGATCTGGGCTTCAACCTGTTTGAGGTTTTGTTTTGTACAGATAAAAATAGGGAGAATTCTTCAATATTCTTTAGACGTGGTGTCAGATTAGAAAAGTGTACACTTAATGACTGTAAGAAGCTTAGGGTAGGAAATAGTGATAGCAATGGTAAAAGTCCTTTATATATCTAAAAAGATGAAACTTGAATCTGGGCATTTGAATGTGGCTGGGAAAAGCTGGCTGCATTTAATAACATAAAAGTCTTCTTTAAAACTAGCTGGCAAAATATTATTTGGCCACTTGCCTATTAAAATATGCTTAACAGTATGGTTAAATTACTACCCAGTGTTTGTTTCCTTATGTATTGTATCAAGTGAAGGGCAAAGATGGAAATCCATAGTATGAAATCAATTCTGTTCATAGCCGGTAAGCCCAAACAGCATTTGGAGATTTGAATTATTTCTCCCTGCCCCCCACCATCTTATTTTTATTAAATAGAAATCAAACCAAGGCTTTATAGAATCTTTTGGGAATAAAAATGATCTTATGATTTTTCTTAGTAAACACTAACACCTAGAAATTTGATTTCTGGCTGAATCTTGTGTTTGGCAGGAATGTTTGGCAGGGAGCACTGCTTGCAGACCGATTCATTATAAGCTTTGATTTCACAGGTAAGAAATTAAATCATTATGTTTCCCACAAAACCAACTTTCTGTGCTTTGTGGATGAACCAGCTGATGGGAGGGGGATGTCAGGGAAGGAAGATGAAGGAAAGAAACCATTGTAAACAGAAGTGTGTTTGTAGAGAACAGCTTTGATTTCCAACTGGTGATTGTGTGGTTTATCTCAAAGCACTCATATAGTGCTTCGTAGAAGCACAATATCATTAGAGTTACTAAACGCCACTCCCCAAGAAGCAAAAAGCACAGTACAGAGGTGATGCAAGACCTGAGTTTCTAAAATGTATCTATGGTAAATCTAGAGAAACTGTTGTACCTGCAGTAATGTTACCCTAGCAATGAATGCATAACCCAAGGGAAGGGTTTACTGACTGTGGACTGATGGTGAAATATCCTCAAAGTACTCAGCTTTGAATACAGAGAACAGGTAATGCAACCTCTATAAAACCTCCAAAGAAGTTCTTCTCTTGCAGTTCTAAACCATATACTTTTTCTTGACTTGCTGATTTCAATTATTGCATGCACTGCTATTAACTTCCAGTTAGTAGCCACGGTCCACCTAATGTATGGCTGCATTTCAGGAGTAGAGCACTCTCTCTACTAGTTCTTTCTTTTGCATACATGCCTATAAATATAGAGATGCTTTTTGAAAAAAGTTTAATTTTTCCCTGTATTTGTTGCAAGGGAACATAAAGCATGGGAACACAAAATCCATGAAAAAACACAAAAAGAAGCCTTCAGGCATCTCTGAAAGTCAGTCTCATCTTCCCAAGAGAATCAGTAGGTATGGTGATAAGATGTGCTATTCATGGGCAAGAGATCAGTATCGGACTTCCAGAAATGACTAGTGATTTGTATGGTTGAAGAAGTCTCTGGAATTTTTGAGCATGCTTCTGACAGTGAAATCCCAGAAGCCCTTATGTCCATGATGAAACTTTTGGCTAAAGTCCTTTTAAATTTCCCCCTTTCAGTTCCCATTTAGAGACTTCAGCTACCATTTGGAGACTTCTGATAAACAATGACATGCAAACACAGCCTTTATGTATTACTGCTATTAATCGTTCCTCTCCATACCATGGCCTTGAAAACCCTTTGGGCATTTATGAGAACCATTACTCAGAAGCACTACATGAAGGGAGGAGATAAGCAGCAGCAGTTCTCTTCTAGAGAGGCTGTGTAGCCATCTAGCCATGTGTACATCATGTCCTGCAGTCTCTCTGCCCTACAGTAACCATTCTTAGCAAGGAGAGTTCTTTACACCTATGTCTACACTAGAGTAAAACCACACACAAATATTGCATACTTGATAGTGGCTGTATTATGTGAAATGTAAGGTCTTTAGAAGCAAAGCTTCAATCAACTTGTTCTCCTTAAGCTTCTCATGAATAAGGAACATAAATCATAGAATCATAGAATGGTTTGGGTTGGAAGGGACCTTAAAGATCATCAAGTTGCAACCCCCCTGCCATTGGCAGGGACACCTCCCACTAGACCAGGTTGCTCAAAGCCCCATCCAACCTGGCCTTGAACACCTCCAGGGATGGGGCATCCACAAATTCTCTGGGCAACCTGTTCCAGTGCCTCACCACCCTCACAGTAAAGAATAACTTCCTAATAACTAATCTAAATCTCCCCTCTTTCAGTTTAAAACCGTTACCCCTTGTCCTATCGCTCGACTCCCTCATAAAGAGTCCCTCCCTATCTCTCCTGTAAGCCCCCTTTAGGTACTGGAAGATACTATAAGGTCTCCCTGGAACCTTCGCTTGTCCAGGCTGAACAACCCCAACTCAGCCTCAAACTCTCAAACATATGTTTTGACATTGCAATACCTGTTCTTCGATATTGTGCTCACTAGCAGCATGAGGAACCTGGGTTAGGTGATCAGCCCAGAAACACATTTACACCAGAATGAAAAGTTCACTGTATGATAGACATCTAATCGCTACACCCAGAGGAAAAATAGTTACCAATGCTTCTTTTGTAATCAGCAGAGAAAGAAGTGGGTATCCATTAAATCATAGAATTGTCTAGCTTGGAAGGGACCTTTCAGATCATCTAGTCCAACCAGCAACCTAACTCTGACAAAAAACATCACTAAACCTTATCACTAAGCACTACGTCTACCCGTCTTTTGAACACCTCCAGGGATGGTGCCTCAACCACTTCCCTGGGCAGCCCATTCCAATGCTTAATAACCCTTTCAGTGTAAAAAGTTTTCCTAATACCCAATCTGAACCTCCCATGGTGCAACTTGAGGCCATTTCCTCTTGTCCTATCGCCTCTTACTTGAGAGAAGAGATCGACCCCCACCTCTCCACAACCTCCTTTAAGGGACTTGTAGAGAGCGATAAGGTCTCCCCTCAGCCTCCTTTTCTCTAGGCTGAACAACCCCAGCTCCCTCAGTCCCTCCTCATAAGACTTGTTCTCCAGACCCCTCACCAGATTTGTTGCTCTTCTCTAGACCTGCTCCAGCACCTCAATGTCTTTTTTTGTAGTGAGGGGCCCAAAACTGGACACAGTACTCGAGGTGGGGCCTCACCAGTGCCGAGTACAGGGGGACGATCACTTCCCTAGTCCTACTCACCACACTATTCCTGATACAGGCCAGGATGCTCTTGGCCGCCTTGGCCACCTGGGCACACTGCTGGCTCATGTTCAGCCGACAGTCGACCAACACCCCCAGGTCCTTTTCTGCCAGGCAGCTTTCCAGCCACTCTTCCCCAAGCTTGTAGCGCTGCATGGGGTTGTTGTGACCCAAGTGCAGGACCCGGCACTTGGCATTGTTGAACCTCATCCCATTGGCCTCGGCCCATTGATCCAGCCTTTCCAGATCCCTCTGCAAAGCCTTTCTACCCTCAAGCAGGTCGACACTCCCACCCAGCTTGGTGTCGTCCGCAAACTTACCGAGGGTGCACTCAATCCCCTTGTCGAGATCACTGATGAAGATGTTAAAGAGAGCCGGCCCCAATACTGAGCCCTGGGGAACACCACTCATGACCGGCCTCCAACTGGATTTAACTCCATTCACCACCACTCTCTGGGCCCAGCCCTCCAGCCAGTTTTTTACCCAGTCGAGAGTACTCCCATCCAAGCCATGGGCAGCCAGTTTCTCCAGGAGAACGATTTGGGAAACCGTATCAAAGGCCTTACTAAAATCCAGGTAAACAGCATGCACAGCCTTTCCCTCATCCACCAAGCAGGTCACTTTGTCATAGAAGGAGATCGGGTTTGTCAAGCAGGACCTGCCTTTCATGAACCCATACTGGCTGGGCCTGATCACCTGGTTGTCCTTCATGTGTCACATAATGGCACTCAGGATGATCTGTTCCATAACCTTCCCAGGCACCGAGGTCAGACTGACAGGCCTGTAGTTTCCTGGATCCTCCTTCTGGATGGGCATCACATTTGCCCACTGGGACCTCCCCAGTTTGTCAGGACTGCTGGAAAATGATGGAAAGTGGCTCAGTGAGCACTTCTGCCAGCTCCCTCAGTACCCTCAGGCGGATTCCATCCAGCCCCATAGACTTGTGCATGTCTAGGTGCTGTAGCAGGTCCCTCGCCATCTCCCTTTGGATTACTGGGACTTCATTCTACTCCCCGCCCCTATCTACTAGCTCAGGGGTCTGGGTACTCAGGGAACAACTGGTCCTAGTTCTAAAGACTGAGGCAAAGAAGGCATTAAGTACCTCAGCCTTCTCCTCATCCTTTGTCACCATGTTACCATCCCTATCTAATAAAGGATGGAGATTCTCCTTAGTCCTCCTTTTATTACTAATGTATTTATAGAAATTCTTTTTATTGTTCTTAACATCGAAAGCCATGTTGAGTTCTAGTTGGGCTTTGGCCCTTCTAATTTTCTCCCTACATAGCCTTACAACATCTTTGTAGTCTTCCCGAGTGGCCTGTCCCTTCTTCCAAAGGCCATAAACTCTCCTTTTTTCCCTGATTTGTAACCATATCTCTCTGTTCAGCTAGGCTGGTTTTTTTCCCCAATGGCTTATTTTTCAGCACATGAAGACCGCCTGCTCCTGCATCTTTAAGATTTCCTTCTTGAAAAATGTCTAGCCTTCCTGGACACCTTTGACCTTTGGTTTGCCCTATGGTTTTCCGGGGAGAAAAACAAAAAAAGGCTTTGTAAGTATGATCCGTAGTGTTTGAGTCATGCAAAGATGCACAAAAAGAAGCCCCACCCGATCCCATCTTTGCAGCATAGGCTGTTACCGCTGAGATGTATGTGTCTATACCTGGATTTTTGTTCCCATAGGCAAAAATCCACATTTATGAGCACAGATAAGGTCTGCTGATCCCACCCTGAACTCATAGCCTACTTGCACAAGAAAATGTACCGAAGACTTGTAATCAACAAAGGGTTAGCTATAAAGGTAGTGATCTGATAATAAACATGATTCAAGATTTCATTCTGAAACAAATGGATAAAAAAGAAAAAAAGTCAAAAAGTACTTGCTACCACTAAATGATAAACCAAATAAATGATCTTGAGTAACCTATAAGCAAGCAAGAAACATATCTGATAACATTTGCATTTGAGGTTTTCTCTTCTGGAAAAGTTTTGTGAAGTTTAAAAGAAAAGCTAAGTAGTTCTGTACAAATCATTTGGTATCTCTGTATTTTATGTAGAGAGACTGGAACAAATCCACTGATTGGAAAATTATACCTGCCTGTTAGGTGTCTCTTCTTGTGGAAAGGGGACCTGTATACTAGACAGTGGTTATATTGCACTCGAAGGAAAGGATCATAATTTTCTATTAAATCTTATTTGCTTTTCCTTTAATAGTTGGTTTTCTCAAGGCAACTGATACTACTTTGCTGTAAGGGCACCCGTGACTTCCCAGTACCTTACAGGATTTAGCAGATTTATCCTTATTAAGAAAGAGATAAAAAGGAAAACAAAAAACCTGCTGAAGGAAGGAACTATATCAACGTCTGCCCTGAAAAAAAACCACATATGTGCTCTGCTATAAGAGATCAGAGTTTGGCAAAAAATGCAATATTTGGTGAGTCTGAAGCTAGGTGCCTACCTAACATACAGGATTTTATAAAACAAGAATTAAGATGTGAGAGGCCTTTTTTTCTCCAGAGGTGGCCTGCATCTATGCCTGTCGGTGCATGCAGCACCAGTAAAGATTTCAGCAAAACAGGCATTTGTTAGAAGGGTGTGTAAAAACATTACCAGGTTGCAGAAGAACACACGACAGCCCCTGTGGTGTACAGAGTTCAGCTCTTCTCAGTTACCATTCATGATCTGGGGAATTTTTCACCATTTCTGCAGGTGTTACCCAAAATATTTACCCTGAATACATCTTTGATCTCAAATATAACTGCACAACCCAGAAATTTGGTGCACCCTGGCATCGGCTTTTCCCTGGCTGTGGACTGTTGTCCTGAACCCTTTCTGCTCCCATCTCACCTGCCTATGGCAATGCGGAGTAGCAGATTGAAAGTCACTCGGAGCACTTTTTTTACCCTAGATATTTTCAATACCCATTTTTATTTCCTTTTTGGCTGAACCAACCAAACAAAAGGAACAGAGGCTGGAAGTGAGAGCAGGAACATTGCTAGGAAAGAGTTTCCCTCCTGGTTTTTTTTTGTGAGACAAACATTACTTGATGTTTAGGGGAACATATAAAGACATCAAAACACATTCAACCCGACACAGCCTTAGACCCAGATCCATCATCTTGACTCTGCAAGACCCCAAATTATGTACAGCAGCTCCTGCTGGTCGCTGGGGCTCTGCCACGTTTATCTAATCAGTACATTTTATTTCTGTCTCCTACTCATAGGCTAGTTGGAGCATCTCACTTCAATGATGAAATGGTGTGGTAATTCAGCCGGTGTTTGGTAACAGGAATGAGAAACCCAAATCAGGAAAAAGCTCCAGGAAGAGTTGCTTGGACTTAAATGAAAGAGCAGATTAATTAGGGATAGTTGTTCATCTCATTTTAAGGTTGAGGTGTATTAAGTTTATTCATTTCACGTTAGTTCATAGGCAACTTCAAAAATTTTTGTACTGCATCCCATGTGTTCAAGGGAATTATAGTTTCACATACAATGCATGGTCTGAGACAGGGTGAATACATGACTTCAGTGTGTATTTAAATCCATCCCTGGTCAGAACCTTACCAGGAAGCAATGTTTAATACCGGCTTCAATACTGTGCTCCTGTTCATTTGGAGGCAATTTAAAACAATGTCTGGACTAAGCATGTGTTTATGAAATGTTGTTCAGGGTACAGATATTTCCTGAATCAGGCTGTAGAAGAAACCAAAAGTTTCCAAAATCAAAAGCAAAAATTAAAGTAATAGCTTATTACTGAAAAGCACAAAAACACCTTTGTGACCAAAGCTCCTCTTTTAAACTGCATCACTGGGACGTGTTGCAAATTTGCAGTGCCCATTTTGAAATCTTTTAGGCATATTATTTTTTTGTATTCAAAATGTCAAAAAACATTTATAAAAGCGAAGCAATTCCTGTAAAGAAAAAACTGGGAAAGGAACACAAATTCCTTTTTACTGCTTGTCAGAGCCTTTGTGTGGGTTTTCATTTTGATGAAAAGAAAACAATACACAAACATCAAAAACACAACCAGCAATGATGTAGAAGATTTGGGCACCTGAAAGTTTTATTTTTGATTACCGATTCCTGATTTTTCATTCTTCCCCTATATATTTTCAGAGAAATATCTTCTGGAAAGTAGCTATATATTACAAGCTAATTTAATTTTAAAACTCTGGTTCAGTGACATTTGCAGGAAATTTAACACTTTCCAAAACTGTGACGGTATTTATATTCCTGAATATAGTTTTAGGAACCTAATTTCAAATTTAAAAATACTGACTCATAGGCTACTTGAAATGTGTGAGAAATGTCCTTTGGAACATAAATAACATGACAAGAATAAAGGTGTTGGGCTAAAGACCTGGTTGAAGAAATAAAAACCCACCAGGAAAGCTGTTAATATGCTCATGTAGAACTGCACCGAGCAGCCTGCAATCTCTTTATGTAAGGTTTTTAACCAAAGTGATGTATTTTAAGAATGTAGAAAATACTTTTAAAAGGGTAAAATATATATTAGAAGGTAGAATCTCTCACTAGGTAAGAATAAAGAGCTGTAAAAAGGTCACAAAGCCCTGTGAAACCAGACACTTCGTATAAACAATAAATGCCTTGCTAATGAATATGCCCTTGAAGAAGAACAGAAGGCTAATAATAAGGAACATCCCACAACAGGAGACACCAAAACTGGCTGAAAACCAGACAGCTGCTGGATAAGGCATAAAGTCAACAAAAAATTGCAGTAACTGGGGGAAAGGTAAAGGTGGCAATGGTAGATCGCGAACACCAACTCAACTGGAGACCGAATTGGACTACCCCACCGCCACCACCCAGTACTGGAGCATGCGAACATCAATTAATGGACCTTGTAACTTTAAATGAAAGAGAGACACTGTACTAACCAATAGAAATTATTAATATAAGCTAGTAACCAATAATTATAACTAAGAACGTGTATTTGAACAGTATAAATATTCCAAAGAGTTTTTAGGCCGGTGTGCTAGCTTAGTGGATTACCACCTAGCACCCATCTCTGCAGAAATGAAATAAATAGATAATACCTCTACTCTGTGTATATATTGGCGTCTGCACACCATGTAAATGACCCCTCTTTGGGACAACAAAAGGACATCTTGGGCTGTACAAAGTCTGACTGAGGTGGAAGTCAGTAAGTCAAGCTTAGTAAGTCCTCAGTAAGTCCAACTAGAGAATGCACACGCTAGGATGTAGCGAACAGGGGGGGGAATGTAGAATCATAGAATGGTTAGAGTTGGAAGGGACCTTGAAGATCATCGAGTTCCAACCCCCCTGCCATGGGCAGGAACACCTCCCACTAGAGCAGGGTGCTCAGAGCCTGGTCTTGAACACTTCCAGGGATGGGGCATCCACAAACTCCCTGGGCAACCTGTTCCAGTGTCTCACCACCCTCACAGTAAAGAATTTCTTCCTGATATCTAATCTAAATCTCCCCTCTTCCAATTTAAAGCCAGTACCCCTCGATCTATCTCTATATTCCCTGATAAAGAGCCCCTCCCCATCTCTCCTGTAGGTCCCCTTCAGGTACTGGAAGGTCATTATAAGGTGTCCCCGGAGCCTTCTCTTCTCCAAGCTGAACAATCCCAACTCTCTCAGCCTGTTTTCAGAGGAGAGGTGCTCCAGCCCTCTGATCATCTTCGTGGCCCTCCGCTGGACCCCTTCCAACAGGTCCATGTCCTTCCTGTGTTGAGGACTCCAAAGCTGGACACAGTACTCCAGGTGGGGTCTCATGAGCGCAGAGGAGAGGGGCAGAATCACCTCCCGTGACCTGCTGGCCACACTTCTCTTGATGCAGCCCAGGATGCGGTTGGCTTTCTGGGCTGCCAGTGCACACTGCTGGCTCATGTTGAGCTTCTCATCCACCAACACCCCCAAGTCCTTCTCCTCAGGGCTGCTCTCCAGCCATTCTCCACCCAATCTGTATTTGTGCCTGGGAGTGCCATGTCCCAGGTGCAGGACCCTGCACTTGGCCTGGTTGAATTTCATGAGGTTTGTATGGGCCCAACTCTCAAGCCTGTCCAGGTCCTTCTGGATGGCATCCCTTCTCTCCAGCATGTCAACCGCACCACACAGTTTGGTGTCGTCGGCAAACTTGCTGAGGGTGCACTCTATCCCACTGTCCATGTCTCCAACAAAGATGTTAAACAGCACTGGTCCCAGTACTGACCCCTGAGGAATGCCACTCGTCACTGGCTTCCACTTGGACATTGAGCCATTGACCACAACCCTTTGACAGCAGCCACCCAGCCAGTTCCTTATCCACCGAGTGGTCCATCCATCAAATCCGTGACTTTCCAATTTTGAGACCAGGATGTCATGTGGGACAGTGTCAAATGCTTTGCACAAGTCCAGGTAGATAACATCTGTTGCTCTCCCCTTATCTACCAATGCTGTGGCAATATCATAAAAGGCCACCAAATTTGTCAGGCATGACTTGCCCTTGGTGAAGCCATGTTGGCTATCACCAGTCACCTCCTTATTTTCCATGTGCCTTAGCAGAGATTCCAGGAGGATCTGCTCCATGATCTTGCTGGGCACAGAGGTGAGACTGACTGGCCTGTAGTTCCCCGGGTCTTCCTTTTATCCCTTTTTGAAGATGGGCGCTATGTTTCCCCTTTTCCAGTCAGCGGGAACTTCATCAGAGTGCCACGACTTCTCAAACATAATGGAAAGTGGCTTAGCAACTTCATCTGACAGTTCCCTCAGGACCTGTGGTTGAATTTCATCAGGTCCCATGGACTTATGCACCTTCAGGTTCCTTAGATGGTCTCGAACCTGATAGTGGGCGGTTCTTCATTCTCATAGCCCCTGTTTTTGCCTTCTGTGACTTGGGCGGCGTGGTTAGAGCCCTTGCCGGTGAAGACCGAGGCAAAAAAGTCATTCAGTACCTCAGCCTTTTCCATATCCTGGGTGACCACGTCTCCTGTTTCCTTCCGGAGAGGGCCCACATCTTCCCTAGTCTTGCCTTTATCCCTGACATAGAAGTTTTTCTTGCTGCCCTTGATGTCCCTGGCCATATTTAGTTGTGTCTGGGCTTTAGCTTGCCTAATCTGGTTCCTGGCCACTCGGACAGTTTCTCTATATTCCACCCAGTCTACCCATCCTTGCTTCCACCCTCTGTAGGCCTCCTTTTTGTTTTTGAGCTTATCCAGGAGCTCCTTGTACATCCATGCAGACCTCCTGGCTTTTTTGTCTGACTACTTCTTTTTTGGGATGCACAGCTCCTGAGCTTGGAGGAGGTGATCTTTGAATACTAACCAGCTTTCTTGGGCCCCTCTCCCCTCCAGTACTTTTCCCCATGTTACCCTACCAATCAGGTCCCTCAAGAGGCCAAAGTCTGCTCTCCTCAGGTCCAGGATATATGTACATAAAGACAGCCAAACATCTGCATCAGATGGCTGTTTCCTGGTCAACCCATTGAAAGGAGATACAAGTTGGGTTTTTTTGTTACAGATACAAAATAAATAAAGTTTTGCAATCAGGTACACAACCCATCACACAAACAACAGGTCTCAAATACTTTCCTATCAAATTGCACAATGCTCATTTTAACATCTTGTTCTACTTGAACAATCAGATAACAGACTGGATGTTAATAGGCCAGAGGTTGTTCTTGCTTTGGGAAAATCTTCTGTGTCCATGAAGCTAATTGATAGACATTTTTCACGATGCTATGGTACTTCACTACAGCTAGATCAGCTTTTCAGTGGGAGTAGAAGAGCACAGCCCCTCTGCAGCGCATACAGCTGGATTAACTTACACCAGCTGGGAATTTAGCACTCATTTTCTGTATCTTGATCCACCCTATCTCAGGTATAAGTTGAAGTTCTACCTGGGCAATCCTAAATCCCTTCTTTATTGTGAGAAAGGAGGAAATTCATTTCAGAGAGGTTAAAATTTTACAAAGTTTGTGTACTTGCGAATAATTTATGAGGGGTTATATGTCTGATCGAAGATAAGAGCTCATGTACCTTGCTTTCCTGGCACAAAAAATAGGTCTTAACCTCCTACCACCACCCTTAAAAAAAAACAAAAAAAACCCAAAAAACCAAAAAACCCAAACAAAAAAAACCCTAGGAAAAAGTTCAGCACACTGCCTCAGATGCTGTGACGTTAGCACAAATTACAGTCAAAGGGCAAAGAGAAGATGGAGAATTCCAGATCTGGGACAAAATAAGTCAGCTGCAGTTAGGGAGGCTTTTCGTGCCTGTTGAAAGGAGAAGCTACTTTATATTTGAGAGACATCTCATGCTGCACGTCCCTTGTGACTTCATAACAAAAACTTCTTTTCACAACAGGATATGAAATAAGCATGAGAGATGTGAGCATGGTCTACTGTTTTCTAACTCATCTAATGAGAAACATTATCTCCAAATCACTCTTGGTTAGCTCTTAAACCATTTTGGCTACATTTTTATTATTTCTGAGAACTCAGAAGTATCATTACACCAGGACCTTCTCTGAATTCCCAATTTCCCAATTTGAATTTCCCAAACTGTTTGTTAAGGCTACAGAGCCACCAGATAGATGTGGGTGTTTGATGCTCTAATACCTGCCTCTGGAGATAAACACAGTCAGACTTCAGAGTTCTGTAAAAGGTGAGGGAGCTGAAACAAAAATCTTGTTAGATTTCCCTAGTTTATGTTCTTATGACCTGAATGTGGCATGCATTAGGGATGCAGACATGGTGAACTATACACTGTCTGCAGTGACAAACTATCTGCTGAGAAGAAAAGTCATGTGGTTGTCATGCATATCTGATCCTCTGATTATACATACACACACAAACTGTTAAAAGAAGGAGCTTCTCCAACAGAGAATGCTTCCAGCAGGATTAGACTTGCAAAACTCTGCAGATCTGTCCATTTTAGGGTATGAAGGCAAACCTTAAAGATTAATTCACACGATGGTCTGATATTCTCAGAGATGGGAAATTAAAAAGAGGGACAGGGAAAGGAAGTGAAGTCACACAGCAGCTTGTTTAGAAGACCTGAAAAAAGCTAAGGCAAACATCCTTCAAAGCTGGACACAGACCTGAAGTCACAATCAGCACAATGGAAGAACACAGAATTTTGCAAATTTGACTTTCAGCTGGCAGCTATGGCAGAACTTCTGATCCCATCTACCTTGGAATCTATTGCCGGCCAAAGGGGACCTGCCACCTCTGAAAATCAACCTGAATTTATTCCACACTTCTCTTCAAGATTCTGTGCACAAATTTGACTTGCATCAGATATGACTGACTTCACAAGGCAGACACACAGAAAACTTGAATTCAAGCTGATTCAAGACCTCTTCTGATTCTTCTGTTAACAGTGAACAAAAGAATCAAAACTGTCATCCTGCTTGTTACCTTTCTATGCAAAATAAATATTCATCATGTATTTCGCAACAATGAAGGTGCTTGGTCATAAATGTTGGGGTGGAAGGACATAGAAAGAAGTATTTATTGCAGCAGAGCTCTGTGTCTCACTGGTACACCTTTCCTGGAAAAGGTCACATCAAACATAATCATCCCCATGAAGTGCGATGCTCCCTCTTCCAGCATGTGACACAAAAGACCAGACTCATTCCTGCATCTGATGCTGTCTAGGCTATGGAAAAAGATATAGACAAGATCTTTCTGTCCTCCCTCTTGCCTGATGAAAGGCAAGATGCTTGTGTCATTTTGGAAAATGCTGCATAGAATCAGCATTTCCTAGGTTGGAAGGGACCTTTCAGAACACCAAGTCCAACCATTAACCTAACACCGACAAAAGCTGTCACAAAACCATATCGCTAAACACTATGTCTACCCATCTTTTAAAACCTCCAGGGATGGTGACTCAACCACTTCCCCGGGTAGCCTATTCCAATGCTTAATAACCCTTTCAGTGTAAAAAGTTTTCCTAATACCCAATCTAAACCTCCCTTGGCACAACTTGAGGTGGTTCCTCTTGTCCTATCGCTTGTTACTTGGGAGAAGAGACTGACCCCCACCTCGCTACAACCTCATTGCAGGTAGTTGCAGAGAGCAATAAGGTCTCCCCTCAGCCTCCTTTTCTCCAGGGTAAACAACCCCGGCTCCCTTGGCCTCTCCTCATAAGACTTATTCTCCAGACCCCTTACCAGCTTCATTGCCCTTCTCTGGACCTGCTCCAGCACCTTAATGTATTTCTTGTAGTGAGGGGCCCAAAACCGGACAGAGTACTCGAGGTGGGGCCTCACCAGTGCCGAGTACAGGGGGACGATCACTTCCCCAGTCCTACTCACCACACTATTCCTGATACAGGCCAGGATGCTCTTGGTCGCCTTGGCCACCTGGGCACACTGCTGGCTCATGTTCAGCCGACAGTCGACCAACACACCCAGGTCCTTTTCTGCCAGGCAGCTCTCCAGCCACTCTTCCCCAAGCCTGTATCGCTGCATGGAGTTGTTGTGGTCATCCAGCCAGTTTTTAACCCAGCGAAGAGTACTCCCATCCAAGCCATGGGGAGCCAGTTTCTCCAGGAGAACGGTTTGGGAAACCGTATCAAAGGCCTTACTAAAGTCCAGGTAAACAGCATGCACAGCCTTTCTCTCATCCACCAAGAAGGTCACTTTGTCATAGAAGGAGATCGGGTTTGTCAGGCAGGACCTGCCTTTCATGAACCCATACTGGCTGGGCCTGATCACCTGGTTGTCCTTCATGTGTCACATAATGGCACTCAGGATGATCTGTTCCATAACCTTCCCAGGCACCGAGGTCAGACTGACAGGCCTGTAGTTTCCTGGATCCTCCTTCCTGGATCCTCCTTCTGGATGGGTGTCACATTTGCTAGCCTCCAGTCAACTGGGACCTCCCTGGTTGGCCAGGACTGCTGGTAAATGATGGAAAGTGGCTTGGTGAACACTTTCCTTGCCATCACCTGTTGGATTATGGGGGATTCATTCTGCTCCCCGCCCCTATCTACTAGCTCAGGGGTCTGGGTACTCAGGGAACACCCGATTCTACTACTAAAGACGGAGGCAAAGAAGACATTACGTACCTGAAACTTTTCCTCAGCCTTTGTCACTGTGTTATCGCCCTCATCTACATCAACAGCATGCTGCTGTTATAGTTGTTGGGACATTTGACAATGGATTCGCCTATACGGCACCGGGCCTGTTGACATCAAATGGGAGGCACCTCTCTCGAAGGGAGAAGGGGTTTCTTGCACAAGAGATTGCAGGGTTGATTGACAGGGCTTTAAACTAGATGTGAAGGGGGAGGGGGTTAATAATATCAGGCTTGTCTGTGACAAGCTGTGCAGTAACACATCAGGGTTAGGGGGACAGGGTGCTAGTAAGGGCCTTCAACCTGTTGCCCTGAGCCATGCTGGTGACACTGCACTGCAGTCGAAGTCTTATGGAGATGATCTAGCAGCTCCTGAGGAAGTTGAAGTAAACAGAGAAACCTCTGTGAGACACCTCAAGGGGTGTTCCCTTAAAAAGGCAGCATAGCCACCAGCCCAGCTGAAGTGCCTCTACACGAATGCACGCAGCATGGGCAACAAACAGGAGGAGATGGAAGCTACCGTGCTCCTGGAAAGATATGATACAGTGGCCATCACTGAAACCTGGTGGGATGAATCCTACAACTGGAGTGCGGCTATTGAGGGCTACAAGCTGTTCAGAAGGGACAGGCAAGGAAGTAGAGGTGGAGGTGTCGCCCTCTATGTTAAGGAATGGATAGAGAGTGAGGAGATGTCCTAAAGCCCTCCCTGGGGTCAGATGAAGAGAGAGTTGAGAGCTTGTGGGTGAGGATCAAGGGGCAGGCCAATATGAGGGACACTGTAGTGGGTGTTTATTACAGGCCACCTGATCAGGATGGGGAAATTGATGAGGCCTTTTACAATCAGCTCAAAGTAGCCTCGCAATCGCAGGCTTTGGTTCTTGTGGGGGACTTCAACCACCCTGATATCTGCTGGAAAGGCTACACAGCCAGGCATCTACAGTCTAGGAGGTTCCTCCAGTGTATTGATGATAACTTCTTAACTCAGCTGGTGAAGGAACCAATGAGGAGAGAAGCACTACTGGACCTAGTGCTGACAAACAAAGAGGGACTGGTGGAGGACATAAAGGTTGGGGGCAACCTTGGTTGCAGCGACCATGGAAAGACAGAGTTCAGGATTGTGGGCAGTACGTGCAAAACAACAAGTAGGACTGAAACCTTGGATTTCAGGAGGGCTGATTTCGACCTCTTCAAGAAACTGCTAGGAGAAACCCCATAGGATAGGTCTCTGGAAGGTAGGAGGGCTCAAGAGAGCTGGTCGATATTCAAACATTGCTTTCTCCAAGCTCGGGATCGGTGCATCCCTAAGAGCAAGAAATCCGGCAAGGGAAGCAGGAGACCTGCGTGGTTGAGCAGGGAGCTTCTGAAAAAAATCAAGTGGAAGAAGGAAGTTTACACTGAGTGGAAGCAGGGACTGACCGCTTGGGAAGATTACAAGAATGCCGTTAGAGTATGCAGGGATGAAACGAGGAAAGACAAGGCCTCCTTGGAATTAAAATTGGAAAGGGATGTCAAAGTAAACAAGAAGGGTTTTTTCAACTATATTGGAGGCAAAAGGACAACGAGAGAAAATGTGGGCCCGCTGTTGAATGAGCCGGATGCCATGGTGACGGAGGATGCAGAGAAGGCGGAGTTGCTAAATGCTTTCTTTGCTTCAGTCTTTACTGCTCAGGCCAGCCCTCGGGAGCCACAGAATTTGGAAGAATCAGAGAAAGACTGGACAAAGGAAGCCTTTGCAGGAAGACCAAGTTAAGGAGCAGTTAAGTGAACTGGATACCCACAAGTCCATGGGTCCTGATGGGGTGCACCCGCGAGTGCTGAGGGAGCTGGCAGAAGTCATTGCTGAGCCGCTCTCCATCATCTTCGAAAGGTCCTGGAGAACAGGCGAGGTGCCTGAGGACTGGAGGAAAGCCAATGTCATCCCAGTCTTCAAGAAGGGCAAGAAGGAGGACCCGGGAAACTACAGGCCAGTCAGCCTCACCTCCATCCCTGGAAAGATGATGGAACGACTCGTTCTGGGCGTCATCTCAAAGCATATGGAGGAAAAGAAAGCTATCAGAAGTAGTCAACACAGATTCACCAAGGGGAAATCATGTCTGACTAGCCTGATAGCCTTCTACGATGGCATGACTGGTTGGATAGATGAGGGCGGGGCGGTGGATGTTGTCTACCTTGACTTCAGCAAGGCTTTTGACACAGTCTCCCACAGCATCCTCATAGGTAAGCTTAGGAAGTGTGGATTAGAAGAATGGACAGTGAGGTGGATGGAAAACTGGCTGAAAGACAGAGCTCAGAGGGTCATGATTAGTGGCACAGAATCTAGTTGGAGGTCCGTATCAAATGGTGTTCCCCAGGGGTCAGTACTGGGTCCAGTCCTCTTCAATATATTCATCAGTGACCTGGATGAGGGGATGGAGTGTACCCTCAGCAAGTTTGCTGACGATACAAAACTGGGAGGGGTGGCTGACACACCAGAAGCCTGTGCCCCCCATACAGTGAGACCTGGACAGGCTGGAGAGGTGGGCAGAGAGGAACCTGAGGCAAGTGTAGAGTGCTGCACCTGGGGAGGAATAACCCCATGCACCAGTACAGGCTGGGGCTGACCTGCTGGAGAGCACCTCTGAGGAGAAAGACCTGAGAGTCCTGGTGGACAATAGGATGACCATGCGCCAACAATGTGCCCTTGTGGCCAAGAAGGCCAATGGCATCCTGGGGTGCATCAGGAAGAGTGTGACCAGCAAGTTGTGGGAGGTCATCCTCCCTCTCTGTTCTACCCTGGTGAGGCCCCATCTGGAGTACTGTGTCCAGTTCTGGGCTCCCCAGTTCAAGAAGGACAGGCAACTGCTGGAGAGGGTACAGCAGAGGGCTACAAAGATGATTAGGGGCCTGGAGCATTTCCCTTACGAGGAGAGGCTGAGGGACTTGGGTCTTTTTAGTCTGGAGAAGAGAAGGCTGAGGGGGGATCTGATCAACGCCTATAGATACTTATAGGGAGGGTGTCAAGAGGACGGGGCCAGTCTTTTTTCAGTGGTGCCCAGTGACAGGACAAGAGGAAACGGGCACAAACTTGAACATAAGAAGTTCCACCTAAACACGAGGAGGAACTTCTTTACTTTGAGGGTGGCAGAGCACTGGAATAGGCTTCCGTAACTGTCTCCGTAACTGGAGACATTCAAAAGCTGCCTGGACAAGTTCCTGTGCAACCTGCTCTCGGTGGACCTGCTCTGGCAGGGGGGTTGGACTAGATGATCTCCAGAGGTCCCTTCCACCCCCATATCATTCTGTGATTCTGTGATTGAAGGACTGCCAGGCCAGTGACTGCATTTACACATTTTGAAAAAGGAGACGGGGAGAAGTAGTCTGCTGGAGCAGAAAGAGGGGGAATCATTTGTTCTTGACCCCATGCTTGTGTGGGTTTCCTTAGGTGCCTTCCCAGACATCAGTGATTTTAGATCCTGTTTATGTGAAAAGAGGGATCAAATCCTTCCTGAGCTCCTTGACCCTTTCCAGCCCATCATAGCAACTGCATGTATCCACATTGTCTCCAGTGAGAGTTCAGTCCTCAATTTCTGCAGGAGGACCAGTCTGTAGAGCTCACATGGTTCCTCTTATGTCCAGTCTAACAAGAAGTCAAGGGTGCCAATCCATGACAAGTTGTAAAATGTGCTCCAGAGAGCAGAAGGCCCTGGGGACAGTCTTCAGTACAGTTTTGCAATCCTTTGGGACTTTTGCACATGTGGTCTGAATACTCTGAACTACTGGGCTGTCATAACCTTAACCTTGTCAAAATCCACCACAGTCAGGTCTATAGCTGCAGCTGTAAGAATTACCCTGGATGGAGCAGGGGAATCCAAGTGAGAGGAGTCACACTGACTCAGGTTAGAAACCTGGTCATGGTACCTCCATACTTTGGAGCCAGTTGATGCCAGGGAAAAGAAACAAAACACACAGATCTGTTTCTTTCATGTCCATTTTTCTTTACTGAACACGATGACAGTGAGAGACCTTGGGGACAAGGTTGCAGGAAGCAGAGCAAATCACAGGGTTTTCAATTTTATAGTCTACCAGCGGGCAGAATGGCAGCTCTAAACTCGAAGAAATGTACCACTCTGACACTCATATGCCTCCTGTGAGCCAGATTCCTTTATTCTGTGTAAAACCAAGTGCATCAGTCGTCAGGGCAAGGAGACATTAAATACCTCCTCCCGCTTCCCAGCAACACCAGTCCTACAATGAGAGATCATCTCGAAATCACTGCCCCTGCAAGGAAATTATTTCTTGCATTTCCCAGTGCTCATCATCTTTTTTTTTTTTTTTTTTCCCCCATGGAAACGTTGTTATTTGAAGAAGAGGAGCCCGCTTTAAACAATTTACTCTGCTCTTACTGTGACAGAGTTTTATCTACCTGTCTTACTATTTTTCATGCAAGTTTTCTGGCTGCCCTGTGTCTAAATTCACAGAGCTTAACATAAACCTCACAAATAGGAAGTAGCCTAAAAGTAAGAGTATAAAGTTATTGGATATTTGACTTAAACCAGCTTCACAGTAGCTCTCCTCACCTTGCAATTCCACTTCCATCACCAAAATCCTTTGCTGAAATATGAGCCCTAAAGACACAGAACCTCACATTATAACAGAAAAAGAGTATGGTTTTCTGGGAGCCACCTGTGAGTGAGCATTTCAGTGTTTCACTTCTCGGTGATTTTTCAGCTGAAATTATTAGGTAAAATAATAACAATATATTCAGGCTGCAACAATGTCTCCCACTAATAATTTCCAAATTTTTTTAATCTTCCCCAAGGAAACTAATTTTTTTTCCAAACTTATTTTTATTAAAAAACTTTATTTTCCATGTGAAGCATCAATACAAATATTATCTCCATTGGTACAAATTAAATGTGTATAGCGGTTAAAATAGGCTTTGCTAAAACATAGTGATGAGCTAAATTCCATCAGCTGTATGCAATTTTCTGGAAAAGCTCTATTTTATTTTGGTGTTCAGATAAATGTCTCTCTTTCCTTCTCATTTAGCCTCCTGTAGTACCAATATAACATGCATGCAGGGATAGATGATTTCAAGGAACAAAATCTGACTTCACTTGCCCTAAAACAAACAACTCACCGACTGTTTTTAACCAAAGACTTCTTGAGATTTAAAACTCTCAGTCAACAGTTTGCTGAATCTGGCTGGTATCTATCTCAGCTGCATGGCTGGGAGTCTGGCACAAAAAAAAAAAAAAAAAAACAACGGAGGAAGAGGTCTTGCCTTGCCCTTTAGTTAAAACTATGGTGCAACTGGATATTAGGAGTGTGCCTCAGAGCACACCAAATGTACTTTGTCATGAATTCCCTGCCTGGTCCTGGAACTCCCCAGCTTTTCTTTGAATAGGTGAGACAAAGGACTAGTTTGAGATGATGGACTGACTTGGGACAGGGTGGTTGACTGAACTCTTACCCTTCACAACAAAGTATTTGACTAATTGGTGCAGCAGCTTTCCAAGTGAGGATTTTAGATGGTCCTGGAGATACCCCAGCTTAAATAGTCCCTGCTGTGCCCAGACCAATTCACAGACACTGTATGCAATTTTACATAAAGAAGACACTTGTAAATTGTCAATAGAAACCATTCCTACAGACTCAGAAATTGTCACATAGCACAGTCTTTTGCGCATAGTTTGGAGACGTAGCATACATATGTCGTGGTTTGGGCCAGACTGGCCACTGAGACAAATGACAGATGCTCTCCCCCACGTCTCTCTCCAAGGAGAGGAGAGAGAGAGATAAAGACATTGATGAGTTCAGAAAAAACCTAAACTACTTTCATGAAAATATTAATAAATTAATAAAAGAATAATACAAGAGAAAATAATGAAATATATACAATATACACAAAAGCGTATCAAGCTCCCAGGATGACGATCACGTCACCAGCAGGCACAGGGAAAAGTCCCAGACTAGACCCAATGACAGACGGGAGCTGGATTCCGGATCTGGAGTCAGGAATCCATGGATCCGGATCAAAGGCAGATGGACAGATAGGGTCCTCCTCGGACGTCGGCCACTGAAGAAAGAGGGCTGACTCTTTGATCCCTGTATATATTAACCAATCAGAGCGACAGATGGCCCCTCCCCCCCCCCCAAGGAAAAGAGAGGAGAGGAAGAGATAAAAGAGATTTATGAGTTTAGAAAAAACTAAACTACTTTAATGAAAATATTAATAAATAATGAAATAATAAATAATTAAAAAAAAAGAAAGAAAAAAAAAAATATACAGTATATACAAAACCGTATCAAGCTCCCAGGGTGATGATCACGTCACCAGCAGACACAGGGGAAAAGTCCCAGGCTGGACTTGGTGATGGACAGGAGCTGGATTCTGGATCTGGAGTCAGGATTGCTCGGATCGGGATCAAAGGCAGACGAACAGTTATTGGTTAATCTGGTCAAAACCACGACAGACTCTTGCTTATATTTATTGCTATAACAGCCAAGGTCAACTAACTTTGTTATTTGCCCGTTGGAGGGTCAGAAGCGGAAAAGCGTAGAGGGTTCACACCTGTGGGGAGGAGTGGACAGGACAGGTGACCCAAAACTGACCAACAGGGGTATTCCATCCCATCTGCCCCATGCTCAGTATAAAAGCTGAGGGATCAAAGAGTCAGCCCTCTTTCTTCAGTGGCCGACGTCCGAGGAGGACCCTATCTGTCCATCTGCCTTTGATCCGGATCCATGGATTCCTGACTCCAGATCCGGAATCCAGCTCCCGTCTGTCATTGGGTCTAGTCTGGGACTTTTCCCTGTGCCTGCTGGTGACGTGATCGTCATCCTGGGAGCTTGATACGCTTTTGTGTATATTGTATATATTTCATTATTTTCTCTTGTATTATTCTTTTATTAATTTATTAATATTTTCATGAAAGTAGTTTAGGTTTTTTCTGAACTCATCAATGTCTTTATCTCTCTCTCTCCTCTCCTTGGAGAGAGACGTGGGGGAGAGCATCTGTCATTTGTCTCAGTGGCCAGTCTGGCCCAAACCACGACATATGTATGCTACGTCTCCAAACTATGCGCAAAAGACTGTGCTATGTGACAATTTCTGAGTCTGTAGGAATGGTTTCTATTGACAATTTACAAGTGTCTTCTTTATGTAAAATTGCATACAGTGTCTGTGAATTGGTCTGGGCACAGCAGGGACTATTTAAGCTGGGGTATCTCCAGGACCATCTAAAATCCTCACTTGGAAAGCTGCTGCACCAATTAGTCAAATACTTTGTTGTGAAGGGTAAGAGTTCAGTCAACCACCCTGTCCCAAGTCAGTCCATCATCTCAAACTAGTCCTTTGTCTCACCTATTCAAAGAAAAGCTGGGGAGTTCCAGGACCAGGCAGGGAATTCATGACAAAGTACATTTGGTGTGCTCTGAGGCACACTCCTAATATCCAGTTGCACCATAGTTTTAACTAAAGGGCAAGGCAAGACCTCTTCCTCCGTTGTTTTTTTTTTTTTTTTTTTTGTGCCAGACTCCCAGCCATGCAGCTGAGATAGATACCAGCCAGATTCAGCAAACTGTTGACTGAGAGTTTTAAATCTCAAGAAGTCTTTGGTTAAAAACAGTCGGTGAGTTGTTTGTTTTAGGGCAAGTGAAGTCAGATTTTGTTCCTTGAAATCATCTATCCCTGCATGCATGTTATATTGGTACTACAGGAGGCTAAATGAGAAGGAAAGAGAGACATTTATCTGAACACCAAAATAAAATAGAGCTTTTCCAGAAAATTGCATACAGCTGATGGAATTTAGCTCATCACTATGTTTTAGCAAAGCCTATTTTAACCGCTATACACATTTAATTTGTACCAATGGAGATAATATTTGTATTGATGCTTCACATGGAAAATAAAGTTTTTTAATAAAAATAAGTTTGGAAAAAAAATTAGTTTCCTTGGGGAAGATTAAAAAAATTTGGAAATTATTAGTGGGAGACATTGTTGCAGCCTGAATATATTGTTATTATTTTACCTAATAATTTCAGCTGAAAAATCACCGAGAAGTGAAACACTGAAATGCTCACTCACAGGTGGCTCCCAGAAAACCATACTCTTTTTCTGTTATAATGTGAGGTTCTGTGTCTTTAGGGCTCATATTTCAGCAAAGGATTTTGGTGATGGAAGTGGAATTGCAAGGTGAGGAGAGCTACTGTGAAGCTGGTTTAAGTCAAATATCCAATAACTTTATACTCTTACTTTTAGGCTACTTCCTATTTGTGAGGTTTATGTTAAGCTCTGTGAATTTAGACACAGGGCAGCCAGAAAACTTGCATGAAAAATAGTAAGACAGGTAGATAAAACTCTGTCACAGTAAGAGCAGAGTAAATTGTTTAAAGCGGGCTCCTCTTCTTCAAATAACAACGTTTCCATGGGGGAAAAAAAAAAAAAAAAAAGATGATGAGCACTGGGAAATGCAAGAAATAATTTCCTTGCAGGGGCAGTGATTTCGAGATGATCTCTCATTGTAGGACTGGTGTTGCTGGGAAGCGGGAGGAGGTATTTAATGTCTCCTTGCCCTGACGACTGATGCACTTGGTTTTACACAGAATAAAGGAATCTGGCTCACAGGAGGCATATGAGTGTCAGAGTGGTACATTTCTTCGAGTTTAGAGCTGCCATTCTGCCCGCTGGTAGACTATAAAATTGAAAACCCTGTGATTTGCTCTGCTTCCTGCAACCTTGTCCCCAAGGTCTCTCACTGTCATCGTGTTCAGTAAAGAAAAATGGACATGAAAGAAACAGATCTGTGTGTTTTGTTTCTTTTCCCTGGCATCAACTGGCTCCAAAGTATGGAGGTACCATGACCAGGTTTCTAACCTGAGTCAGTGTGACTCCTCTCACTTGGATTCCCCTGCTCCATCCAGGGTAATTCTTACAGCTGCAGCTATAGACCTGACTGTGGTGGATTTTGACAAGGTTAAGGTTATGACAGCCCAGTAGTTCAGAGTATTCAGACCACATGTGCAAAAGTCCCAAAGGATTGCAAAACTGTACTGAAGACTGTCCCCAGGGCCTTCTGCTCTCTGGAGCACATTTTACAACTTGTCATGGATTGGCACCCTTGACTTCTTGTTAGACTGGACATAAGAGGAACCATGTGAGCTCTACAGACTGGTCCTCCTGCAGAAATTGAGGACTGAACTCTCACTGGAGACAATGTGGATACATGCAGTTGCTATGATGGGCTGGAAAGGGTCAAGGAGCTCAGGAAGGATTTGATCCCTCTTTTCACATAAACAGGATCTAAAATCACTGATGTCTGGGAAGGCACCTAAGGAAACCCACACAAGCATGGGGTCAAGAACAAATGATTCCCCCTCTTTCTGCTCCAGCAGACTACTTCTCCCCGTCTCCTTTTTCAAAATGTGTAAATGCAGTCACTGGCCTGGCAGTCCTTCAATCACAGAATCACAGAATGATATGGGGGTGGAAGGGACCTCTGGAGATCATCTAGTCCAACCCCCCTGCCAGAGCAGGTCCACCGAGAGCAGGTTGCACAGGAACTTGTCCAGGCAGCTTTTGAATGTCTCCAGTTACGGAGACAGTTACGGAAGCCTATTCCAGTGCTCTGCCACCCTCAAAGTAAAGAAGTTCCTCCTCGTGTTTAGGTGGAACTTCTTATGTTCAAGTTTGTGCCCGTTTCCTCTTGTCCTGTCACTGGGCACCACTGAAAAAAGACTGGCCCCGTCCTCTTGACACCCTCCCTATAAGTATCTATAGGCGTTGATCAGATCCCCCCTCAGCCTTCTCTTCTCCAGACTAAAAAGACCCAAGTCCCTCAGCCTCTCCTCGTAAGGGAAATGCTCCAGGCCCCTAATCATCTTTGTAGCCCTCTGCTGTACCCTCTCCAGCAGTTGCCTGTCCTTCTTGAACTGGGGAGCCCAGAACTGGACACAGTACTCCAGATGGGGCCTCACCAGGGTAGAACAGAGAGGGAGGATGACCTCCCACAACTTGCTGGTCACACTCTTCCTGATGCACCCCAGGATGCCATTGGCCTTCTTGGCCACAAGGGCACATTGTTGGCGCATGGTCATCCTATTGTCCACCAGGACTCTCAGGTCTTTCTCCTCAGAGGTGCTCTCCAGCAGGTCAGCCCCCAGCCTGTACTGGTGCATGGGGTTATTCCTCCCCAGGTGCAGCACTCTACACTTGCCTCAGGTTCCTCTCTGCCCACCTCTCCAGCCTGTCCAGGTCTCACTGTATGGGGGCACAGGCTTCTGGTGTGTCAGCCACCCCTCCCAGTTTTGTATCGTCAGCAAACTTGCTGAGGGTACACTCCATCCCCTCATCCAGGTCACTGATGAATATATTGAAGAGGACTGGACCCAGTACTGACCCCTGGGGAACACCATTTGATACGGACCTCCAACTAGATTCTGTGCCACTAATCATGACCCTCTGAGCTCTGTCTTTCAGCCAGTTTTCCATCCACCTCACTGTCCATTCTTCTAATCCACACTTCCTAAGCTTACCTATGAGGATGCTGTGGGAGACTGTGTCAAAAGCCTTGCTGAAGTCAAGGTAGACAACATCCACCGCCCCGCCCTCATCTATCCAACCAGTCATGCCATCGTAGAAGGCTATCAGGCTAGTCAGACATGATTTCCCCTTGGTGAATCTGTGTTGACTACTTCTGATAGCTTTCTTTTCCTCCATATGCTTTGAGATGACGCCCAGAACGAGTCGTTCCATCATCTTTCCAGGGATGGAGGTGAGGCTGACTGGCCTGTAGTTTCCCGGGTCCTCCTTCTTGCCCTTCTTGAAGACTGGGATGACATTGGCTTTCCTCCAGTCCTCAGGCACCTCGCCTGTTCTCCAGGACCTTTCGAAGATGATGGAGAGCGGCTCAGCAATGACTTCTGCCAGCTCCCTCAGCACTCGCGGGTGCACCCCATCAGGACCCATGGACTTGTGGGTATCCAGTTCACTTAACTGCTCCTTAACTTGGTCTTCCTGCAAAGGCTTCCTTTGTCCAGTCTTTCTCTGATTCTTCCAAATTCTGTGGCTCCCGAGGGCTGGCCTGAGCAGTAAAGACTGAAGCAAAGAAAGCATTTAGCAACTCCGCCTTCTCTGCATCCTCCGTCACCATGGCATCCGGCTCATTCAACAGCGGGCCCACATTTTCTCTCGTTGTCCTTTTGCCTCCAATATAGTTGAAAAAACCCTTCTTGTTTACTTTGACATCCCTTTCCAATTTTAATTCCAAGGAGGCCTTGGCTTTCCTCGTTTCATCCCTGCATACTCTAACGGCATTCTTGTAATCTTCCCAAGCGGTCAGTCCCTGCTTCCACTCAGTGTAAACTTCCTTCTTCCACTTGATTTTTTTCAGAAGCTCCCTGCTCAACCACGCAGGTCTCCTGCTTCCCTTGCCGGATTTCTTGCTCTTAGGGATGCACCGATCCCGAGCTTGGAGAAAGCAATGTTTGAATATCGACCAGCTCTCTTGAGCCCTCCTACCTTCCAGAGACCTATCCTATGGGGTTTCTCCTAGCAGTTTCTTGAAGAGGTCGAAATCAGCCCTCCTGAAATCCAAGGTTTCAGTCCTACTTGTTGTTTTGCACGTACTGCCCACAATCCTGAACTCTGTCTTTCCATGGTCGCTGCAACCAAGGTTGCCCCCAACCTTTATGTCCTCCACCAGTCCCTCTTTGTTTGTCAGCACTAGGTCCAGTAGTGCTTCTCTCCTCATTGGTTCCTTCACCAGCTGAGTTAAGAAGTTATCATCAATACACTGGAGGAACCTCCTAGACTGTAGATGCCTGGCTGTGTAGCCTTTCCAGCAGATATCAGGGTGGTTGAAGTCCCCCACAAGAACCAAAGCCTGCGATTGCGAGGCTACTTTGAGCTGATTGTAAAAGGCCTCATCAATTTCCCCATCCTGATCAGGTGGCCTGTAATAAACACCCACTACAGTGTCCCTCATATTGGCCTGCCCCTTGATCCTCACCCACAAGCTCTCAACTCTCTCTTCATCTGACCCCAGGGAGGGCTTTAGGACATCTCCTCACTCTCTATCCATTCCTTAACATAGAGGGCGACACCTCCACCTCTACTTCCTTGCCTGTCCCTTCTGAACAGCTTGTAGCCCTCAATAGCCGCACTCCAGTTGTAGGATTCATCCCACCAGGTTTCAGTGATGGCCACTGTATCATATCTTTCCAGGAGCACGGTAGCTTCCATCTCCTCCTGTTTGTTGCCCATGCTGCGTGCATTCGTGTAGAGGCACTTCAGCTGGGCTGGTGGCTATGCTGCCTTTTTAAGGGAACACCCCTTGAGGTGTCTCACAGAGGTTTCTCTGTTTACTTCAACTTCCTCAGGAGCTGCTAGATCATCTCCATAAGACTTCGACTGCAGTGCAGTGTCACCAGCATGGCTCAGGGCAACAGGTTGAAGGCCCTTACTAGCACCCTGTCCCCCTAACCCTGATGTGTTACTGCACAGCTTGTCACAGACAAGCCTGATATTATTAACCCCCTCCCCCTTCACATCTAGTTTAAAGCCCTGTCAATCAACCCTGCAATCTCTTGTGCAAGAAACCCCTTCTCCCTTCGAGAGAGGTGCCTCCCATTTGATGTCAACAGGCCCGGTGCCGTATAGGCGAATCCATTGTCAAATGTCCCAACAACTATAACAGCAGCATGCTGTTGATGTAGATGAGGGCGATAACACAGTGACAAAGGCTGAGGAAAAGTTTCAGGTACGTAATGTCTTCTTTGCCTCCGTCTTTAGTAGTAGAATCGGGTGTTCCCTGAGTACCCAGACCCCTGAGCTAGTAGATAGGGGCGGGGAGCAGAATGAATCCCCCATAATCCAACAGGTGATGGCAAGGAAAGTGTTCACCAAGCCACTTTCCATCATTTACCAGCAGTCCTGGCCAACCAGGGAGGTCCCAGTTGACTGGAGGCTAGCAAATGTGACACCCATCCAGAAGGAGGATCCAGGAAGGAGGATCCAGGAAACTACAGGCCTGTCAGTCTGACCTCGGTGCCTGGGAAGGTTATGGAACAGATCATCCTGAGTGCCATTATGTGACACATGAAGGACAACCAGGTGATCAGGCCCAGCCAGTATGGGTTCATGAAAGGCAGGTCCTGCCTGACAAACCCGATCTCCTTCTATGACAAAGTGACCTTCTTGGTGGATGAGAGAAAGGCTGTGCATGCTGTTTACCTGGACTTTAGTAAGGCCTTTGATACGGTTTCCCAAACCGTTCTCCTGGAGAAACTGGCTCCCCATGGCTTGGATGGGAGTACTCTTCGCTGGGTTAAAAACTGGCTGGATGACCACAACAACTCCATGCAGCGATACAGGCTTGGGGAAGAGTGGCTGGAGAGCTGCCTGGCAGAAAAGGACCTGGGTGTGTTGGTCGACTGTCGGCTGAACATGAGCCAGCAGTGTGCCCAGGTGGCCAAGGCGACCAAGAGCATCCTGGCCTGTATCAGGAATAGTGTGGTGAGTAGGACTGGGGAAGTGATCGTCCCCCTGTACTCGGCACTGGTGAGGCCCCACCTCGAGTACTCTGTCCGGTTTTGGGCCCCTCACTACAAGAAATACATTAAGGTGCTGGAGCAGGTCCAGAGAAGGGCAATGAAGCTGGTAAGGGGTCTGGAGAATAAGTCTTATGAGGAGAGGCCAAGGGAGCCGGGGTTGTTTACCCTGGAGAAAAGGAGGCTGAGGGGAGACCTTATTGCTCTCTGCAACTACCTGCAATGAGGTTGTAGCGAGGTGGGGGTCAGTCTCTTCTCCCAAGTAACAAGCGATAGGACAAGAGGAACCACCTCAAGTTGTGCCAAGGGAGGTTTAGATTGGGTATTAGGAAAACTTTTTACACTGAAAGGGTTATTAAGCATTGGAATAGGCTACCCGGGGAAGTGGTTGAGTCACCATCCCTGGAGGTTTTAAAAGATGGGTAGACATAGTGTTTAGCGATATGGTTTTGTGACAGCTTTTGTCGGTGTTAGGTTAATGGTTGGACTTGGTGTTCTGAAAGGTCCCTTCCAACCTAGGAAATGCTGATTCTATGCAGCATTTTCCAAAATGACACAAGCATCTTGCCTTTCATCAGGCAAGAGGGAGGACAGAAAGATCTTGTCTATATCTTTTTCCATAGCCTAGACAGCATCAGATGCAGGAATGAGTCTGGTCTTTTGTGTCACATGCTGGAAGAGGGAGCATCGCACTTCATGGGGATGATTATGTTTGATGTGACCTTTTCCAGGAAAGGTGTACCAGTGAGACACAGAGCTCTGCTGCAATAAATACTTCTTTCTATGTCCTTCCACCCCAACATTTATGACCAAGCACCTTCATTGTTGCGAAATACATGATGAATATTTATTTTGCATAGAAAGGTAACAAGCAGGATGACAGTTTTGATTCTTTTGTTCACTGTTAACAGAAGAATCAGAAGAGGTCTTGAATCAGCTTGAATTCAAGTTTTCTGTGTGTCTGCCTTGTGAAGTCAGTCATATCTGATGCAAGTCAAATTTGTGCACAGAATCTTGAAGAGAAGTGTGGAATAAATTCAGGTTGATTTTCAGAGGTGGCAGGTCCCCTTTGGCCGGCAATAGATTCCAAGGTAGATGGGATCAGAAGTTCTGCCATAGCTGCCAGCTGAAAGTCAAATTTGCAAAATTCTGTGTTCTTCCATTGTGCTGATTGTGACTTCAGGTCTGTGTCCAGCTTTGAAGGATGTTTGCCTTAGCTTTTTTCAGGTCTTCTAAACAAGCTGCTGTGTGACTTCACTTCCTTTCCCTGTCCCTCTTTTTAATTTCCCATCTCTGAGAATATCAGACCATCGTGTGAATTAATCTTTAAGGTTTGCCTTCATACCCTAAAATGGACAGATCTGCAGAGTTTTGCAAGTCTAATCCTGCTGGAAGCATTCTCTGTTGGAGAAGCTCCTTCTTTTAACAGTTTGTGTGTGTATGTATAATCAGAGGATCAGATATGCATGACAACCACATGACTTTTCTTCTCAGCAGATAGTTTGTCACTGCAGACAGTGTATAGTTCACCATGTCTGCATCCCTAATGCATGCCACATTCAGGTCATAAGAACATAAACTAGGGAAATCTAACAAGATTTTTGTTTCAGCTCCCTCACCTTTTACAGAACTCTGAAGTCTGACTGTGTTTATCTCCAGAGGCAGGTATTAGAGCATCAAACACCCACATCTATCTGGTGGCTCTGTAGCCTTAACAAACAGTTTGGGAAATTCAAATTGGGAAATTGGGAATTCAGAGAAGGTCCTGGTGTAATGATACTTCTGAGTTCTCAGAAATAATAAAAATGTAGCCAAAATGGTTTAAGAGCTAACCAAGAGTGATTTGGAGATAATGTTTCTCATTAGATGAGTTAGAAAACAGTAGACCATGCTCACATCTCTCATGCTTATTTCATATCCTGTTGTGAAAAGAAGTTTTTGTTATGAAGTCACAAGGGACGTGCAGCATGAGATGTCTCTCAAATATAAAGTAGCTTCTCCTTTCAACAGGCACGAAAAGCCTCCCTAACTGCAGCTGACTTATTTTGTCCCAGATCTGGAATTCTCCATCTTCTCTTTGCCCTTTGACTGTAATTTGTGCTAACGTCACAGCATCTGAGGCAGTGTGCTGAACTTTTTCCTAGGGTTTTTTTTGTTTGGGTTTTTTGGTTTTTTGGGTTTTTTTTGTTTTTTTTTAAGGGTGGTGGTAGGAGGTTAAGACCTATTTTTTGTGCCAGGAAAGCAAGGTACATGAGCTCTTATCTTCGATCAGACATATAACCCCTCATAAATTATTCGCAAGTACACAAACTTTGTAAAATTTTAACCTCTCTGAAATGAATTTCCTCCTTTCTCACAATAAAGAAGGGATTTAGGATTGCCCAGGTAGAACTTCAACTTATACCTGAGATAGGGTGGATCAAGATACAGAAAATGAGTGCTAAATTCCCAGCTGGTGTAAGTTAATCCAGCTGTATGCGCTGCAGAGGGGCTGTGCTCTTCTACTCCCACTGAAAAGCTGATCTAGCTGTAGTGAAGTACCATAGCATCGTGAAAAATGTCTATCAATTAGCTTCATGGACACAGAAGATTTTCCCAAAGCAAGAACAACCTCTGGCCTATTAACATCCAGTCTGTTATCTGATTGTTCAAGTAGAACAAGATGTTAAAATGAGCATTGTGCAATTTGATAGGAAAGTATTTGAGACCTGTTGTTTGTGTGATGGGTTGTGTACCTGATTGCAAAACTTTATTTATTTTGTATCTGTAACAAAAAAACCCAACTTGTATCTCCTTTCAATGGGTTGACCAGGAAACAGCCATCTGATGCAGATGTTTGGCTGTCTTTATGTACATATATCCTGGACCTGAGGAGAGCAGACTTTGGCCTCTTGAGGGACCTGATTGGTAGGGTAACATGGGGAAAAGTACTGGAGGGGAGAGGGGCCCAAGAAAGCTGGTTAGTATTCAAAGATCACCTCCTCCAAGCTCAGGAGCTGTGCATCCCAAAAAAGAAGTAGTCAGACAAAAAAGCCAGGAGGTCTGCATGGATGTACAAGGAGCTCCTGGATAAGCTCAAAAACAAAAAGGAGGCCTACAGAGGGTGGAAGCAAGGATGGGTAGACTGGGTGGAATATAGAGAAACTGTCCGAGTGGCCAGGAACCAGATTAGGCAAGCTAAAGCCCAGACACAACTAAATATGGCCAGGGACATCAAGGGCAGCAAGAAAAACTTCTATGTCAGGGATAAAGGCAAGACTAGGGAAGATGTGGGCCCTCTCCGGAAGGAAACAGGAGACGTGGTCACCCAGGATATGGAAAAGGCTGAGGTACTGAATGACTTTTTTGCCTCGGTCTTCACCGGCAAGGGCTCTAACCACGCCGCCCAAGTCACAGAAGGCAAAAACAGGGGCTATGAGAATGAAGAACCGCCCACTATCAGGTTCGAGACCATCTAAGGAACCTGAAGGTGCATAAGTCCATGGGACCTGATGAAATTCAACCACAGGTCCTGAGGGAACTGTCAGATGAAGTTGCTAAGCCACTTTCCATTATGTTTGAGAAGTCGTGGCACTCTGATGAAGTTCCCGCTGACTGGAAAAGGGGAAACATAGCGCCCATCTTCAAAAAGGGATAAAAGGAAGACCCGGGGAACTACAGGCCAGTCAGTCTCACCTCTGTGCCCAGCAAGATCATGGAGCAGATCCTCCTGGAATCTCTGCTAAGGCACATGGAAAATAAGGAGGTGACTGGTGATAGCCAACATGGCTTCACCAAGGGCAAGTCATGCCTGACAAATTTGGTGGCCTTTTATGATATTGCCACAGCATTGGTAGATAAGGGGAGAGCAACAGATGTTATCTACCTGGACTTGTGCAAAGCATTTGACACTGTCCCACATGACATCCTGGTCTCAAAATTGGAAAGTCACGGATTTGATGGATGGACCACTCGGTGGATAAGGAACTGGCTGGGTGGCTGCTGTCAAAGGGTTGTGGTCAATGGCTCAATGTCCAAGTGGAAGCCAGTGACGAGTGGCATTCCTCAGGGGTCAGTACTGGGACCAGTGCTGTTTAACATCTTTGTTGGAGACATGGACAGTGGGATAGAGTGCACCCTCAGCAAGTTTGCCGACGACACCAAACTGTGTGGTGCGGTTGACATGCTGGAGAGAAGGGATGCCATCCAGAAGGACCTGGACAGGCTTGAGAGTTGGGCCCATACAAACCTCATGAAATTCAACCAGGCCAAGTGCAGGGTCCTGCACCTGGGACATGGCACTCCCAGGCACAAATACAGATTGGGTGGAGAATGGTTGGAGAGCAGCCCTGAGGAGAAGGACTTGGGGGTGTTGGTGGATGAGAAGCTCAACATGAGCCAGCAGTGTGCACTGGCAGCCCAGAAAGCCAACCGCATCCTGGGCTGCATCAAGAGAAGTGTGGCCAGCAGGTCACGGGAGGTGATTCTGCCCCTCTCCTCTGCGCTCATGAGACCCCACCTGGAGTACTGTGTCCAGCTTTGGAGTCCTCAACACAGGAAGGACATGGACCTGTTGGAAGGGGTCCAGCGGAGGGCCACGAAGATGATCAGAGGGCTGGAGCACCTCTCCTCTGAAAACAGGCTGAGAGAGTTGGGATTGTTCAGCTTGGAGAAGAGAAGGCTCCGGGGACACCTTATAATGACCTTCCAGTACCTGAAGGGGACCTACAGGAGAGATGGGGAGGGGCTCTTTATCAGGGAATATAGAGATAGATCGAGGGGTACTGGCTTTAAATTGGAAGAGGGGAGATTTAGATTAGATATCAGGAAGAAATTCTTTACTGTGAGGGTGGTGAGACACTGGAACAGGTTGCCCAGGGAGTTTGTGGATGCCCCATCCCTGGAAGTGTTCAAGACCAGGCTCTGAGCACCCTGCTCTAGTGGGAGGTGTTCCTGCCCATGGCAGGGGGGTTGGAACTCGATGATCTTCAAGGTCCCTTCCAACTCTAACCATTCTATGATTCTACATTCCCCCCCCTGTTCGCTACATCCTAGCGTGTGCATTCTCTAGTTGGACTTACTGAGGACTTACTAAGCTTGACTTACTGACTTCCACCTCAGTCAGACTTTGTACAGCCCAAGATGTCCTTTTGTTGTCCCAAAGAGGGGTCATTTACATGGTGTGCAGACGCCAATATATACACAGAGTAGAGGTATTATCTATTTATTTCATTTCTGCAGAGATGGGTGCTAGGTGGTAATCCACTAAGCTAGCACACCGGCCTAAAAACTCTTTGGAATATTTATACTGTTCAAATACACGTTCTTAGTTATAATTATTGGTTACTAGCTTATATTAATAATTTCTATTGGTTAGTACAGTGTCTCTCTTTCATTTAAAGTTACAAGGTCCATTAATTGATGTTCGCATGCTCCAGTACTGGGTGGTGGCGGTGGGGTAGTCCAATTCGGTCTCCAGTTGAGTTGGTGTTCGCGATCTACCATTGCCACCTTTACCTTTCCCCCAGTTACTGCAATTTTTTGTTGACTTTATGCCTTATCCAGCAGCTGTCTGGTTTTCAGCCAGTTTTGGTGTCTCCTGTTGTGGGATGTTCCTTATTATTAGCCTTCTGTTCTTCTTCAAGGGCATATTCATTAGCAAGGCATTTATTGTTTATACGAAGTGTCTGGTTTCACAGGGCTTTGTGACCTTTTTACAGCTCTTTATTCTTACCTAGTGAGAGATTCTACCTTCTAATATATATTTTACCCTTTTAAAAGTATTTTCTACATTCTTAAAATACATCACTTTGGTTAAAAACCTTACATAAAGAGATTGCAGGCTGCTCGGTGCAGTTCTACATGAGCATATTAACAGCTTTCCTGGTGGGTTTTTATTTCTTCAACCAGGTCTTTAGCCCAACACCTTTATTCTTGTCATGTTATTTATGTTCCAAAGGACATTTCTCACACATTTCAAGTAGCCTATGAGTCAGTATTTTTAAATTTGAAATTAGGTTCCTAAAACTATATTCAGGAATATAAATACCGTCACAGTTTTGGAAAGTGTTAAATTTCCTGCAAATGTCACTGAACCAGAGTTTTAAAATTAAATTAGCTTGTAATATATAGCTACTTTCCAGAAGATATTTCTCTGAAAATATATAGGGGAAGAATGAAAAATCAGGAATCGGTAATCAAAAATAAAACTTTCAGGTGCCCAAATCTTCTACATCATTGCTGGTTGTGTTTTTGATGTTTGTGTATTGTTTTCTTTTCATCAAAATGAAAACCCACACAAAGGCTCTGACAAGCAGTAAAAAGGAATTTGTGTTCCTTTCCCAGTTTTTTCTTTACAGGAATTGCTTCGCTTTTATAAATGTTTTTTGACATTTTGAATACAAAAAAATAATATGCCTAAAAGATTTCAAAATGGGCACTGCAAATTTGCAACACGTCCCAGTGATGCAGTTTAAAAGAGGAGCTTTGGTCACAAAGGTGTTTTTGTGCTTTTCAGTAATAAGCTATTACTTTAATTTTTGCTTTTGATTTTGGAAACTTTTGGTTTCTTCTACAGCCTGATTCAGGAAATATCTGTACCCTGAACAACATTTCATAAACACATGCTTAGTCCAGACATTGTTTTAAATTGCCTCCAAATGAACAGGAGCACAGTATTGAAGCCGGTATTAAACATTGCTTCCTGGTAAGGTTCTGACCAGGGATGGATTTAAATACACACTGAAGTCATGTATTCACCCTGTCTCAGACCATGCATTGTATGTGAAACTATAATTCCCTTGAACACATGGGATGCAGTACAAAAATTTTTGAAGTTGCCTATGAACTAACGTGAAATGAATAAACTTAATACACCTCAACCTTAAAATGAGATGAACAACTATCCCTAATTAATCTGCTCTTTCATTTAAGTCCAAGCAACTCTTCCTGGAGCTTTTTCCTGATTTGGGTTTCTCATCCCTGTTACCAAACACCGGCTGAATTACCACACCATTTCATCATTGAAGTGAGATGCTCCAACTAGCCTATGAGTAGGAGACAGAAATAAAATGTACTGATTAGATAAACGTGGCAGAGCCCCAGCGACCAGCAGGAGCTGCTGTACATAATTTGGGGTCTTGCAGAGTCAAGATGATGGATCTGGGTCTAAGGCTGTGTCGGGTTGAATGTGTTTTGATGTCTTTATATGTTCCCCTAAACATCAAGTAATGTTTGTCTCACAAAAAAAAACCAGGAGGGAAACTCTTTCCTAGCAATGTTCCTGCTCTCACTTCCAGCCTCTGTTCCTTTTGTTTGGTTGGTTCAGCCAAAAAGGAAATAAAAATGGGTATTGAAAATATCTAGGGTAAAAAAAGTGCTCCGAGTGACTTTCAATCTGCTACTCCGCATTGCCATAGGCAGGTGAGATGGGAGCAGAAAGGGTTCAGGACAACAGTCCACAGCCAGGGAAAAGCCGATGCCAGGGTGCACCAAATTTCTGGGTTGTGCAGTTATATTTGAGATCAAAGATGTATTCAGGGTAAATATTTTGGGTAACACCTGCAGAAATGGTGAAAAATTCCCCAGATCATGAATGGTAACTGAGAAGAGCTGAACTCTGTACACCACAGGGGCTGTCGTGTGTTCTTCTGCAACCTGGTAATGTTTTTACACACCCTTCTAACAAATGCCTGTTTTGCTGAAATCTTTACTGGTGCTGCATGCACCGACAGGCATAGATGCAGGCCACCTCTGGAGAAAAAAAGGCCTCTCACATCTTAATTCTTGTTTTATAAAATCCTGTATGTTAGGTAGGCACCTAGCTTCAGACTCACCAAATATTGCATTTTTTGCCAAACTCTGATCTCTTATAGCAGAGCACATATGTGGTTTTTTTTCAGGGCAGACGTTGATATAGTTCCTTCCTTCAGCAGGTTTTTTGTTTTCCTTTTTATCTCTTTCTTAATAAGGATAAATCTGCTAAATCCTGTAAGGTACTGGGAAGTCACGGGTGCCCTTACAGCAAAGTAGTATCAGTTGCCTTGAGAAAACCAACTATTAAAGGAAAAGCAAATAAGATTTAATAGAAAATTATGATCCTTTCCTTCGAGTGCAATATAACCACTGTCTAGTATACAGGTCCCCTTTCCACAAGAAGAGACACCTAACAGGCAGGTATAATTTTCCAATCAGTGGATTTGTTCCAGTCTCTCTACATAAAATACAGAGATACCAAATGATTTGTACAGAACTACTTAGCTTTTCTTTTAAACTTCACAAAACTTTTCCAGAAGAGAAAACCTCAAATGCAAATGTTATCAGATATGTTTCTTGCTTGCTTATAGGTTACTCAAGATCATTTATTTGGTTTATCATTTAGTGGTAGCAAGTACTTTTTGACTTTTTTTCTTTTTTATCCATTTGTTTCAGAATGAAATCTTGAATCATGTTTATTATCAGATCACTACCTTTATAGCTAACCCTTTGTTGATTACAAGTCTTCGGTACATTTTCTTGTGCAAGTAGGCTATGAGTTCAGGGTGGGATCAGCAGACCTTATCTGTGCTCATAAATGTGGATTTTTGCCTATGGGAACAAAAATCCAGGTATAGACACATACATCTCAGCGGTAACAGCCTATGCTGCAAAGATGGGATCGGGTGGGGCTTCTTTTTGTGCATCTTTGCATGACTCAAACACTACGGATCATACTTACAAAGCCTTTTTTTGTTTTTCTCCCCGGAAAACCATAGGGCAAACCAAAGGTCAAAGGTGTCCAGGAAGGCTAGACATTTTTCAAGAAGGAAATCTTAAAGATGCAGGAGCAGGCGGTCTTCATGTGCTGAAAAATAAGCCATTGGGGAAAAAAACCAGCCTAGCTGAACAGAGAGATATGGTTACAAATCAGGGAAAAAAGGAGAGTTTATGGCCTTTGGAAGAAGGGACAGGCCACTCGGGAAGACTACAAAGATGTTGTAAGGCTATGTAGGGAGAAAATTAGAAGGGCCAAAGCCCAACTAGAACTCAACATGGCTTTCGATGTTAAGAACAATAAAAAGAATTTCTATAAATACATTAGTAATAAAAGGAGGACTAAGGAGAATCTCCATCCTTTATTAGATAGGGATGGTAACATGGTGACAAAGGATGAGGAGAAGGCTGAGGTACTTAATGCCTTCTTTGCCTCAGTCTTTAGAACTAGGACCAGTTGTTCCCTGAGTACCCAGACCCCTGAGCTAGTAGATAGGGGCGGGGAGTAGAATGAAGTCCCAGTAATCCAAAGGGAGATGGCGAGGGACCTGCTACAGCACCTAGACATGCACAAGTCTATGGGGCTGGATGGAATCCGCCTGAGGGTACTGAGGGAGCTGGCAGAAGTGCTCACTGAGCCACTTTCCATCATTTTCCAGCAGTCCTGACAAACTGGGGAGGTCCCAGTGGGCAAATGTGATGCCCATCCAGAAGGAGGATCCAGGAAACTACAGGCCTGTCAGTCTGACCTCGGTGCCTGGGAAGGTTATGGAACAGATCATCCTGAGTGCCATTATGTGACACATGAAGGACAACCAGGTGATCAGGCCCAGCCAGTATGGGTTCATGAAAGGCAGGTCCTGCTTGACAAACCCGATCTCCTTCTATGACAAAGTGACCTGCTTGGTGGATGAGGGAAAGGCTGTGCATGCTGTTTACCTGGATTTTAGTAAGGCCTTTGATACGGTTTCCCAAATCGTTCTCCTGGAGAAACTGGCTGCCCATGGCTTGGATGGGAGTACTCTCGACTGGGTAAAAAACTGGCTGGAGGGCTGGGCCCAGAGAGTGGTGGTGAATGGAGTTAAATCCAGTTGGAGGCCGGTCATGAGTGGTGTTCCCCAGGGCTCAGTATTGGGGCCGGCTCTCTTTAACATCTTCATCAGTGATCTCGACAAGGGGATTGAGTGCACCCTCGGTAAGTTTGCGGACGACACCAAGCTGGGTGGGAGTGTCGACCTGCTTGAGGGTAGAAAGGCTTTGCAGAGGGATCTGGAAAGGCTGGATCAATGGGCCGAGGCCAATGGGATGAGGTTCAACAATGCCAAGTGCCGGGTCCTGCACTTGGGTCACAACAACCCCATGCAGCGCTACAAGCTTGGGGAAGAGTGGCTGGAAAGCTGCCTGGCAGAAAAGGACCTGGGGGTGTTGGTCGACTGTCGGCTGAACATGAGCCAGCAGTGTGCCCAGGTGGCCAAGGCGGCCAAGAGCATCCTGGCCTGTATCAGGAATAGTGTGGTGAGTAGGACTAGGGAAGTGATCGTCCCCCTGTACTCGGCACTGGTGAGGCCCCACCTCGAGTACTGTGTCCAGTTTTGGGCCCCTCACTACAAAAAAAGACATTGAGGTGCTGGAGCAGGTCTAGAGAAGAGCAACAAATCTGGTGAGGGGTCTGGAGAACAAGTCTTATGAGGAGGGACTGAGGGAGCTGGGGTTGTTCAGCCTAGAGAAAAGGAGGCTGAGGGGAGACTTTATCGCTCTCTACAAGTCCCTTAAAGGAGGTTGTGGAGAGGTGGGGGTCGATCTCTCAAGTAAGAGGCGATAGGACAAGAGGAAATGGCCTCAAGTTGCACCATGGGAGGTTCAGATTGGGTATTAGGAAAACTTTTTACACTGAAAGGGTTATTAAGCATTGGAATGGGCTGCCCAGGGAAGTGGTTGAGGCACCATCCCTGGAGGTGTTCAAAAGACGGGTAGACGTAGTGCTTAGTGATAAGGTTTAGTGATGTTTTTTGTCAGAGTTAGGTTGCTGGTTGGACTAGATGATCTGAAAGGTCCCTTCCAAGCTAGACAATTCTATGATTTAATGGATACCTGCCGCGATGGAGAGACGGGACGCAGCTTGATGCAAGCAAGATGTCGATTTTATTATAATTCTTTACATACATTTATACTAGTCCTAAGGTAGCGTGTTCTAAGCTAATTGGTTCACATTCCACATTAGGCATTCACAGATTGGCTAATGCTGATGCTAATGCAAAAAGTATTTTTCTAAACACTTAGTTCTTCTAATTATATAAATCTATCTTGAGCAAGGACAATAGTTTCTCTTTTACAGGATAATTGTTTTACAGTCTCACCAGCTGTCCTTGTAGGAAGTCAGTACTCCCTATTCTGAAAGTTTTTATCTTATCCTTCCCAGGGCCTGTGGCCAACAAGTTCCAGCACATTTTCTTTTATCAACTGAGCAGTGCTGGGGGTTTTGCTGAGACCAGCCGAATCCTGTCCCACATCTCCCCCTTCTTGTTGCACAGTAAGAACTCTTTTTATGGAGCGTGCTATCAATCCTTGTAAGCATTGCAACAAACACGGCAAAAAAAGTAACAAGAAAACAAAGACAGCCAAAGCATACATAATCATTTTCACAAGACTCCTTAACCACCCTGACAATCCCCATCCTTCAAAAAGTTTATCTAACCAATCCCAACTGTCGCTTTGTCGAAGCTTAGAGACCCCAGCTTTGAGCTGCTGGATGATTGTGGTAGGGATTCACGGAAGGGTCGTACACTCTTTGCCGGGATCCATCGGGGGCCTTTGTGGAGACACAAGCATAGCCTCTGCCCCATGTGATAAGGGGATATGGTCCCATGATCTTACCTGTTTCCGGATCACAAACCAACACGGGGGCTTTGACTCGCACCTCAAGTGAAGCATTCGTGTTAAAATGTCGGACTATCGGAGGGTTGCTATCTAACAAAGAGCAATTCAAAAAGTTAAAAACATACAAAGCTTTCTGCAGACGTTCCTCAGGAGTAGCAGTTCCTACTCCCCCTTTTTGTTGTTGTAACAAACGCTTCAATGATTGGTGAGAGCGTTCAATTAGAGATTGACCTGTAGGGGAATAAGGAATACCAGTAATGTGAGTCACACCCCAGGAGTCAAAAAATGCTTTTGTTGCCGTAGAGACATAAGCAGGACCGTTGTCCGTCTTTATTTGTGAAGGTATACCTAAAGTAGCAAAAGCGCGCATCAAGTGTTTGCGGACATCACGTGCCTTCTCTCCTGTGTGGCAAGAAGCAAATAAAGCACCTGAAAAGGTGTCAATGAAGGAATGGACATATTTCAATTTACCAAACTCTGGATAATGCATAACATCTGTTTGCCATAGCTGTAGACTCTGCAGTCCTCTGGGATTAACTCCTCCTGCGACTGACGGGAAAGAATGCCTTTGGCAGTCAGGACATACTGCGATAATGTTAGACGCTTGTTGAGAGGTAAGTCCAAACTGCTGTTTGAGACCTCCAGCATTCTGGTGAAAAAAGGAATGGCTGAGTTTAGCCTGTGCCACGCGATCCGGCAACACCTGTACTGGTAATGTCAGCAAATCGGCTCGTCGATTCCCTTCTGCAATAAAACCAGGTAGAGAAGTGTGTGATCTGACATGCATAACAAAATAGGGGTGAGGGCGAGAGTCCAAGAGAAAGATAAGTTCTTGTAATAAAGCAAATAGGTCAGAATGTGGGACGTTGCGTAACACAGATGCTTCAGCTCGCTCAACAATCCCCGCAACATAGGCTGAATCAGTGATGAGATTAAGCGGTGTGGACCACCTCCGAAAAACTCGAACAACCGCAGTTAACTCCACTATCTGGGGAGAACCAGGAACAGTCTCTATGTCCGAGTCCCAGCGTTCATGCTGGTTGTCCCACCATAAAATGACTGATTTGTGCGATTTTCCAGACCCGTCTGTAAATACAGTAAGGGCTTGTAATGGCTGATCACTCCTTTTCGGCTTGGGTATCAAGCGAAAATCGACATTAAGCAGCTTATGCGAAGGTGGGTGGGATGTGAGTTGACCCCTATAGTCTGCCAACGCCATAATAAAGGTGTCTGACTGCTGATAAAGCCATTGTAGATACATATTTGTCACAGGTAAGCAAATACAAGCAAAGTCTATTCCTGATAACGTTAACAAGCATTGCCTGGCTTTAATTATCAAAGAAGCAAACATCTCATGCTGCGTCGAAATGGTTTTTGTAGATTGATTCGACAAGAAAACCCATTCGATAATCAGCAGTGGGTCTGATTTTTGAGAGTCCCATTGAAATATTAGTGCATGAGGCTGTCGAGCGGGGTTTAAAATAATTAGATAAAAAGGTAGTTTGGGAGCCCACCGGTGTGCTTGTTTAAGAGTGATTGCGGTAGCAACCTTTTGTAAGGAGTCAATGGCCTCAGGATCAAGACTGCGGTGGGAACGCAAGTCAGTATCTCCTTTAAGCAGTTCGAATAAAGGACCTAAGTCCGCATTAGAAATTCCCAACAGCGGTCGGACCCAATTGATTGTTCCCAGCAATTTTTGCACATCATGCAAGTTTTTTATATCTGTCTGTATCTGTAAAGGTTGAGGAACTATAGTTTGAGCCCTTATGCGCCAGCCTAAATATTTCCACGGCGGTGTTTTCTGAATTTTTTCCGGCGCGATACAGAGGCCTGCCGAATTAACGGCAGCCGTGACAAGGGCTACAGCTTCCTCCATGACCTCGTGATGTTGTGCAGCCACCAGGATATCATCCATATAGTGGTACAATAAGACACTAGACATTGCAGTCCTGACTGGACTAAGCACTTTGGCTACATACCATTGGCATATCGTGGGGCTATTTTTCATTCCTTGTGGCAGCACAACCCACTGGTATCTTTGTAACAGAGCTTGCATGTTGACGCTTGGAACTGAAAAAGCAAATTTAGGAGCATCATTTGGATGCAGAGGAATATTAAAAAAACAGTCTTTGAGGTCAATAACAGTCAAATGCCAATCTCGAGGAATCATAGTAGGGGACGGGAGTCCGGGTTGTAGGGCTCCCATGTCTTCCATAGCATCATTAATTTTTCTAAGGTCATGGAGCAAGCGCCACTTGCCGGTCTGTTTTTTAATAACAAAAACCGGTGAGTTCCATGGACTAGTAGAAGGTACAATATGTCCTTTCATTAGTTGCTCCGTAACTAATTCTTGAAGGGCGCGAAGCTTTTCTAAAGGTAGGGGCCATTGATCTACCCAAATGGGGACATCGGTTTTCCAGGTTAATTTTAGGGTGTCGCGCATTTCAATGGCCCCACCTAAAAATGGGTTCGAATGGACATTCCCCATTGTGATAGTACGTCACGCCCCCATAAAATCATGGGAACAGGTAATACAAAAGGTTTGACAGAGGCTATACGTCCTTCTGGGCCTTGAATTTGGATTAATTCCAAGCTTTGGTGGCTGCTGCCGGTTCCACCGATCCCAGCTAACGCCTGGGAAATATTGGCTAGGGGCCACTGTGGGGGCCATTTAGCTTGAGATATTACTGTAACATCAGCCCCGGTGTCAATAATTCCGTTTAACACCACCTGCTGCCCTCCGCGAATGAGGGTGCATTGGCATATAGGCCGTTTTTGGGAGAGAGACTGTACCCATAAGATTTGTGGGCTCCCCGTAGATCCGAACCCACCCTGCCTTTGTTGGAGCTGACTAGAAATTGGGCAACTTGTGCCTGTGGGAATCAGTATCAATTGCGCTATACGGCTATCTTTCGGTACAGTGCAAGGAGGAAACGGGGTCCATGCCATAATCTTAATTTCATCAGTGCTATCAGAGTCAATAACACCTGGTAACACAAAAAGCCCTGACAATGTTGTAGATGATCTTCCTAATAATAAGGCTTGTGTTTTAGGGGGTAAAGGTCCCGAGACATTTGTTGACAATAGGTGAACCGAGGAATCGAGTAACGTTACTGTGTGAGTGGTTGCCAGGTCCAGTCCGGCGCTGCCTGTTGTTGCTGGGCGAAGACCTGAGGCACTGCTGCTTCCCTCCGAGGGGGTTGAAGCGTCGGCTGCGCTATTTGTGTCTGCACGCGTCGCTGCTCCGCGCTCCGTAGCCGGTTTCCCTGTATCGGTTGTCCTTGAAAATCATACTTAGACCGACATTGATTAGCATAATGACGCCCTTTTCGGCACCTGGGACAAATCCCAAGGGCTTGGGGTCTAGCACTGGTATTAGCATTTAGACAATTTTTCTTTAGATGCCCGGGTTTGCCACAACCATAACAGTTCCCCGGTCCTGTTGGACCACGCATGGCTGTGAAAGCAGCGGCCATGGCCTCAAATTTATGATCCATAGTACCAATTCTATTACAAGCCTCCACCATTTCAATTAATGTAGGGTTCGGGTTTGGGAGGGATTTTAACAACTTTTTACAATCCACATTAGCATTCTCGATGGCTAATTTTAGCAACAAAATTTCCCGTGCCTCTGTATTATCTATTTGGCGTTCCAAGGCTTGTTTTAGTCTGTCAATAAACTGCATATAAGGCTCTCGGGATTCTTGGGTGATAGTAGTAAAAGCCTTTTGCGGTTTCTGAGAATCGGGAACCTTAAAAAAGGCCTTTTTCGCTTCTTCACGAGTTGCCTCGAGGGCCTCCCGTGGAATTCGAGCTTGATCTACAGGGTTAGTGTGCTGACCTGTGCCTGTAAGGTGCTCCAAGGTCAGTGCAGCAATAGCGTTATTATTATGACCTACATAAGTTAAAAGGAGTGCTTGGAGTCCCCCTCTCCAATGAGCCTCCCACAAAGTGTATTGTGTCGGCGTCAATAGCAATCGCGCTAAGGATTTTAAATCATGCGGAGTCATAACATATGTATCAAAAACAGAGGATAACAAGCTTGCAAAATACGGCGAGGAAAGTCCATGTTCAGTGACAGTACGGCGCAACTCCTTAACTACCGGAAAAGATAGAGCTTCTCACTGTGCCCCCCGACCTTGATAAATCACGGGATCTACTATCATTTTAGCAATCTCTAGTTCTCCTTCCTTTAAGGCTTGGCGCCTTATGTTAGCCCACACATCGTGTGGGTCGGGGGGGTAGAGGTCTGGCTCCTTTTCAGGGTCCACTGGTCCCGGATCAAAGGGATCCTCCTCTGGGGGATACCCCGCAGCACACACCTCTAGTGGTGCAATGGATTTTTTACCCTCCGACGATAACGGAGGTATCGCAGGAGAGTCTTCCTCTCTCTCTGCTTCATCTTTGTGACTTTTTTCCTGGGCTTTTAAAGTTTCAAAAATACTTCTCCACCACGGAAGCATGCGCTGTGCTTCAGCATTCCCCATAGTCGCTGCATCCCATAATTTCACTCCCACATCGTCCCAAAGTTCTCGCGTAAAAATAGCGGATGCAGTCACAGTGGGTATTTTCACTTGCACCCATTTAAGTATCGTTTTAAGATCATGCCCAGAGATATTCTTTCCATGCTTTTTAAGGAGAGCTTTCATAAGCTCATATACGTCTCTCTCAGGGGAAGACGCTTGATTCCCCATGTTTCCCACAGCTCACCTCTCTACTCCGGAGGGATTTCAGGCCGGCCGGCTCCTGCTTCCTTTCAGCAGCTCATTCAAAGTTCTGTGGGACTCGCAGCAAGTCGCTCAGCTAGGCGATTCATAAACCCATCACGTCGGGGTCACCAATTTGCCGCGATGGAGAGACGGGACGCAGCTTGATGCAAGCAAGATGTCGATTTTATTATAATTCTTTACATACATTTATACTAGTCCTAAGGTAGCGTGTTCTAAGCTAATTGGTTCACATTCCACATTAGGCATTCACAGATTGGCTAATGCTGATGCTAATGCAAAAAGTATTTTTCTAAACACTTAGTTCTTCTAATTATATAAATCTATCTTGAGCAAGGACAATAGTTTCTCTTTTACAGGATAATTGTTTTACAGTCTCACCAGCTGTCCTTGTAGGAAGTCAGTACTCCCTATTCTGAAAGTTTTTATCTTATCCTTCCCAGGGCCTGTGGCCAACAAGTTCCAGCACATTTTCTTTTATCAACTGAGCAGTGCTGGGGGTTTTGCTGAGACCAGCCGAATCCTGTCCCACAGATACCCACTTCTTTCTCTGCTGATTACAAAAGAAGCATTGGTAACTATTTTTCCTCTGGGTGTAGCGATTAGATGTCTATCATACAGTGAACTTTTCATTCTGGTGTAAATGTGTTTCTGGGCTGATCACCTAACCCAGGTTCCTCATGCTGCTAGTGAGCACAATATCGAAGAACAGGTATTGCAATGTCAAAACATATGTTTGAGAGTTTGAGGCTGAGTTGGGGTTGTTCAGCCTGGACAAGCGAAGGTTCCAGGGAGACCTTATAGTATCTTCCAGTACCTAAAGGGGGCTTACAGGAGAGATAGGGAGGGACTCTTTATGAGGGAGTCGAGCGATAGGACAAGGGGTAACGGTTTTAAACTGAAAGAGGGGAGATTTAGATTAGTTATTAGGAAGTTATTCTTTACTGTGAGGGTGGTGAGGCACTGGAACAGGTTGCCCAGAGAATTTGTGGATGCCCCATCCCTGGAGGTGTTCAAGGCCAGGTTGGATGGGGCTTTGAGCAACCTGGTCTAGTGGGAGGTGTCCCTGCCAATGGCAGGGGGGTTGCAACTTGATGATCTTTAAGGTCCCTTCCAACCCAAACCATTCTATGATTCTATGATTTATGTTCCTTATTCATGAGAAGCTTAAGGAGAACAAGTTGATTGAAGCTTTGCTTCTAAAGACCTTACATTTCACATAATACAGCCACTATCAAGTATGCAATATTTGTGTGTGGTTTTACTCTAGTGTAGACATAGGTGTAAAGAACTCTCCTTGCTAAGAATGGTTACTGTAGGGCAGAGAGACTGCAGGACATGATGTACACATGGCTAGATGGCTACACAGCCTCTCTAGAAGAGAACTGCTGCTGCTTATCTCCTCCCTTCATGTAGTGCTTCTGAGTAATGGTTCTCATAAATGCCCAAAGGGTTTTCAAGGCCATGGTATGGAGAGGAACGATTAATAGCAGTAATACATAAAGGCTGTGTTTGCATGTCATTGTTTATCAGAAGTCTCCAAATGGTAGCTGAAGTCTCTAAATGGGAACTGAAAGGGGGAAATTTAAAAGGACTTTAGCCAAAAGTTTCATCATGGACATAAGGGCTTCTGGGATTTCACTGTCAGAAGCATGCTCAAAAATTCCAGAGACTTCTTCAACCATACAAATCACTAGTCATTTCTGGAAGTCCGATACTGATCTCTTGCCCATGAATAGCACATCTTATCACCATACCTACTGATTCTCTTGGGAAGATGAGACTGACTTTCAGAGATGCCTGAAGGCTTCTTTTTGTGTTTTTTCATGGATTTTGTGTTCCCATGCTTTATGTTCCCTTGCAACAAATACAGGGAAAAATTAAACTTTTTTCAAAAAGCATCTCTATATTTATAGGCATGTATGCAAAAGAAAGAACTAGTAGAGAGAGTGCTCTACTCCTGAAATGCAGCCATACATTAGGTGGACCGTGGCTACTAACTGGAAGTTAATAGCAGTGCATGCAATAATTGAAATCAGCAAGTCAAGAAAAAGTATATGGTTTAGAACTGCAAGAGAAGAACTTCTTTGGAGGTTTTATAGAGGTTGCATTACCTGTTCTCTGTATTCAAAGCTGAGTACTTTGAGGATATTTCACCATCAGTCCACAGTCAGTAAACCCTTCCCTTGGGTTATGCATTCATTGCTAGGGTAACATTACTGCAGGTACAACAGTTTCTCTAGATTTACCATAGATACATTTTAGAAACTCAGGTCTTGCATCACCTCTGTACTGTGCTTTTTGCTTCTTGGGGAGTGGCGTTTAGTAACTCTAATGATATTGTGCTTCTACGAAGCACTATATGAGTGCTTTGAGATAAACCACACAATCACCAGTTGGAAATCAAAGCTGTTCTCTACAAACACACTTCTGTTTACAATGGTTTCTTTCCTTCATCTTCCTTCCCTGACATCCCCCTCCCATCAGCTGGTTCATCCACAAAGCACAGAAAGTTGGTTTTGTGGGAAACATAATGATTTAATTTCTTACCTGTGAAATCAAAGCTTATAATGAATCGGTCTGCAAGCAGTGCTCCCTGCCAAACATTCCTGCCAAACACAAGATTCAGCCAGAAATCAAATTTCTAGGTGTTAGTGTTTACTAAGAAAAATCATAAGATCATTTTTATTCCCAAAAGATTCTATAAAGCCTTGGTTTGATTTCTATTTAATAAAAATAAGATGGTGGGGGGCAGGGAGAAATAATTCAAATCTCCAAATGCTGTTTGGGCTTACCGGCTATGAACAGAATTGATTTCATACTATGGATTTCCATCTTTGCCCTTCACTTGATACAATACATAAGGAAACAAACACTGGGTAGTAATTTAACCATACTGTTAAGCATATTTTAATAGGCAAGTGGCCAAATAATATTTTGCCAGCTAGTTTTAAAGAAGACTTTTATGTTATTAAATGCAGCCAGCTTTTCCCAGCCACATTCAAATGCCCAGATTCAAGTTTCATCTTTTTAGATATATAAAGGACTTTTACCATTGCTATCACTATTTCCTACCCTAAGCTTCTTACAGTCATTAAGTGTACACTTTTCTAATCTGACACCACGTCTAAAGAATATTGAAGAATTCTCCCTATTTTTATCTGTACAAAACAAAACCTCAAACAGGTTGAAGCCCAGATCCTCAAGACCATTTTGATAGTTAAATCCCTTAGATTTCAAGGGAAATCTTAAAAGGCTGAGAAGTTGGGTCCAGGTGATTTGTGCAGTTAGTTATAGAGGAAATGTGTGGTGGGGAAGCAGCTGAACTGTAGCCACCTTAGATTTGTAACCATTTCCTAATCTCAGGATGATCCTTTTCCTGGCTGTTGAATAATCCTTTTCTCAAAGGACCAAATCACAATGGACGGAAATACTTTTCTTTTTCTAAATGAGAAATAGTCATACACCTTTGATCTAGAAGTTGAGGAATGGAAAAAGCAAATATAAAATATCAAGATTCTTTCAGGTCTCCTTTTAATGCATAGAGGAGGAGTTTGTGGATGGTTGTGACTGAAGGCAAGTGTGCAGAAAATCACAATAGTACTCGCTTCTTCGTCACACTTTATGATATTAATCTGCATCCCCAATTTAGCCATCGGGTCCCTCCCCAATAAATTGCAATCACAATTAGGAACAAACAAAAATTCATGCATCTCAAACTTATCTCCTATATCTATTAATAGCAGATGGATGAAATGTACCCGTTCATCCTTTCCACTTACTCCTTGGATAATTAGAGATTCTCTTAACAACTGTCCCCCCTTAGGCACAGAGTTTAAAGTAAATTGAGAAGCTCCAGTATCCACTAAAAAGTGTACCTCCTCCCGATTTGGACCCACCCGACAGGTTATCAAGGGCTCCAAGGTGGTGGGTCCCTGGAACAGTGGGAGCCCCTGACACCCCTAACAATCCATTTCCATCAACCGGTGGACTTCCTCCTCATTAGAATCCACTTGCCTTCGCAGGCACTCTCTCTTCCAATGTCCTTCTTTCTTACAAATAGCACACTGATTTCTTCCCAGCCGAAGCCTGGGCTGACCCCTCCCCACCAAGGAAGACAATCCTGATGGTTTCCCCCTCCCCTTCAACCCTGGGGGTCTCGGCATTTTTTCCTTAGGAGGCTGTAAAAGCTGTGCCATCACCCTTGCCTTTGTTTTTGCCCTCTCTTCATCCCTTCTTACATACACCTGCTGCGCCTTTCTAACCAACTTGTCCAAAGGCCTGTTTTGCCAATCCTCATCCTTCTGTATTCTCCTCCTTATGTCAGGCCAGGACTTGGTGACAAATTGTACCCTCAACAATGTGTCAAAGGCCGGTCCCTCAGGGTCCAATCCTCCCTGTTTTCTTAAGGCATTCCTGGTCCTTTCCAACCAGTGAGAGGGACTCTCATCTCTCTCTTGTTCTAGGGACATAGCCTTTGTCATGTTGTTAGTTCTGGGAACCGCTGTCTTAATTGCTCTAATCAAATAGGCTCTGTAGTCCCGAAGACGGATTAGGTTAGCCTGATTGTTTGGATCCCAGTTGGGGTCCACCTGGGGGATTGCATCATCAATCACGGGCGCATTCTGCCCTGTGTTCCCTGCTGCTTGTGGGTGTTCATCTTCCCACAACTGATGGGCTTTTTGCAAAATCATTCGTTTTTCCTGTGGCCCAAATAAAATTCCCAGAAGAAAATCCCAGTCCTTCCCAGTATAATCTGCATTCCCTAGATATTCGTCTACCTTTTCCCCCACCCCTATGGGGTCATCCAGATATGGGGGTAATTCCTTTTTCAACCCTCTTTTGTCCTGAGTTGTAAGGGGTACAATTACAAACCCAAATACCCCCCTTGTCCTCCCAAAGGGACCTGGCGAAGAGGCATCTGATGAACGCTTGCCTCCTGGGTTTTAGGCACCCTTGGTGCTTCATCTTGTGTTCCCCTTCTAGTTCTAGATGGGGACATAATCTCTTGCTCATCCTTCCCTCCACTGTTGTCCTCTTTAAGAGGAGCTGTAGGGATGGTTTCTCCCTGATTTTCTTGATCTGGGATTTGGGGGTATAAAGGCCCAGCAGCTACTCCTGGGTCCCCTGGGGAACCTGGAGGGGCTCAGTGATAGGGCGGGGGAAGACACTGAAGAACATCCCATGTCTCCTTCTCTGTCCCCTTTCCCCCCCCATTTCCCGACTCTCCCTTATTTCTTCTCCCTCTGACCACATAAATTCCTGTCGGCGGCGCTCTTAACCATATTTCCCCATATGCTTTTTCACTAAGTCCTTTCTCAGCATCATTCAAGTACAAGCATAAACATTGACAAAGACTAACATCATCTGACCCAAGAGGAGGCCATCTAAAACCTTTTTGCAAATTGTATTCAGGCCAGATAAAATAACAAAACTTTACCATTGTTTCCTTAGTTACTTCTGGGTGAATGTGTAGATCTCCCCAAGATCTTAACATTCTCCCCAAGGGACTCTCCGGGGGTATTTCAGGATCGTCATCCTGGTTGTCAAGACCCATTCTCGACTTTCCCTTACTGCCCTCCCTGGGCATCCTCCCTCTTTTACTCCCCAAATATCCCATAGTACTCACTGGTGAGGTTTCTAACGGTCTCTCCCTGCAGACCTCTTCACGGACCCCTGTGGTCTGTTGCTCGTCTGTCTCCTGAACAGTCTCGGGTACCCAATCAGTCGTCCAGTGCCGGAAGCCGTTGAAGGGAACTGATCACCGAAATTCTGGTGAGGCGTGCCATCAGCTCCATTCGTCGTCGGCTGTCCCTGGAAGGTGGAAGGATCCCAGACAAGCCCCCATTTGTGCAGAAAATCCCATAGCCAAAGGTCGATGTTCATAAAGGAGACAGAGGAGTCCTGCAAAGACTTTATTCGAATAAAGGGAGAGTCCACTGGGGCATTCCCCTGTGGGGGTCTCTCAGTTTTCCGAAGGATGCAGCCTCCATTTTATCCTAATTTCCCGGCCGCATGTAACCCTCTTCCTTTCCCCATTGGCTGAGATACTTGGAAGGTACAGACTTCCCGATCCGCCTATTACATAAAAGTTTAACTTTTGCAGTTTTATAATTGTCCAACTTTTGCATTTTCAGTTAATTCCCCTATTTTTTTGGTTATCTCAGTCCTGCAGCTTCAATTAACTCTCCTATTCTTTTGGCTATCTCACTCCAGTAATTTCATTTAACTTCCCTGTTTGTGGAGACACTCTTATCTGTATTTTATCACCTGTTTGTGAAGACAATCTTATCCCTATCTTATCACAAGGCATCAGAAGTCATTGTTTTTCTTGGGCTATGAGTTTGCTTCCAGACTTGGGTCCTGTGCTCTTCAGTCAAAAGTATCATAAAAGTAATCTGCAGGATTACTGCAGGCCTGGGGTCCTACAGGAAAGATGGGGAGGGATTCTTTATCAGGGAGTGGAGCGATAGGACAAGGGGTAATGGTTTTAAACTGAAAGAGGGGAGATTTAGGTTAGATATTAGGAAGAAATTCTTTACTGTGAGGGTGATGAGGCACTCAAACAGGTTGCCCAGAGAAGTTGTGGAGGTGTTCAAGGCCAGGTTGGATGGAGCCATCTGTCCTTTTTGGGATACTAGACCCAAGCAATAATTTCCAGAAATTAGCTGCTCAGGCTCTCCAACTGTGTGGGCTTTCTCCACTATGTCAGGATGGACATGCAAACACAGAGCGTGCACGTAGGTAACTTGGAGGGAAAGAGTAGCTGTAACGTAAATCCAGTCAATCAGAAACCACAAGCATCTCAAAGACTTCATATCCTTTAAGGACTACTTCTGCTATGGCTCTCAAGAAATGCAAGAAATAGCCACAGTTTCATGGCTAGACTAAGGGATGTTATATGACTGTATGTACTCAACAGGCTCCTTCTCAAATTGCTCATCTCTTTGTATTGCCTGGTAATGGCAGAATCCTTCTTCATTGGCTCAGTCCCACAAAATCTTATGTATGTGCTTAACTTTCTGAACTCTGAGCAGTCCCACTTACTTCAGTATAGCTACCCCCAGTGCAAAATTAAGTGTAGACATAAATCATTGCAGGACTGAGCGTAGAGTACAGTGTGGTGAATAGTTTCTCTTCAGGAAAGCATTTATTTCCTGAAGGCATCATTTCAGCTTAAAGTTTTCACATATTTGTGTTATACTTAGTGAGTCAGTTGGGAAGCACTGTTGAAGGACAACTGGAAATGCCCCAAATACACATTACTAAATACAATATTTTAAATTTGGGTAGATAGACCCACAAAGGAATTTAGATGCCACAACAATGTCTAAGAAAGAAGTGTCAAAGAAATTTGTACTTTTCCATCTCAGCCAAAATGAGCAGGATAATCTGGGAAGAAGGAGACTGGAGTTTAAATTTCCTCTTTGCTTGAAAGTATGAGCTTGAATTTAACTCTCCAACACCCTTGGAAAATTCTGTCTTAAACAATGGACTGTTGAATCTGGAAAGGTTGCACAAGACCAGGTTTGTGAACCCAGTCCTCTGGTGATTTTAGTGCTCCCTTCCAAATGTTAAATATGTTAAAAGTGACCAATTAAAAAAAAAAAGGGGGGGGGGAGGGGGAAGTCATATTTCCAGGGTGATTAAAAGCAATATCGTGGCATTTTGCATAATCACATTTTGTGCTGTGGCTAAAGCAAACAATAAGAAATGATTCCCAAAGATCTAGCTATGACAGCAGTGACTCACAAACAGGACTTTAAGGTACTCCCAGTGTCTAAATATTAAATATTTATTATAGTTCTATAAAAGTTTACATTCATTGTACTGCTTGCTTGTTTTACCAGTCCTCAAGGGACTGAGAAGATTCTGTATTTTCTTCCCTTTTCCAGAACATCAAACCTTTTTTCATAATACCCCTATTAAACCATACGTCTCCCCAGTTTCCTGTAGTTTGTCACTGAGTCATATCAGTGCAGAAACTCCAGCTGTGTCTCGCTGACATCAGTCAGAAAAAGGATGGAAAAAAATTTCCAAACCCAGAATTCTTAAAAATAATGGAGTTAGCAAGACTGTCTTAGTCAGATCACTCATGTTGAATTTCAACTTCCTTTCTGCATTTGCATGTTGATTGTCAATGCTTTCTTATCTGTCTGTATAGCATCATGCATGACACAAATAAATGAGCTAATGAATAAATAATAGCAATCAATAGAAACAAATATAGAATTGACTGGCCGCCTTCTCATTGTTCTCACTGAATGAGATGCCAAAAGTAATGAAGCAGCATAAGTTATAAAATATAGGTTCAACATTAGAAAGTAATTGTTTCGATATTATAAGAATCCTGCAGTGTGAGTAAGGTAATGTGTTGGCTATAAAACATTTAGACAGGTTTGGTTTGTTTTCAGCACATGCCTACCTCTGCTCCCACTGAAGTCAACAATAAGCCTCCTGGTGCAGAATGGCTTCCAAAATCTTCAAAAACAGTTTCTACAAAATAAAGTGTTTCCTTTTTTTTTTTTTACCTAGAGAAATTCTCCTCTGTAAGGGACTGGTGTGTCACAGAAAACCAGTTTAACCCAGTTTTACAGGAAGATGAGGACTTAAAAGACATGTACTTGTCAACACAGGATTTCTGCATGGGGTTAAATGGTGAAATTCTCCTATGGAAGTAGTTATTATTGAAATAATATTGAAATAATTATTTTAGCAGATGATACATTACTACTTCTCTACATGCGTTTAAGCATTCCCACCCCTCTTGAATCTTTATATCATCTCTTTCTTTTGTCCCTTTCATATATATATGGAGAAGTCCTATTTTCATTTGCGATGCTTACCACAAACCAGCTTTAATTCAGTGATTCTGGTACTTCTCACAGTTTCTTTGTGTTCTTCCTGTCTCTAATGATCCATTGGCCATTTATTTACATGCAAGGAGAAACCCCAGAGAGAACCACAATAGCTGTGGAAGAATTTTGCAGCATCCAGCACAAAGGAATAATGATGTCCAGCCTTACCATAATACAGATAGATTTAAAAAAAACCCCAGCAAACCAAAACCAACAAAAAACCCAAATAAAACACCCTAAACACAATAGGACTGCATGAGTAATAACAACAATCACCTGTAAAGTGGAGTGTGCCTTGCAACTCCTCTTCCCCACTGGATGCCAAATTGTTTTATTGGACAAAGTGGCTCCAGTAGACAAAACCCAAAAGATAACAAGGGGCCATGTTGCACCCATGTGCAATTGTTCTGTAGTGCCATATGATAATTTGCAATTTTATGCAAATTTGCAATTTGCATCAATACCATGGTGTATTCTTCTCTAGTAGAATGCATATCTATTGTTAATTAACTGATGACAAAGGCTGGCACATTATTAAAGGCTGGACTGAGTTCAGAATTTAATATTCCCCTTGCATTTCAAACAATTTTCAAAGCCCACAACTGTCATCTAACATTGTTTCCAAGTTGCAATTCAGTGGGAGAAAAATAGCTATCCATGCAGGGCTTCACAGTGACACATCTGTTATGTTATTTATCTTCAGTGTGAAGACAGGAATGAACCAACTTCCAGCCTCATAATTCAGAACTGAACATAATAGAAATGAAAGGGAGAAAAGAAAGGGACAGCATCTTTGTGGGAATGCAGGTTAATGGAGTATCATGTGATACTCCTTTTGCCAGAATTACTCTCCCTGGTTACTTCCAACTGTACTTAGCATGATGTAAATCAGGAGGAGTTTCGTTAAGTGAATTGACTCACGTTGGCCCAAATAGCTGTAAAACAGATCTGAATGAGGCAGAATATCACTGCAAGGGGTCTGTCATGTGAAGCCTTTCCATGATTAAAATGATGGGACAAACACTCAAACCTTTCAGACCTGAAACGTATTTCTCCTCCAAGGCAGCTGCCCGACAGTATATTTTTTTAAAGCATTCCCCTCTTTGCACCTCAGTATTTTTGGAGCTTGCCCCACCCACCCCTCACCAGGACTTGCTGCACACAATGGGTCTTCATGGATCTTCCAAATATTTCCTGTGGAGCAAAAAAAACTTTCAGAACTCTACTTTGCTTAGGGACATCTACTCTTGAAAGTTATGTGTGATGTTAAAAATTGGCTTTCAAATCATGGAACTAGGCCTTTAGGGATACTTTCTTTCTCTTTTTCTTTTTTCCTTCAGAAGAAGTTTCAGAGCTGCAGAGCCTCAAGCCAAAGGAAATAGTTGTACAAGCAAGCTTTCTTCACCGAATCCAAGAGAACAAGAGGCATGCTGGGGTGCTTGCTAGGGGCTATCTCGCCTTCCTGCATCTGCATGCTTCCCACAATGCTCCATGTAGCTGATATGAAAAACGAGTACATGAACTCCTGAGTGAACTTTTAAATTGGCCCTGCTTCTTCCTCTCACCTTGGCCATTTCAAACAGGTTCTTTTTGTTCAAGGATGCCTTTCCAGCTATTTTTCACCCTTCTAAAATAAAATTACATAAATGTATGAAAATGAGGCAGCTGGAAAGGCGTAAAACCTTCTCGGTAACAACAATTACCAGAATTTGATGGTCCCAGAGCACTAGTTGTCACTGCTTCTGTGCTGGGATTATATTTTTCATCTGACTGGGATTTAGCAATGATCTTTTACATAATTTATCAATATTTATGGGAATAAGGTGGTCACCAGTCATTGCAGTTCCCAAAGAGCATTCTTCTCAATAACAAGAACTTTCCCATTATTAACAGCGGCTTTATTACACACAGTCTAACAGCACTGTTTGGCTCCTTACTGATAACTATTTAGAAAATACAATTTTTACCCCCAAATTAACAAATCACTACTTTTTCTTGGCATGATGTTCTATGTCATAGAGATAGAGCCTTTGCATCTGTTTTGTCTTATAAGACACTTTTTTGTGTGTCACAGAAGACACTACACTTATATAGAATATTCTCTTCTCTACATTTTAGAGCCAAAAGGGATCACTACTATTCTGTAATCTGACCTCCTGCAAAAAAAAAAAAAAAGCCTTGAAATGGTAAAATTAAATTGGAGAAGATGAATTAATGTTGTCAGATTTCATGTTAAAAATGGCTTTTCAAATATGCCCACATGAAGAGAAATGCTTAAATTAAGTATTTCGCCCCTCAAACAGGCTGTTAGATAAAAGACTTCTACTTTGGCACTATTATTATTATTTATTGTTTATTACAGCACTGCCCCCAGTTGTGCCTTTGTAATAAAAGACAGACTCCCTTTCCCTCTCCCTTCCTGACTTTGAGAGACTGCAAACAAAGGCACTGATCATGCCAAGCTTCACACCCATGGTGAATCTCACACATTGCAAGTGTTTCCTCTGAAATCCATGTCTGTGCACAGACCAATGCAGATGATGCCATAGCTATGTGCCTGTGCTCATACAAGCACAATGGTACGGGTGGTGGGAGGCTTTAAGTACTTGCTCACGTCTGTGTATACTATTTTTAAAGTCCTAGAATTCGCAAATTATTTATTTTCCTGAAAGTTAAACGAGGGAAATCCCTTGGTTAGCAGAGATCGTAGCCAGTTCATGCCTTCACTGAACTGGATACTGGAGCAAGTGCACGGGTCAGGGTGTAAGATGGTGCTTCATGTTTCCCCATCCCAATACCCCACAGGGGCAGAAGATAAACTTTATTTTATACACTGAGGAGTCCTGGCACAACACAGGTACATTTCTTGCCCCAAAATCACCAGCTAGCAGCAGAACAGGGAAAACACATTTCTCCCCCTCCCAGGGTCACGCTGTTTGCATGGTGGTCTGTCCTGCATGAGTGAACAGAAATACAAATATTGAATTTTCTCCCGTGTACTGATCTCTGTGCTTAGCTCACCTACACAGAAGGTTTTTCAAATGCACTTAACGAGTATTAACTTGTAGTTCCTTACAGCTTTCCAGTCAGATTGCTGAGCAATTATACACATACTTTCTGTTTTCAGGAACTCAGACAGAGACTCCAAGGACTAAATCAACCTCAGGTGCAGAAATTTTTTCTAGCACAACTAATTATCTGATAAAAACTCACAGTTCAGCAATATATCTGAAAATAGAGTGCTCGGAAAGCCAAGCTAGCATTTCAGTCTAATTATAATACAAACCTTCAAGCCAATGTTGTTAAGAGGTTTTTAAAGTATATAGCATGAAGTTTTGTTCTTTAATTACTCCTTTAATCTTTGTTGGGGTTATTCCTGAGAACAAGTTACACTCCTGCCTTTTACAGGATAAACAGCTTCCAGGAATGCATCAGACTGCCGCAGGGGTCAGAGAGTGCATTTATTGAACACTGTTCTATTTCAGCCTAAATCCTGACTGATCTGTTTTTGCTTAGTGGAAGTGTAATTAGTATAGCTAATTAACAAAAAACCACCCCAAAATTTTGATTTTTTTTTTTTTTTTTTTTTGCAGAGTAAGAGAATTTAAACAAGCCTTCATTTGTTTCATGTGGCTCCTCTTCCACCTGGAAAGGTCAGCTGGTTTTAGGGATGTTAAATCCCTATATGTTAATACGTGTATTATGTTAGATAATGTTAAATATATGTTAATATAGGGATTAGGTTAAATCTAAAAAAATGTACTGATGTTGTCCATTTGTGTTGTCTGATGGATAGCTTATAGGACTACAGCATTTTTCTTTTGTTACACTTTTAGATCATATCCAGGGGTCAAGATGACACTGACTCCTGTTACAAACTCACAGGAGGTCCTCAAAGACAAGGTATTTTCTCTCCTGTCCTTCAGTATGACAGGGAGCCACTGGAGATGCTCATTTCACAACGACATGCTGTGTTCTCAACTCCTGGAAACACTGTAGAGGAACAACCCCACTGTTTTCTGCATGCCCTTGAAATGTGTCTTGAGTTGTTGGATAATGGAAGAATGACCCTTGCTGCAATTATAGAGCTCTGCTGTAAGAATAGAACTCTTTTTTACCCAGATATCCCCAAATCGTCCTTAAGAGAAGATAAACATTAAAGGAAAAAGGACTATTTACTACTGTACATTTTTGACATTCGATTCAGAAACAGGTGCCCCAGGTGACAGTTGTCCACATCTCTGCTCCTTCCATCTCAGCTTCCATTCTCAAGCAAAGTGTGTATGATTTCCCTCACAGAAGAGTCCTGATCTGGAGATATACTCCCTTACAGACCTAACCTCCCCTTGAGATTCAAATTCAAAATTCTCCTCATTCAGGAGGATTTCTCAGGACTTCAGAAATGCAAATGACTCTTGAGCACAGCAAATTAGAGATATCTCCTTGCCCACAACATAATTTTCGAAAATTCATTTACCCATTGGAAGGAAAGAAGCTTTTTCTTGCCAGAGAGAGATTCATTCGTACATAACTTCTGTTTTCCCAAAATCTCTATTTTATATATGCTGATGGCTGACCTGTATTGATGCATGCAAGTGAGACTTCTTGCATGTGGTTAGTCCTTAATTCTTGGACAAGGTTCTTGGATGCAACTGTAGCTGGATAAGGATTTGACAGCTTTCTGGAGTGCTGACACTTCACCCTGTTTTGACCAACATCTGCCTGTTGTAAAGTTATTGTGCAACACCGGAGAGTTGCTGATTGGTCACCAAAGGCATATGGACCGCATCAGTTCCCAACATTAAATTGGATTAAGATTTTAAATTGATTTTCTGGAATGTGCTAAATTTCATAGGAGAAGAAGAGAGGAAGAGTTTTCTATAAATGTTTAAAGTTGTGAAGTGATAAGAGTTTCTTACTGAGAGGTGGCAAATGATAAAATGAAGGAAGGTAGGACTGAGGAGAACATTAGTGATATTACTCCATAAGAAGCTGTGGACTATAGCTGAAGGACTTTGGACTATGACTAGGAAAAATAAGAAAATGAAAAAGAGAAAGCATGTCAGAGGAAATAAAAGAAGAAATGTAAGGCATCGAAGGATGTATCACAAAAGTGTATGTTAATAGTTGATAGTTGAATTTATTGGCTTAACAGCAGTAAAGGCAAAAATTGGCTAAACCATGAGGATTAGGAGACCAGACTTACTACTGCAATGACTCTGTAGTGGCTGAGGGAACTGGGCATGTTTAGTTTGGAGAAGAGGAGGCTGAGGGGGGACCTCATTGCCCTCTACAACTACCTGAAAGGAGGTTGTAGAGAGGTGGGTGTTGGCCTCTTCTCCCAAGCAAATAATGGCAGGACCAGAGGAAATGGTCTGAAGTTGCGACAGGGGAGGATTAGATTAGATATTAGGAAGAATTACTTTACTGAGAGAGTGGTCAGGCACTGGAACAGCCTGCCCAGGGAGGTGGTAGAGTCGCCATCCCTGGAGGTATTTAAGGAACGTGTAGACATGGCACTTCAGGGCATGCTCTAGTGCCCGAGATTGTTGGTTTGTGTCTGTTTGTGGGTGGGTGTGGTGTGTGGTTGTGGGTGTTTGTTTTGGTTTTGGTGTTTGGTGTTGGTTTTTTTTTTTTTTTTTTTGTTGGTTGGACTCAATGATCTCAAAGGTCCCTTCCAACCAAGAAGATTCTGTGATTCTGTGATTCTGTATTCCTCAGACTACACAAAGCCACAAGAGTCCTAGAAGTGTATGGCAAATGGTCTGTGCAACTGCACTAAGCAGTAAAACACATTAAGTTTATCTCATACAGCTGCACAAGTTGCCTGTGATCAGCTTATTTGAATTGCTGGGGGTGACTGAGCTCATGTTTTTTCAAACAGTTTTTGTATGTTTGTTCAAACAGGTTTTTAATTTTTTAATGCCAAGGAGAGTCTTGTCCACAGAGCTATCTATCTGAATTGTTGTTATCAATATTTTTTGTAGCTACATTTAATCTCAGAAATTGTTTACAAGCTAGTATTGATTTCTGAAAATTGATTTATGCATAAGCATTCACTAAGTAACTTTGACAAACAGTTTCTGGACTATGAGATATTCGTGAATGGTGTCTTCTCACCATAAAACGTACATTATGCATCATGTTTTGCTTCAGTCATATGGCATTGCTCCTGAATTTCTGAATCTGAAAACAGATTCAGAATCAGACCGCGGTCATTCATATACTCATGAATAACCTTATGAGACTTCAGAGGAGCAGAAAAGTCAATCCACATATTCATTTGTGCCTAACCTCATTTTGTTATTCTGAGAGCTCTAATCTAACCCAGAGGGAGAGCAGAGTTTACATGAAAGTCATTAGAAAAAATGCATAAACAGCCTTTGAAACAGAGATGAACACACAGATCTACCTCCTTTCCAAAGCAAGCCTCTGCCATGCTAGATTTGAGAGCTCTACAGTAAGCTGATGTCTCTTTCAGACTCAAAAAAATCTTGGATTATTTTCTCATCAGCTTCACTGTTTGTACAATGTTGCCTGTTGCAGGCGTGGCGACCTGGTTCAGGAACGGCACGGCGACCAACCCCAGGCCGCTCGGTCCATCAGCACGCTGACACCAATATGGTGGACGGCAAATGGCGTTTATTGGTAGGAGGCATGGCATTATATAGCCTAGGTCTGCGACGTCACTTCCGTCCGCTTACGTAAGAGGGGCCCTCTCTTTCCATACAACGCGGTATCTTCCGGTCGCCAGACCCTAACCACCTACATTTCCCCCCTCCCTATGCACGCCAAAGTACAGTATTCCCAAAAACTTTTCTTGTTTTAACTCCATATAACAATCTTAGAAAACATACATCGTAAACTTAAATAAAATATGAGGTATCATAAACAAGTAGAAACTTGGGGGTAACTGGTAATAATGGGGTGTAACCTGAGGTAACTAGGGATAACTGGGAGTAAACAGAGTAAACACATTCTCAAAGCAGCTGTTGGTGTTCTACCAACGTAACGTTAACGTTTTCTAGCCGGCTTGTGACAAACGACACGAGCCTGTTTAGTGTGCAGGGACTCCCAGGCTTAGACTGGATGCTTGCTGGTTTGTCGACTTCTCTCGCCACTGGGGTATACGGGTTACAGGGGTGTCCGATGATCCGGTCCTGTAAACAGAAACTCACAATTTTCGTTAGTTTTATACTGAAGGTCCGGTTTAATAGACTTAAGTGGACACCATTTGATTCTGCCGTCTTTTCTGACCGCAGCATATCCTCGCCCTGTCAGAACTAATTTCCACCCTTGTTCCCAGTCTCCCAGCTCATTTCTAACTATGACCGACGGGCCTTCTTCTAATGCTCGAGTGGCCCAGTGTTTTTGGGCTGGGCTATTCCTCTCCTCTCCCCTGGGGAACTGGTTTAATGCTAATAAGGCAGTCGCTAGCAAGCGCGCCTGGTCTCCTGAGGGAACAGTGTTGGTAAAGCCTTCTGTTTTTGCTAACACCTCTAACTTAGATTTCAGAGTTTGGTTTGCTCGTTCGACTATGGCCTGTCCCGTGCTATTATACGGGATGCCGTGTATTAGAGTAATACCCCATTTCAGAGCAAATGCTTGGACTGATTTAGATACAAAATTTGGACCGTTGTCCATTTTAATCTGATTAGGGACGCCGAGCCACGCCATGGCTGTCAGCCAATGTTGGATGGTTGCTTTGGAGTCGGTTTTAAGGTGTTGTGTAGCTACGATCATCCCGCTATATGTGTCTACCGTTACCGCTAGCCACGCTCGAGGTTTCAGTAGCTGACAGAGCGTAAAATCCGTCTGCCACACCTCGGAGGCTTTGAGACCTCTGGGGTTGACTCCACTAGACCACAGTGGTGCTTTTTGACAGTGGGGACACGTAGCTACTATATGTTTCGCATCGGTGGCTGAAACTCCACATCTCTTTGCCAGTGCTTTAGCTCCAATGTGGAGGGATTCGTGTAGTTGGCGGGCGTCTCTTAGTGTCCACAATCCTTTTGCTGCGGCGTCCGCTTTGTCATTACCGGTTTGGAAAAACCCTTTAATTGGGTTGTGGCTGTTGACGTGGATGACTGATATGGTACCTTTTCAAAAAAAAAGTGCTGCTTCTAGCATTAAGGCTGCTGTAGATGTTGACACGCCAGGCCCTGACATGGCTAAGCAAAGCTTGGCCACAAACATTGAATCAGTTACTATATTGAGATGTTACTATGGCCGTTGCTTCCAGCTGTTAAACTGAAAATGCACAATCGGTCATTTTAGTGCAGTGCCATTCTCCTCCCGATTGCCATACTGCTGCCGCAGTTGAGGTCGATGAAGATGCGTCTGTGAAGACCGTTGGTCCTGACTGGGGCCGATCCATGACCTTCTGTGGAAGGTCGATGTCGACAATTGTCAGCATTTGAGTCCAGGGAGGCTTTGTGGCATACTGGACTTCTCCACTAAATCCGACAAGGGCTATAGCTAGATACTCTGACATTGCCACTGATTGCGTTGGGAGTTGTTTGCGGAAGGGTAGGTATATTTTGGCAGGTTCGATACCCAGATGTCTTAGGGCGAGTTTTCTGCCCTTCATGATAAGGTTACTGAGGCACTCGACTCCTGGGGAGAATGCACGTAACGGTTTCCCTAGGACTATCCATTGTATTGGCTGAGCTTTTTCAGGGGGGCCCTGGGCCAGGGCCCCTACTCCCCCGCCTTTCGTTGCAAAGATCAGTACCATTATGATCATTGCGACCAATATCAGGGTGGTTAACCACGGCAAAAGATTAAACCATGATTCAAGCCACCCTTGTTGTGCTTCTCGTTCCCTTTTCCGTTCTTCTAATCTTTCTTGCAGTTTGGCCATAGTGTCTCTCACTAATCCGGTGTGGTCTGCATATACACAACACTCTTCTTTTAGTGCAGCGTACACTCCTCCTTGCTGTAAAAACATCAGGTCTAATCCTCTTCGATTTTGTAGCACCATTTCAGATAATGATCTAATTGATTTTTCTAATGCAGTTGTTGATTGTTCAATTCTAGCCAGGTCCTCATCTACTGCGGTGCAAACAGCCACTTGAATCGGGTCTAGATGCTCTTCGTTTGTGACATGCTTAATCATGTCCGCGATGCTTGACCCTGCTGGCAGAGATCGTAAGATTTCTTTGGTTTTCAAATTGCACTGCTGACGTAGGCAGTCTGCGACAACCGGACCTTTTGCTTCCACGGGCAGGGTCGAGGAATCGACCGCTGCCTGGAGGCGATCTACAAATTGTGTAAAGCTCTCACTTTCATTTTGCTTTATTGTAGACCATGGTGATGGCTTGGCGACAACTCTAAAGGCTACACGAATAGCTTCTCTGGCCGCACGAGTAGTTGTCATAACTTCATGGGCCCGCAAGCCCTGAGCTTGTGTGTGGGGGGTAATCATTGTTGGGTCTGTACCCATTAGCCTCTGTAGGCTGGAGCCGTGTAGTGGATGGTCTGCCCCGGTTACTCGGGCTAGTTGTTTCGTGCAGTTGTCCTCCCATTCTTGTTTAAAAACAATCATCCCTGCCCCGTCAAAGATCAGTCTGCAAGTTTGTTTTATGTCAAACGGGAGCATATCGTCCCCCCCCGAAAACCCCATCTATGAGGGTGGAAACCATGGCAGAATTATGCCCTTTGTCTGCGATTGCTTTAACAATTGCTTGTATATCTTTAGGATTTATAGGGGAGTGGACCCTTTGTCCCCCATCCGTCACTCGGACCGGGAATGCTAGTGCAGCCGATGGGGCCCAATCGGCGCATGCGATCTTTATTTTTCTCCAGTCCGTGAGGGGAGTTTTCCCCCTTCGCGGTTCCTCTTCATTGGGAATGGGGATATTTCGGCTTTTGTGTCTGTTCGCCCTTATGTCCTCCTCCTCTGAGCTTGAATCGATCGCGAGCCACTCGTCCCAGGAAGTGTCTGACTCGGAGTCGGAACTCGACTGACCGGTCACTTCCGGGTTCCAGTGCGTTTTTGTTGGGCTCTGGCCCCGCCCACTTCCCTTGCGGGGGGGCCGTTCCGTCCCTCTCAGCTCGCCCTGCTTTCCGCTCGGCAGGGTGTTCGCCCTATAAGGGCATTGTTTTAGACGGTCGCTCTGATTGGCTCTCCGCCCCTCGTTCACGCCCCCCTCTTCTCCGCGGCCGCCCTCGCCGCTCTTCTTCTCGTTCTCCTCCCCCTCCTGTTTGCGCGCGCTTATTGAATTTGGCACTTCCCGCCTGTTCCCGCCGGGGGCATCCTCACCCCGCCTCCAGCTTTGTTGTTCGGCGCCGTGCTGGGGCGCGTAGGGCGGTGGTCTCGCCCACGCGTCCTCAGACTCTGATTTCACCGCGGCACCCCTGGCTTCCTCGGCTAATTTGCCCCAGAAGGATTTTGTTTGATTTTGTCCCTCCGTGAGCGGGACGGGACTCGGGGACCGCGGGGGCGCATCGCCTTCCCACAAGTTTGCAGGCTCAGCGGGATCGCCGTCCTCTGGGGGGTGCAGAGTCCGCGCGGCTGCCCCGGCTCCCGACCTCGGGGTGACCGACAAACAGTCCCTTGCCGCCTTCCAGGTCCCCTGCTCTTGCGTGGCTTTCTGCAGAGCTTGCACGACTCTCCCCCATGATTTAAGATATTTCCCACTACCCGAAGACATCGTCTCCTCAGCTAGTGCTTTAGTGCATTCATCCCACACTTCTGGGTGGAATATATCCACCGGCTCATTAATGACCCCAAGATATAAAAGCCTCGCAACGGCGAGAGTAAAATCCTTGGGCTTACAATCAATTCCCCACTGCTTATGTAATTGGGATACGACCTTCACAAGGGTTTCCATCCTCCTTGTTGGTCCTGGTCCGGGAGCGTCCCCCCGCGACCTTCCCCGCCGGGCTGGTCCAGCCGCTCCGGCCGCCGTTCACCCGAATCCAGGCGACGATTCCCGGGTTTCGGCACCACTTGTTGCCTGTTGCAGGCGTGGCGACCTGGTTCAGGAACGGCACGGCGACCAACCCCAGGCCGCTCGGTCCATCAGCACGCTGACACCAATATGGTGGACGGCAAATGGCGTTTATTGGTAGGAGGCATGGCATTATATAGCCTAGGTCTGCGACGTCACTTCCGTCCGCTTACGTAAGAGGGGCCCTCTCTTTCCGTACAACGCGGTATCTTCCGGTCGCCAGACCCTAACCACCTACAGTACAAAAAAAGTGGTAAATTTACTGTAGCATAATCTGCTGTCTGTTGAGCTCCCTGTAGGAACCATGAGGTCTATTTTGAATCTGTTCAGGTAAAAGTGAACTCAAAACTAGTCTTCACATGGAGGCATGTGCTCCAACAACTAGGACTGCTAGTTTCATTTATAAAGGATGTGCAACATCATCAGCTTTTCCTCCTTTACCTACCTTTTAAAGACTAGCTACAGAAAGAAAGGACTTGGGCATGAGAAAGCATTACTGTACTTTAGAACATCTGCAGAAAGAGAAAATTAGATGCAAGGAAGATTTTTTTTTTCCTAAAAAAAGTTATTGATGGAGTTCAGGCTTATCCAATATTAGCTGGCAGTTCAGATAATATTTTCAGAGTTGAAATTTTGACTCTGTTCTGAGGAAAGGCACAATTCAGTATAATTGAGTAGGTTCTATTAAAACAAAGTGATGCAGTCAGGGACATAGTCAGCATTCAGCAGACTGCAAATTATGTCTCCGGCAAATTATGCCTGTGAGAAATGGCAGTACACAGAAGCAGATCTTTAAAAAATCAAACTCCTACCAAGGGGAAGCAACTGAAATCCTCAATATGCAGTCATCTTTTGTGTCATTTCCAGGAAACTGAAGGTTCAATGCTAACTTTCTTATCAAATTGTGAAATATTAAAAAAAACAAAACCAACCACACACACGGCAGCATTATTGGGGCCAAACTTCCCAAGGGTGGTGATGATAAGATTATGATAATGATATGTAGAAAAGAAATATTCTAAACTAACAAGAATAAACAGGGTGAATCATTCATTGATGAATTTATCCTGTGACCAAGATCAATTTAATGGGATTAATGATGAGGATTTTTGATCATAATAAAATGAGGGCTGATGCCTGAGTGTCGGAGTGGGAGACGGACCCGGAGTAACGATGAGTCTCAATATGAGTATGGTCGTTCTCACTTTATTCAAGTTCACACAGAGTATATAAAGACAGACAAGCAGAGCACGCGCTAGCAACAGTTATACGATTGGCTTACAGTCTCTGTTCACGCGCCTAGAGCGCTCACACAATTAGTGCAGACCTCTTGTCCACGCGCAGCAGATGTTTCTCTATCTCCCGGAGGCAGTACCGCTTATCACTTACTTATCATGTAGCTACTTCTTCATACTTCTGTTTCTCAAGGAGAGTTCACAGCCTCCTCCGGGCTTTCATCCCTATCAAAGACTGGGTTGCTCATTGTAATCAAGTCATGCCCTTTTTCACTCAGCCATTCCTCCACAATTCCCCCTTTTTGTTTTTGAGCAATCCAGGCTTGGTTTACTACTTTTAACATAGCTCTCTTAATACAACCAAGCACTAAACATAAGCATAGACCTATAATCACAAGAGTTATTATAATGCGCAAGCCTTCAACAAGGAAGCCTACTAACCATTGTGGCATATTCCCAAACAAGTTAGTCAGCCACCCATCTAAAAACCCATGGTTTTGATGAATTTTGTTTGCATGCTCTTTTAACCACTGCAACTGTTTATGAATTGATTCGCTGTGATCGGACAAATTCATACAGCACATGCCTTCAAAATCCTTGCAACCATGACCTTGATCTAATAGCAAAAAGTCAATTGCCTCTCTATTCTGCAAAATTGCGTGGCGTAAGCTATTTTGATCTCCTAACAGAGTTTCTATTACCTCAGTGGTGACTTTAGCTTGTTTTTCAGCCCAACAAGCTAACCGTCCTATCTCCTTCAAAGCTCTGCCTGCTGCTGCCCCAGGTACAAACATGGATAAAAACACTCTCTCAGTGGGATTGAGTAAGGTAACTTCATTATTGCAATTTGGTGGGAGACCCGTGACTGCCCGTTTTGTACGTGCGGCATTTTCTCCCTTGGTCACATTTTTCCACCAGTTTTGATTTGGGGCTAACAACGTTAATTTGCCAAGATAACATGGACCACCTATCGCATTTTTCGGAATTCCCTGCCATGCCCTGTCACCACATATCAAAAACATGTCTGGCGGCAAGGCTTTTGGGGTGCCATTGTTCCAAATTTGCTGTTCCCCTTTTGTTCCAACCCCAAGGGCTCCCAGTCCTTGTTTTGATGTGTCATTTGTGCCACAAAATGCGCCTTTATATCTATAGTCATAGTAGTTTGCTTTCGGAGTGACATTTGTCCACCCCATCCAATTAAATGATCGATAATAATTTACGCCAGTAAAGGCAGGTCCTCCAAAAAATATGCAGGTTTGAGTCCAGTTCTGGGAGGCATTTCCAATTCTCATTGATCCTAACAGTTCTAATTCTTGAGGGTCCCAAGGCAGCGTAACATTCAGGCTATTAAGGAGCGTGGCACTACAATTACTAACGCTCTGGGAATTAGTGCAGTTCTGCTTACTATACTTGCTAAAGTCTTCTACCTTAAAACCAGGCACTCCTATCAAACATGTCCGAAAAGGCTCTGTAGCAGAGGCAAGCAATAGACAAAAGGCTTGTTGTCCTGTCTTGTTCGCCCAGGTAACCCGCATGTTTTCCCTAGGTTCAGTCTTGTGGAGGGTCATTACTGCCGGGATCAATATCCCCAGGGTCAGGATCTTGAACATCTTGGTTGTCAGGCGGATCATGTCGAGTCAGAGCAGGTTTTACAGCTCGACTAGGCACCCACACTGGACCGCAATCTGTGGAGACACACATATAACCTCGACCATTAAATATAACAGGAACAGGCCCCATCCAAATTCCAGAGACTGGATCTTTATACATCACTTTGAGTTGTGGGAGTATTGTTGTACTATTGAACTTAAGGTTTTGATGGTGAATCATCACTGGCGGTTCCTCTCGATCACCCATGAGACAGAGAAAGTTCAACGTAAAGAGCACACGATGTAGCCTTTGCTGAGCATCTGTCTCTACTCCCTTTTGTTTACCTAGATAGTCCTTCAATACTCGATGAGTGCGTTCCACTAATCCTTGTCCCGTAGGCGAATGTGGGATCCCTGTCGTGTGATTGACTCCCCATCTTAGCAAGAACTTTCTAACCTTTTGACTAACATAAGCAGGCCCATTATCAGTTTTAATGCATTCAGGCACTCCTAATACAGCAAAGCAAGCAAGCGTTTACATACATGATGTGCCTTTTCTCTGGGCAATGCGGTTGCCCAGATCATTTTTGAAAATGTATCAATGGTCACATGTACATACTTCAAGCGACCAAACTCTGGGATATGTGTGACATCCATCTGCCATAACTCTAACGCCTTTAATCCTTTTGGGTTCACTCCTAACCCTATTCCTGGGCCATGGCTCCCACATTTCGGGCAGGCTTGGATAATGCCTCGAGCCTCATTTTCTGTTAAATTAAATTGTCTTTTTAGCCCTTTTGCATTTTGGTGAAAATTCTCATGACTCTGCCTAGCTTGCTGAAATTTATCCATAGGAGGCACATGACACACTGGACTAACCAGGCTGTCAGCAAGTTGATTGCCCTGGCCTAATCCAAGGTCTAGCTGATGACTACGAATATGGATAACACAACAGGCGGCTGTTCTTTGGTCAAGTACAGATCGCAACCGAATAAATAAACTCCCCAGCCTAGGATTAGCTGTCTCTCTAAGTAGAGCGTCTTCCAGGCGTGGCACTATTCCAGCCACATATAATGAGTCTGTTACTACATTCAAGGGAGTGCTTAGCCAATTGTTCAAGGCCCAAACTACTGCAGTTAGTTCCAATGTTTGAAGGGAATCTCGAGGTTGTCCCTCTATGATATGCTGACACCATTGACCCTTTTCCTGCCAAACACAGGCTGCACGCCGCAAGCGTTTGCCTGCATCTGTATACACAGTGATACCATCTGACAATGGGTCTTTCTGTACCTTGGGTCTTTCTAGCCACTGATTTCTTTTTAGAACTTGCCATAATTTCCCTTGTGGCTGTTGTGAATGCACTCTCCCACTGTAGCCTAACAAGGCTTCTTGCATGGCAGCGTCATTGCGCAGCCACCATTCTAAATCTACAGCGTTAACAGGTATGCTAATATCCTCTGGTTCTTTACCACTGATTTCTATGATTCGTGATCTTCCTTTTCGTATCAATTCACCTACTGCTTCAGTTCGCGTTTGAATGCTCGTTTTTGGTTGTACACTTAAGAACACCCATTCTAAGACATTGAACACATTCTCTTTTGTTACCTTCCCTTCGCATTTGTCAGTGGCATCACCAAAGAAGGAGAAGAGAGTAGCAAGTTCCCCCTTTTTGTTTTGCCATTGACAAATGACTGCATATGGTGAATCTTTCCCATTACATATTATCAGAGACACTGGCAACATTAAAATGCGTCGAGATGACCACGTCGATTGCAGTTTTTGTGCAATTTGTTGTAGTGCTGCTTGCTGCGTCGCTGTCAGAGTAACGCCGTCGGCTGGATGATTGCTTCTCAATAATTCTGTTAAGGGTGCAATGTCGGTATTGGAAATGTGTCGCGACGGAGGGAAGACAGGGTCACTCAATATGAGTGATCAGCAAGCTTCGTTTATTGAACAGTACAGCCGTCTTTTATGCTTCGTTATAATTAGCTAATACATATTCTGCAATACATCTTTCTGATTGGCCTGTCCTCCAAACTTCAACCCCGCCCTTAGTTCCTTCTTTACAGTTACTTTCATCCTCTTTTCCCATGCCCGAGCAGCTGCAATCTCCCTGTTATCATACAACAGTTACAGTCAAGGACAGGGTGTCCTTGCCAGCTCAGCAGTTACGGGGGCTGAATCCGATGTTTCTCAAGTTCTTGCTCGGCCAGCTGGATCATGTCTACGCGACCCTTCTCAGCTAGCCAGTCTCCCACAGAAATGCCAACACAGTTCCGCACCCATTGAATGTCTCCAAGCAGGGTTTGGACATCAGTCAGTGTGCGCAATTGAGTTGCAAGCTCGGTTTTTTGTGGTTGAATTTTGGAGTCTATGATGGACCGTGGTGCTTTGTTTTTGAGCTTCAGTCCTTTCTACTCTCAATAACATTTCTTCAATGCCTGCTCCTTTTGGTAGACTGGCTAGAATTTGCTTGGTGGTCTTATTGGCATTATCAAAAGCCAGTACTTTGAACATCTGTTGTTTGCCGCTGTCATCTAAATCAGGGTGATTCATGATTGCTTCCCACAGTCGGTCAACAAAGTTACTATATTTTTCTGTAGTTCCTTGCATCACGGTACCAAATGACGGAATAGTAGATCCTGGGAGGCCGAGAAACGCCTCCAGGGCAAGTTGCGCCGATCGCTGTAATAGGTTTGCTGGAAACGTCAATTGTACTTGCAAGTCACTAAATTTTCCGTGCCCTGCGAACATCTCTGCCGTGACTCCACGGAGGGGGTCTCCCTCCCCTTGTCTTTGAGATGCTGCATTCATAGCTCGTTGTTGCCAGGAGGATTCCCACAACAAATATTGTGTTGGAGTAAGCAACAGTTTCATTAGGTTATGACAATCATATGGACACATCAGATCAGCAGAAAAAATCCAGCTGACAATTTGTCGGGTAGCCTCAGATTTTACTCCATAAGTTGAGATGGTGGTGCGAGCTTGTTGTAAAATTTTCCAATCATGTGGCTCCCATTTGCCAGTATTGTTTACATGTACAACGGGACACGCGAGAGGTGGAGTTCCGCCCAAACTAGCGGCTGCTCCCCACTGTCCTTCTAGTATAGCGTCTCTAATAATGCCATTCCAGCGTGCAGTTCTCGGAGGTGTTGAGGGATTCACTAGCCATGGAGGCATGTTATCATCCTTCCTCGCCACACGTAAATCTAACTCCTCGAGGCGCCTTAAAACTGTCTGTAGCAGTTTGTCTGTGGACAGTTTACGACTCTTGTCAGGGGGTGGAGTTGGCGGACCAGACGAGTCACTGGAGGGGGGTAGCGGTGGATACAAGGCAGGCGGAGTTGCTGGAGGCGGTGCTGTGGGCGGAGGCCGACACGCTGCTCCTCCCAAATCGATGAGATCAGTAGACGTTTCAGGCCCCTCCCCTGCTGGAGTTTTCTGAAGAGATGCTTCCGCATTTGCATTACTTTTCTGTTTTGGTTTCGCATCAGTCACTTCCGCTTTTCCCGAGTTTTGCAAGGGGTTCAGCGGCAAGTCTTTACTTTTCTCAGGAGGGTCAGAGTCCTCATTAGCTCGAATTTCAGCAACAGTTTTACACACAGTCCCGGTCATTCCCTTTACTGCGGGCAGCCCAAAGAACCGCGCAATAGGTCCAGGCTTACTTTCAGGTTTTAAGGCGGCCGCTCCTGGACCTAACATTTGAGCAGCTGCACAGGCTACTTCCCGCTCCGCTTTCATTGCTTTTAAAGTCTCTAGCACAGTATGCCACAACCCACGGATGGCTTTTATTTCTTTCTCCTCTTTTTCATCCCCCTCAATTGTTTTTTGCCACATCGTCCCTCCAAAATCTCGCCATTCCGAAACAGAAAACAGCATAGGTGTGTCAGAAAAATGACCCCATCGCTGTCCTAATTTAATTAACTTTATCAACAGTTTCGCCGGTACTTCATTCTCTCTCTTAGAGAGGATTCCAGCGAGTAGCATGGCCGCAGCTTCTACTTGCATCACTGCGCCTGGGAGGCGAGAGGCCACCTCGCACCGTTGTCTGCTCCCGCCTTTGCGCCCGAGCAGCACTTCTCCCAGCCGTGGTTTCCCACTCCCCTCCTCTAGCTGCTTACCGCAGACTCGGAGAACTCAGTCCCACTGAGCTATGGATCTCTGTGCATCCTCTGCTACCAGATGTCGGAGTGGGAGACGGACCCGGAGTAACGATGAGTCTCAATATGAGTATGGTCGTTCTCACTTTATTCAAGTTCACACAGAGTATATAAAGACAGACAAGCAGAGCACGCGCTAGCAACAATTATACGATTGGCTTACAGTCTCTGTTCACGCGCCTAGAGCGCTCACACAATTAGTGCAGACCTCTTGTCCACGCGCAGCAGATGTTTCTCTATCTCCCGGAGGCAGTACCGCTTATCACTTACTTATCATGTAGCTACTTCTTCATACTTCTGTTTCTCAAGGAGAGTTCACAGCCTCCTCCAGGCTTTCATCCCTATCAAAGACTGGGTTGCTCATTGTAATCAAGTCATGCCCTTTTTCACTCAGCCATTCCTCCACACCTGAGAGAAAGTTCAATGGTCACAACAACTGCAGCATGTCCCATGTGTAAAGACAACATAACAATGGTTAATTGGCAAAATGCCTTGTTGTGAAGAGAAGCCTTTTCTATCAGTTTATGGGAAAGCTCTGCAGAATTTAATAGACAACTGTAATATTCCTTTCACTATTATTTCTACTTTCTGACTGGTCCATCTAAATGCCATGGAAACACTATATCCATGGCAAAGCTTTTTATATGGCTAAAGCACCCTCCCAAGTAATCTTATTTGCTACTGGGTATAATATGTAGCACATTTAACAGGGAGGCAGATCTTATATACTCCCTTTGGCCATAGGGATGCTCTTTCCCTTGGGGGTTTTATATTGGCGTGTCATGGGCTTTTTCCTCCTGCTCTGTGAGCTTAGTTTGGAAACTGTAAGGCTTAGGTCTTACGAGAACTTTGGACAGACTCCTTTACCCTAGCTTGGTGAGACAGACACATGCTTGGTCACCTGGGGACATTTCTAGGAGAAATTCCTTGGGGAACACCTAAAGGCTGTGTGTTACAGAGAGGTCCATCGTGATCAGGGCTGTGCTGGTCTCAGGGTGAAATTCATCTCACCCAGACGTGAGCTGGTCACGCTAGGTCCTCTGTGGTTAGTGAAGAGAAATAGGGTATTCTATAGAAACTCATTTCACCAATGTCAGAAGATTAGTTTAGGATTATATGAATCATCTTTAAAAACATCTCTCTCATGACAAAGTGAAAACAGAGCGACTAGTTCAAGAAGCTAACTATATTTATTCAGGTGATAACTAAGGATTGTTCTGTATTATGACTTTGCCTCTTTTTCCCCAATATGCTAGGTAGATTTGATCAATGTGATTGCTATTTTTAGCAAACCTACAGGGGTTTTATTGGGGAAAAAACACCCCACAAACCTTTAGATTTCGGATTGCAAAACCTTTTTTGGGTCTCTCTGTGAAATGAGACATTTACTTGCAAAAGCTCCTTATTTCATAAGAAAGCCACTCTTTTTGCTTCAGGAAAAGAACAATTGAACAAAATTTTATTAGATTACCGTAACTTTATAACAGTCTTTCAAATATTGGCCAGCTGAACTGAGAAAGATCCTGTAATGCAGTTCTCCTACTTTATATATGGGGAAACACAGGCATCAAAAGATGATGTTGCGAGCACTGTGAAATAATTGGTAATAATTATTAAAAAGTTCTTCTACAGGGGCTCTTCAGTTAGAAGGCCATTGACATAAGAAATATAACTAAGTGCTCTACAAAAGCAGGTCAAGAGACTCCTAAAAGACAGGGTTTTAATGGAATTCATTGAACAAAAAGGCACAGTTACCAGTAGCAGTCAGAGAGTGCATATAACTACATAGGCAGTAAAAGGAAAAAAAAGTTAATCTTAGCAAGTATGTGCTTTGAAGTTTTCCACATAACTACACTTTCATAAAGAGAGGCCACGCACAGACTCTATTGAACCGAAACTGCTTGTCTGAAAAAACTCATGTACAGAGAGCTTTCAGGGAACGTGTTTGACTGCTTTCAAGATTATATTCATGTTTATGTTCCTTACATGTGCTCAAAACTCCACATCTTTTTTATTGGCTTTGCTTGATTTAGATCAAACCCAGTTCTTCAAATGCTTAACATTTTTATAACTCAAACATCCTATATAGGTACTTGTTTTCAGCTGAAGTTCAGCCTAATCATATCTAAAATAGTCTTAATCATAATCCTAAAGTATTTGACGACTCTATAATCCATTAATTTTTTATAGTATGCAAACACTTCATGTTTTACTGACATATTCTGAAAACGTGTACAGAGGGACTAACTAGGCATGGGGGCAAGGGAGTTATCCTTAATTTGTAATTTCCTGTTATTGTAAATTATACCTTCTCTGCATCTTTATAGCCTCCTTCCATCTTGGAATGTTACTATGTTACTTTTCTGTTTAACTTATGCACCTTGAATGTTGTAAAAACTATTGTAAAAGTCAATAAAAATGCAATAACATCGTGTCAATCAAAAGCAATGGAGCAATCTCTATTAAGCAAACAATTGGAAAGCTAAAGCTAAAATGCAATTGCACCATGTTGCAAGTGATTAAAGGTATGAATCAGAATATTAAAACGTTTTTTCCAGTTTTAGTTATTACCAGTTGCTTAATTTATAGAGCAGTTTGATCCTATCTATAGTCCTGTAAAGAAGCTACCAGTACAAGCAGTGATACTGTCTTGTGTTGCTTCCATTCATATGGATTACCCATGATCATCCTAAATGCACAATCACTCAGCAAATGTTGCCACAATCTAACTCCGCTTCTATTCTGTTTATGTGAATACTCAGGTAGGAACTTCCCTTTTTTATCAGGAACAAGAAAACCGTCATATTAAAAGTCCATCCAGCTCACTACCCCACACCTGATAGTGCCCTGCAGCAAAGCCCCAGGGAAGACTATAATAACAGGGGAAGCATAAAGGCATCCTTCCCCAGTATGATCTTAGTGATGTGGCTCGGGGACCTCTTGACCCAGCGCTGCACATCTTTGTCTCTAACAGTCTTTGCTAGATTTTTCTCCCCTGCACTTGCTTAATCACTTCTTGAACCCACTCTAGATTGCATGCGAGCTTTTGAGTAAATAACTTGGGGTGCTGTGCTGATTTCAGCCTCTACTGTAACTTCACATTTGAAGATAAAATTTCTTACAGGACCACCAGAATGGATCAAAAGTCGAGCAGAGAGGAACCTATCACCTCAGTGGTGGGGATATCTAAGAAAAGACATCAGGAAATTTCAAAGTCAGTTGCAGATATTTTTTTTTTCTGCCCTATCCAATTTTGTATATGCCTGGGAGTAAAATAGCTTCTTCAAAAATCTAGACATCCTTTTGGTAAATATGGAAATTTGATTCCAAGCTTGTTTCACACACAGCAGATAAATAAGCAATCATAAACTGTGCCATTATAAATAAAAGCCTTATTGAGCTCAGGCAATGAAAACCAATCAGTAGAGGACACTCATCCCCCTAGCAACAGCTAATGATCTGTGGTTCCTGGTGGATACTCTGTCATTGTATTTTAGAACCACAAGGAATTCCCTGTGTCATCAGCAATGACCGTTTTTATTGCTGGTGAATTAGGAAATGAGCAGGGCTAAAGGCGCATTTGAATTCCATGGACTCGTTCATTTAGCCCATCTTCCAATGCAGGAGATCACCTGGTTGTCTCATGGGCTTGGTGCAGAAAAAGAAAGACAGGATCAGCTGTCACACATTTAAGTCTATTCCTCTGGTTGTTTCAGTCAAAAATCCAAACCCAAAACAAAATTTCTGCAATTTTTCCAGAAGTGTTATATTTCCTAACATTTCCTAGATTGAATATATCCCTTTTTTACAGATCAAAATTATCTATTTCAAAGTAGCTCTATTCAATTTTTATGAGACAAGCTTTTTGAAAATGAATGGTTCCAACTTGAAATTAATCATTTTATTTACATCTAAAAAAGCTATTTTACTCAACTTGAAAAACCATATACCCTCCCCAGTATTTTTTATATCATGAAGTATTTTTAATTAATCAGAACTTTTAGCAAACTGAAATCTATGCTAATTTTACATTTCTACTATTTATCCCATTATGAATACTATACTGACTACCATCAGATGCATTAAATCAGATACATTTAATCTAAAAAGCGATCAAATTTCATTTAAACAATGTGATTTCTTTTGAAAGTATTAAAGGGGAGAAGAACAACAATTTCAAACCATTAATTTCTCTCTTGCTTAATGAATTATTGATTTGTGCTTTCCTTTTGAATGATAGTGCTCTGATGTGATAAACATTGATTTGAATCTTTATACAGATATTGTATATCATCAGCATGTTATGACAGCAGAATAATGGATACCAAGATAGACCTGAATTGATGGAATAATATTAAAAAAAAAAAAAAAAAGAGGTGCCACAACTGTGTGCATGTGTGTGTCCGGGTGCATATGTAAAACAGCAAATGGAAATGAAAGTAATACATCCAGGGGAATGATAATGATGCAGAATTATAGAAAGTTTACGTTTGGGTTAACATTGAACAGGGAACCTTGGAAATGAAAAATAATTACTTTCTACTACTAGTGATTCCTCTAACTTGACATTTCTTGCAACCACAAGTGCATAGCTGTCACAGATTTAAAGGGAGAGCTCTCTTACATGCTGCTCAAGTTCAGAAGCTTTAGCTTCATGCACAGCTATTCATGCCAATGGGAACTACACAGTCAAAAGACAAAAGGAAAGTGCTGAGAGCAGTAAACACATAGATAATCCTGTCCACCAAACAATTTTGCATTTCCATTATGCACCATTTATTTCAGACAAAAAAGCTGCTGAGATATTTACATCAAAGTGATTTCCACAGGTCATCTGCTCAAGGCTGGGGAAATGATTGAAGCACTGAGCTACACTTTCCTGGGGACCTGTGCACACCCATCTCCTGCCATGCCTGGAGGTGGGAGATCTCACATGCTCTCCCTCAGACAAGTTCATTTCTAGCATCAGTTAGTTAGGTGTTTTTTGGCAGCCTGGATGAGGGGAAAGAGCCTGCAATTACAGAGAGATGAAGGGACAACTGTCTATCTTTTTTCCTGCTGGACAGCAGCAGGATCCCAGCACTGATTGTCCTTCCTTTGGGCTGTCATGTCCAAAGGGTAGGCTGAGAAGGTGTTCCACCATCCTTCTCCTAAGCCCTCTGCAAAGAGGGGAGCATACCTTTCATGTCCATGGGGGAGAAAGCAGTGCTCAGGGCACACATGGGGCCAAAATAGACAGATCTTTCATAACACAAACCAAAACATCCATATTCAGTTCTAAAACACTCATGCATGTCATGCAAAAATCCTCAAGTATGGCTGTACTGGGACAAGAAGTGGTAATGCTATTGTATACATTCACAGCAAATTAGACTTGCAATTAATGACATAACTATTACCCACCAGGGCTACATTGAGATTTTGCCTAGATGGCTACAAAGGGTGAGGAATAAATATCACTATTCAGGGACGAAGCATATCCAAGCATCCAAGCTCAGACTAACAGATGCAAAGTGGGGCCACGGAGAATTGGAAGCTGGACTCCTTCTCTCTCTAACATCACAACTAGTATGCCCAGTGCAGTTGAGAGGGTGTTGCCATTTATCCTGTTGTAGGCCAACAACAGGATACAATCCCTTAGAGTAGGAAACAATCCAGCTTTCACGTGAGCATCACCACATAGGCAACATTGGTCAGCTTGCTATAAAACCCTGGCTCAATGATGTACCTGTAGGCAGAACCCAACATAAGGTTAATCAGGCTAGGCAAGGCATACAAATAAAGATATTCAAATAAATTTGTATAGTGATCCATATCAAATTTTTATTTTCCATACACATGCTTTTGTGCATGGCCTCATTCTTTTAAACTGTCTCTCTAGACTAAATAGACTCAATAGAATGACATGCCCCTGAAAATTTTGCATGAGACTGTTTCCCAGGAGTAGGTGGTTAATTCAGAGTTGAAACCTTAGCTTCTTGTAGTCTCACCAGAACCAGGTATCATATTTCTATCACTCAATAAAAATGAGTTCTCCATTCCCAGGAAAAATTTCTAGTATTAATTTAGAGAATGAACCACTTCTTTGTGGTTATCAGTAAAAAACCCCAAACAATCCATTTAAAACCTATAAGGAAGCATAAGAAGGCTAAAGAAGGCATAATTCATGTAATTTTTCCCCTTTCCACATATTTAACAATGTTTTGGAACACAATGCATAACATACACAGCTCTGATTGTCCGGAGTAGATCAACATCCTGCACCAATGGTCTTACATATGGAGTGGGAAAATGAAACTTGAGACTTCAGTTTAAAAATAGCTGGGAAAAAAATAGATTGCAGGGTTGAAAACTTGTAATCGTTATGACATTTGCATTATGACAAATTAAGAACTGGTATTCTAGGTTATGAACAGTGCAATAAAGCTGGTATTCTACACTGTGTATCGCAAGCTCATTTAAAATGTTCTCTTCCGGAACATGATAAGAACACAAATTAGAGTTAGGAAAGTAACCCAAGAAAAAAATTACTCTGGAAGACTAGTCTGATTGTGCTCCTGCAAACAAAGCCATCCTGCGTCTTAACTTTACTGTCTCGGTATAGGGAGAGATTGATGCAGAAGATAAAGACAAGGACAGATAACGAATCATAGAATCATAGAATTGTATAGCTTGGAAGGGACCTTTCAGATCATCTAGTCCAACCAGCAACCTAACTCTGACAAAAAACATCACTAAACCTTATCACTAAGCACTACGTCTACCCGTCTTTTGAACACCTCCAGGGATGGTGCCTCAACCACTTCCCTGGGCAGCCCATTCCAATGCTTAATAACCCTTTCAGTGTAAAAAGTTTTCCTAATACCCAATCTGAACCTCCCATGGTGCAACTTGAGGCCATTTCCTCTTGTCCTATCGCCTCTTACTTGAGAGAAGAGATCGACCCCCACCTCTCCACAACCTCCTTTAAGGGACTTGTAGAGAGCGATAAGGTCTCCCCTCAGCCTCCTTTTCTCTAGGCTGAACAACCCCAGCTCCCTCAGTCCCTCCTCATAAGACTTGTTCTCCAGACCCCTCACCAGATTTGTTGCTCTTCTCTAGACCTGCTCCAGCACCTCAATGTCTTTTTTTGTAGTGAGGGGCCCAAAACTGGACACAGTACTCGAGGTGGGGCCTCACCAGTGCCGAGTACAGGGGGACGATCACTTCCCTAGTCCTACTCACCACACTATTCCTGATACAGGCCAGGATGCTCTTGGCCGCCTTGGCCACCTGGGCACACTGCTGGCTCATGTTCAGCCGACAGTCGACCAACACCCCCAGGTCCTTTTCTGCCAGGCAGCTTTCCAGCCACTCTTCCCCAAGCTTGTAGCGCTGCATGGGGTTGTTGTGACCCAAGTGCAGGACCCGGCACTTGGCATTGTTGAACCTCATCCCATTGGCCTCGGCCCATTGATCCAGCCTTTCCAGATCCCTCTGCAAAGCCTTTCTACCCTCAAGCAGGTCGACACTCCCACCCAGCTTGGTGTCGTCCGCAAACTTACCGAGGGTGCACTCAATCCCCTTGTCGAGATCACTGATGAAGATGTTAAAGAGAGCCGGCCCCAATACTGAGCCCTGGGGAACACCACTCATGACCGGCCTCCAACTGGATTTAACTCCATTCACCACCACTCTCTGGGCCCAGCCCTCCAGCCAGTTTTTTACCCAGTCGAGAGTACTCCCATCCAAGCCATGGGCAGCCAGTTTCTCCAGGAGAACGATTTGGGAAACCGTATCAAAGGCCTTACTAAAATCCAGGTAAACAGCATGCACAGCCTTTCCCTCATCCACCAAGCAGGTCACTTTGTCATAGAAGGAGATCGGGTTTGTCAAGCAGGACCTGCCTTTCATGAACCCATACTGGCTGGGCCTGATCACCTGGTTGTCCTTCATGTGTCACATAATGGCACTCAGGATGATCTGTTCCATAACCTTCCCAGGCACCGAGGTCAGACTGACAGGCCTGTAGTTTCCTGGATCCTCCTTCTGGATGGGCATCACATTTGCCCACTGGGACCTCCCCAGTTTGTCAGGACTGCTGGAAAATGATGGAAAGTGGCTCAGTGAGCACTTCTGCCAGCTCCCTCAGTACCCTCAGGCGGATTCCATCCAGCCCCATAGACTTGTGCATGTCTAGGTGCTGTAGCAGGTCCCTCGCCATCTCCCTTTGGATTACTGGGACTTCATTCTACTCCCCGCCCCTATCTACTAGCTCAGGGGTCTGGGTACTCAGGGAACAACTGGTCCTAGTTCTAAAGACTGAGGCAAAGAAGGCATTAAGTACCTCAGCCTTCTCCTCATCCTTTGTCACCATGTTACCATCCCTATCTAATAAAGGATGGAGATTCTCCTTAGTCCTCCTTTTATTACTAATGTATTTATAGAAATTCTTTTTATTGTTCTTAACATCGAAAGCCATGTTGAGTTCTAGTTGGGCTTTGGCCCTTCTAATTTTCTCCCTACATAGCCTTACAACATCTTTGTAGTCTTCCCGAGTGGCCTGTCCCTTCTTCCAAAGGCCATAAACTCTCCTTTTTTCCCTGATTTGTAACCATATCTCTCTGTTCAGCTAGGCTGGTTTTTTTCCCCAATGGCTTATTTTTCAGCACATGAAGACCGCCTGCTCCTGCATCTTTAAGATTTCCTTCTTGAAAAATGTCTAGCCTTCCTGGACACCTTTGACCTTTGGTTTGCCCTATGGTTTTCCGGGGAGAAAAACAAAAAAAGGCTTTGTAAGTATGATCCGTAGTGTTTGAGTCATGCAAAGATGCACAAAAAGAAGCCCCACCCGATCCCATCTTTGCAGCATAGGCTGTTACCGCTGAGATGTATGTGTCTATACCTGGATTTTTGTTCCCATAGGCAAAAATCCACATTTATGAGCACAGATAAGGTCTACTGATCCCACCCTGAACTCATAGCCTACTTGCACAAGAAAATGTACCGAAGACTTGTAATCAACAAAGGGTTAGCTATAAAGGTAGTGATCTGATAATAAACATGATTCAAGATTTCATTCTGAAACAAATGGATAAAAAAGAAAAAAAGTCAAAAAGTACTTGCTACCACTAAATGATAAACCAAATAAATGATCTTGAGTAACCTATAAGCAAGCAAGAAACATATCTGATAACATTTGCATTTGAGGTTTTCTCTTCTGGAAAAGTTTTGTGAAGTTTAAAAGAAAAGCTAAGTAGTTCTGTACAAATCATTTGGTATCTCTGTATTTTATGTAGAGAGACTGGAACAAATCCACTGATTGGAAAATTATACCTGCCTGTTAGGTGTCTCTTCTTGTGGAAAGGGGACCTGTATACTAGACAGTGGTTATATTGCACTCGAAGGAAAGGATCATAATTTTCTATTAAATCTTATTTGCTTTTCCTTTAATAGTTGGTTTTCTCAAGGCAACTGATACTACTTTGCTGTAAGGGCACCCGTGACTTCCCAGTACCTTACAGGATTTAGCAGATTTATCCTTATTAAGAAAGAGATAAAAAGGAAAACAAAAAACCTGCTGAAGGAAGGAACTATATCAACGTCTGCCCTGAAAAAAAACCACATATGTGCTCTGCTATAAGAGATCAGAGTTTGGCAAAAAATGCAATATTTGGTGAGTCTGAAGCTAGGTGCCTACCTAACATACAGGATTTTATAAAACAAGAATTAAGATGTGAGAGGCCTTTTTTTCTCCAGAGGTGGCCTGCATCTATGCCTGTCGGTGCATGCAGCACCAGTAAAGATTTCAGCAAAACAGGCATTTGTTAGAAGGGTGTGTAAAAACATTACCAGGTTGCAGAAGAACACACGACAGCCCCTGTGGTGTACAGAGTTCAGCTCTTCTCAGTTACCATTCATGATCTGGGGAATTTTTCACCATTTCTGCAGGCTGCCATGGGCAGCCATTTTCTCCAGGAGAACGGTTTGGGAAACCGTATCAAAGGCCTTACTAAAATCCAGGTAAACAGCATGCACAGCCTTTCCCTCATCCACCAAGCAGGTCACTTTGTCATAGAAGGAGATCGGGTTTGTCAAGCAGGACCTGTCTTATTTTCAGTTTGGTGACTATGTGAGACTTTCGATAGCTATTAGGAGGATAATTAGGGGTGAAATGAACATTAAATGAATGTTTGCAAGCTAAAGCTCTATGTGTGTGTGTATGAGCATGCTTTCACTCAGAAACAGGACAAAGTTTTCCCCTCACAATCATATTTTTTTCCTGCAAAAGCGCATTTTCTGCACTAAAACCACATAATTTCCCTTTCAAAGTATTTTTCTTTTTTCCCTTAATTCCTTATGGCTACATTTGTGTAGGAAGGGAGCTCTGCTACATGACAAAAGGAGACTAGGTCACACTGGCAAGCTGAAATCTTAGGGGTAAATCACTTACTAATGCAAATCAGAAACCTCCCAGGTCCAGACTGGAGCATAGAGGGGCTCTGAGGCAAGGAACCACACATATGCATGAGTCTGCTTAAAATCAGCTGTGACTGTACTGCACTTGTGGATCTACTTGTCTTTTACTGGGTGATCCTTTACTAAAAATGACCCTGGGGTCACTGAGTTTTTGAAACCCCCTTTCAGAGAGCACCATCATCTGCTGCTTACTACCTCCTCACAGTGTGCATTTGAAAGAAAGCACCTTATTATAACAAGCAGAGAAACCGGGTAACACAGAGGTGCTTGGCTAAATGGAGCGGCTGCTTTTGGCCTGAATAGCTGTTCACTGTAAATAAACCATGTCAGTTTTTCAACTGACTTCGGAGCCGATGCAATAAGGCAAGAGAAGAACAAAACTAACCGGGTAATTAAGAAAAAAAAAAAAAAAATCAGGGAGGGGAGAAAGAGTTGCGATCTGTGAAATATCATAAAATAAAACAAAAAGTCCCTCCTGGGTGTTCATTTGAGCAGGGTGGAGTGCATTCCCCCCCCTCAAACCAATGGTCTAAAGAAGATGTTTGTGCTGTCAGGGCCTGATGAAGTGCTTCCAAGCAACAGGGCAGGGCTTCACACTGTCTTCACATGGGGAAGGTTTTCTGCACTTGTCTATGCAGCAACACACATTCTCTCAGATTAATTCCAGCTGTGCAGTGCCTTGCTGGCAGAGTCATTATGTATTAGTAATGCTATCCGATTCGAGCAAATGGTCTCCCCTTGCACAGCGCTCTCTCTCTCTCACTGATGCTTTCTCTCGCACATAAATAGATACATAAGCCTTGATTATCTTCTTTTCATCTTTTTTTTTTTTTAAAAAAAAGAGGCCAGATTTTTCCCTAGCTGCTTTATTCAAGAAAAGGGTTTAAAACTCAGCTACCTTTCTTAATGATGAACAATCCTTACTAGCTTCACCTGGAAATAGCGCTGGGTAAGACTTTGTTGACAGCTTTGTCATTTACAGGCAGGAGACTGCAAGCACCATCCGGATGGTGTAAATCAGGAGTAACTCCACCGTCAGGGGCTCTTCTGGGTGGAAATCCAGATGAGATGAGAATTGTGCCAAGAGCACATAGCTGCGAAGCTTCAGGATGTTCAACCCTGATCCTTAATTTGCCAGCCTGCTTGGCCCAACTGTCAATTTACACAGAACTGGTATCCTCAAACATCTACCCTTTGCATTTCTTAGCCATGTGTCCTGGTTTCAGCTGGGATAGAGTTATTTTTCTTTCTAGTAGCTGCTGTGTTTTGGATTTAGTATGAGAATACTGTTGATAACACATATTGGTTTAGTTGTTGCTAAGTAATGCTTACATTAGTCAAGGACTTTTTCAACTTCCCATAGAAGCTGATAGGGAGTAGAGACAGGACAAACTGGCCAATGGAATTCCATACCTCAGATGTCATGCTCAGTATGTAAATGGAGGTTGGCCGGGGGGGGCAGGAAACCGCGATCACTGTTTGGGACGGGCTGGGCAACCGATCATCAGGTGGTGAGAGTGACATGTGTTGTATCATTTTATTTTGTATATTCTTTTACCATTATTGTTATTATTAGTGTTGCTGCTGTTGTTGTTATTATCATTAGTTTCCTCTTCCATTACTGTTCTATTAAACTACCTTTATCTCAACCCATGAGATTTTTTTCCCCTCCTTTTCTCCCCCTTTTCCCTACCCTACTGGGAGGAGGGGAGGAGCGAGCAAGTGGCTGTGTGGTCCTATTTGCTGGATGGGGTTAAACCATGACGCCAGGTCATTTTTACTGCTTTCTTCTTGTCACAGACTTATCTTCTGCAGTGGTGGCACGTGGTGGGTCACATCGTGGTCAATTCATTTCCATGGCAGATATTCCACAGGTCTGAGACTGCCTTCCTCAGAGAACATTTCAAATACTTGTGGTTTCAGCCATACACACAAATATATATGTGCGCACACACATATATATAAGGAAATTCCTGCAACAGCATCACTAGCATGACTGTCACCCCACCACCCTCCTTTCCCATGCATTCACAGAGAGACAGAGGGATTGCAGTGACTCGATTTCCTCCAAAACACTGAGCTAAAATTATCTGAGTTCCAGACTCAGCTTTACTATATGCAATATGTATTATGGCAGTCATACTGCTTTACATGTATATAGGCATATATTTATACATGCATGTTCCATACATAAGTGCTGTTCACCTATGCTAATTGTAGCAATAATATATACTAAATCTTATACCTGTGTTCCAAAGCACTTTACAATACACCGTAGGAACCAACATGTTAAACTAAGATATACATTTGGGGCTCCTTGCCACAAGGTATTACTCAAGGTAGTTTCCCAGATAGCTTTCCAGCTTCCTTCTTTTAGAATCATATAATCATAGAATGGTTTGGGTTGGAAAGGACCTTGAAGATCATCTAGTTCCAACCACCCTGCAATGGGCAGGGACACCTCCCACTAGACCAGGTTTCTCAGCCTAGCAATGCTCTGAGCATTGTATCAGTCTTCAAGCCAGTGCTTGGAGAAGGTGGTTGTTTAATCAAGGAAAACATGATAAAATCCACTCAAAATCTAGTAAAATTCTAAGGCACTAATTTTGCACTTTACAGAATCCGCTTCCAGCAAAGATGAACAGGGGGCTAAGGTTTAAAAAAAGTGTCAAACTGTCAGTGCTCACTGTTTCATTTATTTTGTTCTCATTCCTTTGCTCATCCAGCATTCTCAGGTTGAAAAATGGGTAACTTTATTGCAATCCCCTAGGTCCATGTCCTGGCAGTATTTTTTTTCCCCACCCTCACTTTGCTGACAATTTTGGACAAATGAGTTCTCTGTGGATCCCCAAAGACATTCAGAAGTCCTCTTACAGTTGACCTTCTAGTTGTTGGGATCTTTGTGCCTCAGTTTCCCATGTAAAAGGGGGGTTGCTGCATTGTCTTTCCTTGCAACTGAACTTTTCAACACTCCTGTTGGGGAATAGTCTGCTGTGTAATACAGTTGTAAGAACAACATGCACTAGGATGTCCGTAGCACAGTTTTGGAGAACTAATGAATAGCATTAGTCTATTGGAGATTTATGGATATTTGCTGTCCTCATGGTATCCAAGTACTCTCAGAAACCAGATTCAGTACCTTTAAGGCTGGAGGGCAAAACGCCACCCAGGTCTATGTGTTGGGTAGAAAGGTAGACAGAAAAGCTGTGCTTGTACTGCTGAGAGTTGCGTTGCTCCGAGGGCAGCCATGTGTGGTTCACAAATGCCTTAAGCATGTTCTAACTTTTAGAATAGACATGTGTCTCATATCAGACTTAAAATCCGCCTCTGAATTTGCATAGTAGCAACAAACTGCTCAAGAAGCCAGAAACATTGGATCATAACCATTGTGTAATGTACCCATATCCTGCCTCCTGCACGCTCCTTCTGAAGACTCAGTTTTGAGTCAACATAGCTTCAGGCCATGCTTATGCAAGGCCATCTTATCATACTGCAGGGAATACAATAAACATGGTGGTGTTTTTGTGGGGGTTCCTGCGGCTCACGTAGCTGTGACTTGCCAGCTATGTGGTTCTGGTTAACATTTAGGAGAACTCTCCAAAGGGGAAAAAAGCTATAAAACCACAGAATATTACTGAAGAGCTGCCCAGCTATTCTGTCTTGTCTGTGTGACTGCTGTGGGTGACTGATTTCTCACTGTTTTGGCGTATGCATCCCCCTCAGGGAAATCAGCTTGCACATTTTATATCTGATGCTGGATGGGGCACTGCAGCCAGCGGAGGGCCACAAAGATGATCAGAGGAATGGAGCACCTCCCCTATGAGGACAGACTGAGAGAGCTGGGGTTGTTCAGCCTGGAGAAGAGAAGGCTCCAAGGAGACCTCATAGCAGCCTTTCAGTATCTAAAGGGAGCCTACAGGAGAGCCGGAGAGGGACTCTTTGTCAGGAAGTGTAGTGACAGGATAAGGGGTAATGGTTTTAAATTGGAAGAGGGGAGATTTAGATTAGATATCAGGAAGAAATTCTTTACTGTGAGGGTGGTGAGACACTGGAAGAGGTTGCCCAGGGAAGTTGTGGCTGCCCCATCCCTGGCAGTGTTCAAGGCCAGGCTGGATGGGGCTTTGAGCAACCTGGTCTAGTGGGAGGTGTCCCTGCCCATGGCAGGGGGGTTGGAACTCTATGATCTTTAAGGTCCCTTCCAACTCTAACCATTCTATGATTCTATGATTCTACTTGTTGCAGAGGTTTCTCGGGTGTTGTGATTTGAGGTAACTGTTTGCCCACCCAGGCTGTGAAGTCAAGTATGTTTGCCTCTTGTCTTTGTTCATAACATTCATATCTCCAGGTATTTTAATATTAATCTGACAATATTTACCCCTCTTGCCTGGTAGGTCTGGTCTATATTAGCATGTTGGTAAGGTCCACTGCTAAAAGATCTGACTGCATTTTAACTTTGCCACTGCAGGCATATTAAGTGCATGGACATTGCTCATGCTCAGTAACATTTAAAATTACAAATGTAAACCAATGTGTAAAATGGGATCAATTGCAATTGATGTTGATTTATTTCGCGGAATGGATGTTTGCAACTGTTATTTTCCTTGATCAGAGAGAGTTCATCTTCTTCCTCTGCCATAAATAGTAATATAAATTATGTTCATAACTGATTTGGGGCAGAGTGATTAGGAAGAAGTATTTGATCCTTGATCCGTCAATAGTTCTTTGCCTTTGTTGGAGCACATTATAATGCCGCGCTGCTATTTAATTCTGCAGGCATCCCTGAGACTCATTTCTCATGTGGATAAGAGAGTCCCCTGTGAATGGTGTCCTTTGGTTTCATTTCTGTGATACAGCTTTTGAAGAAATCAGAGCCAGAGAACTCTGTACCTCTGGTAAGAGCCAATGTACCTTAGTCCAGAAATGCATTTGAGCCAAAGCAATGTCATATGGAAAAAATAAAATAAATAAATCAGCAGCTCTGCAGTAGGTGAAAAAAAAAAAAAAAAGGGAAAATAGGTTTCTGGAGAATAAAATAAGGTTATTGGGTGCCAAGAGAGTGAGGTTGCATTGCCTAAAGATGGAAGGGGTAAAAACATTGATAAAAGTAATAGCAAAATAAAGTGTTCCAACTTTGTGACATTGTATTAGTCCAGAAATAATTTAGAAGACCATAAGAGGAGGACAAAGGGTACAAAGAGAACTAAAGGTGAAGAGCAAAGATAAGAATGATTCATAAATTGAAATATGATATTTTTTCCCCTTCTTCTAAGGAATAACGCATCCAGTAATGTAACAAGTATTTCTTCAAGGGCACTGAAGGAGTGCTGCACTTTAGATGCTTAAAATAGAAAAGCCAAGAAGAATGTGGCCAAAATGCTTGAAGATGGGGGTAATAATATTTTATTTCATTAGTAATTGCCATGTATTGAAGCTCAAATTGACTCTGAAGATGTATTCTTGGAAACAGGAACAAAGAATAAATAGAAGTAATCTACAGAAATGGGCTTGAGAGGAGTTTGCTCATAACTATAGAAAAAGGAGAATGAAAATAGGAGGAACATATCTCTCGCCTTCATTCTCTCTAACCAGGCTCTGGGCACTTCCACCTCTTTTAAAGGTATGGCACCACTGTGAAAAGAAATATAAAGATTGTTGAAGGCAGTCATGAACTGGTAATCAAAACATGTTTTATAGAGTAGATTTATTATTACTGTATTCATTATAAGTGTTCATCCTGGACAGAACTTTGCAAGAAGACAGAAGATAAAATTGAAATTTGGTTGATCTTGAGTATTTCAAACTTTGCAAAAGCTTTGGATTCAGAATTATTTTTGCAGAACATTGAAGGAGAATCAGTGCTCTTGTACTCAAGGCTTGGGTTAAGAGTCAAGCTTCCAGGATTTAGTCCAACATTTCCATGCTTATCTGTGTTGACTTGTCCAGAGTCGTCTTCACCTTTTGTGTTTTGGCTTCTGTCAAGTCAAACAAGTTGTCTATCTGCAGGGCTTTGGAATCTTAGGGCTCCGTATTACAAACAACCAACACTCTGCAATCTCACTGCGGTTCATAATATCAAGGAGTATAATTTCATTAATGAGATAATGCAATTTATCCATTGTCTCAAGTTGGACCTGTATTCTCCTGATTTTAAATTTGTAAACTTCATAGATAAAGTTCAGGAGAGTGCAATGTGCTAGGTAGGAAACAGAAGGGACAGCTTTTCAAAGGCACAAGCATCCGTGTCTCCTTATAAGCAAGCAGGAGCAAAACATTTTCAAGTCCAGGGAGTATGAGACCTGAGATGGCTCCACAGATATTGTCTCAGGGTCACAAACACAAAGTAAGAGAACTGTATCACTCTATGTGTTTTTCCATTATCTGGTATACCCTGACTCACCAAAGCTCACAGAGACTTGACTCTGTTTGTTCTTTGAAAGACTCCTTTTCCTTCCAGAATTAATTGCATAGAAATAGTAAACATATTTTTTCTTAATTAGTCATACAAACTTGGGCATATTGATTTGATCACAAAATACTAGCATAGGGCCAAATCCTCCCCTTCCTCAAGAACTTAAACAATAACGTGCAAATTGGCCCCTGAAAACTATTTCCTTTTGAATATTTGACGTGTGACCATGATGGCATCAAGTTTTGTGTTCCTCACTCCCCCCAAAATATAATTTTCATTATTTTTTGTTCCCTAGTACAGCAGTCATACTAACAGTAATGGTGAAATACAAATTATTGGAGTGCTCTTCAAGAGAAAACTAGAAAACTTTATTGAGAATTGTTTCATGAGGTCCTGAAACACTGTGCAAGTTGGGGACAATTGCCTGAGAAATCTGTTTTCTTTGTGAGTAAAGAAGCATAACTCCATTTCCAATCAAATTGTTCAAGTTTGATGAAGATGCAACAGAGTTTAGCAGCTAGAGCCGCAAACCAGGAGGCAAAAGAAAGAAACCTGTTCTCAACCTTGCTGATGAAACAGATGAATAGAAGAATGTAATCTATTTTGACAAATATTTTTCAATCAACATAGAGTGGAGAGGTTAATTTATGTGAAAATGTATAAAAATGCAATTAGAAGATGTATTAGGGACAGTCTTTGCTGTTCATTAGTGCATACAGTGATGCCAGAAAGGGTTTTCTAGGATATGTTAAAAACGTTTTAAGTATAAAAATACCTATTAAAACATATAGTTGTGTCCTGTGAGTGATGTGAAGCAGAAGAGGTATCCTCCGAGATAAAGCAGTGAATAAAATGGAGTGATGGCCATCTGTTTTAGAGGAAAACATGAGTCACTGTTAAACAATCAGACATGTATACCTGATGTCCTGAGATCTAAAAGGAACTATCTGATTGTCCTCCAAACCAGACTTTAACAAGTTTTTGAAAAGTTGAGGAAATTTCCTGAAGATTGGATGACTTCCGGTAAAATCCCAGCATTTGAACAGAGCAGGAGAGATGACTCAGTAAACTGGTTAGTCAAATCTCAGTTTGGCCAAACTATTGGAACAGTTAATTCAGGACTCTGTCAAAAATTAATTAGAAGCTAAAAATATAATTAATACTAGTCAACATGTTTGCATGGAAAGTAGGGCTTGCCAAATGAACGTGTTATTATTTTTTTTTGACAATATTACAGGTCTGGTTCATAGAGACAATGCTGTTGACATAATATACTTGGATTTCTCCAATTAATTTGATTTAGTATCACATGACATTTAGATTAAAAAAAACCCCTACAATATATGAAATTAACAGGGCACACATTAGATGGATTAAAACTCCCTGTCTGACAGGTCCCGAAGCAGAGTTCTTAATGGGGAGAAATCAATGAGTTGAGTTGCTGCTAATGCAGTCTCCAAGGGATTAGGGTCTTAATATAGCTCTCATCAGCATTTGTATAAATGAGATAAATCTGAAGTAAAAGCTGAAGTAAAATTTGAAGACACCACAATGGTTTTTAGATGACCAGTAATGAGCACAGTAATTATTGTGTTTGGAATTGCCTGACCAAAGGTTCAAAATCTAATAGAGTAAGTTCATAAACCAAACAAAATCTGCCACAACCATCAACAGAGGCTACAGATCAAACTTACAAGAGAGAAGACACTGTTCTGAAAAATAAAAGCAACTGAAATTTAATCTCAAAAGTAGGAAATGCGAGGCAATGACTATCTCAATGTGGAATTTTGGTGTGATATTCGAACAAATATGGTCCTAGGAAATACCAAAAAGGAAATATCAGGTAAAATCATAGAATCATAGAATGGTTAGAGTTGGAAGGGACCTTAAAGATCATCAAGTTGCAACCCCCCTGCCATGGGCAGGGACACCTCCACTAGACCAGGTTGCTCAAAGCCCCATCCAGCCTGGCCTTGAACACTGCCAGGGATGGGGCAGCCACAACTTCCCTGGGCAACCTCTTCCAGTGTCTCACCGCCCTCACAGTAAAGAATTTCTTCCTAATATCTAATCCAAATCTACCCTCTTTCAGTTTAGAACTGTTTCTCCTCGTCCTATCACTGCACTCCCTGATAAAGATTCCCTCTCCATCTCTCCTGTAGGCCCCCTTCAGGTACTGGAAGGCTGCTATAAGGTCTCCCTGGAGTCTTCTCTTCTCCAGGCTGAACAACCCCAACTGTCTCAGTGTGTCTTCATAGGAGAGGTGCTCCAGCCCTCTGATCATCTTCGTGGCCCTCCGCTGGACCCCTTCCAACAGGTCCATGTCCCTCTTATGTTGGGGGCCCTCTTGAAAACTCAACTCACCACGCAGTTCATGAGAAGAGGCCCATGGTGCCTGACTGAATCTCTCTTTCCAAGTGAACAAATCATTCACTTTTAGATGGGCATATCCCTTGCTGAGCATCTGAGATTAACCCTGCCACTTTTCTCCCAGTCATGATGTTTCCAACACATTTTTGGCTGTAGGCTACGTTTCACAGGGATGGTGGAGATGCCTGTTGTTGGAGGCAGTGATAATGGAAACTTCTGCTGATAATTAAGTTCAATCATCATTTTCTTGATTCTTTCCACTCCCAGTGCAGTGTGTGATCTGTGCTGGGCATAGCCCAAGTTGATGTTACTCCGCTCCAGAGACTTTTTAAAGTCTTGTTCAGTTTAACTAATAACTTCCTATGCAACAGCCTCTCTGTTTCCTTTTATTTTGTGACCATAAAGTGGATCTTCTCCAGCTTTATATCAGCCTTTTGACCTCAAAAATTCACTTTGCTTTGTGTCCTGAGCTGCACCAGTGCAGTGCATAGGAAAGTAAGACAAGGATGAGCAAGAGCTTAATGCAAGGCTCTGCCCTGACTACTGAAGTTAGCTAGAATTCCTCCTTTCAATGCAAGATCTGATTCAAAAAAAAAGAAAAATAAATTTTCCCATTAATTACCCACATTTCCCACTGAAATCAATAAGTGTTTTTGAGAGGTGAGGAAAATATACCCGGTAGTCTGTCTAACTGGTATATTATTGCTAGGATATGTGTGTGCCTTTGTGTTAATACTCTTTTTTTTTTGGTTTCTTTTTGTTCTTTGTCCAGCAAGAACAAGGTTCATCACACAGTACTGTGTGTGCTATGTTACATAATGATGCTTTACCCCCAAGAGATAGCAAAGGATTTGAAATAATGAAAAGGGTATGCCAAGTTGAGGTGGGCTTGTGCAAATTGCATGAAGTTCAACCAAGCCAAGTGCAGGGTCCTGCACCTGGGACGTGGCAACCCCAGGCACAAATACAAGTTGGGTGGAGAATGGCTGGAGAGCAGCCCCGAGGAGAAGGACTTGGGAGTGCTTATGGATGAGAAGCTCAACATGAGCAGGCAGTGTGCACTGGCAGCCCAGAGAGCCAACCATGTCCTGGGCTGCATCAGGAGAAGTGTGGCCAGCAGGTCTCGCGAGGTGATTCTGCCCCTCTACTCTGCGCTCGTGAGACCCCTCCTGGAGTACTGTGTCCAGCTTTGGAGTCCTCAACACAGAAAGGACATGGACCTGTTGGAACGGGTCCAGCGGAGGGCCACGAGGATGATCAGAGGGATGGAGCACCTCTCCTATGAAGACAGGCTGAGAGAGCTGGGGTTGTTCAGCCTGGAGAAGAGAAGGCTCCGGGGAGACCTTATAACAGCCTATCAATACCTGAAGGGAGCCTACAGAAGAGCTGAAGAGGGACTCTTTGTCAGGAAGAGTGGTGACAGGACAAGGGGCAATGGTTTTAAATTGGAAGAGAAGAGATTTAGATTAGATATAAGGAAGAAATTCTTTACAGTGAGGGTGGTGAGGCACTGGAACAGGTTGCCCAGGGAAGTTGTGGATGCCCCATATAGACAAAAAACATTGCCTGCTGCTTAAAGAGCCTTCTCATGGCAAAAAGCCTGTCCCTGGCCAAACTCATCTGACTTGCTTCACCTGATGAAGAGAAAGATAATGGCAATTAAGCAGTCAGGCCTTAGCATCAGAAGGGTATCTCCAGATCTGCTGAAAGCTTTGCTAAAAGTGAATTCATTCAAAACAAGATTAGAAAAAAGAATGAAAGTGGCTTTCAGCCAGATGGAAATGTATTTTGGAAATGTCTGTTTATGACAATATTTTCCCAGTTTTCATCAGCTTTCATCATCTGTTTAGTTTATTTGTTGTCTGAAAACCTTTGAAAGAAAACATTTTCACAAATGTGAAAACTTTCCAGCACTAGTTTTCTTTGTCTTTCAAAAGTAAAAAATAAAAAAATAAAAAAGAGCTTTTCCTCCTGAGATCTAGATAGTGTGCTGGTCCTTAAATCACTTCCACTGAACCCAGCTCTCTATGGACTCCGGGAACAAGTTCATTCCTGTCACAAGGAAAAAGACAAAAAAAAGAGAGAAAAGAGACTGTAATACTTCATAAACCAAGCAGAAAAATCAATGTTTGCCCACCACTACCTCCCACATCCTCAGCCAGCCACTTGTCCAGCCTCAGGGGCTCCTGTACAATGTGAGTGGCCTTACTAGCACATATATGCACAAATCTAACAACTCAACAAAACTCTGTTCATCTCCTCCAGCCCCAAGCAGATGCATGGGCATAGCTGGAAGCTGTAGGTAGCATAACAAGTGTAATATTGCAAATAGGAGCCAAAGTCACAGCACAGCTGCAGTTTATCCGCACGCTAGTGCAGAGCTCCTCATGAAGATCTCCTGCTGAAGAGCAGAATGTGTTCCTCATACCACAGATCGTACCCAGAGAGATGTTCTCAACATGGTCTAGTGATGGTTGCAAAGACACTCATGAAAACAGTTGTGTTATAGATGTGGACCAATTGCCCATGAAAAGAGTGGGAACTCAACACCCAGACCACAGCAGACAGCTCACTTCACTGCTTCAACCGCTGCTGAAGCAATGCCTGATGCTTCAACCATGAATCCCTCTTTCTTTCAGGCAAGGGAAAAGCAACAGGTCAGTCCTGTGAGTTCAAAACAAAGATGCTTGTTGAATAGGCTTGGTCTTTGCTTCCCTCCTCAGTTGCAACAGAAGGATTTATGACAATATGGGCGCAGCGATGATCATACAGAGTTTCAACTCATCTTGCATTTTCAGAATGCAAGATTTACATTCCTATGAGAAAGCATCTTGTATTTTCAAATATAGCTGATTATCTAGTAGGGATTTTGTATCTATTCTTCATGTGCAGAATTGTATTAAACCTACATAGTCCATACTGTCTGTGTTGAGAGGCAGGTAGAAAACATGTGAGACTTTTCTTCCTTCTACTTCTGTACATATTTATACTCTGTTCTGTATATGGCTCTGGCCAGAGGAAAGACAACATTTTGCTTTCATCTGGAATGCTTTGAAGTCCACAAAGACTTATCTATCTAAGCTCCAATTATGTCACCAGAGTCTTAATTAAATTGCCCATTCATATGCATTTGAGATGTTCTTCCCATCTGGCCTCCAGCTAGTGCTTTAGAAGAGTATGATTTTCTTATTGGTCCCGCATTATATCTGCCAGCTCAGTGAGGATCTCTTAGCTATGCTGGGACACATAAAATGGCACTAGATATTAGAAGAGGTTGGAGGTCTTGCTGGTGCAGTCAGTAGAGCCTACAGAGTTAGTCTATTCCACCTGGATTGGACTATAGTATAAGTGAGCTGAAAAATGCACTTTATCACCATGAACTATAAAGAAGTCTTATGGAACACCTATATGTATGTGTCCTCATCAGGGAACTGCAAGGACTGTGTACTGCCTCCATCATCTTTGATTTTCTGGGTAAGAAGAGAATGAAAGCAAGCAAGGGGGACCCCTTATAATCAAAGCTAAAGTAGATTCAAGTTTCTAAATTTATGCTTGCTGTCACTAAATCTTGCTCCTTTAAGCTGCTTGATTTAGAGCATAACCTAAGTGTACACGAATACAAATTTCGCTCTGTATGCTTATACATTTGTTGTTTTGTGGCTGCAATATCTATCACCCCAAAATATGAAGCCCTTTACTTTGATAAAAAAATTAATGGTCTAACACCTTTGAATTTCTTTCAACTGCTGAGCCCTCAAATCCAGAGCTCCAAATAATGGAAGCTAGACTACATTTGTAATGGAATTAATGGAATCTTTAGTAAATAATTTATGGCTGATCAAATGCATTCGGATGGGATGCTGAACCAAAATGTTCTAGCAGACATATTTAAAGGAAAATAATAATGACAAAAAAAATCATTTCCATTTATAATCTACCTTTGCTTGACCTTAATTCAGTTATTTTATGCAATATTCATACCAGCAAAAAATCTTTCCTGTATCTTTTTTACATAGTTCCACTGTAAGCCTGAGTGGATAGTAAAAGGAAATGGTAATAATGAATAGCTTCTTTTGAAATATTCATAGGGAAATTCAAAGGGCTCAGAATCTGATCTTTTTCCATTGCTTCAATTCTGCAAAATTGTTCTGGTTTGGCAGAATTTCCTGTTATATATCATATTTTTTTCATTCAGAAAATAAGACAACTTTCATTCTCAGCTCTGTTTTTTGAGCTTAAGTTGATCATGATCAGTTTTCACATCAGAACGTAATAAACATGACTCTATGCCCACAGTGTTTTATTTCATGGTGAAGTTATAAAAACAAGTATTCTAGGGATGCAGAAGTTACCAGTCTGAAATTGTAGTTTAGGAATATGCTTATTTCTATACACAAAAAAAAATAGTGCTACATAAAACCTACAGCTTGCAGAGTCCTTACAAACACATTGTAAACACTTTGGGATATATAGAATCTAACTAAACTTTTCTCTGTTATTCTTGAACCTGTCACAATATTTTATTAACACCCTCAACTTTATTGCAGCCTAGATGAAGTCTGTGAAAATGAGACAGTTTACATCAACTGAAAATCTGGCCTTGAGCCTTTGATAAACATCTTATATTCCTCAGTTAACCTAATCTTTGCTATACTGGTATTTAGATTGTGGTTATGACCACAATGCTGAGCATGGCCAACTCTACAAGGAGTAGTCAGTTTGCAAGGCAGATACTTTCCCCAATGCTCTGTTTTGCCAAGAAAGAGGGTGGGTTCCAAATGGTGGTGGTTGTTGTAATGTTGTTGTCATTAGGTAAGTCATCATAGGTTGTGGATACAGAGCTAAGAATCTTCCTATATTATAAGCTTATCATATTGGAGAAGTCTCTGCACTGTCCATCTGTCAGTCTCCTGAGAACTTTGGCTGGCTTTAAACAAAAGAGGAAAACTACATGTGCTTCAAGGAAAATCAAGTTTTTAACAAAATTGGTGAAATTCAAGACCTAGAGAAATAAAAAAAAGATCCCTTTCATGTTGCATAGCACATCCTCACTGGCAGCTACAGTGTGTGCACTTTATTAGAGCATTTTTTCCCCCTAGATATAATGGCACCAATTAAATTACCTTGCAACCTGACCTTAATCTGGCAGGAATGATTATTCCATGAAACAGGGCTCTAATTGACATGAAGTGCCTGCAAAGTATGTCTTTTGCAGCAGACCCTGTCAAAGTCACATTGATATGCTAATACCTGTAGCTGGCAGAATCACTTCATAAAGAGAGACACTGAAAATTGAATTATTTCAAATTCAGTACCTAGGAATCTAGTGATCTGTCTGTATATGTAACTAAGTAGGTGTAGTACTTTATATGGGTAAACAGCTGTACTAGGGCATTGCTATGGAAACTGCTTGACACATGACAATTGTGTTAGTGATGAAGTCATTAGTGGTGTGAAATATACTTTGAGGCTGTCAAGTGTACACTCCAGGAATATTTCAACAGTATTAGTGGAGCCTTTTCAGTTGCATAATTTAGGCTTTCACATATGATCTCGTTATGGTGCGGAGAAATGGCATGCCACAGCCATGGCGCGGCTGTGCTCAACACAGGAGGATTGCTCTTGTGCGGTTCTGCAGTGAAAAGCAAACAGTTCCTGCATGCAGAATAAAGTTCTCTTTATAACTGAACATTCCATTCCTTGTCTTTTTTTGGTTGTTTTGTTTTTAATAAAAAATGTTTTGAAGCATAGCACTGTTCAAAGGATGAACTGCTTAAACTTTTATGGTGACAAGTTGATGTGGAAGGTCTGGACCTTCTGGACCTCTGAAGGGAGCCTACAGGAGAGCCGGAGAAGGACTCTTTGTCAGGAAGTGTAGTGACAGGACAAGGGGTAATGGTTTTAAATTGGAAGAGGGGAGATTTAGATTAGATATCAGGAAGAAATTCTTTACTGTGAGGGTGGTGAGACACTGGAAGAGGTTGCCCAGGGAAGTTGTGGATGCCCCATCCCTGGAAGTGTTTAAGGCCAGGCTGGATGGGGCTTTGAGCAACCTGCTCTAGTGGAGGTGTCCCTGCCCATGGCAGGGGGGTTTGCAACTAGATGATCTTTAAGGTCCCTTCCAACTCTAACCATTCTATGATTCTATGATTCTATGACCTCTGTTGTTTCTTTTTTCTACAATAGCTCTGGATTTACTCCAGAGAAACCACAAGTAGGTTCACGATCATAGGGGGCTACTTTTTCCTCATCTTAGCTTTTCACTATTTACCACAGTTAGTGTGATTTCCTATGCTATAAAGCTGAATGATGGATCCCAGGACTTTTCTTTGAGTCACGTGTTCTTTCTTCTAGTTCTAAGTATTTCAGACTATGGAAAGCAATTTTTTTTTCTGCTGGCAGGGGGATACAAAGAAGACCTTAGCAGGTCTTTGACAAACCATCTAAAGAAACTCCTATAGTTTTTATGTACCCTCTGGCAGTAGGGTGCGAGCTAATGTTGTGATGTTTATTTCTTTATATGTCCTGCCCTTCTCATGGGCTGTCCCTGAGCAGGCAGGGAGGGAGAAAGCACAGCTTGCAGGTCTGCTTGCTGGTGGCACATCATGTCTGCCATGGCAGTCACCTATTGGGTCCATTTACAAAGAAACACTAATTGTTCTCTGGGTGATGTAGCTTAAAATTCAATTCCCAAAAAATTAAAAGGGAAAGAGTACCTATTTAGTCTGCACGTACACATATAAGCATACACACATGCAGATGCAAAAGATGTCACCAGTAGCAGGAGATCAATGCAAGAGCAAGATTGTCACCACAATAAGTTCACAGCCTGCTAATACCAGACCTTGTGAGTTGATTTTATTTCTTTACAGTGTCTGATCTATTGAAATGCAATCTAATGCTGTATGTTCACTCTATATGTTCAGCCTAATACTGTATAATCACCAGCCTCATGTATTAATTACAGCTTAGCTTTACAATTGGGATGAGCAGAAAAGTAAGCATGAAATCAAAGCTGGATTTGATTAGCATACTTTGACAGGATCTTTACTAGTCAAGGGTATCTTTAATATTGTATTTAAAGTGTGTGCATCTGTGTGTGAGGTGGAGGAAGAGACATTTCAGCAGACTCTGTTAGCATAATAACAAACTATTGCAAATCATTACTGGTTTGAAGAGATTTGAGCTATTCATAGAGTTCAATGGCTTTCTGAATCAATTTGTTTTCCTGTCCAGAGTCCTCCATTCCACCTGAAAAAAAAATATAATCTTTTCCCCTTAGAAACAGATGTTTTTAATGATGACAGAAAACTTATCTTTCTTCTTTTTGAAAATTTAGAATGATCTATTGGTGTGATCAGGTGAATGGAAAAGTGAATAGGACAAGCAGATGAGACTCTCGTAGTTTGACACAACCACTCCATATTAAGGAAAAAGATTATACATCAAACTTCATGTTGAAATCCTGCATTTCTTTCAAACCTAGTTCATGAAGCCAGATCTCACACATTCTTAGTTGTTTTGGGGTTTTTTTTTCCTAATTCACTGATCCCTTAGAAGTTTAATATTTTGGACTGGCCAAGATGGAGGATTTTGCATGGCTGATCCCTAAATTAGCTTCATTCCATCACAATATAGAAAAGCTGAAAGCATCCCCAGAGAGCTGACTGGAGAAATTAAAAATATCTTCATAATAAACTGTGAACAAAAAAAAGGTACAGTTTTGGCATAATTCCTTCCATGATTCCTCCATATGCTTTGTGACAAATTGTCTACCTTATTTTTTTAGCAGCAACAACACAGGCAGAAATTTTTGAGTTAGTCTTCGAGGCCCTATACCAACACAAGCAGTTAGCTTAATTTAAGATCATGAGCTAGATCTTTTGGTACAGGAAGGCCACACATCACCCCTAAGGCAGTTTAACCTTGAGAACTTCTGTGCGGGGATAGGTGGAGCTGCTATTAATGGCCAGGCTCCAAATCCGCTGTCTTGGGAAGGAGATGCTGGCAGTCTATGGTGCCTACATGCTCACACAAACAGGGAAGGCCTCCAAGATATCAAAACCCCCTCATTAGGATAAGATGGCCAGGAGATTTGAACAGGCACTTCCCTGGCCCAAAAATGGCTGTAAGCCATATTTATCTTCTGTGTGTTTGAAATTGCATTGGATACGCTTTAGGCCATGGACAACAGTTTATGTCTGAATTGTGGCTGGTCCAAATAAAGTTTTCATTATGGAAGACTACATGTGTAACAGAAAACTCCCACTTAGCTCTCAATTTCTTGGAAACAAGGACAGCCTCATATTCACTGCTTGTGCAGTGCCTGGCTGCTGAAGTTCCTTGTCATCGTTACTGGGTAAAACAGATTTATTCATTTTTCGGGTTACATCCTGAATTGAAGAATTAGAAGAAAAAAAATGTAGGTTTGAACATGATCTACTGTCCATCTGTCCTTTCAGATCAATTGAGCAAGATGTCAGGGGCTTTTTTCCATTACGGAATCCTGTGAAAAACTCTGGTGCAAACCAGGGAGCAACTCAGTGCTAATTTTGTGTATTTAACACACCTGATCTGGACTGAACCTACTCAGCAGTGGCTGCTCCTTACACAGATGCATTGGGACCTGCTACAGCTTCTTGTTGGCATAGATTGACTCAGGCAACATCATCCTTCAAGTCACATTTTTGCCTTAGAGATGTAACTGTAAACTGCAGCCAGCCAAAGCCTTTCTTGCTTTCTGGATTGCTGCTCGGTGGCAGGGGGGATTTAGAGATTGTGGCTCTCCTCTCTTCTATCTATAAATGACATTTCTTGCAAAAGCTTTACAACATTTTAATTCATTCTTGCCCGGGTACACTGATGTTTTTTCAGGCCATTTTGAATTTGGCTTTGGTTTAGAACAGTGACAAACCAGGGCATAGCAAAGAGCAGAGGCAATGTGTAAAAGGGAGAGAGACTATGTTGTGATGGACAAATAAGGGAAGCACTCCAAACTAAAGACTTGAGACAGATACAAAATGACACTTGTGCAGGTTTTTTTTTAGGCTTCCCCGTCAATGAAAGCCTGATGGGTGAGTGGAAGTGAGCAGGGAGAAGCTTGATCATCTTTGTTCAGTCCTCCAGAGGACAGCTCCCTGCAGCACTGATGCAGTTTTTTCTCCATAGAAGAAGCAGCAGAAGAATATTAACAAGATTCATTTTCCATTCCCAACAACTAGGAAGCGATCTTTGACCACTTCCCTGGCTGTTTGTGTTCTTGATGCTGATAGAGTCAGATTTTCACAAGACAAACCTGGGTAATTTTCATGGCAGCCACACTGTTGCAAACCAATTAGCAAGCCAGCTTTATAGGGTAAGGTTGTGGAGATACCCATGGCTACTTTAATAATATCAGTATGATACTATTGATTTTTATCCCTTTGGACCAAAAGACTAAAGTTCAAGCTCTGTAGCAGATAAAGTAAAAACCGTGGAGATTCTATATCATGTATACTAATTTAACCTTTTGTAAAAAAAAAAAGAAAGATCTTATACGCAGGCTTCCTTTTGCTTTTGTACACATTATTTAACATTAATGCAAATAAAGCTGTGGCTGCACAGATGATTCTGCTGGGCTAAAGGTCACCATGTATTACAGACCAAGTCACCAGCAGAGAGCTAGGCACTTTGCAGAGACACATAAGAAAACATGATTCCCACACAGAGAAGTAGACATCAGAGCATCAGAGGCAAAGGGATGTCGGAAGTACAAAAGCAATGAAACTGAGGGCTGCTGTGCAAGTCACTGCTGCTTAATGAGTTCCTCCCATCAGTTAAGTCAGAATAGACATTGTGTGGGCTCTTAGCCCACTGAGAGGTGGGTTTAAGCCACTTTGTCACCTTGTTGGCTTAAATCTCTTCCTGTGAGATATTCAACATTTGGCTGCAGGAATGGTATTACAAGGAGAGTGATCTCAACTGGACGGGGCGGAGAGACTACAGGTACAACCTGTACCGTACTAACAACCTGTAACCGTTCGTTTTCTGAATCAATATCATTGTCATTTAATATAATTGATTGTCTGATTTTGCTGGAAAACAACTGGAAGTTGGCATTGGCTGAGCAGGGGAGGGGAGAGCATGAGATGCAAGAGTCCTCTCCCCCGTGTGAGCCAGTAGCCCCCTGAAGCACCGACAAGGCTGGTGGTTCTGGGTTTCTGTGTCAGCTCTGTGTGGACACAGTTTCTGCCCCTCCACAGGCTATTCAGGGATAAAGGCAAGATTAGGGAAGTTGTGGGGCCTCTCTGGAAGGAAACGGGAGACCTGGCCTCCCAGGATACGGATAAGGCTGAGCTACAGAACAACTTTTTTGCCTCAGTCTTCACCGGCAAGGGCTCTAACCACACTGCCCAAGTCACGGAAGGCAAAACCAGGGCCTCTGCGAATGAAGAACTGCCCACAGTAGGAGAAGATCAGGTTCGAGCCCTCTTAAGGAACCTGAAGGTGCATAAGTCCATGGGACCTGATGAAATCCACCCATGGATCCTGAGGGAGCTGGTGGATGAAGTTGCTAAGCCGCTTTCCATCATATTTGAGAAATCGTGGCAAACTGGTGAAGTTCCCGCTGACTGGAAAAAGGGGAACATAACCCCAATATTCAAAAAAGGAAAAAAGGAAGACCCAGGGAACTATAGGCCAGTCAGCCTCACCTCTGTGCCTGGCAAGATCATGGAGCAGATCCTCCTGGAATCTCTGCTAAGGCACATGGAAAATAAGGAGGTGGTTGGAGACAGCCAACATGGCTTCACCAAGGGAAAATTGTGCCTGACAAATTTGGTGGCCTTTTACGATACTGCCACAGGCTTGGTGGACAAGGGCAGAGCAACAGATGTCATCTACCTGGACTTATGCAAAGCATTTGACACTGTCCCGCACGACAGCCTGGTCTCAAAATTGGAAAGTCATGGATTCGATGGATGGACCACTCGGTGGATAAGGAACTGGCTGGGTGGCCACACTCAAAGGGTTGTGGTCAATGGCTCAATGTCCAAGTGGCAGCCAGTGACGAGTGGCGTTCCTCAGGGGTCGGTACTGGGACCAGTGCTGTTCAACATCTTTGTTGGAGACATGGACAGTGGGATAGAGTGCACCCTCAGCAAGTTTGCCGATGACACCAAGCTCGGTGGTGTGGTCGACACGCTGGAGGGAAGGGATGCCATCCAGAGGGACCTGGACAGGCTTGAGAGATGGGCCCATACAAACCTCATGAAGTTCAACCAGGCCAAGTGCAGGGTCCTGCACCTGGGACATGGCAATCCCAGGCACAAATACAGATTGGGTGGAGAATGGCTGGAGAGCAGCCCTGAGGAGAAGGACTTGGGGGTGTTGGTGGATGAGAAGCTCAACATGAGCCGGCAATGTGCGCTGGCAGCCCAGAAAGCCAACCGCATCCTGGGCTGCATCAAGAGAAGTGTGGCCAGCAGGTCACGGGAGGTGATTCTACCCCTCTACTCTGCGCTCATGAGACCCCTCCTGGAGTACTGTGTCCAGCTTTGGAGTCCTCAACACAGGAAGAACATGGACCTGTTGGAAGGGGTCCAGCGGAGGGCCACGAAGATGATCAGAGGGGTGGAGCACCTCCCCTATGAAGACAGGCTGAGAGAGCTGGCGTTGTTCAGCCTGGAGAAGAGAAGGCTCCAAGGAGACCTCATAGCAGCCTTTCAGTATCTAAAGGGAGCCTACAGGAGAGCCGGAGAGGGACTCTTTGTCAGGAAGTGTAGTGACAGGATAAGGGGTAATGGTTTTAAATTGGAAGAGGGGAGATTTAGATTAGATATCAGGAAGAAATTCTTTACTGTGAGGGTGGTGAGGCACTGGAACTGGCTGCCCAGGGAGGTTGTGGATGCCCCATCCCTGGAAGTGTTCAAGGCCAGGCTGGATGGGGCTTTGAGCAACCTGCTCTAGTGGAGGTGTCCCTGCCCATGGCAGGGGGGTTGGAACTTGATGATCTTTAAGGTCCCTTCCAACTCTAACCATTCTATGATTCTATGATTCTATTCAGCCCCACTGACCCCAAACATTCAAAAGTCGTGAGTCAGACTCCACAGTTTTTGAGAAAAGTGGAGAGAACAATAACAAGGGATTTTATTTTCTTTGCTCTCTGTGGGATTGGTGCTTTTAAGACAGCCCTTTGTCTTCGTCTTTAATCTCCTTTTGTGAACATGAAATCTATAGTATAGCTTAAAGAGAGAGAGAAAGAAAGAAGAGATGGGAGCTTTGCTGGGTTGTAGTGTTTTCATGACAGTTTGTAGGCTCCCTCCCAAAACAGGCTGAACCCCAAACCACATTTTCCTTCACTTTTCAGTTGCAGAAATCCAAAGGAATCCATAAAGATGCTTGTTTTGGACAAACAGGAACATTTTGTTTAATGTGATCCATTTATTTTTTTTTCTGCTGTCTGAAAACTCATTTGCCTGAGCTCTTTTCCAAGGAATTGAATTAATCCTGTGTTCTAATGAGTGTTCCAGTAGGTAAGTGGTTGGCAAAGTGCCAGTTTTACAATCTACAATGTACAGTATGCAATGCTTGATGCCATTAATAATAATCATGAGCTCTGTGGATTTGGGTAATTCCTATAAGATACTGCTTCCATAAACAAAAGTCAAACTGACAGATGTTGAATAATCCTGCTCAATATATTTCATTCTACTTTGTGGATGTTTGCTGTGGATTACTTTCTCAAATTTTGAGGACGAAATGCCTCTCAGTGTGAATAAACTCATAAATTTGTATCTAACATAGTCTTATGTTTGCCTCTGCTGCTTTAAGCTCAGAATTGTCAAAAGGAGTAAATTATTTTCATTGACTTTATTTTACCTATGTTGAGAAGTACAAAGTGAGAAGCATCTTCTGGCCTGTCCCCAGACTCTGCATTTGATGGGAGGCTGCAATTTACAAAAGGCAGTGGAGGCCTCTTTCATTTCTTTTATGAGACAGAGAGAAGGATTTTATAGCCTGTGGCATTTTGGTGAAAGAATTGCGTACTGCCTGTGACATGCCACAGAGCTGTCTCTGCAATGAGGCATGATATGCTGGGAATGCAGGAAAACCAGACAGGAGTCATTTATTCCACCTCCCTTACCTGCATGCAGTATGGAAGCTGCCTGTACCCCTGAAATTTGTGCGAAATACAGTATTCAGCGGCTGGTTATGAAGTAACAAACCATATACCATCTGTATGTAAATCTATGTATACTATTTTATACTGCACTCCTCCACTGAGGGTACATGAACTAGGAGAAAGGTAGCTTCTTCCATATTTTACTGACCATACTGGCGAGATAGATAGTATATGAAATGGCATATTAAGCATACCTCACTCTAGATTTATTCTTTTGGTTTACAATCGCATCTCAGCTCCTGAGATAGCCAGGAATCAGTGTGCTTGGCACAGGGTGAGCTCTCAGAGTAGAATGGGACACTGCCCAGCTCAACTTTGTTCTTTGTCTAGAACTTAATGTCTTCAAAGAAAAATCGCCTGCATCTGCACCAAGAACGCAGAGGAAGTAAGTTTCCCAAGCACCAATACAGGTTGGGCGGAGAATTGCTGGAGAGCAGCCCTGAGGAGAAGGACTTGGGAGTGCTCATGGATGAAAAGCTCAACATGGCCCGGCAATGCGCGCTGGCAGCCCAGAAAGCCAACTGCATCCTGGTCTCCTGGGCTGCATCAAGAGAAGTGTGGCCAGCAGGTTGAGGGAGGTGATTCTGCCCCTCTACTCTGCTCTCGTGAGACCCCACCTGGAGTATTGTGTCCAGCTCTGGAGTCCTCAGCACAAGAAGGACATGGACCTGTCGGAGCGATCCCAGCGGAGGGCCATGAAGATGATCAGAGGGCTAGAGCACCTCTCCTATGAGGACACGCTGAGGGAGTTGGGGTTGTTCAGCCTGGAGAAGAGAAGGCTCCGGGGAGACCTTATAGCAGCCTATCAATACCTGAAGGGGGCCTACAGGAGAGATGGGGAGGGACTCTTTATGAGGGAGTATAGCGATAGGAGGAGGGGTAATGGTTTTAAATTGGAAGAGGGGAGATTTGGATTAGATATTAGGAAGAAATTCTTTACTGTGAGGGTGGTGAGACACTGGAAGAGGTTGCCCAGGGAAGTTGTGGATGCCCCATCCCTGGAAGTATTCAAGGCCAGGCTGGATGGGGCTTTGGTCAACCTGTTCTAGTGGGAGGTGTCCCTGCCCATGGCAGGGGGGTTGGAACTCGATGATCTTTAAGGTCCCTTCCAACTCTAACCATTCTATGATTCTATTATTCTATGAAAAGGGAAACTTGTTTTCTCTTTGAATACATTCTTATGGAGCTCAGACTTTCATCCCTTCATCATCATGTCTGCATAATTAGTGCTTCAGCTTGAAGTTTTCCGAAGTGAAAAAGCAAACCCCCAAATCTTGTCCACCCTGTGAAGCTGAAAGCAAGACATGTGAGTCAGCCATGGAGTTGCAAGGCATTATAAGTAACCTGCACATGTAACTTGCTCTCTTTCAAATACCTCATCAATCTGGAAACTACACTCCCCATAGGTCTTCTCTGCCAATTTGCTTTAACTGTCAAAGAGGTAGTTTTCAAAGGACTCAAGTGACAGCTTAGAAATTCATCTTTGTGGATTGGCAGGGCCTGGGAACTGTGTCTCTGAACTGTACAGAGATCAGCCTTTTAATTTCATATGGGTCCTATTTATATTTCAACCCTTGTGGTTCTTTGTGTTCCCCGATTCCCCTTTCTGGGTGGGGAGGGGTCATCAGGTGATAGAATAATTGTGTAAACGACAATAAATTGTTATCGGTTTTCTCAAACCATAACAAATTCAGCACCCAATGTGATATCTTAACAAATTTGGTGCCCAACATGGTATTTTAGGAAATTTGGTGCCCAGCATGCTATGTTAACAAATTTGTGCCCATCGTGATATCTTAACAAATTTGGCACTCAATGTATTTTAATGAATTTGATGTATATCATGGTATTTTAACAAAGTTTGGCATGCAGCATGGTATTTTAACGACCTTGGTACTTAACGTGATAGTTTGCATTTAATTCAAATAGTGCTGAGACAATCGTAGACCTTAATTTGGGAGTTCTGAAGGGTTAAAGTTTTGAACAGATTTGATCAGATTTGTAAAACAGTCATTATGGATCTGTTGGAGTTGCTTCAAAAGACTATAGAGGGAGTTCTCTGGTATCTATGTGCAGCTGTATGTGGGCAACTATGGGAGTGGTGCAAGAGTGTTGCTGTTTCTCATTGATTTAGGGCAGCTTATCATATCTAAATGTGGAGTTAAAAACATTGCCTTGTTATCTTGTGTGGTGGCATTTTGTTATGTTATTGGGTCTTTTGTAATCGTTCTGATTTTTGTCACTTAAGTAATTGCACCTCGCGAATCGCCACTGTCAGAATCAATGTGCTTATGTTGTTAATTTTTGCGGGCTTGTTCTTTTTTATGGGCTGGATTTGCGGTCAAGGGTAGTGTCCGGTAGAGACCCCGCCGGCCCACCTGACAGACATTGCTCCTGTAGAGACCCTGCCAGCCTCCTCCACAGTCAGGGCTCCTGTGCAGATCCCGCAAGCCCCTGCAGCAGACGTTGTGCCCGTGCAGACACTGCCGGTCCCCGCGACAACCACTGTGCCCATGCAGACCCCGCCGCCCCCCCCGACAGACATCACACCTGTGCAGACACCGCTGGTCCCTGTGACAACCACTGTGCCTGTGCAGACCCTGCCAACCCCTGCAATAGACATCGCGCACATGCAGACCTCGCCAGCCCTCCTGACAGATCCTGATCTTATCCAGATCCTGCTGGCTCTCATGACAAAACCCGCAGCTGCAACGAGTACTAAATCTACTTCGACCTTGGTGATGGATGATGCAGCTGACCTACAGACTCAATCAGTGCCAGTGTCAGTCAACCCCATACATAAGAGGAAATGTGCAGTAGCATCAGATGACAATGGTCAACCAGGGACATCAGGCAATGCAGTAACAGAGGAAACTACTCAATCATTAACCCTAACCGAGCTGCGAGACGTACGTAAGGATTACAGCTGTCAAGAAGGCGAGCAAGTGATTACTTGGCTGCTCCGATGCTGGGACACTGGGGCTGATAGTTTGGACTTAAATAGTAAAGAAGCCAAGCAGCTGGCACCATTGGCTAGAGAATCAGGTATTGACAGAGCTCTTGGAAGACCACCACAATCCCTCACCCTCTGGAGGCGACTCCTGTTAAGTGTGAGAAGCAGGTATCCCCATAGGGACGATATCATGTACCACCCATCAACGTGGACAACTATTGAGAGAGGTGTCAAGAATCTGAGGGAAATAGCTGTGTGGGAGATGATTTTCAGCAATTTGGACGACCTGCAGACATCATTAGATCGATCCAGATGCACTCCAAATTACTGGACCCATTTGGCGCAAATGGGTACTGAGTACACCGGCAGCATATGCTAATGTATTGGCATTTTTTTGCTGGAGAGATGATGAGGCACCAACGGTGGGTGATATGGATGCTCGAATGCAGCATTATGCAAATAATCTTCTTCCTGCCCCACAGGCCAGTGTCTCAGTGCTGAAGAAACCATTTGGCAAGGCCAATGTCTCAGTTGGGGACAAACACTTCCCTACTAAACCTGGTCGAGAGAAACAAAGCACACCACGACACATCCTGTGGCCTACCCTGCGTAATCAGGGAGAAAACATGAGGAATTGGGATGGAAAACCTACTTCGGCTTTACAGACACACGTACATGAGTTGCAGAGTAAAACACCCCCTGGGGGGGGTTCTTCCAGGAGAAGTGCTGCTCCAGTTTCCAGAGAAAAGTCCCCCAGAAGGCAGAAATGGGCTTTGGAGCCTGATTTACGACATGCAACTATCACGGATGGAAGTGGCGGGCCCTCTCGTCAAAAGTAAAGGGGCCCTGCCTCCAGCCAGGAGGAGGAGAGGGATAATGGAGTTTATTGGACTGTGTGGATTCGATGGCCTGGCACATCAGAACCACAAAAGTATAGGGCCCTGGTGGACACTGGTGCACAGTGCACCCTAATGCCATCAAATCACATAGGGGAAGAATCTGTCACTATTGCTGGAGTGACAGGAGGATCTCAAGACCTGACTGTACTGGAGGCTGAAGTGAGCCTAACAGGAATAAATGGGAAAAGTTCCCCATTGTGACTGGCCCAGATGCACCATGCATTCTTGGCATAGATTACCTCAGGAAAGGGTATTTTAAGGATCCGAGGGGGTACTGGTGGGCATTTGGTGTAGTGGCAGTGGAGACGGAGGAAGTTGTGCAACTGTCTACTTTGCCTGGCCTGTCAGAGGACCCTTCTATTGTAGGGCTGCTGAGGGTCAAGGAACAAAATGTGCCCATTGCTACTACAACTGTGCATAGGCAACAATATCGCACTAACCGAGATTCTTTGCTCCCTATTCAGCAATTGATTCGTCAGCTGGAAAGCCAAGGGGTTATCAGTAAGACTCACTCACCCTTTAATAGTCCCATATGGCCAGTGGGAAAGCCTAATGGGGAATGGAGACTGACAGTAGACTATCATGGCCTGAGTGAAGTCACACCACCACTGAGTGCTGCCGTCCCAGATATGTTAGAACTTCACTATGAACTGGAGTCAAAAGAGGCTAAATGGTATGCTACAATTGACATTGCTAATGCATTTTTCTCTATTCCTTTAGCAGCAGAGTGCAGGCCACAGTTTGCTTTCACCTGGAGGGGTGTCCAGTATACCTGGAATCGATTGCCCCAGGGGTGGAAACACAGCCCTACTATTTGCCATGGACTGATCCAGACTGCACTGGAGACGGGTAGAGCTCCAGAACACCTGCAATACATTGACAATATCAGAAGAAGTTTTTGAGAAGGGAGAGAAGGTAATTCGAATCCTTCTGGAAGCCAGTTTTGCCATCAAACGAGGTAAGGTCAAGGGACCTGCACAGGAAATTCAGTTTTTAGGAATTAAGTGGCAAGATGGGCGTCGCCAGATCCCAATGCATGTGATTAACAAAATAACAGCTATGTCACCACCTACTAACAGAAAGGAAACACAAGCCTTTTTAGGCATTGTGGGTTTCTGGAGAATGCATATTCCACGTTACAGTCAGATTGAGAGCCCTCTCCATGAAGTGACTAGAAAGAAGAATGATTTTAAATGGGGCCCTGAGCAGCAATCAGCCTTTGAGCAGATTAAACGGGAGATTGTTCATGCAGTAGCCCTTGGGCCAGTCCGAACAGGACAAGAAGTAAAAAATGTGCATAACATTCAAGCAGATTAAAACTTAGCTCTCAAAGCTGAATATTGGAGAAAACGATGCACAACCAAAAGGATGGAAATCCTTGTGCCAGCCCTGCCTTCACACACAGGTTGACGTGAAGTTATAGCTCATCTTTCCAGAGCTCTAAGACATTTTTCATTCTGACTTTGGCATTTGTAAGATTTGGAGCAGTGAGCAACTATACCCCACAGGAGAAGCAGGATCCAGTCCTGCCTCCTGCAATGTACTGACAGTATGAGGTTCTATTAACACTTTGGACTTCACGAATTCTGTCTTCTTACATGCAGGAAAAATAAAAACAGTGATACAAAGCTCTTTTGGGGTCAGAACAGAGCAAATGATCTGCACGGCAACATGGCCCTGAAGCATTTGTTGTCCTGGGGCTCTTCTCTCTTCAGGACAATTTCAAGGTATCTCTGGTCATTTCCAAAGCCCTGCATGGGATCAGCTCAACCTGCTTGAGTGATGACCTCAGCTTGAGTCATCATATCTGCGAAAAATGCAGCTGCCAACTTGAAGTATACATCTGAATGGAAAACAATTTTCCTCTCCCATGAAAATGTGAATAGAAAAGCATTTTTTCCTGCAAAAAATAAATATATATTTATTATAAAATGTCAATCTAGGGATAGTTTCATGGACTAAAAATTTCAAAATTATATTTCAGCACTGGTCAGCTCGAACCTTACCTTGTATTGATTTAGTTTTACCTTTTTCATTTTTGTTAATGTTCTAAAAATTTAATTATACTAATGCTCTTTCCACTCGAGAGAGAGAAAAAAAAAAAGGCTGAAAAAATATTGCTATCTCTAGATGAAAGTCAGACTTGTGTGGGCCAGGGAGAAAGCTTTCTTGGCAAATGCCTAAGCTTGAACTTACTTCCAGAAGGGAGCAGGTCAGTCACAGCATTTGGAAACTAAAGAGAAAATATCTCCTCTTCTCTAGCTGTTGCTTTATTGGTAGGAGTTGTGAGGTCTTTGGGGGAAGGATTTCTCCCTGTTTGTGTACAAGGCCTGATATAATGGAGATGGGCTACATGACTGTATCATAAAAGAGACACAAACAGATGCATTGTCTGATTTTTCCTTTCCAAAATCTTGTTCTTATGCTTGAAACTAGAGGAACAATGACAGGAATAAAAGAGAAGAACCCAAGGTCAAAGGAAATTCTGCTATGGATTTCAGTTAGATTAGGGTTTTGCCCTGTACTTCTGTATGTATCTCTAAACTCTCAAGGCATCAAGGTAGCATTCATTACTCTCACATTACATGTGGAATATTAGGCATATGAGGCACATGTTTATTCCCTACCATATATGACTTGGACCAAGGAATAAGGCATTTCTAGTGTAGGGATTTTTAATATGTGACTGGCTTACTAAACCTGTTCAAATATTTTTGGCCAAGAGCAGTAAGTTTCATTCACTTGTATCCTCCTCCTCCAAGCAACAAATTTCTTCTCTCATTTGGGGTAATTTCTGTTTTTTCAGTAGTTCATTCTTCACTTTTCTTTTTTCTTCTCTCTAGGGACTTAGTAATATCTCCACCCCCTGTTGATCTTGGGTAGAGCTGGATAAAATATTTGTGTGAGATAAGTAATTATCTGAAAATTTGGTCCAATACAACATATGCTTTTGGTAGAAGACAATGAAGGATTTTTTTTTAAGTTAAAAAAAATATTTCCAAAGCTTCAAAATGAGAGATTTAGTTTTACAAAGCTAGAAGATTTTTCATTAAAATCAGCCAATTCAAAAGCAACCTGCTTTCCCTTTTTTAAAAAAAAAAAAAGAAAAATTAAGGTGCAGACACAATTAGGGAAATGGAAAATAATCTGAAACCATTTTTCCTCTAAAACCAGAAAAACTGCCTTGGAACTGAATAAATATTTTTTTTCCCAAAAACTTTTTGTTTCCCTGGGGAGTTTGTTGGGTTTGTTGGGTTTTTTTTCCATTCCACTAAGTAAGCCAAAGTACTTTGCTTTGACTTGACTCAAGCTATTTTCTTTTTTCTTCCTGATTTTTCCCTAAAGCCATCATTTGTCCAGTTCCTATTATGGGTTTTCAGGAGGAAAGAAGGGTGTCAGGTTGTCAACTGGGCAACATCTAATGTCTGAGCTGAGACACTTTCTCCATGGGGTCTTTCTTTCCTACCCTCTTCTGCCCAACTACAAGAACAAGTTAGAAGAAATAGTGGCCACCAGCTTATTCTGATTGTCACTAGGGTTTTGTTTTTGTGGGTTTGTTTGAGTATTTTGGGGGGGGGTGTTCATTGCAATATGGGGGGGTAGGTGACTTAGATGACTCTTTTTTTCCTTTCATTGCCGAATGTCCCCTTTGCCTTATTATTGTTTCAAAGCTCTAAAGCATAAAACTGCATTTTTATGATGCCAAATGACCTTCAAAATTCAAGACAAGGCTGACTTCTGCTTGACTGTAATATTTTGGATCATTAATTTCACTAGAGATATTCCAATTTTTAATTTTATTAAGTTTCAGAGAATAACCACTCTTAATACTGTGTTTCTAAATATGATGGGCTGTATGCTCAAACGGCACAAGTCAACATAGCTTTAATGATTCTGCTACAGTACTCCACACCAGCTAAGACTATGGGAGCATGTTCTTTCTCTGCCTTTGGTTTCAACCACTGTTTAACACCCACAAATAATTCTTGATGTGATAAATATTAAACTTCTCTAATAGCTGTTTAAGATATGTTTGGTAGGAAAGACCAGATGGTCTAGTGGATGGCATGTTATTATCCCTCTTAGAATCCCTTAGAATCAATTTGCAGAGCACTGGCAATATATAACCACTTTACAAAACAATAGTGGGATCCTATGACATGATGTGTTTGTTCCACACTGGACTGGTCTGCATGGCTGTGCAACGACTGCCCGTCCAATCCTGGGGGATCACCTTTCAGTGTGTCCCGGTTTGAAGTAAAACCGAACCAATTTTCTGTTCTGTAACTTTACATCCTAGCTAGGCCTCCTCTAACTCTCTGAAATTAACGGCGTATTGTGGATAAAACTGCTCGTTCTCAGAATGATAAGACCAGTGTTTGTGCTACATGCCAAGGAATGGTATGCAGAGAGGCCCTTGCTTATACTTATTGCCATAACAACCAAGGTCAGCCAATTTTGTTATTTGCCCCCTTAGAGGGTCGGAAACGGAAAAAACGTAGAGGGGTCACATCGGTGGGGAGGAGTGGACAGGACAGGTGACCCAAACCTGACCAACAGGGGTATTCCATCCCATCTGCCCCATGCTCAGTATAAAAGCTGAGGGATCAAAGGGTCAGCCCCCTTCCTGCGATGGCCGACGTCCAGAGAGGACTCTGTCTGTTCATCTGCCTTTGATCCCGATCCATGTGTTCCTGACTCCAGAGCTGGAATCCAGTTCCCATTTGTCGCTGAGTCCAGTCTGGGACTTCCCCAGTGCCTGCCGGTGATGTGACTGTCATCCTGGGAGCCTGATATGGTTTTGTATATATTGTATCTATTTCATTATTTTCTTCTTTATTTTTATTTTAATATTAATTCTTCATTAAAGTAGTTTAGTTCATTCTAAACTTCTGAATCTCCTTATCTCTTTCTCCTCCTCTCTCCTCTTTTAGGGGGGGGAAGGGGGGGGAAGGGCCATCTGTCGGTCCGGTTTTGGTAAATTCGGCCGAAACCACGACACAGTGGTGTCCTGGTTTGAGCGACACAGGACTAGTTTCTCTTCTAATGCTTGGGAAAATTGCACTTTTAGAAGACTCCAGTCTCTAAATTCATTAAGATATTTACTTTAAAGCCAGCTAGGCTCTGTGGGATTCAAAGTCTCAGTGTTTTTGAGCCTTGCCAGGTGCAGGAATGAGGAGCAGCGAGGCGTGGCCATTTGACCTAGGCTGGCCAACAGGATTATTTCATACCATGAACGTCACATTCAATATAAATTAGAAAATTTGCTGCGTATTTCGCTCTCTCCCTTGATGGCAGCGGTCCAGAGAACTTCTTGCCTCGGTGCTGGACCCCTGAGGCCTTCCTTTCCTCCCGAAGTCATAGCACTCGCAGTATCCGACATTTGTTGTCCAATGCTGGGAATGCACAGCTTCCTGCTGATATAATTGCCTGAGTATAATTCTTGTATGTCTTATATCAGTATCAGGATCAATACTGGTTCTTTAGCATTATTGTTAATTATTCAGTCTTATCCTATTAAATCTATTTATATTTCAACCCTCGTGTTTCCTTGTTTTCCCCGATTCCCCTTTCCGGGTGGGGAGGGGTCATCGAGTGATAGAATAATTGTCTAAACAACAATAAATTGTTATGGGTTCTTCAAACCATAACAAATGGGATGTAATGAGCTACACTGTGCACTCGTTTTGCTTTCTGTGTTATTCCTACACAATTTAAACATTTCTAAAGCCTACAGTATTGTAGGCTCTGGCCACCTCATAGTTTTCCTACAAGAGTTGGAAAACTGAGGGACAGAGAATGTGAGAGACTTCTAAAAAGAGGGGGGAAAACGTTCAAAGCAAGGATTTGGATGAACGACTCCTACGTTTGCAGTGAATGTCCTAATCAGAGATTGCGGGGCATGTGGAGGGCTGGCCTTTCAATGTCTCATCTGCTGGAGCCTCTGTGCCGTATTTCAATAGACGAACTGAGCCAGGGAGAAGCTGAATGACTCTGTGCCCTGGCAGTTCAATGCCATCTGTGAGCCGAAGTGCTCCTGCACCAGTCCCAGTGCCTGTGATTAACTATTTATACAACATAAAACAGCACCCATGGCAGAAAGCTGAAGAATGTGGAGGAGGGACCGAGTGTCTCACACCAGGCAATGCAAAGAGCATCATAATTAACTCACTGACCTGGAATAGGCAAGTTCAAATCGTCAGCAGCAGAAAAGGAAATTGAATTGGACTTTTCACAGCATAGGTAGATATCTAAGTCCTTGGCCATGAGGTGATGGAAGACCATGCCTGTTGCCTACAGTTATGCTTGGTGAAGTTAGCCTCCTCCCTGCACTGTTCGGCAAACTTGAATGAAACCAATGGATTTGAGCAAAAATTGCTAATTCTGAAAGGAAAAAACAGCATTGCCTGTTTTTTCTCGAGCCCTGGCCCAAAACTTTTATTCTAGTCAGGATTCCTACACAATGCTTCTGTCTTTGCTAAAGCTGTCACTTCTTAACATTAATAAAGTATTTTTCAGATTTTCAGACATTCCTGGACCTTACCATCAAGAAGGCTACAGAAATTAACATTACTAATATTGCTGTGTGACCAACACATTTCTCATGAAGACTCTTCTTACAATTTATTCTAATAGACTTTTCTTATAGAAAAGTACTTTCCAGATTAGACTGTTCTTAGAATAGTCTAATGGGACATAATTTATAAGTTTCTGAAGCTGATGGCCTTCATACAGAGAAATGTTTCTTGGAAGAAAGCTGAGTGGTCATAGAAACTTTGCTAATCTGGCCATTTTGGCCTGATGAACCAATATCTCACTTTCAGAGCTGATGGGTTCAAATGACACAAGAAAATTTCCCTCCTTTTCTTTGTTTATGTAACCAGGCTTCGGTGTGTTCACTAACAGTGGTGCCTCCTGACCAGTGAAATGTCTTCAATACTTCTCAAGGTGCAGGGCTTCTCTTACAGAAAACAGCAGAGGAAGCATTTCAAATGTGCAGATGCATTTAAAATAACATATGGTTTTGTATAATTACTGAATTTGAGAAAGGGATTTCTTTCCATCCAGAGATCTCAAAGCACTTTCTAGAGCACTATTTCAGGAGCTGGTTACCAATGTGGACACAAACGGTTAAAAAAGCTTTCCTTCTGAACCCCCATAGGTGGGGATGATTGGATGTTGGACTTCAAAAGCTTCCACAGTTGTGGAAAATAAGGAGCAAATTCAAAACTACTTTGAAGAGAGTCTGAAATTATGACAATATTTAGTATCCAGTGCCTCGTTCCTCTTATCTCATCTGATCTTGGGTTAATCTGTAATTCTGAAAAAAGATTAATGTGAAATAATATTTTTTTTAAAAGCAGTCTCTCTGTGTCTATAACCAGGCTGGTTAGAAGAGCAATTGTGTAATTGGATATAGGCAGCAAGATTGTGAAATAAACTGAAATTCCAAGGTAGAAGAATTTGCTGCAGTTAGGAAAGAAGATATTTTGATATTTCAAAGTATAAGTGAAATTTTCATCTTACACCAACATTTGCTAGACTAATAGGAATACAGAAATATTGACTGCAAGAGAATCAAAGAAAAATTAGAGCAGAATTGGGACAGATAGAATCTGATTCTGCAAAATCACTGACGATGTTTAAGGTGTAACAGGCTGAATTGCCAAGTGCTCCTTTCTTGCCAACAATTCCAGTCCTGTGCTTGCTGAGTAATCCCCCTCTGCCTGTACCACTGGTACTTTCTGGTTTGATATTTGAGCAGGGGGAATTCAGACGTATGCCCAGCACATCACCGTTCCTCTGGGAAGCCATGATGAACTGTCTGCAACTCATAAATGATAAAAGGTGTGCATGTCACTAGTTCTCTACATTTGATGAGAGAGCTCCCAAGAAAGTATGACTTTTGCCAGATACAAACATTTGAGGGTCATTGGCTTTGACTGCATTTTGTTTGGGCAGGTGTTTGCATAGCCCGTAGCTCAGTGGTATCTTCAGTTAATACACTCTTTGGCTCCTAAATTTAAGGCAATAATTGTGGAGAGGGTCTAACTGAATGGGCAGATGCTTCAAGCTCCCCAGAAGTGAACCATCTCCGGTCCAGAAGACATCAGGTTGTATTAGCCACTGATGGTTATTATGGTTTGAGAAAGATGGCAAGGAGTTCTCTGGACGGCCACCATCAAGGGAGAGAGAACTATGCAGCAAACTTTTCTAATTTATACTGAATGTGATGTTCATGGTATGAAATAATCCTGTTGGCCAGCCTGGGTCAAATGGCCAGGCCTTGCTCCTCCTCATCCCTGCACCTGGCAAGGCTCGAAAACACTGAGACCTTGAATCCCACAGAGCCTAGCTGGCTTTAAAGTAAATATTTTAATGAATTCAGAGACTAGAGTCTTCTAAAAGTGCAATTTTCCCAAGCATTAGAAGAAAAGTTACTCCTGTGTCTCTCAACCCAGGACATTCCACCCCTTATTTCATACCATATATATCACACTCCAGTTACTGTTATATTTATCTTCTAATATATATATATATACATACACATAAATATAATCCTCTAAAGCTATGAACTATTCCTCTAAAAGGTCCATTGAATTTCTTTTGTCCAAAACTGTGAGTTCCATCTATCATGATAGTCTTTTAGGGTAGGAACAAGTGATGTGGAATTCACTCAGTTGTCAGATCAGGACGAGGCCTCAATACAGGATGACAGATGGTTGGAGTTGGGCGCAGCAATGTAACGTGTTGTGCTCATGGCTAGCATGTTCCCTGTCGCTGGACACCGTTCAACGAAACTGACTCTGGTTCCATTACCACTACGTTATCCTGAAAAACACTTACTGAACACTGTCAGTATTATGTAACAATTAACACCATACCATTTAAATTAAGGATTCTCACCTAAAATCAGATCTCCTAAAGGTAAACACTGAACCTCTCCATTCTCCTGCTCTTTACCCACTCCCTCTCCCACCCAATAATTTCCTCTACAATTTTCCACCTTCACCAGGTAGCTAGATTGTGTCTCAGGTAGCACTTTATCGAATTTTGTAAGAGCATCCTAACAAATGAGGATTTTCACATCTCTTTTGTCTAGAAAACCAGATATCAAAGCATCTTTGCAGGCATCAAAGGCTTCTTGTTGTTGCTTGGTCCCCTGCCAGACAACTTTCTTCCTAGTTAATTTCTGCCAAAGGCATATTAATATGACCAAATGTGGCACAAAAGTTCTCCAATACCCTAAAAGTCCTCCAAAGCTCTGTGACTGTTTTACTGTGATTGGTACAGGAAATGGCTGCCTTGTTTGCTGCACCTGATTTGGTATTTTTCTGCTCTGTCTATGCCAAACTATTCCCAAAAATTGTAGAGTAGCACTAGGGCCCTGTATTTTCTTTGGATTATTTGCCCAACCTCGGTCCTGCAAATGAACTTTTAGCAATTCGGCAGCTGCTTCACTTTCTTGTTGTGACTCTGCCATAATCAATTGATCATCAATATAATGATAAACAGTAACTGTACCCGACCATAGTGCTAAATCAGCTGCTATCATTAGGTGGCAAATGGAGGGACTGGGTTTGTATCCCTGAGGCAATACTTGCAAAGTATATTGCTTTTGTTGCCGGGCAACATCTTGCACTGAGGTGTCAGGCGGGGTGGAGGGGGGGGCGAGGAGTTGGTGGTGGGGCTGAGGGTGGTCGGCTTTTTTGTGTAAATGCTAACTTTTGCCACTGGGAAAGCATTTCTGATGTTATGATCCCATCTGTCCCTGGTTTTGGGATACCGGCTTGTACAAAATCATTCCACATTTGTTTCCTTGTCACCCGTGCTGTAACTCCTTTCCATTTTGCTGCCTCTCCTTTACTCACCACCCGCACGGAGGGTCCCGAAATCACAGCCCCAGTTTCCCTCAAGGTATTTGCTAGGGGGCCTACATTACCCATAGCATTTGTCACTGCTGGTATAATCATGGGGTTTAGTGAGGCAGATGCTCCTCTCAAAAACTGCATTTTGATACTTTTTGTCACTGTTACACTGTCCAGATTAGATCCTGTAACCAACACAAGAGCCATCCTCATCTGCTGCACCAAATTAATACCTTCCTCCATTATACACCAGTTTCCGAGGGATGACACTAATTCAACAGGTTCTGTATATGCTGCTAAAACTGCTGCGCACAAACACTGATACGACATCGGGGCAATAATGTCTCGCCTGTCAGGACCTCTGACATTTTGCAGCTGAGCATATCCTTGTTCTGTCTGATCATCAATGGTTCTAGGGCTTAGAAAATCTTTTTCACTCACTGATAAATGGATAGAAGCAGCTCCACTATCCCATGCTTGCAAAAGCCATGCCAGTATGCCTCCCCCACTCTTTTGCTGATAGATCTCTAAAAATTCCCTTAACTCTTTCAGAATGTAAGTACTAGTGATCTGCACTCCTCTGTCTGCTCGTTCCTGCTCCCCCCTCATTTGTATGAGGGGTTTTGCTTCCAGCACCTCAGTGCTTTTTAAGCCTGGATCAAATTCAAACTCAGTCTCAGAGTCTGAGGATTCACTCCAAATATTTTCATCCCATTCCTTGGGATCACATGACCATTTTGTAGTGAGAGCACGAACTTGGGAAATCGAAAGCTTACTTTTCCCATATTTGTCCCTTTGTTTATTAACAATACATGCTACCAACCGGTCTACATTTTCTTGCATCTCATAGCACCGCTCTGCTTGAACTGTAATTACTTCTTGTGCAATCACCTTTGCATCTTGTAAACTCCTGTTTTCCCTTTCCAATTCTCTCACTTTACCACGCAATGCAATAACTTCACGGTCAAGAGCTCTTAGTCCGGTAGCTAACAGCCATCCCAATCTACCCGCTAATTTGCGAGAAGAATCTGATGCCGCTTTCCACGGCAACCCATGCATAGCCGTTTCAATGCTCTGGGGGGTAATTGCCCCGTCATCTATTTCAGGCCATACCTCCGGCGGAGCCAATTTAGCCAGGAAAGTGGCCACGGGGGTCCAGTGCTCCGTACTGGGCCATCCCGGAATAGGGAGAGTCACCACAGTGGCCTCCCCAGTCCCCAACTTTTTTATCAGCCATGGCATGGGTGTTCCTGGAGCTGCCGACTATGCCAAATGTGTGAGCCGATGCAGGCAGGACGCAGGAACAACCACAAAACCATGGATTAAGGGCAAAGAACAAATTTTATCTCAATACCTCATGGATCGGGGAACCTCTGAAGCAGCACCCGGGCAGAGGCAGGCAAGCAGGGGATGCAGGCATGGCGGAGCGAGAGTCCTTATTAGCAAGAGAGTCCTTGTTAGCAAGGGAATGAGAGAGCGAGAGAGCTCCCACTTGCTGTTTGGGCCTGTATTTCAAGGATTCTGGCAGGCAGAGTTTTCTGCTGTGCTTTGATCTCTTCAACAGCAGGGCAGGAATCTCAGGCATGTTCGATAAGGTGCCCCTGAGTCCATCCCAGGGGATTCAATGCACAGATGCAATGGCAAAAAAACATTGTTCTTTATAGAACATCATGAAGAATGTTATATTCCTGATATAGACAATGAAGTCATTGGCAATTCCGGTAACTTTTTTTGTTGTTGGGTTTATTATCTCTCTATTATCTATCAACAATCCTGGTCAACAGGAGAGGTACCAGATGACTGGAGGGTGGCCAATGTGATGCCCATCTACAAGAAGGGCCGGAAGGAGGATCCCGGAAACTATAGGCCTGTCAGCCTGACCTCGGTACCGGGAAAGATCATGGAGAGGATCATCTTGAGTGAGCTCTCATGGCAAGTGCAGGGCAGCCAAAGGATCAGGGCCAGCCAGCATGGGTTTATGAAAGGGAGGTCCTGCTTAACCAACTTGATCTCTTTCTATGACCATGTGACCTGCCTTCTCGATGCAGGGAAAGCTGTGGACGTTGTCTACCTGGACTTTGGTAAGGCCTTTGATGCCATCCCCCACAACGTTCTCCTGGAGAAGCTGGCGAATCATGGCATAGACAAGTGTACTCTTCACTGGGTAAAAAACTGGCTGGATGGCCGTGCCCAGAGAGTTGTGAATAATGGGGTGAAATCCAGTTGGCAGCCGGTCACCAGTGGTGTCCCTCAGGGCTCAGTTTTGGGGCCAGTCTTGTTTAATATCTTTATTGATGATCTGGATGAGGGGATTGAGTGCACCCTCAGTAAGTTTGCAGATGACACCAAACTAGGTGGGAGTGTTGATCTGCTTGAGGGTCGGAAGGCTCTACAGAGGGATCTGGACAGGTTGGATCATTGGGCCAAGGCCAATGGGATGAGGTTTAATAAGGCCAAGTGCTGGGTCCTGCATTTCGGTCACAACAACCCCAGGCAACGCTACAGGCTTGGGGAAGAGTGGCTGGAAAGCTGCCCAGCAGAAAAGGACCTGGGGGTGTTGGTGGACAGCTGGCTGAACATGAGCCAGCAGTGTGCCCAGGTGGCCAAGAAGGCCAACGGCATCCTGGCCTGTATCAGGAATAGCGTGGCCAGCAGGAGTAGGGAAGTGATCGTGCCTCTGTACTCGGTGCTGGTGAGGCCTCACCTTGAGTACTGTGTTCATTTCTGGGCCCCTCACTACAGGAAGGACATTGAGGTGCTGGAGCGTGTCCAGAGGAGAGCCACCAAGCTGGTGAGGGGTCTAGAGAACAAGTCCTATGAGGAGAGGCTGAGGGAACTGGGCATGTTTAGTTTGTAGAAGAGGAGGCTGAGGGGGGACCTCATTGCCCTCTACAACTCCCTGAAAGGAGGTTGTAGAGAGGTGGGTGTTGGCCTCTTCTCCCAAGCAAATAATGGCAGGACCAGAGGAAATGGTCTGAAGTTGCGGCAGGGGAGGTTTAGATTAGATATCAGGAAGAATTACTTTACTGAGAGAGTGGTCAGGCACTGGAACAGCCTGCCCAGGGAGGTGGTGGAGTCGCCATCCCTGGAGGTATTTAAGGAACGTGTAGACATGGCACTTCAGGGCATGCTCTAGTGCCCGAGATTGTTGGTTTCTGTCTGTTTGTGGGTGGGGTGGTGTGTGGTTGTGGGCGTTTGTTTTGGTTTGGTTTTGGTGTTTGGTGTTCTGGGATTTTTTTTTTGATTTTTTTTTTTTGTTGGTTGGACTCGATGATCTCAAAGGTCCCATCCAACCAAAAATATTCTGTGATTCTGTGATTTCTAGTATTATAGAAAGTGTAAATATGCTTCGTGACCACAGAAATTTTCTGAAAGTTTGTGTTAACAAGTAAGAATCTGAGTCCTCCTTTTCCTCTGGTTTTCCTCTTGTTATGTCTCGTCAGACATTTAATTAGCGTAGCATATTGGATCTATTCTCAGTTGCTTTCTGCAGTGGCTAGCCATTTACATCTATACACAGTGGGTGTTAGAGCAGCTCTGATGTGCCATATTTTACAATGACTTTTCACGTGTGCAAATGATTATACAAAGTACCAGAGACCGGTAAATCATCCCATCTTTGAACAGCAGGCAGGTTAGCAGCTGGTATGTGTTTGAGTGGCCTCCTAAAGGAAAATGTCCATACAGCATGAAACAGGGTGGGATGCAACATGATTGTTTCAGTGTGTCAGACTTTGTGTTCTCTTCTCCTTTTTAAAGACCTGTACACAGGCTTCTGTATCTATACACACAGCCACAAAACTGCCACATGGATGTTCACAAACTGCAAGCAACCAGGTTAGCACAGCATAAGCAGCTACTGATCAACACACCAAGTGGCTTTGCTCTCATTTTGCATCAAGATGGATGTGCTAAGTGAATGCATAGAATCATAGAATGGTTAGAGTTGGAAGGGACCTTAAAGATCATCAAGTTCCATGGCAGTAACTTAGCAGATACTAGCTTGATCTGTTGGCAGTCCAGAAGGTTCATCGTGAGTCCCAGTGCTTGTCTCCATTGACTTCCTTGCATCCCTCTGGGGCTTAGCAAGTTTAGCAAGGAGGAGGCCCTAATACCAGGACAAAACAATGTGCTTAACCAGAGAAACCACTTTGTATAAGCAGAGCAATCCTGCTTAAATATTTCCAGGGGGATAATCTTGTATTTCCCAGTTATGCTAAGCTATTCCCAGTTTTTTCAATGCTTAAACATAGACTTTGATGCTGTAGTTGAGGATACAGATATCTGGTTTGCTCTGGTCTGTCAGGGAATGAATCAACCTTCTGTTGGATGTTCCCTGAGCTCATACTACCTTTTCCACTTTAGTGTTGCCACCTACTACACCAGCTGTTTGGGTCATCCTCTTGTTTGTGGCATCTATCATAAGAAAACCTAACTGTTCATCATAACAGGTGAGCATGCAGTAGAGATAGCTAAGAGCTGGTCAAGTAGGGATGATCCCCAATGAGAATTGCCTAATCATTGCCATGTGCCTACAAAGCTAGTAAGTGTATAATTGTCCTTGCCTCAAAGAATGGAGGTTCTCCATTGGAGGGAGGGCTTTGGACATGGCCTTTTTTTTGCAGACTATAAGCTCTGCAAGAGGGAGAAGTTTTCCTCCTAACAGTTCCATAAAAGATTTCATGACAAACTGAGCTCAAGCTTCAGTTTGGGAAGAAAGCCAGAAACATGTTGCTCAGTTTGGAGCTTTCATGAAAATGTTTATAGAATAGAATCATAGATGGTTTGGGTTGGAAGGGACCTTAAAGATCATCTTAAAGATCATCATTTATATACTGCTATTCAGCCTAAGATGATTGAAAAGATTGTTAGTAGAAAAGGTGGTCATAGAGGGGTGAACTAGGAATGCTCTCTAATATCAGCTGTTTGCATCTGTAATTCAAAGTAACTAGTAAAATGCACCAAGATTCACAAGATGTTTCTCTTCTGCTTCCTAAGCAGCTGGTCCATTTAAATAAATACTTCAAATCCATTTCTGGGGGGAGGGGGGGAGGAGGTGGGGGGGAGTTGGTTCTCATTCTTCTGTGCTGTGCTTAGGCTTTTCTATCTCCATGCCTTTCTTGTTATCATTCTTGATTGTCTATTCTTATTTGTCCTACTTTCAGATTCACTGCTGTTGATGCGACAAGCTTGTCTTGCCAAGTCACACTTTCCAGAATGTCCTCCCAATATTTTAGTGTGGGGTTTTTGTTTTGTTTTGTTTTTTTAATCCATTGCTTATGGCTCTCATCTGGAAATGGATTGGTAATTTCTCTCTTTCTTGAATCTCTCACTGCATTAAGTAGACTGTCTTATTATGTCATTCAGGGCACAGCTGTCAGTTGTTGCCCAAAATGGTTGCCACACCTTCAATTTCTAAAGGAGTTTATAATCAGTGAAGGCTGGAATCTCCACTTCATATTTTTCTCTTTGTTTCTTCAGATAAAGGGGGGAAAGCATTGCTGAACTTAAGGAGCTAACCAAGGTAGTCTTGGAACTGAATATGGTTTACTTAAGGTGTTGGGGGACCTTTGCTTTTTTTTCAAGTGTTTCCCCAAGCACCACTCATGTTTTCAGCCTAGCAGATAGATACCTTTCTGGGTTAAACCCTTGATTTTTTTCATGACAATAACAACTATGTCTACTCTTACTATTTGAGTTTTGAATCTTGCTTCATTCACATCATTTGGCCTGCTTTTTTAAATGGTTTTTGCTTCCAGGAGGCATGTTCTGTATGTCGGTCAAAGCTTATTTTACCAAACAGTTACCGTTGGCTATCACTAGCATTATTAAAACTGTGGTTTTATTTGTATCCCACCATGGGTGATATATACAATTTCAGGACTTCAAAGATCCTATTATTTACTTTTTGATTAGGTGAATAAGTAACTTGATTGAAACACCAGTTGTAAAAGATTTTGCGACCTTGGCAGGCCTCTAGACCTAGGATGAGCCCGGGTTTCATGGCCACATTGTGCTTCCAATAACAGATAACCAAATACAGACTTATAGCAAGAAAAGTCTGGAATGTGATTTTTCGAGGGGAGCAGAGTGAAGTTTGTGTGAAAGCAAGAATTCTTTGGGAACTTTCTGGGCTGAGAGGTTAACAAGGTCTTACCACAAATTGTCTTTCCCCTCACTGTAAAGCAGTACGTGTGCCCATACAGAGGCATTTTAAAGAAAGGCACTTTGAAAGAATGTAAAAGCATAGGAAATATCTTCCCCATTTATCATTTTATTGTGCTTTCTGTTGACCTCTTGGGCTGGCTTTGGTTTCTTCTGTACTTCTGCTGCAAAGACAGATGCTGCTATGCTATTTTCAAGCAGTCATTACAAACCACACACTCTCCACCTGGTCTAGCCCAGATCCCTCTTCATCATCTTGCTGCTTTGAAGCTGATCTTATTTATGCCTGGGGGTGTTGTTGCAGAAGCCAATTAAGAGATATAAGGGCACTGCAAGGCTGTGCTTGGCTCCTGCTCCCCTGCAGTTCCTTGGGAACTCATAGACACAGGATGTTATGAAGATTGAAAGAAATTGGACAAAATTCAGGGAGGAGGTCTCTCTACTGCTTATTATTGGCTGGATATGACTATCAGTAGGAAAAATTGTACTACCCGCACTTTGTTCTTACACTGTTTCTTAAGTGCTCCTTACTGACTCCTTTTACCAAAGGGAAAGTGGATTGCAAATCTGTTTCCCCTGTAAGCAGGGATTCAACATAGAACAGAGAAGCAGTGGAGTTTTCCTGTCAGCAGCTCTGCAGCCCTGAAGCAACACTAAGTAGCTCTGAGGACAGTGACTCTTTGTGACTGAGCCAAAATGTTCTCTCTCCCTCTTTGCTGTCTTCAGATCTCGCAAGAAATTGCGATCAAGAGAGTTTAATAAATTGCTATTCACTAGTATATGGGATGTCAAACATTTCCTCTGTACTTGGAACAGTAAATTAAGGTGGCAAGAGCTGTTTGGTGAATGACATTTTAATGGAAACCACCATCATTATAGGTATCATAAACTGTCAGCATCTTTAGTTTCATAAAGGGATTCAACCATACTAATTTTACTAGTGCTCAGTCTTGTTTCCATTCAAGTGTGAGAAGAAACCTCTATTAACTATAGCTGAGGTAGAGTTGTACTAAAATTGGCCCAGGCTGGTCAGAGATGCTCTTGTCTCTGTACGTGTGCATGGGATATCAGAGAGGCAACGTCCCTGAATAACTTGCAGAGGTTAAATTCTATCCATAGGAAGTGAGAGGATTAAGGGAAGGAATTTATTATTTATCTAAACACATGGGACTTAGACACGGACACGTCAGGTACATACAAAGTGTGTACCTTTTAGCCTACTTTAGCTAAAATCTTTTGTCTGTCTTGTAGGGAACACACACAGTCACAGAACAGCTGAGGTTGAAAGAGACCTCTGGAGATCATCTAGTCCAACCCTTTGCTCAAGCATAGTCAGCCAGAGCAGGTTGCTCAGGGCTGCGTACAGTCAGGTTTTGAGCATCTCCAAAGGTGGAGTGCCTAGGGTTGTGTCCTGGTTTGGGGTGGAGCAGAGCCAACTTTCTGTTCAGTGAGAGAGGCTCTTGCTTATACTTGTTGCTGTAGCAACCAGGGACAGCTGACTAGGTTGTTTACCCCATGGAGAGGTTGCACCTGTGGGGAGGCGTGGACAGGTCAGGTGACCCAAACTGACCAATAGGGTATTCCATCCCATCTGCCATGCTCAGTACAAAAGCTGAGGGACCAAATTTGTTGGGTTGGTTCCTCTTCAAGGGCTCTTTTTTCTGATGGTATTCTTTTGTCAATGACTGATGTCTGGGGGGGACCCTGTCAGTTTGTCTACTTTCAATCCCCATCAGTGAGTTCTAGAATCCGGTTCCCATTTGTTACTGGGTCTAGTCTGGCATTTTCCCAGTGCCTGCTAGTGACATCTCCCTGGGAACTTCATGCAGTTTTGTGTATATATATGTCGTGACGGAGGGAAGACAGGGTCACTCAATATGAGTGATCAGCAAGCTTCATTTATTGAATAGTACAGCTGTCTTTTATGCTTCGTTATAATTAGCTAATACATATTCTGCAATACATCTTTCTGATTGGCCTGTCCTCCAAACTTCAACCCCGCCCTTAGTTCCTTCTTTACAGTTACTTTCATCCTCTTTTCCCATGCCTGAGCAGCTGCAATCTCCCTGTTATCATACAACAATTACAGTCAAGGACAGGGTGTCCTTGCCAGCTCAGCAGTTACGGGGGCTGAATCCGATGTTTCTCAAGTTCTTGCTCGGCCAGCTGGATCATGTCTACGCGACCCTTCTCAGCTAGCCAGTCTCCCACATATATATATATATTTGTATATGTTGTATTTTTTCCATTATTTCCTTTTTTATTTTGTTACTGATATTTCTTTACTTTAGGTTTTTTCTAAACTCATAAATCTCTTTTTCTCTCTTCTTACTCTCCTTGGAGTGAGGGGTGAGGAGAGCATCTGTCATCTTGTCATTGGCCAACTCAGCCCAAACCACGACAGGTTCTTCCTCCCTGGGGATAGGAATTGGCGCTTTCCTTTGCTAAGCTTCATTGGGTTCCTGTGGACCCATTTATCTAGGCTGCCCACATCCCTCTGAGTAGCAGCACACTCATCCAGCGTGTTAGCCTCCCAGTTTTGTACCTTCTTCAGACTTGCTGAGTCTCATTGTCCAGTTCATCAATGAAGATATTAAATAGTATTTTTATAGGACCCCTGGGCTACACCACTAGTGACTGGCCTCCAGCTGGACTTTGTGCTGCTGATTGCAACAACAAGGAGCAACAAAGTCCTGCAGAAGGTAAGTCAAAGCTGGCATCTTGGAGAACCATTTTCTGGAGTAGCGTGGCTTTCCTTGCAGAGGGATGGCAACCTCATCCAGGCTACTGCTTTTTGAGATTGCCGTAACATTTTACCCACTTCAAGCACTGTTTTACCACAGCAAAAAGAGAGCCCAAATGAGGAAGGTACCCGTGTGCTCGCTTACAAAGCAGCAGTAGATCCTCTCCCCAGAGACTGGTGCTGCAAGTTATAGGGACTGTGAGGCTGAGGATAGACAGTGTCTCCTGAGATAAGACCCAGTATCTCTTCACTTTCCATTGAGAGCAAGACCGCATCAAAGATCTTGTTCTCTTCCAACTTTTGCAAAATATATAGTCACACTGTATCACCAAGAAACCCACCCCCCAAAAACAGCAGGTGAAATGTTTTTACTGCTTCCCCAGCCCCTCGCTGTGCTAACCTTATATCATGCAGTGATGAGTATATAGGAGCTCCTTGGTGATCAACGTCTTCCGTCTGGCTCATGGGGGTACGCCACTGATCCTTGATCACCGTCGTGCTGGATCTTTAACCCTGTTTGGGCGCCATTTGTGGCGTATGAAGAAATCACGAACTCATAGGTCATGCAGTAAGCGAATCCAAATCCGACCACCTTTATTGCTTATATACACTAAGACACAAACCCACTCCCCTCGTAATGCCCAATCATGGACTTACAAAAATATTTTCTACCTTCTACTGAGCTTATCACAATAACAGGTACTCTGCTACCAGGACAAGTTTCAGTTCCCAGACTGCCTTCTGTTTTTGTCAGGATGAGCTTCAGGATGTGTAACATGTTTCTCATCCTCCCCTGCTCTCAAGGTCGCTACTGGCACACACTGTTGCTCCAGATGCACGTAAATCTTAGCTGTGTGAGTGAACTTTAACTGAACCCACAAGAAACATTTTATTTCTATTATTCTCTAATCAATGAAGGCAGAGACCACAGAGAAGAAAACATTGCTCCTGTTATTTGAGGCACAGGGTTATAGTGCACTATAATAGCTATTGCAGGGAAATGCTGATGCCACAGAAACCAAAAGGGATTGGGTGACTGCAATGCAATAACTCTGACAGGCTTAATGTGAGGGAAAAGCAGCTCCTGTGCCAACAAGCCAGCGCTTCTACCATTCCAACAGCAGAGGAAAAAGTGCCGGTTGGCAACTGCAAAACAAAACAGCCCACTAAAAAGCACGGAGACTGAGGCACAGGGCAGGAAGTCCATGTTCAGATCTGCCTCCCTGCAGCAGATCTGCCTGGAGTGAAGCAACCTGGCAGGGACAGGCCTGGCAGGCATTGCGGTGTTGGGGTCAAACGTGGTCAGTCAAGTGCCATGTGGGGTCAATAGCCTCACCTTCCTTCCTGGCATCCTCTGTCCTCACAACGGGGAAGCAGTATCTTCTCCCCACGCTTTATTTGTTTGGGATCAGGATTGCCTTTTGCAAAGCTCCTTTCTTTCAGTGCGGGGAGGGACTTCCCAAAAGATAAGCACCTCTTCAGTTGCCAAGACCATCCTCAAGGGAAATGGTAGAAATTTGTTTTCTTGAGGCCTCTGAAACTTGACTGAAGAGCACATGGAGGGGAGCTGTGGGCTGGGTGGAATAGCTAAAAATGTCTATTCTGTTTCTGTGCATAAGGATCTGTAAACTTTATAAACCGACAAACTACACAAGATGCTACTGCCAACAGCTGATAAGGTCTTCTGGAGCACATAACATCTCTAAAAGGTTTACCCTCTGCATGCTCCAAGGTTGCTAGAAGTGAGAAGAGCCTGTCTTGAGACTTTTTGCCCAACAGTATCTGATGAAGAAAATCTAAGTTATTTATCTCCTGGGACAAGGCAGTGATTCTGTGATGTGTTAAGCACATCCTCCTGACACAGAGGAATAGACTGGGTGTGTTTAGTGGAGTAAACACCTAAGAGCTTTGTTCTGCTTTGTGGCCTGCCTGACAGATATTTTTTGAAAGGTTTGTGTTTGACTTTATAATGGAATAAATGGATGATACAGACATCTGGTGAGGTATGAAAATGAAGCTCTTCACTTAGCACAGTCAGCATTAATGCTACCAGAAGATGCAGGACTGACTTGATCAGGAAAAGATCTGGTACAGTTCTCCTGGCCCAATTCATCTATTGTCTTTTTGACCAGATCACTCCAAAATATTCAGAATTGATGACTATTTCCTGCCAGAGGTTAAAACTCCTTTTTTTTTAATCCACTTTTGCTCCATGCTTCACATTTACATGAACAGAGATACATACCAGTCTAGGCTATGCTTTTCAGGTGTTGCCAAAAATACTGACACAAGAAGGCTCTGTCAGATAAAAGGCAAATCTACTGCATAGCTCACAAAGATCACTGCCAGATTAAAGCCCTGAACTGTATTCCAGAAGATGGCAAGTCCTAGAGCTGTGAAAATAAGTAATCACTAGTAACTTATTTGATACTTTTAGATTTTTACATTTTGCTTTGACTTTCATTGGGAAACTAACATTATTCAACTAACTTAATTTTTTTTCATAAAAAATCTCTTGAGCTTCTAGAGTCTTCAAAAATCCATTATGAATATTTCAATTTCACAGGGCTATTTATTTATATATACATACTACTTGGTGGCATTTCTGTTCCCTATCAGATGGCTTCAGCAAATAACTACTATACAGGGAGATTTTTAAACTGCATATTTGAGTGTAAAGTTTGCAAATGAAAGTTTGATCTTAAAATCCAGTAAAGCTGATTTCCAGCAATATTTATGGAAACTGAGCACAAAGAGGAAAGAGATTCCACCAAGGGGAAGACATGAAATATTTTCTATTGTCTATGCATGAAAAATCTTTTTGAGATGCATGGTCCATGCTACTCCGTACTTTCAGTTGCTAACAGCTAAGCAACCTTCAAACCTGCACTATCAAATCTCACATAGACTTCTATTTACCTGGTAGGAAAAAAAAAAAACAACCAAAGAAAAACCCAGTTCAAAATTTCAGGTAGTCTACTACAAAACTCAGCAAGTTGCTGACAACACCAAGCTGTGTGGCGCGGTTGACACACTGGAGAGAAGGGATGCCATCCAGAGGAACCTGGACAGGCTTGAGAAGTGGGCCTGTGCGAACCTCATGAAGTTCAACAGGGCCAAGTGGAAGGTCCTGCACCTGGGCCATAGAACCATAGAATAGTTCGGGTTTGAAGGGACCTTAAAGATTATTGAGTTCCAACTCCTCTGGCATGGGCAGGGACACCTCCCATTAGACCAGGTTGCTCAAAGCCCCATCCAACCTGACCTTGAACACTTCCAGGGATGGGGCATCCACAACTTCCCTGGGCAACCTGTTCCAGTGACTCACCACCCTCACAGGAAAGAATTTCCTCCTAATGTCTAATCCAAATCTACCCTCTTCCAGTTTAAAACCATTACCCCTCGTCTTATCACAACACCCCCTGATAAAGATTCCCTCTCCATCTCTCCTGTAGGCCCCCTTCAGGTACTGGAAGGCTGTTATAAGGTCTCCCCGGAGTCTTCTCTTCTCCAGGCTGAACAACCCCAACTGTCTCAGCGTGTCCTCATAGGAGAGGTGCTCCAGCCCTCTGATCGTCTTTGTGGCCCTCTGCTGGACTCGTTCCAACAGGTCCATGTCCTTCTTGTGCTGAGGATTCCATAGCTGGATGTAGTACTCCAGGTGGAGTCTCACCAGAGTGGATTAGAGGGGCAGAATCACCTCCCTTGACCTGCTGGCCACACTTCTTTTGATGTAGCCCAGAATACTGTTGGCTTTCTGGGTTGCCAGCGCACATTGCAGACTCATGTTGAGCTTCTCATCCACCAACACTCCCAAGTCCTTCTCCTCAGGGCTGCTCTCAATCACGGCAATCCCAGGCACAAATACAGGTTGAGCGGCGATTGGACTGTGATGATCACAAAGATGATTGGGGGGTTGGAACTCGATGATCTTTAAGGTCTGTGTGAGCTGATGCAGGCAGGATGCAGGAACAACCACAAAACCATGGATTAAGGGCAAAGAACAAATTTTATCTCATGGATCGGGGAACCTCTGAAGCAGCACCTGGGCAGAGGCAGGCAAGCAGGGGGACGCAGGCACGGTGGAGCAAGAGTCCTTATTAGCAAGAGAGTCCTTGTTAGCAAGGGAGTGAGAGAGCAAGAGAGCTCCCACTTGCTGTTTGGGCCTGTATTTCAAGGATTCTGGCAGGCAGAGTTTTCTGCTGTGCTTTGATCTCTTCAACAGCAGGGCAGGAATCTCAGGCATGTTCGATAAGGTGCCCCTGAGTCCATCCCAGGCCTGTGTTCTCTAAGTGCAGATGTCCTACTTGTTGAGCACACAGAACTAAGCAACAATTAGTGTGATATATGTGTTTTCCAGCACCCCACATGCGAGTCACTTGAGTGTATTTACAGTCCTCCTTGCCAATCTTCCGTTACTTTTCCACAAGGTCCCTTCCAACCTGAACCATTCTATGAAACCTAAGCACCAAGTGAAAATTTTTGTGTGACATTTAAAATTTAGCAAGAAAAGGTATACTTTTTAAAGAGGAATTTTCAAACATTGAACACAGAGGGGTTGCAATACATTGGAGTATGTTTCAACACAGTAACTTGATATATATTTACTAAATTGTTTGGCACATTCAGCATGTCCCCAAGGAACTGTTGGAGGGAACTAGCAGTACATTTTTCACTCCTTTCCTGTCCAATCATTTCTGATTTCCCTGGTGGAGACAAGAGGTTGGTTTGTGTTTTTCTTAGTGATGGTGTTGTTCCAAGGTGTTAGCAAACACTTGAAGAAGAGTACTTGCCCCGAGTCCAGCTGTCAGATATGAAGAGGCTGATTACCGAAGGCATAAAAAGCTACTAGATGTCAAGCTTCCTGCAAAAAATTGTGGCACTTTACTCCCTAGGACTGTTTTTGAAAATTGTAGATGTAAAGGGCTAGATTTGCCTCTCAGGTTTACATTTCAGCTTCTAATATATTTTCTTAGACTACCTCCCACTCACAGTATTAACCTCCCTTTAATGACTCCCCACCTCAACTGTTTCCTTCCCATCTTTTATGATCTTCCCGATTCCTGTCTCTCCCCAGCAAGCAGGGGAGAATATTGCCACGGAGACCAGCTTCAGGGCAGGTAAGACTGCACTGGGGGAGGGATCTGCAGCAAAAAAGGCCGACAAGAAGCTCTTTTTGGGGCTTTTTGAAGCCAGGAAAAGCCCTCTGCTTGTGCTGGGACTGACAGCTGGTGGGAGGTGCTGCTGAGGGAGCCTGGGCGGAGCCACCACCACCTCCGGTTCACCAAGCCTCCAGGTTATAAGAAGCCTTGGGGAGGGCAAGAACTAGTCCCTGCCCACAGAGCACAGAGCAAGCACCCGGTCCTTGTCTGTGTGCCCTGGAAGGTGCCTCAGCCAGCTGCACTCTGTACAGCAGGGTGGTGAGCCTCTACCAGTGTACGCGGTAAGTTCAATCCCTCTAAGTGGCCAGAGGACTAGGGGGCTCATCCCCACTGACCCTCGAGTCGCAAGGTGTCAGTTCCTTGTAGAGATCCAGCCATGGTTGCTACCCGGTTGAAGACTGTTGTTAGAAAAGCCATGGGCACCCAGACAGAGGCCCCATGCAAACGTGGGTATCCAGGCCTCTGGCTGCAGAGAGTGCTGGGGCCTGGCACTTGCAATGGAGGGTAGGGGAGACAACACCTGTATCAGGTGTGAACAGGTGAATGATCTGCTCAGCCTGGTGGCTGAGCTGAAGGAGGAAGTGGAGAGGTTGAGGAGTATCAGGGAGTGTGAGAGAGAGATTGACTGGTGGGCCCACTCCCTGAGAGTAAGGGAACAGGTTGAGGCCCCACATAAATCAGAGAACCTCCCTCCCTTCTTGTCACCAAGCAATAGGAGGAGATCTCAGAGAAGAGGGCGAATGTAAACAGGTCCCTGCTTGGGGAAGCAGGCGAGTCCCCTCCCGGCCCCTCCCACCTTCCCAGTTATCCTTGCAGAACAGGTATGGAGTCCTGCAGGAGGAACTGGCTGTCGGAGAGGAGGATAGTACACCCAGGCTGGAGAAGTCAGATAGAACAAGTCACCATAGACCCGGCATCACTACTAGCTGCAAAAGGAAAAGCAGACGGGTCATTGTTGTGGGTGACTCTCTACTGAGGGGGGCAGAGGGACCAATATGCCGCCCTGACCCACTTCACAGGGAAGTCTGCTGCCTCCCTGGGGCACGGGTTAGGGACATGTTGGAAAAACTTCCTGCCCTGGTAAACCACTCTGATTATTACCCCCTGTTAGTATTTCAGGTGGGTAGTGAGGAAGTGGGTAGGAGGAGGCCAAAATCAATTAAAAGAGATTTTAAAGCCTTGGGATGGCTGCTTAAGGGATCAGGAACGCAAGTTGTGTTCTCCTCTATCCCTTCAGTGGCAACCATGAATGAGGAAATTAACAGCAAGAGGCAAGAGGTCAACTCATGGCTCTGGGACTGGTTATCGGCAGGGCTTTGGGTTTTTTGAGCATAGGCAACTATATGAGACACCTAGCCTGCTGGTGGCAGGTGGGATGCACCTGTCCCAGAGGGGGAAAAGAATTTTGGGGCAGGAGTTAGCAGGGCTCATTGGTAGGGCTTTAAACTAGATATGAGGGGGGATGGGGAGCTAACTGGGCCTGTCAGGATTAAACCCAAGGGAAGCATGCCAAGGCTTGAAGGATGCTGGGTTAGTGAGGACTCTCGCTCTGTCATTTCATTTGAGAAAAGTGATAGACGTTTAGAATTTTCTGCTTGCAAACAATGGGAAAACCCTATCCCGAAAGGGGAAAAGGGTACTAGGCCAGGAGTTAACAAAGCTCATGGACAGAGCTATAAACTAGAGGTGGAGGGGGAAGGGGGTAAAACCAGGCCCACTGGTAATGAGCCTGGGGGTAAAGGGCCAAGGATGGGGGTGAAATCGAGAGCCCAGCTCAAGTGCATCTACACTAATGCACGTAGCATGGGCAACAAACAGGATGAGCTCGAAGCCATTGTGCAGCAGGACAGCTATGACGTAGTTGCCATCACGGAAATGTGGTGGGATGACGGTCACAACTGGAATACTGCGATGAGTGGCTATAAGCTCTTCAGAAGGAATAGGCAAGGAAGGAGAGGCGGGGGTGTGGCTCTGTACATTTGGGAGTGTTTTGACTGTATAGAGCTAGATTCCAGTGATGATGAAGTTGAGTGTTTGTGGGTAAGGATTAAGGGGAAGGCTAACAAGGGGGATTTTGTGCTGGGAGTCTGCTCTAGACCACCCAACCAGGATGAGCAGGTTGATGAAGTATTCTATAAGCGGCTGGCTGCAGTCTCGCAATCGCCAGCCCTTGTTCTGGTTGGGGACTTCAACCTACCAGATATCTGCTGGAAATATAACACAGCAGAGAGCAGGCAGGCTAGGAGGTTCCTTGAGTGTATGGAAGATAGCCTCCCGACACAACTGGTAGGAGAGCCTACCAGGGGAGGTGCCTCGCTAGACCTACTTTTCACAAAGAAGGACTAGTGGGAGATGTGGAGGTCGGAGGCCGTCTTGGTCTTAGCGATCATGAAATGGTCGAGTTTTCCATTCATAGTGAGGTAAGGAAGGGGGTTAGCAAAACCTCCACCCTGGACTTCTGGAGGGTGGACTTTAGCCTGTTCAGAACCCTGGTTGGGAGGGTCCCTTGGGAGATAATCCTGCGGGGCAAAGGGGTCCAGGAAGGCTGGACGCTCTTCAAGAAGGAAATCCTAAAGGCCCAGGAGCAGGCTGTCCCCATGAGGCGCAAAATTAAAGGGAGGGGAAAATGGCCGGCCTGGTTGAACAAAGAGCTTTTGATGGGACTTAGGGAAAAAAGGAAGGTTTACTACCTTTGGATGAAGGGACAGGCAACTCAGGAAGAGTACAGAGATCTTGTTAGGTTATACAGAGAAAAAATCAGGAAGGCAAAAGCCCAGCTGGAACTCAACCTGGCCATTAATATAAGGGACAACAAAAAAAGTTTTTATAAATACATCAACAAAAAGAGAGTTGGGGAGAATCTCCATCCCTTACTGGATGCAGGGGGAAACATTGCGACCAAGGACAAGGAGAAGGCTGAGATACTTAATGCCTTCTTTGCCTCTGTCTTCAATAGTCGGACCAGCTACCCCCAGGGTGTACAGCCTCCTGGGCTGGAAGATAAGGATGGAGAGCAGAACAACCCCCCCATAGTCCAGGAGGAAGTAGCTAATGATCTGCTTATGCACCTGGACACGCATAAGTCTATGGGGCTGGATGGGATTCACCCAAGGGTACTCAGGGAGCTGGCGGGAGAGCTCACCAAGCCTCTCTCCATTATCTATCAACAATCCTGGTCAACAGGAGAGGTACCAGATGAGTGGAGGGTGGCCAATGTGATGCCCATCTACAAGAAGGGCCGGAAGGAGGATCCCGGAAACTATAGGCCTGTCAGCCTGACCTCGGTACCGGGAAAGATCATGGAGAGGATCATCTTGAGTGACTTCTCACAGCAAGTGCAGGGCAGCCAAGGGATCAGGGCCAGCCAGCATGGGTTTATGAAAGGGAGGTCCTGCTTAACCAACTTGATCTCTTTCTATGACCATGTGACCTGCCTTCTCGATGCAGGGAAAGCTGTGGACGTTGTCTACCTGGACTTTGGTAAGGCCTTTGATGCCATCCCCCACAACGTTCTCCTGGAGAAGCTGGTGAATCATGGCATAGACAAGTGTACTCTTCACTGGGTAAAAAACTGGCTGGATGGCCGTGCCCAGAGAGTTGTGAATAATGGGGTGAAATCCAGTTGGCGGCCGGTCACCAGTGGTGTCCCTCAGGGCTCAGTTTTGGGGCCAGTCTTGTTTAATATCTTTATTGATGATCTGGATGAGGGGATTGAGTGCACCCTCAGTAAGTTTGCAGATGACACCAAACTAGGTGGGAGTGTTGATCTGCTTGAGGGTCGGAAGGCTCTACAGAGGGATCTGGACAGGTTGGATCATTGGGCCAAGGCCAATGGGATGAGGTTTAATAAGGCCAAGTGCTGGGTCCTGCATTTCGGTCACAACAACCCCAGGCAACGCTACAGGCTTGGGGAAGAGTGGCTGGAAAGCTGCCCAGCAGAAAAGGACCTGGGGGTGTTGGTGGACAGCTGGCTGAACATGAGCCAGCAGTGTGCCCAGGTGGCCAAGAAGGCCAACGGCATCCTGGCCTGTATCAGGAATAGCGTGGCCAGCAGGAGTAGGGAAGTGATCGTGCCTCTGTACTCGGTGCTGGTGAGGCCTCACCTTGAGTACTGTGTTCAGTTCTGGGCCCCTCACTACAGGAAGGACATTGAGGTGCTGGAGCGTGTCCAGAGGAGAGCCACCAAGCTGGTGAGGGGTCTAGAGAACAAGTCCTATGAGGAGAGGCTGAGGGAACTGGGCATGTTTAGTTTGTAGAAGAGGAGGCTGAGGGGGGACCTCATTGCCCTCTACAACTCCCTGAAAGGAGGTTGTAGAGAGGTGGGCGTTGGCCTCTTCTCCCAAGTGAATAAGATATACAAGTCCATGGGACCTGATGAAATCCATCCCAGAGTCCTGAAGGAACTGGCTGATGAAGTCGCAAAACAACTTTCCATGATATTCGAAAAGTCATGGCAGTCAGGTGAAGTCCCTGCAGACTGGAAGAAAGGAAACATCACACCCATTTTTAAAAAGGAAAGAAAGGAGGACCCTGGGAACTACGGACCTGTCAGCCTCACCTCTGTGCCTGGGAAGATCATGGAGCAGATCCTTCTGGACGCCATGCTTGGGCACATGGAGGACAGGGGGATGATTCAGGACAGCCAACATGGCTTTACTAGGGGCAAGTCCTGCCTGACTAACCTAGTGGCCTTCTATGATGAAGTGACTAGGTCAGTAGACAAGGGGCGACCTATGGATGTAATCTATCTGGACTTCTGTAAGGCCTTTGACACAGTTCCTCACAACATCCTGCTTGCCAAATTGGAGGGATACGGATTTGATGGGTGGACGGTTCGGTGGATAAGGAATTGGCTGAATGGTCGCACCCAGAGGGTGGTACTCAATGGCTTTAAGTCCAGATGGAGAGCAGTGACTAGTGGTGTCCCTCAAGGGTCCGTCCTGGGACCAGTACTGTTTAACATTTTTATCAAAGACATAAACAGAGGGATTGAGAGCACCATCAGCAAGTTTGCAGATGACACCAAGCTGTGTGGTGTTGTCGATACACCAGAGGGATGGGATGTCATTTAGAGGGACCTGGACAGGCTGGAGAGGTGGGCCCAGATGAACCTCATGAGGTTCAACAAAAGCAAGTGCAGGATTCTGCACCTGGGAAGAAACAATCCTCAGTATAAATACAGACTGGGGGATGAGGTATTAGAAAGCAGCCCTGAGGAAAGGGACTTGGGGGTGCTGATTGACGAGAAGCTGGACATGAGCAGGCAATGTGCTCTCGCAGCCCAGAAGGCCAATCACATCCTGGGCTGCATCAAGAGAAGTGCTGCCAGCAGATCCAGAGAGGTGATTCTGCCACTTTGCTCTGGTGAGACCTCACCTGGAGTACTGTGTGCAGGTCTGGAGCCCTCAATATAGAAAGGACATGGACCTGATGGAGCGGGTCCAGAGGAGGGCCACCAAAATGATCAGGGGGCTGGAGCACCTCTCTTATGAGGACAGACTGAGGGAGCTGGGGTTGTTCAGCTTGGAGAAAAGGAGGCTCTGGGGAGACCTCATAGCAGCCTTCCAGTACCTGAGGGGGGCCTACAGGAAGGCTGGGGAGGGTCTGTTTACAAAGGCCTGCAGCGACAGGACGAGGGGCAATGGTTTTAAGTTGGAGAAGGGGAGATTTAGATTGGATATTAGGAAAAAATTCTTTACCATGAGGGTGGTAGAACACTGGAACAGGTTGCCCAGGGAGGTGGTTGAGGCCCCTTCCCTTGAGATATTCAAGGTGAAGCTCGACGAGGCCCTGGGCAACCTGGTCTAGTTGGGGGTGTCCCTGCTGACTGCGGGGAGGTCGGACTAGATGACCTTTGGAGGTCCCTTCCGGCCTGGACCAATCTATGAATCTATGAATAATGGCAGGACCAGAGGAAATGGTCTGAAGTTGCGGCAGGGGAGGTTTAGATTAGATATCAGGAAGAATTACTTTATTGAGAGAGTGGTCAGGCACTGGAACAGCTTGCCCAGGGAGGTGGTGGAGTCGCCATCCCTGGAGGTATTTAAGGAACGTGTAGACATGGCACTTCAGGGCATGCTCTAGTGCCCGAGATTGTTGGTTTGTGTCTGGTTGTGGGTGTTTGTTTTGTGTGGTTTTTGTTTTTGTTTTATTTTTGGTGTTTGGTTTTTTTGGTTTTTTTTGTTGTTGGGTTTTGTGGGTGTGTTTGGTTTGGTTTGGTTTTTTCTTGTGTGTGTGTGGTTGGACTCGATGATCTCAAAGGTCCCTTCCAACCCAGAAGATTCTGTGATTCTGTGATTCAGGAATTCATTCATCTCTATTATTGGTATTGCAGTAGTGCTGATAAGCCCAAACTACCTGTCAGTGAAACCAGGAGAGGATCTCCAGAAAATACCCCCATGGGCTATCTGCTGGTAATGTACTTCCTGAGGTCCAGGAGGGAAGTGCCAAATGATGGTCTCCAAACCCCTTGTAGATGACCTTACTTCATCTCCTGGCCACTTGTCAACCTGTTGATTTGTGACTTGCCACAAGGCACAGAGGACTTGATTTTGTCCTCTGCGCCATCTTCTTTTCTTCAGCCCACGATGATTTCTCCCCTAGTTGCTTTCTCATAGCCTATCTTATAAAATGCTAAGGACCAAACCTGTTGGAGTCACTCTCTCAACCCTCTTTGCATTGGGACTTTTGACAGAGTTTGGACAAAGACTTGCATCCTATAGTACACTCTGTTTTTTGCCTAAAATGACTTTTTCCTATTTTTGTTTTTGTGTTTGGTTTTTTTTTTTTAGCTTATTTATTAAATTTTTCAGAGACACTATACCAGTGTATAAAATAGCCTTCACGGTCGTTTTGTATAAACAATAACCAGCTTGGATGGAGTTTGCAACTAGGGAAAGTAGGTCAAAACAATGTGACTAAATCATTCCAAAGCAATCATCGTAAAGAATCAAGTTCACACCCACAGGGTTTATGTGAACACATTCAAACGTGCCAGGGCTTTGGCATCTATTGCCGTCTCTGGTACTTGAGGGCAGGATTCACCAAAGCTTTGAGTCAAGGAAACAAAACAAAATGTCCAAAGCTTAGAAATCAGTTTTAATCTGCTCTTTTAAAAAAGTTTATTTGATCTTCAGAGCAATTTATATTCATTTCTGCTTACCAGGTTGAACTCAGTAGCCACATCAGCTTTTTAGTGTGGATAGGCTTCATCTCCTCTTGAGAGTCTCCAGAAAAGAAAAGAGAAATTGGAAAATGTCTGGGTCATTGGTACTTTCCATTTTTTGCAAACTAAGCAGAAGTTCAGTGTAGTTATCTGTTAAAAACCCCTGTGAGACACTCTTCTCAAGTTTATAAGTTTCTCCAGGGAAAGGCTAAGCCCAGAGCTTTCAGGCCATGGTCCAGTGGCCCATGGTGGCCATATAGAGCCCAGGGGAACTGTGGGGAAAGTAATGGAAGATTGGCGAGGAGGACTGTAAATACGCTCAAGTGACTAGCATGTGGGGTGCTGGAAAACACATATATCACACTAATTGTTGCTTAGTTCTGTGTGCTCAACAAGTAGGACATCTGCACTTAGAGAACACAGGCCTGGGATGGACTCAGGGGCACCTTATTGAACACGCCTGAGATGCCTGCCCTGCGGTTGAAGAGATCAAAGCACAGCGGAAAACTCTGCCTGCCAGAATCCTTGAAATACAGGCCCAAACAGCAAGTGGGAGCTCTCTTGCTAACAAGGACTCTCTTGCTAATAAGGACTCTTGCTCTGCTGTGCCTGCGTCCCCCTGCTTGCCTGCCTCTGCCCAGGTGCTGCTTCAGAGGTTCCCCGATCCATGAGGATTAAATTTGATCCATGAGATAAAATTTGTTCTTTGCCCTTAATCCATGGTTTTGTGGTTGTTCCTGCGTCCTGCCTGCATCAGCTCACACAGGAACCAACAACACTGGGTCTCATGGCTGATCCTCCACGGGGCAAGTTTCTATCCTTATTTTCTCCTTATTAATCCTCAAGAGGAAAAGGATGTAATGTTCCTAAAACCAAAGAAGTGTCTGTGGACCAGCTAGTCACTGATTTTTCAAAGGCTGGTGTTTGCCTTCTCACCTGCTTCTCCTGCCACTGTGCCCACAGACCTGTCTGCTGTGTCAGCAGCCTGAAAGTGTTTAGCCAACGCACAACACAATTTTAGCCATTCTGCTTTTTACCTGCTTTCCATTTTGAGGCCTCAAGAAGTGCAAAGTTGTCCATCTTTCAGTCAGCATAAGTCTCTTTCATTCATACTAGACATTAACCTGAACCCAAAACGAATCAAAACAAAATGAAGAAAAAAAAAAAATCCCTAGTTCCCAATTCCTTCCACCATATTTGAGCCATTTGTATCATGATTTGGAACCAAACTTTGTGGTTAGCACCATTTTCTGCAAGGAGACAAAATAAAATCTTGGATACAAATACTCCTACACATAGGAAAGCCTGAATCTGTAAGTGTGTGACTTGTCCTAAATTTACATGGTACCTTTCCTCAGGAGATCTGTTTTTTTACTGATGGCAACTCCACAGCACCACAGTGTGGCAGCAGCCTGCAGGCAGGGAACTGAGGCAAGTTGTCCAAAAGCAGAGAGAGGAAGAAAAGGAGACTTCAGTGACCCAAATCCTCCCTCACTGCAGAAGATAGAGAGAATCCAAGATCTGCTTCATTTCTTCATCAAGCCCACTGGGTTCATGGAGTTCATGCTAACAACTGACTCATGCCAATCATCATTTTCACCTTTAAAAGAGCTTATGAAGATGCCACTTCATAAAAAAGCACTTCCCTAGATGCTTCACTTTTCCCAGATGAAATATTTTCAAAGCTGAGGTAACAAAAAGAAGGGGAAAAATTAAAGAAAAATTGTATTATTTTATTTTTTTAAAAGAAAGATTAAAAAAAAGGTACAGACCTTCTGTGAATCCCACCCTGTATTTCATATTTCTCTGGTGAGGCTTGCATTCCTTTATTCAGATTCCAAAAGTAAAGATAATTTGTTCCAAATATTTTCAAAGGCAATCAGCAGCATCGACTTACATTCTTTCCAGGGTTGGGAGAAAACCATGAAATCTTCTAAACACTAATGGAGAAGTGAGCAAGGGGGGGAGTGGGGGGGGTGTGAAAATGAGAGGAAAAAAGTAAGAGAGGAAAGAAAAAGAGAAAAAAAAAAAAAGCAGAAAGGAATATGCTGGTGATCTATTTGCTTATATTGTTACAGTTTGTCCTGGTTTGAGGTAAAACAGAACTAATTTTCTGTTCAGTAATTTTTCCTTTTTAGCTGGGCCTCTTCTAACTAACTAAACTCTGAAATTAACGGCATATTGTTCAGAAACTGCTCGCTCTCATAGTGATAAGACCTGATAATACCAAGGAATGGTATGCAGAGAGGCCCTTGCTTATACTTATTGCTATAACAACCAAGGTCAGGTAAATTTGTTATTTGCCCCGTTGGAGGGTCGGAAGCGGAAAAGCGTAGAGGGGTCCCACCTGTAGGGAGGAACGGACAGGACAGGTGACCCAAAACTGACCAACAGGGTATTCCATCCCATCTGCATCATGCTCGGTATAAAAGCTGAGGGATCAAAGGGTCATCTCTCTTCCTTCAATGGCCGACATCTGAGGAGGACCCTGTCTGTTCGTCTGCCTTTGATCCCGATCCGAGCAATCCTGACTCCAGATCCGGAATCCAGCTCCTGTCCATCGCCGAGTCCAGCCTGGGACTTTCCCCTGTGCCTGCTGGTGACGTGATCATCATCCTGGGAGCTTGATACGGTTTTGTATATATTGTATATTTTTTTCTTTTTTTTCTTTTTTTTTATTATTTATTATTTCATTATTTATTAATATTTTCATTAAAGTAGTTTAGTTTTTTTCTAAACTCATAAATCTCTTTTATCTCTTCCTCTCCTCTCTTTTCCTGAGGGGGGGGGAGGGGCCATCTGTCGCTCTGATTGGTTAATCTGGTCAAAACCACGACACAGTTATAACTCCTTGAGCAGATCTGGAGAGGCTTACCACTTGCCAGCAACATATTTCCATTGGCAAGGTAGCTAGCAGTTCTTAGCATGATATTATGTAGCAGAATATGATTGAGAAATAGGCCATAAAAATATATATTTATTGCAAGACTGTCAGTGAAATTTTTGCAAGGAGGTTAAACATTGGGCCCCTCGCTACAAAAAAAGACATTGAGGTGCTGGAGCATGTCCAGAGAAGGGCAACGAAGCTGGTGAGTGGCTGCGGGAGCTGGGGTTGTTTAGCATAGAGAAAAGGAGGCTGAGGGGAGACCTTATTGCCCTCTACAACTACCTGAAAGGAGACTGTAGAGAGGTGAGGGTCAATCTCTTCTCTTAAGTAACAGGCAGCTGTACAAGAGGAAATGGCCTTGAGTTCTCCTTGACCTCATTCTGTGATTCTGTGAAGTTGTGACAGGGGAGGTTTAGATTGGATATTAGAAAAAAATTTTACACTGAAAGGGTTATTAAGCATTGGAACAGGCTGCCCAGGGAAGTGGTTGAGTCACCATCCCTGAAGGTATTTAAAAGACAGGTAGACATAGTGCTTAGCGATATGGTTTAGTGATGTTTTTTGTCAGTGTTAGGTTGATGGTTGGACTAGATGATCTGAAAGGTCCCATCCAACCTAGGCAATTCGATGATTCTATGATATAACTCCCTATGTGTTGCATGCCTATTTTGTCTGCTAGAGATCTTTACTGAACTACTCATCAGTCATTGTGCAGTCTTAGAAGTCTGGACAGATGTTAGTAGTGCAAAAATAGACAAAAATGCCACCATTTGTCTTCCATTTAAACATGTACACAAGCCACAGGGTTGTTGAATCACTGCCTTTAAGACACAGCGTGGTCTGCGAGCTGCCTCTGAGAGCAGAGAGGGCTCATGGCATACTGCCTGCTTTGCCACTGGCTCTGTGTGGCCTTCAACAACTCATTTAATCCCTAACTTCCCAGACATTAACTAGGAACAATAATTCTTGTGGTGTTTCCTGCACAGGGACAACTGTAGGGAATCATCCTGGGCAGCTGTTGCCTCCCTAGATCTTTGCCAGGTACACATTACCGTCATGCCATTGACTTATGGAGCTGAAGAACTGGCCACCAAAATGCCAAGTGGCACTGATCTGCCGGTGGCCACTCAGTGCCAATGCCCTTCCCAATCTCCCTGCAAGCTCAAACCTCATAGCAAATCCAACAGAGAGACAAGCTTACCCTCTGGGTGTTTCTGAGCTGGAGACATTTCTCCAAGCCACTGAAAAGTCAAACATCTCCTCCTTTCCCTGGCCTCTGCCTGCCCTCCCAAGCCAGGCATGGTGCCATGCACGTGATCTTTCCTCCTAAGATGGTCCTCACTAATGCAGCCCCGTGTCACACATGGGCATGCCTGTGAGCACCGATGGCTGGAGCTTATTGCTAGCAAATGGACAGCAAATGATTGGTGGTTAGTGTTTAATAGGCACATATTAACTTTTAAGCTTTAAAAGGCTCTAATTAAGCCTGGCTTTCATTTGAAATTCACCTGAATTTCACTGAAATTTCACTGAATTTTTTAGAGTTGGAAGGGACCATAAAGATCATCTAGTCCAACTCCCCTGCCAAAGCAGGATTGCCCAGAGCATGTCAGAGCATGTTACTCAGGACTGCATCCAGGCGGGTCTTGAAAATCTCCAAAGAAGGGGACTCCACAACCTCCCTGGGCAGCCTGTTCCAGGGCTCTGTCACCCTCACCAGAAAGAAGTTTCTTCTCATATTTGAGTGGAACCTCCTCTGTTCCAGCTTGTGCCCGTTGCCCCTCGTCCTCTCCCTGGCAACCACTGAAAAGAGTCTGGCTCCCTCCTCCTTCAACCCACCCTTCAGATACTTATAAGCATTGATAAGGTCTCCCTTCAGCCTTCTCTTCTCCAGGCTAAAGAGTCCCAGCTCTCTCAGCCTTTCTTCATAAGGGAGATGCTCCAATCCTTGAATCATCCTCGTTGCCCTTCGCTGGACTCTTTCCAGTAGTTCCCTATCCCTCTTGAATTGGGGAGCCCAGAACTGGATGCAGTATTCCAGTTGTGGCCTCACCAGTGCAGAGTAGAGGGGGAGAATGACTTCCCTCGACCTACTAGCCACACTCTTCCCTATGCAGCCCAGGATTCCATTGGCCTTCCTGGCCACAAGAGCACACTGCTTGCTCATTGTCATTTTGCTGTCTACCAGGACCCCCAGATCTTTCTCTTCAGAACTTGACTCCAGCAGGTCCACACCTAACCTGTATTGGTGCCTAACATTCTTCTTCCCCAGGTGCAGGACCCTACACTTTTCCCTGTTGAACCTCATGAGGTTCTTCCTTGCCCAGCTCTCCAGCCTGTCCAGGTCTCGCTGGATGGCAGCACGGCCCTCCGGGGTGTCAGCCACCCCTCCCAGTTTGGTGTCATCAGCAAACTTGCTGAGGATACACTCGGTCCCCTCATCCAGGTCGCTGATGAATATGTTGAACAGGACTGGACCAAGTATTGACCCCTGGGGGACACCACTGGTTACAGGCCTCCAGCTTGAACCTGCTCCATTAATCATTACCCTTTGGGTCCTGTCACACAGCCAGTTCTCAATCCACCTCACTGTCCCCTCATCCAGCCCACACTTCCTTAGTTTCCCAATGAGGATGCTATGGGAGACTGTGTCAAAAGCCTTGCTGAAGTCAAGGTAGATGACATCTGCTGCCCTCCCCTCATCCAACCAACCAGTTATAGCATCGTAGAAAGCTATCAGATTGGTCAAGCATGATTTACCCTTGGTAAACCCATGTTGCCCACTTCCAATAACCCCCCGCTCTTCAACTTGTTTGGAGATGACATCTAGAATGAGTCTCTCCATTACCTTCCCAGGGATGGAGGTGAGACTAACTGGTCTGTAGTTCCCAGGGTCCTCCTTCTTGCCCTTTTTGAAGACTGGAGTGATGTTGGCCTTCCTCCAGTCTTCAGGCACCTCTCCTGTTCTCCATGACCTTTCAAAGATGATAGAGAGTGGCCCAGCGATAACATCTGCCAGCTCTCTCAGCACTCGTGGGTGCATCCCATCAGGGCCCATGGACTTATGAATGTCCAGTTTGGCCAAGTGGTCCCGAACCTGGTCCTCCTCTACTGGAGGAAAAACTTCCTCTCTCCATACCCTCCCCCTTGCCTCCAAGGCCAGAGATTCATGAGGGACAGCCTTAGCAGTGAAGACTGAAGAAAAGAAGGCATTCAGCAACTCTGCTTTCTCTGTGTCTTCCACCACTAGGGTGCCCATCTCATTCCTCAGTGGGCCCACATTATCCCTAATCTTCCTTTTACTGTTTACATACCGAAAAAAACCCTTTTTGTTATTCTTAACGGTAGTGGCCAAGATGAGCTCGGCTTGAGCCTTGGCCCTTCTAATTTTCCCCCTGCATATCTTCACTGCTTCCTGGTATTTCTCCTTGCCTGCCAGGCCCCTTTTCCAAAGATCATAAACCTTTTTGCTCCTGAGCTCCAGCCAAAGCTCTCTATTTAGCCAGGCTGGTCTTCTTCCCTTCCTGCTTGTTTTTTGGGATTTGGGTATGGCTCTTTCCTGGGCTTTTAAGAGTGCCTCCTTGAAGTACGACCAGCCTTCCTGGGCACCTTTGCCCTTCAGGACTGTCTCCCAAGGGACACTTTCAACCATGCTCCTGAAGAGGCCAAAGTCTGCCCTTCGGAAGTCCAAGGTGGCAGTTTTGCTGGCCCCCCTCCTTGCTTCAGCAAGAATTGAAAATTGTATCATTTCGTGATCACTCTGTCCAAGATGACCTCCAACGTTTACATCCCCCACAAGACCTTCTGAGTTAACAAGCAGCAGGTCCAGTAGGGCACTTTCCCAAGTCGGTTCTCTCACCAGCTGCGTTAGGAAGTTGTCTTCCATGCACTCCAAGAATCTCCAGGACTGTTGCCTCTCTGCTGTGTTATATTTCCAGCAGATATCTGGGAAGTTGAAGTCCCCCATGAGTACAAGGGGGAGTGATCATGAGGCCTCTGCCAGCTGCTTATAGAATATTTCATCTGCCTTTATATCCTGGTTTGGGGGTCTATAACAAATTCCCACCACGATGTCTGCCTTATTGGTCTTCCCCTTAATTCTTATCCATAGACACTCAATGCTGTCATCTTGCATATTGCTTAGTTCGAGGCATACAATACTGCTCTTAACATAAAGGGCCACCCCACCACCCCTCTTTCCTTGCCTGTCCCTTCTGAGAAGTTGGTAACCATCAATCACAGCACTCCAGTTACACGAGTCCTCCCACCACGTTTCTGTGATGGCAACCAGATCATAGTTTTCTTGCTGTACAATGGCCTCCAGCTCCTCCTGTTTGTTACCCATGCTGCGTGCATTCATGTAGATGCACTTCAGCTGGGCTAATCGTCCCACTATTTTTCTGGGAGGGCAAGCACTAATTCCCACCTGTTCATGTGCAGACATTTCTGCAGTTACCATCTTATCACTACTCCTCATGTCTTCACTGCCACGTGTCTTTCTCTCCCTCATCAACTGCCACAACAGGCTGCAAGGCCTTGCTGGCACCATTACCTACTAGCACTGGCACGCTATTCCCGGGCACCACTTTAGTAACCCTGGTTCCAACCCCATCCCCCTTCAAAACTAGTTTAAAGCTCTCTCAATGAGCCCTGCTAATTCTTGTCCCAATATCCTTTTTCCCCTTTGGGTTAGGCTTCCCCCACCTGCTGCCAGCATGCCTTGTGACCTGTAGATCAGCCCATAATCAAAGAATCCAATGTCCTGCCGTTTACACCAGTCTTTCAGCCATGAGTTGATCTTTTGATTCTTCCTATTTATCTCCCATCCATCCCTGTGACTGGTGGGATAGAAGAGAACGCCACTTGTGCTCCTGATCCCTTGACCAGTCGTCCCAGCACTCTGAAGTCCCTTTTCATTGCCTTTAGGCTTCTGGTGGCTACCTCATCATTGCCCACTTGAAATATCAGTAGTGGGTAATAATCTGAGGGCTGAACCAGGGAGTGAATTTCCCTCTGTATATCCTTAATCCTGGCCCCAGGGAGGCAGGTGACTTCCCTGTGGGACGGGTCTGGTCTACAGATTGGGCCCTCTGTTCCACTCAGAAGGGAGTCACCTATTGCAATCACCTTTCTTTTTTTCTTAGTTGATGAGGTCCTGAGGCATGGGGGTGGGTGACTAGTCCTGGGTGCCTCACTGGGTAGATCGTCCTCTCCGTTCTCATTTACCTCGTCCCCAAAATCCAGAACTCCAAACCTATTATGCAGATGTATCTGGGAAGGTGAGGGAGGCTGTTGGGGGTTCCGCTTGCCTCTTCGAGGAAGGACCAGCCTCCATTCCCCCCTTTCTATTAAGTCCCCTCTCTCTGCCTGGTGACAGGGTGGGAGGGGATCATCTACTTTTATTAGAGCCTCTTCTTGCTGCCTTTGCCTCAGGGTACGGCTCCACCAGTCTATTTCACTTTCGCATTCTCTAATGCTTCTTAACCTTTCCACCTCTTCTCTCAGTTCCACCACCTGCCTGAGCAGGTCGCTTATCTGCTCACATCGCACACAGTGGGTGTCTCTGGGTCCCTGTGGTACCACAGCCAGGCTCAGGCATTCGGTGCAGCCAGGGCCCTGTACGGCCGCGTCTTGGCGTGGGAGTTCGGTCTGAGTTCCCACATTCTTCTTCACAGGGGCTTTGGGGCATTTCATTGCCATTTCCTCTCCTGAGCCTGAACGGACCATTCGCCCTCAGACTTTCCCTCTTTGTCCTGTGCACGAGCCCCACATGCTCTGCACACGTGCGCCTGCGCGCTAATGTACCCGCCCTTGTGCTCACGTGTGCCCGGCACGCGCTCTGAACCTGCTGCGGCTAGCCGCTTTTAAATTTGCCGCGGCTCGCCCGCCCCGCCCCGCCCCCAGCCACGTCAGCCTCTCGGCTCCCTTGCGAGATTCCCGACTCGCTTCGGGTCTCTCCGCTCTCCTTTGGCTTCTCCGTCTCCGGGAAGCCCCCTCTCCATCTCGATCTAAATCAAATTTAAAGCCGCAGCACTCACCGCTGCCGCTGTCGCTCTCTGCGTGGTGAAGTGGGAGAGTAGACCATTTGTTTTTACAAAACTGAGGAATGTGCATTTAACTATCTCAGGAAGGAAAAAGAAATTAAAATCACTTGGAAAGCTGGTAAACTCAACCACCTGTACTCCTTCAGCCTACTGGAAAGTTCCTCTCCCCACTGTAGACCAGGGCTTTTGAAAAGCTACAAGAGATGGGTGGTGTAAAACTTGAATTTAGTACAATGCCCATTACAAAAAGCAGCAGGGCTTGGAGAGTTTTAACCAGCATTTTGTTACTGTCCACCCAGCACTGATGAGTTTATCTGTTCTGTACTTGTGTATCGTAATGCCTCTTTGCCTCCAAGTTCCTGCTTCCCAGAGGTCCAGATCATAGGATCACAGAATCATAGAATGGTTCGGGGTTGGAAGGGACCTTAAAGATCATCGAGTTCCAACCCCCCTGCCATGGGCAAGGACACCTCCCACTAGACCAGGTTGCTCAAAGCCCCATCCAGCCTGGCCTTGAATACTTCCAGGGATGGGGCACACACAACTTCTCTAGGCAGCCAGTTCCAGTGCCTCACCACCCTCACAGTAAAGAATTTCTTCCTGATATCTAATCTAAATCTCCCCTCTTCCAGTTTAAAACCATTACCCCTCCTCCTATCGCAACACTCCCTGATAAAGATTCCCTCTCCATCTCTCCTGTAGGCCCCCTTCAGGTACTGGAAGGCCCTTATAAGGTCTCCCCGGAGCCTTCTCTTCTCCAGGCTGAACAACCCCAACTCTCAGCCTGTCTTCATAGGAGAGGTGCTCTAGCCCTCTGATCATCTTCATGGCCCTCCGTTGGACTCGCTCCAACAGGTCCATGTCCTTCTTGTGCTGAGGACTCCAAAGCAGGACACAGTACTCCAAGTGGGGTCTCACCAGAGTGGAGCAGAGGGGCAGAATCACCTCCCTCAACCTGCTGGCCACACTTCTGATGCAGCCCAGGATGCGGATGGCTTGTCATGTGGGACAGTGTCAAACACTTCGCATGAGTCCAGGTAGATGATGTCTGTTCCTCTCCCCTTGTCTACCAATGCTGTATTGCATTCATAGAAGGCCACCAAATTTGTCAGGCATGACTTGCCCTTGTTGAAGCCATGTTGGCTGTCACCAATCACCTCCTTATTCTCTATGTGCCTTAGCAGAGATTCCAGGAGGATCTGCTCCACGATCTTGCCAGGCACAGAGGTGAAAATGAGTGGCCTTGTAGTTCCCTGGGTCTTCCTTTTTTCCCTTTTTGAAAATGGGGGTTATGTTTCCCCTTTTCCAGTCAGCGGGAACTTCACCAGATTGCCACGACTTTTAGAATATAATGGAAAGTGGCTTGGAAACTTCATCTGCCAGCTCCCTCAGGACCCGTGGATGGATTTCATCAGGTCCCATGGACTTATGTACCTTCAGCTTCCTTAGATGGTCTCAAACCTGATCTTCTCCTACAGTGGGTTGTTCTTCATTCTCGTAGCCCCTGTTTTTGCCTGGTCTTTCAATTCGGGCTGTGTGAGGAGAAGAGTTGGCAGTGAAGACTGAAGCAAAAAATTTGTTGAGAACCTCAGCCTTCTCCTTGTCTGTTGTTACCAGTTTGCCATTCTTGCTCATCATGGAGGGTATGCTTTCTTTAACCTTCCTTTTCTGGTTGACATACCTGTAGAAGCCCTTCTTGTTATTCTTAGCATCCCTTGCCAGGTTCAGCTTCCAGCCGCACCTTGGCCTTCCTGACCTCGTCCCTACATAACCAGGCAGCATCCCTATACTCTTCCCAGGATACCTGATCCTGCCTGAACTGCCTGTGCAGTTCCTTCTTGGCTTTTGGTTTGACCAGCAGGTCCTGACTCAGCAATGCTGGTCTCTTCCCTTTCTTGCTTGATTTCTTACACCTGGGGATCAAGAGCTCTTGTGCTCTATTGAAAGCATCCTTAAAGATCTGCCAGCTCTGTTCTGCTCCCTTGTCCCAGAGCACCATTTTCCAGGGGGTCCTTTTGATTAACTCCTTGAAGAGCTGGAAGTTTGCTTTCCTAAAATTCAGGGTCCTGACTACGCTCCTTGTCTGACGCGTGTCCCTTAGCACTGTGAACTCCACCAGTGCATGATCACTGCAGCCCAGGCTGCCTCCAGTGTTGACATCCCTGATGAACTCACTTGCATTGGTGACTATCAGGTCCAGTATCGCATCCTCTCGGGTAGGGCTGTCTATTTCCTGTCTTAGGAAGTTATTGTCGAGGCACTCCAGGAACCTCCTGGATTGTCTACAGCTCTCCATGTTACTTTTCCAGCAGATGGTGGTTGAAATCCCCCAGCAGGACGAGAGCCTTCGAGCATGATGCCTCCTGTAGCTGGAGTAAGAAGGCTTCATCAGTAGGCTCCCCTTGATCAGGTGGCCTGTAGTAGACACATTTAGGCTTCTGCCTGACAGGGGCAGGATGCAGGGGATCCTTGACCCTGGCTGCTTTCTGATAGGTGCTCCTGTTTCTGTTTTAAGGAGGGCAGAGCCTGGCTCCACCAGTCTGTTTCTTGTCCAGCCTCCCTAATGTACCTCAACCTCTCCACTTCCTCTCGCAGCTCTGCCACCAGGCTGAGCAGATCACAGAATCACAGAATGATATGGGGTTGGAAGGGACCTCTGGAGATCATCTAGTCCAACCTCCCTGCCAAAGCAGATCCACCTAGAGCAGGTATCATTCACCTGCTCACAATGAACACAGCAGTTCTCATAGCTGCCACCCACTACCAGTGAAAGGCTCTGGCACTCCCTGCAGCCTGTGACCTGGACAGCTGTATGTTTCTATGGGAGCTCTGCCTGGGTTCCCACATCCATTCTGGCTAAGGTTGAGAGCATGACCTTCTTCCGGGTGAAGACCATAGCTAAGCTCCTTCGGAGGTGGTGATGACCATCAATAGGACTCATCTGTTGAGCTGGCAGGACTTCAATTCGTTCTTTCGTGCCCTTTCTAGCTCCCTGTGCTTTGTGGTGGTGCTCCCAGGTGACACCCACTCACTGCTTGCTTGTTCAGTGTTCCCAAAAGGCCTCCTCTAGGGGGGTGGGGTGGGGGGAGTGACCCCGGCAAGTACACCTGGTTTAGAACTGCTGCCGGTGGTGCTGGCTCCACCCATGCTGCCTCACCAGCCTGCCCACAAGCTGACAGCTTCCTGTACAGGCTAGCTGCTTTTTCCAGCTTCAAAAAGCCCTCAAAAAAGGAGCTCCTTGCTCACCCTTTTTGCTCTAATTCCCTTCCCCTTATCTACACTGGAGCTGGTCTCCTCGTCAAGATCCTAAATAAGACAAAACTTAGACAAAGCTGTGCAAACTCAGCTCTGTCTGACTGTTTGGACAGGTTTGCTTTAATCATAAACAGTATAGTAAATTACCTCTAGCCATACTGAATTTAATGCCTACGTGCTTTCTGCTCCATGCCCAAAATAGTGCTGTTTTGTCTTCTGCCAATTACATCAGTCTCTAAAACATTCTCCTACATCTTGGGGAAACATATATTTTGAGAGATGCTATAGGGACCCCAATTTTAGGGGTCTGGAAAAGACGGCAATGGGAAGTCTGACAGTTAGTCTATATCTGTAGTCAGATGGAGAGGTCAGACTGAATTGCTTATTGTCTCAGTGGATTCTCCCCACTGGACCTGGGGAACTGGTGCGTTTGAATGAGGTATAAGTTTGTGAGACTTCTAGCACCCACATCAAAACTGTGAGAGGTTTTGAAGTTAAAATAAGAAATAAATTTTGATAATAATATGAAAATGAGGAGTTTTTCATGAAAATATTAGATTAAAAACCAGAAGAAATTGCTTGGTTTTCAGCAGCAACTGCAAAGATTGTTTGGTTAAAACAAAAAGGAAGGAAAAGAAATTGAAAAATGTTCATGGTTTATTTATTGGAAAAAAATCAGCTAAATTAAAGGGGAACAAATACTTTCAATAAAAAGAAGTGGTTTGTCATGTTACAGAAGGAAGTCTTGAGATTTGCAACTCCATACTGAAAAATATCCTTCACGGAAAGGAATTGGAAACTGGGAGGAAGAACAAAATGGATACTGAAATTAAACTCTTCTTCACTCTGAGATGCCTCCACCTTGGCAAGAATTTCATAAGTAATTAAACACTAGATGTACAACCTGCAAAAAAAAAAAAATACTTAACTGAGATTCAGTGATAAGCTTTTCCTCCACCATTGCAGATGGGACCCTCTATATCTGTTCCAGAGGCAAACTGCACAAGCAGATTTTGCCTGAATAGATTAATTTCTCACTCTTTCCACCTAGCCAGGTATAAAGCATGTAAGGAAATTAATTTACTCTGTTGCATTTTGTCTGCTTCTTGCACATCCTGCATAGAAATATACCCCAGCACACATGACTTATAAGAGAGCTTATGGGTCAGGATTAAAGGGAGCACGGGGGCAGGTGATGTTACAGTAGGAGTCTGCTACAGGCCACCAGATCAAAGTGACAGCGAGGATGTGGCCCTCTACAAACAGATAGGGGCAGCATCGCGCTCACACGCTCTGGTCCTCATGGGGGACTTCAACCACCCCGACATCTGTTGGAAGGACAACACAGCAGAGCACAGGAAATCCAGGAAGTTCTTGGAATGTGTCGACGACAACTTTCTTCTACAAATAATAGAGGAACCAACGAGGAAAGGAGCAGCGCTGGACCTTGTCCTCACCAACAAGGAGGGGCTGGTCGGGAATGTCAAATTCAAGGGTAGCCTCGGCTGCAGTGACCATGAGATGATAGAATTCAAGATTCGTAAGGCAGCAAGGAGGGTGCGCAGCAAGCTGGCTACCCTGGACTTCAAAAGAGCAGACTTTGATCTCCTGAGAGATCTGATTGGTAAGGTAGCGTGGGAAAAAGAACTGGAAGGGAGAGGGGCCCAAAAAAGCTGGGTGGTATTTAAGGATTGCCTCCTCCAAGCTCAGGAGAGGTGCATCCCAAAAAAGAAGAAATCGGGCAAAATAGCCAGTAGGCCGGCGTGGATGAACAAGGAACTGCTGGACAAACTCAGGACCAAAAAGGAGGCCTATAGAGGGTGGAAGCAGGGAAAGGTAGACTGGGAAGAATACAGAGAAGCTGTCCGAGTCACCAGAAACCTGATCAGGCAAGCGAAAGCCCAGGCAGAACTAAATCTAGCCAGGGATGTGAAAAATAACAAGAAGAACTTCTATAGATATATCAGGGATAAAAATAAGACGAGGGAAGCTGTGGGTCCCCTCCGGAAGGAAACGGGAGACCTGGTCACCCAGGATATGGATAAGGCTGAGCTACTGAATGACTTCTTTGCCTCAGTCTTCACTGGCAAGGGCCCTAACCACACTGCCCAAGTCACGGAGGGCAAGAACAGGGGCTCTGGGAATGAAGAACCGCCCACAGTACAAGAAGACGAGGTTCGAGACCTCTTAAAGAACCTGAAGGTGCATAAGTCCATGGGACCTGATGAAATCCATCCACGGGTCCTGAGAGAACTGGCGGACGAAGTTGCTAAGCCCCTCTCCATCATATTTGAGAAATCGTGGCAGTCTGGTGAAGTTCCCACTGACTGGAAAAAAGGGAACATAACTCCAATATTCAAAAAAGGAAACAAAGAAGACCCGGGAAACTACAGGCCGGTCAGTCTCACCTCTGTGCCTGGCAAGATCATGGAGCAGATCCTCCTGAAATCCTTGCTAAGGCACATGGAGAATAAAGAAGTGATTGGAAACAGCCAACATGGCTTCACCAAGGGCAAATCGTGCCTGACAAATTTGGTGGCCTTTTACAATACTGCCACAGACTTGGTAGACAAGGGCAGAGCGACTGACGTCATTTACCTGGACTTATGCAAAGCATTTGACACTGTCCCGCACGACATCCTGGTCTCAAAATTGGAAACTCATGGATTCGATGGATGGACCACTCGGTGGATAAGGAACTGGCTGGATGGCCGCATCCAAAGGGTTACAATCAATGGCTCAATGTCCAGGTGGCGGCCAGTAACGAGTGGTGTTCCGCAGGGGTCGGTACTGGGACCAGTACTATTTAACATCTTTGTCGGTGACATGGACAGTGGGATAGAGTGCACTCTCAGCAAGTTTGCTGATGACACCAAGCTCGGTGGCGCAGTTGACACGCTGGAGGGAAGGGATGCCATCCAGAAGGACCTAGACAGGCTGGAGAGGTGGGCTCGTGCAAATTGCATGAAGTTCAACCAAGCCAAGTGCAGGGTCCTGCACCTGGGACGTGGCAACCCCAGGCACAAATACAAGTTGGGTGGAGAATGGCTGGAGAGCAGCCCCGAGGAGAAGGACTTGGGAGTGCTTATGGATGAGAAGCTCAACATGAGCAGGCAGTGTGCACTGGCAGCCCAGAGAGCCAACCGTGTCCTGGGCTGCATCAAGAGAAGTGTGGCCAGCAGGTCTCGCGAGGTGATTCTGCCCCTCTACTCTGCGCTCGTGAGACCCCTCCTGGAGTACTGTGTCCAGCTTTGGAGTCCTCAACACAGAAAGGACATGGACCTGTTGGAACGGGTCCAGCGGAGGGCCACGAGGATGATCAGAGGGATGGAGCACCTCTCCTATGAGGACAGACTGAGAGAGCTGGGGTTGTTCAGCCTGGAGAAGAGAAGGCTCCGGGGAGACCTTATAACAGCCTATCAATACCTGAAGGGAGCCTACAGAAGAGCTGAAGAGGGACTCTTTGTCAGGAAGAGTGGTGACAGGACAAGGGGCAATGGTTTTAAATTGGAAGAGAAGAGATTTAGATTAGATATAAGGAAGAAATTCTTTACAGTGAGGGTGGTGAGGCACTGGAACAGGTTGCCCAGGGAACTTGTGGATGCCCCATCCCTGGAAGTGTTCAAGGCCAGGCTGGATGGGGCTTTGAGCAACCTGCTCTAGTGAGAGGTGTCCCTGCCCATGGCAGGGGGGTTGGAACTAGATGATCTTTAAGGTCCTTTCCAACTCTAGCCATTCTATGATTCTATGATTTGTCACTGTCATCGGAGTCTGGGGTTGTCCAGCATGTTCCAGCACAAGACCCACCAGTAGACAAACTGCAGGGTGTCCTAGAGATAAATCAGAGATTATTAGGATGGGATACAGGGGTCTGTAGGGCATCTACCTCCCTACCAGTGACTTTTCAGTAGTCCAGAAAACTCTCCTATACTCTAGTTTTTGCACACAGTCTCCAGTGTGTTTCTCTTTGAGTGTCTCATTTTCTGGATCTTCACACCAGGGGCAGAGCTTGCACGTACATTGAGTAGCGACATGCAGGGACTACTGCGGTTCTGGCTGGTCAGTATTTTCACATTCTTTGCTAGCCACTCCATTTTGATAACAAATATCAAAAGTCCTTTCCTAGAGTCCTTTTCTGCAACATCACTGTATTTTCTCAAACTAGTCAGAAAATTAAACAGAAGAAAAAAAAGGAAAAAGAAGAAACATTCCACTTTTCCCAAGCAGACACGTTCTCTGGAGCAACCAGTTACTCTCGCTCCTGCCTGAGACAATGTTTGCAATTAGCTTCCCAATAACACCACCTGGAAGAGCATCAGCCTTACTTTGTTTTCACACCCAGGCCTCAATATGACCATGAAAGCAAAACAAGGCAATTTTTCCAACCACCTGGCAAGTTTGCCCAGGATTTCTGAATTAAAAGATCCAGTGCAAGAAACATTGGTCTGATCTAAACACAGCTATGCTATCTTGCAGCCCATGGTGAAAATGTCCTACAGATTTAACCACAACCAGAACTTCCTTTTGGGCAAGGTTTTTTCCCAAGGTCTTTTCTTTGGAAACTTTTCTTCATATGGCACTACTGTGCCAGGTCTATTGCACTCTGCCTCCAGTCCCTCAGCATTGCTGTCTCTGAACAATATTGAAACTTTAAAAGCAAGGGGAAGGTAAGGCAGACACAGTCACTAGGGTCCAACTCTGAGCTAAATGACCCTCACCCCTCAAAGAATTTCCCCTCTCTCACCCAGTCGCTGCAGCTATATTGCAGTCCTGGTAAACCAAGGGACCTTGTGCCAGGCCACTTAGGAAGCTGCAGTGCACTTCACCCTCATCTCATTTTGAATGACCTCAGGCCTCATCCTGCTGTGACAGTACTCCTCACCTTGGTTTAGGTTCCAGCTGCACGTCCTTACACATATTTTCACATGGACATTGGGCCAGCTATAGCATCCTGGTCAACATGTATTCTGAAATGTATTCTAGCACTTCATCCTCTGTCTTCCAAAGACAATCTGCTTCTTCTATGTATTTTAGCCAAAAATCTGGTGAGATTCTGGGACTGGTTGATGTCTTCCCCCAGTGACTTGTTCAGTCTTCCCTTTTTTGTACTGTGACATGATGGAGTAGCTGCTCAATATATACTGCTGTGCCAAGCTCCAGCTTGATCAATGGCATCCATATTTTCACTGAGTCCAAGATTACAGCTCTGGAATTTAATTCAGAATGGTTTTAGAACATGCTGTTGCTTTATTATCACTATTATTATTCATCCTAAATACTTAGAAATCATGGTTTACTTAGCCAGCCTCTTAAAAGAACTTTTCTAAAGATTGAATTTATTGGCCACTTCTTATGTTTATGACACAGTTACTACCAAAAATTAAATCAAACTATTTGCCTATATGGACAGGCTTCTGAATGAATTCCAGCATCCAAGTTTTCCCCTGTCTTTTCCTGCCCTTCTGTCACTGTCTCCATCGGTGATGGCTTTGGGCTACGTTTTCTCTAGAATCATGTGAAAATCAGTTCTTGCAGTTTGGCTGGTTATTCCTGCATCCTTCACAGATTTCTGTGTTTATTAGCAAAATTCCATTACTGGTTTTGCACTGCCCACATTTGAACGCAGAACCTTCTACCTCCAAAGCACATCTCCAGCTGGTGACCTGTGAGTTTGCACAAGCAGTTGGGTGGTTCTCACCAGGCAATGGTGAAGCTCTGCCCTGTCCAGCCTTGGATTTATCAAAGTCTCTTTTGGTTGTGTCAGTATTTAATTAAACTGTTCCTGCAAATTTTCTTTTTCCAGTTGCCCGTTTCCCTCATTTATAGACCAAAGTTCCTCCTATCAGTCTACCACAGTTTTCATGAGCCACGTTAAATCCCCTTAACCAACACACCTGAGCCATGTCTCCACATATTGTCATGCATTATGGTGACCCATTTCCACTGTGAGTAGCCCCTTCTTCTTTGGTTAGACTGCACTAAGGAAATCTTCAGGATTTTTGGTAAATTCCAGTCTCTACTGCAGTCCTGGGCCCTATGTTGCTGATCTTAAATTGCCACCTCCAGTAGAGCTGAGTTTTTTCAACTGTCAGCTGCTCTGGGGATCTGGTGTTTGGTCATGCCAGGAGGACTAGTCTCCACAAGCTCTTTGCAGGTTCAGGTGAGGTCTCCTTGGGTGTGTGCTGGCAAGCTGAGATGAGTCCTTGCCATCACATGCCCAACAAAGGGCTTCTACCAGATTTGGATAATGCAGCTTCTTTCCTGGTGATACGGTGCTGCGATACCACTGAAGATGAGCTGTCGCAGACGGAGCGATCAACTTCACTAGTTAGAGTGAAGTAGTGAAATATTTATTAAGGTGAAACAGTGATTTAACAAAACCAGTAGTAAATGCGATAAAACCAGTAGTAAATGCGACAGTGTTTTATGAGATTCGATGTCAAGGTACACTCTGTTATTTACTGCATAGAGGACAGGGTCAGACAAGCTGTCAGGGAGACCCTCCCGTTGAGTCACAAGGTTCAGAAAGGACCCCCTTCCTTTCTAAACTCCTTCTCAGAGAGGAGTCTAGGTGTGGCTGGATCCAGTCCTAGTCCCAGACTTGGTCAACGGTTTATGTCTAAAGGATTATATATGCACAATCAACCCTTTATATTACTTAGCTAAGATTTCAAAGTTTAGCATGCTATTAGTCACTTACCAAGAATCTGTTGCAGCAAGGAATCTCTCAACCTCAAGGAGTAGAACCTTAAGTGAGCGTCCTCACAAAAGGGGAGATCCTGGCGTGCAGCCCGCTGCCATGCAGGAGAGCTCAAAGGGCTCTTGGGCTGTCCACTATTTATACAGTAAGATAATTGACCTATAGTCATATTCTCATGGGAACACAATATCCAGGTCCCCACTCCAGACAGTGTTTTGGCTGTGTTGCCAGCCATCCCCCAAAGTCCAGGTGCAAGTTATCACAACTGATGTTGTGATGGCCATGATGGCCAAGGCCCAAGCAGGAGCTGGGTGTGTGTGTGGGGAAACAGGGAGAGCACACCGCCACATGAGCTAATCAAGTTGGCTGCCCAAAAATGCCCCTGTCCCTTCCCTCTCTCCCTTGCATGCTTTTTATCTAGTCTCCAAGTTTTTCACTTGGACTATGAAATTAAACAGAAGCAAGAACACCCAGGAAGCTTTTCCCTCAAAAATAATTGGCTTCTGTGTTACTCGGGCTGGGATAATCCAGCTTTTCTGTTCCAGGTCTCTGTTGGTTACAGACAGTGTTGAAGATATATGTGCCCAGTCTTACCAAATCTTTCAACTGGCCCAGTTCCTCATCCACTGACTCATCCAGACATGCTAGTCTGCACACCTTTTATTCCTTTCAGAAGCTGATGTTTTCAGCTCCCTGAATCCATGCTGCAGTGCATCTCAGGTAGCGAATCCCAGATTGGGCCATAACTTTCATCATGTCCTCAGCTTACACCTCCCTGATCCAGCTTGCCAGGCTAGGACAGGAACTTTACCAGAGAGGTGCCACGTCTGCGCAGATTTTTTGTAGGTTTTGTCCTAGCAAATATTTTTTTTCCTCTCCAAATACAGCTCAACTCTAAACTCTTTCAGGGATGTTTCCAGATATTCTTTTAAAGTCTTCTTGTTTCATCTTCAGCCCTTGTTTTGGTTCTTGTTTCAGATTATCTGATCTGTGTGATCATTTCTGGTATTTGTTCCAGCTTGGATCAAGAGGAATTACCAGTCTGTGATTTCTCTCCCTGGGAACCGGATCCCACTGCTGATGCTAACATGACTCCTTATGTCATGAGCAATTAATCAGTATTTGGGGCCTCCAGGGTTGCTCTGTCAGGAGGCAGCATTGCTACTATAGTCAAGTAACACAAGTAATACCATCCTGTTTAGTCGTAAAGAATATGTAAACATATGCTTCATTTTCACAATCAGAGCAGGAGGCAACCAGAACAGTTTCCATGTTTCCAGGTATCTTTCTACTGGGCACTTCATCTTCTGAGCAGCATTACATAGGCTTTTCTCATACCATCCTCTTTTTCTTTCTCCAGTCTATACAACTGCTGTCTAATCCTTCCCCAAAACTGCTATCATATTTAACTGCATTTAGAAATTAAAGCCAAAATCAAAACCTTTGGTCTAAATAGCCTAGTTTTCTAACACCTTTTTGTACCGTCAGTGTCATGATCATTTTGTTACTGCTGTGTATTATTAGCCTTAACTGTAATTTATCAAAGATTTTTAAAAAAAAACTGTATTTTTACTATTCTTTATTAACTGACATGTTCCTGAAAAACTTTCCAATTACCTGGCTTAAATACTGTCATCTGATTTAGTTAAGTTTCCATGTGCCTCAGGTATACTGAGTAATGGAGTGTTTTTCATTGCATAGCAGTTTTAATGCAATTCCACTGTAATTACATGTAGAATATATTTTTAAACATGTATAATTGCCCCTAAGTTTAAGTGTATGACTGTCATTATTAACTCTGTTCTTAATGGAACAGAATTTAACCTGCAGTTGTACTAGAATTATTCTGACAATTTTTGTAGAAGATGTGTATATATTAATGCACAATAAAACTTTTAAATAGCTACAGTGTAAGGTAAGTTGTGCACTGAGATTCTAAAAATAAATTTCTTTAATCACAAAAATCCATGTATAAATGACATAATTACCCTTAATATGGTTCTTTATATCAAATATCTCTGTCAAAATCTTTAACATCAAAGCAGTGACAGAGTAGTGAAATAAATCTGAAAGCTCTGCTAATATGGATGACCTTCCTTTTAATATGAATCTGTAGCAATTATAGACATAAAAAAGTGGAACTGTTTTATAATTACATAGGACATACAATGTGATCACAGTCAAGTAATTATGCTGCAGATTTTGTCTTGTATTTGGATCTTCCTTTGGCCACTGTTTTTTAATAAAAAGAGTTCCTTGAGACCTGGGTTCAAGAGTGAAGACAAGAGGCAATTAAATATACTGTAGCCTAACGTAAATCAAGAATGACTTAAAAATTATAGAAGCCTGAGTCAACACTCCATTATTTTTGTGCTGGCATAGTGTCTCTGATATTGATGGAGCTAAATGGGTGTAAAATTGGTCTGACAGACTGGATATCAAGCATTTTAAGAACAAGCTTATGAGGCTTCGGGTATTTCCTACCTTTGGTCAAGACAGCTAAGAGCAGCCTATTCTCATGACTAAGAGGTTTTTGCTGACAGTACTGATACGGCTTTGATCTAGCTATCACAGCCATTAAATTCCCAGTCAAAACCAGAATTGGAAAAATGGGAGAAAATCAAAAAAATAATGAGGACAGAATCATTATTAGCCTGTCTCAATTGAATTGGAACAAAGTTATGCACAGGCTTGGTCTGAGATAAGGGCAAGTGGCTGAGGATAATTTTTCTTGTAAAAGCTCTGTTTTGAATTCAGTCATTCTTATTTATTCTTCTTTTCAAGCTCTAAAATATAACCTATAAAATAAGCAGCAGGTGTCCAAAAAGAGAGATACAGCGCTTAACTGGAGAACTCCAAATGGAGTAGAAATGCACATCTTAATAGAGATTTTTTTTTTGTTTCAAAACAGTTTTGTTCAGAAGCTGTTTAATTACAGCAAAAATGGGGAAGTTAGAAGAGGAGAACCATGTTAGATAAAGGGAAGTGTGTGAGATCTACTGTGTGAGAATGTCTTAGATAACAAGTGACAGCTGTGAGGTTTTGGTCTCACTTTCATTTTAATGGCATCCTCCAGTGATATGCACTGGATTTCAAGCCTTTGTCGCAGTGTCAGCTCCTGTGATGATCCACAGAATATGGGCATTTGACAGTTCTTTAATAAACAGTTTGCTGCTGGGATGAAGTTCATCTGGATCTAGCTTGAGTTCAGCAGAACAGACAGTGTTGTTAACTCACCTTTTTGCTACAAAAGAAAAAAGAGAAGGAAGGGGAAGAAAATCCAGCCTTGGACACCTGCTATCTTTCCAGACACTAATTATGAGAGACTTCATTTTTGCAGAGAATCAAAATGGAGCAGCAACCTACAGTACTGCATTGTCACTCCAAGAAAACTGCAGCTAATAGCACTAAAAACCACTTTTTTATTTTTCCTTGGATTTTAACCTACCTGTAGTCGATTAAAAACCCTCCAGGGGAATTGTTTGATGACTTTTTGGCAGAGATGGGACCTCAGGGCTGTGCTTTGTTTCTGTTGCATTGAGGGTCTTCTGGCCCTGCCTCACAGAAACAATAATTTATTGCTGGACACAGTGTCCACATCAGGGCATGGGCAAGGCAGGCAACCACCCTGAAGATGAGATTCCTAAGAAAGAGGGAAGAGGAGCAAGCCAGTTGTGGCCCAATTGCCTATTTTAGACCCTGTTTCTTCCTCCGTGGAGGAAGAGGAGAGGGTTGGAGCTGGGCAACGTCGGGCAGCAGCTGCCTCCATCACTGTGATCGCTTCCTCATCACAGCAGAAATGAGAATCCCAGTTCTTTAGGACTTCTCCACCCTACTCAAATCTTCCTTTTCCTTTCCTCTTCCTCTTTCTAGAGTAAACTGGTTTCCCACTTCTCCCCTTCCACTCACCCGAACTACTTTCCTTATTTGCTGTTATTCTTATTTTGGCCAGCTCTGATTCAAGTGGTGCTGTAGTCTCAATGAGGAGCCCTTATAGCTGTGATTTAGCAAAAGAAGAGCTTTTCTGGTGTCACTTTAGTAGAATCAGTACAGGAAAAGGTGAGTGTCAGGGAGCTTGTGCCATTTACTGCAAGCTTTATTATATAGAAAAGCCCTTATTCCCCAGATTCAATTCTCCCAGACATGAATATTCTTGGGAACTGTACTGGGTGCAGATCATTTTATGTTGCATCCTGTGTGAATATAGAATTGAAATCATACAGAGAAAACCTAAAGAATGTTGCTGGCATGGATAGGCATGGTAAGGAATTGAGCTAAATTAGAAAGGGTGAGGTGATGTTCTTGGACAAGACAGAACCTGATGTAGTATCTGTGATATCACTCAAGAAAGATCAGGCTTTGATATGCTATTTTCTGTGTTGGTTGTTGAGTGCAACTGCTCACTCAATTATCATATCAAAAGTTAATGGAAAATGTAGCAGTTGAGAAAACTGGGACTAAAATGGAGGAAGTGTGGGGCTCAGTTTTTTTGTTGAAAGGGCATTATATACCAAAATATAACTAGTATAAAATACAGAGCCTTCCTCAATGACCTTTCTAGAATGAAAGAGTTGAGAAGGAAAATAAAATTCATTAACTCAGGTGTTTATTTGTCTGTACAATTTGAGGTCTCAGTCTTTTTTTTTCACACAAGAAAATACTAAAAGAATTCATCAGGTATGCCAGAGGCATATACTCAAATGACTGAACTTTTAAACATGTATGTGTTCATAATTTCCCCATTTATGCATAACTGGAAGGATGTTTGTCCTAACATGTCCTTACCCCAAAATATCTGGACTGGATAATGCATACAGTGAGTAAAACATGTTAGGAAAAGTTAATCAAGAATCACCTATGCTTAAATAGGAAAGTAGCCCAATTGAATTAAACTGGACAGTGTATGCTAGCATAAGTGACAGCCGACATGTTTTGTTCCCTGTTCTATTCAGAGCTGGTAGCTGATTAGAGTTATCTCACCAGGCTGTTTCCTCTGCTGTCTCACGACACACAGCAATCCCTGCTGCATGACTCTGCAACGAGGGAGTTTGTAGTGGCCTTGGTGGCTCTCTGCCTGGCCCCATGAGGCTGACAAGGAATGATGGGGTCCCAAATTGGCTAGTGCCTTAAAGAGAGGAGGTGAAACCTTCTTGTTGCACTGAAGACACTAAACCACTCTACATTTCTTGCTAGAGGTCTAGCAATATGTTTCCAGTTTTGTCTGTGTGATATTACGTGAGCCTGGGAAGGAGTGAATGGAGCTGGCTTGGAGCTCCATGCAGGTCATTGCTTTCATTTAGGGATAGGACCGGTGTAAGGTATTGGCCCCAACCTGAAGAGCTGCTCCTAGCACTACAGCCAGCCAGAGTCAGAAAGCAGAGACAGAAAAAGCTGCATTGAGATATAATCCAATTGGTAATTTTTCAGTAGGAAAAGAGAAGGTAGTTAAAGTGTGACTATACTCATATTTTCCTCAAAACTAAAATAGTGTCTGTTTTCATTTCTAGTAATACAGAATTCCTCACCTTACCAGATTGCTGTAAATATTTACCACATCCATCAGACTATTAAGATAGTGATAGAAGCAATAATTTACCTTTAATAGTATATTCTGTGGTAGCTAATCCTTATGCTGCAAAATGCCATGGCTTTGCTCTTGTATGGGTTTTTTCTTTAGGTAGTTAATAGGCTTTTTTCTTATGATGCTCAAGGCTTTTGCACTGTTTTACTTACCATTATATATAGAGTTCACATAATGTTAGAGACCGGTTCTGAGGCTGACAGACATAACTTAGGGAGAAGGGGAGAGGCATAGAGTATATTCTGAGGAAACAGGGGAAATCCAGGAAAATTCCACCTTGCCTTTTCCTCTCTCTTCCCTATTTTACTGCCTCTCTCAAAATGTTGTGTAGCTAAGATGCAGTGGAGGGCAACTGCAGGGAGAGAGGGGAGGCTCCAGGTTTTCTGAGATCAAAGAGAAGACTTTGATCTCCAACATGGTGCAATGTGGGGTCCCTGAAAGGTCTTCCTGCCAAGAGTTCGTGAAGTCAACTAGGCAAGGGAGAGGTACAAAATGGGTGCAATTTTTTTTTTTTTTGGGGGGGGGAAGAATGTCCGGCACATTGCAAACGTGCTGAAGAAGCAGAGAATGGAAAGACAGAAAGCTGGAGAGATGCTGGAAAGTTAGGAAATCCAGAAAGTAGAGTTTATTTAGAAAACCTAGATATTCTTCCCAATGTGTGACTGACTTACTGTGAGACTTTTTGGCTTGGTACATATTGGTCCCCAGTAATTGCAGATGTCAAGCTGCTCAAAGCAAGTAGAGCTGGTGGATAACCAAGGCCTGCAGACTCCAATGCCCAGAACCAGCAGCACTTCCCAGGTGTAGGTTCAGGTGTGCCCCTAGCCTTATCTCCTCTCCAAAATCTCATTATTATTTAAGTGAAAATAAAGCACAGCAATGAAAAGCAATATGCATTAGAGATTTGGTATCTTCAAAGGCTGTTGTCTGTTGGCACTTTTTATTTATGAGGTTTAATTTGAATAAAGATGATGAATACCAATGGCTCAGCATTCCTTAGGGCTCAGCTGACAACTTCCAAGAACACACATAGACTGAGGATAAGAAGTTATTAACATATTTATCTTGTTCTCAACCACAATCTTTGCCTCTTGTGCTCCAGCACAGCTTTGCACCACTATTTGTTGGTGTTTACTTCAAATTCAGCACATCCAGATGACTTTGTTCAGTAAATATCAAGAGAGATGTGGCCTAATTGAAGAAAATTCAGAGAAGATCAGGAAGAATGATTAGAGGTCTTGAAAGCATGGTCTACAAAGGAGAATTAAAAAAACTGGGATTGCTTGGTTTGGAGAAGACTGAAGGTATAACAATCCTAAGATACATAAAAGACTGCTGCAAAGAAAAAAATAATTATTCTTCTTCATGCCCCCCATGCACAACAAAAGTAATCGTGGGCTAAAACTGCAGCAAGGGAAATTTCAGCTAGACACTAGGTGTGGCAGTCATCTCCTTTGGTTGTTGGTGCCAGCCTGATGATATCAGTAAGAGGATGAATGATTGACTGAGCTGCAAAGATCCAGATAGTCTTCTCTCCCATCAGTGCTTCCTCAAAAATGGAGAGGGATCAGCAGGGTACCAATGGGAAAGGCTTCGCTGTCTTTCCTGAATAATCTTTGGCCTTTAAATACACATAAGAGTCTATCACCAGCTATTAGTGTAAGCTGAGAACTGCATGTAAAACATATGCAAATGTTATTGGTTAGGAAAGTGAGAGAGTTAAGTACTATAAAGCCTTGCAGAAATGAAATAGCAAAAGAAAATCAAGCATTTCCTTTTCCTAAACTCCTGCAGAGACCATTTTGTTTTGAAAACACTGCTTCTTTTTGTGCATCTTTCCAAAGTTTTGTTCTGTTCCATTGCTTCAACACAAAGTTCTATCTAAGGCTTTTCATGTTATATCTCCGCCATGCATAATGCTTCCTCATATATAATCAGTATGGCCATTCCCTACTTGCAGTGCCAGAGTTATGACATATTTTATTAAATTTCACAAGCAAGATAAATTTTTTCTCCCATTCCCACAGTTCATGGAAGGTATTCCTTGAAAACATCGTCAGAAACTGCTCTGTTCACCTTTACCATTCTTTCCTTAAAAAATCTCCCTGCTGTGACATCTGCAAAAAAATTGCTCTGCTTACTAGTAGGTGATTTTTACTGTGTATGTGGCTAATCATACTGCTCAGAACCATCTCACTCTAAATATGCATAACCTCTCATGTATTTCTGTTTGTAGTCCTTTTTGAATGATTTCTTGAGGACCATTGACTGTGTTTTTTGACAGGTTTATTCTCACAAAATGATAGTTGTCTTTGCTGGTTCTTTGTCTGAAAGAGCAGTCTAGATTTACTTTATAATCAATGGAGGGAAATGGGCACTTTAATAATAAATCCCTTCTAGCCTAAGTTAGCTACCTAAGCTAGGTCAGCTGAATCACCATTTGGTGGTGATTTCCTCTCAACTGTATCCAAAGGGACTTCTTGATGACTACCTCAGATCAGTCCATAGTCAATATCTAAAGATTTCTGAGATTAATTATCTCACCTATATTTCTGTCATACTTGGGTCCCAAAAGGAACCTCTAGGAAGAGCTACAGAGAAAACTATGATGTTAGCCTGTAGAAAACTTTACCATCGTAATACTATAATGAAAACAGCATTGCAAAAAAAGCCAGCCACCCAAAAACCACCAAACTCTGTGTCAATAATTCAGTGTCCACAAGCTGTAAGAAAATTCCTTTGGCAAATGACATCTATAATGTTCTTTGACTTGCTGCCATCTGTTATTGCTGCCTTATAATCAAGTTTGTTTTCAGGCAGACTGTGCCTGATTTTTTCAAGATAAGGAGGGTGTGTATTTTAACAGAAGATAGGAGTAATAGATCTGTAGCATGGGAAGGGCAAGAAAATAATTTAACAGAGATATATATTTACGTAACACTAATAGCTGGTTTCCAGAAAGAGGGATTGCAAGTCTTTAGAGGTGGTGGCAATAGTGTTTGTAATTACCTACTGGAAAGGGAAAAAGCTTGTGAGTTGGAACAACCTTTAGGGTGGAGAAGAAGCGGTACTATTGAAAGGTACTGATGTCAATATGTCTCCCTACAACTCTGCTAATGGACAGTAAATTAGTTTAAAATAATTATAAAATAATAAAATTTTACTTGAAAATACTAAGTCTATATAAAGGTTTACGTTGGAGATATTATAAATATCCTTAGAGTGGCAAAGGAGAGGGTTTGGAGACTTTGATATAGAGAAGATGTAGATACAAACAGATGTAAATCAGAGATAGGAAGAGAAATATTTTTGCATCTTCAGTCCCTCTGGTATACATTAGGTCCCTGTATAACCATTGATTTCAGAGAATTATCGGAAGTTTTGTATACTTATACTGCATTTTTTATTAGAACTAGAGGTAAAAGTAAAAGTGTTTGTCCTGGTTTGAGGTAAAACAGAACTAATTTTCTGTTCAGTAATTTTACCTTTTTAGCTGGGCCTCTTCTAACTAACTAAACTCTGAAATTAACGGCATATTGTTCAGAAACTGCTCGCTCTCATAGTGATAAGACCTGATTATACCAAGGAATGGTATGCAGAGAGGCCCTTGCTTATACTTATTGCTATAACAACCAAGGTCAGGTTGTTATTTGCCCCGTTGGAGGGTCGGAAGCGGAAAAGCGTAGAGGGGTCCCACCTGTAGGGAGGAGCGGACAGGACAGGTGACCCAAAACTGACCAACAGGGTATTCCATCCCATCTGCATCATGCTCAGTATAAAAGCTGAGGGATCAAAGGGTCAACTCTCTTCCTTCAATGGCTGACGTCCGAGGAGGGCCCTGTCTGTTCGTCTGCCTTTGATCCCGATCCGAGCATTCCTGACTCCAGATCTGGAATCCAGCTCCTGTCCATCACCAAGTCCAGCCTGGGACTTTCCCCTGTGCCTGCTGGTGACGTGATCATCATCCTGGGAGCTTGATACGGTTTTGTATATACTGTATACTTTTTTCCTTTTTTTTCCCCTTTTCTTCTTATTATTTATTTCTTTATTTATTAATATTTTCATTAAAGTAGTTTAGTTTTTTCTAAACTCATAAATCTCTTTTATCTCTTCCTCTCCTCTCTTTTCCTTAGAGGGGGGAGGGAGGGGCCATCTGTCATTCTGATTGGTCAATCTGGTCAAAACCACGACAATGTTAAAAGTGACCATTTTAATTATTTTATCTCTACTTTCCCTAATGTCATTTTAAATTACGCAGAAAAAAACCAGTTCTCCAGCATGTCTTAATATTGCCAATTATTTGTGGAGGTCAAGGATGTTTGACCTTTCTGACAGTGAAGGAGAATAAAACTATTCCCAAAAAGCAATGCAGTCAGCTCTTTAGTACACTGTAACAGGTCAAGCGGGTTATGAATTGGTCATACTATGAGTGCAGAAATAGTGTGTGCCAGTTCACATCCAGCACGGTGCATTGCTACATCATTGGGACATAGAAAGATGAGTATTCTTCTTTTGGCTTCAGAGTGGTTATATGTGGAGTCAGGACAGGTGAGGCAGCACCAGGCTTCCACTGTTAGGCCAGAACACTGTAAAAACATGGCTGTCCTCTTAAAGACTCAAACAAATAGACTTGACAGCTTGCATCACCACTATTCTCAGGATCTCTCCACATCACAGTAAGCAACATCACTGGCCTGGCCTGGCCTGGCCTGGCCTGGCCTTCCCTTCCCTTCCCTTCCCTTCCCTTCCCCATCCCACCAATTACACAGCAATTTAATGTGTTATTTGTATTTTTATTGGCTCCAGGTTATGCCTGCTACCCCATTAAGCCATATAAGAACTATCTCTGTGTCTGTATGGGTGCACAAACATGTACATATAGACAAGGTTCAGAGTTCACCTTTCAAGTGCAAAAAACAGTGCATGCCTTTAACTGTCACTAACACCAAAGAATGAGGCAGTAGCTAAATACAATATAGCAATGGTTTTGTGGGATCGACAACTACAACTAGAGGTTAATTTGTGTAAACCCCACCCTCTTTCTCTCTTTAAAGATGTAATTCTTTCTCAATCTGTGCAGGCAGAGATGTCTGTCCTTCCTGAAGGATGTCTGAGAAGGAAGGGCAGGAGGAAGTTCCATGTTTCCAGTGTAAGAGAAGGAGATTTCATTGTCTGCATTGCAGACATATGGATTAGGGGAACATTTCTGCTGTGGGCAGGTGTAGCGCATGAAGGCACGGACCCCGGTCGGAGATGCAACCAGGTTCGTTTATTACAACAAACACGCAGCTTATATAGTACTAAGTATCTTCTTTCCCAGACAACACGCCCCTGCAACCCCCAACTGCCAGACGGGCGGAATTCCCCTCAATCAGTAGGGTCGTTAGGCGCTGTTTGTGGGTCGTCCCCTGCCAGTGTTCCTGCTTCTTCTATTCCTTCTTCTGGTCTTGCTTCTTCCACAATCCTGTTCACCCACAGGCAGGATCTTTGTAGTATCCATTATGGGCACGTTTATATCTTTTTCTTGGAAGATCTAGCATTAACAACTTCACTGGATGGACCATCAAATCTGGTGTGGCTGTTTCTGTTTTCCTGCAGTCCTTCCAATAAAACTCCTTCAGGTCCATTAACAGAAGCTATAGAATCAGGTGTGGGTCTTCTTTACAGTGACAGGTCTGAGAAAGTGCATCATTTAAAAGGTAAATAGTTTCCCCACAAGCAGAGCCCAGCAGCAAAGGAATTTAATTCATGGTATATATCCTAACTCCAAAGTCTTGTCAGATGCTGGACTGCTCTCTCAAAGAAAGAGATTAAAACCACACACCTCAGCCTGAATTGTAGTCAGATACATCAGGTGGCATGCTCCTGTATTCACAGGGGCTGAACAAGGAGGTTTGATAGACGATCTCATTCTGATGAGTAAAATCCCGACATCTTTGAAATCAGTGGGAGTTTTGCCAGTGGATTTGCACTGTAATTTAAATGCCAGCATCCCATGGCTCTGGAGATACTACAAGATACCACAAGTATGGGTCTGGAGATACCACAAGTTTACCAAACTGTTTTGAAGAATGCTCAGGCTCATCTGGATTTAAATTTTAAGTCTTCCCACATGCAAACAAGTTTTGCTTATCTTTGCAGGGCTTAAATGATTGCTGCTTGCCACGCTTAGCAGGAAAGTTCTGCAAAGTTCAAATCATATTTCAAGCCAAACAACTTGGACTTTTCTAATTTAAAGTATCAAGAGAACCTTGGGTCACCATGCTGTACATGAAAGAGCAGACTATCTCCTATTTTCCTCTACTACAGCAGCTTACTGAAATAATAATTAAAAAAAAAAAACATAGTAAGAGCTATTCAGAACAGAGCCCCAAACAACATGTCCTTTTCCTTATAGCAAGCCTTGGAAATAAAAGGTTACCCAACCCTTGGTACCTGCTGTTGAGGATTTTCACTCTTTAAATAAAGCTGACAAAAGAAATGAGCAATTTTTTTTTTGGCCACATTCTAAATGTCAGTATCACTATTTACTACCTCTCAAAGTAATCAATTGCACCGGAGGTCCAGCAGCTCTTGCTGGCTCTATTGATTGAAAACCAGAGCTGTGCTTCACTGTTTCTGTGTTTAAGTCACCTTATATCCCTTTCTACAGTGACCTCTGCCTGTACACTTGTAGTGCTAGGGCTTTTGAAGCATGTATCTAGTGAACATGCATTCAATGTATTTTCCATCCAATTAAAATTCTTCACTGTCATTCCCTTTTATCTAGCCTTCATAATTGGATTCCCAGTTTCTCAATTTTCATGGCAGCAAGGGGGAAAATAGCAAGTCCCTGATTTAAAAAAAAAAAAAAAGTTATTGTAATAAGTAACTAAGGGTAATTTGCTGATCAAACAGGTTAAGCAAGAGGAACGAACCCATTGTAGCAGTCTTGAGAACTTCCTATTTAACCAGAAGATACACGTCCACAATGTTATCTGGCAACACCAAACATGGGAACACCCTGTTTGACAAGAAAGGCTTAACCACAATGTCATCAGAATGTGTTACCTTGAGCGAATGTTAAACCGTTAATGTCTTGCTAACGTGTGCCATTGTACCAATCAACCCTGAAAAGAATAGATTGTATAAGCTGATTCTGTGACGATATCTTATCGAAATTGCCCCAAGCAAGAAGCCCCTCGGAAGAAGCCAAGGGGCGTACCGAAGATGTTGCAATCGACCTCTGTGAAGATAAAAGGAGTCGTTTAGCTTGCCTGAATTTGCGAGTCTTTGGTGGAGCTGCGACTCCCCGACCGCCCAGCGCTGCTTTTGCTTTCCTACCTTAATAAATATTTAATAAATCTATTTCAGACTCGATTTGTCTTAAAATTCAACTATAACAAATTTGGTGCCGTGACTCGGATCCAGACAGCCAACTCAGAATTCAACTCTGGGAGGGCGCCCCCATCTTCGGATGGTCCTGGAGGAGATTCCGACTTAGCTCACCTGGATTTTCCGAACTGAGATAGGAAAGCAAAAAGAAAGAGAAAGGAGAAACTGCAGTTCCCCGTAATTTTTGTGCACAAAGAGCTGGACGAAGACTCGGGAGTGAGTAAGTATATTGCGGTTCCGTTCGGTCGGGGATTGGGTACCCGGGGTGCGAGTGACTGAGACGTCCACTGGGCTTAGTAGCCCACCGGACGAAGTGAGTGTGGACCTCCTAATAGTGCGGTTCCCATTGTCCGCGAGGGCGTGGGCCACGAACGGAGGGAAGCGAGTGAAACTTGAGTGAGAGAAGGCACTCCCGGAAGATGGGACAGAAGAAAAGTAAGGCTTCTGGTTCCATACAGAAGATACGGGGTGGGGGTGGGCTCCCTGATATACCCCAAGATAGCCCATTTGGCCTAATGATTCGATATTGGGATAGTTCCCCTTCCCTAAAAGGGAAATCCAAGGAGAAATTGGTCTATTATTGTATGGAAATATGAGGAGGAAAACAGATAAGAAAAGATATATATTGGCCAATTCATGGATCCTTAGAGGATTGGATATGCCAACAATTAAACATATACGTTAACAACAAACGACCATTTAGTAAGGAGGAGAGTGAATATGCCTTTTTATGGATCCTGAGCACGGCTCAGGCCGCTAATTTGTTTCCATTAAAGGAAAAGAAAAATGATAAAAAGAAAAGGTGGGACATAGACGAACCTCCAGTGTCCCCCCCACCCTATGTCCCCCCTCCTCCGCCACCACAAGGTCCTGAGCAAGATCTCCCTCCAACAGCACCTACAGAACCTGAGGAAGAGACTCCTCCTTCTAATCGAAGAATAACTAGAAGTCAAATCAGAGAAAGAAGGGAGGAAAATTTATTGTATCCCTTAAGGGAGACTGCTATGGGGGGACCACAACCCGGAGTTGGATTTGTATCTGTACCCCTCAGCTCCGGGGATGTGAGGGAATTTAAGAAAGAAATGGGACACTTGTTAGAGGACCCATTAGGGGTAGCAGAACGTTTTGATCAATTCCTCGGGCCTAACATTTATACTTGGGACGAGATGGAGTCTATTTTAAAGATCTTGTTCACAAACGAAGAACGAGGAATGATCAGAATGGCAGGCATGAGACACTGGGATCAGAGGCATCAGCATGGTCCCGCCGGGGATGTAAAATGGCCCTTACAGAGGCCCAATGGGGACAATCAAGACCCCGCACATAGAAATAACATGGTTGATCTCCGTGATATGATAATTCAGGGGATTAGGGATTCTGTACCTAGAGGGCAAAATATCAATAAGGCCTTTAATGAACAACAGAAGAAAGATGAAACCCCCACCGAATGGCTGGAAAGATTGAGAAAGAGTTTACAGCTATATTCTGGGTTAGACCCCGATAGCCAAGTGGGTCAAGCCCTGCTGAAAACTCAATTTGTAGCTAAATCTTGGACAGATATAAGAAGAAAGTTAGAGAAAGTAGAAGACTGGCAGGAGAGGGGGTTAGATGAGTTACTACGAGAAGCTCAGAAGGTGTATGTGAGAAGGGAAGAAGAAAGTCAGAAGAAACAAGCCAGAATCCTGATGGCTGCTGTAAGGGAAGGGCAAAGTCAGGGAAAGAGAAGAGAAAGTCCCTGGAAGGGCCCATTAGAACCGAGAAGAAGGAGATTTGGTTCGCAGGACATAGAATGTTTTTATTGTCGCAGGAAGGGACATCTGCAGAGAAATTGTCGGAAAAGAATGCAGGATGAGGAGATTTTTAAGGAAGATTAGGGGGGGTCAGGGGCTCTATTTGCTGGGGACCCCTAAGGTTACCGAGCCCTTGATAAAATTGAAATTGGGTCCTCAGCATGAAGTGTTCGAGTTCCTCGTGGACTCGGGCGCCGAAAGATCAACCGTCCAAAAGTTACCATCTGGATGTGTTGAATCAAAGGATAAACTCCAAGTAATTGGTGCAAAAGGGGAACCTTTCAAGGTGCCCCTGATAAGGAATGTAGCAATAGAAGCCCCAAATAAAGATGGGGTGGGAACATTTTTATTGGTCCCAGAAGCTGAATATAACCTTTTGGGACGAGACCTGATGGTGGAATTAGGAATTAATTTGGAAGTAGACCAAGAGATGTTAAAAGTAAAGTTATGCTTATTAACCGCTGAAGATGAAGCCAAGATTAATCCAGAAACTTGGTATAGCCCTGGATCGGTGGGAAAATTAAATATCAAACCGATCACAGTCTCTATAAAAGACCCAGACCAGCCAATTAGGATAAAACAGTATCCCATCTCCAGAGAAGGGAGAGAAGGGTTGCAGCCAGTAATTGAGAGACTTTTGGTCCAAGGACTTTTAGAACCCTGTATGTCTCCTCACAACACTCCCATATTGCCCGTAAAGAAGCCGGATGGGTCCTATCGCTTAGTACAAGATCTGAGAGCCATAAACGAACGAACCATTACCCGGTTCCCTGTGGTGGCTAACCCACACACTATACTTAATCGGTTAAGTCCAGAATATAAATGGTATAGTGTTATAGATTTAAAAGATGCTTTTTGGGCCTGTCCCTTAGAAGAAGAATGTAGAGACTATTTTGCTTTCGAGTGGGAGGACCCCAAAACCCATAGAAAACAACAATTACGGTGGACTGTTTTGCCCCAGGGATTCACAGAATCCCCAAATTTGTTTGGACAAGCTCTGGAACAATTATTGGAAGCCTACGAATTAAGTCAGGGATTAATCCTGATACAATACGTAGACGATTTATTGATTGCAGGAAAAACTCAAGAAGAAGTCAGAAATGAGAGCATCAAATAATTAAACTTTTTGGGCCTCAAGGGGTTAAAGGTTTCTAAGTCCAAATTGCAGTTCACTGAAGAAGAGGTAAAATATTTGGGACATTGGCTCACAAAGGGACACAAGAAATTAGATCCCGAAAGAGTGAAAGGAATTTTATCCCTAACAGCGCCCACTAATAAAAGACAGATAAGACAGCTGTTGGGATTGTTAGGGTATTGTCGACAGTGGATAGAAAATTACAGCAGTAAAGTAAAATTCTTGTACGAAAAACTAACTAAAAATGGGTTAGTAAAATAGACCCCTGAAGATGAGAAGCGCTGGGAGAACGTGAAAAGAAACCTGGTGGAAGTACCTGTCCTCAGTTTACCCGATATCCGTAAACCCTTTCAACTTTTTATCAATGTGGCTAACGGGACAGCTTATGGGGTTCTGACCCAAGGGTGGGCAGGGCAGAGAAAGCCTGTAGGATATTATTCTAAAATACTAGATCCTGTAAGCCGCGGGTGGCCCACTTATTTACAAGCAATAGTGGCCACTGCATTATTGGTAGAAGAAGTTGGAAAGGTCACCTTAGGAGGTGAACTAAAGGTATACACCCCCCATAACATTCGAGGAGTATTGCAACAACGAGCTGATAAGTGGCTTACAGACAGTCGATTACTAAAATATGAGGGAATTTTGATTAACTCCCCATGGTTAGAAATGGAAACCACCTCTGTTCAGAATCCTGCCCAATTTTTATATGGGGAACCCAGGGAAGATTTGACACATGACTGTCTCCAACTAATAAATTTGCAAACTAAGATAAGGGAGGATTTAGAGGAAGATGAATTAGGCGAAGGGGAGAAATTATTTGTGGATGGTTCCTCACGAGTGGTTGAAGGACAACGGAAATCGGGATATGCTATTGTGGACGGGTATACCTTTCAGATAAAAGAGTCAGGACCATTAAATAAAGCTTGGTCCGCACAAGCATGTGAGTTATATGCTATGATGAGAGCATTAAAACTTTTAGAAAATAAAATTGAAACCATTTATACAGATTCAAAGTATGCCTTTGGGGTGGTGCATACCTTTGGAAAAATTTGGGAAGAGAGGGGCTTAATTAACACCCAGGGAAAGGGATTAGTCCATGAAAAACTAATCCAAGAAGTTTTAAAGGCCTTAAGTGGTCCACTAAAGATAGCCATAGTCCATGTAAAAGGACATCAGAAGGGACTAACCCATACAGTAAGAGGAAACAATCTAGCCGACGCAGAGGCAAAACGGGCTGCCTTGTTAATGGTTCAGACCTTGGGAGAGGAACCTGAAAGGCTAAAAATAGAGAAGACTTTCACTCTCCAAGAATTGGATAAGCTAAAACAAATTGGAGCAAAAAGAGATGGTGATAAATGGCTGCTACCAGATGGTAGGGAAATTCTTCCAAAGGGATTAGCCAGAGGAATACTAAATAAATTACACCATAAAACCCATTGGGGAATTCAGGCCTTAGTGGATCAGTTTGAAACAAAGTATGCCTGCATCGGAATATACGGATTAGCCAAAAGGATCTTAGAGGGATGTTTAACCTGTCACAAAGTGAATAAACGACAACTTAGGGAGAAGGTTCAAGGGGGTCGTGAACTGGCTAAAAGGCCCTTTGAGAAAATACAAGTGGATTTTACTGAATTACCGAAGGTTGGGAGATATCAGTATTTATTAGTCTTGGTAGATCACCTTACGCACTTTGTAGAAGCCTTCCCAGTGATAAGGGCTACTGCAAAGACAGTTATTAAAATCCTCTTGGAAGAAATTATTCCGAGGTATGGAACTATTGCGGTAATTGACTCAGACCGAGGCCCACATTTTACATCCAAAATAATTAAAGAAACAACTGAATTGTTCGGTACAAAATGGGAATACCATACTCCCTGGCACCCACAAAGTTCCGGGAAAGTAGAAAGAATGAATGGGGAAATAAAGAAACACCTAACCAAATTTATGGTGGAGACAAAAATGAATTGGACTAAATGTCTACCGCTGGCCTTGCTTTACATTAGAACTCAACCTAGGACAGATACTGGTATATCCCCCTTTGAAATGTTGTATGGGATGCCTTATGACTTTGGATTATTAGTAGAGCACCCAAAGGTCGAGGATAAAATTTTAACAGAATATATTTTAGAACTTACAAGAAGGAGACAGGAACTAAGAAAGAAGGGTTTGGTAGTACAAAGACCTCCCTTGGACATTTCCATACACCAAATCCAGCCTGGAGACCAGGTATTAATCAAAACCTGGAAAGAAACCTCCCTAACACCCCGTTGGGAAGGACCCTTTGTTGTTTTACTTACCACAGATACGGCTGTACGGACAGCAGAAAAAGGATGGACTCATGCCAGCAGTATTAAGGGACCTATCTTCCCAGAAAGGTGGACCGTAACGTCAGAACCAGGAGACCTCCGAATGAAGATAAGGAAAAACGAGACCGATAAATGAACCACTCCAGGAGGGAAGCAAGAAATAGTTTACATCAATGGTTCCAAATACCACCTGGAAATACCCTACGAAAAGTATATTTTGCACCTTGGAGTGAGGAGAGAATACCTGACCAAACGGGGGGGGCTGGATTATACAAACTGACAGGAACTCCTCAGGTTTTTCCTTTTTGCTGTGAGACGGAGACAGAAATACCTGAATTGCCCAGTATAGGAGATCTCCGTGGAATACCCTGCGTGAAACACCCCACTTCCGGACATTTACGTTGGGTTGTTTGCCGATGTTTAAATTGCGATAAAGAATGGTCCTGTGTTTCATTTAAGAGACAACCTTATTGTATGAAATGTCGCAATAATTTGACACATACCAGGGAACAACGGGCTCAAGCAGAGATTCGTAAATTATTTTGTGGGTGGGAATTGTCAATACCCGAGCTTTGGGAAATATATGAAACAGACTGGTATAGAGTTTTAAGACAGTGTGTTATAAGATTTGCCTGGAAACGGGCACAACAACCAAACAGGTGGAAATATATTTGAGAGGTAACTAACTCTTTAGACCTTGGAAATTATTGACAGGATAACAGCAAAATCCCCCTGAAGACTACCTGCTGCTGCCGAGAAGATATTAATATCCCGTTGCTCTCCGCAAAAGAGTAGACGAGGAAGGCAGAGAGGTACTGAACAGTGGGGGAAATGAAAGCTGGTATCCTATTAATGGTATTAATTACCACGACTTTAGAAAATGAACATCAACCCTTCAATTGGACCTTAGGTCGATGGGAAGATTCAATAGAAGTTCGGTATAATGTGACAGCCGGATCCCCAGAATTCCAAGTTAAATTGGAAGAATTAGTCTTTTATGAACTAGACCCACCCGGTCGACAAGAAAGAGCAATAAAACCTTTTTATCTCTGCCCCAGTTCGAATCCAGGGAAAAGCTACTGCAATTTCCCTAATCACTATTACTGTGCATATTGGGGATGTGAAACCATAGCTTCAAACTGGGATGTAGCCAGTAAAGATAGATTTTTAAATATAATATGGGGGCCCAGAGGATGCAACCCGCCAGCTCCTAGCTGGGATGGACACATAGAGGGCTCCCATCTTGGCAACTGTAAGCATGTTATATTAGAAATCCTGCAGCCTAATGACCATGGATGGTTATTTGGACGAACCTGGGGAATGCGATATTGGGAATCTGGAACTGATAGAGGAGGACTAATATTCATTCAAAAACGGGAAGTTAAAATACCACAAGCAGTAGGGCCCAATCGAGTCATCACAAAGCCAAAGGGAGGAAACTCCACAGCCTCAGTCACCCCAGGGACATACCTAACCTCTACAAATAAAGTGGAGAAAATACCCAAAGATGATGAACCCTTATGGGCTGTAATGAAGGCAGCCTATCAAGCTCTAAATGCAGCAAATCCAAATTTTACCACTTCCTGTTGGTTATGTTATGATGTAAAACCCCCTTTTTATGAAGGGATAGCTGTGCCATCTCCCTTTAATACCTCTGCCGAGGAGAATCCCCCCAGATGTAATTGGAAAGAACGGAAAGCAGGGATTACTCTCCAACAGGTCAGAGGGAGCGGTTGGTGTATAGGAAAGGTGACGAATGGGGAAAGAGCTCTATGTACTAACCAAACTCAAAACTTGACATCTGATATTAAATGGATTCTGCCTAGTCCTGGGGCATGGTGGGTTTGTTCCATAACCGGATTAACACCTTGTTTGTCCACTGCTGTTCTCAAGAAAAATGCCTCAGAATTTTGTGTACAAGTTACTGTGGTACCTAGAATCCTCTTACATGGGGAAGAAACTATGTATTTACATTGGAGCAATTCAGGACATAAAATCAACCAAAGAGAGCCAATATCTGCAATTACTATAGCTACTCTACTTGGTTTAGGGGTCGCCGGGACCGCCACTGGCATAACCTCCTTGGTACAACAACAACAGAGTCTAACATCTCTAAGAGTTGCAGTAGACGAAGATTTGGCCCGAATAGAAAAATCTGTTTCCTATTTAGAGAAATCATTGACCTCATTGTCAGAAGTAGTTTTACAGAATCGAAGAGGATTGGACCTTGTGTTCATGCAAAACGGAGGATTATGCGCTGCCCTAGGTGAAGAATGTTGCTTTTATGCTGACCATACAGGGGTAGTAAGAGATTCGTTAGCTAAGCTGAGAGAAGGGTTAGAGAAAAGAAAACGGGAACGAGAGGCTCAGTCCTCCTGGTATGAATCTTGGTTTAATCCGTCACCATGGCTGACTACCTTAATTTCTACTTTGGCGGGACCCCTCATAATGTTACTATTGGCTCTGACTTTTGGACCCTGTGTCATTAATAAACTTGTAACCTTTTTTAAAGGCAGGTTAGAAAAAGTGCAGCTAATGGTGATGAAGCAATCAGAACTGGAAATGAAAATTATACCGAACGAAAATCCTGAATTAGATGCCGCTTGTGAGGTATTGTCTAGGTTTGATCAGCAAATCACTTATAAATAAAAGAAGGGGGGATTGTAATAAGTAACTAAGGGTAATTTGATGATCAAACAGGTTAAGCAAGAGGAACGAACCCATTGTAGCAGTCTTGAGAACTTCCTATTTAACCAGAAGATACACGTCCACAATGTTATCTGGCAACACCAAACATGGGAACACCCTGTTTGACAAGAAAGGCTTAACCACAATGTCATCAGAATGTGTTACCTTGAGCGAATGTTAAACCGTTAATGTCTTGCTAACGTGTGCCATTGTACCAATCAACCCTGAAAAGAATAGATTGTATAAACTGATTCTGTGATGATATCTTATCGAAATTGCCCCAAGCAAGAAGCCCCTCGGAAGAAGCCAAGGGGCGTACCGAAGATGTTGCAATCGACCTCTGTGAAGATAAAAGGAGTCGTTTAGCTTGCCTGAATTTGCGAGTCTTTGGTGGAGCTGCGACTCCCCGACCGCCCAGCGCTGCTTTTGCTTTCCTACCTTAATAAATATTTAATAAATCTATTTCGGACTCGATTTGTCTTAAAATTCAACTATAACAGTTATGATTTAATTCTGTCTAAAGGATTTGTTCTTTCTGTAGTTGAGTTTCTGAAGGGGAAAAAGGCTTCTGTGATCATGCTGTCATTTGTCCATCTGTGTTCTCCACTTAATAAGTCTGAGATCACTTATCCTGTTTCAGTCAGATTTGAAGATGGGTTTATACCTCTCCTGTAATATCCTGGTGATATGACATTCTTAAGAGGTACATGAGTTTGGCAACTGGCTAGAGGAGGAGATCCAATAGCCACACAGAGAAAAAGCCCGTGCTCTGTGAGTAGGTATTGTGAGAAATGGGTTAAGTTTTGCTTCATCGAATTGATATATGTTTGTTAGTGTGTCTGTACTAACAAAGGAGGCTTAGTGATAGTAGAATCTAATCAACTGTACCCAACTAATCCTTAGAATTGTCCTGGGTCTGTCAAGGGATCCTTGTTTACAGAACGTTATCTAGGTGAAGAGAAACAGACTGGAATGTGGCATTCAATGCAAGAACTCAGAAGATAGGGGAGTATCGATAAGGCCAAAGAAACCAGGCCTGGACGGTAAATCTGCTGAGATAGAGGAGAAAGAGAAAGAAATGAGACTTATAGGCTGTGTTGACAAACCATCTCCTTCCCAACATATCAGTTAATTAAAAAAGAATATTGATAAAGTAGTGAAGATCTCAGAGATGCTGTCCTAGAATTTTCTAAGAAAACATGCACTTGGTTAGAGGGCTAAAGTTCACACTGCTACCTCCCTTGGAGAAAAAATTATCATTGTGAGCATATGTATACTATTAGACATCAGAGAATTCAAATTTAGGAAACGGATTTTTTAAGTGGCATTTCTTGATGAACTGCAAAAATTTTGATAGTGACAAATGGCTGAATTATTTTTTTGTTTTCTCATCCTTCCACCTCTATAAATATACGGTGGGATACCAAGAGCAGAATTCTCCTTCCTGATTCACCCTATTGATAACCTGGGTGAGAAGGCTAAAATACACTGATTGATTTAGCAATGTAGCCAATGTGATCACATAGTCACCACCCTGATGTTATTGTTGAATTTTAAGACAAATCGAGTCCGAAATAGATTTATTAAATAGTTATTAAGGTAGGAAAGCAAAAGCAGCGCTGGGCGGTCGGGGAGTCGCAGCTCCACCAAAGACTCGCAAATTCAGGCAAGCTAAACGACTCCTTTTATCTTCACAGAGGTCGATTGCAACATCTTCGGTACACCCCTCAGCTTCTTCCGAGGGGCTTCTTGCTTGGGGCAATTTCGATAAGATATCGTCACAGAATCAGCTTATACAATCTATTCTTTTCAGGGTTGATTGGTACAATGGCACACGTTAGCAAGACATTAACGGTTTAACATTCGCTCAAGGTAACACATTCTGATGACATTGTGGTTAAGCCTTTCTTGTCAAACAGGGTGTTCCCATGTTTGGTGTTGCCAGATAACATTGTGGACGTGTATCTTCTGGTTAAATAGGAAGTTCTCAAGACTGCTACAATGGGTTCGTTCCTCTTGCTTAACCTGTTTGATCATCAAATTACCCTTAGTTACTTATTACACTGAAATCAGTGCAGTGTTGGTGTGACTGAAGTGACGGACACCCTCTCCCACAGTCCAGTCTTACATGCTTAGCTGAGGACAAATCAGCACAATTGCAGTCAATGGATATCTATCTGCATGAGCTGAGGATTTAGCTCCCAAAATACCCTTGGTGAAAGAGAGACACTTTCCTAAAGTGCCTTGGGATTATCATGTAGATTAGGGTGAAAGAAAAAAAGAATGGTAAAATTTAACTGCTACCGCCCATCTCTTTATGTATTTAAAAATTCAGTTAAGACTGAGATGCTGGGCAGGGCTGGGATTGCAGAGGCAGCTGCAGTGTGTGTGGTGCAAGAAGAGAAAAGTGACATAACATGAAATGGCTAACAGAGTTGACCAGTCTCATTTCCTTCACCAGGCAGGGTGAAGAATAAACACAGAATGTAACTGCTGCAATGTCACTTGGGTTTCAAAATCCGTGCCTTCTTTTAGCATCTTGAAAATTTCAGGCAGATAGGAAGGGACATATTTTCTTGAAATGCTGTAAATGCTGAATATGATCTTTATCTTGGCAATGTCCTTTTAAAGTTTGAGATTTAGTATTCTGGATGTGCAAGGAAATGCATTTCAGACTTCTAGATTTCAGATTATCTCTGAACAAAAAAAAAGAAATCTTCCTGCTAGAATACGCATTCTGCTTACTATGCCTCAGACACAGGGTATTAGCAGTAGTACCAGTGATTCTATTATCCCCTTTGGTGATGAGACAAAAGAAAAAGATAAATACAGCTGCTCCTCTGAAGCCATCCAAATCTAATTAACTACAGAAGCTTCTCACTTTCTTCGTTTTAATATCTCCATTCACACTTCCATTCATTGTGTTCACAAAAAAAGGAATTTCTAATAATTGTATCTATAGTCTCGGAAAAAGAAAGCCACTAATCAGGAGGCCTGTGAAAGAGGAGAGATCAGAGCCTTGCTTGAACTTGGCAGTCTGGCCCCAAAAAACTTGCAGACAAAGGGGCGAAGGGAACCGAGGAGCTTAGCTCTACATCTAAGGAAGCTGGTGAGAATTTGTTCAGCCTCTGAATAGAGATCTCTGTTTCAGTCCTAAATTGTGCCCGCACGGCTTCATTGAAATGCCTTCTCCAAAGGAAGAGGGGACGGGAGGCAAAGGAGAGAAAAGGCAAGGAAAGTTTGTTGAATATAAATGAGGTTGCATGTGGCTGAAGAGCGAAATAGCTCTACAGAGATTTATTCCTGATTGACGTACAGTCAGTACGGCAATAAAACGTGTCCTTGGCAAGTGGCATTAAGAAGCAGTAAATCTTAATCTTCAGAGAACCGAGAACATGCAACCCACCTCAGTGGAAAAATACTTTGTCATTTGTGGAGTGCATTATTTAAAATATGTTTAGCCAGTTTTAAAGAAGATGTAACTAGCTATTTTACCATGCCATGAACTTGTGATTCGGGCGGTCTGCAGAGCCACAAGACCAGCTAGAGTAAGGATTCTCAACATTTTCTCACTGGGGAGCTCAGTGGTCTTCCTGTATGTTCTGTCTCATCTAGGGGAAACTTCAGAGTCTGACTCTTCCCACTGCAGGACTTGGTGGAAATGAATGGGATTACACCTCAGATGAGTTTTGTTCAAGAGCCTTTTATGGTTTTTAGCTAGCAAAAGATGTATTTTCAGTCCAGCAGTCTCAGAGACATGTTCTGGTCTTGTTATTCACATTAATGTCTTCACTTTATATTCACATCTGCTACAAGGAACCCTCCTGAAACTGCAACATTACTCAATAAAGGTAAAGGAACAGAAGCCTGGTCATTAAATTGAAACAATTGCCACTGCACAGCAGAGAGGAAACATTTGGTATGTTAAATTAAGTATAATTAAGATACAAAAAATATGGATGTTGCATAAAGTCCCTTAGGGAAACACCACCAGTCCTGACCCAGACAAAAGGAGATTCATCCGAAATTACAGATAAGTAGTTTGTTTGCAGTCCTGACTGGATTTATTTTTAATTTTCTACTTGCCCACTGCACATTAATGATTAGGAAACAGGACAACCTGTTCCCAGCTTCTTGGGCTCTTGCTCCGAGACTCTGTAAAAAGGCTGGGATTGATTTGATTTTCAAAGGTGGGACAGGAAATGCTAATTAACAAGTGCTGGTTTCTAAGGAGGAGTAAAGTCACTTCCCCACTCCCCACTGCTCTTCTTAGGTTGGATAAGGGTTATCTTGGTGAAATGAAGAGTGGTCTTGCGTTAGGTCTTTACAAGGACAAATAAGGAAAATCTTTAACCCTGTTCTGACCCTTAAGCTATACATCAAGAAGTGTTTTCCCCTTCAAACATACAAATAACCAGAGGAGTCCCTTGCATGGGAAAAAAAAAAGACTCCTCGAACACACCTTTCAGAGGAGATATGAATGTGTGTCTCAAGTATCAAAGTGCCAAGGAGAGAGAAAATACTTTAATAAGGTGTTGAAAGTAGAACAGAAGGAGCATAAAAATCAAAAATGTCTTGCATAGACTGCAGAGGCGATACAGCCTCCATCTTCCTTTTCCCAGGGAGCTGGACTGGAATCAAACCTGCAGTAATGTGGAGTAAATAAAATTGTGCTGATTTTTTCCTGTTTGCAATTTGCACTATACATTGAATTTTATGAACACTGGCCATGTAATCACAAGGACTTCCTAATCTCTAAGTACTTGAAATATCTGGGCCAGGCTTGTTAAATCAAATTAGATCTGGTGTTAAAATAGCAGTGAAAATGTTGTTCTGTGTCAGGGGTGTGTCTTGTCTGCAGGGCAGTGGAGGAAAATTGCACTATTGGGAAACACCATTAGTTCAGGGTCCTTGTAGCTTCACGTGAAAACACCCTTTTTGTGGCCATGCTGCAGCAGCGTCCAGCGGTGAAGCAGTTAAAGCAGGTATCCTCTTCTCCAGCATAACCACCAGACACTCTTCTTTTGGGTTTACCTACGCAGCTGTTTTATTATGCCCCCAGATTCCACCACATGTTTTAATGCATATACCAATAAATATTGCATACATCAAAACCACTTTTTATTAGTATTACTTGTCAGTACAACATTTACTGCCAAGCTAGTAAATATTTTGTCTCTGACCACACTAAGCTTGAGCCTTACTTTTGGTTTTACCACTTCAGGTGTGTGGTCTCTCCTTACTCACTCAGGGGGAGAAGGGGGAATGCCCTTCAAAGGCATTGTTGCAGCCAGAATTGTCATGTGGCTTTATGGCCAGGTCAGCGTTTCTCTCTTTTTGCCTACATTCATGCACAAAAGCACCTTGAGCAAAGTCTCCAGGTGAGAAGGAGATTCCCATTCACAGGAGCCTGGAGGACACAACCTGCCCTTTAAACAACCGGTGGGACGCAGAACCAGACAGAAGCGAACACGATCTCCATGGCGAGGGGGTCTGAGTATGATGCAGCTTTTGCCACCTACTCTGCTACCAGACACAGATGTTAACTCCATTTTATAGATAAGGAAATCAAGAGCACAGTGCTTAAAGCTACATTAAGCTTCCTGCTATAGGTGCCTGGCTTAAGCATCCAGACTTCTACGGCTTCCCAGTTCAAGACAATAGTGAGCAATTGAGAGTGGCTGCTCTCCCCATCTGCCTGACTCCTGATCCATATGCCATCAGCAGAGCAAGGCCACCACAACGCTCAACTTGAGGCATGCACACTCAGTGATTTGCCTAATCCAGGAATTCTGGCTGCTATTTTCCTTGGACTCTTTGACAGCAGTGGATGGTGCATTGTCTGATTTGCTCTTTGCTTTCTGTGAGCTAGGCATGGGGACTGCTCTGCCACCTGCACAAAGCCCTGAGCAATCTTGCAAGGCCACGTAGGAGGTCTGCAGTGGCATGGGACTTGCCAAGAGTCAGTAGTACATGCTCTGCTGCAGTATTCCTTCTCCCTCCTCTGCAATTGCTATCACAGAAGAGATTGTGACTTGGTTCTGCAGCTCATTTCTGTTATCTTTCACATGCTGATACGTTGAATAAAATATAATTTCCTCAACCAGTCGGCACGTCTTTGTCACTGATTTCTGAGAGGATGTGAAAGGCTCCCCATCACCCTAGACCAATCCCTGCTGAGGAGGAGTTTGACTCCTGCGACTGATTGTGTATAAGGGCATTTCAATCACAGCCTCTGCCCAGGTACCCAAGCTTGGGGAGCACCAAGTAGTCAACTTCATTTCTGTTTTGAATGCAAGTCCGATCTGATTCTTGGTGGTGCTTAATTAGAATCATAGAATCATAGAATCACCCAGGTTGGAAGAGACCCTTGGGATCATTGAGTCCAACCATCTACCCTACACTACAAAGTTCTTCCCTATATCATATCCCCCAACACCACATCTAAACGGCTCTTAAACACATCCAGGGATGGTGACTCAACCACCTCCCTGGGCAGCCTATTCCAATGCCCGACCACTCTTTCTGTGAAAAATTCTTTCCTAATGTTCAGTCTAAACCTACCCTGCTGGAGCTTGAAGCCATTCCCTCTCGTTCTGTCATTAATTACCTGTGAGAAGAGACCAGCACCAACCTCTCTACAGTGTCCTTTCAAGTAGTTGTAGAGAGTGATGAGGTCTCCCCTCAGCCTTCTCTTCCTCATACTAAACAGTCCCAGCTCCTTCAACCGCTCTTCATATGATTTGTTTTCCAGGCCCTTCACCAGCTTCGTTGCCCTCCTCTGCACTCGCTCCAGCACCTCGATATCTCTCTTGTATTGAGGTGCCCAAAACCGGACACAATACTCGAGGTGTGGCCTCACCAGTGCTGAGTACAGGGGCACAATCACCTCCCTACTTCTGCTGGTCATACTATTTCTAATACAAGCCAGGATGCCATTGGCTTTCTTGGCCACCTGGGCACACTGCCGGCTCATATTCAGCCACTTGTCAATTAGAACCCCCAGGTCTCTTTCTTCCAGGCAGCTTTCCAACCACACTTCCCCAAGCCTGTAGCAATGCACGGGGTTGTTGTGGCCCAAGTGCAGAACCTGGCACTTGCCCTTGTTGAAACTCATACCGTTGATGTTGGCCCAATGATCCAATCTATCTAGGTCTCTCTGTAGAGCTTCCCTATCCTCCTGGGAATCAACACTCCTGCTTAGCTTGGTGTCATCTGCGAACTTGCTGATGATACACCCTATGTCCTTGTTGTCCTGGGTCTGGCGGGGATAGGGTTAATTCTCCCCAGGACCTAGCAGGGACACAGGTATTCCATCCCATATGAGCCATGCCCAGGGGGTAACAGGAGCTAGCCAGGGAAGGGGAGGGGCAGGAAGTCATCCCCCAGGGGAGCGGAGCGGTCGGGGGGCTTCCCGGGTGCGATCAGCAAGCGGTGGTATCGTACTCGTGGCTGTGTATTCCTCTGTCGGTGTTATTATTGTTGTTGTTTCTTGCTTTCCTTGCTGTTCTCTTAAATTGCCTTTGTCTCAACCCACGAGTTTTTTGCCTTTTTCCTCCGATTCTCCCCTCCTGGCCGCGCTGGCAGGGGGAGGGCCCGATCTGAGTGAGCGGCTGACACGTGGTCCTTTGTTGCCGTCTGAGGCTAAACCATGACAGTCCTTTTTGGTGCCCAACGTGGGGCAACTCGGAGGGTTGAGATAAAAACAGATCTGACCAGAGCGTGCTAAAAGGAATTTGTTATCGGTATTTATTGTATTATTTACTGGGGACAATGTTGCTTCGTTTGTTTTCATGGCTGTGTTATGTAAACTCTTACATGCTCTATGTACTCCCCGTGATGATGTTTATCACTTCTGGGAGAGGGATCAGGATTATAATTTTGCTGTCCTGTGCGATATCAACTTATGATATGATAGCATCACTGTTCAGATGGTTATGTTGGGTTGTTTATTTGGCACTGCTTTCCTGCCCATATCTCGGGGAATTTATTAATAAATACCCTGAGTCTATGGGGGAAGCAGGGGGGGGATACTTTTCCCAGCTCTTTCACCTCCCTTTTCTCTTTCGTGCTGGATATGCCAGTTTTTGAGAATTTTGAATATTCTTGGGACACGCAGACCAGCTTGGTCCTATTGCTAGGTCTCCTGAATGTTTTTCAGTTTTTGTTTAGGGTTAAGCAACTATTTAAGACTACCACCCCGAGATCTGCCCCAAGGCTGGAGAGTCATGGATGGCATGGCATGTGGGAGAACATGGGCAGGTATCTAGAGAGTTTTTCACCTCCAATGGTCTGGGATTTCACCACCAAACAATGACAGGACCCTGAAAAAGTGATAGAATATTTGAAAGGAAAATGCTGTGGCTACTCCAGAGAGGCACAACTCACTGCATTGTGCTGGGCCCTGGCCAGTATCTACCAAGCATTGCTCAATGTTGCGCAGCATCCTCAGGAGGAAGAGATGGAAACCAGGCCGACAGGCACTGCGGCTGCCCCAGCCCCTGCGGCAGGCACTGCGGCTGCTCCAGCCCCTGCGGCGGGCATGGTGGCTACTCCAGCCCCATTGGCAGGCACTGCAACTGAACCAGAAAACCAACCTGTGCCCATATCAGTTGCCCCTATCCAGAAGAAGAAATACACCAAGAAATCAGTTCGCTCAGCGAAGGATGACGATGATCCAGGGTTGTCACGAGAACAAGAGGAAGAGGCAGAACCAGAGATAATCACTCGATCCCTGTCCCTGAGTGAGCTGCGGGACATGCGAAAAGATTTCAGCCGACTTCCAGGTGAGCACCTTGTCACCTGGCTGCTCCGGTGCTGGGACAACGGAGCCGGTAGCTTGGAATTGGAGGGTAGGGAAGCCAGGCAGCTGGGATCTCTGTCTAGAGAGGGGGGCATTGACAAGGCAATTGGGAAAAGGACACAAGCTCTCAGCCTCTGGAGGCGACTCCTGTCAGGCGTGAGGGAAAGGTATCCCTTCAGTGAAGATGTTGTATGTCATCCAAGCAAGTGGACCACCATGGAAAGAGGTATTCAGTACCTGAGAGAATTAGCCGTGCGGGAGATGATTTATTATGACCTGGACAATGCCCAGTTTCCCACAGATCCTGATGAGATCCAATGCACAAGGTCCATGTGGCGGAAGTTTGTACGGAGCGCACCATCATCATATGCCAACTCATTAGCAGTGATGGAATGGAAAGGCGAAGAGGGACCAACAGTGGATGAGGTGGCTGCCCAACTTCGGCAATATGAAGAAAATCTGTCTTCTCCCCTCGTCTCAGCTGTGGAGAAACTGTCCCGGAAGGTCCAGCAACTTGAAGAGAATATGTCCTCCCCACCTGTACGAGCCAGTATCTCAGCTGTTAGGAACAGACATTTTTCCACTCAAGATAGAGAATACAGGGAGTACACCCCACGAAGCACCCTGTGGTTCTGCTTGCATGACCACGGAGAGGACATGAGGAAGTGGGATGGACAACCTACTTCAATCCTACGGGCACGGGTACAGGAATTGCAAGGAAGAACAACCACAAAAGGGGATCTCCCCAGGAAAAGTGCTGCCCCGGTTTCCAATGTGCAGTTCCCCAGACAGAATAGAAGGCCTGAGCCTACTTCTGATCCCCTTGAAGGAACTTCCAGAGCATTTCTGCAAGAGGCGAGTGACGGATACTATGACCAGTATTAGGGGGGCCCTGCCTCCAGCCAGGTGGGGGAAAGGGACAACCGAGTTTATTGGACATTGTGGATTCGATGGCCTGGCACATCAGAGCCACAGGAGTATAGAGCTTTAGTGGACACAGGTGCACAGTGTACCCTCATACCATCAAGCTATAGAGGGACAGAACCCATTTGTATTTCTGGAGTGACAGGGGGATCCCAAGAGTTGACTGTACTGGAGGCTGAAGTGAGCCTAACTGGGAATGAGTGGCAAAAGCATCCCATTGTGACTGGTCCAGACGCTCCATGCATCCTTGGTATAGATTATCTTAGGAGAGGGTATTTTAAGGACCCAAAAGGGTACCGGTGGGCTTTTGGCATAGCTGCCTTGGAGGCGGAAGAAGTTAAACAGTTGTCTACCTTGCCTGGTCTCTCAGAGGACCCTTCTGTTGTGGGGTTGTTGAGGGTCGAAGAACAACAGGTGCCAATTGCTACCACAACAGTTCATCGGCGGCAGTATCAAACTAATCGAGATTCTCTGATCCCCATCCACAAGCTGATTCGTCAACTAGAGATTCAAGGAGTGATCAGCAAGACTCACTTGCCCTTTAACAGTCCCATATGGCCGGTGCAGAAATCTAATGGAGAGTGGAGGCTAACTGTGGACTATCGTGGCCTTAATGAAGTCACTCCACCGCTGAGTGCTGCCGTGCCGGACATGTTAGAACTTCAATACGAACTGGAGTCCAAGGCGGCCAAATGGTATGCCACAATTGATATTGCTAATGCATTCTTCTCAATCCCTCTGGCAGCAGAGTGCAGATCACAGTTCGCTTTCACTTGGAGAGGTGTCCAGTACACCTGGAACTGACTGCCCCAGGGGTGGAAACATAGCCCCACCATTTGCCATGGACTGATCCAGACTGCACTGGAACAGGGTGAAGCTCCGGAACATCTGCAGTACATTGACGACATCATCGTATAGGGCAACACAGCAGAAGAAGTTTTTGAGAAGGGGAATAAAATAATTCAAATCCTTCTGAAAGCTGGTTTTGCCATAAGACGAAGTAAGGTCAAGGAACCTGCACAGGAGATCCAGTTTTTAGGAGTAAAATGGCAAGATGGACGCCGTCAGATCCCAATGGACGTGATCAATAAAATCGCAGCTATGTCTCCACCAACTAGTAAAAAGGAAGCACAAGCTTTCCTGGGCATTGTGGGTTTTTGGAGGATGCATATCCCAGATTACAGTCTGATTGTGAGCCCTCTGTATCAAGTAACCCGGAAGAAGAACGATTTTAAATGGGGTCCTGAGCAGCGACAAGCTTTTGAACAAATTAAACAGGAAATAGTCCATGCAGTAGCTCTGGGGCCAGTCCGGGCAGGACAAGATGTTAAAAACGTGCTCTACACTGCAGCTGGGGAGAACGGCCCTACTTGGAGCCTCTGGCAGAAAGCACCAGGGGAGACACGCGGTCGACCCCTAGGGTTTTGGAGTCGGGCCTACAGAGGATCTGAAGCCCGCTATACTCCAACAGAAAAGGAGATACTGGCAGCATATGAAGGGGTTCGAGCTGCTTCGGAAGTGGTTGGTACAGAAGCACAGCTCCTCTTGGCACCTCGGCTGCCGGTGCTGGGTTGGATGTTCAAAGAAAGGGTCCCTGCCACACATCATGCAACGGATGCTACATGGAGTAAGTGGATTGCATTGATCACGCAGCGAACTCGAATGGGAAACCCAAGTCGCCCAGGAATTCTAGAGGTGATTATGGACTGGCCAGAAGGCAAGGATTTTGGAATGTCACCGGAGGAGGAGGTGATGCGTGCAGAAGAGGCTCCACCATATAATGAACTACCAGAAAATGAGAAGAGAGATGCCCTGTTCACTGATGGGTCCTGCCAGATTGTGGGAAAGCATAGAAAGTGGAAGGCTGCTGTGTGGAGTCCTACAAGACGAGTTGCAGAAGCCACTGAAGGACAAGGTGAATCAAGCCAGTTTGCAGAGGTGAAAGCAATTCAGCTGGCTTTGGACATTGCCGAGCGGGAAAAATGGCCAGTACTTTATCTCTACACCGATTCATGGATGGTGGCAAATGCCTTGTGGGGGTGGTTACGGCAGTGGAAGCAGAGCAATTGGCAGTGCAGAGGCAAACCTATCTGGGCTGCTGAATTGTGGCAGGATATTGCTGCTCGGGTAGAGAATCTGGTTGTGAAAGTACGTCATGTAGATGCCCATGTACCCAAGAGCCGGGCCACTGAGGAACATCAGAACAACCAGCAAGTGGATCAGGCTGCTAAGATTGAAGTGGCCGAGGTGGATCTGGACTGGCAACATAAGGGTGAATTATTCATAGCTTGATGGGCCCATGACTCCTCAGGCCATCAAGGAAGAGACGCTACATATAGATGGGCTCGTGACCGAGGGGTGGATTTGACCATGGACACTGTTGCACAGGTCATCCATGAATGTGAGACATGTGCTGCAATCAAGCAAGCCAAGCAATTAAAGCCTCTTTGGTATGGAGGACGATGGCTGAAATACAAATATGGGGAGGCCTGGCAGATTGATTATATTACACTCCCAAAAACCCGTCAAGGCAAGTGCCATGTGCTCACAATGGTGGAAGCAACCACTGGATGGTTGGAAACATATCCTGTGCCCCATGCCACCGCCCGGAACACCATCCTGGGCCTTGAAAAACAAGTCCTGTGGCGACATGGCACCCCAGAGAGAATTGAGTCGGACAACGGGACTCATTTCCGAAACAGCCTCATTGACACCTGGGCCAAAGAGCATGGTATTGAATGGGTCTATCACATCCCTTATCATGCACCAGCCTCTGGGAAGATAGAACGGTACAATGGACTGTTAAAAACTGCACTGAGAGCAATGGGTGGTGGAACTTTAAAACATTGGGATACACATTTAGCAAAGGCTACCTGGCTAGTTAACACCAGGGGGTCTACCAACCGAGCTGGCCCTGCCCAATCAAAACCTCCACGTACTGTGGAGGGAGATAAAGTCCCCGTAGTGCACATGAAGAATATGTTAGGGAAGACAGTCTGGGTTAGTCCTGCCTCAGGCAAAGGCAAACCCGTCCGTGGGATTGCCTTTGCTCAAGGGCCTGGGTGCACTTGGTGGGTGATGCGGAAGGATGGGGAAGTTCGATGTGTACCACACGGGGACCTGATTTTGGGCGAGAATAGCCAGTGAATGAAACTGTATGATGTTAATTGCTAAATGACCCTGCCACTGTACATCTCATTTCTGTAACTGCTATTGGTTGTACTATAGTAAGAATCACCCAAACTAATGACAAATGGACTCTGATGAAAAACCAAGTAAAGTGCAGCAGCGAAGGGATCAGAACTGACCTCAGCAGCTGGCGTCCAGCAACTTCATTGAGATCAACATCTTCAACCCATGGACCATGGACATGAGCCGCACCGGATACATCAGCCACAAGCCCCAAGAATACAGCATGCGACAGTCCAGCTCCACACACGCCATCTTGCATGCCCTGAGAGACTGTTCTAACAGATGGAGCTCGAAGTCATGGACTAAATGAACTCAACGGACATTTTAGAGTGATGGCCCACAGACTAAGGACATTACGCCTGTATGGAGATACACATATGTGTATATATATATATGTATGTATGTCAGGGGAAACTGATAGTATTTAATTGGAAACTGTAAGATCTGGGCATGGCATGAAATGGTATGGAACAAGGGGTGGATGATGTCCTGGGTCTGGCGGGGATAGGGTTAATTCTCCCCAGGACCTAGCAGGGACACAGGTATTCCATCCCATGTGAGCCATGCCCAGGGGGTAACAGGAGCTAGCCAGGGAAGGGGAGGGGCAGGAAGTCATCCCCCAGGGGAGCGGAGCAGTCGGGGGGCGTCCCGGGTGCGATCGGCAAGCGGTGGTATTGTACTCGTGGCTGTGTATTCCTCTGTCGGTGTTATTATTGTTGTTGTTTCTTGCTTTCCTTGCTGTTCTCTTAAATTGCCTTTGTCTCAACCCACGAGTTTTTTGCCTTTTTCCTCCGATTCTCCCCTCCTGGCCGTGCTGGCAGGGGGAGGGCCCGATCTGAGCGAGCGACTGACACGTGGTCCTTTGTTGCTGTCTGAGGCTAAACCACGACACTTGTCAAGATCATCAATAAAGAAATTAAACAGAAATGGTCCTAACACTGAGCCCTGAGGCACACCACTTGTGACCGGCCGCCAGCTGGATTTAAATCCATTGAGCACCACTCTTTGGGACCTTCCAGTCAGCCATTGCTTGACCCAGCGGATCGTATGCTCATCCAGGCCGTGTGAAGCCAGTTTTTCCACAAGAATTGTATGGGGGACAGTATCGAATGCTTTTCGAAAGTCCAGGTATACAATATCAACAGCCTTTCCCTCGTCCAATAATCTGGTTATCTTGTCATAGAAGGAGATCAGGTTCGTCTGGCAGGACCTGCCTTCTATAAACCCATGCTGACTAGGCCTGATCCCCTGGTTGCCCATTATGTGGGTTTTGATGGCACTCAAGATGACCTGCTCCATGACCATCCCTGGTATCGAGGTTAGACTGACAGGTCTATAGTTTCCGGGATCCTCCTTTTTGCCTTTCTTGTAGATGGGTGTTACATTTGCCACCCTCCAGTCCATTGGGACCTCCCCAGTTAGCCATGACTTCCTGTAAATGATGGAAAGAGGTTTGGCGAGCACATCTGCCAACTCTTTCAGCACTCTTGGGTGTAACCCATCCGGTCCCATAGACTTGTGTGCATCCAAATGGCGTAGCAGGTCACTGATCTCTTCCTCTTTAATTGTGATGCCCTCATTCTGCTTCCCCTCCCTGTCTCCTAGCTCATGAGGCTGGGTGTCCAGGGAACAGCTAGTTCCACTGCTAAAGACTGATGCAAAGTAGGCATTGAGCACCTCAGCCTTTTCCTCATCCTTGGTGACTATGTTTCCCTCTGCATCCAATAAAGGAGGGAGATTTTCCCTAATCCTCCTTTTGTTATTAATGAATTTATAGAAACATTTTTTATTATCCTTAACAGCTGTAGCTAGGTTGAGCTCTAGCTGCGCTTTGGCTCTCCTAAGTTTCTCCCTGCATAGCGTCACTACCTCTTTATAGTTTTCGTGAGAGGCCTGCCCCCTCTTCCAAAGGTTGTAGACTCTCCTTTTGTTTTTGAGATCCAGCAAGAGATCCCTATTTAGCCAGGCTGGCCTCCTACCCCGCCTACTTGTTTTTCGGCATACAGGGACAGCCTGATCCTGTGCTTTTAAGACTTCTTTCTTGAAGTATGTCCATCCTTCCTGGACTCCCGTATCCTTAAGGGCATCCTCCCAAGGGATTTTGTCTAGCAGTCTTCTGAACAGGTCAAAGTTTGCCCTCCGGAAGTCTAAGGTGGCAGTTTTGGTAACCCTTCTCCTTGTTTCTCCAAGGATAGAGAACTCAATCATCTCATGATCACTGTGCCCTAGACTGCCTCCAACCTTTACTTCCCCCACAAGTTCTTCCCTGTTAGGGTATATCGTTACAGCCAAAGCATGTGGTTTTGTGCTGAAATACTCAAAGCATCAGGAAAGAGTTTTGCAAAAATTTTCCAGTCCTGACCTTTAGGATGCTTTCCTGCAGTCCTCATAAGAAAGTGCTATGTCTAGCCCCCAGTCACAATTTGATTTTCCATCCCAATTCAAAAATCTTTCCCTTAGGCCTCAGTATCTGGAGTCAGTTTACCTGAGATTTCCAGAAGTAGTTTTAAAACAGCTTGTAGTGAGGGGAAGTTTGAGATTCCTGCAAATGCAACCAGCAAAAGATAAACAGGAAAAAGACAAATTGCAAGTTTTTCAAGTAGTCTCCTGACATATTCTCCTTGAGGAGGGAGGATTTGAGCCACAACCCTTAGAAATGAGCACTCAGCAGTGGCAATTTGGCTATCTGAAATGATGAGAAATGTGCAGCTAAGCACAGGCAGATTTGTCAGTGCTATTTCCCTTTCTAGATGCAACCTGAAGAACTGAAAGACCCTGGTAGCTGAAGTCAGTGAGCACCGCAGAATTGCCTTGGTGTCCCCAGGGCAGCCAGGAAGACACCAAAGCTGAAACACAGTCCAAGACCAACCCCAGAAGCGGCTCAACAACCCCCGCCTTTCCCAGCAATGCCATCTGAACACATCAGGGACTAACATCTCATAAGGGGGTGCACATATTATTCACCAGGTCATTTGTAGACTACAAAGGTTAATTTCACTGCTTTGCGACAGGCTTCCTGGGTGACCTTGCTGAGTCTCAAAGAGCAATATTCATCTCAGCTGATTGCAGCCATACAGGATTATGGATGTAATCGTATAAGACATCAATCAGCTACCTTTATAAGTAGTAGGGAGGAACAGGTGTATTCAAAAGGTAACACATCTAGCCTATCTTATCTAAGTTCTGTGCCTCAGTTCCCCATTCCCCACCTGCAAAATGGGGATGGCAGCAGTGTCCCGTCTTCTGGGAGGTACTATGAAAGAGGATTGAAATACTTGGATAATGCAATTCTGTTGTTACAGAAACATCTTCAGTAGTCTGAAGTCACTGGGGAAAGAGGATATTCAGCTGTTTAGCACATCCAGAGAGAAAAAATTTTGTCCTAGTTAATTACGGTGTTACTAAATTTCTGAGTATAGCATCTGGAATTTTGAGGGCAGTTGATTTGTTTGTCCCCAGTGTAGCTAGAGCAATGAATGCTTTAAATAAATTAGACATTTGGAAAGATTTGAGATGAGCTGGGACTCAGAGAGATAAAGTAAATCAAGTCACCAGTATCGTCTGCTCTGTGGGAGAGGAGGCTGGGAACATCTTCAGCTCTTTTTAGTTAACAGATACAAGACATGGTGAAAAGGTCAGAGATAAATTTAGTGCTCACTTTGTACCACATATTCACGGGGGCTGGACTAAAGAGAGGCCAGAAAAACACGTGTGTACTTTCAACCTTTCACTGCAGGCAGTAAAGAGCGTTACAGAGATGGAAACAACAGACTATTTTTGTGCAAAGCCTGGAGACAGTCACTGTAACAGAGTGGGACTAAAATAATAAAACCCCAACCAAAAAATAATTTCCCTCTCTGCTTTCATCCTCCCTGCCTCTCCCACACTCCTTCCCCTCTCACGCCTGCAGAAGCTATAAATCTAGGCCATCAGAGGGAAGCTGGAGCAGCAGCATATTATCTTGAGAAATCATTCCCAGAAGGGAGCAGAAAGTTCACAAGTAGAGTGCCAAAAAAGGAGAAATCGCAGCACTGTCATTGGATCCAGCTGTGGCTGGAAGGTGTCCAAGCTCCTCACATTGCTGACATCCCTGTGCATAATCAGAAATTCCTTTAAATTATGTGGGACAAGGAGCTTTGCATTGTCAGTCCAAATGCCCCTGTGAAGAAATAGGCTGTCACAGCACCACCGTAGAAGGTCATGGTGGAGGAGCATCCATGCATGGCAGCTTGCTGGGGAAAGGGATGGGAAGTGCGTGGCGGCGGTCACACTGCGTGCTTTTATAACACTTTGCTCTTCCATTAGCACGCTTAATCCGACAGTATCTGAGTGCTTTGCAAGCGTCAGTTGACTAAAGCTGATAGGAAATAAGTAGACACTGTTAGACCAGTGTTATGGATGGCATAGAAGAAAACTCAGTTGTGATGCGCAAGCTGCCCTTGAGTGTTGGGAGGTGGTTCCTGCAGCCCCAACCCTGGTGGCTTCTTCTAACCACTGTAGGCAAGAGATACTGCCTTCCTCGAAGGTGTGTGACCTGGGAGAGCACGGACTCAGCACACAGTTTGGAAAGTCCTCTGCATGGGCTTCTGCCCTGCAGTCAGACTGAAGGCACAGAACAGCTTCATGCTTAACCAGCCCAGCACTGTGGTGGCTGGGGCTTCGCAGCATCCTGCTTTAAATGTGAATCACAGAGGTGTCTGAGAGATGTCAAATTTATTGAAAAGCTGTGTGTTTTTCATTATTGTTCTTGAGTGTGTTTGGCTGAGATATGGAAAGATGTTCATTTTCCTGTAAATGGATTCTCCCCTTTTCCCCAATTTTTTGACCAATGTATATCCATTAATAAATTTAGTGGGCAACCTGACAAAGTTAGGCAGCTGCGTGCTGCTTTTCCTGCTAGCTACAAGGGTGTTACGAGAAGTTATTTTAGCCTAATGAACTTACTATCCCCAGACTCCCCTCTCTGTTTTCAGTAAAGAGAAATGGTTTCCATCAGGAGGAGGGAGAGCTCAACTTGGATGCTCTGAATCACTCTGCACTGTTTGCAGAAGTCTTTCTCCTGTTGGCAGTGGAGGGAGCTTAGGGAGAGCAGTCCATTAGGCGAAAGGTGGTTATTCTCCCTCACTCTGCTCTGTGTACTGACTGGGGATATTAATACCATATGACTTTTTGCCATCTAACTTAGGTGCTGAGTCATTCCCTGGAAGCATCTATTTCTTGGCCTATACAGAAAATTTAGGCTATGACTCACACGTAAAATGGATACACCAAATAGTCTATAATAGGTGGTGTGAATAGCTGCTATTGTCTGCTGCATCTCAGTGGTGAGATCCCCATGCCAGGGACCATTGTTTCAGTGTTTGCACAGTGCTTAGCACAATGGAACATTTTAATTGCCTCCCCCACTATACTCACTTGTCTCCCAGAGCACATTTTTTCATAACGTTAATGAACTATCATGATGCTTCCTTCTTACAAAAGAATGGGAGGGAAAGGACTGAAAAAAGAAGAGTGAGCAGTGTGCTCCGGACGCTGAGCCAAATGGTTGCACCGTTTAGAGACCCTAATGGTAACCTAGAGCTGTGAATTACATGGCCAGGTCACCCCTGAAAACTGGTCCTAGGGTCATAAATTGTTTGGAGGTTGGGGTTTTTTTGTGTGTTTGCCCTAGTGATTCAAGAAATAGGGCCATTTGAAGAGTGCAGTTGTGCCAGGGAACTCTTTAAAAGACTGAGAATGATGAAAGACCACCGACACCGAGAGCAGAAATTGCACCATTGTACATCTCATCAAAAACTAACTAGGCCTTGCAAATGTTCTACCTTGTACTTTAACTCCACAAGGTGCAGACAGCCTTCAGAGTAGGATGAAGGAGGGTATGGGAGGTATGGGGAGGGGATGGCGCGCATTGGCTCTGCTGTTCCTATTCCACGGCTTAGTGAAGGACCTCTTCACTCCACGGGGCTGTCACTCTGGCATCTTTTGCCAGACCTGTCATTATTTTGAATGAATAAATACACAGGAAACTAGCTGTGCACTGGAATGCATGGAATGCCAATGCAGAACTCAGTTCTATAGTGTAAATCAGCAGCACAGTGGGTCTCAGTTTCACTTGGTTGTGCTCCATGAATAGCAGAAGAGATGTTGAGTAACAGTGAATTGAAAATCACTTTAAAAAGAGGAAGAGGATAAACCCTGAAAATACTCTCTATTATGGTGTGAACTATTTTTATAAGCTGAGAATTAAAACTTTAAATGATTAACCCAGGGCAAGTATCTTGTTCTGTGAAGCAGCCATGTAATTCTTGCAAGGAATATCTCTGGAGTGAGTTGGTCCCAAGAAAAGAAGTTAGTGAAAGCAGTTTCTCTTCATTCTTATGTGACCTAGGATTGACTCAAAAGAATCATATTCGTCAGGGAGAACACTGCGTGCTGCTAAAATTAATTTGCATCATGACCTCTGATTGGCGTTCCTACTAACACAAAGAGACAGCTGTTGACTCGCAATAAGTGGCTGGCAGATTGGTTCATTTATTTATTTTTAACTTTGCTACATATCTGCAGCCGAAAATAACTTAGCAGAGTACCAGGGAACATCTATTTTAATGACAATTCTGCATGTCTCTGTGACTGCATTTATGATGGGCTACTTGCCGTTGTCGTGGTTTAGGCCGAATTGGCCAATCAGAATGACAGATGGCCCCTCCCTCCCCCCTCTTCAAAGAGAGGAGAGGAATGAACTAAACTACTTTAATGAAATATTAATATTAAAATTAAAAAGGAAATAATGAAATAGATACAATATATACAAAACTATATCAAGCTCCCAGGATGACGTCACCGGCAGGCACTGGGGAAGTCCCAGACTGGACTCAGAGACGGACGGGAACTGGATTCCGGATCTGGAGTCAGGAACACACGGATCGGGATCAAAGGCAGATGAACAGACAGGGTCCTCCTTGGACGTCGGCCATTGAAGAAAGAGGGCTGACCCTTTGATCCCTCAGCTTTTATACTGAGCATGGGGCAGATGGCATGGAATACCCCTGTTGGTCAGGTTTGGGTCACCTGTCCTGTCTGCTCCTCCCCACAGATGGGACCCCTCTACACTTTTCCATTTCCGAGTCTCCAACGGGGCAAATAACAACGTTGCCTGACCTTGGTTGTTATAGCAATAAGTATAAGCAAGGGCCTCTCTGCATACCATTCCTTGGCATGAAGTAGAAACGTTGGTCTTATCACTCTGAGAACAAGCAGTTTTCTCTACAAAATGCTGTTCATTTCAGAGAGTTAGAAGAGGCCTAGCTAAGATGTAAAATTACTGAACTGAAAATTGGTTCTGTTTTACCTCAAACCAGGACAGCCATGAAGTCTATGCTATGAAATGTTGCTGGCATAGCTTCTTTGGCTAAGAGCACAAAAAAAACCCAGACATATCCAGCCAATGTAGCTTTGCCAACAAAATCCTAGTGTAGATACAGCTATGCTGTTCAATGAGGTTTTCACAACTACGTTGGCAGGATACTGGCTTCTGAGGGCTTTCACATGGTCTCTGCTAGGAGAGGGCCCTGTAGTATAGCAGCAATGGAACAAAGCCACCCTAGTAGGATTCTTCCCAAGGCTGGCATTGTTTCACCCAACTTCAGCTACTAAGCGTAGGCCACTATGTCAAGAGCATATCAATCTTTGTTTCCTTACTAGATAATGAGGGTGGGGGAATATGGTTCCTCTGGAGTGTGGATGAGATCTAAGATGGACTGAGTCACTTTTGAGACTCCTTTTCTCTTCCATGACTGCAGAGGGTACATCAGTTGCTAGAAGCAATAAACGCAGGTACTAGTGTACCCAGGTCATTGGATCAAATTTGAGATGAAGAAGACATACATGCTAACATAACTTGAGAGCATCCCAAAAATCATATGAACATGTCAGGGATATCTCCATAAGATGTTCACCGCTTTTGCCTGCAGCTGGTTATATAGAGGTTTTGTCCAGACTGAGAAACTAGGAGTTGTTAGAGACTTTTTAGCTATGATTTAAAGAGGAGGAGGGAAAAGCACTGAGAGAAAATAGCAGGAAGGTTGTAACACAGTCCTGAAGAAAATTTGGTCCCAAATCTAATATGTGTCTACCTATAGGCATGAAGGGTTGTAAAAACTTATGTGCATGTTATTGTAAATAGACTGTCTCAATGGGCTGTGTACCTGCTGGTGAGTAAGTGCTGTTGTGCATTGAAGGTGTTCCTCCTGTACCACTGGCAATGAAGTGGGTAGTGCTAAAGCTGCGAGGCTACATAATTTTTAGGAAAGACAGGCCAGTGAGGCTGCGGTGGTGGAGTTGCTCTCTATGTGAGAGAGCAACTGGAATGTAGCAAGCTCTGCCTAGGGGTGGATGAAGAACGTGTTGAGAGCTTATGGGTAAGAATTAAGGGGCAGGCTAATATGGGAGACACTGTTGTGGATGTTTACTACAGACCACAGGATCAGGAAGAGGAAGTCGATGAGGCCTTCTACAGACAGCTGGAAATAGCCTCACGATCACAGACCCTGGTTCTCATGGGGGACTTCAACTACCCTGACATTTGCTGGAAAGACAACACAGCCAGGCACGCACAGTCCCAGAGATTTCTGCAGAGCATTGACGATAACTTCTTGACACAGGTGGTGGAGGAACCAACGAGGAGAGGTGCTCTGCTGGACCTTGTGCTGACAAACAAAGAAGGACTAGTTGGGGGTGTGAAGGTTGGGGGTAGCCTTGGCTGTAGTGCCCATGAGATGGTGGAGTTCAGGATCCTGCAAGGAAGAAGCAGGGCAAAAAGTAGAATTACGACCCTAAACTTCAGGAGAGCTGACTTTGGCCTCTTCAAAGACCTACTTGGAGGAATTCCATGGGCTAAGGCTCTAGAAGGAAGGGGGGTGCAAGAGAGCTGGCTAATATTTAGGCACCACTTCCTCCAAGCTCAAGATCGGTGCATCCCTAGGAGCAAGAAATCAGGCAAAGGAGGCAGGAAACCTGCATGGATGAACAGGGAGCTCCTGGAAAAACTCAGATGGAAGAAGGAAGTTTACAGAATGTGGAAAAAGGAACTGGACACTTGGGAGAAGTATAGGAGCATCGTCAAAGTATGCAGGGATGCAATGAGGAAGGCTAAGGCCCGCAATGAGGAAGGCTAAGGCCCGCTTGGAATTAAACCTGGCAAGGGATGTCAAGGACAATAAGAAGGGCTTCTTCAAGTACATCAGTAGCAAAAGGAAGACTAGGGAAAATGTGGGCCCACTGTTGAATGAGGTAGGTGCTCTGGTGATGGAGGATGCAGAGAAGGCAGAGTTGCTGAATGCCTTCTTTGCTTCAGTCTTTACTGCTGAGGCCGGCCCTCAGGAACCCCAGACTCTGGAGGTAGGAGAGAGTGCCTGGAGTAAGGAAGACTCTCCCCTGATCAAGGAGGATCATGATAGAGATCATTTATGCAAACCTGACACCCACAAATCCATGGGCCCTGATGGGATGCACCCGTGAATGCTGAGGGAGCTGGCAGATGTTATTGCGAAGCCGCTCTCCATTATCTTTGAAAGGTCCTGGAGAACAGGCGAGGTGCCTGAGGACTGGAGGAAAGCCAATGTCACTCCAGTCTTCAAAAAGGGCAAGAAGGACCTGGGAAACTACAGGCCGTTCAGCCTCACCTCCATCCCTGGAAAGGTGATGGAACAGCTCATCCTGGATGTCATCTCTAAACATTTGGAAGAAAAGAAGGTCATTGGGAGTGGTCAGCATGGATTCACCAAGGGAAAATCATGCTTGACCAATCTGATAGATGAAGATGATCAAGGGAATGGAGCACCTCTCTTATGAGGAAAGGCTGAGAGACCTGGGTCTGTTTAGCCTGGAGAAGAGAAGACTGAGAGGGGATCTCATCAATGCTTATAAATATCTAAAGGGTGGGTGTCAAGAGGATGGAGTCAGACTATTCTCAGTGGTGCCCCGGTGACAGGACAAGGGGCAAGGGATACAAGCTGGAACACAGGAAATTCCATCTCAACATGAGGAAAAACTTCTTTACTTTGAGGGTGACAGAGCACTGGAACGGGCTGCCCAGAGAGGTTGTGGAGTCTCCTTCTCTGGAGATATTCAAAACCCGCCTGGATGCATTCCTGTCCAGCCTGCTCTTGGTGAACCTGCCTTGCCAGGGGGGTTGGACTAGATGATCTCCGAAGGTCCCTTCCAACCCCTACAATTCTGTGATTCTGTGAGGCTACCAGGTTTGCTGGCAGGTGCTTGGGATGGAGAGCATGAAGCAGAGACCCAGGCAGTGCACACATGCAGAAAACTAATTACCTATTGAAAAAATATAGTACGAGGTGGATCAGTCATTTCCATCTCAAAGAGGGTGGGAGGGAGGAGTTTGTCTCTTGAAGTAGCTGCAAGCAAGAGGGTGGAAAAAGAATCTCAGAAGAGGGAATCTTCTGCAGAGATCACAGCAAACCCTGTGGCTCTTGCAGTGCTCTATCCCTTGGAAATTCAGTCAGCCAGGAAAAATACCTCAAATGAGGAGTGACTGAAGAGCATCAGGTAATCCTAGAAAGCACCCTGGCAGATCTTGTCTGCCCAGCAGGCATTCCTACCTTAGAAGGTCTTCCTGGGACACCTGGGAGCTGGGCTGTCTTAAGTTCAGGGCTTGCACTCTGTGGTAGGCAAAGCAAGTAAGATGCTGCTTATATAGATGACCAATACATTCATAAATTAGAAATCTGGTCAAATTTAGCAGCCTGAAGAGCAAAATTTTACTACGGCTTATAAAACTGCATGGGAGGCATATCTCAGGCTGGTAAAAATGCATCGCTACCTGGATATTCAGTGTGGGCAGGCCACAGACTCCCAGATAGCTTTCACCAGCTCTTAGCAGAGACATTAGTCTGCCAAGGAAAAACTACAGGGAGTGAAGTTGTTTATGTCCCTGGCAGCGAGAGCTCCTCACTTACAGACTTCCCTCTATTTCCTTTAATTTATTAGTCAACATTGCATGTGAACTGTGAGATGCTGTGATAGCCAATTCAACACACAGGACCAGAGAGCTCCCACACTGGAGTCCAAAGACACCCCAAAATCTGATTCCAAATTTAAATGTTCCTAAGATTTTGGGTCAAAGACCTTTTTTAATTTTGTTGCGAAATGAGGTACTAGTGCTCATTTGCTCAAAAGTTTGCCAAAGCTTTCGTGTGACCTAAATTCTGAGTGTTTAACATAAACTGATGACCTGCAACCACAGGAGACATTACATTTCTTTCATCGTGGCCTTTCCCACTTCCCGTCTTCTCTAAAACTATTGTGCTGGCTCTATCCACAACAGCAGCAGACACAATGCAAGGGTGCTGAGCTGCCAAGTAACTGTATTTTAACTTCTCTGTCCCCTAGGCTCTCTCTGACCAGGTGCTTTCAAGATGCAGTGGTTAAAATGTCATTTTCCACAAGAAAATGAGAAGCAGGACAGCCCTGTAGCTAACACGCTGGCCTGAGCCCCTCCAAACTGAGTTCTGTTCCTGTCTCCCTCTGAGAGCAGCTGTCCCAGCAGCTGCGCAAGTCACTTCACATTTGTTTTCTCTCTCACCCTTTATCTGTTTCCTATTTAGACTATAAGCCCTTTAGGGCAGGGACTGTCTGTAAGTATGTGTTTATGCCATTGTGAGCACAATGGAGCCTTGATCTCAGCTGAGACCCTAGACATTATTTGGACTTCAGTAATAACTGAAGTTTCCTCTATCTGGGACTGAATCAGTGCGATAGGAAACTCTGTTGGGGAGACAGGATAGTGTGGACATAGCCAAAGAGCTCCCTGTCTCTATAGGTCAGGGAGCAAAACATGTTCAACAATTTTGTAAGTTTCTGTGGCTCCTAGCCCTCTGGAAGGTGCCAGGCCATTTTCAGCACATACAAATTGCCATTACATCACTGTCCCATCATTAGTGGATGTGGGAACAAAATGCTGGAGTTGTGTTTTCTTTGCTACACATGTTTAATTAGCTGATAATCATAGTGTCAATAGAAATAGACATCGATACACGTTACAAGTGGCCATGTTTTAAATTAGCACCATTTAATTTTCAACGGTTTAGAGGCATGATGGACTTTCCATATTAGAAGCTGCAAAGACTTGGATTATTTAACTTGGAAAGAAGGATAATTACACAAACTTAATTGGCCTATTTAAGATGATGAATGGTATAAGAAAAGCTAATCATTCCTTCTCTTTACACTCTGCAGTAATATGAGAACTGGGGCTCATATGTTAAAATAAATGGTAAGTAAATTTAAAACAAATAAAGGAAATATCCTACAGTACAGTCTGCCTGTGGAATTCATTGCTGTCGAGCATTAGACTTGAGGATGGATCTGAAACCAGGTGAGAAAATTTAACATTTTCAGGACAAGATCAAAATCCTGCACTTACAGGTATACACATGCTGTCTTTAGTAGCCCTGTCCAAGCCAGGGCTGATGGAGCTGCATCAGATGCTTTCAGACAGTTATGCAGCACTTCCTGAAGATCACAGAATCATAAAATCACAGCATGGTTTAGATTAGAAGGGACCTTTAAAGGTTATCTAGTCCAACTCCCCCTGCAATGAGTAGGGACATCACATCTTCAACTAGATCAGGTTGCTCAAAGCCCTTTCCAACCTGACCTTGAATGTTTCCAGAGTTGGTGTGTCTACCACCTGTGATGCATGGATTAGGTTCAAGCCAGCTCTCCCAGTCAGGTTCTCCCAGTTAGACTGGGTAGAATTTACTACAGATACTTTTTTACTACTATATAAGTTCATTGGATTTAGTGGGGTTATAGGAGACATAAAATTTGAGGAAGATGGAGTCAGGAAAAGTTCTGTATGTTTTATAGCAGTGTCGTGGTTTGGGCCGGGCTGGCCACTGACGAGCGACAGATGCACTCCCCCACCTCTCTCTCCAAGGAGAGGAGGAAGAGAGATAAAGAGATTTATGAGTTTAGAAGGAACTAAACTACTTTAATGAAAATATTAATAATAAAATAAAAAGGAAATAATGAAATAGATACAATATATAAAAAAACATATCAAGCTCCCAGGATGACAATCACATCACCAGCAGGTGCTGGGGAAGTCCCAGACTGGACTCAGAGACGGACGGGAACTGGATTCCGGATCTGGAGTCAGGAACACATGGAGTGGGATCAAAGGCAAATGAACAGACAGGGTCCTCCTTGGATGTCAGCCATTGAAGAAAGAGGGCTGACCCTTTGATCCCTCAGCTTTTATACTGAGCATGGGGCAGATGACTCCGTTGGTCAGTTTTGAGTCACCTGTCCTGTCTGCTCCTCCCCACAGGTGGGACCCTTCTACGCTTTTCTGCTTCCGACCCTCCAACAGGGTAAATAACAAAATTAGCTGACCTTGGTTGTTATAGCAATAAGTGTAAGCAAGAGCCTCTCTGCATACTGGTCCTTGGTATGAAGTAGAAACGTTGGTCTTATCACTCTGAGAATGAACAAGTTTTGCACAATATGCTGTTGATTTCAGAAAGTTCAGTTAGTTAGAAGAGGCTTAGCTAAAAAGTAAAATTACTGAACTGAAAATTGGTTCTGTTTTACCTCAAACCAGGACAAGCAGAAGATAGTGAACAAACTGCCCAGTATACCTTCCATTGACTGGACAACTGGGTTGTATTTAGACACTATTTCTTTGCCCCAAATGTGCTGAATTCCATCTCTCTTCTCCCAGAGACTTTTTGTTTATCAATGGCTTTCCATTTTCTGATTCACTATGTGATCTCAGAGGCACAGTACCATTTCTAATTCCATTGCCTTCTGACCCAGACACTGCTTTCTCTCCTTAGTGATGGAGTTCATTTATAATCCTTTCTCCTCAGGTGATCATAGCTGACTACCTGAAACCAGCAAGTCACTTGTGAGAACGTCACAAAACATTGAATTTGTAAAAGCAACTGTGTTGCTTCACTTCTGTAGCACAGCTGGTTGATTACCCTCTGCATCCAAAAATGTATTGGCTGCACTACCACCTGGATGTCCCTGTCAAGACTGATTGCGTGCTGTATTAGGCACTGACCATGTACAGATAGATACTGTTTGTCCTGAAGAATGGTCAATCTGAGCAGGGAACATGGAAGAAAGAGAGGTGGAAGTGACAAACTCAGCTCATGCAGTGCACAACCATCAGGTGGGCAAACTCACCCCTGTTCACTTAAATCTCACAATCAATGCTCCAGTAACAGGAAAATCCATGTTTTACCCCTTTACTCCCCTTCTTCCTCTACTCCCCTTTTTCGGTCACACAGAACTGGAACTTTCTTCTCATCTTGGGTCATGCTTTAGGATGACAGGAGAGGCAGATACTCTACATCCCCTTTTGTGAACAAGCTGATGGTCTATGGGAGACAAGCCACTGAGCTGGGCTGGGGTTGTCAGCGTAATGAATGGGGAGCAGGAGTCTATGGGATGGCATGATTAAATATATCTGGCTCTGCAATCACCCTCCAACAACCAGCACTGTAAAATATGCCACCATTTGATTCACCATTTATAAAGCATTTTAAAAATAAGTTTAATCTGGAAAAAGATGTGAAAAAATTTCACAATTAGCATCTTCATTTCACCAATAATTATGTTGACTTTACATGGGTTTCTCTGTGTTGGGGTAACAAAATGACTCTGTTATATGCATTAAAAAATATTGGTTCACTTCCAACACAATACTCTCTTTTAAGCATCCTCACAGTAAAAGTGTGACTTTTTCCTGTGTCTGAAAGTCTTGATTTCCTACTTGTCATTCATTAGACTTCTGAAAGATGGTGTCTTATTTGACCTTAAATCCTTGGAAAACTCTCTACATACTTCTTTCTTGGCTCATTTTGCTTCACTCTTGAAGCAAATCCATTAGACTCAAAGAATTACTCATTTTGATCGCTTCCATAAAGTGAGTTTCTGGCAGCAATTAGTTCTTGCACACAGTTACTTTTTCACACTGACAAATGAAAAAAACTTTGGCAAAATTTGATATATTTTAAACACTGTGCTTCATGTTTCTTCTATAGATTGAACTTGAAAAACACAAGCATTTGTAATAGGGGATCCAAGTGTGGGAGAATGGCTAGCTGAGAAGGGTCACGTAGACATGATCCAGCTGGCCGAGCAAAAGCTTGAGAAACATCGGATTCAGCCCCCGTAACTACTGGGCTGGTAAAGACACCTCGTCCTTGACTATAATTGTTGTAAGATAACAGAGAGGTTGCAGCTGCTCAGGCATGGGAAAAGAGGATGAAAGTAACTGTAAAGAAGGAACCAAGGGTGGAGTTGATCTTTCTAAGAACTAACCAATCATGAGCTTAACTTTTGTAATATGTATGAGCTAATTATGTTAGAACATAAAAGACCACTGTGTGAATCAATAAACGAAGCTTGCTGATCACTCATATTGAGTGGCCCTGTCTTCCCTCCGTCGCGACAAATGGCGCCCGAAACAGGGACCCTACAGAGGGCTGAACCTGCGAGCCACGGTCAACGGAGTCTCAGTGCTGGTCCTGTAAGCAGCGCAGGAGGCGAAAGGGATTAAAGGAAAAGGTCCCCGCGCCCGAGAGCGAAAGGGATTAAAGGAAAAGGTCCCCGCGCCCTGGAGCACCTATAGAGAGTGTCCTGCCGGCTACGCGCCGCCGAAGTCTGGAAGGCTGCAACAGCGCGCTGACGAAGGTATGAATAGACAAGCGGCGTATGATTTGCTCAAATGCTTTTTAGAAAAGCGGAGCATTTAGGGTATAGATAACGAAGGTATGAATAGACAAGCGGCGTACGATTTGCTCAAATGCTTTTTAGAAAAGCGGAGCGTTCAGGGTATAGATTGTAAAAGGGAGTTGCCTGGGTTATCAGCGTATGGAGTAGCGAGAGGTTGCTTTGATAATCCAGATACGGTTTTTGAACACGAGGAATGGCGTAAATATGAGGATAAATTGTTTGACGAAGTTATATGCGATAATAAATCAGCCAAAAAGTTGATAAAGCCATGGCGGGCAGTCGCTAACGCCCCGTTGCAACACCGAGCTAAAAAAAAAAAAAAAAAAAAAAAAAAAAAAAAAAAAAAAGAGAGTCCCTTCATATATGGGTATTAAGCAAGGAAGAGAGGAATCATTTGGCCTATTTATAGATCGAGTAGCAGACGCCATACAGGCGGCCGGGGTGCCCGATTATCTCAGAGGCACTATACTAAAGCAGTGTGCTATACAAAATAGTAATCCGGCCACACGCAACATCTTGGCTACATTGCCAGGGACATGGACTATCGAGGAAGGACTAGAAAGGATGGCTCAGGTACCGGTAGGGCCACAGGCAATGTTAGTTGAGGCAGTAAAGGAACTAGGGAATAGTTTAAAGGAACACGCGCAGGCTACGCAGAGTCAAGTTCTTGCAGCCCTTGCTCCTTTGCAAGCCTCCGTTCAACGATTAAATGCTACTGGATCACCTCGCCCACGATGCTACCGTTGCGGCGCTGCTGGACACATCAGACGGAACTGCGACGCCGGCTCAGTATGGTGCAGAAACTGCCAGTCGGACAACCACAATGAGACTGCATGTCGCGCTTCCAAACCGGGAAACGGACGATTCAGCGGGAAGAGCCGCCCCGCGCCGACACAAAAAGCGGCTGCATATCCGGCAGCACTCAATCCCTTCAGCTCAGACCAGCCACAAGCGGAAGCCTCGGCTTGGACCTGGCAACAGCAGTAGATTGTACCCTGTTGGACTCAAAGCCTGTCCGGATTACCACTAGCACTCAAGGACCAATCTGTATCAATGGACAAGCTGTCGGAGCACTACTTATAGGCCGTTCATCGGCCACCATGCTGGGACTTAATGTGTTGGTGGGACTGATTGATAAAGATTACCACGACACTGGCGCTGACATCTCCATAATCAGCACGCATAAGTGGCCGGCTCAATGGCCGACCTACGCGAGCAACGCCACGGTCGCAGGAGTAGGAGGATTGACCCTTGCTCGCAAATCACCCCTTCTACGATGGACCATAGGGGACAAGGTACCATCTGGGTTCCCAGCCGTTGGGTAAGGCCCGCCATCGACCACCCTGAAGTCGCCGCTGAAGGTGACCCGACTAATCACCGTAAACCAACGGACTGAGACCGCTGCGCCTGAGTGTGAACCACGAGGTCGCAAAGACAGAAATTAATTGTATAGTCTGTGGGGTCTGTAACCCCTAGGTATTATGTGCATGCTATTTGCTTAGAAGTTGAAACAGAGAAAATGGTTAATTTAGGTATAGAAAGCTTTATAGTAGTTGCCTTAGTTGTAAGCATAAGAGCCATCCCATATAGCGAGATGTTTGACCCACGAGAAAATGTGTGGATAACTTTAGCTCGGTCACTCAACACGACCAGCTTTTGTGCAAGCCTAGCAACACCCCGCTCCCCATTTACTACGTGCCTTATAGGGGTGCTCTTGGAGACTGGTTGGGTCTGTCCGGATGGCTGAGAAACCTTTTACAGACAGGATTGCTAGTCTTAATCATTGTACTAATAGCATTGCTTTGTGTGAGTTGTATGTTGTCTTGTATGAAAACCCTTGTGTTACGGATGTTTAACCAAGCCTATGTCATTCAAAATAAAAACGGGGGAATTGTGGGAGAATGGCTAGCTGAGAAGGGTCACGTAGACATGATCCAGCTGGCCGAGCAAAAGCTTGAGAAACATCGGATTCAGCCCCCGTAACTACTGGGCTGGTAAAGACACCTCGTCCTTGACTATAATTGTTGTAAGATAACAGAGAGGTTGCAGCTGCTCAGGCATGGGAAAAGAGGATGAAAGTAACTGTAAAGAAGGAACCAAGGGTGGAGTTGATCTTTCTAAGAACTAACCAATCATGAGCTTAACTTTTGTAATATGTATGAGCTAATTATGTTAGAACATAAAAGACCACTGTGTGAATCAATAAACGAAGCTTGCTGATCACTCATATTGAGTGGCCCTGTCTTCCCTCCGTCGCGACATCCAAGGTCTTTGACTTAGAGATTAGCACTTTCTTTTTTTAGAGATAATGATAAAATAATTAATTCACTATTTGCTCTGAAAAGCTGTTATCTAGGGACTGACTGATCTGACAGATATTCTGGTTTAAAGTTAGACTTTTTTTAAAGAAAGGTCACGCAATCTACTTTGGGTTTGGCATGTTGGTATATACATACATAACACAAATGTAGAGTAGTTTCACAGAAGCTAGACTGAGTTTAGACTGAGACACCTGATAAATTATGTACTATAAAACCAGGCAGCAAAAACCAGAAAGACCAAAGATTGGACCAAACTTAACATCTGAACAAGACTTATGATCCAGGGTCAAACCAAAGTCCAGGAAACAAGAAAGTCAAGAGGGATCCAAACCCATGCAGTATAGCCAGTCAGGCATCAGAGGAGGGACAAAGTTCATCCTACGGGGAAAGATGGGTAACAGGGTCTATTTGCAGAAGGCAGAGCTCCAAGTTCGCTTACCAGGATAGACACCAAAGCCCAGTTCGCTCCTGCTCCCCATAGTAAATGTTAGAGCAACAGTCCTCTCAACTCCAGTGTACCCAGGATGGTAAAGCAGGATGGAGAAGCATGAATTAGGGACAATATAGATAAGATCACCTTTGGAAACAGGCAATTTAAGAAGCAATGTTGCCATTGATATTGTTGGTTGAGTGAATTGCACAGTCAAATCTCCATCAGTGGACAAATGTCCAGTCTCAGGAGTGGATTGAGATCTCTACCTGCTTATAGCCTAAAAGTTCAGGTTTTGTGTTGGATAAACACCTAAATGCAGTGATATTTTCCCAAACAAACAGTTTTTTCCAGTTTGAAAATTTAGGCAAGACATCTGGGCTCATATTTCCAACTTCTGTTCAGGTCCCAAATCCCACACAATCTGCTGTCCTCGAGGCATCACAGACCTTTTGTTTCCCATTGCACCTGAGAAGGCAAAAGGTGCAAAAGTAAAAATTAATTGTTTGCTAGAGGAGGGGAACAAGCCAAAATTTTTTGCCATTCCAGAAGCCTGCATTTAATTTGCATCTTACTAAAAGTCTCTGGCAATGGCTGCAAAAAGAGTATTTTGTCCATAAAAATATACACCCCTTTAATTATAATAATGTATACTATAAAAATACTAAACTATTACAGCAGCCAACAAGAAAAAATGAGGCATGCAGGAGGGTAGTCAATAATACGGGGTCAAAATAAAAATAATTTTATATCTTTCCTCATCTGATCTACATTTCTAACTTATCTTGGAGTTTTCTTATGAATTAAAACTATGTTAAGAAACAGCAGGCTACTTTAAGATATGAAAACAAACATGAACTGAAAACCATATCTTTTCGAGCAACTGGTTTTCATTAATTGTTCCCTTCTTTAAGTTTCTAAGCAAGGAGTGAAAAAATATATATCTAGGCAGAAAGTCAAAATGCCTTTAATATGTGGGATGTATTTTTTTTTTTTAATTTATTGCAAGCTAACTCCAGGAGGTAATTACAGCCAGTTTTTTGTATTAGTTTTGACATTGAGCCTAACATTTAAACTGAGTCCCATGAAGGATTTGCCATCTGCAAAGCATAGTCAAAATGATGGTCTTTTCCTGCAGTAGGTTATGATGCTGGAAGCCCTGTGAGAAAAAAAATTCTAAGGGAGTTTGCTGTTCAGCTGGACTGAGAATGAGCTAGGACTCAGACCACAGGGCAACAGTGCTGTCCTGGAATTAGGGCAGGTGGATAGAGGGAAACATTGGTGGGTTAAATGTTTCCACGTGGCTGTGAACTAATTCAAGAAACAACAACATTGACTCTGATCTTGAGTGTCTGTGTGTTCAGATGTGCAGGTTGATACAGCCCAGATTAGACATTCAATAGCACAGTCTCCTCTCCAAAAAAAAAAAAATACATTCCCCAGATCTGTTCAGTTGAAGCCGTAAAAGAGTTCCTTTCATTAAGCTGTAAAATGCGTATATTTATGATTAAACAATGGTGATGGGTAAACAAATCTTGAGAAGGAAAGTATTGTAAGAACTGTGTTGTAAATATTGATTGCTTTTCCAGATTCAGAAACTCTCTTACTCTTAGGAATACCACTAAGTCAAAAACACCTTACCCAGAGGATCATCTTTCTTCTTAAAAAAATCCCATTTATAACTTACTTTTCTAAGTTCCATTTATATCAAGATTGCATTTGGGAATGTGATTACACAGGAGACCAGGCTTCTAAAAGGTTGAGAAAAGCCACAGTTCATTGTAGTCCCTTTCCATTGCCTATTGGAGCAAGCATCTTCGAGGGAAGCAGTTACGTTCCCCTCAACAGGGCACTTGGAGAATTTGTTGCAAAAGAATTTGGTCCATTGTAGTCAGCAGGAAAGCTAGCTGTTCTGCTCCCCTCTGGCAACCCAGCAGGAAAAAAGAGGCAAAAATGTTGGTGGTTGTTCAAATCTGTGTAGAATGAAATATAGGTTACCATTCACAACCCGTCTGCCCGCTGACAACCTCACCATCACCTCTTGCAAGGACGCTCATAAAATGTGGGATGAGCTGTAGCAGCTCAAGAGCATGGGATGGGTACATGTGCACACAGAGGATGAATCTTATGCCCTATGTCAGGTGGTGAAATGTGTCCCTCCTGCTTTGAAATACTATTTTTTCTTCATTGGCTATAGGTAGAGACATGCTCAAATATCTACAAGGAGAGGAATGAGTTCCACCCTTACTGTTCTCTCCTACACTTCCTTCTCTCTGCCCTTAATGTTGCCACAAGCTTCAGCATACAATGTGGACTAGATTACCTGTCATTATTTTTAAGACTGAACTTGATTGCAACTTATTCCATGGAATTTTTCTCTAATGATATGAAGCATGAATGTATCTGTACTTCATCTGCTCATAGATCACTGCTCTGTCTATTTCTTCCTAACCTGACAGATCTCTGCCTGTGTGAGGGAACTTAGCTGAGACAAAGCAAGAAGATACAACCAAAATGGTCTTCACCTCACATTGGTGAGGGAAAGCCAAGTTGGCAGCCAGTTTCATGCTTCTGCTTCTCCATACTCATCTCTTGAACATTTACATCCAAGTATGTTGGCCTCTCTCTCTCTGACCTGTATCCTCATGCAGATTTGGGGTCTGATCTGTGCTGTGGCCACAGAGCAGGCAAGAAACAATGAAGTGCTGCTGCAATGGAAAGTGACATCTCATCAAGGATAATCTCAAAGGAGTCCTGCTATATTCTTGTCCTATGCCCTCAACACGGTGCAGCATACAGCCTTATACAGAGAGGGGCAGATCAACAGCTCTGGGTGCCAGGAAAATCTTAGCAGTAGTATGGCCCTTTTAAATACAAGCAGTTTGCAGCATTTTCAGCTTCTCATATAACACACAGGAAATTTTCTGGAAACGTCATCAGAACAAAACACTGTGCTCAACGAGGCTTGATCTTCAATCATAGGTCATCCAGGTGAGGCTTTTAAATTATGATTAACTATTACAAATAAATAATTCAGTGAATTCAGGAGCTCTCTGCACTGTAGCACTGAATGCATTAGATTCCTATAGTCTTAGGAGATAAAGGGGAGGGGAAAGAAATCTATATTCAGTTTCCTGAGAAAAATGTTCCTCTTCATAACCATCTATAAAAGATTATTGTCTTAATTTTATTTAATTGTTCCATATGAAGTAATTAAAAGAGAATAATCAGCCAGTTCAGAGATGATAAATGTTTCAAGCGCGAACACAAAGGAGACTAATAAAGGCAACACCAGTCCATATCATCATTATTAGGATCCCTACATCTTTAATTTTTCTTCTATTTTTATTGTTTGCTGAAAAGTGATTGGTTTTTTCTCTTCTCAAGAAGCTCTATTGCAACTCTGTCACTTCTTGAGACTTCACAGTATGTGCCAGGCTAGCACTCAATGCTCTGAACATAAGTAATTACTGTCTGTTAAGGAGGACTGTGGAGAAGCTGAGTCAGGACACTAATCCACTAAAACCTCTACCGGGTTCACAAGCACTGCTTAGGAACACACCGTTCACTGTGTTAACAGTAACTTTGAAAACCTACTTGCAAGCAGGTAGATTTGGCCTTTTATCATCAGTACATGTGTTGCCAACACACTGGCCTTGCATTAAACTCTTACTAATACTGCCCAACTATGCCTATTGCCATATTAAAGCATTCAAATGCAGGAAATGAAACAAGGCTGAAAGCATCAACTTTGCCATATTGCCCTTACATCTTGCAGTATAGTTGTCAGGGAAGGCAGGAAACATAAGATTTACTGGCATTTGAATACATCTTTCCATTTCTTATTAGCAGTACACATAATCTACAAGGTTGGCTGGAATTTTTTTAAGCATCACCAAGGAAGTCTGCAGAATATTTAAAATTTGGGTAGCTTCCTAAGGGAAAGATGCATACTGTGCTTGGGTAGTACATCGTAGATGCAAAAGTCCTGGTCTGGGATTCAGGGAAGCCAAGTTCTGGCAGGATTTGACATAGAATCATAGAATGTGGAATGATTTTGGGTGAGCTGCTCTCCACACTGCAAATACATTTCTTCATTGGCAAATACTAAGGAATAATAACATTGAAAATTAATATCTAATGATTGATATCATTATGTAGGAGATCAGATCTTGTTATTTGTGAATATACTGAAGGACTGAATCAAATTTTTAGTTTGCAAGTTGTCATAACATCCAATAAAGGGAGACAGTGTTATAATTATCCAGCAAATAGATTATTAAAATTGAATCTGAATATAATTTTTTAAAAATAATCAATAATTTTGGATGCCAAAGGGGAGCCATTCAGAAAAGCTGATGTTTTCCAAAAGTGGTCCCTACTATATGAGAACCCAGATGCCCAAAATCCAGTTCTTTCACAATAATTCTTGGTCTATACTGCCTCATGCAGGTCCTTCAACACTAAGTGAGCATACAATTCATTTTTAAATCAATGGGCCCCTTATATTTCAAGGCAGTTGCACAGGATTCATATATGTTCCTTCCCAACTGCACTTTCTGAAAATTCATCTTCCACCTCAAAACCCCATTTCATTCCATTTCCCTGTCATTCTACCTCATGTTTGCTTAGTAACTACAGGACACAATTTTCCAGTGATCAAATCAAACTGCACTAATACGTGCCTGTGTGCAGCTCATTGTGAAAGAGCCTTCTTTCCACCCTTTGGGAGCTCATTATTATATACACAATCTTTGTATTTTTATTAGTCAGCCTTATGATTTGTGGGATAAGGGGGACTGGCAATATTGTTTCACATATATCAAAGGCTGAAACGCAGTTTAACTAGAGCCAGCAGGTTACATACAAGCCCCAAAACACTTGTTATAGGTGTGACTCACCCAAACCAAACTAGGCAGAAATTATTCCAACTCTCTGCAGCAGTCAGATCAGCAGCTGTAAATTGGGAATTACTAGTTTTTTTAAAAGTACATTTCTAAAATATCATTAATGCAAGATCTGGGTCTAGCAGACTTCTTTTTTGGCTCTGCCTTATTGAGAGAAATGAGGCATGCTTTGTGGCTTATATAGTCCCTCCACAAATTTCAATCATTTATTCTCCTTCTAGGACTAGTCTGTCCATAAAAAGTCTTCCAATTTTCAAAATTGTCTTCTGAACTATTTTCAGAATATAGGAGGAAAAAGGAAAGAGGAAATGCTCTGTATGCAATTAACAAGGAAGGGAGGGAAAAGGAAGAGATTTTTTTCCTGAGGAAGCCAGTCTTCTAAGCCCTGTTAAGCACAATAATTATAAACATTTTTATTGGTCTCTCTTTCTGCATTTTCTATTATTTGCTTACTGAGCATCACAGAAAAAAATCCCCCTCTTTATTCAAAGGGCAACTCACATGTAGTCTTCCTCAAAGTCTATTCCAAGGGAACCCAATTTTAAGAAAATGTGTTGTTAAGTTTTCCATAATTACCAGTGAGGTCATTTTTTTCTCTACTTTGGATAATTTATGGGGAGCAGAGACATTTGATTTAATGTTTTTGCCATCCAGTGAATCAATACTGGGCTGTACTGAAGCAAAGCTCCCACTGAGTTCATTGCAAGCAGATTCTGCAGACTGTGCTTCCCCATACTGTGTCTATACAGGCCACGATCTAAACCCACCACAGTCAGTGGTAGTCAAAATGGGTTTGAAACAACCCCATTAATGCACAGGCACATGTCCAAATGGTCTTAACAGAAATGGTGCTGGAATTTCTTTGAGGAAAGATAATGTTGCTCGGCTGAAGCCCACAGTCTGCAATGGTTCTGAGAAATGTTGACTGAAAGCAGGAACAGGACCACTGAGCCTACCCAGAGCTTGGTGGGGAATGAGACTGCTGTTCTGTAGCATTTTTTCACAACTAAAAAAATGTTTTCTTTCACAATTTCTGTAAAAAAAAATAGTAGTTTCAGAGAAACCCAGGTGAATTTTCATAAATCTCCATCAACAGACCCACCCCTTGGGGTACAAGACCCTACGTAATATCTGAGTCCCTGTTTCATCTGAATCAAAATCATCTGATTCTCATTTTGACTAGAAAAAAATATTTTGGCCCTGATAAAACTTTTCTGACAGAAGTTTAACCGAAGCAAGCACATTCCAGCTGAGAAAATGTTCCCAATTTTCCACAGAATGGCTACTCTGTCAAACACTCCCAACCACCTCTCCATCTCAAAACCAGACAGAGGAGCCAACAGAACCCCACTTCTATGGCTGCTTTGTTAAAAAACTTATGTGAGCCTCTTAACGCATTTGTACTTTCAGTGGGTTCCTAATGGAGGATCAAGATGGCTTTGCAGTTTCAATGTGCTAGTGAAGGATGGGAGAGCCTGGACTGGCCCTGGCTACCGGGAAGGACAATACTCCTTCCCCGCCATCTCACCACAGTAATTCTGCGCATGGGAGGAAGGCAGCCAATAATATCTATAATATAATATATATATATATATATATATATATATAAAATATATATATTAATATATATTAATATATATCTATAATATAATATATAATATCTACCTGGACTTATGCAAAGCATTTGACACTGTCCCACATGACATCCTGGTCTCAAAATTCAAAAGGCATGGATTTGATGGATGGACCACTTCGTGGATAAGGAACTGGCTGGATGGCCGCACTCAAAGGGTTGCGGTCAACGTCTCAATGTCCAAGTGAAAACCAGTGACGAGTGATGTTCCTCAGGGGTCAGTACTGGGACCAGTGCTGTTTAACACCAAGCTGGACACGCTGGAGGGAAGGGATGCCATCCAGAGGGACCTGGACAGGCTTGAGAGGTGGGCCCATGCAAACCTCATGAAGTTCAACCAGGCCAAGTGCAAGGTCCTGCACCTGGGACATGGCAATCCCAGACACAAATACAGGTTGGGCAGAGAATGGCTGGAGAGCAGCCCCGAGGAGAAGGACTTGGGAGTGCTCGTGGATGAGAAGCTCAACATGAGCCAGCAGTGTGAGCTTGCCACCCAGAAAGCCAACTGCATCCTGAGCTGCATCAAGAGAAGTGTGGCCAGCAGGTCGAGGGAGGTGATTCTGCCCCTCTACTTTGCGCTCGTGAGACCCCACCTGGAGTGCTGTGTCCAGCTTTGGAGTCCTTAACAAGGGAAGGACGTGGACCTGTTGGAACGGGTCCAGCGGAGGGCCACGAAGATGATCTGAGGGCTGGAGCACCTCTCCTCTGAAGACAGGCTGAGAGAGCTGGGGTTGTTCAGCCTGGAGAAGAGAAGGCTCCGGGGAGACCTCATAGCAGCCTTCCAGTACCTGAAGGAGGCCTACAGGAGAGATGGAGAGGGAATCTTTATGAGGGCATGTAGTGATAGGACGAGGGGTAATGGTTTTAAATTGAAAGAGGAAAGATTTAGATTAGACCTCAGGAAAAATTCTTTACTGTGAGGTTGGTGAGGCACTGGAAGAGGTTGCCCAGAGAAGCTGTGGATGCCCCATCCCTGGAGGTGTTCAAGACCAGGCTGGATGGGGCTTTGAGCAACCTGTTCTAGTGGGAGGTATCCTTGCCCGTGGCAGGGGGGTTGGAACTCGATGATCTATAAGGTCCCTTCCAACTCTAACCATTCTATGATTCTATGATTTATCAAGGTCAATTATTGCAATATTTTCTCTGCTACTTCAAAAGGTAAAAAGGTGGATATTCACATGTATGGATTTTATGGTTCTCAAAGAATGGCCAAAATGACCACACTTGTGTATAAAAATCCCCCAAAGAAACACAGTATCCAAACAGAAGGAGAAAATAAATGCTAAATACATCAAAATAACTATTTGACTCTGTTACTTCCCCTTTGAAAACCTTATTTTATTTTCTCCCTGTTTTTTCATAAGATAAAGTCTCTCCTGGGGTCTTTTTGCTCTGAATTGTGGTAGTGTGTAGGAAGGAGAAAAAGGGTTTTCCAAAGCTTCTGACAGCCTTCCTCAGAGCTGCTGGTCCGAGTGGCGGTGACTGGCTGTACCAGTCCCTGAATGAGTGCCAAAAGAACCAAAGCAGAGGACTGTGGGTCTTGCCAGTCATACTTCATGCTATTGCCCTTGCAAGCCCACGTTCCTGGAATGTGGATGAAAATTTTAAGGACCAGGCTGCAATCCTGTTGCAATAGTTCTAAAAGGCTGTGCCTGAGATTGCTGATCCCTGATCTTAACAAATAAGGACCACCCTAAAAACATGCACAGCAGTTTTCTCATTTGGCTTTTTTTAAAGACATCCAAAAGTGAATTTTGTATTTCTTATAGTCTATGGGACCTTAGCAGCTCTAATCAGCCAATACTTCTCCCTGCCACAAAAATCATCTTTGCTAAACTGTGATTCTTGCCACTGTTGGGCTCCTCTGTAGATGCTGGAAGTCATGCTACACGGTGTGACGGCTTTAGCTCAACCACAGATGATTTGGTTTAATGCAAGAATTGCTGGGTGACATTTTATGCCTCGCGTTATGCAGGAGGTCAGGCTAGATGATCATAATGGCTTTAAAATTCATTAATCTGTGAAAGAATTAAATAGAAGTCCCAACATTTGTTCAACGTGACAAGTAAATTTGATTCAAACAAAGGTCTTTAAAGCTGAAATGTAAACAACAAGCTGCCAACTACAAAGTTTGAAAGGTCACACTAGCAAAATTTACCACTGAATGAGATTGACTTTAGCTAAATTGTTCTTCTTTTCCTCAACATTTCAAGGCATTTCCCTTTAAAATTAAAAAAAAAAGAAAATATTTCCATTTGAAAGAAACTTGCCTTTTAAAAATTGAATTACATTAAAATAATAGATTAAGATGGTCAAATATTTCATATTTATCTAAGAGAATTTTTTTGACTGAACCAGAGAGAGAGATATTTTTTCACTTTGAAGATTTTTTGTAAGATTCCAAAATTTTGTCTCTGTTTTGGATTTTTTTTTTTCAATAATGTAAAAATATTCATGGGATAAGGAAATCACTTCCTTTTGAGCACTACCAATCGTCCAAACTCTGTCTTGTGATTTGAAATTTCAAAGCATCCATGCTGTTTGATGTATATTGAGCTCCAGACATAGAGAAATCAATCTGTATAGCTCTTCCTACCTTGGTAACTGCAGTCAATGTACTGTAAAGTCTTTGTTAAATATTTAATAATTAGCTGTGGTTTAATAATGTATGTCTGAAGAAATGCTGAAGGCTGTGAGTAGATGAAAGAATGCTGTGTCCTGAAACAAATGCCTTGAGATAATATAGAATGTGCTGTAATGATTTCCTCACTCAGCAAATTGAGTGACACTGCCACTTAGGGGGAAATAGGCAATTGTGTCTAGCAGACATTTGCTTTTGTAACCTCCTGTTTCCCAGGGAGAATCCATTTAGACATCTGAGCAAAACCCTGTATGATAATCCCAGGCCCAGAAATACTTCAGTGGAAAGAGTTTCCTTTAGACTGCTCATGTTTCCACTGAATAAAAGCATCTTTTGTTCTGTCCAGTAACAAAACGAAGCAAGGGTTGTGTTCAGGCATGTCTGCTGCTCTTGACATACAGACCATCCCATTAACATACAAAAGTGAGCCTTGTAGACTATGGAGGTTCAGATAGACCCTATAGACTCTTTAGCCCAGTATGTGGTTTTTTTCCAGCTCTAGAAGTAGTTTAGACCCCTTACTTGTTTAAAACAGTGTCATTCGTGATGGTGAAGACCTCTTTGCACAACAGCATCTGTTAACTTTACTTCACTGGGCGTGTTTTAAAGACAGAGCTTGGATTCTGCTCCTGACTAAGGGTACAAGCTCAAAACGAGAGGAGTCAGAATATGTGGGGGGTCTAACACCATGACTGCTATAGCTTTATGAAAAACTTTTCTCTGTGCCTGATGCTGTTATGTGTAAAGCAAAGCTAGCAGCTCCTCACTGTCCAAAAGGGAGTAAGTATGTAGCTGACCTCTTTGACGTTTATAAAATACTGTGTGAGTCTGACATGAAAGACCTTAAGGGGATGCAAGAGACGATAAATAAATAAATGAATAAAATCAGCTGAAACAAAGACAGCATGGGGAGTTTCCTCTACAAGTCAGCTCTGTGCTAGGTGTGATTTGTATAGAGCCTTGGCATGAGTGAGGGCATCAGAAAAGAAAACAAGGAAAAGGCAATTGCAGGTGTCTAGGTGTTGGAGGCTCTGGTTTTGTTACAGGACTGAAATGCCTGCACTGAGCACAGAACATCCTTTTGCTCAGTTGCATCAAACGTTCAAAAGAAGTCGGTCCCTTCCCCAAAGAGCTTTCAGTCTTCACAGGCTGACTCTTCTTCATAAAATTCCAGAGCCTTTGTAATTTCTAGAGACTAGAGAGTGAAAGGTATTTTTATTTACTACTTTGCACTGCAACGGATCTGGCTCCCCTTGCAGGAGTACTCTGAAAGGTGAAGGTGCCTTTCTTTCATCAGAAAATGTCTTTACAGGCCACAGAGCATTTATCAACAGCAGAGGACACACTGTTTTTTCTCAAAAGAGTGTGCTGTGCAGGGGTAGAGAAGATACACAGCACTGTTCACTGCTTAGGAGATTCTGCAGTGCTCTTCCCCTACTGATTTATTAGATGAACTGTACAGTCTTTGCTTCAGTATAGAAGGACAAATTTCTTTGGCTTCACTTTCCGAGTATTACCCTGCTATTGCTTGATTAATTTATTTACAAGGGATAACAAGTTGATGCTTCAAATGGTTATTTTGAAAAGAGGCATAGGCATTTTTGACCTTGGAAGAATAATTTTTGCATATGATGGAGTTCATTTTGTATAAGTAGATTTATTCTAACTTCATACTGAGCAGCAAATATCTTCAAAATAGATCTGCTTTTTTTACTATCTAGTATAATGTGAATAATCTCCCTTAATTCTGTGGGACAAAGATCCTGCTCCAACCTCCAGTGCAGTAAGGGAATGGTGCCCCTTATCTCCACAGCGTGACCTTCTGGATGCAGCAAGGAGGTCTACAACTTTGCAAACCCCATAGCCTGCTCACAAAAATGTTACAGACAGTAACAGAACAGGCTCCTCCAGCTTAGGTCCATAGAGGAATATTTGGAAGAGTAACAAAGCCAAAGGCACTTTTAACCTTCCCTTGGAAGTAAAGTCCAGTGGAACTGCTTGCCAGTGGAGGGCATCAGAATATGAGCCCGTGTGTCTAATGAGCATGCAGCTCCAAAAAGACATCTCCAAATGAACCAGTAAAAAAACAGCTGGAATTGTACACACATTCATACTCATATAGGAAATAAAGAAAAACTGTACCAATAGATATAAAAGAGTAAACTTGTAAAATATGTATATGACAAACATAAGAAGGTATATATGCATACACAAATAGAAATTAAAAGGTATGCATCATATAAATATTGTGCATCTATAGAATTGTTATCTAGTGCAATTTGTCTATAACAAACAGAGAAAATGTATATCTAAATATATTATAGCATTTTTTAATGGCTGTTCAAAAACTGATCATATTTACACAGGCACAGATACAGAAAAGTCACTTCACATTTCCATTTACACCTATGCAGCTGGGTTCCAAATCCAGCTCAGGGTACACGAGCCCTCCTGTCCCTCGACCTCTCTAAACCCCTCCTACCCTTGCTGGTGTGTAACTTCCATTAACATTAATTGCAGCCACAGACACCAGGGTAGAGCACATCTCTAAAAAAGCATCAGCACATAGGGTGAACACATCACTCCTATTTACAATCTTTACAGCAACTCTCTGTAAAATTCTCTATTGCTTTCAAGGTTTTACTGCTTATTTTTAAGGCATTCAGCGACTGTGGCCCAATATATCTGACAGATCTTTTGTCACTGTGTGTTCCTGAGGGTCAGAATCAGCAGGGTTATTAAGTCTGTCCAAGGAACAGTCTTAAACCTTTTTGGAGCTAAGGTTTTCCAGCAACAATATGGCGTTACTGGAAGAGTTGTGTCAGAGTTGTTTCTGAACTGCTCGCTCTTTCATGGTGTGTAAGAATAAAGCAAGGTAAATGTCTTTTGGTAGGTTTTATCCTGGTTATACTCAAGTATCCTGTGAGTTCAGGCTGAAATACAATTGAAAGATGCATCATTGAGGTACTGTCAAAATTATAGATGCTGAAAACTCATAAAGTTATTCAAGGCCAGTAATCTATTGGTTGGTCAAATATTATTCCTTTCACTGCATTTCCTAGTGCTTTATCCAACCAAACTTGAAGATGGACTAAGAAATGTTACCCACCTTTATGCCCATAAGCAAAAACTGCATCCCAGGATGCACTTCTTATCCCTATGAAATTTACCCCTATTTATCAATTGCTCATTTCCATCCATTAAGGAATATCATTCAAACTTTTCAGACTTGCATTCAGTAGAATAGTAATAACCGACCCCGAGTGAAAAATGTATTGGAAATAAATTTAACCTTTCTGTTTAGAGAGACAAATTCACTGAGACCTGAAGTTAGGTGAGATGAATCCAAGCTAGGATGTCCAGAGTGTGATCCCTTCGAAACAATATATATTTTAATTATTTATATTTTTTTTAATGCTTTTGAACCAATAAGTGGCTCTGAGTGTTTAGAAATCAAGCTGGGTTGTTTAGCTTTAAAGGCCCTGGAAGTTGCACTGTCCTGTTTTGTTTCCCCAACAAGCTGTGTACAGCTCTTCAGGACTGGGCCTCATGTAACTGACACAGATCTGAATATTTCAGAGGCAGTAATAATTTAGGAAACACAGCAGATAAGGTGGATTATATAATTTAAAAAAAAATTATAAACCTGTTTCCTTCTGGACTACTCATCCTTGCCCAAGGCATCATTTATTTGGAAAAAAAAATTAAGCTCCTTTAAGATTTATTAGCTGGGTGCAGTTTAATTTTATCTTGTCAGATTCAGGCTAAACAAGTGCCCTCACTGTGAAGGTGGCAGTCATATTCATGTCTGTCTTGTTTGACTGTCGCTTTGTCAGAGCTTAGGTTGAGGGTTTTCTGGTGATCCTATTCCCCCGCTGTGCTAAGTGGTGTGATCCCATGTAGCTTCCAGTGCAAAGAATCAAGTTAGTGTGAGCTTAACTGTTACTTTCTTCCTCATCTTGTGCAAGAACTTGTTTGCTCATGGGAAGTAGCTGTCAAAAAGGCGTTCACCCCACAGAAGCAAATGCAAGTTTCAGTGGGAGCGAGGGGGCATGGAGCACTTCTCCTGGATCTTGTGTGATGGGGTGAACCACTCAGGGTGAATGCAATTGCTGTTTCATGAGCTACCCTCTGCAAGGCTCTCTTATTTTGATTCAGTCTTATTTATAGACTTAAATCCTCCTTTGTTTTCCTGAAGAAATGCATGCACCTCATCGATCAGTCAATAGATTTTCAATTTTACTTTGCTTGTATTTTTCCATTTCATGACTTTCCCTGTTGTGCCTGTAGCCATTTTCACTTAGACAATAATCACTAACTCACAAACTGGACCTAGATATACAGATGCATAACATCAAAATGCTGGAAAAAAATACCCATATGATTCAATATTCAGATTTTTTCACCATGGTGCTGCTGTTAAATAGGATACTGGTAACGAGTGTTGTTTTGACAGCAGTGGCATCATTCAGAAGGCTTTCCTATTTATGATCATTGACGAGCCCATGGCACTTTGTGTAATGCCTCTTTTCTGCACCATTTACATCACAGTTCAATGAACAACTGGACAAAAAAAATATTTCCCTGTGTTTTCCATTACCTTTTATTGTGTGTGTATGTGTGTCTACTGTAGTCTAATCCAGCCCAGGGAAGGGTGCAGCTCCATCCCAGTCAAAGCAATACCTGAAGCTATGGACACATGAGCAGAGAGGCAAAGCTCGAGGCATAACCCTAGAGCATGTTGCATGGTGGCAGCTGGGCACAAACCTGTGTCTGTGTGTCCAGAAGCGTGAGAAACAAGCAGCCAGGGTGTTGCAAAGCAGGCAGCAAAACGCATGGGAAAATTGCCACTGACTCATCCAAGGGGGTAAATTTGCCATTCCTGGGGCCGAGCCAAGGCTCTTTTGAAGATTGTGACATCTGTTTGCAGCTTTTTAGTCAGGACAGCTTGATTTGTGAGAAGTTAATCCATCCACATGTCTGTAGCTGGAGTCGAGTTTGCAGAACATGTAGTTGAAGGCTTTTCAGATTAGAGGGAATATACCCAAACATAGAGGTAAAAAAATGGTCCTACCAAAAGTAATTACATTTCCTTTGACTTTGGTTCCACCAGGATATCAACCAAGATATAACTGTCCTCCCTAATGGAAAGGATTACACAGAGATGTCTGACCATTACAAACACTGGTGCTTGCCCAAAAGGGCTCTTTCTCTCAGTTTTACATCTAACATCAGTTTCACATTTCTGTCATGGTCCCAGTGACTGGTAGATTTACATTCTCTTCTGCATATATCAGTGTCTCGTAAAAAAAAAAAAAAAGAGAGAAGCTGCCATCTGACTGTATTTTTTCAGATACTTTAAGAAAATGGTATGAAATGCTGGATGCCTCCAACCTTTTTTTAGTTCCCTCAACATTTCACTGGAGGAGAGTCACTCTGGGTTTATCTTTAGCTTGCTTTATTCTAGAATTATTAAGAATAATTGTAAAGTGAGGTAATAAAATTTAATGTATTATTAAAAAAAAAGTCAAACCTATAAATCATTAATATTTTCAGATCATCAAACAGGAACTTGAAGAACTCCAGTGGTATGTGCTGTTGGTCCAGACATCCTGCATTTTATTGTTTTAAGATGCTTCTCTTATTCATCTGGTAGTTTTTTAACATGCCTCGTGTTAAATTTAACATGCTTCTTTCCTTCATCTGTAGCTTTTTCTGAACTACCCTTTGATGATGAAATATGGACCGATGTAGTCAATAGTCTTTGGCTAGAAACTGAAAGAAAGATGTTCCTTGCTATCATCTTCCCTCAGTGGCCTCCTGTGGGCTTCTCTTTAAGCTCACCTTTCACTTTTGCAGAGCCAGCAGAGAGACAAAATTCAGCAAGCACCAGCATCCTCGGTCATCGAGGTTTAAAACATGATGTCGGAGTGGCGACACAGTGGCGTGGCCTTGCCACGTCTGGCGGCAAGGCTTTTGGGGTGCCATTGTTCCAAATTTGCTGTTCCCCTTTTGTTCCAACCCCAAGGGCTCCCAGTCCTTGTTTTGATGTGTCATTTGTGCCACAAAATGCGCCTTTATATCTATAGTCATAGTAGTTTGCTTTCGGAGTGACGTTTGTCCACCCCATCCAATTAAATGATCGATAATAATTTACGCCAGTAAAGGCAGGTCCTCCAAAAAATATGCAGGTTTGAGTCCAGTTCTGGGAGACATTTCCAATTCTCATTGATCCTAACAGTTCTAATTCTTGAGGGTCCCAAGGCAGCGTAACATTCAAGCTATTAAGGAGCGTGGCACTACAGTTACTAACACTCTGGGAATTAGTGCAGTTCTGCTTACTATACTTGCTAAAGTCTTCTACCTTAAAACCAGGTACTCCTATCAAACATGTCCGAACAGGCTCTGTAGCAGAGGCAAGCGATAGACAAAAGGCTTGTTGTCCTGTCTTATTCGCCCAGGTGACCCACATGTTTTCCCTAGGTTCAATCTTGTGGAGGGTCATTACCGCCGGAATCAATATCCCCAGGGTCAGGATCTTGAACATCTTGGTTGTCAGGCGGATCATGTCGAGTCAGAGCAGGTTTTACAGCTCGACTGCGCACCCACACTGGACCGCAATCTGTGGAGACACACATATAACCTCGACCATTAAATATAACAGGAACAGGCCCCATCCAAATTCCAGAGACTGGATCTTTATACATCACTTTGAGTTGCGGGAGTATTGTTGTACTATTGAACTTAAGGTTTTGATGGTGAATCATCACTGGCGGTTCCTCTCGATCACCCATGAGACAGAGAAAGTTCAACGTAAAGAGCACACGATGTAGCCTTTGCTGAGCATCTGTCTCTACTCCCTTTTGTTTACCTAGATAGTCCTTCAATACTTGATGAGTGCGTTCCACTAATCCTTGTCCCGTAGGCGAATGTGGGATCCCTGTTGTGTGATCAACTCCCCATCTTAGCAAAAACTTTCTAACCTTTTGACTAACATAAGCAGGCCCATTATCAGTTTTAATGCATTCAGGCACTCCTAATACAGCAAAGCAAGCAAGCGTTTACATACATGATGTGCCTTTTCTCTGGGCAATGCGGTTGCCCAGATCATTTTTGAAAATGTATCAATGGTCACATGTACATACTTCAAGCGACCAAACTCTGGGATATGTGTGACATCCATCTGCCATAACTCTAACGCCTTTAATCCTTTTGGGTTCACTCCTAACCCTATTCCTGGGCCATGGCTCCCACATTTCGGGCAGGCTTGGATAATGCCTCGAGCCTCATTTTCTGTTAAATTAAATTGTCTTTTTAGCCCTTTTGCATTTTGGTGAAAATTCTCATGACTCTGCCTAGCTTGTTGAAATTTATCCATAGGGGGCACATGACACACTGAACTAACCAGGCTGTCAGCAAGTTGATTGCCCTGGCCTAATCCAAGGTCTAGCTGATGACTACGAATATGGATAAGACAACAGGCAGCTGTTCTTTGGTCAAGTACAGATCGCAACCGAATAAATAAACTCCCCAGCCTAGGATTAGCTGTCTCTCTAAGTAGAGCGTCTTCCAGGTGTGGCACTATTCCAGCCACATATAATGAGTCTGTTACTACATTCAAGGGAGTGCTTAGCCAATTGTTCAAGGCCCATACTACTGCGGTTAGTTCCAATGTTTGAAGGGAATCTCGAGGTTGTCCCTCTATGATATGCTGACACCATTGACCTTTTTCCTGCCAAACACAGGCTGCACGCCACAAGCGTTTGCCTGCATCTGTATACACAGTGATACCATCTGACAATGGGTCTCTCTGTACCTTGGGTCTAGCCACTGATTTCTTTTTAGAACTTGCCATAATTTCCCTTGTGGCTGTTGTGAATGCACTCTCCCACTGTAGCCTAACAAGGCTTCTTGCATGGCAGCGTCATTGCGCAGCCACCATTCTAAATCTACAGCGTTAACAGGTATGCTAATATCCTCTGGTTCTTTACCACTGATTTCTATGATTCGTGATGTTCCTTTTCGTATCAATTCACCTACTGCTTCAGTTCGCGTTTGAATGCTCGTTTTTGGTTGTACACTTAAGAACACCCATTCTAAGACATTGAACACATTCTCTTTTGTTACCTTCCCTTCGCATTTGTCAGTGGCATCACCAAAGAAGGAGAAGGGAGTAGCAAGTTCCCCCTTTTTGTTTTGCCATCGACAAATGACTGCATATGGTGAATCTTTCCCATTACATATTATCAGAGACACTGGCAACATTAAAATGCGTCGAGATGACCACGTCGATTGCAGTTTTTGTGCAATTTGTTGTAGTGCTGCTTGCTGCATCGCCATCAGAGTAACGCCGTTGGCTGGATGATTGCTTCTCAATAATTCTGTTAAGGGTGCAATGTCAGTATTGGAAATACCAACACAGTTCCGCACCCATTGAATGTCTCCAAGCAGGGTTTGGACATCAGTCAGTGTGCGCAATTGAGTTGCAAGCTCGGTTTTTTGTGGTCGAATCTTGGAGTCTATGATGGACCGTGGTGCTTTGTTTTTGAGCTTCAGTCCTTTCTACTCTCAATAACATTTCTTCAATGCCTGCTCCTTTTGGTAGACTGGCTAGAATTTGCTTGGTGGTCTTATTGGCATTATCAAAAGCCAATACTTTGAACATCTGTTGTTTGCCGCTGTCATCTAAATCAGGGTGATTCATGATTGCTTCCCACAGTCGGTCAACAAAGTTACTATATTTTTCTGTAGTTCCTTGCATCATGGTACCAAATGACGGAATAGTAGATCCTGGGAGGCCGAGAAACGCCTCTAGGGCAAGTTGCGCCGATCGCTGTAATAGGTTTGCTGGAAACGTCAATTGTACTTGCAAATCACTAAATTTTCTGTGCCCTGCGAACATCTCTGCCGTGACTCCACGGAGGGGGTCTCCCTCCCCTTGTCTTCGAGCTGCTTCATTCATAGCTCGTTGTTGCCAGGAGGATTCCCACAACAAATATTGTGTTGGAGTAAGCAACAGTCTCATTAGGTTACGACAATCATATGGACACATCAGATCAGGAGAAAAAATCCAGCTGACAATTTGTTGGGTAGCCTCAGATTTTACTCCATAAGTTGAGATGGTGGTGCGAGCTTGTTGTAAAATTTTCCAATCATGTGGTTCCCATTTGCCAGTATTGTTTACATGTATGACGGGACACGCGAGAGGTGGAGTTCCGCCCAGACTAGCGGCTGCTCCCCACTGTCCTTTTAGTATAGCGTCTCTAATAATGCCATTCCAGCATGCAGTTCTCCGAGGTGTTGAGGGATTCACTAGCCATGGAGGCATGTTATCATCCTTCCTCGCCACACATAAATCTAACTCGTCGAGCCACCTTAAAACTGTCTGTAGCACTTTGTCTGTGGACAGTTTACGACTCTTGTCAGGGGGTGGAGTTGGCGGACCAGACGAGTCACTGGAGGGGGGTAGCGGTGGATACAAGAGAGGCGGTGTTGCGGGAGGTGGTGCTGTGGGCGGAGGCTGACACGCTGCTCCTCCCAAATCAGAGAATCCAAATGAGATCAGTAGACGTTTCAGGCCCCTCCCCTGCTGGAGTTTTCTGAGGAGGCGCTTCCGCATTTGCATTACTTTTCTGTTTTGGTTTCGCATCAGTCACTTCCGCTTTTCCCGAGTTTTGCAAGGGGTTCAGCGGCAAGTCTTTACTTTTCTCAGGAGGGTCAGAGTCCTCATTAGCTCGAATTTCAGCAACAGTTTTACACACAGTCCCGGTCATTCCCTTTACCGAGGGCAGCCCAAAGAACCGCACAATAGGTCCAGGCTTACTTTCAGGTTTTAAGGCGGCCGCTCCTGGACCTAACATTTGAGCAGCTGCACAGGCTACTTCCCGCTCCGCTTTCATTGCTTTTAAAGTCTCTAGCACAGTACGCCACAGCCCACGGATGGCTTTTATCTCTTTCTCCTCTTTTTCATCCCCCTCGATTGTTTTTTGCCACATCGTCCCTCCAAAATCCCACCATTCCGAAACAGAAAACAGCATAGGTGTGTCAGAAAAATGACCCCATCGCTGTCCTAATTTAATTAACTTTATCAACAGTTTTGCCGGTACTTCATTCCCTCTCTTAGAGAGGATTCCAGCGAGTAGCGTGGTCGCAGCTTCTACTTGCATCACTGCGCCTGGGAGGTGAGAGGCCACCTCGCACCATTGTCTGCTCCCGCCTTTGCGCCCGAGCAGCACTTCTCCCAGCCGTGGTTTCCCACTCCCCTCCTCTAGCTGCTTACCGCAGACTCGGAGAACTCAGTCCCGCTGAGCCATGGATCTCTGGGCATCCTCTGCTACCAGATGTCGGAGTGGGAGACGGACCCGGAGTAACGATGAGTCTCAATATGAGTATGGTCGTTCTCACTTTATTCAAGTTCACACAGAGTATATAAAGACAGACAAGCAGAGCACGCGCTAGCAACAGTTATACGATTGGCTTACAGTCTCTGTTCACGCGCCTAGAGCGCTCACACAATTAGTGCAGACCTCTTGTCCACGCGCAGCAGATGTTTCTCTATCTCCCGGAGGCAGTACCGCTTATCACTTACTTATCATGTAGCTACTTCTTCATACTTCTGTTTCTCAAGGAGAGTTCACAGCCTCCTCCAGGCTTTCATCCCTATCAAAGACTGGGTTGCTCATTGTAATCAAGTCATGCCCTTTTTCACTCAGCCATTCCTCCACAACATGAGACTTCTGCACTGAGTGTGAAGAGTAAAGCCTGACCAGAGCAGCTCCACTCCTAGCCTCTGTGACATGAAGTGGGATCACTGGCTTGAAAAACCTCCTTTCAGCTGTCCGGCAGTTTCACAGCAGAGCCATTTTCAAAACAAATTCCCTCTGGTCACACAACTGGGCCATTTTTCCCTCTTGCCATGAAGAAATAAAGGATGTGAGAAACCACAGAGCTCTCCTCTTGCTTTCCCTTGCTTCAAAGGTCCCCACTGCCACATACCAAGCATTTATTTTTCCCTTGAGAGGCAGGAAAAGACAGAATCACAAAATAGCCACTACTTGTTTCAGCAGAAACCCTTCAGAAGATGCAACAATCCATGTCCTACAGGGTCTGTGCAGGAAGCACTGGTTCACACTATGTTTTTTCAGCTTCTCAGGAGAGAAAAAAACAGAAGAGCTTGACCACTGTACTCTGACCCTGTGTTCTGCATAAAACCTATCTGGAAGTGAGCAATTGCTCACTTGATTGCTGTGTCATTAGGCTATAAGGACAGGCAAAAATCTTGTTCATCTTACATATGGTTGCTATGGCACGCTATGCATTGAAGCCATTGTCTCTTGATGGTGTCTGTCATGTAGGTGTTTACTTCTGCCTTAGTCACTCTGGGCTCCCTATAGAGATCTTTCAGGATGTGATTCATTTCATCCTGAAATAGAACTAAAATCCGTCAGATGACGCGTGCCCCAAAAGTGTTTGTTCCACTCACCCACCCTTCCCTCTTGTTGACTACAAAGGGAGCCCAGGATCACCAGCTTCGGTTTTGCCATTTATGTGATGGATATATGAAGTTAACCAAAGCTGGATCGCACTCCTGGGGACACATCTTATTAAACTCCATAAGGCCACACACTGAGACTTTGTGGTTCTTTCACTATGTTGCAGTTTGGGCTGAATTGGTCAATGACAAGACAACAGATGCTCTCCCTCACCTCTCGCTCCAAGGAGAGAAAGAAGAGAGATAAAGAGATTTATGACTTTAGAAAGAAACTAAACTACTTTAATGAAATATTAATAACAAAATAAAAAAGGAAATAATGGAATAGATACAATATATGCATAAAACCATATCAAATTCCCAGGAAGATATCACCAGCAGGCACTAGGGAAGTTCTAGACTAGACTCAGTGACAAATGGGAACTGGATACCAGATCTAGATCTAAGAGAGAGTCCTTATTAGCATGAGAGTCCTTGTTAGCAAGAGAGTGAGAGAGCGAGAGAGCTCCCACTTGCTGTTTGGGCCTGTATTTCAAGGATTCCGGCAGGCAGAGTTTTCCGCTGTGCTTTGATCTCTTCAACAGCAGGGCAGGAATCTCAGGCATGTTAGATAAGGTGCCCCTGAGTCCATCACAGGCCAACATTATAGAATCATAGAATCGCAGAATGGTTAGAGTTGGAGGGGACCTTAAAGATCACTGAGTTCCAAGACATCAAGTTCAATTTACAACCATTACCCCTTGTCCTATCGCTACATTCCCTGATAGAGTCCCTCCCCATCTCTCCTGTAGGCCCCCTTTGGGTACTGGAAGGCCGCTATAAGGTCTCCCCGGAGCCTTCTCTTCTCCAGGCTGAACAACCCCAGTTCTCTCAGCCTGTCTTCAGAGGAGAGGTGCTCCATCCCTCTGATCATTTTCATGGCCCTCTGCTGGACCCGTTCCAACAGGTCTATGTCCTTCCTGTGTTGAGGACTCCAAAGCTGGACACAGTACTCCAGGTGGGGTCTCATGAGTGCAGAGTAGAGGGGCAGAATCACCTCCCTCGACCTGCTGGCCACACTTCTCTTGATGCAGCTCAGGATGCAGTTGGCTTTCTGGGTGGCAAGCTCACACTGCTGGCTCATGTTGAGCTTCTCATCCACGAGCACTCCCAAGTCCTTCTCCTCAGGGCTGCTCTCCAGCCATTATCTGCCCAATCTGTACTTGTGCTTGGAATTGCCATGTCCCAGGTGCAGGACCTTGCACTTGGCCTGGTTGAACTTCATGAGGTTTGCACGAGCCCACCTCTCAAGCCTGTCCAGGTCCCTCTGGATGGCATCCCTTCCCTCCAGCGTGTCGACTGTGCCACACAGCTTGGTGTCATCGGCAAACTTGCTGAGGGTGCACTCTATCCCACTGTCCATGTATCTGACAAAGGTGTTAAACAGCACTGGTCCCAGTACTGACCCCTGAGGAATGCCACTCGTCACTGGCTTCCACTTGTACATTTAGCCGTTGACCATAATCCTTTGAGTGCGGCCATCCTGCCAGTTCCTTATCCACGAAGTGGTCCATCCATCAAATCCATTCCTTTCCAATTTTGAGACCAGGATGTCGTGTGGGACAGTGTCAAACGCTTTGCATAAGTCCAGGTAGATGATGTCTGTTGCTCTCTCCTTATCTACCAATGCTGTGGCAACATTGTAGAAGGCCACCAAATTTGTCAGGCATGACTTGCCCTTGGTGAAGCCATGTTGGCTGTCTCCAATCACCTCCTTATTTTCCATGTGCCTTAGCAGAGATTCCAGGAGGATCTTCTCCATGATCTTGCCAGGCACAGAGGTGAAAATGAGTGGCCTTGTAGTTCCCTGGGTCTTCCTTATTTACCTTTTTGAAAATAGGGGTTGTTTCTGACGCGCGGAAACAAACCTTACAACTCGCAGAGAGTTATAAAGCAGGTATGTTTATTGCGGCACCGGGTGCAAGGGGGATCGCTCCTCCAAACTTGCACACCGGTTTGTAAAACAAGCGTCTATTTATGATGAAAAGCATACATATTCATTAATGAGGGCTGGGTTATTATAATTGATTTTAAGAAAAGGCATTACTATTTTAATTATTTCTAGGAACTCATTATCATAAGTCTCCTCCCCTTGGCGCATGCGTACTGTCGCCCAGTGGTTGTGGGCCGGGGTTTTCCTGAAATGGTTTCTGGATACAATTTGTGAACATTAAATGCTGACTTTGTGATTTCCTAATGAATAGTGCCTTCCTCTTCACCACTACTCACAAACCACTGGCTGAATAAATAGACTGGATTTCATGCACAAATGCATGGATCTTTTGGAGTAGTTTTATTTTTCTTCTATAGTCTACATGAACCCTTGCTAATTTCTCTGTCTGTGATCTGCACAGACCTTAGGTGATTTAAATACACAAATTCAACTCACTTTCTTTTGAGACCTTCATCCTTCATACATTGCTTCCATTGCAGTATTTAAAATTGTCTTTATTAGTAACCAGATTTGGAGGAAGAACAAATATCAACTAATATCACCAAAGATAGGTTCCATTTATTAAGCAAATCAATACACATGGGAAAAAAAAAGACAATTTTCCAGCCCTTAAGACTTCCTTTGTGCCTGAAAGAAAACCAGCAGTTTACTGTCAGAAGCTTTCCTGAAGGGTTCAAAGATCGCTGTCTCACACTTGGTTCATCTAATTATTTTATTTCATAAGGATGCTGATCTCTCAGTTCCCACTCTTGTGCGTGCAGTAGTGATAAAGATACAATCAATGTACATAATGCTCAAGGTTGAAGATGAATCCACCTGGGGTCAGCTGTGCATCAGACACCTTTGGTTTGTTATACACTTCTTAGCTTCTGGCAGATGAGATGAGTCATCTGCAGTAGTTTCTCATTTTTCTTTGCCTTTTCATCACCCTCTAGTTCTAACAACAGGCGAAAGAGCTGTTCAAACATGAAGTCATGGAGTCCCCTTCTTTGGAGATTTTCAAGACCCGCCTGGATGCAGTCCTGAGTAATGTGCTCTAGGCAATCCTGCTTTAGCAGGGGAGTTGGACTAGATGATCTCTGGAGGTCCCTTCCAACTCTGACAATTCTGTGATTCTGTGATCACTTGTAGGAGGTACACTGGAGTTAAGTTCTTTATCTACTGAATAGATTCACCAGAGCTGATGAAGGAGAGCTTCTACTACATTAGTGGTTGCTCATGTACCTTGTTTCTTCAGAAACTGTGCCTAAGAGGACTGTAAGGTATCCATGGCTTAAACAGGAGACTCAGCTGGGAAAGAGGGTTTCTGCTGTGTGGGAAAACTGAAGGGAAAAATACAGTTTAGATCATTTGGCTATAAAATGTTCATATGAAACTTCAGGCTATATCATATGGGAATCACAGCAGAATGCAGTTCTTCCTCTCTGTATGTCTAGCTATGTGTATAGTAGTTGCTGCTGACGCGCGGAAACAAACCCTACAACTCGAATAGAGTTATAAAGCAGGTATGTTTATTGCGGCGTCGGGTGCAAGGGGGATTTCTCCTCCTAACTTGCACACTGGCTCGTAAAACAAGCATCTATTTATGATAAAAAGCATACATATTCATTAATGTGGGCTGGGTTATTATAATTAATTCTAAGAAAAGGCGTTACTATTCTAATTATTTCTAGGAACTCATTACCATAACTCTCCTCCCCTTGCCGCATGCGTACTGTCACCCAGTGGTCGTGGGCCGGGGTCTTCTGGAGGAAGGCTCATAGTCTTCTTCACCGTGTACTTTTACCTTTGGCTTAGAATGCTGGGCTGGCTGGACCCCAAACCGGGAAACTGGTCCTGACCAGATGGACACTTTACCCAGACAATTGGGTTCCTCCTTAGCATGCAGGCTGTTCCTGCTATCTTATACACAAGGCCAGCTCCTTATCTTGGAATGCTGGGCTCCTGGGCTCCGAGCTCTGTTCTTTGCCAGGCTGTACTAAATCTACACTAACGACCTTTAACCATTCATTCTCTGAATCAAGTCCCCCCTTTTCTTTCACCTTTGTAAATTCTTTTACAATTGCCTATAACACACTTTCCTTCTCCATCTGATTTCTAAAATACTTCCCTGACTCCACTCGTTCACGGAGCTGATGCTTCTTCCATTGAATGTATTCATCTTTGGCCCCCCTGGTACAACACATAAGACATCTAGCTAATGCACACACTAAGATTCCTAACACAAGTATTGCTACTAGAAGGATAAACAGTTGTTTAAGCCAAGCCAGATTAGGTAACCACGAGGTTAACTTTTCCCAAAGGTCTGAAAACCCGAATGTGGTGTCATCTTGCGCAGTCTGATGCAAAATCTGAGTTTTAGCTATGAACTTGCTCCATCCCCAGGCTATTGTCCTATTCACCGGCCCCCTGCATCTATATTCCCCATGTTCCCAGGTACAATTGTTACTGCTAATTAACACAACAAGCTCTTCTTTCAACACTTGTAAATCAAATCTGGGTCCTAAGGGGTAGATATTATCATCGTACTCACAATAGCCGTTCAACTCATTTCCCCCTCTTGCCCAAAATTTGGGCCAGGTCCCGTTGGCACTGTTCTAATCGCTTGCTGCCACCCCATATAGAGGCAATTTCATTTCTTCTTTGGGTAGGGTGGTACATACCCAACAATCTGACAGATTAGTAGCATTTACCAATGTTTCCAGATTTCGTGAATATGTATTCATATCCCATGTCCCTCCCCCTGAAATACAAAGTCCTGGCACGTTGATGACTATTAATGTCATTAATGTCCATCTTTTCGTTGGAGGCGAAGTTTCAGGGGTCCGGCCTGCGTTGATGTCCATTGGGGTTCTGGAGCTCTCTTGACTCGAGTCCAATGGATCCAAGAGGCTTGTTCCTTAATCTTTATGGCTGTGTGAGTGGTCAGCAGTACCTGGAAGGGACCTTCCCACTTTGGCTTCAGTGGTGAATCTGTAAAAGACTTGACATATACATAATCCCCAGGTTCGATCTCGTGTACTGGTCCATCCAGTCCACGAGCTCTTGTTCCCAGAACCAGTTTTTCTACCCCTCGGAGCTGTTTTTGTAAATTTATCATGTAATCTGTCAATATTTCATTCCCCAACTCTGTGGATGTCCCGTCTTGTATACTATATGGTCTCCCATACAGTATTTCAAAGGGGCTCAAACCTTCTTTGGTTCTGGGTTTTGTTCTTATCCTGAGAAGGGCTAATGGTAACGACTGAGGCCAGGCCAAGTTAGCTTCCTGGCCTAGCTTTACAACGATTCATCTTTTCTACCTGACCACTCGATCGTGGGTTGTATGGGATGTGAAGTTGCCAATCTATACACAATAATCTGCTTACATTTGAAACAACCTTTGCAGTGAAATGAGATCCTCGGTCCGAGGAAATCACTGCGGGAACCCCAAATCTTGGTATAATTTCTTGCAACAATGCTTTAACGACTCCTCTCGTTTTATTGGTTCGGCAGGGAAACGCCTCTGGCCATCCTGAAAAGGTATCAGTTAATACCAATAGGTATCGAAACCCCCCTTTTCTTGGAAGTTCTGAAAAATCAATTTGCCATTGTTGTCCCAGATAGTTTCCCTTCCCTATTTGGCCAAACTGGACTCTGGGACCTGTCCTAGGGTTGTTCTGTAAACATACCTCACACTGCTGAGTGACTTGTTTGACAGTGGCATATAGATTCCGAGCACATATTAGCCTACTCAGGTATCTGTAAAGTGCCTCTGTTCCCCAATGGGATTTCTTATGTTCTGCCATGACTACAGCCCATAGTAACGAGAAAGGCACTATTATTTTTCCCTGTGGGATTCTGGCCCATTTCCCTTCAATTTTCCCATTTAAGTCTTTGATCAATTTGTGATCGTCCCTAGAATATCTAGGTTCGTCGTCAATTTGTATCTTACCATCTGGGACCAAGGATTGTACCTCTGCATTACCCATCTCTGCTGCTCTTTTGGCTTCTCGGTCCGCCAGTGCGTTGCCCAGTTCCATAGCGGTGTTCCCTTTTTGGTGAGCTTTGCAGTGCATGATAGCCACTTTGGTAGGCAGTAATACTGCATCTAAGAGCTTGAGAATTTCTTCAGCATGTTTTATGTGTTTCCCTTGTGTAGATAAGAGTCCTCTTTCTCTCTAGACCGCCCCGTGAGCATGCACCACCCCAAAAGCATATTTAGAGTCTGTCCAGATATTTATTCGTTTTCCTTTGGCTAGTTCCAGCGCTCAGGTTAGTGCTATTATCTCAGCCTTTTGGGCTGATGTATTTGGGGCCAGGGCTTTGGACTCTATTACCTTCTCTGTGGTGGTTACCGCATAGCCAGCTTTGCGTATCCCCTGTTGAATGAAGCTGCTCCCGTCGGTGAACCAGGAATCCTCTGCATCTTCCAATGGTTCTTCTTTCAGGTCTGGTCGACTGGAGTACACAGCCTCGATTGTTTCCAAGCAGTCATGGGTCACTGATTCTCCTTCGGTTCCGCTGAGGAAAGAGGCTGGATTGACAATATTAGTTACTGTTATTTCTACATCATCTTGTTCTATCAGGATAGCCTGGTACTGAAGAAACCTCTGAGGTGAAAACCAATGCCCCCCTTTTACTTCCAGTACTGCTGAGTCGGTATGTGATACTATAACTGTGATTTTCTGGCCTAGGGTGAACTTACGGGCCTCTTGGATGTTTATTACCACTGCTGCCACTGCTCGGAGACAGCTAGGCCACCCTTTACTTACTCCGTCGAGCTGTTTAGAGAAGTATGCCACTGCCCTTCGATAGGGTCCCAGATTCTGAGCTAGGACTCCTAAGGCCATTCCTTGCTTGTCATAGGAAAACAACCAGAAAGGTTTAGTAGTATCGGGTAATCCCAGGGCAGGTGCTTCCATTAACCTTTTTTTTAACTGATGGAAGGCTCTGTCCGCTTCCTTATTCCACACAATATTCTTTGAGTTAGATTTTAATAACTCATATATTGGCTTTACCAAGAGTCCGTAGTTATATATCCAGAGACGACACCATCCTGTCATTCCTAGAAAGGTCCAAAGTTCCTTAGGCGTCTGTGGTCGAGGTGTCTGGCAAATGGCCTCTTTCCTCTCCTTCCCTAGTGTCCGTTGGCCTGCGGTTATTTCATATCCCAGATAGGTCACTTGCTGCTGGGCTATCTGTGCCTTTTGTGGAGAAACTTTATAGCCATTAAGTCCAAGAAAATTTAGCAGGCTCACAGTCCATTCTAGGCATGTTTCTCTGGTGTCAGGGGCGAGTAATATATCGTCCACATACCGCAATACCACTCCTGTCCCAGGCGGGCGTTTCCACTGTTCTAAATCTTTGGCTAGCTGATTTCCAAAAAGTGTCGGGCTATTTTTAAAGCCCGGTGGTAGCACAGTCCATGTAAGCTGTGTTTTCCTTCCAGATTCTGGGTTTTCCCATTCAAATGCAAATAAAAGTTGGCTCTCTGGGCTCAGAGGCAAGCAGAAAAAGGCATCCTTTAGGTCCAAGACGGTAAACCATGCCAATTCAGGTACCAATTTAGTTAGGAGAGTGTATGGATTTGCTACTGCCGGATGTAAATCCTCAACAATTTTGTTGATAGCCCTGAGATCCTGTACTATGCAATAGCTACCATCCGGCTTTTTGACAGGTAATATTGGAGTGTTATACTCTGATTCATATTCTTTCAGCAGCCCATACTCGATGAACTGGTCTATAGTTTGTCGGATCCCCTTCCTATCCTCTATCCTGAGGGGATACTGTTTGACTCTCACCGGTCGTGTTCCTTGTTTGGGTTTTATCACTATTGGGGAAGCACTTTTTGCTCTCCCCGGCACTCCCGAGGCCCATACCCCCGGATAAATTTGGTCTCTAATCTCCTCAGGCACTCCTGGAGTAATGGGAGTTCCTATCAGGGCCAAACTTAGTACTTCAATTAGTTGATCTTCTCTTATCCGAAGTTCCATTTTTCCTTTTTTGAATTTAATTTCTGCTCCCAATTGTTCTAATAAATCTCGCCCTAGCAGGGGTTTCGGGGAGCTTGGCATATATAAGAATTTGTGTATCCCCAATTGTTTTCCCAATTTGAACCTAAGAGGTTTGAGAAAATATGCCTTTTCACTCTGGCCAGTGGCTCCCTTTACTGTTACAAAATCAGTATCAATAGGGGTCAGGGCTTGATTCAAGACCGAGAACGTTGCGCCTGTATCTACCAAAAATTCTATTTCTTGTTGCTTTTTCCCTAGCCTTAGAGTAACCAGTGGATCCGCTAGGGTAGATTCTCCAGGTCCCTGTCAGTCCCCCTTTGCCTGGACCTGTATCCTTCCCTTCTCAGAGGCCTTTTAGGTCCCATATCTCCAAATCCTTTACTCTCTTGTAGGGCCGCTACTAACTCTCACTTATCTTTCCTTCCGTCTTAACACTCTCCACACTTCTCTGCTTTCTGCCAGCCTCAACCCTCTCCGGATATCACTTGCTGCAACATCTCTTCAACTTTCCTTTTCCTTCTTTCTTATTACACTATTGGGTCTTGTGGAGCCACTAGTCCACAGTCCTGCTGATATTTGGGGTGGTTCCGAAGGGTGAAAAACATGTCCGCATATGTGACTTCATCCCACTTTCCTTCCCTTCTAAGGAATAGCATTAATTGTAATATAGTATTGTAATTAAGGGTCCTGTTAAAGGGCCATTTCTCCTGATCATCTAACTTGTAAAGGGGCCACCATTGATTACAATATTTAATTAGGGTTTTCTTGTCCACGCTGCCACCTGGTGAACCTCCGATCTCCTTCCAGTGTGCTAAAATACACCCTAGGGGACTCTTTTTCAGTATCTCACCTCCTTGATTATTGCCCATTTTATGTCCTCCTTACCCCCTTGGTTAAGAGGTGACCCTGATCTCCGTGTGTCACCTGGGTGTTATTCCTGTTTCCCTCCCGGGAAATGGTACAGCTATATCCCTGTCGCTACCTTTATCTCCGGGGTAGGCTATGTCTCCACAGATTACTTGTTTCAACTCTCCCGTCCGCTCGATCTTTTCCCACTCAGTCCAGCTACCACACTGTGGACGCCAAAAAATCGTCCTCCTGATCTACCCAAACCTCTGTATTACAAGCAAAGCACTTTAAGATAAAAATATCCGAATGTCCAAGACACCGCCACTCAATATTCTCAATATTAGGTTCACACAATGTTTCTTTACAGTCTGTCATACGCTTTGTTCGTCTCCGACCGCTCTCCTCGCGGAGAACACGGAACCGCGGATCAGAACTCCGCACTCGCTCCGTAGCAGTGCTGCGTCTCAATCACTCATTTCACTCATACAATAATTTCCACCTTATATTAGACAATAACACGGTAGTGGTACCTTATGACAAATACAACAAGTAACCAACAGTATTACAATTCCACACACTAACACAAAAACCAAAACCGAGGGATCCCACACAAGCATAACCCGACCGTTAGCCCAAGCTTGAGCATACCCTGGGGTGAGTATGCCGACTCTTTACCACGCATAGGACGTCTCCTCACGACTTACAGGTCCCCCTTAAGAAAAACCTAAACATACCTGGTCCACAGTAGATGGTCCTTGTCTGTCCCCGCGGTGATCTGGATGAGTGGGGGAGTCCTTCCGAGAAATCTCGGGGGCGCCCAGAGGAGTCCCGTCCTCAGCAGGTCCTGCAGCCGGACAGAGGGGGTCCCATCTGGGGTGCCAAATTGACGCGCGGAAACAAACCTTACAACTCGAATAGAGTTATAAAGCAGGTATGTTTATTGCGGCGTCGGGTGCAAGGGGGATTTCTCCTCCTAACTTGCACACTGGCTCGTAAAACAAGCATCTATTTATGATAAAAAGCATACATATTCATTAATGTGGGCTGGGTTATTATAATTAATTCTAAGAAAAGGCGTTACTATTCTAATTATTTCTAGGAACTCATTATCATAACTCTCCTCCCCTTGCCGCATGCGTACTGTCGCCCAGTGGTCGTGGGCCGGGGTCTTCTGGAGGAAGGCTCATAGTCTTCTTCACCGTGTACTTTTACCTTTGGCTTAGAATGCTGGGCTGGCTGGACCCCAAACCAGGAAACTGGTCCCGACCAGATGGACACTTTACCCAGACAATTGGGTTCCTCCTTAGCATGCAGGCTGTTCCTGCTATCTTATACACAAGGCCAGTTCCTTATCTTGGAATGCTGGGCTCCTGGGCTCCGAGCTCTGTTCTTTGCCAGGCTGTACTAAATCTACACTAACGACCTTTAACCATTCATTCTCCGAATCACTGCATTTTGACAAAAAGTTAGTTATACAATAATATATTTCCCTTAAAGATGCATTTTTTTCTTCCTTAAATATTAGGAAATCACTTTAACAATTTTATTTGGCAGCAGAATTCCTACCTATCTTCTCTGGTCAAGTATATCTCAGAAAGAAATAAGAAAAGTGTACTTTTTGTGCACAAATGGCAAGGCAAACCACCAGCAGCAATTTTGTCCCTCATTCAACTGTGGCCTTTTTGATGAGAATAGCAATTTTTCTGATAGTGATGAGTAGCATCTGGACATGAAAGAGATCCACTTTCTATTCCCAGTACAAATGGAAGCAATGTATTAATATCGGGCAGCTGCATGTCTTTCCTCTATTATCAGATAAAACCTCCCAAAACACATATGTGAAATTCCAATATCAACAAATCCAGGCCCTAGTCTAAGTATGGAAAGTCAGTTCTTTCCAAAAGGAGATTGGTTGAAGTATTATTTTTTTAGACTCAGATGACTGCTGATATTACTGAGGTGAAAGGAGGTTGTAGCGAGGTGGGTGTTGGTCTCTTCTCCCAAGTAACAAGCAATAGGACAAGAGGAAATGGCCTCAAGTTACACCAGGGGAGGTTTAGATTGGATATTAGGAAAAATTTCTTCACTGAAAGGGTTGTTCAAGCACTGGAACAGGCTGCCCAGGGAAGTGGTTGAGTCACCATCCCTGGAGGTATTTAAAAGACATGAAGACGTGGTGCTGAGGGACATGGTTTAGTGGTAACTTGGCAGTGCTGGGTTAATGGTTGGACTTGATGATCTTCAAGGTCTCTTCCAACCAAAACGATTCTACGATTCTATGATTTTCAGAAAGTGACAAGACTCTTGGGTTAACTACAGAATTACATCAGTTTTATGAATGGTTGATAGGTGTTAAGTACAGGTTGTTCTATGGTACTTTCACAAACGATTTGAAACTTCTTGAGCATCATGCACCAAAGTTGGACTCTGTAGGTCAACCTGTGGAAACATACTCTTCAGAGCTCCTACATGACCTACCTGTCAAGACCCATCATCAGCCCGCAGGGTTACCAAGAAGTCAGCAACCTTCAGAGAGTTGTGCAGAACTTTAGAGCTGAAAAACTCCCAGAATTTTCAAGGTTTTCTACAGTTGTCACTGCAAATATTATTAAAAGTGCTGACCACAGGAGTACAAACAGAGACGAAATTATATCTGTTTTCTTCTGTAATGGGAAGGGCATTGCTATTTTTCCAGGAAAATTTATGCTGCAATTCCTAGCCATATAAAAAAATTATTGGATGTTTACAGTGTCACCTTTTTCTGAATTGTTTTACAGTTCATGTGTTGCACAATCACATCTTTCTTGAAAACTGGTTGTTTGCATTGGTGACTGAAACTCTAAAGAAACTATGAAAGATAGCTCTCTGGCAGTTTCTGGCAGTTTCTCTTCAGAAAATGGGTTTGAATAGATGCCATGACTGGAAGAAAAGATAAAAATGCATAGTTAAAATTGTACAGAAGACTCAAAATCAAGAAATGTTAATAAGTAGAATGCATCATAAGAACTCCATAATATTGAAATGCTTAGACAGGGACTGAATTTTAAGGACAAGTTTTATACTGAGAAATCAAGCTGAGATTTAGGAGTGAAAAACATTTATTTGAAGTTATTTCTCTGCACTGAATTTCATCCTGTGCCTTATTTTCTAGAATTTTGACTTATAGTAAGATTTACCAATAACTACAAGTTTCTAGTTAAATTAAATGGAATGAAAAGACTTTTTAAAAAAATATTACTTTCCAATTTGAGCTAATAGCTGGACCTATACACTTTCTCAAATGATGTCAAATCCTTGGAAGACACAGCCATTTTCTAGTTTATTACTAGACTTGCAAGATTCTTTCTCCATGTACTCTTGTGAAGGCATAGCTCAGTTAGGAGCTATTTTCAGATAGGAAAGATGCCACATGGAATAGAAGTGAGATAATGAATAAGAAAACACAACTCTGACATGAGCTCATGCTGGGAAAGAGCATTATGGTCACCTTGTGATACCAGTTATTTTGGTATAAATCTGGTGTCATCCCACTGACCTCCAGAGAATTTCACCAGCAAAAATGAGAGAAGAACCTGACCTTTTCATGACAAAGGGAGAGTACTACAGAAACAGAATCACCTAGAAGAGCATGTAGAAAAGACTAACAGAAAAAAACAAACAAACAAACAAAAACAGGGCTGGGGAGAGATGGATAGAGAGCAAAGAAGGACATTGAGCCTGAGCTGGTAACTTTATCTTCAGAGTTCAGTTGTTTGATGGAAAACTGATTTTACAGAAGGTCGTGCTGTGCGTATTCTCAGTTTAAGCGTATAAAAGAATCATTAGTTCTTCTGCCAAAATTATCAAAGAATCTATGTAAAGTATTGGAATTTTCTTTGTGTTAGACACAAGACATGGTTTTCAGTAAAAAGGACAATGCCGGAAGCAAAAGCCTCCAGAAAAGTATGTACCAGAGTCTGAATTGACAAAAGATCTGTCTGGGAAGTCATCAGCAAGGTCAAAGCATAGTTGATGGGGAGATAACTGATATATTGCTGCTCTTCTGCTGAGCAGTAGCAGATGTGAGAGCCTTGCAGGTCAGCTTCCTAGCTGTGGAGAATCAGTACTGTAAATGCTTGCTATTTGGATGCATCATGTTGGGTGAGCTTGGATGGTTATTTTCTATTCAACAGCCTAGTATAGAGGTGGGTAAGCAGAACATGGGCAATCCTCTCTCTAAAGGGCCTCAATCCAAGCAACAAGATTTAGTTCTCAGTTGTGTCTCAAAACCAGCTATCATTAGAGTAATTAAGGTAGAAAACAAACTCTTTTGGTGCTTTCCCCAAAACACACAGTATCATGATACTGAAAATAAAACAGTTCTTGAGCCCAAACTGTGCTTTTGCAATGAAAGAAGTTGTAGGACTATCTAAGAGCATAAGTATTTAGGTCACTTTATATTCTAGCATTCACCATACCTCTTGGCCACAAGGTCCACAATTTGTTGGTGTGCTCTCTAAAAACTCCTTCCTTATATTTCATTTTAATATCTGACAGTGTCATCTGCTATTTCCCCCAATGTGCAAAACATATATGCATGGACACATACAGGATATAGCCTAAATGATCTCTTTCCTCCCCTTAATGACTTCAGTTTTCTCTCTTATGTTTCTACCCTTTTCAATGAATCAGCTTCTCAGTTTCCCTTCATAAAAGATGAAAGTATAATCATGTCCACAAGGATCTCAAAGACCAGGGAAAATTTCAAAAGGATGAACAAAAAATAGTGTCTGGCTTCCATTGAATTTCAGCAGAAATTTATCACTTCACCATCCTTTTCACCTTTGAGAAACTTTGTAATAATTTCTGGGATCCCATTTATTTATCTTGACTATCATTAAGTACATTACTGGAACAGAGCCTGTCTCATTCCTGTACCTATGTGGATACACTGCATAGGGCAAGAATGAGTTGATTTTTTTGGTGATCCTTATGGAAGATAACAGGCTGATGAATGTGTCCACTCCGTGGCTCACTTCCTTGCTAATTTTCTTGCATCACTTACAGATGCCTTTTTGGTGAAGATGGCCATCAAGTTTTTGTTGCTGGCAGCTACAGATGAGTTGCAAAATATCTAACTCAACCTGTGGGCTTTGTCTTCTGAGATCTTGGCCCCAGCACAGGGCAGGGGGAGGAAGACAAAGTCCAAAAACTGATGAAAAGACCTCAGATGATACCCTTCCCTGTCCAAACTCTCCCATAGCACCATGAGAAAGTTCCTGCTGCCTTTCCCAACTCAGGCAGGTTGTTTCCTTAGGGGAGGTTTTGATGTCAGCAGGCAGAAGAATGACTGAAAGGCAAGAACAGGCGTCCAGAGATACCTCAGCGGAAGGGGAAATGCTTTAACAGAAAGTAAGTTATCATATGGTGACCTTTACCACTTCTTGTTAGACCCAGTTGGGAACTTGCCAAGTAACCAATTTATTTTCCATTGGAAACACTGATTTATTAAGACTGAATTATGTGGACTGGAAGACTGGCTTCCTTAAGGGTTTGGCGGGGTGGGGACGGGATGGGACAGACACAAATATAATCTCTTTTATCACATTTTTGAAATGAAAGACTTTCTCAGAGGAGCTGTACCAGAAGAATGTACAAAGGGTTGAAATTAAGGAGGGCAAATAACAGTATAACCATAAACCTTCAAGCTGTAGGTTTGTTTCACTCCTGGATAGGGAGATGTATTCTCATCTGAGGATGGTTTAGATTTATGCACCTCTATCCTACAAACCTTACAAAGGGTGGTGCGTGGGACTCACCATGTCTCAGAGCCAGAGGATACTTCCAGAGTCCATGGGTCACCCATGGCTCTGTTCAGCTGTAGTTTTGTGACTGTAAATCACTTAATTTATGATAATTACTTATCTTAGGAAAATCAAGTGTGGTTTATTTGCTCTCAGTTGCCCAGTAGGGATCAAGAATGCACCACAGCTTTCTGTAAGACCTCATGAGAATCTGTTTTCATAAACTCAGGGGAAAAAAAAGTTGCCTTCACTCCAACTACAGTGATAAGCAGACTTTTGGGTACTGAGTCATTCAGCCACACAAGCCCCAAACGGTTTTGTATGTTTGTTTTGTGGCACATTGAATCTGTCTGTTCCAGACAGAAGTTCAACCCACTGCAGGAGGTCAGAACCACAACAATACAAACAGCTCAGAGACAAAGGTTTACAAAGCTGCCTAGGGAAAAAAAAAAGAATGTCTGCATATTGTCTTAGAGACCAAACTACCTAAAGCAAATATCTTAATCCAAGGGAAATTATATACTCCACGAATCTGATGGCACCAGATTGTTTCCTCTGTGGTGTAGGGGGAGGGTTCTCCCAGTGTCTTCTCTTTACAAAAAGCAAACTTTATAAGTGTATTTCACCTTCTAAAGCAAAAAACACATTGAACATATCAGCCTTCCTTTCATCATTGTTTTCTTCATTTATCTGCTTCTCATCCCACATTTTAACTGGTTACAACTGGAGCATGCTGGTTGCTTTTAAAATATTGCTCATCCAAATAGCTTCACTTTTGTTATAGGGGATCTGTTTTTTAAATCTGTATAACCTTTTGGAAGTCTGTACATTTCTGTATATGGACTCCTTCATTTTGCTAAAACACACTATTTTGCTTTAATTCAATATTTTTTTATAGGTCCAAAGAATTTCAGCAGGTTTGAAAGTTGCCTGTGGCACTTGTCTGTTCACACAGACCTTTCAGGTTTTTTTGGTACTGCAGTGAGACCCACTGTTCTGCTATTGCAAGAATTCTTTGCAAGATCTTCTTAAAGCTCCCTACATTTTCTACACTCCACTTCTCTTGGGGCAATATTAGGGGAAGGAGTATTTACAGGGAGGTGCCAGAGAGATTCAGAAACACCTGAAGATTTTCCTTATATTCCATTAATCTTGCATGGAAAAACCTAGACAAGTACTGAATGCTCTGTAGTTAGTACAGATCTGGTGGTGGGTTGACTTGATATCAAGGAGTGTATTCCCTGGTGTAGGAAACAATAAACCCACAACCTCTTTCATGCCTCACTCCAATATTGCTTGAATGACAGCCTACTTCTCAAGCTGTTGATGATGTGAGTAATTCCTTTAGCAAGTACAGGTTTATATTTCAGAAGTACTAGTTCCTTCATCTGCTTACTTCATCTGACCTCAGTCACTTGTGCCCTGCAGGATCCTGATCAAGGATGAGCATCTCCATCACCTATGAATGTGCATTGGTTTGTAATCTCATGATTTGCTTTTCTTCAGCTCTGTACAATTTTAGCAATGATGCAGAGCTCACTTACAAAACCTCCATTTCTTCCTTGTATCACTAATGATCTGTCAGCAGCGTGCATTTTAGTTTTTTAATCTCTCCTATAACCAAGTGAGGGTTTTATCAATTAATTTTGTCCGTCAGGTGACTAGCATCCTTATGGACAAGTTGGCATGGAAGATGGCAATGTTATTATTTCTCTATGTTACTCATGAGGTTCTTTAAGAGGCTGCTTTAAAACAAGCAATCAAACAAACAAAACCAGAGCATGCCTTAATTATCTTGCTTTGCTTTCCAACACTCCTTTTGTCCCTTCAGTCAGAGAGGAGGGGCATTTGATCCCAGAGCATAGCAAAGGAAGAGAAGGTTGTTTTCCCATACTATTGTTCCTGAAGATGAAGTAAGGTTAGATGTCTGATGATGGCTAAAAACTGGGAGGATGAAACTGTGAACATTGATTATTTAGGGCAGAAAGAGCAAGCCCTGAGAACTGCAGAGTGTTTTATTTCTTAAAGCCTTTTAAATTTTACAGCTCATTTATGTTCCAATAGAATTAAATATGCAATAATGTAGTGTTCTTAATTGCAGTCTTCAGAGTAAATCCTGCCCTTTCTAAAGAAGTATCCCCTTGATACAGAAAAAAATAATGAAGAATTATCATTTAGAAGACACCATCATATCCATCTAATCTGATGTGCATAACACCAGACCACAAAACCTTGCTAGCTATGTCTGCACCAAGCATTTAATTGAGTTTAAATAATAGTTTATCTTTAGCTCATTTCCAGGTGACAGTCTTCCATATAACCAGTTAAACTGCTTCAATGGTTAATTATCTTCACAGTGAAAAAACGTATGCCACATTCCTACTCTGAGTTCACAGTAGCTTTGTTTCAAACTACCAAACCTCATTAAGCTTTGCTCTACTCAATTAAAGAATTCTCTACTTTCTAAAATCTCTTCCCAATATAAATATTTGTAGACTATGAGAAGTCCACCTCTTAATCTACTCCCGGATAAAATGAATAGATTGAACTTCTTAAATCTCTCACGGTGAGACAGGTTTTTCCTACTCTAAATCGTGCTTGTAATTCTTTTCTGAATGCTTTCTGATTCACCCACATCCCCTTTTGAAGTGTGGAAACCAGCACCATGAGACCATCTTCCACTAATGGTTCCATAACTCACCAAGAAACATTGCTTCCCTGCTGTATTTGATAATTCCCCTGCTTAGATGTTCAGGATTACATTTGCCCTCTTAGTGACAACATTGGGTATCTATATGCACTTGAATACCTACATGACCACAAGGTTTTTTTCAGGAGACCTGCTTCTTTTGTGGTGTCCCTATATCCTTATGATACAAGATACAGACATCCTAGTATAACTTTCCCTCATCTGATACTGGGCATGTTTAGTTTGGAGAAGAGGAGGCTGAGGGGGGACCTCATTGCCCTCTACAACTACCTGAAAGGAGGTTGTAGAGAGGTGGGCATTGGCCTCTTCTCCCAAGGGAATAATGACAAGACCAGAGGAAATGATCTGAAGTTGCGGCAGGGGAGGTTTAGATTAGATATTAGGAAGAATTACTTTACTGAGAGAGTGGTCAGGCACTGGAACAGCCTGCCCAGGGAGGTGTTTGAGTCACCATCCCTGGGGGTATTTAAGAAGTGTGTAGATGTGGCACTTCAGGGCATGCTCTAGTGGCATGCCCTAGTGGCCGAGATTGTGGGGGTCTTTTGTGTGTGTATGGTTGGACTCGGTGATCTCAGAGGTCCTTTCCAACCATGAAGATTCTGTGATTCTGTGATACTGCATTCCTGAATGTCCATTTTATGCTGCCTAATGGGCACTAGGGTTGCAGAAACTTGCAGTCAAATACAGCCTGAGGAATTCTCCCTTCTTTCTCTGTGTTGGGAACTATCCACCAGGGAAGCCAGTAATGCCCTGAGCCACATCGTCCTGACACATTTCTCAACCAGCAGCTCCAGAGTCTGGGCCAGGCACTTGGGCAGACTCAAGAGTTTAGGAATCCTGATCTCCCATCCTTTGAGGCCACCTCTAATCTCCAGCACTTCTACAAGGAGTGTGCCTACAGAGCACACTGCAGGGTTGTGATGCCATGCCTAGCTTTCAAAACCTTCCAGTTCACTGCAGACACTGACTGTAAAGCAGCAGCAGGAGGTAAATTCAGTAACATGAAGTCACCTTCTGTTTTCTTTCTCTCCCTGAAGAGATTGTTCTTGCCAACAAAAGTACTTTGTGAGAGCTAAGTATTTACTGTTCTTTCGAGATCCAATTCTACTTCAGCTGACCCTGTTTATATGTCCCTCCTCATCCTATTTATCTGGCAAATTTCCCAAATTCTGTTGTGTGAGAATAAAGGCATCTGTTCCTCTTGAATGAGCAATTGTTGAAATTCTGCAAAAATGCAAGGAGGAGTGGACAAAAGAAAGGGTGAGAAGAGAATTGAGGTTCAGGATATTTCATGAAAGCCCTCCACTATGTAGTGTCATTAATAACTCTACAACCTGAGGCAATTTATTAAGAGTTTGAAAAAGCAGATTAAAGAGCAGGATGTGAAGATTTCCATTGGAAATAGATACTTAAAAGGTTGCAAATGGTTTCTAAAGAACAGGCTAGATGAAAATTGCAAGAGGTGAATAGTTACTGAAATCTGTGGGCTGGGGGAGGGGAAGAAAATTGCCACCTACTTGAAGTAGATAGCTCTTCTAAAATAATGTTTTTTAAACTTTAAAATTGTTTTGTTCTGTGACATACAGAAGGATGTATTTAGAGTTGTTTTCAACTTCTCCAAACAGGTGACATTTGCCTGGAAAATAATTTCCATATAAAAATATGATAATGTAATTATTCTAACTGGTATTTTCTATCATTTGATGCCCTATTCATAATAATCTCTCGTATTTTGCAGCAATGTTAGCTATCCATATGAACTCCATCTGTGTTACAAGACAAAGAGGACTTTAATAGAAACTGAGCCACTGCTCTATCTTTCCACTAGCTTTTGCTTTAAATTGATGCAATGAACCCTTGTCAGAAATGCCAGAAATCAAAAAGGTTGCTAATATTAGTAATGGCAATTCAGTTGATTGATTCATCCCAACAGCAGGATTTTGTAAGTGTTGTATCTGGAGATGGTAGAGTGTTCTTCGTTCTCTTACAGGCTATTATAAGGTAGAGATTTAGTCCTGTTGGGTGTAGAGAACATTTTTGCTGTACACCCATGCTTACTCTTTATACCTGGGTCACACAGATCTTGGTTCTTTGCCAGCTCTTAGTAATTTCTTGGAGCCTACATTTCACCTCCAATGCCACCTGATGCAAGTGAAAATGTCCAGTGAAATCAAAACATTCCCAAGGCACATTTAGTGATCTCGAATCAACATTTTCCAGTGGAGAACCCTTCTTCTGGAAAATTCTTGACCAGCTTAAGTACACATCTTTTCCTCCTGTTTCATGTCCTGCCCCCTCAGGGTTGGCAAAATCTCCCCAGGTTATTGAGCAGTTCCCAGTCTCCTCCCTTACCAAGTGGCATAAATCCTATCAGCTCAGACCTATGGTCTCAGCAGTGAAATATTAATATCCTAATCACTGAAAGTATGCAGGTCTGTGTCAAAGTGGCTGAACATGAGATTTTGGGCTGTGGGATAGGAGTGCAGGAGTCAGTCTCCTCCCTGGTAGAGAGATAATTACTTAGAAAGAATAAAGGACAGACTAAGGGAAGGATATTTGATACGGGCCTTTTTTTTTTTTTTTTCGCATCTCCAAGCAAATCCTCACCCTCAATACCAACTTCCAGGGTGGTGCAATTAGCCATGTTTTTACCTATTTGAGTTCCTAATGATAACCATGCTTGACAGGGCTTTTAGTATGTCCCTGTTTCACCTAATTTTCAGCACATTTAAGCCATTCGCGATCCTGCTTGTACAGTTGCAGGAGCTATGTTCATTTAAGTACAAGTGGAAGAAGATGGAAAAAAGAACATACTCCAGGAACGCCTTCCAGATAGGCTTAGCCTCTAAGCTGAGGTGCCAAAACTAGGAGTGTAGCCACTGTAGGCTCCTCTTAGTTAATGGAGACAGGGAGAGAACAAACACTCCAGCTCTGATGATGATTCAGAAATTAGATGGGCTGCCTCACTCTCTTTATTTCTCCCATTAGGAAAGCAAATTCTGGCTAAATATCTTCAAATAGCTGCTATTCAAAACAAAGAAATACCAGAGAGAGCAGCTAGTGGCATGCACTTGGAAGTGTTTTCTCATGCAAAATATGGTTCTTGACTTCTTTCTGGTCCTTCCTCATACCCCAACAATTCCTCCAAACCAGTTTAATCCATACAGTTCTGTTTTCACCTTTCTTTCCTTTCCATAACCCTAGAATAGATCTATCAAACATGAGGCACAATTTTAATAGCAAAAAAAAAAAAAAAAAATCAGGGGAAGCCAGACATTGGGCAGAGAATGGCTTGAGAGCAGCCCTGAGGAGAAGGACTTGGGGGTGTTGGTGGACAAGAAGTTCAACATGAGCTGGCAATGCACGCTTGCAGCCCAGAAAGCCAACTGCATCCTGGACTGCATCAAGAGAAGTGTGGCTAGCAGATCAAGGGAGGTGATTCTACCCCTCTACTCTGCGCTCGTGAGACCCCACCTGGAGTACTGTGTCCAGCTTTGGAGTCCTCAACAAGGGAAGGACGCGGACCTGTTGGAACGGGTCCAGCGGAGGGCCACAAAGATGATCAGGGGGCTGGAGCACCTCTCCTCTGAAGACAGACTGAGAGAGCTGGGGCTGTTCAGCTTGGAGAAGAGAAGGCTCCGGGGAGACCTTATAGTGGTCTTCCAATACCTGAAGGGGGCCTCCAGGAGAGATTGGGAGGGACCCTTTATCAGGGAGTGCAGCTATAGGACAAGGGGTAATGGTTTTAAACTGAAAGAGGGTAGATTTACATTAGATATCAGGAAGAAATTCTTTCCTGTGAAAGTGGTGAGACACTGGAAGAGGTTGCCCAGAGAAGCTGTGGATGATCATCAAGTTCCAAGCCCCCTGCCATGGGCAAGGACACCTCCACTAGAGCAGGTTGCTCAAAGCCCCATCCAGCCTGGCCTTAAACACTTCCAGGGATGGGGCATCCACAGCTTCCCTGGGCAACCTGAAATAGATTGAACCTAATGAATGGAAAGTGCAATTATTAAACTTCTTTTTTTTTTTTTTTTTTTTTCCCAAACTCAGCAATACAAGGATGCTGTGGGGGTAATCTGTGTGTCTGAAGTTATAAAAGATTGAAATATCATCTGTAGTAGAAATTGCATCATCTGGATATTGCAGAAGGAAAATGATAAAGCTGTAGAGCTGCATTGGGAGAAGGAGAAAGAACAAAACCTACCTCTACTAGCACCTGCCCTTCACAACGTGGACAATCTTTCTGTGTCTGAGCCAAACAGTTGACCCCCACTTTACCTGCCCATCTTCTTAGACATGGTTGTCATCAAACTCCTTATTTTCCTAACTGAAGATATAAGGAGAATGATTGCTGGCTGAAATATGAAAGGCATATATGATGCCAGTAGCCACAGCTTTGGAGTTTGCTGTCTGAAAAACTAAACCCTGGCAATCTGACTCTATAGTGAGAACTGGTTGGGAGTTTTGTGACTTCCAAAGAAAAAATGCTACTTTCTAAAACTGAGGCTTTTCAGTTTTCAATATTTCTTCAGCTCCCAAATGGATTTTCTGGTGTGAAAGGAAAAACCTGATCAAGACTAATGGATCAGAGCTAGGTTATCAACTGAAAGAAGCCACTGCTTCAATACCTTGAGTCCATTTTTTGTCCTCAAAATAAGTATTGAACCAAAAGTGAAGCAAAAAAAATAAATGTCCATTAGAGGTATATTCCTTTAGAGCTTAGAAACCAGGAGGAAAAGTGAGAAGGGAAGAAGCTAAGTGGGTAGGTGGCAAGTTCTGGTTTTGCCATACAGATTGAATACTGGTGGCGGCATATCACAGAGAAAGGTCCAAGTGGCACTTGCCACCAAGGAATGAACAAGATTGAAAAGGCCAGAGGATGAGGATTAATCCTAGGAGTTCAACTCTCCATGGTGATTGAGGTGTTTAAGATCAAAAAGGATAATAGGATATGTCAAGGGAAAGAAAGCCAAAGTAAGTGTGGAGAGGCAACAAGCAGGAAAATAAATTCTGCTGATTTCTGCAGTGTGCAATTCACAGCCTATTGTAAACACATACTAACAACCCCTGCCCCTCAGAGAATGTTAAGCAGACAGTAAAGAAAAAAAATATATGGTCAGAAGTATTTTAAAGATAGAAAGTCCTTACTCAGAAGTACATAGTAAATCTCTGGAAGAACAAGAATTTGAGTCCACAGCCTTGAACAAAAGTGTGTCTACATTGTGTGACATCTCTAAAAGGTACATTTTAGTCAGGCTTGAAGTCAGACATTAGGAGTATCCTTTTATCAGCATTCAAGACCTTCTACTAAAGACTGTATTTTTTACAAATTTGCAAAAACAAGCTGGTTAGCTAATAAAATTTGGTAATTCAAGAAACTGGGATGCTGAGAAAAGGATCATTCTCCTTAAAACTAAAGGGATCATTGTGGCTCTTGAATAGACATAAAAGTTTATCTGGATGCATAAATACTGTAGATTTTTTTCAAGAAAGAAAAATTGACTACAAATTGCTCTATGAAGCTTAGTCAGCCACATAACCTGCCATCCAAGTCTTAAACCAACACCACTCCAAACCTGATTCTTTTCTCTTTAACAGTAAAAGCACTGTTGTAGAAAAGAAATTCACTGTGGGGCAATTTGTTCTCTTGCCACACATATTTCAGCTACAACATAGTTGGTGGCACTTAGACATTAGAAAGACTCCAGAGAAAGTTAACACAGAATATTAGCCCTAAAGGAGTTGTAAGATGATGAGAAGCTGAGTGAATAAAATGTATTTCCCTTAGTGTGAATCAGTGGAGTTATGCTGAGGTTTACAATATTTGTGTTCAGAGATCTCACCGCATCTGTATAATGGGAGGGATGTAGGGGGATTAGTTTGGACGGACAGCAAATTGCAGGGTGGGGAGGACAAGAGGCAAGAGGGTATATGAGGTCTTTTTATTCCATTTTTCTTTTTCACTGCTAGCTGATTAAGGAAAGCAAGGGCATCTAGGATTCTGTATTTGAAAGGCTGCTAGATGACTGTAAGAAACATCAGGCTGCTTGAAAATGTCAGCACTTTACACTTTATGTAGACTGAGCTGATTGCTATGGTGAAGAGAACATAAGTGATTCAAAGGTGAACCAGAGGTCTTCATGTTAGAGATGTGAATATGAGCAGTATGGGGGAAGGGAGCCTGGCTCCAGAAAATGCTGAATTCATTCTTATCTCAAAGCAAGGTCTATAGAGTTTTGATATATATTGCATTTTTGTACAAATTAATTAGTGACTTGTTGAAGATGCCTTTAATTTGGAATCAGATCTGGAAACGGAGATAACACTGTCCAGCAGCTTTTTTCTGCAGCCTCCAAATCTGTGACAAAAATCTGGCTAAAGAGCAAAACAGATCTTGCTTCATGAGAAGAGAATTAGGGCTGCATCTTAGCTAACTCATGGCAACTAACACAGGGTAAAATGCTAATGTAGGACAAGCCATTTTCCTGTCCTATTCATTAACAGGTTAATAATCACCCTGATGCTTTCCCATGGTTTTCCTTGATCTACTGAAGCACAATAAGCTAAAAATTGGAATTTTTTTGCTTGAATTTTACAATGGGCAGGACTCATCTTGATTAACTTAAGTAGCCACAGACACTCCACTGTAAAGCACTGGGGTCCCTCTACAGGGTTTGGCCACTGCAATGGGAAAACTATCCTGCTTGTCCCAGCTATACACTTTAGGATACATTGCATTGCCTGACAACAGACAACAAAACTTATCTACTTGACATTTGGTGTGAAAAATCCCACCTGACCTCTTAGTTAACCTCTGGAAAACAGTACGTGCATTCTTTGTGTGGATTTACTAAATGCAGAATAATATCTTTAAAATAATGTGCTTCCAATTAGGATTCACTGGGTGACTTCATTTTTCAGAAATCTCACTTCCAAACACCTGGCATTTGTGCTTTTTTCCTATATCAGAAACACCATACTACCTGTCCTGGGTCTGGTGGGAATAGGGTTAATTCTCCCCAGGATCCAGCAGTGACACAGGTATTCCATCCCATGTGAGCCATGCCCAGGGGGTAGCCAGAGCTAGCCGGGGAAGGGGAAGGGGAGGGACAGGAAGTCACCACGGGGGAGTGGAGCGGGCTGGGGCATCCTGGGTCCGGTCAGCAAGTGGTGGTATCGTAATCGTGGTTGTATATTCCTCTCTCAGTGTTATTGTTGTTGTTGTTTCTTGTTCCTTTTGCTGTTCTGTTAAATTGCCTTTGTCTCAACCCACGAGTTTTGCCTTTTTCTTCCCATTCTCCCCTCACGGCCGTGGTGGCAGTGGGGGCTCTGGTCTGCACGAGCGGCTGCCACGTGGTTCTTTGTTGCCATCTGAGGCCAAACCATGACACTACCAAACCAGAATTTTAGAATTTTAGCAATATCCTGAATTGCTCCTGGATCATTTTGTCATAAGTTAAACGTAAGTCCCAAAATTGTCTCCATAAAACTTCCCTGTCATAACTTGCCCATCTGTATTTTAAATACGCTGTCCCAGATAGATATAACCTATCAATACTGATGTGTGCATCAAGATGGTGAACTGCAGAGATTTAGGAACTCAGTCTTCTCCTCTTAACAGTGAGAAGGTTCTTTGAGCACTTTATAGGTGATGACATATGGAAAAGATATATGCTGCGAGAAGCCTTCCGGTCTTGTGGACATGTATATGCCAAGACCTAGTGCTTGGAAGTTAAAATTGGATACTGGAAGTGATCATTAGGGAAAGTGGCAGAGTTGCTCACTCTTGGTGCTTTTACAATAAGGCTAGACATTTTCATAGTGCTCAGTAACATGGTTTAGTGATGGGTTGTTGCTGGGGTTTTGTTTTGTTTTGTTTTGTTTTTTTATCAGAGTTAGGTTGATGGTTGGACTAGATGATTTTAAAGGTCCCTTCCAGCCCAGACGATTCTATGATTCTATGATCATGTTATTTGCATCCTTGAAGAACTTCTGTGGTGTCTATATGGTTGCATCCCAGAAGAACTTTTGAGGTGTCTATATGGAGACCTGTTGAAAGTATTAGTAATTGGTTTTGGTGCTGCAGTCCATGATTTTGGTGTTGCACTCCACCATTTCCCATACCATCCTCATAGGTAAGCTTAGGAAGTGTGGATTAGATGAATGGACAGTGAGGTGGATTGAGAATTGGCTGAATGGCAGAGCTCAGAGGGTTGTGATCATCGGCGCACAGTCCAGTTGGAGACCTGTAACTAGCCATGTTCCCCAGGGGTCAGTACTGGGTCCGGTCTTGTTCAATATATTCATCAACGACCTGGACAAGGGGACAGAGTGCAGAGTGTTCCCTCAGCAAGTTTGCTGATGACATAAAACTGGGAGGAGTGGCTGACACATCAGAAGGCTGTGCCCCCATACAGTGAGATCTGGGCAGGCTAGAGACTTGGGCAGAGAGGAACCTAATGAAATTCAACAAAGGCAAGTGTAGGGTCCTGCACCTGGGGAGGAATAACCCCATGCACCAGTACAGGTTAGGGGCTGACCTGCTGGAAAGCAGCTCTGCAGAGAGAGACCAAGGAGTCCTGGTGGACAAGTTGACCATGAGGCAGCAATGTGCCCTTGTGGCCAAGAAGGCCAATGGTCTCCTGGGGTGCATTAAAAAGAGCATGGCCAGCAGGTCGAGGGAGGACATCCTGCCCCTCTACTCTGCCCTGGTGAGGCCGCATCTGGAGTACTGTGTCCAGTTCAAGAAAGACAGGGAACTACTGGAGAGAGTCCAGTAGAGGGCTACAAAGATGATCAAGGGAATGGAGCACCTCTCTTATGAGGAAAGGCTGAGAGACCTGGGTCTGTTTAGCCTGGAGAAGAGAAGACTGAGAGGGGATCTCATCAATGCTTATAAATATCTAAAGGGTGGGTGTCAAGAGGATGGAGTCAGACTATTCTCAGTGGTGCCCCGGTGACAGGACAAGGGGCAAGGGATACAAGCTGGAACACAGGAAATTCCATCTCAACATGAGGAAAAACTTCTTTACTTTGAGGGTGACAGAGCACTGGAACGGGCTGCCCAGAGAGGTTGTGGAGTCTCCTTCTCTGGAGATATTCAAAACCCACCTGGATGCATTCCTGTCCAGCCTGCTCTTGGTGTACCTGCTTTGCCAGGGGGGTTGAACTAGATGATCTCCAAAGCTCCCTTCCAACTCCTACAGTTCTGTGATTTCACTTCCTCTGATGTTTCTTAAGGAATAATTAGAATAATTGTGAATAATTAGAAACGGGGACTGGTTTTTGCTCCACTGTAGTGAGAGAAAAGGAGAATGAATATGTGGCAACGGATGGCAATCACTCTGATTGTCCTTAGAAAATAGGTCTTTTGTTATCCCATATAAATAATCCCTAGGGTGGATTGGGTCAGTTCTCTAAAGATCTCAGCTTTTTTCTGCTAGAGTGTTTCCACAGCATTTTGTTGTTGTTGTTATTATTTTAGTGTAATAGATTGAGATATTTTATTACAAAAGGACTACATAGCTGCTTCAAAGTTAATTGCCTTTACCTCAAAAAGCTTGTTAGCTATTAGGTGCGAAGATGTTGTTCTTCCTCCCAACAGCTGACAAAGGCAGGGAAGTGTGCTGGGTAAACTTTTCTCTGTTTTCACTGCACACCCTTTCAAGTGCCTTAATTGATTCTCCCACTCAACTGTGTATTACAAGTGTTTAATGTGATAAGTTTATACTTGTCTATAAAAGTGAAGAAGCGATATACAAGAGACATTTGTGACTCGTGGTCCATTATCACGATTATTAACTTCTCCAAAGTCCTGTAACGAACAATCTGTCATTTACAAGCTCATAATACATCATCACCTAATGTGCTGAATACTTCTGTATTGCTAAAAAGCTAAGTAATAATCCATTAAGTAGCCTGTCCCACCATAACAGATCTTTACTGGTCTTGGAGAGAGGGTTAACAGGAATCTCTTGAGCTTTCTGTATGTCTTTTGGATTCTGTTTCTTGAAATAAATTGTCCTCATGCACTGAAAGTCTTGGCACAATAGCTTGTGTCCAGCTCACTTGTGTATTTATGTGTTACAGATGTCTGCCATGGCTATCTTTTGTCATACTTTGGCAAATTATTGGAATTTATTGTCTGGAAAATTCATTTCTGTGTCTGAACTTGTCTTTTCAGCTGTATGCTTGAGGGTTATTTTTAAGAGTTTTTCTCAGATGGCTTCACATTTTATATTTTACTTTTCTAGTGATGTACAGTTGTGGAAATGCTTAGTACCTGAGTCAAATTAACTTTAAATGCTTCCTGTTACACCTTCTTACACTGGGTATCTGTAAGTACTCCTGAAAATACTGCTGTAAGAAACATCCTACCAGGCCTGGTATTTTCCATCCTGTGCCCATTTTCAGAAGTCTAGCTGATCTTTTCATATTGGTGCCTACAAAGTTTTTTTTACTGGTTTAAATTTGTTACTCTCAGCCAGATTTCAAAGACATTTCATTACCAGAAAAATTTTCCCACTGAACACTTTGGGCACTTTATGTATCAGAGGGAACTTTTCATATGCATATCATATGAACAAAAACTTTTTATTAAGGGCACATTCATAAATAATTTATCAATGGCTACAAAATTATTAAAAGTCAATAATCTGATTGTTACCAACTCAAACAAATAAATGGATGGTATACTGTAGACAACATCTTTTATTGATATGTTTATACCCATTTTTATCAGATGTCACTTCTCTCAGTAGTGAGCTTAAAATATCATCTGATTAGTTCTGAATCTTTTGGTAGTATTTTATGTGAGCACCTTTCAAAAAATATTCAATAATGTTCACTTTCTACAGTCCAATAGACACTTCTAAAATCATCTACACTTACTTCCTCTGGGATATTTATAAATAAAGAAACTTATTCCAGTATGTCAAACTCCGTGAAAGACTTTTCCTTAAAGCAGGCATAACAATGTGGTTTTGTCATGTAAGCTCACATTCAGTAAATAAGAATTTTGGTTATCAATTTTATCTTCAGGTTGCCATTAATTATTTTATGCACATTCAAAGTGACTAAACTGCATCAACAATCCCAACTACAAAAGGTTTATCTGTCATCTTCTGGTTTTGTGTCTGGAAAAGTAACAACCTGTTGCTTTAGGTAACGGGACAATTCAGTTGAATTTTAGAAAGTTTTTATGCTATATGTGCATACATATATTTAAATTATGTACAAATTTGGGGAACATATATGGGTAGGCTTAAGCACGTATGACATACATATTCACTTATTGATAATTTCCACTAACTGTATATGTGTGTAAATAGCCCAAAGCAAAATATATTCAAGGATAATCCAATAAAGTTTTGAAGAAAGCTTTAACAACTATGGTTCTTAAAGTACTAGGATATGATGTGTAGTCAACAGTAATGGAGGTAAGCAAAATCATAGAATGGTTAGAGTTGGAAGGGACCTTAAAGATCATCAAGTTCCAACCCCCCTGCCATGGGCAGGGACACCTCCACTAGAGCAGGCTGCCCAAAGCCCCATCCAGCCTGGCCTTAAACACTTCCAGGGATGGGGCATCCAACTCCCCTGGGCAACCTGTTCCAGTGCCTTACCACCCTCACAGTAAAGAATTTCTTCCTAATATCTAATCTAAATCTCCCCTCTTCCAATTTAAAACCATTACCCCTTGTCCTATAGCTGCACTTCCTGATAAAGGGTCCCTCCCAATCTCTCCTGGAGGCTCCCTTCAGATATTGGAAGGCTGCTATGAGGTCTCCCCGGAGCCTTCTCTTCTCCAGGCTGAACAACCCCAGCTCTCTCAGCCTGTCTTCATAGGGGAGGTGCTCCATGAAGAAAAAAATATCACCCCACAAAGTACAGTGTAAAAAAAAAAAAAGAAATTAACAACCTCCCCCAGCCTCAAAATATAAAAATGAAACCAACCGTGATTCATAAAACAGGCAGGCCTTCTTTGGCTCCAAAATAAATACCAGCTTGTCAGACTGTTTGACTATATGAAGCACCTGGCATGCCCTTGATACTATCCAGGTTGTAAATCATAATGAGAAAATATCACAGACCTGGGTTCAGTGACCCATGTGGTTCTCTTAATCTCCGTGTTCCTGTGATTAACTATTCAAACAAGATTTACAGAACCTGGTCTAACTGATCTGCTTATCTTTAGATGCTCAGGAATACCTCTCCATCTGTTTTCTATGCATCCATCCCTGTGGCACCTGGGATAATTAAGCATTAAAAGTGCAGGCAAGACTTCAGTCAGCCTGCTTGAGCTATTACAACCTGACCTTCGGTTCAGATCCAAATTTTAGATGTATTTAGGGGTGGTATTCTGCCTCTAATAAAGCTCCTAGCTTTGCCTGATTTTCAGATGTTGAACCACTTTAAGGTGTCTGAAGTTTAGTGGAGAAGATCTACCTTCAGAAGGTTTCAAAGACTCACCAACTAGGTCCTGAGAGGGCTTCTTTGTTAGGACTGTACAGTTTAGGTGCCTGTTAGGTGTTCAGAAATCCTAATTCCTAAATCAGTTGAAAGACAGATGTCTGAACACCATAGTGGATCAAAATCCCAGGTGCCTAAATTAATATAAAGATCATTACTTTTGTTACTGTAGAAGACACCTCCTCCATCAAATTTATATTGTCTTTCATAGAGTCAAAATTTTCTCTTTGCAAAGCAGGCACACAAGAAACACCTGAGCCAGAAGGCTAGCCGGTGTAGGAGGTAGGTTGACACATGGGAAGCAGCCAGTTAAGAAGACCTTCGCACTCTGGTTTTTGCTTTTCTTCCTTACACTTCAGAAAAGACATTTGTTGAAGAATATTTATTGTGTCTATTGAATAAATCAGCTATGTTTATAGTATTTTTCAACTGCTTTATTAAAAATGCCCTTTCTATTCTACCTCCTTGTGTTCACATTCCACTGCTCTACATGGTTTTCTTCATTTCTCCAAATGTTTGTCATTAGGTTATTTGAAAAAGAAAAAAAAAAAGAGAGGTCCTTATGGCTTTCAGAAAGAAAAGACTTAAACAGGCTGAGAATTAGTTTATACATTGATTTGTCTTTTATGCTGTTTAGAAAGCCTTAACTGTGAGACAAATTTTTTTTCATATATCATGCACACTCTCACGCTGAAGCAGCCTTTATTTGACCTCTTAATCAATCTGAGTGCCAGTGCAGGAAAAAAAAAGAGGGAGACACAAGATAGCTTATATAAATGCCAAGTTGGCTGTGTTCCTCTGAACCATCTGCACTTCTAGTCGTGGTCAGACTAAATGTCTGGTAATGGCCCCCTTCTTCTATCATCCGTTTATATGTCCCTCTTTCTTCTTTTTCTTTTTTTTTTTTTTTTTTAAGTGGAAAACAAATGACATTATTTGTTATATGGAAAGCAAATGACTGCTTCAATGCATCTGTGAATTGCAGGCCTAGGAAGGCAGCCAAGGAGAAATCAGACAGCAAAGCATTTCTGCTTAGAGAAAGAAGGCCAAAACTGCTGATTTGGCTTCATTTTGATACATGATATATTTTTTTTAATCTATAAATTTTAATGCGGTCCTTAGAGGACGTATTGTGAGCTGATTCTTTTTCCATTTCTTTTCTTCTTCCCCCATCCTTTAGAAGCAAAGAGGTTGGTTGGACTTTTCCTGGGTTATAATTACTGGACCTTGCAACTTGTTAATCCACCTGCAGATAGGATGAAACTTGAAGTCGAGGAAAATGATATGTGGCTGATAAGACAGTGGCCAGGATCAGTTTCCTGAAGGATTAGGCTTTGGCCATAAAACAATGATTCTCAGTAGTGCTTTGATACCAGTGGAAGGTGTATTTTGTGAGAAACGGGAGAGGGGAAGTGGAGAGGAGCCAGCAAAACAAGTCCCTGAGTCCAGTTGGGTTCTCCAGGTACATCTGTATTATAAATAACAATTAATTATTGTTCTCTAAAGCTGAATACAAATCTTTGGTGCTTTCTCTCAGAGTCTGGCTTTTTGCAACAGCCCATCTTTGTGATGCTGATTTTTCCTATGGTTAAAAGTCTTAAGTAGTCAAGTATTGACTCATTGTCAATAGCATTGACCCATTGTCAACAGTTTCCACACACATCTGTAAGGATATGTACCCAGGCTTGCTTTTCCCAGACTGTGTGAGTAACACCCTGCTCTGATCTGGAAACCCTATAGTTGGATTAGCGTAGCACTGGGACAAGGTCCTGTGTTAGGAGGTGTACATTACCCTGGGAACAGCTCGTCATTCACAACGCAATGAGGTTTTGGACCTAAACCTGGCTCACACTCTGTGAGGTCGCTTGCCACGCTGAACCCTTCCCTGTAATTCTTCCTTTTGCTCATGGTATAAAAGCAGCCAGCAATGAGTGACTTAGGAAAATACTGACAGCAGAGCTGAACAGCTGAAGTGTCAGGATCTGCATGAGCCTCCTGATGGTCTACAGTTGCAGCTCTTGCCTGCTGAAGGGCTGCTCCTCCTGCACACAACAGTACACCCCTCTTCCCACCATTCTCCATTGCTCTGTCAGGAAAAGGAAAGAACACAGGGAAAGCAAGTGCCTGTTTAAATGAAATCAGTGCACTGATGTGTGACATCTCAAACAAAAAAGGATACTAAGCTCCATCAAAAAGGCATTAGGGAAAAATAAGCTTTCAGAGTTCCTCTTGGTGTCTTTTAAACTGTAAAATAACATGTACATGTGGACCATATCTCCAAAAATCTACCTAGGGCCCATTTATTATGGTGAAGGAATCACACCTTCATAATTTTCCCCCAATTAAAGTTGAGGTCTGGGATCCTCAAGGGTACCAAGGTTTTCATTGAAAATCAGTGGGAGTTGGGTTTCTAAATACCTTGGTCAATCTTGACTGAGAGTCTTGAATTAGAGTTCCCAGGTCCATATTTCGCCACCTACACATGGATTCTCATTTTCAAAGGTGCCCAGCACTCAGCATAGGGTGTGACATGCCCGGTGTTCCTGAAAAGGAAAGCTGCAGTGGATACTGAGCCCTGCCTGCTGTTTGTTAGGACCAGATTATAAAAATCAGCTCTCCCATGTGTTGCACTCCTTCCTACTGCATGCTTATTTTTGAGTGCATTATCTATTCCCCTCCAAACAAATCATGAACGGAGGAATTCAGCATAAGGGGCTGTCCTCAGATGAAGTTCACCTTGTAGTCAATTAACCTTGAAGAAAAGAATATTTTTTCCTCCATCTCCTTTTCCCACAAGACATCTCTGTGAGAGTGTGTGTGCATGCGCACGTGACCTTTTGGAGGGTCTTATTTTCTGGGCAAAAAGCCAAATGCTACACTTTCTTCCCAGCCCTAGGCTGTTTCAAGCCTTGGTGAAGACAGCAGGTTAGATCCATTCTTTGTGTAAGGATGGACTCTGTCAGTCTTGGCACTGGGGAGAGTTTGGAGTTTCTTAAAATTAAAAATAAAAACAAGGAGGAATGCACTGAGTGAAGGCTGCTTTCACCTCTTCAAGAGTTAAGCCCTGATTAGTAGCAGTGAGGAGGGGTTCCCAGACATGTTGCAAATGAGGCTTGTTGAGCCAGAGCTAATCATGCTTTCCTGTGGCAAGTGTGCATTTCCCAGCAGACCCCAGCCTGCCATCTATTCATGAGCTGCTTTCCCCACAACCTTGCCTTTGAGACCCTCAAGGCCAGGTTTCAAAATTGTTTCCTCCAATTTAATCCTGAGTTCAATAGAACTAAAACAAGAATGGAAATCTCAGCGGTGGAGAGTGCAAAAGTAAATTGCCGGTATAGCTTAGAAGTTAGAGATGAGCTGTGCCTCCTCTTCCTCTGTTCTCCTGAAACTGGGGGGGCTGGTTTATATGTATAGGCAGATCTCTACTCATGAGCAAAATCATGCAAGCTCATATCACCAGGAATAACACCATTAATTTTAATGGAAATAAGCCATTCATGACCCAAAGCTCTGAAACAGTTCCACACAATGTGTTGAATAGATAAAGTCTGTTTCCTTCTAAAGAAATATGCTAGGGATTTTTGTCCCAATCCAAAAAAAAAAAAAAAAAGAAGAGAATTATTGTGTTAGGCTTTCTCTTCCCTGTGAAAATCTTCCTCTTGGAGGTAGCAGGTACTGGTTATAAAAGTAGGAAAAATTAGTAGTGAATAAGACTATGAATAACACAGGAAGGATAATGCTTGTCAACAGATAATAGTAATTATTGCAAAGTTCAGTTCACAAATAAGTAGAGTCAGTGTAGAAATAACCAAGATCCTCAGCCAATCACTGGTTTTAGTTATTGCAAATGATTAATTAAAATGGCTCCCCTATTTAATTTGAAATAATCCACACAACTGCCAGGGTTATAGGTCGTGTGCTCATAGAAGAGCAAACTGCTAAAACCATGAGTCTCCTGTTTCATAAAGAAATGTTTGAACAGGATCTCTTACAAAAACATGGAAATAGGACTAAAACCATGAGCCCTGTCTGTATGTATTAGATACACCCTGGCCCTGATCTTATGCCACTGAAGTCAATAAGAATATGGCTAAGCCACTTGTGTGGAATAGGTTCTTGGCTGGGTTTTATATATTTCCTTTTACTTTCTAATATTCTTGTCCAAAGCTTTATGCCTGAGATTTGTAATTGCAACAAAGAGGATTAGTTTAATATCGATTTTGCATCTGTGTCAATACATGTCTCTCAAAATATAAGAATAACCTACTACTTGGATCAAATTCTGAGATACGTATAAATTAGTGTGGAGCAGCCCAGAGAACATCGAAGGTGCTACAATATGAAGCATAATGAAGAGTAATAGAGGGAGGAGTGTAGCCAAAAAAAAAAAAAAAATGTGTGCCGTGGCGCACACTGAAGGAAGCATTTGTTGATTTTTAAATGACATCTCCTTGCCCCCTACAGTGCAATTCATACAGCCTTATAATTACAGACCCGGTCATATGAATAAACAGGTGCCAATAGGACTGACTTTTGGAATTGGGGTTCTGTAGACAGTACTTCAAGAATTTTTTTGAGAAACTCCCCCAAAGTATCCCATAAACCCATATACTGGTGTCAAATGAGGATGGCATCTCATGTCAAAACACGAGAAAGAGAAACAAAGATAATTGTTTCCTCATCTGACCACTGAATATCTAGGGCACCTTAGTGAGGATGTAACTGAAACACAGGTATCTGTACAGGGCTTAGTGTAACTATCCAAAATGTTGGCTCCCTCTTCCACAAATGGCTGATCCCATAGTTTACAGTAAAATAAATGTTATAGGTTTGTGGCCATCTTCTAAATTCATAATCCTTTTTGATGAAGAAAAGCATCCAAACATTACATTTCAAAACTTCTGAACACCTATTTCTATAAGTTAGATTGCTACTGAATATCATGCTGCTATTACTGCACTTGCAGTTACAACTCAACATGGAAAAAATCAACTGATTAGCTGATTTTCCCTTTCAGTTGTTTCTTTCAATTTTTTAAAATTTCCTTTTATACCAAAGCTAATTCATGTTCTAAGGATTCATCTCTTTTTTATAGAATGAAAGAAGGTGAACAAATAGAGACACAAAAAGGCAGGAGAATTTAGCCCTTCTTTCTCAAGTCCAAAGCCTGATGATGTGCTTACATCAGTGATCCTCAGCTTCTCTAGCTTAGGAAACATGGTATGAATTGTTCCTTATATTTCAGTACTTCCCAGAGACCCAAATGTATTGGCTGTGCTCAGTACACACTCAGAGTTGCTCTTTCTCTCATGAGCTCACAGTCTAAATGGAGATGATAATGAGTAAGAGCGGAAAACTCTCAACAGGTAATTTGTTTTAGAATTATTAAGCCTGCAGCAGGCAGATGTTGGGTAATCTGTTCTCAGCGAATGTTTCATCCTAAATCATAACAGTTACAGATTGGTCTAAACCCTGGAACATGAAGTCTTATATCCCTTTCACAAAGGTTTTGTTAGCATTATCTATGATCATTCTGGATATTCCTGTTATGTGTGCAAATCTTACTAATTTCTTAGTCCAATGACATCTTGTGGTGAGGAGTTCCATAGCCTGATGCCAGAATTTCAGCCTTTCCTTGGTTTTAACTTTCTTGCCTTTCAATTTATCCAAGTTTTTCTATTTCTAGTTGTTTTGCAAAAATGTACATAGTTCATGGTTTGTTCTTAGTTTTCATCTGTGTATGTGCCCCAGAAATAGATGCTGAACCTCTTTAATAATGAAAGGTTTCATGGGGCTGACTAAATGTCTCCACCCATCTGCAAAGTCATAAAGTCATACAGTTACTTGTCTGCCTGTGCAGTTGATTTTCATTGCAAAAACTTCATTTCATCTATTTCTGGCAACCAGGATGAGAAAAGATGAAAAAGACTGTGTCATATTTCTAAGAGTGGACACAGTTCCAATGTACAGTGATCCCAGACCTTCCTGTTTCACTTTGCATAAAAGAATGAAGAATTCAGATGGTTCAGAAGAGGAAATTTAGGTTGGTTACTTCAATGTATTGCCCAAGGGCATTTTAATACTAGGGAAAAAAAAACAAAATGAAAAACAAAAACAAAATGAAAAGGCATATCTCAGGAGCCCAACTTTCTCCTCCTGTTTCTGGAGACCTTGTAGTTTGCATGCAAAGATGCAAACAGAAGTGCTTAGCCAGTGAAAGACTAAGGTGGGATCTATTTGCAGTCTTTGACTACCAAAGGGATGACAAATCCAGGCCCTTCTCAGAGGGGATCACCAGATGCAGCAAAAGAAATACCCACTGGATATAAGTTATTTTTTTTTTCACTTGGAGAGTGGTTATACATGGAAGCAGGTTGTGCAGATCTCCTTCCTCAGAGATTTTCAGAACTCGGCTGAAAAAGACCCTGAGCAACTATATCTAATTTTGAAGCCAAACTTGTTCTGAGCAGGAGGTTGGACCAGATTACCTTCAGAGGTCCCCTTCCAACCTGACCTATTCTATAAATTTGTGATACTGTATGATTCCTACCTGGGATTAAGCTACCTGAAATTTGTCCAAGGTCCAAAATGTTATTTAGGTTTAAACTCTGTAGAGCCCAGGTTCAGGCCTTTAGCTTCAAAAACAAACTTCCTCACAAAAGAATTAAATGTTTCAGAGGAAAAAAAAATTATTTTAGGAAGATCTTACCCTCCCACAAACAATGTCCAAAGCTAATTAAATTCTGTATTTGATCTTCAGTCTCTGCTCAATGATGAACCTGCTGCCATGATAGCCTGTAGGTTATTGGATTTCTGACTGTAAGGAAATTTAAAGCTGGGGAGAGATCAAACTAAACTAAGTAAAGCAAAAATAAACACCAACATTGTATTTTGTTCATAAATTTAAAGGATCAGAAGAAAGAGCTCAGATTTGATGAGTTTGGTTACACCAGCAAGTGCTGATCTGAAGCAACAGAGTAATTCCATAATTATACCTATATCTCCTCTACTTTTGACCAGAAAACAGTGCTTTGGCACTGATTAAAACCTCCTTCCTGATAACTAAAGGAGAAAAAAGGTTTGAGGTATTTTTTTGCACAAAATCAGGTTGAGAATCCCAGAAATTCTTTACACCAGATAACGTAGCATGGTTCAAAGATCTTAGAGCCAGTACCCAGTGAAGTGTGTGCACCCACACAATACAGCTCAGAGGTGCTAAGGGTGTGTTAGATTTACACATAGAGAAGGTATCCACAGTGCAGATCTGCTTTATGTCCTCCCAGCAGTGATGCTGGTTATGGAGTAGACTTGTGCAAGGGCATCCTCAACATCTCTGCTTTATGCTGCTTTGACTCTCTGACCATACCCCTCAGTTTTAGCATGTTCACTAATCTGCAAAACATGATGGCATGGGGACATCTAATCCTGTTGTTCACTGGTGAAACAAGTTCAGGTCACTACATCCCTTGGAGATTTGGTGAAGAGCATTGCAGAGAGCAACATTGGTGATGAATGGATAGAGCGATGGTGCAGTTAAATCTGACATATGTTGTTATAAATCAAAACTGACAGAAGTCCCAGAATTATTTTAGAAAGCTCTGTGTAGTCTGGAATGTCCAAGTCTTTCAAGCAAAACATAAAACCAAAATCCTGAGCCTTCTTGTCTTTAATAACCTTACAACCATATTTTAAATAACTGAGCTGAGGATGTGAGGACTGAGGGCAAAACATTTCTTGATCAAGGGCAGCAAGATACACATTAAAAAGAATGGGTAAATTGAGGTTTTCCCTCTCCTAAGGATGTCTTCCCAATGGCATCTTCATTTGAAGCAGACAAATACTGAAATTGAGAAAGTTGCCTTGAAATGGATGTGTCACTACTTGAGTATGACCTGCTCTTTAAGTACAGAAGTGGACTGGGAGTCTCAGATTCTGGTTCCAACAGTTATCGCAATGATGTTTTGCCTGCTACAAAAAAAAATGAAATCATGATTCCCCACTTCTTATGGCTGGTAGAGCTAGGTGTTGCTCAGAGGGTACTTTGACACTTCCAGTTGTATGTTTTATTATTCAAAAGCAGTATTTCAAAGCAAAATTACTTTCAGTTGTCCATCTTCCCTATTTTCTACAGGCTGCTGTTGTATTGCTGTTATGCCCTGTAAAATTTCTGGTGATACTGCTCTCCAGCTAAATAAAAAAGATTTGTCCCACTGACTGTATGCTGAAATTACAGTTGTAGGATTGCTTGATTAAAGTCTAGCCACATTCAGGGAAATAAGTGACTGGGTTTAACAGGTGCTATCCATGTATACACTCACAGTCTAGATATGGTAGTTAATTCTTCTTAAAAATAGTAACCAAACTCCCCACATGGATCTTTGTGTTTAGTCTAATGCACCAAGTACTTTATACCATCTATGCAATTGGACACTTTTGGCCCTCTATATAGATAGCAGCTTGTGAATGCTTTGGAAATATTAATCACTTCTCTCTCCAGCAACCCAGCTGACACACTTACTGGAGCTCATGATGTGAAGATTCAAGCCTCCCAATAGGCTCAAACCTTTCTCCTTTACTAGCCCAGCCATCTAAATCATGCTGATTGCATGGTCCCAGCTATATAGTGAAGATAGTGCCTTTCATCCTAAATTGCATGGATGTAAACAGGCCGAGTATTCAGATCTGTTGTGTCACATCTACTTCATCTTCAGTACTCATACTATACTCAGTTTTGCCATTATTTTCCATTAAATTGGGGAATATTAAAAATAAAACCACAAAAACAAATTTATTTTAAATTTGTTCTTAGCAAAAGGAGGCTGAAATTAAAAAAATGCAGATCTGAGTCCTTGCTGAGTACCCTCCCTGCTGAACCAGGACCACCTGCCTTCATCCTAGATTCACTCCAGCCACTCCTGCTTTCCCATTGCCTCTTGCTAATAGTGTTAGATAACAGACACTTTCCTAAATTTCCACAGATCTCCTGTTTCTTTCCTTTAAAGAAAGCACCCATTGATGCAAACAGCATTTTTCCCTCTGGCTAGATAACACAGGACATAACGGTGAACCTCCAGAGATCACTGGGCTTGACAGGGAGCTGGTTCCTCGGACAATATTTTAACAGACAAACATGGAAGGAAAACAACAAGGACAGTTACCCTGTGTAATGAAAGCTCAATGATTTAAAAAGCAGCAGTGCGTGTGTGAGGGAAGGAAGGGAGGCTGTGGGATGGGATGGCAGATTTCACTTGCCAGACCAGGGGTAACAAAAAATTATCCTGATTCAACATACTATGAGAAAGGATATTACCAGGGTATGAAAAAATTCTTTCAGGGGGACAGAATGCATTTTTTCTGCCCTTTCTCTAAAGCCCTGTTATTTTGCTGTTATTCATCTGTTAAATGCTGAAATGTCTGCAGGGACATTTTGGAAAGCTGCATGTCGCGGACGGAGTGATCAACTTCACTAGTTAGAGTGAAGTAGTGAAATATTTATTAAGGTGAAACAGTGATTTAACAAAATCAGCAGTAAATGCGATAAAACCAGTAGTAAATGCGACAGTGTTTTATGAGATTCAATGTCAAGGTACACTTGATTATTTACAGCACAGAGGACAGGGTCAGACAAGCTGTCAGGGAGACCCTCCCGTTGAGTCACAAGGTTCAGAAAGGACCCCCTTCCTTTCTAAACTCCTTCTCAGAGAGGAGTCTAGGTGCGGCTGGATCCAGTCCTAGTCCCAGACTTGGTCAATGGTTTATGTCTAAAGGATTATATATGCACAATCAACCCTTTATATTACTTAGCTAAGATTTCAAAGTTTAGCGTGCTATTAGTCACTTACCGAGAATCTGTTGCGGCAAGGAATCTCTCAACCTCGAGGAGTAGAACCTTAAGCGAGCGTCCTCACAAAAGGGGAGATCCTGGCGTGCAGCCCGCTGCCATACAGGAGAGCTCAAAGAGCCGTCCACTATTTATACAGTAAGATTATTGACCTATAGTCATATTCTCATGGGAACACAATATCTAGGTCCCCACTCCAGACAGTGTTTTGGCTGTGTTGCCAGCCATCCCCCAAAGTCCAGGTGCAACTTATCACAACTGATGTTGTGATGGCCATGGTGGCCATGGCCCGAGCAGGAGCTGGGGGGGGGGGTGGGGGGAAACAGGGAGAGCACACCGCCACACTGCACAATGTCAATTAAATTTGCCGAGCAGTATATCTTTTTGGAATATGTGTGACCTTTTCTGTTTGTCATTTCCTGGGCATCACACCAAGTGATCCTCTTAGGATGCTGGCTTTGTGGAGCAGGCCCACAGCAACAGGACTGCAGGAACTGCAGGCTTCTGGGACCGCTGCCAACCTGCGGATAATTGTCATCAGCAGGAAAGAGCTAGAAAAGCTTGGCTGAATCCATCTTTTACAGATAGATTGACCCCTTTCTGACACTGCAGAATCACAGTCAGAGAGAAACACATATTCAAAAAGAGAGAGAAGGGAGGGGAGGAGGGGGAGGGAGGAATGTTTACAGCAGGAAGGCTACATTTGATCCAAACAGGGCAGATTTAGAGGTTACACTTGCTGCTTCACCATTTTAACATCTGTTTTAAGACAGAAGAAGCTGAGAATGAAGCTTAAATGCTGAGCTCTGTTATAATAAAACTGGTGCTTCTGTGAGAGCAGAGTCAGTGCTCTGGGAGAGGGGTGGGAAGGGTGGGAATTCAATACCTCCATGCGATACATCTGCTGGGAAATAACAATTTGAACATATATGCAGCAAGCAAAAGAGAGAGAATGAATGCATGCTGAAAGCCACTGCAGGTGCATGGAAAGGTGATTGAGGACAGCAAAAGGAAGGAGAAAGGGGACTACATGACCCCATTTCGGTAGCTAAGCTAAGATGCTTTGAAAAACAGTGAGAGCCACAGTTGCACCTTACAGAAGCTGGGAGTGGAAAACAGTGCCCTTAATATCCCTATGTTCAGCAAGTGGTTGACTGGGGTAAGCGGTGGTGATGTGGCCAGGCAGTGATTTCAGCAACCAAGACTTCAGATGCATCGCTTCCTCCACGTGCTCTCCCACCTCATTGTTGGTGCTGCTAGCAAATACCAGCAGTGGCCACAGCACAGGACCCCACAAACTCAGTGTGGGAATTTCCAGACGAGCACTGGGATCCCCACCCCAAACCCAAGCTGCCTGCCTTGGCATATCTCAGTAGAGCTGGGGCAGGCAATGATCCAAGTCTGGCTGAAATATCAAGCCTGCCTTAGGCAATCCCAAACCATGACATCCAGTAGGGAACAGAAAGAGGAGAGTGGGTTAAAGAGGTAAGCAGTTGTCCCTTCACTGCAGTTGTATGCCCTGATAGATAGGGGCACTGCGATTCTGCATTCTCCTCTTCTGGAGGAAAATCCTTCCATCGCTCACTGAAGTGCAGTTGTCATGTAGAAAAGAGCAAGTTTGAGCCACAAAATGTGTAAGCTCTGAAAATAAAGCTCCTGAGACAGAATGTCTCAGCTTTGTGTTGAGGTCAGTACGGTCTCTATTAATATTAAATGTTTGATGCTATAAAGGACATAACACTCAAATTCATTCACTAGCAATGCTTCTTTTCCTCTTTCCTCACCCATGACCTATGTCTCAGTTGCCAACATAAATAATACTTGGATTACAGTAATGTCCTGTGGCTCCAGACTGGGGGAGCTTCAATGCATAAGGTGCTGAGCAAACATGTATGGAGGCATAATCCTGTCAAATGTTATCCAGGTCATACAATTGGCAGCTATATTCCTCCCTCTAGAAAACACACGCAGCTTGGCAAATGCTTGGCCTGCTTCTGTATGTGACACTCAATGTCAGTGAGTGACATCTCGCAGATGACACTATTGGTAGAGTCGGTGCTGGTGGAGAGGGCTATATTTAGAAAACAGGTCTAAAAATGGCTTTGCAAGGCTCTGTGCTTAACAGGTCTCAGTCATTTCCAGATCAGATTTGACTCTCTCACAAGACCTTTCTCCACTTCCTCCACTGCTCACAAATTTACCAGAATGAGAAAGCTGGGGTGCTTCTCTGGATCACCAGTAGAAAAGCCATGCAATCTGGGCTATGAAATCCATGTCATTCATATGAAAGAAGATGTGCATGTTTCCAGAGCCATACATTACAGGGCATTTTTTAAACAGAAAAGAAGACAAATTCCCCCTGTAAGGTTAGCATTGCAGCAGCTTCTATTCACCATACCCCCAAAGTTACTGTAGACAAAGGCAGAAGAACACATCACCATGAACTAAGCAACAGTGTGCATTTTTGGCATGTCACCCACTCTGTGGTAGTTCTGCCTATATATACACATAATCCTAAGGAAAATGTGAGATGATAACCTGCTTCTAGACTGGCATGAGAAATGCATGTGTATGGTGCTCTCTGGAGAAGAACTGGATTACCCTGGGGTCACTTGTCTGTTTGCCCTTGTCCTGCCACATTTTTACTCATAACGCCCTAAGCTGACAAAGCATTTTGCCACTCTAGGCAATAGGGATGTTTCTGAGAGCTGTAATTTAGGGCTGTTCAAATGATGTCCAACCACCAGCAAACCATCTGCAATATTTGGGAATTGATGGCTGCCCTTAAAACTGCACTTCTGTATGAAGGTCTTTCCAACTGTTAAGGTCCAACACCATGTTCAGCAGTTAAGTATGGGTTTACACAGAAAACATCCTAGACAAGGCAGAAAAGCAGTTTAGGCCTTTTATTTTGTACCCAGGATGCAAGTTTGAATTTATTCTGGAGGTAGCCTCCATTTGATCCACCTGTGGATATGTCCTGGGGCAAGAAAAGGTGATGAGATGCTGGTCTGCTGGCCGCAAAAACTGGTTAACTTGAAAAGTTAACTTGAAAAGCATTGCCAGACCTCAGCTTATAACATGCTGCTACATGTGCTTTTCATACCCACTTCCAGTTGTTTAGCCACTGTCGTCAACACACATAATTATGCAATCACCATCAAAACATTTTCCTTGCTGACTCCGACCTTGACTGCAATATATAATACAACACCATGCAGAGATCCCAACCAAGCTAGTAGGGCAGCCAAAAGCATTTTTGCTGTATCATCTTAGTGATAATTAATCCTGCTGAAAGGCCAGGCTAATTAGCAGACTGCTCAGCCCAGGCCACTGCATGACTCAGTTTCCGGGATCTCTGCTGCTGCCTTTGCATGATGGCAGGAGCTGTGCAGATGAGATGTACCCCATGGTGGGAGCAAGCTCAGGTTTCTTCAACACAGGTGAGCCCCGAACACTTATGCCTTGGATGGTTTGCTCTGTTTCACACCACTCTTCCCACTGGCTAAATATTAGTGCGGATGAGTCTTTCTAGCAAGATGAACTTTGCTTTTGAATCTGTGAGCAGTAAGCATAATCTTATTTTACCAAATGGCCATCAGAAGGCAAATCCCTGAGGAGTAGCCCTGACCAGGGTGGGAGGCAACAACATGAAGCAGAAGCAGGGCTGAAGCACCCATTGGCAGCCCAATGGCTAATGGGTATCCAGCCCATGGCAGGACTTGCTACCTCTCCAACTTCTGCTTCCTTTTCTTTGAAGGCATTTTACCAGGGGATAGATCCAACTGTAGGCTTGGGATTTGAGTTATACTCTTGGCGCTGGCAGACACAAAGCCAGCCTTATGGGAGACTTGACTCATTTTGGCATCTGGAGATCAGACATGAAACCCCTCAGTGTCTAAAACAACACTAAGGTACCTGTGATTGAGCAACTGAATCCCATCGCATGTCCATACAGCTATCAGCACAGCGGGCCAGTTTAACATTTTTTTCAGGTCTGTGTTAAAAATGGCTGTAATTAGTTACCAGTAGAAAATCCCAAACAAAAAGAGTTTTGCTGTCAACACAGAAATGCTGACTGCATTTGAAAGCTAGAATTAAATGAGTCAGCAGTCATTGATTCTCGGTGCACAGTGGGATTAATCTCCCCCATTTTAGCTATCTACAAGCTAGCTTGCTTAAGCTTTTTTCTAGGTTACCTAAACAGAGAGAGAGAGACAGAGAAGCACCCCCAGGAAATGATTCATCTTTTCCAAAGATAGATGTCTATAATATGTGGGACGAATCACAGTTGAATGGGGATTATCTTTCTTCTTTGGCATAAAGGGGAACTAGATGATCTGCTGAAACTTGCAGAAGTACATGGTCCCACCATCAGGGACTTCAGCTGTGTTTTCTAGCTAAAGCCTGAAAAAAAAAAATGGGACTACAAAAAATGGCTAAAGGACCAATTTGTCCTGTGAGATTCGAATTAACAATTTATTTGGACTTCACTCACAGGTCTGCTATGCCACTACTGCAGGTTTTACGGATACAATGGAGAATGCACTATTGCAATTTAAAAAGCAATTCACAGAATGCACTATTACAACCTACAAGTGATCTCAAAAAGTACCAACACAAACTACAAGCATGCTAGATATTAATACCTTAAAAGAGTGCGCTAATCACGATCTTAAAGCATGCCAAATACCATATGTATGTTTCTTAATCACTTACCCTCTCTTTCAGGTAAGGCCCCTTAATCACTGGGAAGTTACCCTGTACAGCGTCCTGGACAAGGCCCAAGAATGGTATGAAGCTGCGGCAAGGGAGGTTTAGATTAGATATTAGGAAGAATTACTTTACTGAGAGAGTGGTCAAGCACTGGAACAGCCTGCCCAGGGAGGTGGTGGAGTCACCATCCCTGGAGGTATTTAAGAAACGTGTAGACGTGGCTCTTCAGGGCATGCTCTAGTGCCCGGGATTGTTGGTTTGTGGTGGGGTGTTGTGTGTGGGGTTTAGTTGATGGATGCTGCTTTTTTTTTTTTTTTTTTTTTTTTGGGGGGGGGTGTTGTTGTTTGTTTGGTTTTGTGTTGTGTTTTTTTGTTTGTTTGTGTGTTTTTGTTTTTTTTTTTTTTTAATGTGGTTGGACTCGATGATCTCAAAGGTCCCTTCCAACCACTAAGATTCTGTGATTAGTGTTGGGTGGTGTTTTGTGTGTGTTTTTTTGTTTGGTTTTTTTGTTGGGTTTGGAGGTTGGTGGTTTTTTTGTTGTTGTTGTTGTTGTTTTTTTTGTTTTGCTTTGTTTTGTTTTTTTTTTTTTTGTTTGTTTGTTTAATCGGTTGGACTAGATGATCTTAAAAGGTCCCTTCCAACCTAGGTGATTCTGTGATTCTGTGATTCTGTGATTCTGTGAATCTCCTGCAGGCCAGCTGCATCATGTGAAGACTCCCCATTTTTCTCCCAAAATGGTTTATATTCAATGGGTGAGTGGATTTGCCTAGAGTGGATTATACTATCTGGAATGTTTATCTCTGGTGGTATGATGGCCCCTTAGTTTGTATTGCTAATTTTGTGATGTTGAGTACACAAAGTCACTGAGTAATGGTGGGATGGAACTCAAGGCATTTTGTTTGTTAAGGGAGTATTCAAGGCTCCATTCCATTCTTATTGCGAAGTAGTGTTGAGGCAACCCCTGGCTGAGCCATTTCCGAAGGTCCTCCCAAGTTATCTCTGCATAGATAAGGATATGTCAAGTCAAGAGGAAGCTGAGTTGAATGACAACTCCCTGCATTTCAACTTTTGTGCACCGAAACCGGTTAAACTGGGTGATCCCATTCACAATTGTGGATTAATTCTCATTTCCAAGATAACTCTCAAGTAGACATTGGTTTTGGAGGAAGCAGATATAGGCCAACAAGGGCTGCTTTTGAAAAATATCCTTCATAATGGCCTGACTTTAGGGAAGAAAACCCTCACTGAAGCCTGTGGGGGCTGCTGAGTGTTCAGTATCTTTTTTAAAAAAAAAATCCAATCATTTATCTAGTTGGATAAATATACACTTAGAAGTGCAACTTTGGCCACCTTTATTCAGAGACATCAGACAGTGCTATGAGGTCTGCAGAGAAAATTGACATGAGCATCTACATTCACTGGGGCAAGAAAAGGTGATGAGATGCTGGTCTGCTGGCCGCAAAAACTGGTTAACTTGAAAAGTTAACTTGAAAAGCATTGCCAGACCTCAGCTTATAACATGCTATTCAATTACGCTTTCCACATGCTGCTTAGATTAATCCTAGTCTGAATGTGATCTCTGGTAAATATGAGGGAACAAACTTGAAATTTAAGATGTCTGGAAACCCATTTGTTTATTCCTTGGAAATTAAACGATTTTTAAAAAATGAATATGTGTTAAGAAACTATATATTGTGGCTGGAGGAACTGTCAGCATCAACAAAGTCATTCACTCCTGTGGGCGACATGTAAAAAGGAAAACACCTCTATATTTCATTTTGTTCCCATTTTCCACCTCCATTTACAGCTGAGGCATGTAAATGATTTGAATAGTCTTACTGAAATCAGGAAGACAACTCATGGGCTTACAGGGAGGCGTGTGATGGGGGCTTTACCAAATCACCCTCCAACACCAGATGCTGAAAGACACAGTGTTGGTAGCTGTTGGCAGCTGACCTGAAGAAGTTAAACTTAGCAGCGAATGGAACCCCCAGGGTCTGCAGCTCAGCTTTGTTTCCTTTCCTTAGCACAAAATATTTTAAAAGAAACTCAGACCAACAGCTTTTCCCAAGCCAACAAAAATAAAATGGCTTGCAGCAGGTGAGGTGCAGCATGCCTGCCTAACCCCAGGCTGCTCTGCCAGGAAATCAGGGGGTTGGATGGTGGATCAACACCAATTGAAAGGTGGGCACAGAGGCAACAGCACCGTGGCTGAGGTTCAAACCCAGAGCAACAAGGCATCCATGAGAACGATTGTACAGTACCGCATCAGTGCCTCCAAGGCCTGTAAAGATTATATTTTACCATCTGGAAGATATCTAGCATTGGCCAATGTCAGAAGTATGATACTGGATGCTTCTGCTGCTGCTTTGGCAAGCCAGTACGAATGCTCACTTGTACAAGCGGGGAACACACACTGTGGAGTCAAGAAAGACAATAATATGACATGTTTTAGGAGATGGTGCTGTCGTAGCTAGTCATTCAAGGCTTTTTTAGTGTGTGAGAAAGAGCTGACAGGGAAATAATGCTGCAGAGATGTAAGTTTTGGATTACACAAATAACTGTGTCCAGGAAGAGCTGGAGTGTTGGAGTTGTAGCAGGGTTTGGTTTCCACATTTGAGCTTTGAGAAGTCAGTTCTGGAAGCAGAGATGTCCCTGGGAGCTCAATGTCTGGTGACGGACGGAGAAGGAAGTGTTGCCCTGCACATTGCTTGACCTTCATCTTGCAAGGAGAAAGGTCAGATATTCTCAGAAAAATATCAACAATGATAGAATCATAGAATTGCCTAGGTTGGAAGGGACCTTTCAGATAATCTAGTCAAACCATCAACCTAACACTGACAAAAAACATCACTAAACCATATCGCTAAGCTCATCTTTTAAATACCTCCACGGATGATGATTCCACCACTTCCCTGGGCAGCCTGTTCCAATGCTTAATAACACTTTCAGTGTAAAAATGTAAAAATAAGGTTTCCCCGAAGCCTTCTCTTCTCCAGACTGAACATAGGGAAGCAGGAGACCTGCGTGGTTGAGCAGGGAGCTTCTGAAAAACCTCAAGTGGAAGAAGGAAGTTTACACTGAGTGGAAGAAGGGACTGACCACTTGGGAAGATTACAAGAATACCGTTAGGTTATGCAGGGATGAAACAAGGAAAGCCAAGGCCCCCTTGGAATTAAAATTGGCAAGGGATGTCAAAGTAAACAAGAAGGGTTTTTTCAAGTATATAGGAGGGAAAAGGAAAACGAGAGAAAATGTGGGCCTGCTGTTGAATGAGACAGGTGCCATGGTGACAGAGGATGCAGAGAAGGCCGAGTTGCTAAATGCCTTCTTTGCTTCAGTGTGACGGAACGGGAAAAAGGACTTCACTGAGAGGTTCAAATTAACAATTTATTTGGACTTCACTCACAGGTCCAATACGCCACTATTGCGAGTTCTATGTGTACAATGGCGATTACACTATTGCAATTTAAAAGCAATTCACGGAATACACTATTGCAACCTACAAGTGATCCCGAAAAGTAACAACACAAACCACAAGCGCGCTAGATATTAATACCTTAAAAGAGTGCACAAATCACGATCTTAATAGCATGCCGTATACCATACGTATGTTTCTTTATCACTTACCCCTTCTCTCAGGTAAGGTCGCTCAATCCCTGGGAAGTTACCCTGTACAGCGTCCTGGACAAGGGGGGGGACGAATCTCCTACAGGCCAGCTGTATCGTTGGAAGATTACCCCCATTTTCCTCCTCAAACCTTGCGGTTTATATTTCCTAATTCTGTGGGGGTGCAGGATTATGCCTGAGTGGATTACACTATCTGGGATGTTTACCTCTGGTGGTGCGATGGCCAAGTCTCTGTTGCCAATTTTGTGATGTCTAGCACTCAAAGTCATGGGACTAGTGGTGGGACGGGACTCAGGGCATTTTATTTGTTAAGGGAGTTAAGGCTCCATTCGGTTTCGGTTCTTATTGTGATGCAATCTTGAGACAACCCCGGGCTGAGCCGTTTTTGCAGCTCCCCCCAAGTTATCTCTGCATAGACAAGGCAAGGCAGAGATGAAGCTGAGTCGGATGACAACCCCCTGCATCTCACCTATTGTGCTCTGAAACCGGTTTGGCTGGGTGCTCCCATACATTCAGTCTTTACTACTCAGGCCAGCCCTCAGGAGCCGCAGACTTTGGAGGAAACGGAGAAAGTCTGGACGAAGGAAGACTTCCCCTTGGTGGAGGAAGATCAAGTTATGGAACAGTTAAGTAAACTGGATACCCACAAGTCCATGGGTCCTGATGGGATGAACCCATGAGTGCTGAGGGAGCTGGCAGAAGTCATTGTTGGGACGCTCTCCATCATCTTTGAAAGGTCCTGGAGAACAGGCGAGGTGCCTGAGGACTGGAGGAAAGCCAATGTCATCCCAGTCTTCAAAAAGGGCAAGAAGGAGCACCTGAGAAACTACAGGCCGTTCAGCCTCACCTCCATCCCTGGAAAGATGATGGAACGGCTCGTTCTGGGCGTCATCTCAAAGCATATGGAGGAAAAGAAAGCTGTCAGAAGTAGTCAACATGGATTCACCAAGGGGAAATCATGTCTGACTAACCTGATAGCTTCTTCCACTCATGAAATACCATATCCTCACGACAAAAACACAGCAAGACACAAACTAAAATAAAAGGGAATTACCAGGGCTGCAAGGTTCCTGCACAAGACCTTGTCCTTGCTGAATGTAATTCCTCTTTGGGCAGAGCACATTCCTTCCCCAGAGCTCAAGGTATGGGAAGGAGAGCTCATAAAAGGAGACGAGTAATGCAATAAGGCTTATGTGCATCTATTCTGTGTACAAAGGCTTTATGCCACCCTCGTGGTCCCAAAACATCCACTTAACATCCAGCTGATATTTAGGTGTAAATTAATGATATGGCACTCCTCATCCTAGCTGCTTGGACCTAATTGCTCTGCCCCTCCAGTATTTATACTCTGCTTATGTTTCCATTGCTATATAGAACTCTGCTCTTCACCATCCCCAAGATGCAGGGATATTAAGGCCAAAGGATCATCTTGCTTAGATCACCTGTGTCACAGGTTATTAAGTTTCACCCAGATGCCCCCAAGAGTGATCCCAGTAATTGATGTTCAGTGCAAATTCTCTTCCAGAGAGACACCTAGCCTTGATTTCCAGGAAGGGAGAAACAGAGAACCTGCCGCTTTCCTCAGCAGTTTGTTCTGGCTTGTAGTCCTCCTCAGCAAAAAGTTAATCTCACTCTAAATCACACTGGTCCTTCTCATGCCTTCCTCTGTCTGATTAAAGAGCCCTTATCCAAACGAGTTCTTCTCTCCACACAAATATTTCTCCAGTAGTCAAATTACCTCTCCATCTCCCCCTTGTCCAAGTAAGCAGGATGAGTTTGATAAATCTCTCATTCTCAGGAATTTTCTCCTGCCCTTGTCTGGATCTTTTCTGAGATTTCTCTTTTTTTCTTTTTATGTTCTTTAAAGAAAGCAAACTAGGATGCAGGCAACGTTACCATTTCACTCACCTTGATTTTGTATGCAGGGGCAGGGCTGCAATCAGACTATTGAAGTGGGAACATGCATATAAGAAAGGACTGTGACTTTTAACATTAAAGGCCCTGAAGTACAGTATATGGAGTATATATACAGTACATATAGCATATATACATACAGATAAATACATATAAATTTAGATGCATCTTGGCTCTGCAGATTAACAGCCATAGAAGTAATTATTCTGTAGTAGTGTGGGTTGTATCTTCAGGTAAATTTAACTGATTAATGTCAGTAAGGGAAAAATAGGTGGAAAGAATTCAGAAGCAGGATGTGTCAGAAACAAGAAATGAATCAAGGTTTTGCATAATCAGGGACAGTGTAATAAGCATGACCACTAATAACAAGTTAGGTAGATTTGCTTGCCTTATCTAGATCTAAATTAACATTCATAGAATCATGGAATGGTTAGAGTTGGAAGGGACCTTAAAGCTCATCTACTTCCAACCCTTCCTGCCATGGCCAGGGACACCTTCCACTAGACCAGGTTACTCAAAGCCCCATCCAACCTGGCCTTGAACACCTCCAGGGATGTTCAGCTCTTAGTGGAGACCTCCTGCCCTGAACTCATGGTTAGACAGAAGTTCATGTCTGCTTCAAGATCTTTGCTGAAAATTTGGTCTCTGGATCACAGGCACTTAGGTAAAACTCAGTTCCAAGCAGGCTGGGCTCCTTAGTATTACCTATAACATAGATTTTAATTCTTTGTAAACTGTGTCATCTGTATCTTCTAAGCAATATCATTCATACTCATCCATTTAGGAATTCATCATGTCATATTTATATCACGTTCCTTGTTCGCTGACTGTATAATTTAGTTAAGACTTTAATTAAAATACTTTCAAATGTATTGCTATGAAGGCACAGCTTCTTTGGCTTGAGCTCCTTAGTTCTCAATTCCCAGCTTTTGTCTGGAGGACAACAGGCTTTACATGACACAGCACTACTCCTGATGATGGGAGGCTGAAAGCTACCCCTTGGACCAAGGTCAGCCACCTCTGATGGGACTTCCCTCTGCCATTCGCAGCAGTCATCTCTCTCCGTTCAGGGATCTCTACGTGTCCTGGAAAATCTAGGAATGCTGAGTGGCTCAGCAGGACGTGGAGCTCAGGTTGAGCTACTCACCCATCACGACCTCTCCTGTATAAACATCCCTCACATTCCTTGCCTGCAGGAAGGTTGTCCCTTTCCTATGCACGAAATTTCATAACTATGTGATAGGAACAAAGTATGCATTCTGTGCTCCTGCATGGACTGCATTGCATTTGGCTGTATTCAAACATGTTTTGCCTGAATAAGCCAAGCTTCACCAGGGATCTAGCTTACGCTGTCCCTGCAGTTATTTATACTTCTACTAATCTTCATCAGCTGCAAATTCTATCAGCAGTGACTTTATATCTAATTCTAGATTACTGATGAAAACATCCAGTAGCCTCAAGTATAAGACTGATTCTGTGGAGACACTGCTCAGAATGCCCTTAGTTGATGATGATTTATCTGAATTTTCGGACCTGTCATTTATCCTTTTGTCAGTGATATGTGACATCACTATGTGGCTTTTTTTTCCCCTTCCCTTCCCTTGCCTTTTCTTTTGAAAACTAAAACTGTGATATTCAACAATGTTCTTTTCTATATCAGCTTGCTGGCAGCTGTTAGGAGTAGTGGGTTCTTATCCATGGGAAAATATGTGATTATGTTGAGTCACAATGTAAATTGAAAGCTAGAAGCCATTTCCTATGTTCTGACATAAATACAATCCATGAGAATAAAATGTAAATACACACACGTATATAAGCTAGTTCATAAAAACTCATTGGTTCCTTTTACAAGCTTTGGATATACATTGCAGATAGGTTTGGGGCTTATGTTTGTTTTATTTTTTAGTGCTGTTCTTAAATAAATGTATTGGTTCCATCTAAGTGTTTTGCTTTAGCAGTGTGGTGTTAAACACATCCAGAATGTTTCAGTCAAGTAAAAAGATTTAACTTTGTCCAAAAAAAACCCCAATCCACAGAACTGTAGAAACAGCCAGGCTTTGTAGCCATTCCCCAAATAGAGTGTTAGGATTTGGCTCTAAACCTAATCTGTTTACTATGGTTCAAGTTTATGCAGTAGGTCATGGTGCTTAATGTTTAGTGAGCTGAAACAAGAATGGAAGAAAATGACAATGGAAAAACTTGGTTTTAAAAAACAGCTCTTCATAGATGGCTATAAGGGGAATGATTGGACTCGTGGTGTGTATCACACGTATGCCTTCCAGCAGTTTTCTACCCCATCCACCTTTCAGAGCCGGGACCACCAGGGTCCTGTCTCCACTATGCCAAGACACCATCTTTGGGCCCAGAAAGCATAACAGTCAGAGCAATACGGTGATATGAGCAGACTAATTGACCCTAGGGCACTAATTAGCTGAAATGCAGCTGCTGGTTCTGGAGCTAGTTTGGTTACTCTCTGTACCAACCTCCAAAGGGCTCATATGTAGACAGGTCCTAGAAAACAGTGCACCAGGTTTTTGTCTTGTTCATAAAGCCTCTAATAATGTTTGTAGCCATTCCCCAAATAGAGTGTTAGGATTTGGCTCTAAACCTAATCTGTTTACTATGGTTCAGCCTCAGCCTCCTTTCCTCCAGGCTAAACAACCCCAGCTCCCTCAGCCCTTCCTCATAAGACTTACTCTCCAGACCCCTCACCAGCTTTGTTGTCCTTGTCTGGACGCGCTCCAGAATCTCTTCCTGTAGTGAGGGGCCCAAAATTGGACACAGTACTCAAGCTGGGGGGGGTCCGAGTACAGGGGGATGATTACTTCCCTAGTCCTACTCACCACGCTATTCCTGATACAGGCCAGGATGCTGTTGGCCTTCTTGGCCACCTGGGCACACTGCTGGCTCATGTTCAGCCAGCTGTCTACCAATACCCCCAGGTCCTTTTCTGCCGGGCAGCTTTCTGGCCACTCTTCCCCAAGCCTGTAGCATTGCATGGGGTTGTTGTGACCCAAGTGCAGGACCCAGCACTTGGCATTGTTGAACCTCATCCTATTGGCCTCGGCCCATCCATCCAGCCTGTCCAGATCCCTCTGCAAAGCCTTTCTACCCTCAAGCAGGTCGACACTCCCACCTAACTTGGTGTTGACTGCAAACTTACTGAGGGTGCACTCAATCCCCTCGTCCACATCATTGATAAAGATATTAAAGAGAACTGGCCCCAATACTGAGCCCTGGGGAACACCACTCATGACTGGCCGTCAACTGGATTTAACTCCATTCACCACCACTCTCTGGGCCCAACCCTCCAGCCAGTTTTTAACCCAGCAGAGAGTACTCCCATCCAAGCCATGGGCAGCCAGTTTCTCCAGGAGAATGCTGTGGGAAACTGTGTCAAAGGCTTTACTAAAGTCCAGGTAAACAACATCCACAGCCTTTCCCTCATCATTTAATTGAAGACCTCTCATTGGAAAAGCCATTTGAGCATCTCCAACTATGAAATCATGATGGTTATTTTTCACCTATTTCCTAAAAGTGCTCCACTATAAACAGACATAGCAAGACCATGCTTAAGAGTCAGTGTTTATCCCTTGTATGTGTGAATTATCTTAAGTGTGATCACCCAAGGTTATTTTTCTAAGGTCATTCAAATAGGTGGCATTAACATCGCTGAATTTATCTAAGCTTCTTTAAAAAATTTCAGAACAAATTCAAGGAAATGACATCCTGATTTAGAACACTCAAAATGTAGCAGTCTGAGCTGTGATTTTTAGAAGTGTTAAATGTGTATGATTTTCAGATGAAATCAAGAGGAACAGGAAGGTGTTGCTTAGCCACAGTTTCACACCTTCATCTCTAGTGAATTCTCACTTTTCTGGTCTAGTCTACACTGGTCTTGAAAGACAGCTGCTGCTCTCTGATGGCTCTTTGGAGTAGAAAGTGACTCATGTTTTAGTCTTCATCCTGCACTGGCCAGAGGAACCCAACTCACCTTCAAGTTGTAATGGCCCGAGAGCACACTGCAAGCGAGCTGTGCTGCCATAAATGCCTATGTGAGTGCCTTTTTGCTGAGACTTAAAATGTCTCTTCACTTACAGCACAGGCTCAGTGCATACATCTGTGTGAGTTACCCCATCTCATGTGAGGCCAAGGTCATCATCTACTGCAGTCATTTACAACATATCCCTGTACCGAAGGCATAGATAGCTCTGTAGCTCCCAACTCCTTTTATAGCTAGTGCATGTAACACTTGTAAGGCAGAATTCAACTGACCTGCTTTAGGTGCCTACTGCAGATAAGATGAATCATGTCCCAGAATTGCTATTTCTTTCCAACACCTTTTTTGGGAGTCTAGAGAACTAACTCAGATGTAGACATCTATATCATTGATGTCTAAAGTTAGGCAGGATTAGTCCATCCCAATGGAATTTAAGATATGATACTATAAATCTGAGCCCACACTGCCCTTGGCCACATGATTGTTAGATAAAAATAACAATAGACAAGTGCAGTGGTCAAAGGCAATGCAAGACAGACTCAGTGTCAGCTTAGATATTAACATAGCTATACAACCTATGGGACCAGCTCTGCTCAATACCCATTAAATTAGGCCCGAGAAACAGGGGTAGTGTTAGTCACCAACAGCTAGCACAGTCCTAAATTGTGCCTGTACTGGGTGCAAATTTAAATTTAAAAATGTGCTGCTAACTTGCTATATGCTGCTTATCTTTGCAGAGTTCAAAGTTGGGTTGGTGTAAGAAATAAGGCCAGTTCCACAATTCAGAACAAGTTTATTGTGGGAAAGAGAGTCTAGGACAATCTGCCTTTCACTCCTTATTTAACATTACCTGATGCAGCTCATGTTATCTTGATTATGTCACAGCGAAAGCCCCACATGACTTCCCAAATCCTTATTAAATTGGCAGTGTCTCAGTCCTGTAGCTCTCCTGGTCGAGAAAAAAAATTGTTTTCAAAACATCAAAGAGATGTCATCAGTTCAACCAAGTCTGCCTGAGTTTGCTGAGAGTCTGAAACAGTAGCTCTGTGCTGCACTCTCAGGCATTTATTTCATTAAATGCCATCAGATTTGCCCTGAAAAGTCAAAAGTTGATGAAGAGAGGACAGATACATTGCACTAAAATATCTAAAAACTATGCAGAGTTTTCTTGTTTTTAATGGTGATGTCAGGAGATGGCAGTTTCAGAGTCCAAATGGAAAAAATTGGCTATAAAAGTCTAGGAAATTTCATGTAAAGAATTCCGATTCCTTACACCATTCCGACAGATGGTGTAAGGAAAGAGGAGCTTGTTTAAAAAAATAAGTGAAATCCACTAATGCACATGCATAAGTTATTAGTGATGAAAAAAAAAACTTTTACCCCCAAGAATCTAAATTCATTTACAAAAAAATGAAGATGTCCAAGCAGATCCTTATGTATCCAACCCAGATCACTTTTTTTCCACTCCAAAATGATAAATAGCAATATTTTTCTGGAAATGTAAAACTTTGGACCTCACCCCCCTCACACTTTTCCTTTATTTCACCAAACTCAGAACTACCTTGTTGCTGTGCCCAACATGAACAAAGGCAGGGAGCTACTTGTTACACACAGGTTCTATCCATCCAGGCTGTGCAACCAAACTCTTTTCTCTACCAGAATACTTTTTCAGGTCAGGCTTTTTTTTTTTGTTTTTTTTGAGCTGTTTTGACTGGTGCTCAACTAGGCAGAAATGTCAGTCTGGTTTTGGAAAATACCTCACCTGCTCAAGTTTATAATCCTTTGTATATCACATATCAGTTTTGTAACTGAATTGGCTCCTGAAGGGGCGCAAGACATATTCCTCTGGTGGGGCTGCAGATGAGGACCTGACTTCTTCCAACAGCTGTTGCCATTATGTACTCAAATAACATGGCAGCCCTTACATTGCTTTGTTTGCACATTTTTGGTATTAAACTATAAAAAAATCCACCCAGCTGTGTTTGTCTATTTTTTTAATGTTTCCTTTCCTCCAGTTTTCTCCTCAAAGTATTTGCCACCTCTTCCACCACCTGGAATGCTCCATGGAAATAGGCATAGAGGACTAGAGGAGCAGCAACAGGAAATGTGACTTGCTCACAAATATCCAACTGCCAGGTGAACAGTGAACTTGCTGTAAAAAATAGTTCCCACCTACAGGCTCCTGCTCCTCCTTGCAGGAGGATGCTCACTACTGGTTGGCTTGTAACATGGGTGTACTGTGTTTGCTGTATGAGGCAAAGCTCTCCAGAAAGCCATGAGTGGTCCCATGGACAGGTATATGTGGCCAGTCCAAGGATTGCTTCCTTAATGTTAGTGTGCCATGGGGACAATTAGGCGACGACCATGCCAGGGGGAGAGTATAGAATTCCACAGAGAAGTTTTTGATTTGGGGCAGGAAAAAAAACATCAGGGAAGCTGAGCGAAGGGATGGGGAGGATGGGGAGCTAAGCCTTCAGCACAGCATTTCTGTTGCTTCCTTTTGCAATGTTCCTGGCCGTGGTTAAACGAGAAGCACAGGAAAAGCATGTTTCAGACATGGGCCACACAAGGGCTGAGCTCGGGAGCTGGGCTTCCTGTGGTGTGTGTGTGTGTGCAGAGCTGGAATCATTGCCACAGGCTGCGTGGAGCCAACTCATGGAGAATATCCAGCTCAGGGTGAGACTGTAGTTTATGTCTTCCTTTCGCAATCCACTTTCAATGATTGTTCTGAATTGAAGCATTTTCCAAGTGAAAAACGGCTTATGGGCCCCCAGCTGCCTGCAAAACTTGGCTGGGCTGGGGAGGAAGGTGAAGAAGAAGTAGTTGGTTTTGATGTTTTCCTTGCAGTATTTCTCAAGTGGATAAACTTCAACAAATTGTCTCCTTCTCGGACCGCTGGCCACTGTTCCCAGTAGATGTATGAAAGTGGGCAGGGTCTTTTTGCGCTACATAGTGCCAACACTTCCCATGGCACAGAATTTATGGAGTAGAATCATAGAATCATAGAATCATAGAATGGTTAGAGTTGGAAGGGACCTTAAAGATCGAGTTCAAACCCCCCTGCCATGGGCAGGGACACCTCCACTAGACCAGGTTGCTCAAAGCCCCATCCAGCCTGGCCTTGAACACTGCCAGGGATGGGGCATCCACAACTTCCCTGGGCAACCTGTTCCAGTGCTTCACTACCCTCACAGTAAAGAATTTCCTCCTAATATCTAATCTAAATCTCCCCTCTTCCAATTTAAAACCATTACCCCTTGTCCTGTCATGACATTTCCTGACAAAGAGTCCCTCTCCGGCTCTCCTGTAGGCTCCCTTCAGATATTGGAAGGAGTAGCATAGAACATTAAGAGGAGACAAAGATGTTTTCTTGCAGAAAGCACAAGGATAGCACTAGGGTGCCTTCTGCCTGATATAAAAGATACAGGAATGGCTAAGTGTGCTTTCTGATTCTGCTTTCAGGAACCCGAGTAGGCTGAAAGTCTAATGAAGGTAGCACTTTTGAGACCTGTAGGTTTCCATTTGTGTGTTTTGGTTATATTTTCTAAGTCACAAATGACTTGCATAGACTAGGAAAATATCAACTACAGGTAGGAGACCTTTCTGAAGGATCAGCAAATGTCTTCTCTAGGTGACGGCAGCAAAATGTCTGCTTCCTCAAATCCATGAACCATACAGGTATTGTTTAAAAATAAACAGGGGCCCTTACAGGTTCACAAGATGTCTGTACTGTGGGAAAAAGTGGGGTCGTACCTTGTGTGGGAATAATGGGTTCGGCTTGATGTTGAAAACATTGCTGCCACCACAGTTTGGTTGACTCTGTATGAATTGACTGCTTAGGGGTTCATGCAGCATTTTGGGCAAAGGCTGAGCTCGCTGTCTGCTCTGTTACTGCTACTCGAATGAACTAATTTGAAGCTGTGGGTACCTTTACATGAACTGCAATTACAGCTCATTTGCAGTGCAGTCATGCAAAGAGTTACCTGCATTGGTCAAGGCTGTATCTTCTGAGATGTTGTCCTGGGTCTGGCGGGGATAGGGTTAATTCTCCCCAGGACCTAGCAGGGACACAGGTATTCCATCCCATGTGAGCCATGCCCAGGGGGTAACAGGAGCTAGCCGGGGAAGGGGAGGGGCAGGAAGTCGGGGCGGGGGGGGAGGGGAGGAGGAAGTCATCCCCCAGGGGAGCGGAGCCGTCAGGGGGGGCGTCCCGGGTGCGGTCGGCAAGCGGTGGTATCGTACTCGTGGTTGTATATTCCCCTGTCGGTGTTATTATTGTTGTTGTTTCTTGCTCCCCTTGCTGTTCTGTTAAATTGCCTTTGCCTCAACCCACGAGTTTTTGCCTTTTTCTTCCGATTCTCCCCTCCTGGCTGCGCTGGCAGGGGGAGGGCCCGATCTGAGCGAGCGGCTGACACGTGGTCCTTTGTTGCCGTCTGAGGCTAAACCACGACAGTCCTTTTTGGCGCCCAACGTGGGGCAACTCGGAGGGTTGAGATAAAGACAGATCTGACCAGAGCGTGCTAAAAGGAATTTGTTATCGGTATTTATTGTATTATTTACTGGGGACAATGTTGCTTCGTTTGTTTTCATGGCTGTGTTATGTAAACTCTTACATGCTCTATGTACTCCCCGTGATGATGTTTATCACTTCTGGGAGAGGGGTCAGGATTATAATTTTGCTGTCCTGTGCGATATCAACTTATGATATGATAGCATCACTGTTCAGATGGTTATGTTGGGTTGTTTATTTGGCACTGCTTTCCTGCCCATATCTCGGGGAATTTATTAATAAATACCCTGAGTCTATGGGGGAAGCAGGGGGGGATGCTTTTCCCAGCTCTTTCACCTCCCTTTTCTCTTTCGTGCTGGATATGCCAGTTTTTGAGAATTTTGAATACTCTTGGGACACGCAGACCAGCTTGGTCCTATTGCTAGGTCTCCTGAATGTTTTTCAGTTTTTGTTTAGGGTTAAGCAACTATTTAAGACTACCACCCCGAGATCTGCCCCAAGGCTGGAGAGTCATGGATGGCATGGCATGTGGGAGAACATGGGCAGGTATCTAGAGAGTTTTTCACCTCCAATGGTCTGGGATTTCACCACCAAACAATGACAGGACCCTGAAAAAGTGATAGAATATTTGAAAGGAAAATGCTGTGGCTACTCCAGAGAGGCACAACTCACTGCATTGTGCTGGGCCCTGGCCAGTATCTACCAAGCATTGCTCAATGTTGCGCAGCATCCTCAGGAGGAAGAGATGGAAACCAGGCCGACAGACACTGCGGCTGCCCCAGCCCCTGCGGCAGGCACTGCGGCTGCTCCGGCCCCTGCGGCAGGCACTGCGGCTGCTCCGGCCCCTGCAGCGGGCGCGGTGGCTGCTCCGGCCCCTGCGGCAGGCGCGGTGGCTGCTCCGGCCCCTGTGGCAGGCATGGTGGCTGCTCCGGCCCCTGCGGCAGGCACTGCGGCTACTCCAGCCCCTGCGGCAGGCACTGTGGCTACTCTAACCCCAGTGGCAGGCACTGCAACTGAACCAGAAAACCAACCTGTGCCCATATCAGTTGCCCCTATCCAGAAGAAGAAATACACCAAGAAATCAGTTCGCTCAGCGAAGGATGATGATGATCCAGGGTTGTCACGAGAACAAGAGGAAGAGGCAGAACCAGAGATAATCACTCGATCCCTGTCCCTGAGTGAGCTGCGGGACATGCGAAAAGATTTCAGCCGACTTCCAGGTGAGCACCTTGTCACCTGGATGCTCCGGTGCTGGGACAATGGAGCCGGTAGCTTGGAATTGGAGGGTAGGGAAGTCAGGCAGCTGGGATCTCTGTCTAGAGAGGGGGGCATTGACAAGGCAATAGGGAAAAGGACACAAGCTCTCAGCCTCTGGAGGCGACTCCTGTCAGGCGTGAGGGAAAGGTATCCCTTCAGTGAAGATGTTGTATGTCATCCAAGCAAGTGGACCACCATGGAAAGAGGTATTCAGTACCTGAGAGAATTAGCCGTGCGGGAGATGATTTATTATGACCTGGACAATGCCCAGTTTCCCACAGATCCTGATGAGATCCAATGCACAAGGTCCATGTGGTGGAAGTTTGTACGGAGCGCACCATCATCATATGCCAACTCATTAGCAGTGATGGAATGGAAAGGCGAAGAGGGACCAACAGTGGATGAGGTGGCTGCCCAACTTCGGCAATATGAAGAAAATCTGTCTTCTCCCCTCGTCTCAGCTGTGGAGAAACTGTCCCGGAAGGTCCAGCAACTTGAAGAGAATATGTCCTCCCCACCTGTACGAGCCAGTATCTCAGCTGTTAGGAACAGACGTTTTTCCACTCAAGATAGAGAATACAGGGAGTACACCCCACGAAGCACCCTGTGGTTCTGCTTGCATGACCACGGAGAGGACATGAGGAAGTGGGATGGACAACCTACTTCAATCCTACGGGCACGGGTACAGGAATTGCAAGGAAGAACAACCACAAAAGTGGATCTCCCCAGGAAAAGTGCTGCCCCGGTTTCCAATGTGCAGTTCCCCAGACAGAATAGAAGGCCTGAGCCTACTTCTGATCCCCTTGAAGGAACTTCCAGATCATTTCTGCAAGAGGCGAGTAACGGATACTATGACCAGTATTAGGGGGGCCCTGCCTCCAGCCAGGTGGGGGAAAGGGACAACCGAGTTTATTGGACATTGTGGATTCGATGGCCTGGCACATCAGACCCACAGGAGTATAGAGCTTTAGTGGACACAGGTGCACAGTGTACCCTCATACCATCAAGCTATAGAGGGACAGAACCCATTTGTATTTCTGGAGTGACAGGGGGATCCCAAGAGTTGACTGTACTGGAGGCTGAAGTGAGCCTAACTGGGAATGAGTGGCAAAAGCATCCCATTGTGACTGGTCCAGACGCTCCATGCATCCTTGGTATAGATTATCTCAGGAGAGGGTATTTTAAGGACCCAAAAGGGTACCGGTGGGCTTTTGGCATAGCTGCCTTGGAGGTGGAAGAAGTTAAACAGTTGTCTACCTTGCCTGGTCTCTCAGAGGACCCTTCTGTTGTGGGGTTGTTGAGAGTCGAAGAACAACAGGTGCCAATCGCTACCACAACAGTTCATCGGCGGCAGTATCGAACTAACCGAGGTTCTCTGATCCCCATCCATAAGCTGATTCGTCAACTAGAGATTCAAGGAGTGATCAGCAAGGCTCGCTCGCCCTTTAACAGTCCCATATGGCCGGTGCAGAAATCTAATGGAGAATGGAGGCTAACTGTGGACTATCGTGGCCTTAATGAAGTCACTCCACCGCTGAGTGCTGCCGTGCCGGACATGTTAGAACTTCAATACGAACTGGAGTCAAAGGCAACCAAGTGGTATGCCACAATTGATATTGCTAATGCATTCTTCTCAATCCCTCTGGCAGCAGAGTGCAGATCACAGTTCGCTTTCACTTGGAGAGGTGTCCAGTACACCTGGAACCGACTGCCCCAGGGGTGGAAACATAGCCCCACCATTTGCCATGGATTGATCCAGACTGCACTGGAACAGGGTGAAGCTCCAGAACATCTGCAGTACATTGACAACATCATTGTATGGGGCAACACAGCAGAAGAAGTTTTTGAGAAGGGGAATAAAATAATTCAAATCCTTCTGAAAGCTGGTTTTGCCATAAGACGAAGTAAGGTCAAGGGACCTGCACAGGAGATCCAGTTTTTAGGAGTAAAATGGCAAGATGGACGCCGTCAGATCCCAATGGACGTGATCAATAAAATCGCAGCTATGTCTCCACCAACTAGTAAAAAGGAAGCACAAGCTTTCCTGGGCATTGTGGGTTTTTGGAGGATGCATATCCCAGATTACAGTCTGATTGTGAGCCCTCTGTATCAAGTAACCCGGAAGAAGAACGATTTTAAATGGGGTCCTGAGCAGCGACAAGCTTTTGAACAAATTAAACAGGAAATAGTCCATGCAGTAGCTCTGGGGCCAGTCCGGGCAGGACAAGATGTTAAAAACGTGCTCTACACTGCAGCTGGGGAGAACGGCCCTACTTGGAGCCTCTGGCAGAAAGCGCCAGGGGAGACACGCGGTCGACCCCTAGGGTTTTGGAGTCAGGCATACAGAGGATCTGAAGCCCGCTATACTCCAACAGAAAAGGAGATACTGGCAGCATATGAAGGGGTTCGAGCTGCTTCGGAAGTGGTTGGTACAGAAGCACAGCTCCTCTTGGCACCTCGGCTGCCGGTGCTGGGTTGGATGTTCAAAGAAAGGGTCCCTGCCACACATCATGCAACGGATGCTACATGGAGTAAGTGGATTGCATTGATCATGCAGTGAACTCGAATGGGAAACCCCAGTCGCCCAGGAATTCTAGAGGTGATTATGGACTGGCCAGAAGGCAAGGATTTTGGAATGTCATCGGAGGAGGAGGTGATGCGTGCAGAAGAGGCTCCACCGTATAATGAACTACCAGAAAATGAGAAGAGAGATGCCCTGTTCAGTGATGGGTCCTGCCGGATTGTGGGAAAGCATAGAAAGTGGAAGGCTGCTGTGTGGAGTCCTACAAGACGAGTTGCAGAAGCCACTGAAGGACAAGGTGAATCAAGCCAGTTTGCAGAGGTGAAAGCAATTCAGCTGGCTTTGGACATTGCCGAGCGGGAAAAATGGCCAGTACTTTATCTCTACACCGATTCATGGATGGTGGCAAATGCTCTGTGGGGGTGGTTACGGCAGTGGAAGCAGAGCAATTGGCAGTGCAGAGGCAAACCTATCTGGGCTGCTGAATTGTGGCAAGATATTGCTGCCCGGGTAGAGAATCTGGTTGTGAAAGTACGTCATGTAGATGCCCATGTACCCAAGAGCCGGGCCACTGAGGAACATCAGAACAACCAGCAAGTGGATCAGGCTGCTAAGATTGAAGTGGCCGAGGTGGATCTGGACTGGCAACATAAGGGTGAATTATTCATAGCTCAATGGGCCCATGACTCCTCAGGCCATCAAGGAAGAGACGCTACATATAGATGGGCTCGTGACCGAGGGGTGGATTTGACCATGGACACTGTTGCACAGGTCATCCACGAATGTGAGACGTGTGCTGCAGTCAAGCAAGCCAAGCGATTAAAGCCTCTTTGGTATGGAGGACGATGGCTGAAATACAAATATGGGGAGGCCTGGCAGATCGATTATATTACACTCCCAAAAACCCGTCAAGGCAAGCGCCATGTGCTCACAATGGTGGAAGCAACCACTGGATGGTTGGAAACATATCCTGTGCCCCATGCCACCGCCCGGAACACCATCCTGGGCCTTGAAAAACAAGTCCTGTGGCGACATGGCACCCCAGAGAGAATTGAGTCAGACAACGGGACTCATTTCCGAAACAGCCTCATTGACACCTGGGCCAAAGAGCATGGTATTGAACGGGTCTATCACATCCCTTATCATGCACCAGCCTCTGGGAAGATAGAACGGTACAATGGACTGTTAAAAACTGCACTGAGAGCAATGGGTGGTGGAACTTTAAAACATTGGGATACACATTTAGCAAAGGCTACCTGGCTAGTTAACACCAGGGGGTCTACCAACTGAGCTGGCCCTGCCCAATCAAAACCTCCACGTACTGTGGAGGCAGATAAAGTCCCCATAGTGCACATGAAGAATATGTTAGGGAAGACAGTCTGGGTTAGTCCTGCCTCAGGCAAAGGCAAACCCGTCCATGGGATTGCCTTTGCTCAAGGGCCTGGGTGCACTTGGTGGGTGATGCGGAAGGATGGGGAAGTTCGATGTGTACCACACGGGGACCTGATTTTGGGCGAGAATAGCCAGTGAATGAAACTGTATGATGTTAATTGCTAAATGACCCTGCCACTGTACATCTCATTTCTGTAACTGCTATTGGTTGTACTATAGTAAGAATCACCCAAACTAATGACAAATGGACTCTGATGAAAAACCAAGTAAAGTGCAGCAGTGAAGGGACCAGAACTGACCTCAGCAGCTGGCGTCCAGCAACTTAATTGAGATCAACATCTTCAATCCATGGACCATGGACATGAGCCGCACCAGATACATCAGCCACAAGCCCCAAGAATACAGCATGCGACAGTCCAGGTCCACACACACTATCTTGCATGCCCTGAGGGACTGTTCTAACAGATAGAGCTCAGTCATGGACTAAATGAACTCAACGGACATTTTAGAGTGATGGCCCACAGACTAAGGACATTACGCCTGTATGGAGATATACATATATATATATATATATGTCAGGGGAAACTGATAGTATTTAATTGGAAACTGTAAGATCTGGGCATGGCATGAAATGGTATGGAACAAGGGGTGGATGATGTCCTGGGTCTGGCGGGGATAGGGTTAATTCTCCCCAGGACCTAGCAGGGACACAGGTATTCCATCCCATGTGAGCCATGCCCAGGGGGTAACAGGAGCTAGCCGGGGAAGGGGAGGGGCAGGAAGTCGGGGCGGGGGGGGGGGGGGGGGGGAGGGGAGGAGGAAGTCATCCCCCAGGGGAGCAGAGCGGTCGTGGGGGGGGCATCCCGGGTGCGGTCGGCAAGCGGTGGTATCGTACTCGTGGTTGTATATTCCCCTGTCGGTGTTATTATTGTTGTTGTTTCTTGCTCCCCTTGCTGTTCTGTTAAATTGCCTTTGCCTCAACCCACGAGTTTTTGCCTTTTTCTTCCGATTCTCCCCTCCTGGCCGCGCTGGCGGGGGGAGGGCCCGATCTGAGCGAGCGGCTGACACGTGGTCCTTTGTTGCTGTCTGAGGCTAAACCACGACAGATGTTAATGATGTGAAGCAGACATAAACTCACTGGCATGTACCAACTTTGGACATCACCAAAATAGCACACCACTGAGTCTGAAATGACAGGTTTGAAACATTCTTTTTGCCCAATGTCAAGTGCCTTTACTGAGCAGTGAGAATAAGGATTCTTTAAGGACGAAATTTCAACATAGAGACAGGAAAATATTTTAGGAGAGAACTGGGGTATTTACACTGTAGAAAGAGGAAAGCACATGACTGAGAACACCTTGAAAAATTAACTGTCTCAAAAGGTGGATCATATTTTAAGGTATCCTAATATTTCCAAAATTTCAATATAAGAAACTTGAAGCAGAGTAAAGTTGGCATGAAAGAAGCAATACTGATACTATTTTAGAGCCTGACTTTGCACATGCATAAAATAAAGACTAGATGAGAAATTTATGGCTCAGATGATTAATGAGGGGGTGACAAAACCTACTTTCTTTTTAAAGACATATCAAATTGACAGCAACCAAATCTTATTATCTGAGATAACTAGGACAGTGGGTAGTGCTGGGAGAGAGCTTTCTCCACAGTGGTGCACCTGCTGGGTGGCTTAGTAGAGATGTTCAATAGCCAACACTATCACCTTGACACTTTTCCCATGCAATAAATATGCCACAGATTCATAGCCCTGATTTATTGAGATAGATTCAGGAATCACTGGGTGAAATGTATGGTCTGCATTATGCAGCAAGTCAGACTTAGATGATCTTCTGACCTTAAAACCCATGAATCATAGCACAGTGATAAACACTTCCTGCATAAAAAACAGAGTCCAGAACCAGTAGAAAGATGGCTGTGGAGCAGAATGAGATCTGGGAGGCTGTGTTGTCTCCTTTCAAAACCCTTTTGCACAAGGAAGGTAGCATGCAGCAAGCCCAGGAGCGGGTGTATTTACAGCCCAGGAGCTCCTGTGTGCCTTGGTGCAGATGGTTGGTGCACACCAAATGGGCTGTAGCTACCTCTGCTGTCACAGAGCAGAAAGGCCAGTGCCTGGGAAAAGTTGGAGGTGCTTCAAGTATGATTTTTAAGTGCCTAAATCCAAAATCGAGATGCTGATTCAGCTGTTATTTAGCCCCACAGGCAGTTACATTTCAAGGGCACCTCAGGTTTTTATGCTTAATTTTCCCAGATGCCTGAGGTTTTTTCTCACTCCCAATAAATTTCCAGAAACAGACAATTACTTTGGTTTTCTCCCCTGAGAAGCATGAGCCAATGGGTTTTTCAGATTACCTCCAAGGCCAGGGTTTTTGACTTTTGCCATTTTTTAAAACACTAGAAGGGAAACCATTTGTTCATACAACAGCTCTCGCGCACAAAAGGGATATCCACACCCAACCCTTTCCCTCCATGAGGGCATCAAATCCCTGTTTCTGGCCTCTCAGAAAACTGATGAAACCACTAGTCTGTAAAGTGGTGTAGGAAAAAATTCAAGATTCGTGGTCAGAAAGAGCGAGGTTGGTTCAGCTCACTTACAGCAGCATATGAGAGGAGCTGGATCTGCTGTTAAGAGTGGAAGAAATTAGTGTATTACAAGAAAACCACTGAGAATGGACAAGCAGAAGTGGAAGATTTAGGCAGATATTGTGTTACTGTTCATACAAACAGTATAGTCGCTTTTGGAAGGCAATAGGTTAGTGTTGAATTTCATGTCTATTCAAATCACAGTAAGTGGTCTTTTGTCTTCTAAAACAGATTTTCTTTTTTTAAAGCCATAGAAAAATACAGAAAGACACCAAATCAAAGACCCTATTTAAAGTAAGGATCATTAAAATGCAATATTTGCTATTTCTGTTTGGCTGTGACAGTAAGCTGGTATCTATCTTGTCTGCTCCAAATATAGTATTTTGTTTCCTGTTGAAGTCCAAAGATGGCCTTCTTTTGCAAATAGCAACCTACTTGTACAATAAATTAAATCAAAATGCCAGCACCAAGCAACTCTCAAAATTCTTATTTTATGAATGGTTGCTGTTTTCATAAATCTTTCCCCAATCCTGATCAGATCCCAGCAATTCCCCCAGAAGTCAATGGGAATTTCTCCTTTAATATTCACAGGTTTTGAATCAAATGCCTCAGAAAAAAGGAGTTGCTGGATGAAGTGAAGAATTAAAAAATGTGGTTTCTTCTGGATTTGTGTCCTGTTTTCCTTCCATCTCATTGGGATGACCTCAGCTTTCTGAGCTGTTACTGTCCCCCAGGTGCTGCTGAGGTGTTGCAATCCCCAATTCCTGCCCTTGTGGACACTCTCTGCATAAAGGCCAGCTGGCAGCTAAAACTGAACAGAAAAGCTATTGATTTTCATGAAAAACACTGGAATTTAATATCTTTGAGACCTCTACCCTTCTGTCAAAGTTGATCAGTGGGTTTACAGGTTATTGAAAGAGACTGACAGATGGCTGGACAGGCACAAAGCATGATCACATGAGCCCTGTTTTCTCAGGCTGAAGACCATGATTAACCTTTGAAAAACAAAATTCAATGTACCTGGCTTAATCTTGTCTCTAGCAGTGATTTATAAGTAACTTACAGAATAACATGCAGCATGAGATAAGTACTGGTGATGCACATCTAGAAACTTTTCCAGCATTACAAACTTCTAAACTTCTGTTTTTGATAGCATCCTCCTCCACACAGCAGGAAATTCAAGTCAGCTAAAGAGAGAAGCAGCTTATCTATTTTTAAGTTGCTTTTCTTTCCTCTTTCCTGCAGCTACTTCATCAGTTAGAAAGCTCATGGAAAAGGGGCATTCCTAGGAGAAATTCACTGAGAGAAAGAAAGAGCAAAATGCAAACACAGCTGATCCTCAGTGAATTGAAACTTCCCCCAAATACTGTCACAAATAGATACATGTACTTCTAGCTTTGCTTCTTGGGATTCTTCTTTCTTATGCATCATATGCTAATTATCTTACCAGTCAGCCTGCGACAGCTGATTTGGCTTTTTTCCTGCTTCGTGCTTGTAAATTTAGATCAGAGAAGAGATAGGGCGAAATTATTGATGAAAATGTATCCACAGGTGTCTTTCTAAAGGAAGAAAGCAGAACTAGCATACGAAACAGATCCTGCGTTCAGGTTTCCTTTTAATGTATTTACATTTATCTCTGAATCCCACTAATTTGCATAGGCGAGAAGATAAAAGCAGTAACAAATATCTCAGCTGGTTCTGAATTTCCCCCAAAGACAGAATTATCTATTTGCTGTTACTTTCTCTGTGTGTTTCTCTCAGGAAGCAGACAGCACAGTGTTCGCGTGCAGCTCTTGGTTCTTTTTAGTGGCATCCCAAGTTGTGCCCGGCAAAATGAGGATTCCTTAATGAGATGAGACACGGTAGGTGGGTTTTCTCTGAGCAAAAGTGTCTGAAGCTGAGCTACTGCAGAGAAAGAGGGACTGCATCAGAAGTAAAGGCCTGAAATGACATGAATTATGGCCTCACGAGCTATTTAGCCCAACTGAAGTTTGCTCTGATGAAGCCCCCATCATGACCACTGGGTGCTGGAGCAATGAGGAGGAACCATAGAGGAGATATCAGCAATGTCACAAGTGGTTCAGAGGGAACAAAGGAGGGAGGATGAGGTTTTTTCCCCTCTTGATGTGCATGTATGTGCCTGTCTTATCCTGCAAGTAGAGTAAATTACTTAGTCACTCAATAAATGGGAGGTATCACACAGCAGTAAATCTGGAAGATGGATGTGAACAGAGGAGGATGCGCAAGAAGATCAGCTCAAAGTGGATGCATTGCTTGAGGAAAAAGGGCATTTTTTTTTTCACAGTCAGTGATAACCAGGCAGTGACAACAGGCAGGACAATAGCTAGGCTTATTTGCATGTCTAACTTCAGTAAATATAGCAACAAGCGGTGGGTAGCTGTTAGATGCTCACTGCTCTTCAGTTGATGAAATGTGGACTCATCAGTCTGTCTGCAGTGCCTGGCTTTTGGAAGCTCAGTGTAGCAGGAAGGAGTCAATTATTTTTTGGTCTGTCACAGAGTTGTCCCTTAGCCCAGGATATACAGACAAGCATTCATTGTCCAGTGCACTATTAGGCATGCTTTCCCCAATTTCCTGTTTGGATGGTTATTCTTTACTTTCTGACCAAAATATTTACTTCAGTTCTTATCTGCTACAATTTGCTACTTATGACTAGCCAAAACTTTTCATCAAAAAATGTTTTTTCTTAAAAGGCAAATTCACTGAACTGCTCCCCTGAACAAAGAATCAAGCAAATGAAAAGAAAACCACCTTTGATTGAGAAACTGAAAATGTGTCCTGGTTTGAGGTAAAACAGAACCAATTTTCTGTTCAGTAATTTTACTTTTTAGCTAAGCCTATTCTAACTAACTAAACCCTGAAATTAACAGCATATTGTGCAGAAAACTGTTAGCTCTCATAGTGATAAGACTTGATTATACCAAGGAATGATAAGCAGAGAGGCTCTTGCTTATACTTATTGCTATAACAACCAAGGTCAGCTAACTTCATTATTTGCCCCATTGGAGGGTCAGAAGTGGAAAAGCGTAGAGGGGTCACACCTGTAGGGAGGAGTGGACAGGACAGGTGACCCAAAATGGACCAACAGGGATATTCCATCCTATCTGCATCATGCTCAGTATAAAAGCTGAGGGATCAAAGGGTCAGCCCTCTTTCTTCAATGGCCGGTATCCAAGGAGGACTCTGTCTGTTCATCTGCCATTGATTCCCATCTGAGCATTCCTGACTCCAGATTCAGAATCCAGTTCCCATCCATTGCTGAGTCCAGTCTAGGACTTTCCCTGTGCCTGCTGGTGACGCGATCGTCATCCTAGGAGCTTGATACGGTTTTGTATATATTGTATATATTTAAATTTTTTATTATTATTTCATTAAATTATTAATATTTTCATTAAAATAGTCTAGGTTTTTTCTAAACTCATAAATCTCTTTATCTCCCTCTCTCCTCTCTTTGGAGAGAGTGGTAGGAGGGGAGCATCTGTCGTTCTGATTGGCCAATCTGGCCCAAACCATGACAAAATGTCAACTGCAAATTCAACTGCTTTTATTTTTTTGCCATTCTTAGCTGAGTATTTCCACTTTTGAGCATTTTTTCTCATTTTCAGTTGTAGAACAATGAGGAATCCTTGGATTTTAGTTTTTTCCACTAAAAAAAATTCTGACCGATTCTTGCAACCAACCTATGGCTTCAAACCAACCTAATTCTAATGTAATTTACATGAGTCTTATATCACTCAGATGCTCCTGACAATTCAATGAACTTTGTCCTGCATTTCACCAGAATACTTATGAACCATATTGGGTACAGCAGAGCTGTTAATGAAAACAGAACAGTATAATTACAACATGCTCATCCTTGAAGGTGTAGGCAGATGTGGGGAAGTGTACTCCATTTGTCTCATTGAAATGCCATTGCAAATTACCTCTGTGCTAACTACATTTAAATAGGAAATAAAGGGAAAAAAAATCTTCCTCGATAATGATAAGACAAGACTATCCATGAAAAGGAAATAGAGATGACATACTTTGCCTGTTACATACATTTTTCACATGGCTTAGGGGCTTTGCTTCCTGAGAGTTTACATTGTCAACTGTCAGAGCCCTTCCATGCGTGATTTATGTGTGCATAACAAAGACATTGTGGTTGAGGAACTGATCTGTGATTCCCAACAGCTATGAAACTAACAGTAATAAAATATACAGCATATGAATAATATAGGGTTTAGTTAAAAAATATCAAGTTTTGAAAAATGGTAGGCATATTGATTTTCCATTGCTTCATCTGCTTTTTTTTTTAAAGGCAAACTGAATGACTAATGTTAAGGGAGACAGGCCAAAGATTTCCAGTCCAGGGGTCAGGCTGTGCACAGAGCATTGCATGTGTCCCCTCGCTCCCGTTGTGGATCCCAGGCACTCTGTGAGAGAGCAATTGGAAGTGCAAACCCAGCGCAAGTCATCTCAGATCAGATTTAGAAGAAGACAGACTATGAAACTCTTGGAGCAGAGATCACTGCGGCATACTCACGCCATGCAATGATGAGCAGTGCCGTGATGGCTCTCAATCCAGTGAATCTTGCTGAAATACATCTCATCCAGCTCATTAGCCTGCATGCATTCCTTTCCTTGCATAGGCAACAGGGCTAGGTTATAGAGCTGGTTTTCTTGGCGCTGCTGTCAGCTGTTTGCAGCACAGGACAAATGTACTGGAAGAGGCCACATCCCTTCTGAAAATATCACTAATTCAGAGACTAGATGAAAGAGGCCTTTTTATTTTATATGACAAAATCAAGATACAGAAACTCAGTGATTTGGATAGAATCATGTAGGAAATCTGTGCTAACCATTCCCTAATTCCTGCATTCTTGTCTATCCCAGTGAAATTATCCATTTTATACTTAGAGAGCTTTCTCAGGTGTCTACAGAAATTTTACTAGTACGGTGTTGCAGTCACATTTCAAAATTTGCCCCTGTTCAGGTTAATGAAATGAAATGGAGGATTAGATCGTGCTTAATGACAACAAGAACATGGCAAAGGTGCAAAACCCTTCAGGAGTTATCTACAAATCCACATTAAAGTTCTCATTTGGCTCTGTAAGTAGGGAAAGCAGACAGAGGTCCTTCATAGCCTCAGAACGTATTTTAATTATCCCCTCCCTGGATAATTATTAACAGGGGAGGAGAGAACTGCCTGCAAGTGCAAATGCTAATGGCTTCCCCAGAGAGCATGAATCCAGAACATCAAGGAACATATGGTGGGCTAACAGCCTCTCCAACACATTGCTGCTGGCTTGGAGGGGGGATGCTGCAGTTGAGATACCAATGACATTCCTCAATGACTTGAAGACTAAACTGCATGTCTTTATAAAAGCAAAGTTGTTCCTGCACTGAAATATTCAAGGGGAAAGGAAACTGTGTAGCTAAAACTCAGCTTTTGACATAATCAAATGCTGTCAGAGCAAATAAGGAAGAGAAGGTAGAAAGGGGATCTGAAGGAGGTGGGAGCTGTGTCTTCATCACTGGTTAGGGTGCTGCTTTTTAATAACAGCTCTCCAAGTGATTTCTAAAGTGGAAGGAAGCCTCACAACAAACCAGAGAGGGGAAACCAGTTCATACTTGCACCATGTCAAGGGGATGAAAAGGCTTGTTTAGAAAAAAAAAAAGCCCAGACACCTGTGGGACTCAACATGCATCTGTACCTCGAAGAAGTAGTCAGGTCCTGAGGTGTTATCTCAGGTCTAGCACGTCAGGTCTTTGTTAGACCATTAAGTAATGATATTATTTGAAATCACTCACTTCCCTGTTAGGTGTTCCGGGTGCCAGATGAAAAGCACATTTGGGGGGGGCTGTGATGAGCAGGCACTGATTGTGTTAAAAATAATGCTTTTCTTGAGAGCCTTGAAACCAATTATGCTGTGCTTGGAGGGAATTTAGCACGTAAGTGCCAGTGCAGAAGATGGAATCAGAGGAAGTGATTCTTCCACTTTCTCAGGTGTTTTCCCCTGAGGTCCTCCCTCCAGCAGAAAACAGTCTGCAGAAAAGCCTTTGCATGGAGGTGGCATTGGAATATAAGAATGCTGTTTCTTTGGTAGTTGGTTTGCTCTGAAAGGAACTTAAAATGGGATTTCACATTTGTTGTTCCTCCCAAATTTTATGCACTGAGTTCACAAGACTCTTTTTTTAGCCTCTCCCAACTCATCACCAAATCTGAGACCTGACTGGAGTTCATCCCAGCTCAAACCCAACCCTCGAGTCACCTAATGAGCATTGAGATTGGTTCCACCCTTGCTGTTCAGCCCCTTTCCCACCATAGGACCTCCTGGAAAGCCCCATGAAGCCAGGGGTCAAAGCTCAATGCAGTACCTGGGAGCAGATTGCTCCCTGGCCGCTGCACATGAACATTGGGTCATTCAAAGGCACACAAGAACAGAGCGGTTGATGTGATGACAGACGAGCACATGAAAGCTTAGGAGAATTACCCCAGATTGCTTTGCAGGCATATTTATTACCATTAAGTTACATCTTCTTCTCTGCATTTTATACAGGGAGGATGGTTTGGGTTCTCCCCCATGACCAAGTCCTCGGGGATGCCTGTAAAACACCATTATTTCTACATTAAGACTAGAGACAAGGCTTCCATGGGCTGTCTAGAGGAGGACTAATAAGGCTGAATGCTCTTAGAGGCTTTATGAACAAGACAAAAACCTGGTGCACTGTTTTCTAGGACCTGTCTACATATGAGCCCTTTGGAGGTTGGTACAGAGAGTAACCAAACTAGCTCCAGAACCAGCAGCTGCATTTCAGCTAATTAGTGCCCTAGGGTCAATTAGTCTGCTCATATCACCGTATTGCTCTGACTGTTATGCTTTCTGGGCCCAAAGATGGTGTCTTGGCATAGTGGAGACAGGACCCTGGTGGTCCCGGCTCTGAAAGGTGGATGGGGTAGAAAACTGCTGGAAGGCATACGTGTGATACACACCACGAGTCCAATCATTCCCCTTATAGCCATCTATGAAGAGCTGTTTTTTAAAACCAAGTTTTTCCATTGTCATTTTCTTCCATTCTTGTTTCAGCTCACTAAACATTAAGCACCATGACCTACTGCATAAACTTGAACCATAGTAAACAGATTAGGTTTAGAGCCAAATCCTAACACTCTATTTGGGGAATGGCTACAAAGCCTGGCTGTTTCTACAGTTCTGTGGATTGGGGTTTTTTTTGGACAAAGTTAAATCTTTTTACTTGACTGAAACATTCTGGATGTGTTTAACACCACACTGCTAAAGCAAAACACTTAGATGGAACCAATACATTTATTTAAGAACAGCACTAAAAAATAAAACAAACATAAGCCCCAAACCTATCTGCAATGTATATCCAAAGCTTGTAAAAGGAACCAATGAGTTTTTATGAACTAGCTTATATACGTGTGTGTATTTACATTTTATTCTCATGGATTGTATTTATGTCAGAACATAGGAAATGGCTTCTAGCTTTCAATTTACATTGTGACTCAACATAATCACATATTTTCCCATGGATAAGAACCCACTACTCCTAACAGCTGCCAGCAAGCTGATATAGAAAAGAACATTGTTGAATATCACAGTTTTAGTTTTCAAAAGAAAAGGCAAGGGAAGGGAAGGGGAAAAAAAAGCCACATAGTGATGTCACATATCACTGACAAAAGGATAAATGACAGGTCCGAAAATTCAGATAAATCATCATCAACTAAGGGCATTCTGAGCAGTGTCTCCACAGAATCAGTCTTATACTTGAGGCTACTGGATGTTTTCATCAGTAATCTAGAATTAGATATAAAGTCACTGCTGATAGAATTTGCAGCTGATGAAGATTAGTAGAAGTATAAATAACTGCAGGGACAGCGTAAGCTAGATCCCTGGTGAAGCTTGGCTTATTCAGGCAAAACATGTTTGAATACAGCCAAATGCAATGCAGTCCATGCAGGAGCACAGAATGCATACTTTGTTCCTATCACATAGTTATGAAATTTCGTGCATAGGAAAGGGACAACCTTCCTGCAGGCAAGGAATGTGAGGGATGTTTATACAGGAGAGGTCGTGATGGGTGAGTAGCTCAACCTGAGCTCCACGTCCTGCTGAGCCACTCAGCATTCCTAGATTTTCCAGGACACGTAGAGATCCCTGAACGGAGAGAGATGACTGCTGCGAATGGCAGAGGGAAGTCCCATCAGAGGTGGCTGACCTTGGTCCAAGGGGTAGCTTTCAGCCTCCCATCATCAGGAGTAGTGCTGTGTCATGTAAAGCCTGTTGTCCTCCAGACAAAAGCTGGGAATTGAGAACTAAGGAGCTCAAGCCAAAGAAGCTGTGCCTTCATAGCAATACATTTGAAAGTATTTTAATTAAAGTCTTAACTAAATTATACAGTCAGCGAACAAGGAACGTGATATAAATATGACATGATGAATTCCTAAATGGATGAGTATGAATGATATTGCTTAGAAGATACAGATGACACAGTTTACAAAGAATTAAAATCTATGTTATAGGTAATACTAAGGAGCCCAGCCTGCTTGGAACTGAGTTTTACCTAAGTGCCTGTGATCCAGAGACCAAATTTTCAGCAAAGATCTTGAAGCAGACATGAACTTCTGTCTAACCATGAGTTCAGGGCAGGAGGTCTCCACTAAGAGCTGAACATCCCTGGAGGTGTTCAAGGCCAGGTTGGATGGGGCTTTGAGTAACCTGGTCTAGTGGAAGGTGTCCCTGGCCATGGCAGGAAGGGTTGGAAGTAGATGAGCTTTAAGGTCCCTTCCAACTCTAACCATTCCATGATTCTATGAATGTTAATTTAGATCTAGATAAGGCAAGCAAATCTACCTAACTTGTTATTAGTGGTCATGCTTATTACACTGTCCCTGATTATGCAAAACCTTGATTCATTTCTTGTTTCTGACACATCCTGCTTCTGAATTCTTTCCACCTATTTTTCCCTTACTGACATTAATCAGTTAAATTTACCTGAAGATACAACCCACACTACTACAGAATAATTACTTCTATGGCTGTTAATCTGCAGAGCCAAGATGCATCTAAATTTATATGTATTTATCTGTATGTATATATGCTATATGTACTGTATATATACTCCATATACTGTACTTCAGGGCCTTTAATGTTAAAAGTCACAGTCCTTTCTTATATGCATGTTCCCACTTCAATAGTCTGATTGCAGCCCTGCCCCTGCATACAAAATCAAGGTGAGTGAAATGGTAACGTTGCCTGCATCCTAGTTTGCTTTCTTTAAAGAACATAAAAAGAAAAAAAGAGAAATCTCAGAAAAGATCCAGACAAGGGCAGGAGAAAATTCCTGAGAATGAGAGATTTATCAAACTCATCCTGCTTACTTGGACAAGGGGGAGATGGAGAGGTAATTTGACTACTGGAGAAATATTTGTGTGGAGAGAAGAACTCGTTTGGATAAGGGCTCTTTAATCAGACAGAGGAAGGCATGAGAAGGACCAGTGTGATTTAGAGTGAGATTAACTTTTTGCTGAGGAGGACTACAAGCCAGAACAAACTGCTGAGGAAAGCGGCAGGTTCTCTGTTTCTCCCTTCCTGGAAATCAAGGCTAGGTGTCTCTCTGGAAGAGAATTTGCACTGAACATCAATTACTGGGATCACTCTTGGGGGCATCTGGGTGAAACTTAATAACCTGTGACACAGGTGATCTAAGCAAGATGATCCTTTGGCCTTAATATCCCTGCATCTTGGGGATGGTGAAGAGCAGAGTTCTATATAGCAATGGAAACATAAGCAGAGTATAAATACTGGAGGGGCAGAGCAATTAGGTCCAAGCAGCTAGGATGAGGAGTGCCATATCATTAATTTACACCTAAATATCAGCTGGATGTTAAGTGGATGTTTTGGGACCACGAGGGTGGCATAAAGCCTTTGTACACAGAATAGATGCACATAAGCCTTATTGCATTACTCGTCTCCTTTTATGAGCTCTCCTTCCCATACCTTGAGCTCTGGGGAAGGAATGTGCTCTGCCCAAAGAGGAATTACATTCAGCAAGGACAAGGTCTTGTGCAGGAACCTTGCAGCCCTGGTAATTCCCTTTTATTTTAGTTTGTGTCTTGCTGTGTTTTTGTCGTGAGGATATGGTATTTCATGAGTGGAAGAAGCTATCAGGTTAGTCAGACATGATTTCCCCTTGGTGAATCCATGTTGACTACTTCTGACAGCTTTCTTTTCCTCCATATGCTTTGAGATGACGCCCAGAACGAGCCGTTCCATCATCTTTCCAGGGATGGAGGTGAGGCTGAACGGCCTGTAGTTTCTCAGGTGCTCCTTCTTGCCCTTTTTGAAGACTGGGATGACATTGGCTTTCCTCCAGTCCTCAGGCACCTCGCCTGTTCTCCAGGACCTTTCAAAGATGATGGAGAGCGTCCCAACAATGACTTCTGCCAGCTCCCTCAGCACTCATGGGTTCATCCCATCAGGACCCATGGACTTGTGGGTATCCAGTTTACTTAACTGTTCCATAACTTGATCTTCCTCCACCAAGGGGAAGTCTTCCTTCGTCCAGACTTTCTCCGTTTCCTCCAAAGTCTGCGGCTCCTGAGGGCTGGCCTGAGTAGTAAAGACTGAATGTATGGGAGCACCCAGCCAAACCGGTTTCAGAGCACAATAGGTGAGATGCAGGGGGTTGTCATCCGACTCAGCTTCATCTCTGCCTTGCCTTGTCTATGCAGAGATAACTTGGGGGGAGCTGCAAAAACGGCTCAGCCCGGGGTTGTCTCAAGATTGCATCACAATAAGAACCGAAACCGAATGGAGCCTTAACTCCCTTAACAAATAAAATGCCCTGAGTCCCGTCCCACCACTAGTCCCATGACTTTGAGTGCTAGACATCACAAAATTGGCAACAGAGACTTGGCCATCGCACCACCAGAGGTAAACATCCCAGATAGTGTAATCCACTCAGGCATAATCCTGCACCCCCACAGAATTAGGAAATATAAACCGCAAGGTTTGAGGAGGAAAATGGGGGTAATCTTCCAACGATACAGCTGGCCTGTAGGAGATTCGTCCCCCCCCTTGTCCAGGACGCTGTACAGGGTAACTTCCCAGGGATTGAGCGACCTTACCTGAGAGAAGGGGTAAGTGATAAAGAAACATACGTATGGTATACGGCATGCTATTAAGATCGTGATTTGTGCACTCTTTTAAGGTATTAATATCTAGCGCGCTTGTGGTTTGTGTTGTTACTTTTCGGGATCACTTGTAGGTTGCAATAGTGTATTCCGTGAATTGCTTTTAAATTGCAATAGTGTAATCGCCATTGTACACATAGAACTCGCAATAGTGGCGTATTGGACCTGTGAGTGAAGTCCAAATAAATTGTTAATTTGAACCTCTCAGTGAAGTCCTTTTTCCCGTTCCGTCACACTGAAGCAAAGAAGGCATTTAGCAACTCGGCCTTCTCTGCATCCTCTGTCACCATGGCACCTGTCTCATTCAACAGCAGGCCCACATTTTCTCTCGTTTTCCTTTTCCCTCCTATATACTTGAAAAAACCCTTCTTGTTTACTTTGACATCCCTTGCCAATTTTAATTCCAAGGGGGCCTTGGCTTTCCTTGTTTCATCCCTGCATAACCTAACGGTATTCTTGTAATCTTCCCAAGTGGTCAGTCCCTTCTTCCACTCAGTGTAAACTTCCTTCTTCCACTTGAGGTTTTTCAGAAGCTCCCTGCTCAACCACGCAGGTCTCCTGCTTCCCTATGTTCAGTCTGGAGAAGAGAAGGCTTCGGGGAAACCTTATTTTTACATTTTTACACTGAAAGTGTTATTAAGCATTGGAACAGGCTGCCCAGGGAAGTGGTGGAATCATCATCCGTGGAGGTATTTAAAAGATGAGCTTAGCGATATGGTTTAGTGATGTTTTTTGTCAGTGTTAGGTTGATGGTTTGACTAGATTATCTGAAAGGTCCCTTCCAACCTAGGCAATTCTATGATTCTATCATTGTTGATATTTTTCTGAGAATATCTGACCTTTCTCCTTGCAAGATGAAGGTCAAGCAATGTGCAGGGCAACACTTCCTTCTCCGTCCGTCACCAGACATTGAGCTCCCAGGGACATCTCTGCTTCCAGAACTGACTTCTCAAAGCTCAAATGTGGAAACCAAACCCTGCTACAACTCCAACACTCCAGCTCTTCCTGGACACAGTTATTTGTGTAATCCAAAACTTACATCTCTGCAGCATTATTTCCCTGTCAGCTCTTTCTCACACACTAAAAAAGCCTTGAATGACTAGCTACGACAGCACCATCTCCTAAAACATGTCATATTATTGTCTTTCTTGACTCCACAGTGTGTGTTCCCCGCTTGTACAAGTGAGCATTCGTACTGGCTTGCCAAAGCAGCAGCAGAAGCATCCAGTATCATACTTCTGACATTGGCCAATGCTAGATATCTTCCAGATGGTAAAATATAATCTTTACAGGCCTTGGAGGCACTGATGCGGTACTGTACAATCGTTCTCATGGATGCCTTGTTGCTCTGGGTTTGAACCTCAGCCACGGTGCTGTTGCCTCTGTGCCCACCTTTCAATTGGTGTTGATCCACCATCCAACCCCCTGATTTCCTGGCAGAGCAGCCTGGGGTTAGGCAGGCATGCTGCACCTCACCTGCTGCAAGCCATTTTATTTTTGTTGGCTTGGGAAAAGCTGTTGGTCTGAGTTTCTTTTAAAATATTTTGTGCTAAGGAAAGGAAACAAAGCTGAGCTGCAGACCCTGGGGGTTCCATTCGCTGCTAAGTTTAACTTCTTCAGGTCAGCTGCCAACAGCTACCAACACTGTGTCTTTCAGCATCTGGTGTTGGAGGGTGATTTGGTAAAGCCCCCATCACACGCCTCCCTGTAAGCCCATGAGTTGTCTTCCTGATTTCAGTAAGACTATTCAAATCATTTACATGCCTCAGCTGTAAATGGAGGTGGAAAATGGGAACAAAATGAAATATAGAGGTGTTTTCCTTTTTACATGTCGCCCACAGGAGTGAATGACTTTGTTGATGCTGACAGTTCCTCCAGCCACAATATATAGTTTCTTAACACATATTCATTTTTTAAAAATCGTTTAATTTCCAAGGAATAAACAAATGGGTTTCCAGACATCTTAAATTTCAAGTTTGTTCCCTCATATTTACCAGAGATCACATTCAGACTAGGATTAATCTAAGCAGCATGTGGAAAGCGTAATTGAATAGCATGTTATAAGCTGAGGTCTGGCAATGCTTTTCAAGTTAACTTTTCAAGTTAACCAGTTTTTGCGGCCAGCAGACCAGCATCTCATCACCTTTTCTTGCCCCAGTGAATGTAGATGCTCATGTCAATTTTCTCTGCAGACCTCATAGCACTGTCTGATGTCTCTGAATAAAGGTGGCCAAAGTTGCACTTCTAAGTGTATATTTATCCAACTAGATAAATGATTGGATTTTTTTTTTAAAAAAGATACTGAACACTCAGCAGCCCCCACAGGCTTCAGTGAGGGTTTTCTTCCCTAAAGTCAGGCCATTATGAAGGATATTTTTCAAAAGCAGCCCTTGTTGGCCTATATCTGCTTCCTCCAAAACCAATGTCTACTTGAGAGTTATCTTGGAAATGAGAATTAATCCACAATTGTGAATGGGATCACCCAGTTTAACCGGTTTTGGTGCACAAAAGTTGAAATGCAGGGAGTTGTCATTCAACTCAGCTTCCTCTTGACTTGACATATCCTTATCTATGCAGAGATAACTTGGGAGGACCTTCGGAAATGGCTCAGCCAGGGGTTGCCTCAACACTACTTCGCAATAAGAATGGAATGGAGCCTTGAATACTCCCTTAACAAACAAAATGCCTTGAGTTCCATCCCACCATTACTCAGTGACTTTGTGTACTCAACATCACAAAATTAGCAATACAAACTAAGGGGCCATCATACCACCAGAGATAAACATTCCAGATAGTATAATCCACTCTAGGCAAATCCACTCACCCATTGAATATAAACCATTTTGGGAGAAAAATGGGGAGTCTTCACATGATGCAGCTGGCCTGCAGGAGATTCACAGAATCACAGAATCACAGAATCACAGAATCACCTAGGTTGGAAGGGACCTTTTAAGATCATCTAGTCCAACCGATTAAACAAACAAACAAAAAAAAAAAAAACAAAACAAAACAAAACAAAAAAAAACCAACAACAACAACAACAAAAAAACCACCAACCTCCAAACCCAACAAAAAAACCAAACAAAAAAACACACACAAAACACCACCCAACACTAATCACAGAATCTTAGTGGTTGGAAGGGACCTTTGAGATCATCGAGTCCAACCACATTAAAAAAAAAAAAAAACAAAAACACACAAACAAACAAAAAAACACAACACAAAACCAAACAAACAACAACACCCCCCCCCAAAAAAAAAAAAAAAAAAAAAAGCAGCATCCATCAACTAAACCCCACACACAACACCCCACCACAAACCAACAATCCCGGGCACTAGAGCATGCCCTGAAGAGCCACGTCTACACGTTTCTTAAATACCTCCAGGGATGGTGACTCCACCACCTCCCTGGGCAGGCTGTTCCAGTGCTTGACCACTCTCTCAGTAAAGTAATTCTTCCTAATATCTAATCTAAACCTCCCTTGCCGCAGCTTCATACCATTCTTGGGCCTTGTCCAGGACGCTGTACAGGGTAACTTCCCAGTGATTAAGGGGCCTTACCTGAAAGAGAGGGTAAGTGATTAAGAAACATACATATGGTATTTGGCATGCTTTAAGATCGTGATTAGCGCACTCTTTTAAGGTATTAATATCTAGCATGCTTGTAGTTTGTGTTGGTACTTTTTGAGATCACTTGTAGGTTGTAATAGTGCATTCTGTGAATTGCTTTTTAAATTGCAATAGTGCATTCTCCATTGTATCCGTAAAACCTGCAGTAGTGGCATAGCAGACCTGTGAGTGAAGTCCAAATAAATTGTTAATTCGAATCTCACAGGACAAATTGGTCCTTTAGCCATTTTTTGTAGTCCCATTTTTTTTTTTCAGGCTTTAGCTAGAAAACACAGCTGAAGTCCCTGATGGTGGGACCATGTACTTCTGCAAGTTTCAGCAGATCATCTAGTTCCCCTTTATGCCAAAGAAGAAAGATAATCCCCATTCAACTGTGATTCGTCCCACATATTATAGACATCTATCTTTGGAAAAGATGAATCATTTCCTGGGGGTGCTTCTCTGTCTCTCTCTCTCTGTTTAGGTAACCTAGAAAAAAGCTTAAGCAAGCTAGCTTGTAGATAGCTAAAATGGGGGAGATTAATCCCACTGTGCACCGAGAATCAATGACTGCTGACTCATTTAATTCTAGCTTTCAAATGCAGTCAGCATTTCTGTGTTGACAGCAAAACTCTTTTTGTTTGGGATTTTCTACTGGTAACTAATTACAGCCATTTTTAACACAGACCTGAAAAAAATGTTAAACTGGCCCGCTGTGCTGATAGCTGTATGGACATGCGATGGGATTCAGTTGCTCAATCACAGGTACCTTAGTGTTGTTTTAGACACTGAGGGGTTTCATGTCTGATCTCCAGATGCCAAAATGAGTCAAGTCTCCCATAAGGCTGGCTTTGTGTCTGCCAGCGCCAAGAGTATAACTCAAATCCCAAGCCTACAGTTGGATCTATCCCCTGGTAAAATGCCTTCAAAGAAAAGGAAGCAGAAGTTGGAGAGGTAGCAAGTCCTGCCATGGGCTGGATACCCATTAGCCATTGGGCTGCCAATGGGTGCTTCAGCCCTGCTTCTGCTTCATGTTGTTGCCTCCCACCCTGGTCAGGGCTACTCCTCAGGGATTTGCCTTCTGATGGCCATTTGGTAAAATAAGATTATGCTTACTGCTCACAGATTCAAAAGCAAAGTTCATCTTGCTAGAAAGACTCATCCGCACTAATATTTAGCCAGTGGGAAGAGTGGTGTGAAACAGAGCAAACCATCCAAGGCATAAGTGTTCGGGGCTCACCTGTGTTGAAGAAACCTGAGCTTGCTCCCACCATGGGGTACATCTCATCTGCACAGCTCCTGCCATCATGCAAAGGCAGCAGCAGAGATCCCGGAAACTGAGTCATGCAGTGGCCTGGGCTGAGCAGTCTGCTAATTAGCCTGGCCTTTCAGCAGGATTAATTATCACTAAGATGATACAGCAAAAATGCTTTTGGCTGCCCTACTAGCTTGGTTGGGATCTCTGCATGGTGTTGTATTATATATTGCAGTCAAGGTCGGAGTCAGCAAGGAAAATGTTTTGATGGTGATTGCATAATTATGTGTGTTGACGACAGTGGCTAAACAACTGGAAGTGGGTATGAAAAGCACATGTAGCAGCTTGTTGAAAATAAACTACGCATCTCTCTGAAACTCTTCCTGGTTTAGCAAGCGTGATTGTACTCTGTTGAGTATTATAATGTCCCCTAAGCACCTGAGAAGGGAACCCCTAGAATGATTTAAAAGCTGGTAGCCTTCATACCAAAGTACAGCACAGCATCCAAAGATTATTGAGCCTTAATACAAAGTCAAAGAGTATCTTTAAGACAACTCAGTATTACCTGATTATCTACTGCCAAAGTTGAAGCTATCATCTTGTCACCATCTGGCTGAGCATAGGCATGTTTTAGAATTGGAGACACATAAACACTAAAAAAAACAGGATCATACAAGAAGTTGACAAAGGAGGCAATTTGTCTTACTCCAGTATTGATCATTCTCCAGTCACAAAATGCAATACAGAAATGTTAAGTATTCTGGTGTTGCTCAGTGTGCCCAAGTTTTCTGACGTGATCATCTGGAGCGGAGTTGGTACCTTTCTGAATGATGCTTTCTCTACAGATGGAACAGCAGTGTAAGGATGGCTACATCAGAAAAGCCCAACTATCTATTTACTCTCCAATACTGCCTCCAAAAGAAAGTTAGAAGAAATAATTTCTGAAACTTGCAGCTAGGAGTTTAACACATCCCAGCACGAGAGACCTCTTCCTAGTCCCCGTGCATGTATGACAGTGACACTAATTATATCATATAGGGAGATGAACCTAATTTTAGTTGTGGTTTTCCCTAGAACACTTATTTAGTGCCTGACATGCATTGGAAAGTTAACGGACTTGATGATCTTGATGAGGAAAAGGCTGAGGTACTTAATGCCTTCTTTGCCTCAGTCTTTAGTAGTAGAATTGGTTCTTCCCTGAGCACCCAGACCCCTAAGCTGGTAGATAGGGGCAGGGAGCAGAATGAAGCCCCTGTAATACAAAGGGAGATGGCGAGGGACCTGCTCCAACACCTAGACATACACAAGTCTATGGGGCCAGGTGGGATCCACCCGAGGGTACTGAGTGCACCCTCAGTAAGTTTGCAGTCAACACCAAGCTGGGCGAGAGTGTCGACCTGAAGGCTTTGCAGAGGGATCCGGACAGGCTGGATCAATGGGCCAAGGCCAAGTGTTGGGTCCTGCACTTGGGTCACAATAACCCCATGCAGCGATACAGTCTTGGGGAAGAGTGGCTGGAGAGCTGCCTGGCAGAAAAGGACCTGGGGTGGTTGGTTGACTGCTGGCTGAACATGAGCCAGCAGTGTGCCCAGGTGGCCAAGAAGGCCAACGGCATCCTGGCCTGTATCAGGAACAGCGTGGTGAGTCAGACTTAAGGGAAGTGATCGTCCCCCTGTACTCGGCACTGGTGAGGCCTCACCTCGAGTACTGTGTCCATTTTTGGGCCCCTCACTATAAGAAAGACATTGAGATTGTGGAGCAAGTCCAGAGAAGGGCAACAAAGCTGGTGAGGGGTCTGGAGAGTAAGTCTTATGAGGAGGGACTGAGGGAGCTGGGGTTGTTTAGCCTAGAGAAAAGGAGGCTGAGGGGAGACCTTATCGCTCTCTACAACTACCTGTAGAGAGGTGTAGGTCAGTCTCTTCTCCCCAGTACCAAGTGATAGGTCAAGAGGAAATGGCCTCAAGTTTCGCCAGGGGAGGTTTAGATAGGATATCAGGAAAAATTTTTACACTGAAAGGGTTATTAAGCATTGGAACAGACTGCCCAGGGAAGTGGTAGATTCGTCATCCCTGGAGGTATTTAAAAGACGGGTAGGCGTAGTGCTTAGTGACATGGTTTAGTGATGTTTTTTGATGATTGAACTCAATGATTTTAAAGGTCCCTTCCAACCTAGGCAATTCTGTGATTCTATGATTGTATGGTCTTAAAGGTCTCTTCCAACCAAAATGATTCTATGATTCTATAAGGTCAATCAAAAACCAAGACGCAACTACAAAACCCTCCCTGGGGCTATTTTCGCAGTGAGGGTACTCATGTTCTCAGGTGATTTGAGTTCACTGTTGTAGTCCTACAGGTGAGTGAGTCCAGTATTTTGCAGCGGTTTTGGGGTTTTCTGGCCATACCCATGCAGTCAGGTTCAGGCAGTCATCCTGCTAGTCTGTCCTTGCTCCTGACTGTCATGAACCAGGTCCAACATACCAAAATAGCCCCTGCTCTAAAGCTAGATCGTGTCCCACCAGTGCCGGTGGGATGATACATAACTGTCTTCAGAGGCCGGCAGCTAATCTTCAGGGGAGACCTTAAGAAATCCCCCAGTATTTATTCTAATGTCCACATATGACACCAAAACAGTAACCTGGAGCAAAAACACAGTGATGTAGAGCTCTATCTGGTTTCTTAGTTGGCAGACTTAAACTTTTGCTACATGCCAGTTTGAGGAGCAATTTGTAGTCAGACTTTGTGCACCCTTTTCCTTCTGAATACTAGTAAAGGTCACATTGGTGTTGGCTACTCATTTATTTCCTTTCTCTCACTGAATTTTTAACAATAACAGGCATTCATCCAAAGCTCTGGGCTCATCTACATTGCATTAAAATTCACAATGTCATTTGCTTTCAGTAAATATATTCAAATCGACTGCCTTTAAAACCATAAATGACTCGCCATACAATCAATCATAATTGCAGGACCCTGAATTTCTCCTCTACATATTGTCCTCTAATGCCCAGAAGGAACACATGAGAGACCAGCATTGTTGGTCAAACTAAAAGCCAAGAAGGAACTGCACAGGCAGTTCAGGCAGGATCAGGTATACTGGGAAGAGTATAGGGATGCTACCTGGTTATGTATATGGGACAAGGTCAGGAAGGCCAAGGCATGGCTGGAGCTGAACCTGGCAAGGGATGCTAAGAATAACAAGAAGGGCTTCTACAGGTATGTCAACCAGAAAAGGAAGGTTAAAGAAAGCATACCCCTCATGATGAGCAAGAATGGCAAACTGGTAACAACAGACAAGGAGAAGGCTGAGGTTCTAAACAACTTTTCTGCCTCGGTCTTCACTGCCAACCCCTCTCCTCAAACCTCCTGAGTTGAAAGACCAGGTGAAAACGGGCTACGAGAATGAAGAACAACCCACTGTAGGAGAAGATCAGGTTTGAGACCATCTAAGGAACCTGAAGGTACATAAGTCCATGGGACCTGATGAAATCCATCCATGGGTCCTGAGGGAGCTAGCAGATGAAGTTTCCAAGCCACTTTTCATTATATTTGAAAAGTCGTGACACTCTGGTGAAGTTCCCACTGACTGGAAAAGGGGAAACATAACCCCCATTTTCAAAAAGGGAAAAAAGGAAGACCGGGAGAACTACAGGCTGGTCAGTCTCACCTCTGTGCCCAGCAAGATCATGGAGCAGATCCTCCTGGAATCTCTGCTAAGGCACATGGAAAATAAAGAGGTGATTGGTGACGGCCAACATGGCTTCACCAAGGGCAAGTCATGCCTGACAAATTTGGTGGCCTTTTATGATATTGCCACAGCATTGGTAGATAAGGGGAGAGCAACAGACGTCATCTACCTGGACTTATGCAAAGTGTTTGACACTGTCCTGCATGACATCCTGGTCTCAAAATTGGAAAGGAATGGATTTGATGGATGGACCACTTGGTGGATAAGGAACTGGCAGGATGGCCGCACTGAAAGGGTTGTGGTCAACAGCTCAATGTCCAAGTGGAAGCCAGTGATGAGTGGTATTCCTCAGGGGTCAGTACTGGGACCAGTGCTATTCAACATCTTTGTTGGAGACATGGACAGTGGGATAGAGCGCACCCTCAGCAAGTTTGCTGGTGACACCAAGCTGTGTGGTGTGGTCAACATGCTGGAGGGAAGGGATGCCATCCAGAGGGACCTGGACAGGCTTGAGAGGTGGGCCCATGCAAACTACATGAAGTTCAACCAGGCCAAGTGCAGGGTCCTGCACCTGGGACATGGCAATCCCAAGCACAAATACAGGCTGGGTGGAAAATGGCTGGAGAGCAGCCCTGAGGAGAAGGACTTGGGAGTGCTCGTGGATGAGAAGCTCAACATGAGTCAGCAATGCGCGCTGGCAGCCCAGAAAGCTAACTGCATCCTGAGCTGCATCAAAAGAAGTGTGGCCAGCAGGTCGAGGGAGGTGATTCTACCCCTCTGCTCTCGTGAGACCCCACCTGGAGTACTGTGTCCAGCTCTGGAGTCCTCAACACAGGAATGACATGGACCTGTTGGAACAAGTCCAGTGGAGGGCCTTGAAGATGATCAGAGGGCTGGAGCACCTCTCCTATGAGGATAGGCTGAGAAGAGTTGGGGTTGTTCAGCCTGGAGAAGAGAAGGCTCTGGGGAGACCTTATAGCAGCCTTCCAGTACCTGAAGGGGGCCTACAGGAGAGATGGGGAGGGATTCTTTATCAGGGAATGTAGAGATAGGATGAGGGGTAATGGTTTTAAACTGAAAGAGGGTAGATTTATATTAGATATCAGGAAGAAATTCTTTAGTGTGAGGGTGGTGAGTCACTGGAACAGGTTGCCCAGGGAAGTTGTGGATACCCCATCCCTGGAGGTGTTCAAGACCAGGCTGGATGGGGCTTTGGGTAACCTGGTCTAGTGGGAGGTGTCCCTGCCCATGGAAGGGGGCTTGGAACTAGATGATCTTTAAGGTTCCTTCCAACCTGAACCATTCTATGATTCTATGATTCTGTATCTTACCAAAAACTGATTGGGGTAAAGAATTTACATGTGATCATTTTTATTCTCTAAGGAAAACTTGGTAAGTTAAATACAGGACCAGTTTTGGCTGGAAAGTGAGATACATGCAAATTTTATGTTACCACTCAGAGCTCTGAGAGTTACTGCATTTAAGAGAACTTATCTCTGTAATCAGTTATTAAGTTTCAAAATGGAACGTGTGCTTGTCTCTTACTGATTTCCCATAAACCTCCCCCATGATATTAAGCATACATATTCACATACTAAAATTCTGCTCGTTAAAGCACTAAATGATCAAAGCTTCTAATCAGATAGAAATGATCAAGGCATCCGCTTATAGTATATAAAGAGTTTTACCAAGGAAACAAAGTAAAATAAATGGATAACTAGAAGTTATCCAAAAGATTTTTAAATTGATTAAAAATAAAAATCTTTAAATAAGATTTTAAAGATTTTTGTCACAATGGTGTGCAGTTATGTGCAGCAATGTGCACTGGCAGCCCAGAAAGCCAACCATATCCTGGGCTGCATCAAAAGAATTATGTCCAGCAGGTTGAGGGAGGTGATTCTTCCCCTCTATTCTGCTCTGATGAGACCCCACCTGGAGTATTGTGTCCAGCTTTAGAGTCCTCAACACAGGAAGGACATGTACCTCTTGGAAAGGGTTCAGAGGAGGGCCACGAAGATGATCAGGGGGCTGGAGTACCTCTCCTATGAAGACAGGCTGAGAGAGTTGGTGTTACAGAATGACAGAATGATAAGGGGTTGGAAGGGACCTCTGGAGATCATCTAGTCCAACCCTCCTGCCAAAGCAGGTCCACCTAGAGCAGGTTGCACAGGAACGTGTCCAGGCGGGTTTTGAATGTCTCCAGTTACAGAGACTCCACCACCTCTCTGGGCAGCCTATTCCAGTGCTCTGCCACCCTCAAAGTGAAGAAGTTCCTCCTCATGTTTAGGTGGAACTTCTTACGTTCAAGTTTGTGCCCGTTACCTCTTGTCCTGTCACTGGGCACCACTGAAAAAAGACCGGCCCCATCCTTCTGACACCCACCCTTTAAGTATTTATAGGCGTTGATCAGATCCCCCCTCAGCCTTCTCTTCTCCAGACTAAAAAGACCCAAGTCCCTCAGCCTCTCCTCATAAGAGAGACGCTCCAGGCCCTTAATCATCTTTGTAGCCCTCTGCTGCGCCCTCTCCAGCAGTTGCCTGTCCTTCTTGAACTGGGGAGCCCAGAACTGGACACAATACTCCAGATGGGGCCTCACCAGGGCAGAGTAGAGGGGGAGGATAACCTCCCTCGACCTGCTGGTCACACTCTTCCTGATGCACCCCAGGATGCCATTGGCCTTCTTGGCCACAAGGGCACACTGCTGGTTCATGGTCATCCTATTGTCCACCAGGACTCCCAGGTCTTTTTCCTCAGAGCTGCTCTCCAGCAGGTCAGCCCCCAACCTGTACTGGTGTATGGGGTTATTCCTCCCCAGGTGCAGCACCCTACACTTGCCTTTGTTGAATTTCATCAGGTTTCTCTCTGCCCAACTCTCCAGCCTGTCCAGGTCTCACTGTATGGCGGCACAGCCTTCCAGCATGTCAACGACCCCTCCCAGTTTTGTATCATCAGCAAACTTGCTGAGGGTACATTCCATCCCTTCGTCCAGGTCATTGATGAATATATTGAAGAGGACTGGACCCAGTACTGACCCCTGGGGGACTCCACTTAGTACGGACCTCCAACTAGATTCTGTGCCACTAATCATGACCTTCTGAGCTCTGTCTTTCAGCCAGTTTTCAATCCGCCTCACTGTCCATTCATCTAATCCACACTTCCTAAGCTTACCTATGAGGATGCTGTGGGAGACTGTGTCAAAAGCCTTGCTGAAGTCAAGGTAGACAACATCCACCGCCCTCCCCTCATCTATCCATCCAGTCATGCCATCGTAGAAGGCTATCAGGTTAGTCAGACATGATTTCCCCTTGGTGAATCCATGTTGACTACTTCTGACAGCTTTCTTTTCCTCCATATGCTTTGAGATGACGCCCAGAACGAGCCGTTCCATCATCTTTCCAGGGATGGAGGTGAGGCTGAACGGCCTGTAGTTTCTCAGGTGCTCCTTCTTGCCCTTTTTGAAGACTGGGATGACATTGGCTTTCCTCCAGTCCTCAGGCACCTCGCCTGTTCTCCAGGACCTTTCAAAGATGATGGAGAGCGTCCCAACAATGACTTCTGCCAGCTCCCTCAGCACTCATGGGTTCATCCCATCAGGACCCATGGACTTGTGGGTATCCAGTTTACTTAACTGTTCCATAACTTGATCTTCCTCCACCAAGGGGAAGTCTTCCTTCGTCCAGACTTTCTCCGTTTCCTCCAAAGTCTGCGGCTCCTGAGGGCTGGCCTGAGTAGTAAAGACTGAAGCAAAGAAGGCATTTAGCAACTCGGCCTTCTCTGCATCCTCTGTCACCATGGCACCTGTCTCATTCAACAGCAGGCCCACATTTTCTCTCGTTTTCCTTTTCCCTCCTATATACTTGAAAAAACCCTTCTTGTTTACTTTGACATCCCTTGCCAATTTTAATTCCAAGGGGGCCTTGGCTTTCCTTGTTTCATCCCTGCATAACCTAACGGTATTCTTGTAATCTTCCCAAGTGGTCAGTCCCTTCTTCCACTCAGTGTAAACTTCCTTCTTCCACTTGAGGTTTTTCAGAAGCTCCCTGCTCAACCACGCAGGTCTCCTGCTTCCCTTCCCTTCACTCCTACCATTTTTATTCAAAACACAATTGCTTCTAAGAGGTCCATGAAAAGGCCAACAGGTCTCTGAGTCCCAGCTGAGGAAATGTCCAAGGGTTTATCATAACCAGATTAAGCATTTGATCTGTGTGCTCATGCACAATGTTGATACTGGAGGACCTTTTGTCAGCCATTCAAGCATCTTCCTGAAATATTGCTAAATACCAATATCTACTGAATGGACTGGCAGAGATATCCATTGCGTAGAATGGCAGATTGTGCATTTTGTGCAGATCGGCCCTAGTTGAAACTTCCAGAAAGTCTGCCAGTTACCTGTGAGTGGACTTCAATATAGATTATCAGATTTCCTTCTTTTACTTAATTCTCCTTCGGTTTAAGCATGCAAGCTTCTGGGTTTTTCCTTCACTGCTACAAAATAAGTTGTTAGAAACTCCACTGACATACCATGTCACGTTGCATCAACATCACCATGCAATCATGGGATTACACAGTCTGAGAGAAAAACCTGATGAGAACAGCAAGGAAATTTGGAAGTGCTTTTCCGTGCAGAACTCAGCCATACTAATTGCAGAGGGAAAGGCATCATGCTCTTTAAGCAGGCAGATTTCAGCTGTTTTCAAGCCATGGCTTTTCAGTCAAGGGACCCAGAAAGGTTAGGCAAACTTTACTTTGTGAATTCTTATCATCAGAGGAATTTTTGGAACAAAATGTTTTGTTATCAACAAATGTTAGTTTGATAGAAACAAAATTGTTCAGAGAAGCACATATGGTTTAAATTTTTTTCTCAGAAGGAGTTTCCAATCAGTGTGACAGCTACAGAAAAGAAGGCTCCTCCCAAGCACCTAAAAACATGGACTTTGAAATGCTGTGAAGTCCCACATTTTAACCCAAGACTGAGGTAACCGGCTGTTTTGAGGATAGATCTCTCCCATTTCCCATGAACTTTTCCCAAGATCTCAACTTGGAATGTAATGTGTGTTTTTTTTTAAATATCAGTTTCTTAGTCTAGGAAAAAAATGCTTCCCATGCAACTCTAGTTATACCATCCCAATAGATGTGATTCCCCTGTGCCAAAGTAAGACATTTTAGTCATGGGAGGTTTAAACAGTTCAGAGGAAGTGACAAAAATAGAAGCCGCGATCAAAATGCCCTCTGTGCTCTGTCTGTCTGCTGTGTAATCTGAAAAGCCAAAGGGGATAAGAGATCCTGTTTCAGTAGCATGTTCTAGTCCAGAACATCTGGAAAAATCTGGGGCAAAACAATTAATTTCTCCTTTTTCAGTAAAACAGTTAAAATAGAACTTGATCTTCAGCTGGCAAAATCAGTTCAGTCACATTAACCTCACCAAGCCTATACTAATCTATACTGATTGAGGGCCATAAGAATATCCCCAATATCTCATGAAGAATTATAATCCTCAAGCTTTAGGAAAAGAGCTTTGGTTAACCCCATATTACGCATGCATTCTCCATTTAGCAAGCAATCAACAAAGTTTAGAAAAAAACCAAAGGTAGAGCAAATCCCACGTGTGAGCTACAGCTTCCCAGCTTGCTGGGAAATTCAGCATGACTCTTCCAAGCTGTCATTCAAGCAAGGTTGCATGTGTGTTTTGTTTGGTTCAATTCCCAGGTGACTTTTGCAAATGTTCCATCACTTCAACCTCTCTGAGGGTGCCTGTTCATCACTGACAAATTCTTCTTCTTACATTTGAATTTCACATGGCTCCCATGAGTACTTTCTAGGCCACGAGTTAGCTTGTTCCAGCTAGTCTGGCTTTGTGCTGAGCTGTGGAGACGAGCAGAAGTTCCCTTTTCCTCTCACAGACATTTCCATGATAACACACAAATGAAAATCATGTGATTTACTCTTTTCCCAATCTGCATAGTTTTTCCCCCACCATACAGGATCACCATGAAGCTTATTATGGAGAGATGATCTCTGTAAGAAACAACATTTTCCAGCTGTGATATCTTTGAAACATGCTGTTCTTCTCTGGGTTTGGCCCATTCTCTTCTAGACTTTAACAGAAAAAGTATATTACACCCTGTCAATCCCCCACAGTTTATGCAGAACTGTCCAAGTCAGCACAATCTCGCACATCATATTTTTAGGAAGAGACACCTGTCACAAACAAAGCGTGGCCATGTGTGGCTCACTACCATGCACTACAATGTGTAATCCCGGAGCAGGATTTCTAATGACTCTAGTGGTTCAACCACCAGGTTTTGGGGTGAGCAAGTGGCACAGGATGAGGAGCAGCTGGCCTCCAACCAGGAGCTCCAGCTAGCTGGATTCTCCTTTGCCTGTAGCTTACTATTATTCATATCTATGTGTAAAATGTAATCTTGCTGACTTAGCATATTTTTTCTAAAATTCATCTAGTTTTCATAAAAGTTTAACTCATGATTGAAATTGCAGATTCAGAGTCAGTCATGAGGATATGCATAGCAAAGGCAGGCATTGGGTCAGATTGCAACTGGACATAGCTGAGAATCTGGACCTAATATACACAAATTTGACTGTAGTTGGCTTTATCTGTTGCTGTTTCAATGAGCAAATACGTATAATTGAGTTGGTACTACAAGTATACAGAAATTCAAACTTTTGTGATTGCTGTGAACATGCTGAAATCATATTTGCATGTTGAACTGGAGGAAAAAATTGAAACTTTTAAAGAGAAACTTTCAGAGAACAGAAATTTTGAAAATCCTCATAGACAAATATTGATGTACTATTTTGGAAAAGTAGAAATGCCTCGTTATAATGTTGAAAAGCACTGTAATGAAATATTGAATATAATACACTATATTAAACGACATGATAAAATCAATAGTTGCTATAAGTTAAAACAAAACAATATGGTAAACTCAAAAATGTATTTTTTGTTTTGTCAAAACAAATCATTTCTACATTAGTGGCACAAATAAGAAAATCCAAGCAATTTGCTGAGACATTTTTCCCATAGAAAATGTCATTAAAATACTCATGTTCCTACAAAATATTCCAGTTTCAATGAGCCATCATTTTAAACATAAAATTGTTCTATCAAAAATGTTTTCACTGGAATTACTATCATAGGTTATGAAGTTTATATTTCTATTTGATTTTGCTTTCATATGATGTTCTGAGACAGGTTAGTGGAAGAAACACGTATTAGTAAGCTGTTAACAAAGTCAAGGGACAGATTTTTGAGCAGTGTAAATGCACAAGACCATACCAGCTGAGTAATTGGTTTGTGTTTTGAATTATTGTTATGCAAAATTTAGCTTCAATACATCTGCTCTAGATAAGATCCATAGTATTAAAAATATGATGTTTGGCATTCCGTAGTGCCCACTGTATTAAATATGAAGAATCAGCAGGGTGGTTAAGCACATCCTTATTTAGTGTATGAAAAATCTCACCAAAGGCCCTCAGATAACTCCAATACTGAAGGCAGTTGTGTGCTTAAATATCTTGCTGAATCATGGCCACACACTTTGGGAAGGCACAAATGCTGCCCTTCAGGGGTTGACCCAAAGCTTAGTGAAGTCAGTGAAAGTTTTCCATTTAGTTCAGAGGTCTTTGGATGAGACACAGAGAAGACAAGTAATGTATGAAAAAAGCAGAAGGGAAAGTTGATATGATTGCACTTGTTTATTTTATCCTCAGGAATATCTACAGATAAGATCTCCCCATATTTCTTCATCTCTAACAATATTCGTTGATGATTTCTTGTAAGCTTTGCTGTAGAACAGTGTTGACTATTGGGAATTTAACCATTCCATCAAACATACCCATCAAGCACCAGTAGGCTAAATAAAGTTGATAGTAACTTAAATCAGCCTTGAAGAGGAGTGTGTGGATTTAAGCCGCAAAGTCAGTAAACTGGGAGCCGAACACTCGGTTCAAAGGTGTATGAACACAGGGTGAATTTATCACAAGATAAAGGGCAAGGGGTTTAAGGCAGTCGTTCCCGAGATGGAGTAACTCCCTAGCAACATGAAAAGTAAAATTTAGTTAGGAACTCAGTCCCTCACACTGAGATCTATGAGGTAATAAAATCATCTCTCAAGGGAAGTCACTGGAGCTTCATTGTTTTGAGACATTAAATGCTTGACTGGACAGAGCCTCAGAAAGTATCTTGGAGGGAACAATTTTACACTTATAAAGAGTAGTCAGGATTTCCTAATAAATGTCTTCTACCTCTCATATCGGTGATTTAGTGATAAACCTATGCCTGACCGTACCAAGAGCATGGGGAAAGGCAGTAGTTTCAGTGTTATCTATCAGGACTGATCAGATTCCTAAACCTTTTCTTTTTTTTTTTTAACTGCACACCATTGTGACAAAAATGAGATTACAATTTAAAAATCTTTTGGATAACTTCTAGTTATCATTTCTATCTGATTAGAAGCTTTGATCATTTAGTGCTTTAACGAGCAGAATTTTAGTATGTGAATATGTATGCTTAATATCATGGGGGAGGTTTATGGGAAATCAGTAAGAGACAAGCACACGTTCCATTTTGAAACTTAATAACTGATTACAGAGATAAGTTCTCTTAAATGCAGTAACTCTCAGAGCTCTGAGTGGTAACATAAAATTTGCATGTATCTATCTCACTTTCCAGCCAAAACTGGTCCTGTATTTAACTTACCAAGTTGAGATCTTGGGAAAAGTTCATGGGAAATGGGAGAGATCTATCCTCAAAACAGCCGGTTACCTCAGTCTTGGGTTAAAATGTGGGACTTCACAGCATTTCAAAGTCCATGTTTTTAGGTGCTTGGGAGGAGCCTTCTTTTCTGTAGCTGTCACACTGATTGGAAACTCCTTCTGAGAAAAAAATTTAAACCATATGTGCTTCTCTGAACAATTTTGTTTCTATCAAACTAACATTTGTTGATAACAAAACATTTTGTTCCAAAAATTCCTCTGATGATAAGAATTCACAAAGTAAAGTTTGCCTAACCTTTCTGGGTCCCTTGACTGAAAAGCCATGGCTTGAAAACAGCTGAAATCTGCCTGCTTAAAGAGCATGATGCCTTTCCCTCTGCAATTAGTATGGCTGAGTTCTGCACGGAAAAGCACTTCCAAATTTCCTTGCTGTTCTCATCAGGTTTTTCTCTCAGACTGTGTAATCCCATGATTGCATGGTGATGTTGATGCAACGTGACATGGTATGTCAGTGGAGTTTCTAACAACTTATTTTGTAGCAGTGAAGGAAAAACCCAGAAGCTTGCATGCTTAAACCGAAGGAGAATTAAGTAAAAGAAGGAAATCTGATAATCTATATTGAAGTCCACTCACAGGTAACTGGCAGACTTTCTGGAAGTTTCAACTAGGGCCGATCTGCACAAAATGCACAATCTGCCATTCTACGCAATGGATATCTCTGCCAGTCCATTCAGTAGATATTGGTATTTAGCAATATTTCAGGAAGATGCTTGAATGGCTGACAAAAGGTCCTCCAGTATCAACATTGTGCATGAGCACACAGATCAAATGCTTAATCTGGTTATGATAAACCCTTGGACATTTCCTCAGCTGGGACTCAGAGACCTGTTGGCCTTTTCATGGACCTCTTAGAAGCAATTGTGTTTTGAATAAAAATGGTAGGAGTGAAGGGAAGGGAAGCAGGAGACCTGCGTGGTTGAGCAGGGAGCTTCTGAAAAACCTCAAGTGGAAGAAGGAAGTTTACACTGAGTGGAAGAAGGGACTGACCACTTGGGAAGATTACAAGAATACCGTTAGGTTATGCAGGGATGAAACAAGGAAAGCCAAGGCCCCCTTGGAATTAAAATTGGCAAGGGATGTCAAAGTAAACAAGAAGGGTTTTTTCAAGTATATAGGAGGGAAAAGGAAAACGAGAGAAAATGTGGGCCTGCTGTTGAATGAGACAGGTGCCATGGTGACAGAGGATGCAGAGAAGGCCGAGTTGCTAAATGCCTTCTTTGCTTCAGTCTTTACTACTCAGGCCAGCCCTCAGGAGCCGCAGACTTTGGAGGAAACGGAGAAAGTCTGGACGAAGGAAGACTTCCCCTTGGTGGAGGAAGATCAAGTTATGGAACAGTTAAGTAAACTGGATACCCACAAGTCCATGGGTCCTGATGGGATGAACCCATGAGTGCTGAGGGAGCTGGCAGAAGTCATTGTTGGGACGCTCTCCATCATCTTTGAAAGGTCCTGGAGAACAGGCGAGGTGCCTGAGGACTGGAGGAAAGCCAATGTCATCCCAGTCTTCAAAAAGGGCAAGAAGGAGCACCTGAGAAACTACAGGCCGTTCAGCCTCACCTCCATCCCTGGAAAGATGATGGAACGGCTCGTTCTGGGCGTCATCTCAAAGCATATGGAGGAAAAGAAAGCTGTCAGAAGTAGTCAACATGGATTCACCAAGGGGAAATCATGTCTGACTAACCTGATAGCCTTCTACGATGGCATGACTGGATGGATAGATGAGGGGAGGGCGGTGGATGTTGTCTACCTTGACTTCAGCAAGGCTTTTGACACAGTCTCCCACAGCATCCTCATAGGTAAGCTTAGGAAGTGTGGATTAGATGAATGGACAGTGAGGCGGATTGAAAACTGGCTGAAAGACAGAGCTCAGAAGGTCATGATTAGTGGCACAGAATCTAGTTGGAGGTCCGTACTAAGTGGAGTCCCCCAGGGGTCAGTACTGGGTCCAGTCCTCTTCAATATATTCATCAATGACCTGGACGAAGGGATGGAATGTACCCTCAGCAAGTTTGCTGATGATACAAAACTGGGAGGGGTCGTTGACATGCTGGAAGGCTGTGCCGCCATACAGTGAGACCTGGACAGGCTGGAGAGTTGGGCAGAGAGAAACCTGATGAAATTCAACAAAGGCAAGTGTAGGGTGCTGCACCTGGGGAGGAATAACCCCATACACCAGTACAGGTTGGGGGCTGACCTGCTGGAGAGCAGCTCTGAGGAAAAAGACCTGGGAGTCCTGGTGGACAATAGGATGACCATGAACCAGCAGTGTGCCCTTGTGGCCAAGAAGGCCAATGGCATCCTGGGGTGCATCAGGAAGAGTGTGACCAGCAGGTCGAGGGAGGTTATCCTCCCCCTCTACTCTGCCCTGGTGAGGCCCCATCTGGAGTATTGTGTCCAGTTCTGGGCTCCCCAGTTCAAGAAGGACAGGCAACTGCTGGAGAGGGCGCAGCAGAGGGCTACAAAGATGATTAAGGGCCTGGAGCGTCTCTCTTATGAGGAGAGGCTGAGGGACTTGGGTCTTTTTAGTCTGGAGAAGAGAAGGCTGAGGGGGGATCTGATCAACGCCTATAAATACTTAAAGGGTGGGTGTCAGAAGGATGGGGCCGGTCTTTTTTCAGTGGTGCCCAGTGACAGGACAAGAGGTAACGGGCACAAACTTGAACGTAAGAAGTTCCACCTAAACATGAGGAGGAACTTCTTCACTTTGAGGGTGGCAGAGCACTGGAATAGGCTGCCCAGAGAGGTGGTGGAGTCTCTGTAACTGGAGACATTCAAAACCCGCCTGGACACGTTCCTGTGCAACCTGCTCTAGGTGGACCTGCTTTGGCAGGAGGGTTGGACTAGATGATCTCCAGAGGTCCCTTCCAACCCCTTATCATTCTGTCATTCTGTAACACCAACTCTCTCAGCCTGTCTTCATAGGAGAGGTACTCCAGCCCCCTGATCATCTTCGTGGCCCTCCTCTGAACCCTTTCCAAGAGGTACATGTCCTTCCTGTGTTGAGGACTCTAAAGCTGGACACAATACTCCAGGTGGGGTCTCATCAGAGCAGAATAGAGGGGAAGAATCACCTCCCTCAACCTGCTGGACATAATTCTTTTGATGCAGCCCAGGATATGGTTGGCTTTCTGGGCTGCCAGTGCACATTGCTGCACATAACTGCACACCATTGTGACAAAAATCTTTGAAATCTTATTTAAAGATTTTTATTTTTAATCAATTTAAAAATCTTTTGGATAACTTCTAGTTATCCATTTATTTTACTTTGTTTCCTTGGTAAAACTCTTTATATACTATAAGCGGATGCCTTGATCATTTCTATCTGATTAGAAGCTTTGATCATTTAGTGCTTTAACGAGCAGAATTTTAGTATGTGAATATGTATGCTTAATATCATGGGGGAGGTTTATGGGAAATCAGTAAGAGACAAGCACACGTTCCATTTTGAAACTTAATAACTGATTACAGAGATAAGTTCTCTTAAATGCAGTAACTCTCAGAGCTCTGAGTGGTAACATAAAATTTGCATGTATCTCACTTTCCAGCCAAAACTGGTCCTGTATTTAACTTACCAAGTTTTCCTTAGAGAATAAAAATGATCACATGTAAATTCTTTACCCCAATCAGTTTTTGGTAAGATACAGAATCATAGAATCATAGAATGGTTCAGGTTGGAAGGAACCTTAAAGATCATCTAGTTCCAAGCCCCCTTCCATGGGCAGGGACACCTCCCACTAGACCAGGTTACCCAAAGCCCCATCCAGCCTGGTCTTGAACACCTCCAGGGATGGGGTATCCACAACTTCCCTGGGCAACCTGTTCCAGTGACTCACCACCCTCACACTAAAGAATTTCTTCCTGATATCTAATATAAATCTACCCTCTTTCAGTTTAAAACCATTACCCCTCATCCTATCTCTACATTCCCTGATAAAGAATCCCTCCCCATCTCTCCTGTAGGCCCCCTTCAGGTACTGGAAGGCTGCTATAAGGTCTCCCCAGAGCCTTCTCTTCTCCAGGCTGAACAACCCCAACTCTTCTCAGCCTATCCTCATAGGAGAGGTGCTCCAGCCCTCTGATCATCTTCAAGGCCCTCCACTGGACTTGTTCCAACAGGTCCATGTCATTCCTGTGTTGAGGACTCCAGAGCTGGACACAGTACTCCAGGTGGGGTCTCACGAGAGCAGAGGGGTAGAATCACCTCCCTCGACCTGCTGGCCACACTTCTTTTGATGCAGCTCAGGATGCAGTTAGCTTTCTGGGCTGCCAGCGCGCATTGCTGACTCATGTTGAGCTTCTCATCCACGAGCACTCCCAAGTCCTTCTCCTCAGGGCTGCTCTCCAGCCATTTTCCACCCAGCCTGTATTTGTGCTTGGGATTGCCATGTCCCAGGTGCAGGACCCTGCACTTGGCCTGGTTGAACTTCATGTAGTTTGCATGGGCCCACCTCTCAAGCCTGTCCAGGTCCCTCTGGATGGCATCCCTTCCCTCCAGCATGTTGACCACACCACACAGCTTGGTGTCACCAGCAAACTTGCTGAGGGTGCGCTCTATCCCACTGTCCATGTCTCCAACAAAGATGTTGAATAGCACTGGTCCCAGTACTGACCCCTGAGGAATACCACTCATCACTGGCTTCCACTTGGACATTGAGCTGTTGACCACAACCCTTTCAGTGCGGCCATCCTGCCAGTTCCTTATCCACCAAGTGGTCCATCCATCAAATCCATTCCTTTCCAATTTTGAGACCAGGATGTCATGCAGGACAGTGTCAAACACTTTGCATAAGTCCAGGTAGATGACGTCTGTTGCTCTCCCCTTATCTACCAATGCTGTGGCAATATCATAAAAGGCCACCAAATTTGTCAGGCATGACTTGCCCTTGGTGAAGCCATGTTGGCCGTCACCAATCACCTCTTTATTTTCCATGTGCCTTAGCAGAGATTCCAGGAGGATCTGCTCCATGATCTTGCTGGGCACAGAGGTGAGACTGACCAGCCTGTAGTTCTCCCGGTCTTCCTTTTTTCCCTTTTTGAAAATGGGGGTTATGTTTCCCCTTTTCCAGTCAGCGGGAACTTCACCAGACTTTTCAAATAAAATAATTCATCCATCTGCAGTTATATCCTTAGGGGGAGGCCACAGAGTAACAAGCAAACAAATCTAGATAGAAATGAAAATATTGTTGTGAAGGCCATGGACAGAACAAGGGAGATATTTCTTTGCAGATTAGGTGCTTATGAAACAGAAGTATTTCAATTTGATCACTTTTTTGTAGATTTGTTTATCAGAGGATGGGGAATTCCATCATATGTTCCTACCATCCTGAAGAATAATTATTCTTCTCCTCTTCAGACATTTTGCTATCACTATTTATTGGCACAGCCACAGAATTCAGGAGCTCTCATCAAAGATACCATCCGAGGTCTCAAGAGCCTACTTTCTTTCCTTCAGCCGTAGAAATCCCAAAGGTTAATGCAGTTCAAATGCAGTTCTCCAACTTTGCTGCGCATGTGTACCATCTGAGGCACCTAAAAGCCCAGGTACCAAAAAGCCACTTACCAGCACCTAATGGACATCTAACACCCCCAGGGAAGTTGGATGCCTGATGAACCTTGAGATGTGTCAGTCTAACTCAGTTCCCTTAATATTACCTTGTATGCTGGGATTTATAATCTTTAATTATACATTTTCAAATTTAAAAAAAAGGGGAGGAAAATGCAATTCTGTCTTCTGTAAATCTGGGCACATGCTACATAGCCAAATAGGCCTCAGTGGAGGAAGTCTCAGGGGGCCCTATAATTCAGTGTTTTTGTGGGAGACGTTCATTGACTATCAACCACTGCACTTCCATTAGCTGCCTGCAGGTAGGCTAGCCTGCAAAACAGCGAGCACGCTACAGCTTTCTGCTTTTGCTTGGATCTTTTTCCTTTTCCCAAGAAAATAGAAATTCATAGAATTTAAACTTCATAGAAAGTTCGTAGAAATTAAACTTCATAGAAATTAAACTTTTGTTCTTATTGAAATGCATATAACCTGTGGGAGATATGAATTTTTTCCATACCATATGAGTTACAGATGGAAAAGATTTGCTAAGATATAGGAAGACTGGAGCTGGATCCAATTAGCAGTACTTTTAATCCAGTATCCTTCTTCCAAGATTTCCTCAGAGGAAGACACAAGAATCCCCCTTGTGCAGCTATGGACTAATTTTGCCATATAAGCCTGTCAGCAGTTAATGATTGTATACCCTAAAGTATAAGAGTTTGCATTACATTGTATTTCCATTACACATTTATCCTCTGTGAGATAACTCAGAGTATTCCCAACCATATCTTCCTCCTGTTAAATTGCATGCCCAGTAATACTTTATATTAGTGAATTCCAGAGATCATTGTAGAAGGAAAAAAAGGTCTTTGTTTACAATAATGAAAAATGTTTCTCCCTGTTGTCCAGTATCTGACTCACGATGTCCTTATCAGGCCTTTGCCATGGTCTCTGGTCTAATTCTTCAACTGCATGGCTGTACTTAAACTCACCAAGGTATCTCACTGCCTTCCCTAAGTAACTGTCTTCTTCAAACCATGCCTCTTTCCTTTCCTACAGTCCACTGCTTTCTTATAAGACACATTAAATTAATTCATCTTTTTCCAAACCCTTCTTGAACCTTGTCCCATTAGAAGCCAACCACTTGCTCTTTGCTGCAGTTCACTCTGCCTGCTCCTTCAGCAGAGCCTATCAAAGATAATTAAACAAAAAAAAAATGAAACAAACCAAAACAAACCTCACTGTGTTTAGTAAGAGCCTAGTTTGACTCCTCAAAGGCAGAACGGAGGCTAGCTGTACTTGCTCTGCAGAGGAATGTGTTTGGTTGCACTGATGAGCCTTGAGAGAGAGTTTCCTGGTATGGGAGGGAGCCAACCTATAAAGCACACAGGGCACCACAGCATAAAAAGGCTTATTTTGCAAAATGGGTTGGTTCTGCAGCACTACAAGCACCAGCTGGGATCAGCCTTGCTCTTCCTCTTGTGTTCCACATGTCCTCATTTGAGACATGGTGAAAGCATCATTTCAGTTTAGGGTCCTTGCATGATGTCCACTTCCCAGCACTGGTGGATAAATTCAAGTGTCATGTTCTTTTATTTTTCCCCCTTTTTCCCACCCATTTTGAAAAGTATTTTGTCTGGCCACTTGAGTGTGAGAACAGCCTCAGTAAAGAGAGAACAAATTGTGCCATGAAATTAGGATTTGGAATGATCATATGTAACTTGGGCTTGAAAGGGTTTCTTTGCCCTTGGCTTATACACATCTTACAGACATTTGTAACTGAATTTCAGGGGCCAGGACCATACAACTCTTCAGACAGATGTGGCTTACAGGCCTCTCGGTGTGTCTCATGCTTATGTGTATGTGAAACTCCATGTCCAGGGTCACATCCTGAGTGATCATAGCACATCAGAGTGTGACTGACACACAAATGTTTCTGTGAACATCACAGCCATAGGACAGGCATAACCCTGCATGGGCCAGGTGATCGTTGGGTAAGAAGTTGAATTATGGCATCATCTTGAGAGCTGGAGCTCATTGGAACCCATCCTTGGGGTCAACAGCTAACTGTTCACGTGCAGGAGGTCCAGCACTCAGATCTGCTCTGTGTGGGTGAGAGTCCTCTATGAACCAGCCTGGGATGTTCTCCAGGCTGCCTTGGTGGTTGTTCGCCATGGGACTGTGCCCTCCATCAGGAACCTGCTGAGCTGCAGTTTTCCTCTGGCTTTAAGACTCTAGTACTGCTCTGTAAATGCACGAAATGTCACAGGGCTGGTCAAGGGAGAGGAAATGGGCATCAAATATATGAAACTCTCCCTGACTGAACAAAAATTAGCATAATCAAGTTAAAAATTATTTGAAATATAGCCAGAGCCCTTAGAGAAGTAAGCCTGCATAGAAACTTCATGGAAAAGCCACGCAGTCTCCATGAAAGTGAAGTAGATTATTTTTGCTAAATCAGAGTGCTGTATTTGTCACCCATCTGCTGCAGTCTGGCTTGTACAAAAAATCCTGTCCATACATCTTTCATATTTTAGGAGACAATTTGGATGTCTGAAAGTTAGTTATAGAGATGAGAGACATGCAGTGTCATCTCCGATCAGGGCACAACTGCTCCCTGCAATACATTCCACAGTAGAAACAGATATTTTTTTCTATATTTTTTTTTTGTGTTCAGTGGCTTAGAAGAAACCCAAGAGAAAATCCTGGGCAGGTCTACTAGAAAATATGTTCAGGATTTCCAGCTAGGCAAAAAAAAGCATAATAACCAACTTCATTTGGGGTCAACTTGAAGGGATTTGTTCACTCCAAAACTAAACATCTTCTTATGTCCTGAGAGTATTTAGAGATTTTTTATTTAAACTTTTTTTCCCCTTTTCACTGTAGTCTGCGGCAATGATTGATCAGGATGCAATTGTACACTATAAGCAGAAGAAGAAGCAGCAGAAGAAGCAGAAGCAGCCTTTATTCACATACACAAAGCTATATATATAGAGCTAGTTTCTGAGCTGTTTTGCCAAACAGGGTGAGCACTCCCATTCTCACAGAATGCGACTGTTTTCAGCCACATCTCTCTACACACACTCCTCCAGGTGGTTTTCCAGCCTGACCTTCACAGACACACACAATGGTGGGTTTTTTTCTGTCTGGCCAGCTTGAAACAATCTTATTCTTAAAGCAATGTAGTCTTAGTTCTGATCGAGTTTTGCTTGATCTGCCACATGCTCAGAAGGGCTCCAAAATCAGTTCCGATCGATCTTCCAGATGTTCTGCATGGCCCCAACAGTAGTCAATTTTTAAATTAAAAAAAAATGTTTTGAAACAAAAATCAAAATATTTCTCTAAAAAAATACTGACATTAATTGCTTTGGCATTTCCTGAAATGAAACATTTCATGTGGAAAAGCATTTCAGTGTGAAATGCTTTCAAAAATCGTGCCTTTTTTGGATAAAAGAATTTGCTGAAAGGGACCCAGAACTCCATCTCTTTACTTCCATGTAATTTTAATTGAGTGATACTAGAAAGTCCCCCATTTATATTGCAAATGCTGCAAAAATCTCGTTGCTAAGAATTGTATTTCACCTGAATCTCTCTGGCTTGATTTTCTCATTCCCTGAGAATATCTTTACCAATTTTCCAACAGAAACTGCTGACACAGCCACTTTCAAGCATCCCAATGACTAATAGCACAATAGACACATGAACAGCTTTTTAGGGGCCAAACACTCTGCAAGCAGACAACATGTCAACAGCTTTTTCTCCCTCATGATCAGATGCTAGAAAAAATTTAAACAAGCAAAAAGAATATCTCCTGCAGTGTCCCATCTGTATAAATTCAGGGTACCGTTATACCCTGAGTCTCAGATAGGGCTAGGGCTGGTCTGGAGGTAATGTCCAGATGGGCTGTTATTGAGTTGATTTTTGTGTGTTTGTCATAGTGTGCAGCCATTTACTGCAGAAAATTAATAACTGACCCACCAAAGATAAATGAACCACAAAATTCTAGTCATTATTAAAGGGACTTACACTATAGAAGCCATCATGCATCAGGAAGCAGAATTCAAAATTACAGAATTTAGATAGAGAAGAAACCAGTTAGACCATCCAGGCAATTTTCTTACTCTTGTGAGTTATCACCAGAATATTTGCTGATGTTCTGTTTTGCCTGGCTTAAAACCTTTCTTTTGAGGGATTTCAAATTATTCCATACCCCCATAGGTCTCTTTCTCAGAAAATTTTCCTGTAAGGTCTGCCAAAATTTCACATTTTCTCTGTCTTAATTGAATCCTCTTGCTGCTAGCTTTACCCTGGGTATCACTCCAAATAATTGCTGTTCTCCTGTGTTAACAATCTCTTGAAGTTTGGCTTTTTGTAACTCCTCTTAATTGCCTCTTCCACTGTATGCATATAGATATGATTCTTTTAATTCTCCCTATAAACCCATGCCTCCAGCCTTCGGATCAGAGGAGAGCAACTAAAATGAAGCGATTCTGCTCCTCAACAACTTGCTAGCAATATAGATCTAGTAATCAAATGCAGTTTTCCAGCTGCAGTTGAATAATATATAAACGGAGACAGACTGTGCAGGTCAGAGCTGCAGTGATTTATTTAGGCTTACTCACCTATCTTAACACTTCTAGAACTTAGATGTCTAATCCACATTAGGCATCCGGCCTTCTTTTAAAAACACAAAAGGAAGATAAGAAGCCCTGGATGTCTTGCAGGCAGCTTTGAACCATCCTCTAAGGGAATAGCATTTCTCTCTCCACGTAGTCAAGTTGGACAAGTCCCTTGGGTACAAGGCAAAGATGCTGACACTTAGGGGTGCATAGGTATGTGCCCACATGTGAGTTGGATGTCTACACTCCCAGTCAACAGGGTCTTTCTGAGTTTAGTCAATGCAGCGTAGAGGGATTCAGCTGACCACACATAGGTGTTTTGGAGCAGAACTGGTCTCTGTCATCCCTTCTGTGCATTACCTGGGTGGCCACTGACTGCAATGGGAGCTGAGACGTACACGGGTGAATTCTTCAATTTTGGTGTTTTACTGTACAAGCTGAATCCTGCTGTAGGTGTCCAATTTTCAGACAGCCAATATTGGGAGAAACATATCCTTTCCTAACTAGTTTTTCAACTTCAGAGACAAGGAAAGGTCTTCCTCTAACTGCTTTGTCCCAAATGCCAAACAGACCACATTTCCGTCTTTATTCCCAGTTTTATAGGTCAAGTTCTTCTCTTGGTAATGTTGTCCCATGGTGTCAAAGGAAAACTTGGTTTCATGCAGATTTAACTTAGGGATCCTTGTATCTCAAAGGGTTTTCCTTTGCATTCATTGGGACGTAAGAACTAAATCTAATTACTGTTTTGTAGAATAAACTTTATTTGAGGTCATTAAGGATTGCCTTGCATTGATACTTACCTAACCATTGAGTTTATTTCTCTTGGTGAGACCATAACACTGGTGTTTCCAGAATGTAAAAAATTTTATCCTTTAATTAAGGGCAGTATTCAGAGGAAAAAAGGGATAGCTCTTTCTTCTTCCTTATGGTTGCATAAGTCATGCTCTCAGAGTCCAAGACTTTTAATGATGTTTGATGGCTTCCTTTCTTGTCTGCTCAACTTGAAACACTTACACGGTGCCTGATTTTCAGAAGATATTCACGTCCTATCTGCTGAAAATCAGGCTGCTCTGATGAAAAGTGCAACAGAAGTCTCCTTGTATTAGTGTTACTTGGCATATTTTTGACTTACTCAAGCTTTAGCCCAATTTATGACCCCTGAAGAACTAGTTTTTCCTTTAGCAGGGCTCCTGTGAGGTTATGTCAGGTTGTGAGAGGGGAGATCTTCCAACCAGGCAAAGACACACAGACAGCCTTCTCTGGGGAGTGAGGCAATGAAAATCTGGAGTCCCCTCACTGAACAAAAATAATTTCAAACCTGAGATTTGTCATCATCATCTATTGCTATAAATAGTTTCCCTTAACCTAATCCAGGCATTGTCATTGTTTCAGCTGGAATGAGAGAGACTTGGGTAGCTTTACTCCTGAGAAACAAGAACTTGTTTATTCAAATAGAATCCCAGAATCTTGCAGAGCTGCATTAGGTACTATCCTAAGGCATAGATAGGAGAGTTTTTTCTTAATTAGCTCATTGTCCATCTACTGATTTGGGGCTCTTAAGTTTCTGGCTGGCTCCCCCTCATTACAGACCCAGGTCTGTGTTGGCTGAGCAGGTCCTGTGACAGTGACACAGCAGAGTAGCACACTGCTCCTGTGAAAGGCTCCCGTCTAAGGCAGGAGTAAGCAGACATACATTCATCAGATGCATATAGCATAACATATGGGAATTGTCTGACCAGCCAACTTTTACCCAATTACATGCATCTATTCCAGCAGTATTTCAAAACAGAAATGCTCCACCGGAGGCAAGAAGGACATCAGTGCCTGAGCAACACTGCTGTGCAATAAGACCACTGTGGTCTGATCCCTCTCCTGACTGTTTAGTTAAAGCGAAGACTTTGGCAGCTCAGCCTGTTTTCCTTTGTCTGGGAAAGAAACAGAGAGACTCATAGGAGCTGCCAAGGTGCATTTATCTCAATTATGAATCCTCTTAATACTCATTAAGACTCATTCTGTTCTATTCTCTGTCCTAAGGGCACTCCAACCCCGCTTAAGATTGCAGAGGGGGAACAGTTTCCTTGGGCTCCTGCAGCTAGCTTAGATGATCCCATCACAGGAACATTGGTGAGGGCATGCTGGATAGACAATGGACCAAAGCGTTCATTTTTGAGAGAAAACTCCCAAAGTTTGCCCACCTAGAACATCTCACCTAAGAAATAGCTACAAAGATCCTGCTAGCATCATGGGTTTATTGCTAAGTAACAACAAAGTTTTCCTTTCCAAGAAAGTCTATCAAGAGGGGCACTTGTCTGTGTTTTCATGTTCCCTGCTGATAGACCTTTCTTCATCTTATCACTGATTTCTTGTGGCATCAGGAATTATTTTGAAAATCTGGCAGTGCTGGGAATTGGCCTGAGGAAAGTAATTCTGAATTGCTTCCTAGAGCCTGATAAGTCATCAGGAGTGTGAGCTGTCCCCCAGGTCACCTGTTCATTTTCTTAAAACAATTTTGTGTAGTTAGTTTTCAATGCATAATGACTTCCAGCTACAACCACCACATCAGCATCTGTTACCTGTATCAGAGCCTCCCATGTGGGTAAGTATGGAGCTCAATGTTTTTTTTTCATGGGGGTATTCAGTGAAGCTTATGAGTTGAGTTGATTTAAGTGTGTTGCTTTGTTTTCCTCCTTGCCTGACACTGAATCCCAACTATTTCTCTTGGAGCATCTAGCTATGATGCCCCAGTCCAAAATCCAGGACTTTCTGCAGCATGGAAGTTGTTAACTTTCAGAGACAACTCAGCAAGAGTCAACAAACAAATCATCAGGGCAGTGTCCACGGCCCCTGAGTCCACCTCCTTGTAGCGTCTCAAAATGTGTCTTAAAGCCAATCCATTGCTGCAAGCAAACCACATAACAAAGGGAAACATGGTGGACTTTGGGCAAAGGCAGCAAAGCATCCTGGTAAGTTTTTGACTGTGTTAAATGTGTCAGCCTCCTCAGTAATGATACCTCTGTGGTTCTTGGTTCTCAGCCTGTGCCTTCTCTGGGAGTACATACCCACAGCTCTTTCCAATGCTGCAGCTAGACAATATCATGCTCATTATGAGTAAAAAGTAATAGATATAGAGCCTGGCCTTAGAGAGGAGCGTTATGATCATCTAGTTTAACTTCTTTTGTAATAACAGCACTGCAACTTCCATTTGAGTTATAGCATCTCCATCTAAATCTAAGTATTTTTAGGGATGGAGAAGCCACTGTAGCCTCACATAAGGTGTTTCTGCCTTCACAATTACAAATGTGATCATTTTTTCTTCCTAACCTAAATTTGTCTAATTTCAGCTTCTGATCAGGTGACTTAAAGAGTGAAACAGATTGACTATTAAACTACCAGGTGATTCCTCCAGTACAGGCATCTCTTAACCTTTTCCTAGGTAAATGGCTGGATATTCTTAAACCCACTACAGTACAAATAATAAATAATAGCCCAAGTAATTCTAATTTGCCACTGCTTTGATTTGCCCGAGACTCTATAAGATCATGCACATTCTAAAGAGAAAACCAAAATAAAAGAGAAGTGCATATTAAGCAGAAACCTAAAAACCTAAATTTTCAGAGCACTTTTCATTAGCATTTAAAGCAGTACCTGGAAATGAGGCCATTTATTTGCATCTCAGATTTCATTTATCATGTCTATCCTTTAGTCATTGTTAGTTCTGATTCCTTAAATTAAGACCAATACTGGCCATTTTGCTTAATGTTAAAGAAGGACCAAAGCTGATGGTCTGTCTGATTCCTAGACATTAAATAAGCATGCATAAGGCACACAGGGTTTTGTAGAAAGTGATAGACATGCATTGTACCCAGGCACCCCTAACCACACACCAGATTATAAATGCATTAGCAGCCTTTAATAAAAACTCTGTATCCATAGCAAAGTCTCTTAATTGTCCTACCACCACACCCCAACTGAGATTCAAGTACACTGATGCTGGTCTCCTTAGGACACAGGAATGGATTTGGACACACACCTTTTCCTAAACATCATTAGATGGGAATGTTCTTTTTTGGTGTTTTGTTTTGTTTCTTTCTTTTGGAGACAAATAGGTCAAAGCATTCAGTTTAGGAAAAACAAGCGCATCCTGCGAAGTCAGTGAGCAAGTACTGGAGATAGATGCTGATGTTCTCCAAGTGCTGGAATTCATTTTGCAGAGTTTGTCACTTTTCTAATTGAAAAAGCTGTCTCTGCAACATTTAGCAACTAAAAATATCGAGTGATGAAGCACAAGGGGGGAAGGGGGGAAAGCCAAGCAAGGACACTGAGAAATGGAGCACTGAGGCATCCCCATCAGCACATCTCCAGGAGCAACGTGTCCTGGAGTGGGGCACACATTTTTTCAACAAAGAAAAACAAGCAAAATCTTATAATCAGCAATTGACTGTCGGTGTGTGAATAAAGGTTTGCTTAACACCAATATTAATTCTGTATCCAAATGATAGGCAGCTAGATCCAAGACTACAGATCTTAAACATGTCATAAATTATAAAGCTAAGTTCAGGCTCAAAACAGAATTCTGCCCCTGTGCCTCCTCCCTGCTGCTCCACCTCATTTCATGGCAAAATTTGTCAAAATTTGTGGGCAAACAGCTCTGGCAATCAGGGTCTTAAATTCACTTCTGCAGAACAGGAGAAATCAGGTTCCAAATCTTCAAAAGTTATCCTGAAAACCAACTGAAGTCACAAAATGGAGTTAGTGATTATTTTTTCACTACTGTATTTGGCTTTGGGGGGTGGGGGTCTTGCATTTCTTTGGTTGGTTGATTGGTTGTTTTTTGGTTTTTGGTGTTTGTGTGTGTGTGTGTGTGTGTGTGTGTGTAAGATGGATCTGCTGAATGAAAGCTTCAGCACCAATATTTCTAATTGGGAAAAAAATCTACCTGAACTAGCACATGGACTTGAACACAAGTTTTCCAGACTTCAGGGCTAAGAATCTGTCAGCTACTCTGAGCTCTTTCTTACACAAATTACTGTTATTACAAGTTTGAAAATCTGTCCAATTCATTCTGATGTAGGACTGCCAAAAATTTCTGAAACTTTATATTTCTTATGAAACAATTTTTTTACCTTCTGGCAAAGTTGATAGTCAATAAACAACTAAGTTTCTCATTTCCCTCACTGAGAAAAGTCAATAATTTAGCAATGAAAATTATATTTAAAGCATCTTAAAAGTTCAGCTGATGCTAAAAATATTCCAGCATATAGAAGTAACGCTAATTGTGATCTGATTGCCCATTGTACCTTGCAAACAGAATAGAAATACTTCCTGCATCCACAAATTTTTAATGCCACCCTAATTTTAACCATGTAAAAGCTGGGGATTAATCTAAACTACTCGAACTCTTCTTGTAGTAGGTGTAGAGAAAGACTCTCCAGAGAACCACACAGAGCATGTGGGATAGTTGACCAAGATGAATAATACAATTAACCAGAAGATGGTTCTCTGTTACCTGTAAAAGGAGTCAAGACACTTAGCAAACATTAAAACATCTACATTTTACATGACTAAACTGAGGCCACAGAAATCCTACTCTTTGGATCTCAAATTGCATTTAGCAGTTTTTGTAAGCTAGCACTCTATTTCAATGGGTTTCAAAGTGAGAAATTTAACTGTGATGATTCACTAGTATCAACACCAAAGCACAAAATGCTGACTACTAAGATGACCTTGACAGCATTTCTGTAAAGACACTTGAATACATGGAGAAGCAAAGGAATTTGAAGTCTAAAAGGAGCTGTGATTTATCTCCTGACATTAATGATCTAAGACAGGATGACCCCAAAATTTCTAGATAAATTTGTGATAGATAATAAACTCAGAGACCTTATACACAGAAAAAAAAGCATCATTCCCTAACTGGAGGTAGAAACTGGAGCTGAGGACATTGCATCCAATGGAAAAGTAATGTAGCTGAAACACACTGATGTAATCATTTGGCCCAGCCAAGGGGGATGGCACTGCAACACCAGGCACACTTCAGCAAAATTTCAGTTCTGTAGGACTATAGGAAAATGCTCTATCCCCCATAGGGCTTCACTGAACATTTGCCCCTATCCAAGCCACAGCCACTGAGTTCAGGAGCTTAGAACATCTCCGTCGTCTCTGCTCATCCTATGCACTTTCACCCAGACATCTCAATGTCACCTCACACACAAAAAACAATCCCTGAAAAATTTTCCAAGAGGATTTAGAGGCACAGAAGCCCATGTAGCATCATTAATCACAAGAGTATAAAAGCACTACAATATAAAAGCCCCTTTCCACCTCTGTTAACTCTGGCCAGGCTCCTTGGCCCAACCCAAATGATGCCTCTTCTCATTACTTTTTAAATAATGATAATTAGGCCTCCTTTCTCCTCAAATAACTGAGTTTTGATCAAAATGCCCAAATTTGTCTGAAAAACACAAGAACATCCAAGGTTCTCTCTGTACTATCTCTTTTCTTCCCTTGCCTGATGCCGCTGGGATCCTGACTCTGCCTTATGTCCCTCGAACCTGACCCAATACACCGTCCCATTTGTACACTCCTGCCCCTCAGCTCATGCTATGGGATGCTCCCCTCAACAGAGCAACTTGTCTCCATTTTTTCCAGCAGTATCTCCTGCCACAGAAGGTCCTGTCTGGCCTCCAAAGCCCTGGGTGGACCATTGATCTGATCCAGTGGGACTGTGCTATAGGATAGTTTTTATAGAGCAAGATAGCACCCACCACAGAAATGCTTTGCCTTTCTGCCACCAAAGTTGAATTCAGAGAACAAATTCAGTCTAACTACACAGTGATTAGCTCTGCATTTACTTTAACCTCCTAAAAGAGATAATTTCCTACAGTATGTCAGCCACTGCTCATTACCTGCTGATAAATAAGAAAGACTGGAAATGGTTGAGGAAAAGGACACCATAATGAAAAAGAAGGAGAGTAGGAAACAAGTCAGCATGGAAATCTGCATGTCTGGGACTCTGGCCACAAAAATAATATTTTCCCTTCATCCTCCCTGTCATTACAAATATTTTGTTTCTTTAACTTATTCCCTCTGCCACACTCACTAAAATTAGGCAACAGAAAGTTTGATGCAAATTGAGCAGCTCATCCCTCAGAAAACAACCTGACAGGTAGATTGGCAAGGGTAGGGTCTGCACAGGGCTGGATCCATGGTCCTGTTTGCCTGTACTCACTGCCACTCCCAGCATGAGTTCCCAGCTGCAAACAAGCCAGCACCAGTCCTGGTCCAGGTCTTGCTCCAAGGTTTTGCTGGGAACAGCATAGCTTGGCTGGGTACTCGCTCCTGTGATCTACAGCCAGCACCATTGCTCGCCTGAGAATTCAGACTGGAAAAGAGCGTAGTTGTCACACTGGATCAATCATCTAATGGTCCATCCATCAAGCCAGCCCTTGGTTTCTGAAAACAGTTGTTAACAGGCACTTCAAAGGAACTGCAATGGGCTGGAATGGAGTTGTCTGCCCACAGGGGAGATTTCCAGTCCCAGGTAGTTGTGGGCTGGCTTGTGCCCTGCAATGTGGAAGCTTAACATGCTCTCTAGGAAAGAAAATGTCCCAGATCCTCACCTAGGCTGGCCTGGGCTGCACAATGGCTTTGAATCCACAGGGTTTGTGTCCAAATTGAGAGCACCCCCTTCCATCCAGCTGCAAATGTTCCCAGCACACATGTAAACCTCAAACTTCTGCTGACTATTGGGTAGAGCAAAAAACACATTGCGCACAATGACACATCACTGTCACTCTTGGCTTCAATTAATTTTTCTGATTTCTGGTGGCCGTGAGCTACACATTGGCAGTGAGCCATGTTGTACACTTTGGTGGATCTTTCCAACCTATTGGCAACAATGATAGCTTGAATTTCACAGGATAATCCTGTACTAGGGACAACAAATCCCTTACATGCATTTGAAAATGTGCTGTCTTCACATTGCATCGCCTTTCCCATGTTCCCTTGACTATAAGAAAACAGCTAAGTCTAAGCTCCTACAAGAGATCACAATAAAAGCAAAAGACCCTGAACTTTCTCAAATCTTATAGAATACTCAGGCCTCAGTTTTAGCTCACTTTGGGGGATAAAAGTGATGGAAAAGGAGTATTTTCTCCTCTCTAGTGTATCTAATCCACGTCAGAGATGTCATCACAGAATTTGCTTGTATTATTTTTCAGTGTGGAGATCATCTCCTGAAGTTCATGATGGCATCCTAGCAAAGCGAATGTCCCTGCTGTTTCTGGAAATCAATGACACTACCATTAAAATATGTAATAGAAAACAGCATCAAGAAACCTGCAGACTTGGCAGCACTGCCAGTGCTGTACAGAGTCCCAAAAGCTAACAATGGCCATGGCTTTGAAATACTGCTGATTCCTCCATTTCCTCTCACCCCAGTGGTGTCATTTGGAAATACATTACAGCTGAAAGACTTTGGAATGTTTTAATTACATGTGACTAAAACTTGCTGTTGCTAGAATTAGTGTACCTATGTTTACAATTTTATGACGCTAGTGAGATCATAAATAACATGAAATGGGCCCTTCAGTATTAGAAAATTCAGTGCTCCTCTCTAAACCTTGACACACACACACACTCTGAAACCCTCGTACAGCTTGTGGCGAGCATGGTATGAAATACAATACAAAGGCACGGGGGGGGATAGGAGCATGGTAATAAATAATTTATCTGTAGAGGATGTACGTTGAACCTTCGGGCAAGGGCGTACTGTTGTTTCAGTGAGGTGGGAGGATGTGCTGCACGGTAGGTTGATGTGGATACTTAATGGGTGATTATTTCTGTAGTGCGTGGACTCCACTTGCACTTATATCTCAGAGAAGCTTATTACAGGGACCTCCTATTTCAAATGTGCTGATGTTGATGGTATATTGGACGAGGAAGCATGCATGTGGTATGGGGTCACGCAAGTTAACGGAGAACTGGCTTCTGGGTTCTTCTCATTACTTGCATCCCTCTGGCAAAGGGACTTGGGGAAAAAAATAATGAAGGCTTATTCTTCAAATTGCTGAAGTCTGGGGATGATTTCACATGATGGGTAGTCTTCAGTGCTGGAGTATCCACACCACCCCCAAACTCATTTGATCTATAGGGACAGGATGGGAAAAATGCCTTACCTGGTTCAGGACAGAGATAATGAGCTGTGTCTCAGGCATGATTTTATCTCTGCAGATAGGTGGTCTGGGATTACTGTCAGGAAAATGCTTTCAGATCTTTCCATTATGGGCACTAGAGAAGGGCAAAGTTTTGACATGAGAAGAGTAACACTGAGAAAGTACACCTTCAAAAATAATTTTGTGAATTTTGCCTTTTTTATACTTTTAGGGGAGATGATAAACACTTTGTATTCTTACTCTTGCTGTTCTCTCATTTGTTACCTAAATAATTTCAGCATGTGGAAGTCTTTATGTGGTTCCTGAGAAACTCACTTTAACAATTTCATGTATGGAATTCAAACTTTAAATGGATATTTTTATCTTGACACACAGCTTTTCCTACCAGTGAGCATGAGTTTGAGAATAAGGTGTGAGAACCTGAGTACTGACTCCAGCCATCTCATGTTGAGCTTCTCGTCCACCAACACCCTCCAAGTCCTTCTCCTCAGGGATGCTCTCCAGCCATTCTCTGCCAAGCCTGTATTTGTGCATGGGATTTCCTAGACCCAGGTGCAGGACCTTGCACTTGGCCTTCTTGAACCTAACGAGGTTTCACTGAATTTTCACTGAATTTCACTGAATTTTTTTTTAGAGTTGGAAGGGACCATAGAGATCATCTAGTCCAACTCCCCTGCCGAAGCAGGATTGCCCAGAGCATGTCAGAGCATGTTACTCAGGACTGCATCCAGGCGGGTCTTGAAAATCTCCAGAGAAGGGGACTCCACAACCTCCCTGGGCAGCCTGTTCCAGGGCTCTGTCACCCTCACCAGAAAGAAGTTTCTTCTCATATTTGAGTGGAACCTCCTCTGTTCCAACTTGTGCCCGTTGCCCCTCGTCCTCTCCCTGGCAACCACTGAAAAGAGTCTGGCTCCCTCCTCCTTCAACCCACCCTTCAGATACTTATAAGCATTGATAAGGTCTCCCTTCAGCCTTCTCTTCTCCAGGCTAAAGAGTCCCAGTTCTCTCAGCCTTTCTTCATAAGGGAGATGCTCCAATCCTTGAATCATCCTTGTTGCCCTTCGCTGGACTCTTTCCAGCAGTTCCCTATCCCTCTTGAATTGGGGAGCCCAGAACTGGATGCAGTATTCCAGTTGTGGCCTCACCAGGGCAGAGTAGAGGGGGAGAATGACTTCCCTCGACCTACTAGCCACACTCTTCCCTATGCAGCCCAGGATTCCATTGGCCTTCCTGGCCACAAGAGCACACTGCTTGCTCATTGTCATTTTGCTGTCTACCAGGACCCCCAGATCTTTCTCTTCAGAACTTGACTCCAGCAGGTCCACACCTAACCTGTATTGGTGCCTAACATTCTTCTTCCCCAGGTGCAGGACCCTACACTTTTCCCTGTTGAACCTCATGAGGTTCTTCCTTGCCCAGCTCTCCAGCCTGTCCAGGTCTCGCTGGATGGCAGCACGGCCCTCCGGGGTGTCAGCCACCCCTCCCAGTTTGGTGTCATCAGCAAACTTGCTGAGGATACACTCGGTCCCCTCGTCCAGGTCGCTGATGAATATGTTGAACAGGACTGGACCGAGTATTGACCCCTGGGGGACACCACTGGTTACAGGCCTCCAGCTTGAACCTGCTCCATTAATCATTACCCTTTGGGTCCTGTCACACAGCCAGTTCTCAATCCACCTCACTGTCCCTTCATCCAGCCCACACTTCCTTAGTTTCCCAATGAGGATGCTATGGGAGACTGTGTCAAAAGCCTTGCTGAAGTCAAGGTAGATGACATCTGCTGCCCTCCCCTCATCCAACCAACCAGTTATAGCATCGTAGAAAGCTATCAAATTGGTCAAACATGATTTACCCTTGGTAAACCCATGTTGCCCACTTCCAATAACCCCCCGCTCTTCAACTTGTTTGGAGATGACATCTAGAATGAGTCTCTCCATTACCTTCCCAGGGATGGAGGTGAGACTAACTGGTCTGTAGTTCCCAGGGTCCTCCTTCTTGCCCTTTTTGAAGACTGGAGTGATGTTGGCCTTCCTCCAGTCTTCAGGCACCTCTCCTGTTCTCCATGACCTTTCAAAGATGATAGAGAGTGGCCCAGCGATAACATCTGCCAGCTCTCTCAGCACTCGTGGGTGCATCCCATCAGGGCCCATGGACTTATGAATGTCCAGTTTGGCCAAGTGGTCCCGAACCTGGTCCTCCTCTACTGGAGGAAAAACTTCCTCTCTCCATACCCTCCCCCTTGCCTCCAAGGCCAGAGATTCATGAGGGACAGCCTTAGCAGTGAAGACTGAAGAAAAGAAGGCATTCAGCAACTCTACTTTCTCCGTGTCTTCCACCACTAGGGTGCCCATCTCATTCCTCAGTGGGCCCACATTATCCCTAATCTTCCTTTTACTGTTTACATACCGAAAAAACCCCTTTTTGTTATTCTTAACTGTAGTGGCCAAGATGAGTTCAGCTTGAGCCTTGGCCCTTCTAATTTTCCCCCTGCATATCTTCACCGCTTCCTGGTATTTCTCCTTGCCTGCCAGGCCCCTTTTCCAAAGATCATAAACCTTCTTTTTGTTCCTGAGCTCCAGCCAAAGCTCTCTATTTAGCCAGGCTGGTCTTCTTCCCTTCCTGCTTGTTTTTTGGGATTTGGGTATGGCTCTTTCCTGGGCTTTTAAGAGTGCCTCCTTGAAGTACGACCAGCCTTCCTGGGCACCTTTGCCCTTCAGGACTGTCTCCCAAGGGACACTTTCAACCATGCTCCTGAAGAGGCCAAAGTCTGCCCTTCGGAAGTCCAAGGTGGCAGTTTTGCTGGCCCCCCTCCTTGCTTCAGCAAGAATTGAAAATTGTATCATTTCGTGATCACTCTGTCCAAGACGACCTCCAACGTTTACATCCCCCACAAGACCTTCTGAGTTAACAAGCAGCAGGTCCAGTAGGGCACTTTCCCAAGTCGGTTCCCTCACCAGCTGCGTTAGGAAGTTGTCTTCCATGCACTCCAAGAATCTCCAGGACTGTTGCCTCTCTGCTGTGTTATATTTCCAGCAGATATCTGGGAAGTTGAGGTCCCCCATGAGTACAAGGGGGAGTGATCATGAGGCCTCTGCCAGCTGCTTATAGAATATTTCATCTGCCTTTATATCCTGGTTTGGGAGTCTATAACAAACTTCCACCACGATGTCTGCCTTATTGGTCTTCCCCTTGATTCTTATCCATAGACACTCAATGCTGTCATCATGCGTATTGCTTAGTTCGAGGCATACAATACTGCTCTTAACATAAAGGGCCACCCCACCACCCCTCTTTCCTTGCCTGTCCCTTCTGAAAAGTTGGTAGCCATCAATCACAGCACTCCAGTTATGCGAGTCCTCCCACCACGTTTCTGTGATGGTAACTAGATCATAGTTTTCTTGCTGTACAATGGCCTCCAGCTCCTCCTGTTTGTTGCCCATGCTGCGTGCATTCATGTAGATGCACTTCAGCTGGGTTAATCATCCCACTATTTTTCTGGGAGGGCAAGCACTAATTCCCACCTGTTCATGTGCAGACATTTCTGCAGTTACCATCTTATCACTACTCCTCATGTCTTCACTGCTACATGTGTCTTTCCCACATCAACTGCTGCAACAGGTTGCAAGGCCTTGCTGGCACCTTTACCTACTAGCACTGGCACGCTATTCCCAGGCACCACTTTAGTAACCCTGGTTCCAACCCCATCCCCCTTCAAATCTAGTTTAAAGCTCTCTCAGTGAGCCCTGCTAATTCTTGTCCCAATATCCTTTTTCCCCTTTGGGTTAGGCTTCCCCCACCTGCTGCCAGCATGCCTTGTGACCTGTAGATCAGCCCATGATCAAAGAATCCAAAGTCCTGCCGTTTACACCAGTCTTTTAGCCATGAGTTGATCTTTTGATTCTTCCTATTTATCCCTTCATCCATCCCTGTGACTGGTGGGATAGAAGAGAACACCACTTGTGCTCCTGATCCCTTGACCAGTCGTCCCAGCGCTCTGAAGTCCCTTTTCATTGCCTTTAGGCTTCTGGTAGCTACCTCATCATTGCCTACTTGAAATATCAGTAGTGGGTAATAATCTGAGGGCTGAACCAGGGAGTGAATTTCCCTCTGTATATCCTTAATCCTGGCCCCAGGGAGTCAGGTGACTTCCCTGTGGGACGGGTCTGGTCTACAGATTGGGCCCTCTGTTCCACTCAGAAGGGAGTCACCTATTACAATCACCTTTCTTTTTTTCTTAGTTGATGAGGTCCTGAGGCATGGGGGTGGGTAACTAGTCCTGGGTGCCTCACTGGGTAGATCGTCCTCTCCGTTCTCATTTACCTCGTCCCCAAAATCCAGAACTCCAAACCTATTATGCAGATGTAACTGGGAAGGTGAGGGAGGCTGTTGGGGGTTCCGCTTGCCTCTTCGAGGAAGGACCAGCCTCCATTCCCCCCTTTCTATTAAGTCCCCTCTCTCTGCCTGGTGACAGGGTGGGAGGGGATCATCTACTTTTATTAGAGCCTCTTGCTGCCTTTGCCTCAGGGTACGGCTCCACCAGTCTATTTCACTTTTGCATTCTCTAATGCTTCTTAACCTTTCCACCACTTCTCTCAGTTCCACCACCTGCCTGAGCAGGTCGTTTATCTGCTCGCATCGCACACAGTGGGTGTCTCTGGGTCCCTGTGGTACCACAGCCAGGCTCAGGCATTCGGTGCAGCCAGGGCCCTGCATGGCCGTCTTTGCGTGGGAGCTCAGTCTGAGTTCCCACATTCTTCACAGGGGCTTTGGGGCGTTTCGTTGCCATTTCCTCTCTTGAGCCTGAACAGACCATTCACCCTCAGACTCTCCCTCTTTGTCCTGCGCACGAGCCCCCGCTCCGCCCCCTCACTCACGCTGAAAGTATGTCTGGCTAGCCACTTTTAAATGTGCCGCAGCTTGCCCGGCACGCCCCCTGCCACATCATCCTCGTGCTCCCGCGTGAGGTTCCTGCCTCCTTTCTTACTCTCCGTTTGCACAGACCCACCTCTCAAGCCAGTCCAGGTCCCTCTGGATGGCATCCCTTCCCTCCAGCATGTCGACCATGCCACACAGCTTGGTGTCATCGGCAAACTTGCTAAGGGTGCACCCAACATGAGAAGCTTAACATGAGCCGTCAATGTGCGCTGTGACGTGCGGAAAGCAGACTCCACAACCTGTGAGGTTGTAAAGCAGGTATGTTTATTCAGCGCTGGGCAGCACGGGGGGTCGCCCCACCACAATCGTGCACACCCACCGCAGCAGTTAGCTTAGGATTTATACAATCAGATCTTACATATTCAAGGGGTGCCTATACATATCCATGACCTTTCCCCGAAAAGGCGGTCTTTATTACAATGAGTTCCGAGAAATCATTTCCATAGGCTCCGCCTTTAATTCCTCCCCGTTGCACATGCGCAGTGTCTCCTGGTGGTCGTGGGCCGGGGTCTTGGGGATGAAGGCCATGTCTTCCTTGCTGTGTACCTCTCGCTTTTAATGTTAATATGTTGCTCCAGGCCATGGGGGTTGGGAAACCAGATGATCACTCTGTCAGGACAACTGAGAATACCAATTGTTCCCTTATCTCCCATCGAGGCCAATGTGATCACTTTATGGTTTCAACACATCCTTTCTTTGCCTAAACACCTTGGCAATGGCTTTAGGCTATAGATACACAGCTTAAGCCATGCAAGGGCCCTGCTATTAACCCTTGAGTGTTATTTCCCCTTATCAATCCCCCCTTTTCTAAGAGATTAGTAAATTCTTTTACTTATTCCTACAGCATGTTTTCTTTCTCTAAGCATTTCTTAAAATATTTTCCTGACTCGACTTTTTGTCAAAGCTGATGCTTCTTCCAAAGTTCATAATCACTTGTGGTTCTTTTTGCACAGCACATAAAGCATCTAAGTAAAGCGCAAATCGCAATCCCTAAGACTATCATTGTAATTAATAATACAAACAACTGCTTCAACCAAGCAAAGTCAGGCAGCCACGAGGTTAATTTTTCCAAAGATCAGAAAAACTAAGTAAAAAGTATCATCTTGAGATACTTGGTGTAGTACACTTGACTGTTGCCAAATTCGAGCAATGTCCATTCTGGCCAACATGAAAAGGTATCAGTTAATACTAATAAATATCGATACCCCCCTTTTCTTGGGAGTTCTGCTGCCATTGTTGCCCAGGCCCGTTGCCCTTCCCAATTTGGCCCATTTCTGGTTTGGGGGTATTTTTGGGATTAGTCTGGAGGCCAAGATCGCACTGCTGAGTCACTTGTCTCACAGTGGTGTATAAATTTCTAGCTACAATTTCTCTAATTAGTTGTTTATATAGTGCCTCTGTCCCCCAATGCCTCTTTCTATGTTCTTCCCTTATCAGAGACCATACTAGATAAGAGGGAACGATTAGTTTCCCTTGTAGGGTGAGAGCCCATCCCTCCTCGTTATATGATCCTTCTTAGATCTGTGATAAGCTTCTGATCTTCCTTGGTATATTCTGGCTTACCTTCTAGGGAAATTTGCCCGTCAGGGATCAAAGCCCCTTCTGTTTTTACCTTTGCTTTGGCTACCTGTTTTGCCTCTCTGTCCGCCAGCTCATTTCCTCTTTCCAACTCCGAGTTTGCTTTCTGGTGTGCCTTAATGTGCATGACCGCCACTTTCTCAGGGAGTTCGACTACCTCCAGCAGTTTCAGGATCTCCTCTGCATGCTTGATGTTTTTGCCCTGTGAGTTCAATAATCCTCTCTCCTTCCCGATTGCTCCATGAGCATGTATGACCCCAAAGGCGTATTTCGAGTCTGTCAATTATTTCTGCCTTCTGTGCCGAGGTATTCATGGGCAAAGGCCCTGACTCTATTACTTCCTGGCTGGTGGTAATGGCATATCCGGCATGCCTTTTACCACTTAGGACATAGCTGCTTCCATCCGTGAACCAGTTTTCCATGCTTTCCATAGGACTGTCTCTCAGGTCCGAACGGCTCAAATATGTTGCTTCGATGGCCTCCAGACAGTCGTGATGCACTGGTTCTCCTGTGTTTCCACTGAGGAAAGAGGCTGGATTGACAATGTTAGTGACTACAATCTCCACATCATCTTGTTCTACCATTATAGCCTGATATCTCAAGAATCTTTGTGGGGAGAGCCAGTGTCTGCCTTTCACTTCTAATACTGTATGGGACACCAACACAGTCATATTCTGGCCCAGGGTGAATTTTCGGGCTTCCTGGATGTTTAGTACTACGGCTGCAACCACTCGCAAGCATCCAGGCCAACCCTTTGCAGTTGCATCCAAAAGTAGGCAACTGCTCGTCGATACGGGCCCAGATCTTGTGCTAGTATTCCCAGGGCAATCCCCTGCTTCTCGTGAGAAAAAAAGAGAAAACGGTTTTCTCACATCTGGGAGTCCTAAGGCTGGGGCCGACATCAGGGCCTTTTTTAGCAAGTCAAAGGCCTGTCCATTCAAGGTGTTACAGGGGTTTAGTCGGCACCACCCAGTCATCCCCAGGAAAGTTCGTAACTCTTTCACTGTTTGCGGTCTTGGGGTTTGGCATATTGTCTCTTTTCGGGCCTGTCCCAAAGTCCTTTGTCCAGCACTGATTTCATAGCCCAGATAAATCACCTTACGCTGCATTACTTGGGCCTTCTTCTTGGATACCCGGTATCCCTGGAGCCCCAAAAAGTTTAGCAGACTCACCGTCCAGGCCATACAAGTGTCCTTTGTCTTGGTGGCAATCAGGATATCGTCCACATATTGTAACAGTTTCCCCTCCTCAGGCGGGGCTTCCCAGGACTCAAGATCTTTTGCGAGTTGGTGATAAGGGAGATAACACTCAAGGGTTAATGGCAGGGCCATTACTTGGCTTAAGCTGTGTATCTATTGCCTTAAGCCATTGATAAGGTATTTAGGCAAAAGAAAGGATGTGTTGAAACCATAAAGTGGTCACATTGGCCTTGCGGGGAGATAAGGGAACAATTGGTATCCAAAGAAGGAACCCAGTTGTCCTGACAGAGCGATTGTCTGGTTTCCCAACCCCATGGCCTGGAGCAACACATTAACATTAAAAGCGAGAGGTAGACAGCAAGGAAGACATGGCCTTCATCCCCGAGACCCCGGCCCACGACCACCAGGAGGCACTGCGCATGTGCAGCTGGGAGGAGTTAAAGGCGGAGACTATGAAAATGATTTCTCATAATTCATTGTAATAAAGACCGCCTTTTCGGGGAAAAGTCATGGATATGTATAGGCGTCCATTGAATATGTAAAGTGTGATTGTATAAATCTTAAGCTCACTGCCGCGGTGGGTGTGCACGATTGTGGTGGGGCAACCCCCCGTGCTGCCCGGTGCCGAATAAACATACCTACTTGACAACCCCACAGGTTGTGGAGTCTGCTTTCCGCATGTCAGTTTGGCGAGCCAGCCAGGAGGCACTCTGCTCGGCTGCGGGATCGACTGCGGAGCGGACGCCCCTAGGCACGCCCCGAGCACTTTCCTCGGAGGAGCCTCCACTCCCAGCCGCTCACCGCGGGAGTAGACAACAACCTCCTGAAGCCGCGGATAAACGGTATGTTTTACAGAGAAGGCCAGTAAGTCGTAGGGGACGCCCACGCTTGGCCGGGGCCGCCGGTAAATTGCGCAGAGACGTCTGGTGTGCGGCATAGTCCCCGTATGGGAGGAGGGTACCCTGTATGGAAATAGGGGATTTGCTGACCGATAGAGCGGCCGCTAGCGATCTTGGGGGTAGATCGAGCAAATCCGAGGTCACCGCTGCATCCCAGTATCGGGAGCCAGGAAGGACCTGATAATGATTGTATAAGAAGCAGGAAAAGGGTTAGCGGGCTTCTCAAAGTTGTGAGAGTTCAATAATCCTCTCTCCTTCCAGATTGCTCCATGAGCATGTATGACTCCAAAGGCCTATTTCGAGTCTGTATAGATATTCACAGCTTTGCCTTGGGCCAATTCCAAGGCGCGGGTCAGAGCAATTATTTCTGCCTTCTGTGCCGAGGTATTCATGGGCAAAGGCCCTGACTCTATTACTTCCTGGCTGGTGTTAATGGCATATCCAGCATGCCTTTTACCACTTAGGACATAGCTGCTTCCATCCATGAACCAGTTTTCCATGCTTTCCATAGGACTGTCTCTCAGGTCCGAACGGCTCAAATATGTTGCTTCGATGGCCTCCAGACAGTCGTGATGCACTGGTTCTCCTGTGTTTCCACTGAGGAAAGAGGCTGGATTGACAATGTTAGTGACTACAATCTCCACATCATCTTGTTCTGCCATTATAGCCTGATATCTCAAGGATCTTTGTGGGGAGAGCCAGTGTCCGCCTTTCACTTCTAATACTGTATGGGACACCAACACAGTCATTTTCTGGCCCAGGGTGAATTTTTGGGCTTCCTGGATATTCAGTACTACGGCCGCGACCACTCGCAAGCATCCAGGCCAACCCTTTGTAGTTGCGTCCAATTGTTTGGAAAAGTAGGCAACTGCTCGTCGATACGGGCCCAGATCTTGTGCTGGTATTCCCAGGGCAATCCCCTGCTTTTCGTGGGAAAAAAGAAAAAACGGTTTACTCACATCTGGGAGTCCTAAGGCTGAGGCCGACATCAGGGCCTTTTTTAGCAAGTCAAAGGCCTGTATGGTCTCTTTGTTCCAATCAAGGTGCTGCTGTTCAGTGGTTGTTAGTGCGTACAGGGGTTTAACAAGCAGTCCATAGTTATAGATCCATAATCGGCACCACCCAGTCATTCCCAGGAAAGTTCGTAACTCTTTCACTGTTTGCGGTCTTGGGGTTTGGCATATTGTCTCTTTTCGGGCCTGTCCCAAAGTCCTTTGTCCAGCACTGATTTCATAGCCCAGATAAATCACCTTACGCTGCATTACTTGGGCCTTCTTCTTGGATACCCGGTATCCCTGGAGCCCCAAAAAGTTTAGCAGACTCACCGTCCAGGCCATACAAGTGTCCTTTGTCTTGGTGGCAATCAGGATATCGTCCACATACTGTAACAGTTTCCCCTCCTCAGGCGGGGCTTCCCAGGACTCAAGATCTTTTGCGAGTTGGTTACCAAATATAGTAGGGCTGTTTTTGAACCCTTGTGGTAACACCGTCCAAGTAAGCTGAGTTTTACGTCCGCTTTTGGGATTTTCCCATTCAAATGCAAATATTTTCTGGCTGGCTTTATGGAGAGGGAGGCAAAAGAAGGCATCCTTCAGGTCTAAAACAGTAAACCAGGTTAGTTCAGGTGTTAATACAGTCAGCAAGGTGTATGGATTTGCCACTACCGGATAGAGGTCCTCAGTTATCTTATTTATAGCCCGGAGGTCCTGGACCACCCGGTATGACCCGTCGGGTTTACGGACAGGTAATATTGGAGTGTTAAAATCGGATTCACATTCCTTTCGTAACCCCAGTTGTAAGAATTTTTCTATTACTGGCCGAATTCCCTCCCTGTCCTCCTTCTTCAGGGGATACTGTTTGATTCTTACCGGCTGTCATCCTTCCTTGAGTTTGACCTCAACAGGTGGAGCATTTTTTGCTTTCCCGGGAACATTGGTGGCCCATACCCTGGGGTATACCTGGTTCGTGGTTTCTTCGCTGATTTTTCCTTCTGTGGGAACACTAGCTAGGGATAAACTCATTATTTGGATATACTGCTGGTCATTTACCTCCAGAGTAATCTCTCCCTTTTTAAATTTAATTATTGCACCCAATTGTTCCAACAAATATCTCCCCAAAAGTGCTTTTGGGGAGTTGGGCATGTACAGGAATCTGTGGACGCCCCATTGTTTTCCCAATTTATATCTCAGAGGTTCACAAAAATATGCCTTTTCACTTTGGCCAGTTGCCCCTTTTACCATGATATAGTCATTTCCCAGGGGCATCAGAGCTTGGTTTAAAACCGAATACGTTGTCCCTGTATCAACCAGAAATTCCACCTTCTTGTGCTCCTTCCCTAGCTTCATTATAACCAGTGGATCCGCTAGGGTGGATTCCCCAGGTCCCCATCAGTCTTCCTTCAAATTGGCTACTATTCTTCCTTTCTGATTGTTTCATCCCTTCTCCTTATTTTTCCACTTTTCCGGACACTCATCTTTCCAATGACCAAATCTTCTGCATAACACACATTGATCCCTGCCTAGTCAAGGCGGTCCTCGTCTGGGTTTTCTTTCTTCCTCCTCCCTGACAACCGCCACCACCCTTCTTTGTCCCCACCTGTAATCTTCCTCTCTGTTACTGAACACCCTCCATGCTTCATCCAGCAATACTTCTAGGTTCCTTCCTTCTATAGAACGTAGCTTTTGGAGCTTGCGCCTAATATCTCCTGTAGACTGACCTAAGAATAAAGAAACTAGTTGCTGTATCCCTACCTCTGACCCAGGATCCAGCGGTGCGTTATGGCGCATTACGTCCCTTAGTCAATCCAAGAATTCGGATGGTGACTCGGAAGGACCTTGCCTAATTGCATATAATGCTGACCAATGTATGGTTTTGGGAATGGCCCTCTCCATCCCTTTTGAGATCCACCCCTGGTATGCCTGCAATTTTTCCATATCCGCAGACCTGTTTGCATCCCATTTTGGATCTTGAAGGGGGAGGTATTCTTTAACATCTCCTCCTGTAGTTTTATAGTGATCCTCAGCCAAATCCCCTGCAGTTTTTTTAAAATTAATTGTTTTTCCGTCTCAGTCATATATTCTAATAATAACCGTATATCATTCCAGTCGGGGTTGTGTTGTTTTACGATAAATTGAAAATGTTTGGTTACACTTACCGGATCATTCCTGTAATCCTTGGCAACCCCTTTCCATGCCTCTAAATCGGTGGTGGAAAAGGGTACCTTGATTAGCATCATCCCGCCATCCGGCCTTACCGCCTCTCGGAGGGGTGCCTGTAAGACTGTTGGGGTAGACTTTTTTCTAGTACGGGAGGATACAGGGCTGTCCGGGGGAGTGGAGGTTCCGTCCGAGTCCACATCCTGTTCCTGTGATCGAGGGGGAGGCTTAAGCAAATCAGTTAGATCTTGTTCTGATGCCCGGTGGATTGTATTTACTCTAGTGCACCTTTGTCCAATACTACATGCCGAGCAACACCACCTCAGTTTACCTTTAAGTTCTTTGTTATTTTCCTTCTCGAGGGCGAGTACCATAGGGTCCTGTGGCGGCACCATTCCACAGTCCCTTTGCCACTCCGGGTGATTTCGGAGCATGAAAAACGTGTCTGCATATGACACTTCATCCCATTTTCCTTCCCTCCTTAAAAACAACATTAATTGCAGGATGGTGTTATAATTGATTGACCCATAAAGTGGCCACTTAACTCCATCTTCCAGCTTATAAATCGGCCACCATTGATTGCAATATTTAATGAGAGTCTTCTTATTCTCTGTACCCCCAGTTCCAACAATGTCCTTCCAGTGTGTCAATATACAACCAAGGGGGCTTTTCTTTAAAATACCCTTATTCTGAGTGTTACCCATCTCTTTAGATTGTTTCTTGTTAGCTATTGTGCCTTGCTTCGATTTCCACGCAAACCTCTCCTCACAGGTCCTTACAGTCTTCTCCCAATCTTCTTCCCAAACGTCCCAATCTTCTGGGATTAAAGTTTTCTTCCCACAGATAAACTTTACTATTTCGGACTCTTGATGGGCCCTTTCCCAATCATAAAACCGTGGGATTAGAGGAGAGCATTTGGGACACTCAGCTCTCCGCCTCCTAGATAAACAATACCAATTTTTCTCACAAGATTTACATTTCAACAGGACCCAAGCTGAATGCCAATTTTCATGTAATTTGTTAGTAAGCCCACACACAAAACAAGGAATCACCCCCACGTGTCCGTCAATTTGGGGGTTTAGAAAGGTATCTGGGATAGGTTGTTCCCAGTCTAGGGCCACTGTCTGTCCGGCAGGTGTTAAATACACTCCTCCTAAATAAATTCGTCCCTCTCCCCTCCTTATCCAGTCCCCTCCTTCATTGTGGAGCAACACATTAACATTAAAAGCAAGAGGTACACAGCGAGGAAGACATGGCCTTCATCCCCAAGACCCCGGCCCACGACCACCAGGAGACACTGCGCATGTGCAACGGGGAGGAGTTAAAGGCGGAGACCATGGAAGTGATTTCTCGTAACTCATTGTAATAAAGACCGCCTTTTCGGGGAAAGGTCATGGATATGTATAGGCGCTCCTTGAATATGTAAGATCTGATTGTATAAATCCTAAGCTAACTGCCGCAGTGGGTGCGCACGATTTTGGTGGGGTGACCCCCCATGCTGCCCAGCGCTGAATAAACATACCTACTTTACAGCCCCACAGGTTGTGGAGTCTGCTTTCCGCACGTCAGCAGAAGGCAAAGGCAGGGACTGGGAGAATGAGGTACAGCTTGCTGTAGAAGACCAGCTTCGAGACCAGCTGAGGAGCCTGAAGGTTCATAAGTCCATGAGACCTGATGAGATACATCAGTGGTCCTAAGGGAACTGGCGGATGAAGTTGTCAAGCCACTATCCATCATATGTGAGAAGTCATGGCAGTCCGGTGAAGTTCCCACTGACTGGAAAAGGGGAAATATAACCCCCATCTTTAAAAAGGGAAAAAAGGAGGACCCGGGGAACTACAGGCCTGTCAGTCTTAACTCTCTGCCTGGCAAGATCATGGAGCAGATCCTCCTGGAAACTCTGCTAAGGTGCATGGGAAATAGGAAGGAGATCGGTGACAGGTCAGTACTGGGATCGGTACTATTTAACATCTTTGTTGGTGACATGGACAGTGGGACAGAGTGCACCCTCAGCAAGTTTGCTGATGACACCAAGCTGTGTGGCATGGTCAACACGCTGGAGGGAAGGGATACCATCCAGAGGGACCTGGACTGGCTTGAGAGGTGGGTCTGTGCAAACCTCGTTAGGTTCAAGAAGGCCAAGTGCAAGGTCCTGCACCTGGGTCTAGGAAATCCCATGCACAAATACAGGCTTGGCAGAGAATGGCTGGAGAGCATCCCTGAGGAGAAGGGCTTGGGGGTGTTGGTGGACGAGAAGCTCAACATGAGACGGCAGTGTGCGCTCACAGCCCAGAAAGCCAACTGCATCCTGGGCTGCATCAGGAGAAGTGTGGCCAGCAGGTCAAGGGAGGAGATTCTCCCTTGGGTGTCCCAGCCCATTGCAGGGGGTTTGGAACTAGATGATCTTTAAGGTCCCTTCCAACCTAAACCATTCTATGATTCTATGAAATGTACATGTACCCTAATACTGCCCTAGTATACTGTCCTTGCTTGGACAAGGTAGCCCATTAAGGCTTCAGTTCATCAAAACCAGCTTCCAGCCATGTCTTCCATGCTGCTCTCCAATCTCATTTCTAATATGCCCCCTAGCTTCACCACCCTTTTCTTTCCACCTCCGTCCCACCCACAAAAACTCTTCTGCAGATTTGTGCTGGAGCCTCAGACAGTGATTTTGATTCAGCCGTAACCATCGGACTTGCAACAGTCACAGCTGAAATAATGTCCCAGGGAAAACCCTGGCAATAAGACGGGAAGGCATCTGTGTGCAGGAGAAGGCCATGATTCAGAGGGAGTAATAGGCAAACATACAGTCCAGATGACTTTATAGATAGTTTTTTACATTAGTAGAGACATAGGACTCAGTAAAAATGTCCAGCTTCTCAGTCATAACAGTATCATCCCACGACAAAGAATCAAAACTTGGGCAAGGTCTCAAGATAGTCTTTGCTGCTGTCAAGGTCACATGAAAGACACTTCTCAAGGCTATGAAAGTTTTCTAAATTTAAAACAGACTCACTTGCCGTAGTAGGCAGTTGAAACTGTTTATCCATTTTGAACAGATAGAGTTACCTAATCCTTCTATGATGTGAAGTTCTATGCTAGTGAAGTTAAGTTAATTCTGTTTCTGCAGGTGCTGCTGCCTTTGATAGAAGCAGCTAATCTCGAGGTATGGCCTACTGGAGTGATGGTGAAACACATAGCTTTGTCCTTTTGAGCTAAGGAAAAAAAATTACTGTTAATTTTGGCTTAAGAGTGGTAAGTGCTTTCTTTATGATTCTCATCATGGCTAGAGATAGCCTCACATACTTTACTGTGGAAGACTGCTGCAATACAGCACCTTGCAGGAATTTAGCGAGGGGAACCCCAGGTCTCTTCAGTTTTTGGTTTTCCAGCCAGGAAAAGAGGGTGGAGTATATGAAACAGCTACTCTACTGGCACAGAGTTTAATAGGCATGACAGCCTACAGATATTGATTGTTCTGGGAGAAAGGTCAAGAGAACACAAGAACCTTGGTGTTTTTCTACCTACGACTGGAGGTTTGGTTTATCATAAAAGACCACACAACTATTGTCTAAACTCCCCTTTAAAACCAACAGCCTCACAGGGCTTTCAGGCTGATGACAAAAGATAACAGTTGTTTTCTAAAGCAGCATGCAAGTCGAAAAGGATGGAGGAAGCAAGACTGGTGAGGCCCTGCAGATTAGCAAGGCTCGTACATTCGTGCTGCAGTGAGCAGCACTGGGAATATGATCAGAAATGCAGACGAGGGAGGTGGAAAGGCAGCAGAGGAATTACTAGGATGGTGCAGCACACTTTGAAGATCAGTCTTGGAAAGAGCAGGTCTTGAAAATGGTCCTTCCACTCAGATAGACCCCCCTATACTTTGCAAAAATGAAGAGTGCTTGAGCAAGTAATAAATCTCCGTCTCTTGTGGCCATCTAAGGGGCACAAAGATTTGCTGTTTTTTTCCGTGTCGGTCTTCTGCATAACTGGAACAAAATCATTTAACTTGCCCTTTTTAGGTGAGTGTAAAATGAAATACTCCCCTTATAGCCATTAGTTACATAAATTGAGTAAAAGATAGGGAGAAATCTGCTATAGAGAAGAGCAGCCCTATACAAGTACAGTATGGCAGATCCTGAGACCAGGTCTAAAAACTGGAACTAGAACAAGTCAAAAAACTTTTTTTTTCCATCAAAAAAAGGGTGGAATTTAAAAAAGAAAAATCCTGGATGTAGGCTTTAAAAAAATTCACTTGCTTGAGCAGTTTCCAAGAAAGTCCAAAAATAAAATTATCCCAGGTTTTTGTTTCAAAACAAAATTATGTTTTCTTTTGAAATGGGGGGGGGGGGGTATTGAAAAGGAAAAAAATGACAGTTTAGGTTGTATCATAATACAATACTTCATCTTGTTTTGAAATGATCGCTCAAATTTTTTTTTCCTTTTGAATTTCTCACCAGTGAAGTTTTGTGTGTGCATGTATGTATAGCTGACATTCTCTTACCAAAAATTAGGTTTCACAAAACTGTATTTTTGGCAGAAACTCTTTTCCTGAAATTTCAATAATCTCCAGGAATATGGGCCATGGTCAATCTTTGCAGCAGAGTAGTCTATAGGTAGGGATTGTTTATTGGGTCCACAGACTTGTGAGTAATGGAGCAAGGTGTTACATGATAAATTTTTAAATTCTGTTCTGCTAATGCCAGGGTTTTTTATTTTATTTTTTAAAACTGCTAAAGCACTTGCTATGCTGGTTAGGATGCTATTATTCACTTGAGGCTGTAAGTGATGTCTTCTGCTGGTCTTCTTGCATAAAACTATTTCAGCCAAGAATCATAAGGATGTGTATGTAAAAAGGGAGAAAACCACACTGGAACTATATAAACACCCATTTAAAAATTACATTGTTAAAATAACAAATATACAGGACCAAATTCAGTTCTAGCAGTGTGTACATATCTCTACAGATATCAATGAAATTGAGGCCATTAACACCAGCAGAACATGTAATCCATAACTATAAGTTCTGGTCATAGCAGAAGAGTTCCAAGAGGCAAATGTTTTACTTGTTAAAAGAATATGCGGTGTCTGATTATGCATCCAAATTCAAAACATGAGAATGCCATATCCGTGGTATGTAAGTTTGCAAGGCATCCACAGAGTACTCAAATATATAATTCACAAAAATGAACATTATCCAACAAACAGGTACTCAATACTACTCAAAAACAACCTAACATTAATTTACAAAGATTGCATTTCTTTGTCACTTTCTTGACCTTTAAAGTAAAGCCAAATTCCAATTAGTTCAGTTATAAAGTCCATAACTCTTGTAGGTACTGCAGTACGCAACACATTATTATATTACAATGTTGTCCCTGATTTGCAGCACAAAACATGCACTCCTTATGGGACTTTGTTGGCAGGCAGTTAGAGCAGCTGGAAGTGATCATGAAGTGCAATTACTGTCTGTGCGTATCCACATCTGGAAAACAGTTCTTTGCAGATTTAAAAATATCTCTAATGAAGAATGGAACCTTGTACTTGAATAGATGGAAAGGGTCAAAGGGTCTCAATGCCAAATTTGTTAGAGAGCTAGAATGAAAAGAACACACTGTCCAGAAATAGAAAATAATTAACAGAAAATTAATTATTGTCATAAATGTTTGCAATCATTCTTCATGGAGTGAAAAATATCATTCTTGGGCAGGGGGGAAGGGAAGTTCTCCATTAAATAAAATATTTAACATTTGCCATTAAAGATTTTAATAGTGATGCTATTGGCGGAGTGAAGTATGTTAGATGATAATATCTCATGAAGTCTCATGGCCATGGAGACATCAGTTGATGTGGAAACTCCTAAGAGGTTTACTGAAAAAGACCTAGGGGCAAAATGGAGGCAACTCAAGAAATACCAGCATTATCATTAAGAGCTTGCAACAATGGGTTCCTTGTGATGGGAGCTGCTACACGACGTGCTGGGTCCAGCCCTTTCATTGCTTCAGAGAATCTCCTGTGTCTACACTCAAATAAACTTCACAGTACTTATTACTGATCTTGGCCAAACTGACCACATTTCTAGTCACTTTAGGATGACAGAGAGCTGAGGATGGTCATTTTGTAAAATGCTGCAGGTATCTGTAAATTAATGTGCACAAGAACCCTTGTCTGGAAATGTCCACAGTTCAGCCACGCTGGGCTCAATTATTCTAACAGTATTGATGTCCCTCAACTTGGGCTCAAAGCAGTGGATGCTGCTGCTCCTCAGCATCTCCAAAATTTGGACAAATTAAACATAAAGTACGCAAAGCAGAACACACAGTAATCAAGACGCATTTCCCACATTTAAATATATTCCAAAATCTCTTTAAAATTGGTTTAATTTTTAATCTTAGTTTATGGAACTACCTAAAGCTTTCTCTTTTGCTCCTCCCTAGAATATGTAATCCCTTTTTCTCCTTGATGCAATCGATACTCAGGTTTTAATCCTTCCCCCCGCACCCTTTGGGATGAGGCATAAAGCTACAGCTCTGACCACTTGCAGACATTACAGATCTGAGAGCAGCATGCTCTACCTGTAGTTTCGTATGCGAGAAATCATCTGCCATACAGTTTCTCTGCATTCTTCCCTCCCCATGTTTAGTTACTGATGCTGCTAAATAGCTTCTGCTTTCCACTCTGCAGGTAGGTGCACCATTTTGTCTAATAAATTGGATGTGCAATTTGCAAAATTTATTTTGACTCCTTTCAGTTGAAACAATCTTTAATGAATGTACTTGGGCATTTCAGGTTCCTCCCTTTTTTCTTGGCAGACCTGCCTAAATCACTGAGTTTCACTCATTTCAACAGAAGCTGGATCATGTCCTATGTGAGCATTTCTATACTTAGAATATTAATTACTATTACTAAGCTAAACTATACAAGTAGTCAACACAAATATAAACAGACCTTGATGAATATAAAAGATCATAACAACAAAGGTTTTGCAACCATGCTAAGAGGTTTCCTTTTTTTCCCTGAGGGAGAAAAACTAAAGCAACAAAAACTTTGGGGGGGGTGGTGGTAAAAAATTGAAGGCTAGCGAAGCCAGAACGGATCAAGTGGGAATAGTGAATTTCTGCCATCTTGAACTAATCCTGCTACTTGCACGTGATGCGGACGGAGTGATTAACTTCACTAGTTAGAGTGAAGTAGTGAAATATTTATTAAGGTGAAACAGTGATTTAACAAAATCAGTAGTAAGTGCGATAAAACCAATAGTAAATGCAACAGTGTTTTACAAGATTCAATGGCAAGGTACACTCTATTATTTACTGCATAGAGAACAGGGTCAGACAAGCTGTCAGGGAGACCCTCCCATTGAGTCACGGGAGAGCACACCGCCACAGCACGGGAGCAGGTTGGCTGGGTCACCACGCAGGATGCTATCTTAGCTACGTTACAAGCACACACCACAGCCGACACGCTGCCCAGAGCAGGTAATGCCTCCAGATTTCCTCACTGGCTGCAACCTCCAGCTGGCTTTTCTGCACGATGGGGCAAAAAGGAAAAGAATAAGCTATTTCTCCAGCAGGTTCTGATTTTATTTATCACCCTGAGCCTACTGGGTCAGCTCACCTTGGTGCTTCCGAGGCATGGGCATGACCTTGCCTGTAGAGCAGAGCAGATTTTGTCAGTGCTGGGCAGCAGGTGTTTCTGCCAGAGCAGCTCTCAGAGATATTCTTTGTGCAGCCAGATTTTATCAGGACAAAGCCAATGCTAATGCAAAGCTAGGCCCATCTAATGATGTTTTATTATGAGTAAATACTGGGCTAAGCACAGCCACATTAAGTGGATTTTTCATTCTTTAGTTGGGAAGGAATCATTGGGAGCATCTATCCCTACGTTAGCATCACAGTGAGCATGAGGTTTCACAAAGTAATTCCTGAAGCAAGCCAATAATTTCTGGTAAAAGCTGAAATATCTCAGGGAGCACTTTGAGGGGCTTTGCTTGCAATGCTCCTGAAGTCCTTTATTGTCCCGGGAATCTCTGCCATGAAATGACCCAGCCGGCTTCCCTGGGCACTGCACACACAGAGCACCCTCACCCTCTCCACTAGATCCAGGGGACCCAGGAGGGAGAAGAATGCAAATTTCCATCCGTGGTCTGCCTGTTGTGGGTAAAGTCTGCTCTCAGGTACATCTCAAGAAAAAGAGCATTATTATTATTATTATTATTTTCTCATAGCAGGACCCAGAGTCAGCCAACAGATTCAAAAATGAAAAGCATCTCCCTTCACAATATAAAAATATAGAAAATTATAAGCAAAATATTACTGTCAATAGTGCCATGCTAGCATTTTCTCTGGAATTATCTTTACATTAGAAAATTGTTGTTTTAATCACGGAATCACAGAATCATCAGAGTTGGAAGGGACCTCTAGAAATCATCTAGTCCAACTCCCCTGCTAAAGCAGGATTTCCTATAGCACATTACTCAGGACTGTATCAAGGCGTGTCTTGAAAATCTCCAAAGAAGGGGACTCCGCAACCTCCCTGGGCAGCCTGTTCCAGGGCTCTGTCACCCTCACCAGAAAGAAGTTCTTCCTCATATTTGAGTGGAACCTCCTATGTTCCAGCTTGTGCCCGTTACCCCTTGTCCTATTGCTGGCAACCACTGAAAAGAGTCCGGCTCCCTCCTCCTTCAACCCACCCTTTAGGTACTTGTAAACATAGATAAGGTCTCCCCTCAGCCTTCTCTTCTCCAGGCTAAAGAGCCCAAGATCTTTGAGCCTTTCCTCATAAGGGAGGTACTCCAATCCCTTAATCATCTTAGTTGCCCTACGTTGGACTCTCTCCAGTAGTTCCCTGTCTCTCTTGAACTGGGGAGCCCAGAACTGGACACAGTATTCCAGTTGTGGCCTCACCAGTGCAGAGTAGAGGGGGAGAATGACCTCCCTCGACCTACTGGCCACACTCTTCCCTATGCAGCCCAGGATTCCATTGGCCCTCTTGGCAACAAGGGCACATTGCTGGCTCATGGAAAGTTTACTATCCACCAGGACTCCCAGATCCTTCTCCTCAGAAGTGCTTTCCAGAAGATCCATCCCTAACTTATATTGGTGCCTGGGGTTCTTCCTCCCCAGGTGCAGGACCCTACATTTGCCCTTGTTGAACCTCATTAGGTTCTTCTCTGCCCAGCTCTCCAGCCTGTTCAGGTCTCGCTGGATGGCGGCACAGCCCTCTGGAGTGTCGGCCAGCCCTCCCAGTTTGGTATCATCAGCGAACTTGCTGAGGATACACTCTGTCCCCTCGTCCAGGTCATTGATGAATATGTTGAACAGGACTGGGCCGAGTATTGACCCCTGGGGGACACCGCTGGTTACAGGCCTCCAACTTGACCCTGCTCCATTAATTACAACCCTCTGAGTTCTGTCACACAGCCAGCTCTCAATCCACCTCACTGTCCCCTCATCTAGCCCACACTTCCTTAATTTTCTCATGAGGATGTTATGGGAGACAGTGTCAAAAGCCTTGCTGAAGTCAAGGTAGATGACATCTGCTGCTCTCCCCTCATCTAGCCATTCAGTTATAACATCATAGAAGGCTATCAGATTGGACAAGCATGATTTACCCTTGGTAAATCTGTGTTGACCACTTCCAATAACTTCTTTATCTTCAATATGTTTGGAGATGACATCCAGAACGAGTCGCTCCATTATTTTCCCAGGGACAGAGGTGAGACTAATTGGCCTGTAGTTCCCTGGGTCCTCCTTCTTTCCCCTTTTTGTAGACTGGTGTGATATTTGCCTTCCTCCAGTCCTCAGGCACTTCACCTGTTCTCCAAGACCTTTCAAAAATGATGGAGAGTGGCTCAGCAATAACATCTGCCAGTTCTCTCAGCACTCGTGGGTGCATCCCATCAGGGCCCATGGACTTATGGATGTCTGGTTTGGCCAAGTGGTCTCTAACACAGTCCTCCCCAAAAGAGGGAAAGTCCTCCTCTCTCCAGACCTTCCCCCTTGTCTCCAGGGTCTGGGATTCATGCAGGGCAGCTTTGGCAGTGAAGACTGAAGCAAAGAAGGCATTCAGCAACTCCACCTTCTCTGTGTCTTCCACCACCAAAGCACCCACCTCATTCATCAGTGGGCCTACATTTTCCCTAGCCTTCCTTTTTTTTATTGATATACTGAAAAAAACTCTTCTTGTTATCTTTAACTGTGGTAGCCAAGTTAAGTTCTGCTTGGGCTTTTGCCTTTCTAATTTTTCCCCTGCATAGCTTCACTACACCTTGATATTGCTCATAAGTAACCAACCCCCTTTTCCAGAGATCGTAGACTTTCCTTTTCTCCCTGAGGTCCAGCCAAAGCCCTCTATTTATCCAGGTCTAATTTGTAATTAACACTAGTTTCTTTTCCACAGACATATTTTTATTACTTTTATACTAGAAAGACTACCATCACAAAAAGACCCAAAATATTTTTGGCTAGAAGGAAAGTGAAGGCCTCAGGGGTGAATTTTGCTGCCTGCAGTGCCATTCTCACCTGGAAGTCGGACTCATCAGCAAGACTACATCTCCCCTAGCGCTTCACTGTCTGAGATTTCCCAAATGTTCAACTTTCCTTCAATAAGAAAAGAAACCATGATGTATTATGGAAGGTTTAGCAGCAAACTCCAATTTCCCTGTGGCACAATATTAAAAATATTTTGAGGACTGAATTCATTTAAAATGAGATGTTAGATGGAAAATCATAATAAAACTGAAATCCCATCTCTGCACCCCCACCCTGGAAAATTATGCAGAAAGAAATTTCTGTCCAGAGTTAGTTTTCCCACTTCTCAGATGGAAAGAAAAGTACAGGAAAAATAGATGCATTTTCCAATAAATACATACTGAGCCTCTGACGAGGTATAAACTTAACATCAACACATCATTCCTAGCACTACACAAATTTCTCTCTGCTGGAAGCAAGAGTACAATTACACATAGGCCTCCAGATAGCTGGCCTGCAGTAAGAATTTTTCAACACTTTGAGTTTGAGATAGATGAGAAAAAAGCATCTATGCCACAAATCAGGTGGGAGAAGTTTTGCCTGCGGTAGTTGATGAATATTCAAATCACAGCTTCCATGAAATACCATAGCACCGTAGTCAAATAGAGTTTGTAACAAAATCATTCCTCAACCATTTGTGGTCTGGTCCACAAATGAAAGTGTTTCAGTTCAAAACAACAAAAAGGAAAAGAAAAATATAATTTTTCCCTAATTAAAATACAATACTTGGGCAAATATTTTTTTTCTCAAATCCCTCTCTTTTCCAAAGCCAATGTTCAGTGTAATTTACATTCTCTGTCTTCATCTGACAAATGATCTTCATCTTCTGCCTGACAAATGCTTGAGGAGAAATTTATTTATTGTATCAAGTATTTTTCCTTCTTGTACAGAAGGTGTAAACACTAATAAATTAGCAGTCATGAATTTAATGATTACTGTAAATTACTGAGGTACATAACTCCTTCTACCAAATGTATCCTGAACAATAAATAAGAGGAAAATGTATCTGGATATAAGGAAGACCTCATAAAAATAGTAAATTAAATTAGGGAGCTCAGGAGAGTCTGGAACAAATATATCAGTAGGTCAGTGTGATAAGCAGTAGTTGATAAGAGAATTGCTCCCAGTCTTTCGTGATGATCCACAGTGCACAATGACCAGTATTTCTAATGAGTCACAGGATCAGAGCTGGGCTGGAAACACAGTGAAAGTATTCAAACATGTAAAGGAAAACAACATTGCCTATTATCCCCCTTTTTAGGTCCTGGGCAGGGATCTAGTGCAGTGTATGAACAACTCGGGTAACAATTAAAAGCCATGGGATCATTACAAGCATAATAGACAAAAGCTGTCATAGAATCATAGAATTGTCTAGGTTGGAAGGGACCTTTCAGAGTCCAACCATCAACCTAACACTGACAAAAAACATCACTAAACCATATTGCTAAGCACCACGTTTACCCATCTTTTAAATACCTCCAGGGATGACGATTCCACCACTTCCCTGTGCAGCCTGTTCCAATGCTTAATAACCCTTTCAGTGTAAAAATTTTTCCTAATATCCAATCTAAACTGTGGGAGACTGGCTAGCTGAGAAGGGTCGCGTAGACATGATCCAGCTGGCCGAGCAAGAACTTGAGAAACATCGGATTCAGCCCCCGTAACTGCTGAGCTGGCAAGGACACCCTGTCCTTGACTGTAATTGTTGTATGATAACAGGGAGATTGCAGCTGCTCAGGCATGGGAAAAGAGGATGAAAGTAACTGTAAAGAAGGAACTAAGGGCGGGGTTGAAGTTTGGAGGACAGGCCAATCAGAAAGATGTATTGCAGAATATGTATTAGCTAATTATAACGAAGCATAAAAGACGGCTGTACTATTCAATAAACGAAGCTTGCTGATCACTCATATTGAGTGTCCCTGTCTTCCCTCCGTCGCGACACTAAACCTCCCCTGGTGCAACTTGAGGTCATTTCCTCTTGTCCTATTGCTTGTTACTTGGGAGAAGAGACCGACCCCTACCTCTCTACAGCCTCCTTTCAGGTAGTTGTAGAGAGCGATAAGGTCTCCCCTCAGCCTCCTTTTCTCCAGGCTAAACAACCCCAGTTCCCTCAGCCCCTCCTCATAAGACTTGTGCTCTAGACTCCTCACCAGCTTCATTGCCCTTCTCTGGACTCACTCCAGAATCTCAATGTCTTTTTTGTGGTAAGGGGCCCAAAACTGGACACAGTACTCAAGGTGGGGCCTCACCAATGTCGAGTACAGAGGCTCAATCACTTCCCTAGTCCTACTCACCACACTATTCCTGATACAGGCCAGGATGCTGTTGGCCTTCATGTAGGGAATAAGCCCCTCCTAATAATAAGAGTAGTATTCAGTACTTTGCATGTTGAAAGGCACCTTGAGAAGTGGGAGAAGCGTCTGTGTTGGTACCCACATTTTGCAAATGGAGAAAATAAGACCCTGAAGCCCATTTTCATTTCAACAAACTTCCAGTTGCTCAAACACTTATGTCAGGGCTGGGTTATCCTAAGCCAAGAGCATCTGAAAGACCCTCTCAGTCATAATTCACATTGTATGCCGCCCAATTTCCCCTCCAGACAGCAATTCCATGGCAAAGGAAAGGTGTGGATCCCAGCCATGACTACTGCCAGCTTGGAGGTCTTTCACTCTTGTCCCTGCATCTGTCATCCCTGAGGACCAAATCCTGCTCTGGCTCATTGGGGAAGGAGATCTGGACACAGGCAGCTCTGACGGCCCAAGGAAAGCAGCCCCTTGTGGAAAAAAACCTCATTTTCCTGGAGCTCTGGGACTATTTTTTTTCTCTCCATGAAGGGATGAAAGAGTGATGTCAAGGGATTTCAGATCCAGCCCCCCGAACAGTAGAAAGCAGCAAAGGAGTCCAGCCAAAGCTACACAACTTTCCCTAAATGCTGCCCCTTCCTAATTCTGCTTTTGAAGTGATTTGCTTACAGTATCTCTGGCTTCCTTCTCCCCACCTGCCATTCAATCAGAGCTAAATGTCAAATGTCTTTGATGTCTTTGCCATCAACCATGACAGGCATGCTATAAAAAGCAACTGCCTTCCTGACAAACTGTGCTCGCTGAAAGTCCTGTCTTCAACTTTACTGTAATTTGCAGATTTCCTTTAATTTTATTTTTAACATTGTCTCTCCCCAGCGGTCTGTGTGTCTCCCTGGGATCATTCTGTGGCAAAGGCATCCCAAAGGAGTATGCTCTCCTCCGCAACACCCTGCAGGAGCAAAGACAGGTGGAAATACCTGAATCCCTGTGGACCCAGGGATAAGTCAAGTCGAGCAGTACAATCATCCCGTGGTCTGCTTAAATCATCCTGGGAGGGAGACGCTCACAGGGGGATTCCTCAGTGACAGGTCCCAACACCACCACACTCCATACACTTGAGGGATGGCTTAAGGCATCCTCACACCCTGCCTCTCCCCATGGGCAGCACGAGCACCGTGAGCAGGCAGCACAAGTCAGAGTAGGTTTGGAGTTGCCCACAGTGACTTTGGGGACCACCTCTAAGGAAAGCTGAGCAGGGTTTACCTGAGCATGCATGCAATGCAGTCCTCTCCTGCTCATGGGCATGTTTCTCATTTGATGCTGAGGCTTGTGGGAAGACAAATGCTAGGGTTGAAATACTAAGAGCAAAAAAAAAAAGCTGTTGACTTTCTGACAGAAAATTGCATATTCTGTACTGTTTTCCAGAGGACTAGCATTGTGGGGATTTATAATGCGTCCGCCTAGTTCCAAAATTACTTGGTTGAAAAAGCATTTTTTTAGAGCAAATGGGTAGTTTTTCTCCTCCCTTTCCCACTGTAAAAAGTTTCCAGCTGACTACGCCAGGGCCACTCAGCTTTTCATCTCCCCCCAGCGCAGAGGGATATGGCCAGATCCCCCCTGCCCACCATCCCCAGCCCAGGCACCACCAGTGCATGTGCTCCCCCCAGTCGCTGCTTTTTCTGGATTTAGCACCTTTGCTGAACCATCAGGAGCTCTGGTAGGAAAGAAAAGCATGTTTTTTCATGTGCAGTTGGCCTCCCTTCTCCTCCTATAATTATCCAGTCCTGTTTTCATCCCCACACAGTCATCACCAGTGAGTCACCTGTGATATCTCCTGTAAGACATCGCTGTCAGCACCAGTGAATTTTGCAGCAAACACGACATTTTACCCTCCCTTGTGAACCCAGCCCATCTTGCTTGCTTTGAACTTACAGTTCAAGTCTGCAAAGGGATTTTTCAGAAAAAATGTCCATATTGACTACCATGCTTATCTGACCCCTATAACATCCACTCTTCTGTGTTGCTGAGCAGGAAAGGTATTTTTAGCCTGGCTGTCAGCCCCACAAATAGTCCAGAATTCAGACTTTGTTCCTCCTGTCTCGCTCGTTGCCACCAATAAAAACTTTTCAACCAGAGGCACGCTCACAGTGGGAAGTATTAGCCTCGAGAGAGTCCAGCCCTTATTCCCAGGGACACGTCAGCTCTGCAGTGATACCAACCAAAACATGGCAAACCTGCCTTTGTTTGCACACAAGAAGATAGGACTGAAATACAAAACCATGTATATAACACACAGATAAAATGGGACTAGTAGTAAAAAGGAGTTATTTTTAATTCTTCCTTTACAGGATTAGCTCTGTCCAATTTCCCAGTGTTTATACACGTAGAAAAGGTATTGAAACTTCAGGGTGAATCCAACTTAGAAATATTTGATGGTGGAGTTTATTTAAAATACTGCTGAGTCAAGCCCATACTTGGGTGACATGCTCTCAGAGGATTTCTTTCTGATATGGGATATTAAAAGTATGCATGGAGTCAAGAAAATTTACTGTTTGGTATGGCAGATAGGCTTTACCAGCTCATTTCAGCTGTGTCTTTGCCATGTGGCCTTCACCTACTCTCTCTTCTTCCCTGTTAATTCCTACAGTCACTTGCAGAGACTTCATTGGGAAACTAAACTGACTCAGATAATAATAGTGTGTCCTGATGTGGATGCAAAATTAATCTAATTTAAAACTGTGACCCTGCCCAAAAGCTTGAGAAAGCCCAGTTCAGCAAAGTCTGTAAGCAGATGCTTAAATTCATCCCTATTAAAGACAACACATTGGTGATTCCCTAAAGATTTTGCAGATTTGGGGCTCCTGCCTGGTTTGTAAATGGTGAATGGCTTTGATTTTAGTGTGCCAAAGGAGTTCGAAAGCAATTTAATTTTCATAATGAGAATCTTTCTGCCAACAAAAGACAAGTGATTCTAAGTAGGTCTTTTTACTGCCCATTTAAAATAGATTAAATTAGATTATGGTATTAATAGGGTTATTATTAGGAAATTACTATTCACAGCACTTTTATTGTCATATTCTACAATAAGGAAAGCAAATCTATTAAAATGATTGAACATCAACATATAAGCTCTTAATAATCCACAGGAAAAATCTGATGTGTAAATGTCTGATGTTATGTGTGCACTTAATCTGAATTTTGAAAATAGTGTTTTAGCTTCTTCTTGCCCTTTGCCTCATTCTGTTCTCATGCAACAAACCATGGGAAGTCATTTATTTTGGGACAGAGATAGTCAGGGAAAGGAAAGACCTAAACTGTGTGGACTTCATTTGGAAAACTTGAATTTGGGGGGTGGTCTTTTACAATTACTCAGCATTTTCTGCTCACACTGAAACTAGTGGCAGGACTACCTTGGACTTCAGCAGTCATTGAGTTGTTAAAAAATAATTGTGTTTTCCAGGATATTTCCAAAAATAGTGTAAATTAATTTTCAGTTATTTTAGACTTGGTTTTCTCATATAATTTTGCACTGATCAAACTTTTGCACCTTTGAAAACTGTAAGCATTCAGATTTTGTGCCTGCATACATCCATTTCATGTACTCATGTTGTCCCTTGCTACATAGACAGTGATATGTAGACAAGCTGCAATGACAGTCTGGTTCCACGCGTTCAGATAGTCTAACTTCAGACAATGCATATCTCTGATATTGCATCTGGGACTAAGTATGAAGCATCTCTTTTTTTCAACATAACAACCTCCAGATCAAGTTAAATCAATGTAAATACAATATAGATTCTTAGAAATCGCTGTGTTTATTCCTGCATAAAACTAGTCAGGTATCCTAAGCTTCAGCAAAGGCAGTTTCCACAGTTCAAGGAGGATGGTGATTTTGCACCTGCCTCAAAGTTTAGGCTATTTAGATCTTATGTTTAAATTGTAGCTGTTGTTGTATACGTTTAAACTGTGCACTTTGTGCAACATGCATGGGCCAAACCCCCCATCATCAGTTCAATTTTGGCTAGAATTGAGATGGAGAGCTTCAGATTGGCAAAGAGGCTACTAGGGGAAGGATTTCAGCATACATTTAATATGGAGCATGCGCTTCTGTGCATTGCTGAACAGAGGTGGATTTAAACACAGAGTTAAATTCTTTGCTGAATGGGACTTAGCTAAGGGACTGCAGCTAGATAGGGCTAGTTGTAGAGCCAAGGGAGAAAGTGCACAACTTTGTTTCTTAAATCCTCTGAACTTCAGAACCGTTTCTAGAGATTACTTTTCTCCCATTTATCCTGCAGGAGTGCTTATGGCATGATGACTTAAACCATAAAGTATGCCCAGCTCATATCCAGCTCATACACTCCAGATGTAAACTGGTGGTTTCTATCCTGCCTTTGCAATCCTTTAATTGCCTATTCTGTCTTTGCAAAGAAATAAACAAACCGTTTTTTTAGAGAAGTGACATATCCATTTAATCTACATGCATGATAGCTGTTGGTAGACAGAGGATGTCTGTTCTTCACAAGAGAGATCAACATGGGTGTGTGTGAGTGTTGCCATTTGCGAGCAGCCCCATCACCATTTGCATTATGGTCTCTGGGGTTGGCTGGAACACCTTTGGGACCAGCTGTAGGGCAACCCCTACTACTGAGGTATTTTCAAAGGAAATACTGACAGCGCCTGCAAATCAGAATCAACAGGGTTAGTAGTCTCCTCTACTGTGGCTGGATTTTGCATGCCTGCCCAGATCCTTTTATCTACTCCATCTCCTTCTTCAGTTCAGCCACTGGTCTGATTCGGGCAGACAAGATGTTCTGGTACCCTTCTTAGGATCTTCACTGCCTCCCAGGAATTGTACAGAGGAGGAGCACTGTGGTTCCAGTCCCAGTGCAGTCCCCCTACAAATTTGCCATTTCTTCAGTTGTGGGGGAGTCATGAGTCATGATGAAACAATGTGTAATAATATGGTTTGTGCATGAAAGACTACTATGTGTCAGAAAGGCTCAACCCTGATTTGATACATGAGAAAGTGATTAGGGAGACAAAATAAGTCAAATGTCTCAAGAAGAAAGATGAAAAACTGTGGGATCTGGCTAATTCCAGAGGCAACACCATTTATGTTATTACTTGATGCCAGTAGTTACAAAAAATAGTAACTATGCTCCTTAGCCCACAAATTCTCTCAAATTGGCTAAGAACTGCCACATCACTAGCAGCAAAATTGCTACATGTTTCTGGAATAAACAGTCTACAAGGAATGCAAGAAATATCACAAGTAGGTCTAGAAAAATGTTCCTAGAATCTATTGAAAACATGACTTTGATCATCCATTCCATATTGCAGTCAGTACTACATGCTCCATATGTCAGAAATGATAAAATGTTCTTGCCTCCCTCTTTTGCTTCAGAAGTCTGGAAGTCTGCTAAATTAATCTGCTTACCTGTCTTTACCAAATCTGATAGTTCTGGAATGCAATATGGGTTAGGAAAGTTAAGAATATAAGCTTATTTTTCTCTCTTCCTCCCTCCCCTCCTTCCTGTTATTGCAAGAAAGGAAAAAATTACACGTTGTAAAAGGTATTTTTGTCTTTGGGTTTAATCATTCAAGAAAGTGAGTTTACCTAAAGAGTTCTCATTGAAAAGCCGATCCTTTAATTCTTCTCAATATGTAGAGTATCAGCATGTCTTATCAGTGCATTTCATTTTGCTGAAGTAACCAGTCTTTCAGAAACCTCCCTCGTAAGAAATAAAAATGGGAAATGTGCAGTGTATGAATATTCAGGCATTTGTCCAGGTATGTGGTGCACTTGTATGAACATTGATGCGTGAAAGAGTTTCTGTGCAAAAATACACCAGGTATCTCTTAACAGATGATGTACACATAGTTTGTATTGATGTATTGTACACAAGGTTATGCAAATCAGAATTTAAGAATATGTCTTGTAGCATACCAGAATGATGCCTGCCCTATCTAAAATGGCTATTTTAGAGAATGGCTCTTCAATAAGTGGGCTGACCTTTTCAGATCTCCCTTCTAGATGCCAGAGTTAGGGCAGATGAACCTCCATAAAAAAACTGAGATATGTGCAAGGGTTGGTATATTGTTGGGGAAAATTTTCCATATAATACACATTTTTGCTTACTTTCATCATGAAACAAATTTCTCTAGATTTAAACAGAATTTTGAAACTGGATTGGTTTTAATTGACTCACACAATAAGAAATTTCTTTGTGAAATGTTTTCATCATTCAGAAAGCACACTTTCTACCAACAAAATATTTGTCAAATGTTTAGCTGCACGTGAGTAAGGTGCTCTCCAAACTCTGTTTTATCCCTATATAAAATAAGCTGAACAGCTAGTTCAGAAATCCAGGACAGTATCAAACTGAATGGGTCAGTGCTCCCTCAGAAGTAACAACTGCTATATAGAAAGGGAAAGGGAAAGGGAAAGGGAAAGAGAGATACTTCATTCACATATCTCTACATATAATAGAATGAAAATTCCAGAATCCTTAGGCTGACTGAAAATCAACTTTTCCCATAGAAGATATTCATTTCAAAGATCTCTTACAATATTTTGCCTGATCTCATAGGTAGCTCTCACTTTTTCTGAAGGAAGCAAGTTGGAAAAGATATCATTTCTCGGTGGCTGTCTTCCTTCTATGGGAACAACCTCCGAGAAACCACTGAAAATATTGCTTCCTAGCAAATGAAAAGTTCTGCTTCACATTCTCTTGTTTTTTACATTATTATCATCCAACACAAAACTGGGAAAAATCAAAACAGAGAAGTATCAAATAAATTAGTATAGACTTTTTTGGACCTTGCTTTGATACCCTTCTGAAACAAAATCTCACTAATATTAAGCAACTTTTGCAAAGTGTTAGCATTTGGACAAAGCTACTTCCACGGGTGAGAAATCATTCAGCTAGACTTTCCTGAACCAGCTAAAATGCAAAGGAAAAAGAAAATACATTTTTTAAACAGGTCCAACCCAAAGTCTGGCACAATACATGTACACACACAGTGTGTACATAACCAAAAAAGTTTTATTTGAAAATACGGAATAAAACAGTTGACCACATTCATAAGAACCAGGTACACAGAAAAGTAATATAAAGTAAAGAACAATATTGCCAAAATAAAGGAGGAGTTTAAAAATCTCCAAGACTGTATTTAGTCTGGAAACGAGGAGAGCATTCCTATGCACAAAGGATGCATCCTATGCACTAGGATGTCCATCATGGCAAAAGGGCTCAGAGGGGAGAAACTCAAGCTACTTTTGACATGATACTCAGTGAGATTCTGAGCAGTGATGTGACTCGGGACAGTCAGTAGTGGAGAACTGGGCTTAATGACTCAGTTTCTGCTGCTCTAGGTTTCCATAGAACTGCAGAAAGCCATGTCCATCCTACACAGAACCACCAGAGTGCCATTTGAAATCTCTTTGGAAAACTGAAGGAAAAGCAGAAAAAATTGAGTACTTTCCTTCAATAAGGAAAGGTCATTTCCTTTCTTTCATGTTGTAAGCCTGCCTGACAGCTAGCCATACTGCAGGTTTCACTTGCCAATGTGCAAATGAATGACTATATAAATATTACTAATTATAAATATTACTAATCATTGGCAGATATCAAAACTGTAATTTTCTCAGGACTTTGTAGGACCTAGGTAAACTGCAAATCAGGTATGGAGCTGCTAACAGACAGACAATACAGACCATTGTATTGCTTTTACACAAGGACATGTGGCATGGGAATATATTAATTTTTAATGGAAAGTGTTATTCTTTATGGTCAGCTCTTTCAGCAGAATCATTTATCAAGACTGACATCAACCAGATACATTGTACATTGCTAAGGACTGATGTTAGAGTGGAGAGGGAGGGAAGGGGGAGATCTAGTATTTACAAATGGCACATTTTTTAAAACACCACTACTTAGAATCAAGTGCAATTATGTTGCATTTAAATGAGTATTAAAGTATTTGTATTGCCAGTTTGCTAATTCAGCATCTTAAGAAGCCTGAATGAATTTTCATGCGATTATTGTCATTAACTCAAAGGAGTAAATGCTCAGCAGAGAGTCTGCTTAGAGTGCATAAATGCATAATTAAATGGTACCTTCATGCTTAATTCCTCATGTGATCTTCTAAACTATAGACCTCATAACTGCTGAGTACCTTGGTGACATAGCGCAAGCTTCCTGTCTGCATAGCATTAGCATCAGGGAAGCTATATTTGGGGTCTTCTGAGAAGTTTCTCTTAGGAAGGTGACATTGAGAAATTTTCTTTCCCTGCAGCCCTATTTATCTGATTTTCTTACTAATAGATCCATGCCTGCCTTTTTCTACAAGCACTATGCACAGAAATCATTCCTGCATGTTCTTACTCTCACAACTGTCACAAGTTTTCCTAATTGTTAGTCCATTATTCTAGAACTAACAGGTACTGTGTGTCCCACACCAAATCTCAATCAAAATTGCCCATAGTTATCCAGTTCTTGTTAGCTTTGAATATGTTGTGGGAGAGGGGTTTTAGCAGTTGGTCACTAGTAGAGACTAGAAATAGCTGGTAAACCTAGACTGAATAATTAAGAGATGCTGTCCTCCTCGGCAGCACCAGGAAGAGTTTCTGAGTTTGATTCCATCAGCACCTCAGCATGTGGCCTCGGATAACTCTCTAACCTTCCATTTTCAATGGCAAAATGAGGATAGGAGCACTTGTCTTTGTGAAATGTTCTCATCATACTTCAGTGAAAGATGATGTGAAAGTCCAAAATGCTGATCGATTCCAACAGTAGCATGTGGTGCCTTATGATAAAAAACCTTCAGCCTACCCCTTAAAAATTGACAGCATGAGATTGTGAATGGTATAGAACTGTCCTTATGGCTAGCTGAGTTCTGGAACAAGGTGGACTTTGGATAAATCAGTAGGAAGGGACAGCAGGGGTTTTCAGCATTGGCTGAAACAACACTGGCAAACAACAGAAAAAGTGGAAAAACAAACAAACAAAAAAGATTACATTACCCTAGCTATAATGAGGATCCAATTTTAGGCTGGAAAGTCTGTCAGGAATCTTGTCTCTATATAACAAACCTCTGTCTCAAGGTGGACATTGAATAGTTACTAATAACAAAAAGAAATATGACATTGAGCTCTCTTAGAATTTGCAAACATTTGCCCAAGACAAAATTAATTATTTTTTCTGCCCAACTAATAAAGACTTTAGCCAATATTCTGAGCAAGAAACTGCTTTCACCAAGCCATCTCTGATATCTTCATTCATATTCTCAGTACTTGCCCTATTGCCAGACGAGGAATATTTTCTGTCATTATCGCCACAAACATGTCCTTTTTCCACCCGGATGTAAAACATGCACTCAAACTGATGCATTACCTCAGTTTCAACTGCTACAAGAGCAACTCCAAACTTAGAAATGTCAGTGTGCCGAGCAGGGCTTTGTGTTATAAACAATTCTTTGTTAACAAAATTGGAAAAGTTGAGAGAAGGAATGAGTAATCATTCCTCATGTAAACACTACTTAAAATTTCCCTTTCCCCAAATTCGCTTTGACAGCTGCTTGGGAAATAATAATAATAATAAAAGCTTAGTCTTATTGTTATATCAACAGAATGAACATCTGAAGGTTCAAGCACTGGAACCCATATTTCTGGGTTGTCATCCAACAGGATCATAGAATCATAGAATCATAGAATCATAGAATGGTAAGAGTTGGAAGGGACCTTAAAGATCATCGAGTTCCAACCCCCCTGCCACGGGCAGGGACACCTCCACTAGACCAGGTTGCTCAAAGCCCCATCCAGCCTGGCCTTGAACACTTCCAGGGATGGGGCATCCACAGCCTCCCTGGGCAACCTGTTCCAGTGCTTCACCACCCTCACAGTAAAGAACTTCTCCCTGATATCTAATCTAAATCTCCCCTCTTCCAATTTAAAACCATTACCCCTTATCCTGTCACTACACTTCCTGACAAAGAGTCCCTCACCAGCTCTCCTGTAGGCTCCCTTCAGATATTGGAAGGCTGCTATGAGGTCTCCTTGGAGCCTTCTCTTCTCCAGGCTGAACAACGCCAGCTCTCTCAGCCTGTCCTCATAGGGGAGGTGCTCCATCCCTCTGATCATCTTCATGGCCCTCCGCTGGACCCCTTCCAACAGGTCCATGTTCTTCCTGTGTTGAGGACTCCAAAGCTGGACACAGTATTCCAGGTGGGGACTCACAAGCACAGAGTAGAGGGGCAGAATCACCTCCCGCGACCTGCTGGCCACACTTCTCTTGATGCAGCCCAGGATGCGGTTGGCTTTCTGGGCTGCCAGTGCACATTGCCGGCTCATGTTGAGCTTCTCATCCACGAGCACTCCCAAGTCCTTCTCCTCAGGGCTGCTCTCTAGCCATTCTCCACCCAACTTGTATTTGTGCCTGGGATTGCCACGTCCCAGGTGAAGGACCCTGCACTTGGCCTGGTTGAACTTCATGCGATTTGCACGAGCCCATCTCTCAAGCCTGTCCAGGTTCCTCTGGATGGCATCCCTTCCCTCCAGCGTGTCAACCACACCACCGAGCTTGGTGTCGTCAGCAAACTTGCTGAGGGTGCACTCTATCCCACTGTCCATGTCTCCAACAAAGATGTTGAATAGCACTGGTCCCAGTACTGACCCCTGAGGAACACCACTCATCACTGGCTGCCACTTGGACATTGAGCCGTTGACCACAACCCTTTGAGTGCGGCCATTCAGCCAGTTCCTTATCCACCGAGTGGTCCATCCATCGAACCCATGACTTTCCAATTTTGAGACCAGGATGTCATGCGGGACAGTGTCAAACGCTTTGCATAAGTCCAGGTAGATGACGTCTGTTGCTCTGCCCTTGTCCACCAAGCCTGTGGCAGTATTGTAAAAGGCCACCAAATTTGTCAGGCATGATTTGCCCTTGGTGAAGCCATGTTGGCTGTCTCCAATCACCTCTTTATTTTCCATGTGCCTTAGCAGAGATTCCAGGAGGATGTTCTCCATGATTTTGCCAGGCCCAGAGGTGAGGCTGACTGGCCTGTAGTTCCCTGGGTCTTCTTTTTTTCCTTTTTTGAATATTTGGGTTATGTTCCCCTTTTTCCAGTCAGTGGGAACTTTGCCAGATTGCCATGATTTCTCAAATATGATGGAAAGCGGCTTAGCAACTTTGTCCACCACCTCCCTCAGGACCCGTGGATGGAGGAGTATGCTCTCTTACTTTGTGGTTAGAGTACACCCACCCAGTTAGGACAGAAGACTGAAGCTGGTGGTCCACTTCTGAAGACCACTGCTTTCAGAGGACGCCAAGCAAACTCTGATGCCATTAGCAAAAGGGAAGCAGCCAGACTTTGTGGCATCTGCTTATTTCTCAGGTCATAAAAGTCTTTTTCTTTCCTCGCTGCCGTCCACAAGCTGATTCCACCTTCTTCCTCTTACCTTAGAAACAGTTTGCCATCTCTTGGGGAAAGGGGGTTGGATCCTTGTTATGTGTTTCTACAGCACCCTGTGAAATGGTGATGGGATCTCCAGGGATTTCTGAAGTACAGATAATGAATCTGACAGATGATGCTATGGAAGGGCTGTCAATCAACAGTGAGCTATTCACATCCTCTCTGTCAGGCCCCCATCACTCCACTGCGAGCTGTTGCCAGCCAGGGTTTCAGCAGACAGAGCAGAGGGGAATGGAAACAGCCCAGGGCTAGGTGGTGCAGCTGGGGCCAGCTCTCTGCACAGCCAAAGGAGGGAGTCGCCTGGGGCAGGTTATTGCTGCAAGGGAGCTGGAGGAGAATGAAGGACAGGGACAAAAATTAGATACGGCCCTGCATCCTTTGTACCTTGGAAAATTTCAGTATAAGGTGGCAACTCCAAGCTGCAGTTCCTGCCTGCATCTCCCATGCTTCCTAGAGCTTTTCTGCCCCCAACCAGTCCTTGGCTCTCCTGCCCTGCCTTTCTCCCTCTCCTGACAGCAATGGCTTGGGACAAATCCTCACCCGGCTTTGGTGTTTGGAGAAGCTTAGGGATTGATGGAGGCGATCCTCTAATTTTAGGCTCATAGCCTGAAGACTATTAAGGACATACAGTAAGGCACCAGAGCTGTGGGTACCTACAGGTCTCCCTGCTGCCATGAGCTGACCGGCTGAATTGCTGTGTAAATCCAGTGATGAATCAAAGAACACAGGATGTGAAAAAAAGAAGTCAAGGAGAGGTTGGTGCAATGCTGTAGCTTTTTGAGAGATGACATAGCAAGTGCAAGACATACTACAGAATAGAGATAAAATAAAATAAATAAATAAAACCTCAGATGTGTAAGGAACTACATAGGGGAGAAGTGAGTGTTGATGAATGATAGTGTCCTACTGGTCAGAGCAAGGTTGGCCCTTTTTCTGCTGATTGAGAATTCTCCATGTGCACAGACACCACAAGAAACAGTGAGTGAAAAAGGCTGAGAAATAGCACTGTGCACCACTGTCCTTATCAGAAAACCAGTGTGCTGCTTGAACCAGCAATGTTCAAAATGGATGTTGAAGAATTGTGAATTATGCAAAAAAAACCCAAGGTTTGTTTCCCTGAACTACAGTTATAGCACAAAGACTTTCTAAGAGGTAAATGTTCCTATCATGGTGAGTGATCTTTAAAGCTGTAGTTACATCCCTGCCTTGAAAAATAAGGTTAAAGGGATGGAGTGCTGTTATCACTGCCTTGTGCTAGCTCCTTTGATTTCAACACTATAAATACTTCCCTTGTCACTGGTACTGTCCACAACAAGAACTGGTTAGACTCTGAAAATCGAAAGAGCAAAAATAATGAGGAGTAGAGTTGGGCTTTGCAGTGCACCTAGGACTCATGGAGATTTGAGGTCCTGCTCCTAGGAAGAATGACCTGTTTAAAATCACAACAGTAGTGTTACCCATCACTTCTGAGTCTTGAATTAGTGTAGACAAGACAAAAAGAGAAAAACAAATCTCACTAGGCTTTGTCTAGACTTCATCTTGGGCTGATATATTCAAAGCCTTCCACCATTCCTCCAGGTAAGAAAGAGGACCTGTAAGAGGGAAAAAGAGCTTGCATCATTGGTGTTTGTGGGAAAGTAATGGAAGATTGGCGAGGAGGACTGTAAACACACTCAAGTGGCTCGCACGTGGGGTGCTGGAAAATGCATATATCACACTAATTGTTGCTTAGCCTTGTGCTCAACAAGTAGAACATCTGCACTTAGATAACATAGGCCTGGGATGGACTCAGGGGCACCTTATCCAACATGCTCAAGATTCTTGCCCTGCTGTTGAAGAGATCAAAGCACAGCGGAAAACTCTGCCTGCCTGAATCCTTGAAATACAGGCGAGAACAGCAAGTCTGAGCTCTCTTGCTCTCTCACTCCCTTGTTAACAAGGACTCTCTTGCTAATAAGGACTCTCTCTCACTCCGCGGTGCCTGCATTCCCTGCTTGCCTGCCTCTGCCCAGGTGCTGCTTCAGAGATTCCCTGATCCACGAGGTATTGAGATTAAATTTGTTCTTTGCCTTTAATCGGTGGTTTTGTGGTTGTTCCTGCGTCCTGCCTGCATCAGCTCACACAACATCAGTGTTTAAACTTCAGTCTTCAGAAAACCTGTGTTAAAATTTAAGTACTGGCACTTTAATTGATTCACACGGTCTTTGTGAAACAGCTCAAAGATTCTTCTCTAAAAGTCTCAGCAAGAACAAGCAGCAAAATACTAGAAGTGAAAACGTAAAAGCCTTTCGGTGAGCTTTTGTTCATCAAAAGGAAGCACAACAAGCATACAAGCATTTAGAAAACTTGTAAGAGGAAGAGGGACAATTGTTGAAAATCCTTGGCAGGTTACCTTTAAACACTCCTTCCCCTATAGGTCATAAATCATACAGAGGAGAGAAGCCAAGCTGCATCTCTGTATAAGATAGAAAAGAGTGTAAAGATTTCCATAAATAACCATTTTCTGCATCAAAATCTGCCTGTGGAGAATATTTCTATCCTGGTTTCCAAATAAAATAAGGACTTACACAATCCAAGTTATGTGTGTATCACCTCATCTCTTTGTGTCCTCCTGACAACTTTTGAACCTGTTCCAAAAAAAATTGTTAGAATTGTACAGATTTCATGAAAATTTACAGCCTGGGGGAAGATAGGGACTTGATTAGTTGCACCAGCCAGAGTAAGACAGGCTCCAGTTACCCTTTATCCTACACTGGAGAATCCGTGTTGGATAGAGACATTATTCATAGCACAACTATGGGAAAAGCTTAAGTTGGCACTCTTGTTTAACCAGAAAGTTCAAGCCTGAGACACACATTCACAAGAAACATGGTGTCATTAATTCTGCTGCTCATGGAACAACTTGTTCCTACTAACATCTTTTGTTGAAGATATTAGCAAAGATCACATTTCTTCCATTAACACTGTAGTTTCCAGTACTCATCAATTGATGACACTGTCAACAGAAAAAACAAGCCTTTTAGAGACTTTTTAGGCTGGTGACTCTTCTGGACCATGTATGCAAACAAACTCCTTACATAAGCATTTCTCTGTTTCATTTTGTTGAAATATGAGTGGTGAGCATGTGGGTCAGGTATAATTTAGAGTTCCTCTTAGTGTGGTCTGGGTGTCTTGTAGGAGCACGGGGAGAGCCACCAAGGTCTCTGGCTTTGTGTTGACTCTGAAAGATCTTTTACAAGCCTAGCAGAAAGGACCTACTTTTTGTTCACCACCTGGGGATGGATCCACCACACCATTAGTGCCCACAGTGGTTCCAGTGACTGGGTCATTTACACCATGGGCCCTTGGGGCTAATCACGGCTCTTTTACATCTAGACACGGTGTTGGTATGTTGTCATATATATACATCACCTTATACTTATTGATCACTCTTGCTCTATGGCTTCCGGGATTTCAGGCTCCTGTATCCCCTCATTTTAGGACAATGTGACCAGGAGCCATCTCCATTTCCCAGCACACTGCAGGCTGAAGTAGACAGGCCCTACTCTGCAACTGCAATTGCAAGATCATCCCATATCCCCCTCGTGAGTTCAGGCTCCCTGAGTATGTGTGTGTGCTCCTTTCTGTCCATGAAGTCTCTCATCTGAGTATTCTGGTTACCTCTCTCCAAAGCCAGACACTTTCATTCAGTCTGGAAACTCACCTACTTTGCAGAGAAGGCACGGTTTCTTGCCAGTTGCCTTTCAAAGTAGTTGCTCAATTGCACAGGGGAAGCACAACCAACCATGCAGATGTGTTGGAGGACACCTTGGCAGCACACCAGGTGGGAGATCCTCGCCATGTCTTTGCAGCACTGTGTACACATCCAGGCTATAGTAAGCCACTCAGTCCACCCTGTAGTTCAGACACTCCCAAGGGTCACTTTCAGGATGTTGTAAAGCGCAATTGCTTCTCCAGATGACAACCTATTTAGTTCATTGCAGGATATACATGAAGATGGGGTGGTACAAGAGCTATACTCTAAGTAAAAAGCCACCCAGGGCACCGGCTTGGCTGTCACCACATCCTCACTACAATTGCTACTTGGAGTAACCAGGGTTATGCATACTCACACATTAAATTGTCTGTGGTAGCATAGCTACTCTCTCTTGACATGGTTTAATCTCTAAAAAGTTGAACAGAACATGGGCATCAAGGCTATTCCCTTCAGCATTGATTCTGTGAATGGTCTAAAACACAGCTTTTCAGGAGAAAGGGCTTTACCTTGTACAGTCAGTACCTGTGGGGGGTCATATGGCACCACTTAGTGGGCACTGGCAGTGAGAGATCCCAGTTTGTGGATAGTAATGGCCACACCTGGCTTATGTATTTTTTTGAGAAAAAGCCATGCCTAATGAAGGTACTCTGAATTTTAATGTGAACATAAATAATATAATACCATAAATAATAATAATAAAATAACCCAGCCCTCTCCCTTTCTTTCAAATAAAATATCAGAAAAGTCAAGAAGATTCAACTTAAATTACAAACTGTAAGTATTGGCCAATTTTGAGCTGGTTGCTATGAGCTAAAAATCATGTTAAAAATTTCTTATAATTTGGAAATACATTTCATTTGCCCTTGCATGATGGCAGCCATGGAAATTTTGCTCAGATTTTCCAAGGTGATTCACTTTCTGGCTTGTAGCAAACATGGTTAGTGCCAGGTGCCAAAAAATTCCTTCAAAAAAGCATTTTGAGCTAGAATGAAAGTTCCAGTCCCAACAGTAACTTTAATAATTGTTCATGCTACTGCATTTCTATTTGGGGACTTTTTAAGAACCCCTCACAAGAAATAGATCTTTTAGTAGATATCTTCAGTACATTTTCAAACTCTTAGGGGAAATGTCAATGATGCAGTTTTGATTTTGAAGGTCATCTTGGGACTTGAACTTCACAGCTGTTGAAGATGTCCTGCTTTTTCCTATTCATTTCTTCCAACATTGCAACATAGATGCAATGCTTACAACATTTTTAACATCTTTTTAACGATTCTTAACTTCCCTGTCTTAAAACAATTTGAGCAAAGGTCCTGATTTTTGGAATATGTTAGCTATCTTCCTCCTGAAACTGATCTGCAAATTGGAAGTCCAAACACTGAGGCACATAAAAACATCTGATGTCTTTTGTAGCACTGGTGGGTCTGAAGGGAAAAATCCGCTAACTCTGGCAATAAAGCAGAGACAACCAAAGCAGGTGAATTTTGGTCTGCATGTAAATGCAGACTCACTCCCTCTAGAGAGAGGAGCAGCTTTGCCATTTTGCTTCCCAGTAAGTTTGAGAGCACCGCAGAGCTCTGTGGGCTCTCTTTACAGATTCCATGCCATGTGCACTTGGCTTATTAATTAAAACATATTCTTTACTGTTTTCAATACATTAAATTGAATGTGTCTAATGAATATCCAGCTGCACTTTTCCATCTTTATACATAATAATTTAAAATCATAAATTGCACTCGTTCCAACCCAGGAACATTTTTCCCATTATATGGCTGGTGGTGATAACGTATCAGACAGCAATAATGATGCTTGATTTTCATAAGCTGCACTAAATGGGAAGTGCTCAAAGCTACATGTTTTGATTAGCAAACTAAGCAAACCATGACATAAGAATCCTTATTTACATAGCATACTAAAGCTTTTTTCACAAAGTGATTTATTTAGCCAGAGGGACAGTTTAAGTGTACCCGACCAGCCTTAGCTGAGATCTAGATCATCACAAGGTGGACATCTCTGATGCAGAAAGCACTTGAAGGATTGTCTAGTCTAAACTAGATATGTAAAATTGTATGCTAAAATTCATTCTGCAGGTGATTTACCAAGAAAAGTAGTGTCTTTTTTAATGCTGCATGTGTAGAAGTTGAATCATATGCAGAATATACTCTGGAGAGGCCTATAAACCAAGAAAAGATAATATTTTGACCCAGATGAAAATTTCTATGCCTTCCATTCCTTTTCTAATGCTCCTCCACCTTTCTCCACAGCAGTCTTGTGTCCTTCATGCCCTCCCTTCACTATATAGCTACACTTCTGTCATTTCACACGCACAATGCCTTCCTGATACACAAAAAAAAAAAAAAAGCAAACAAACCTATATATACATTCACTTGTGTGCTCTGTGTTGTTCCTTCATCTTCACCTATTGACATCCTAAAAAATGAATGGTTGCGAATGGTTGGGGCAGCAAGTCTCTTCCACCTGTCTTAAGCACATTGTTCAGCCTTGTATATGGACACAGGTGACCCATTCCCCTGACAAGGCTGTAGTTTAGCAGGTTGAGGGACATGACTAATTGCTGTGGGTTCAGGACAACTGATCAGGCAAAGTTGTACTCTACCACATTTAAATGGAAATTCTTCAGACTGGCAGAAACCTGTGCTTTAGCTAAGCAAAGTTTAATATAACCCAACTCAAAGGAAGAATGACCATCATTACCATAACCCAGATGGCCTGGTTTCAAGTCTGACACAAAGCCTACTAAGTCAATCAGGAGAAACTATAGAGAAGTGAAGAAATGAAGATGAAAGAGTAAGTAGCCGGTTATTTGTGTGGTTGGTGCACAATACTCCTCATTGACCAAAGTGAATGAAGAGTTCAAGGAAAATCTGACACAGCAAGCTGTGAAAGAAGGATGGTAATGAGCAAGCTAGCAGAGCTGGGAAGTTTGGAAGATGAGCGATGAACTCAATTTGTTTCTCTACTCTGCTGTTTGGGATTATATTTTTCCCTCTCTTCATCGTGAAAGGCCTTTGTGGGCCAATGGACACTAATCACAAATCTGTAAAATGACAAATTGTGAAGCTCTTTTTTGTCACCTTTGCAAAGCTCTAAGTGGAGGAGGTACATGGGGAAGAGCAGAGCTAGACAGTGGGGGAGCAGCTGGCAGGCATCTAACAACCTGTCACAAGGTCCTTTTCACCTGAGTCTCATGCAAAGTGCAACCACACTTCAGTGCTCTTTCCCTGGAAAGAGTATGTTCACCACAACAAGCTGGTAGGTCCCACAGATCTTGTACATCTGATACCTCCATGGCTGGCCCTTCTTGGAGGTCAGGATTTCTGGCTCTGGGAAGAGCTGGTCCAGGACGTGAGATGGGCATGCAGGGCAGGAAGCACTAGGCCAGTCCATATGAAATCTGAGCTCCCCTTTGGCTCAAACTCACTACTAGTGTTTGACCTCGGTTGGAAAAGCACTTTCTCGCACTGTGTCTGTCCTACCATCTTTCACATGTAGCTTTTCTAAGCTCCCATTTAAGGGGATGTGTCAGATAACCCCCATTTTACCTGGAGCTGCACACACACAAATAATTGATAGCAAATAAGGACACAATGGAGAAAGGTTCAACATCCAGCAGTGTTACATCTCACCAGTCCACACTGGGCAAGTCACCTATGGCTCAGCAGTCAGCCAGAGGTGGGGTGGCTGTGGGGGCATTATCTCCAGGCATTATCTGAACCCTCACAGCCTACAGACTGATGCTGGCAGTCACAGAGAATTGGCCTTTCCATCACCTCTGGTAGAAATATCTTGACAACAGTCTCTCCATATCTTGGCACTTCTGGTTCCAGAAACTAGAGATGAAAGTGGAGGGGGAGAGTAGAGATATTTTATTTCCATGACTTTAATAAAAGCTTTGGTTGGAGACATCCAACACAGAGATTGAGCAACATATCCATCATGGGAACTGATGGGCAACATTACAGCTTTTGTCTTCTCTCCTATGTAGCTGAAGTTTATAAAGTAACTTGGCAAACCTTTCTGGAGATAATCTGTCACCTGGAAGGTTTACAGCCTTGCTTCTGCTCTGCAGTACCTAAAGAGGGGAAGGAGGTGGGAAAATTCATCTCCATGTAACTCAGCTGGCCTGAGGGGAGTTAGCACTCCCTTCAGGAAATGAACCTGGCCTGCAGTTTGCTGTATCTGAGTTATGTGATCTGATAGGATGTGATCCAGCTCAATGCTTTGTAACAGCATAGGCAAAAATTGCATATAGGCATCTCAGGAATGAGGGGCAGAGCTGAGACAGAAAGTCTTGTGGGGAAGGGGGGGAGAAACCCTGGAGAACTGGATTTGCAGCTCCTCCTGCTGCCACAAGAATTGACTGCTGTTCCTACGAGGGCTTGACATCTCCTTGGAGGAGATACCATCCCAGACACCCCAGTCTCTCCCCAGCAGCAGTGGCAGCACCCAGAGAGTCTGGAAAAAGCTAAATAGACAGGGACCAATGCCACACTGACATCCAACCACTTACTATCATACCCACAGAGCATGCTGTTTCCAGCCAACTATTTGCTTTATGTCTGGCCCTGCAGTGCCTGCAGCTTGAAACGGTTATGTCTTTGCTCACTGCTTTCCTGCTTTGAATCGCTCCATCAGCATGTAGCTGTGGGAGCCACATTTTATGTCAAGCCACTGCAGTCAATAAAGGAGACACGTCCACACCCTGGGCTCTTTGACAGAATTTTTTTCTCATTCTTGCAGTAGTTTTTTTTGGATCTAGCATAAAAGCAGTTCCAACCGAAAGGCTTGTTTGAGTGGGTAGAAGATGCAGGAGATGCTCAGACTGACGGAGGGAGCGTAGGCTGAGGGCACACATCGTCTTCTGTCTAGGAGAAATAGCCCAGGAGAGAGCAGCAATCCTGCACGTCGCGCTCAGGCTAAAAGATGTGGCTGCATCTGCCTGGAAAGTCTGCTAAGGCAACGCTCAGATACCTGAAGTCAAAAACACCAGATAAGGCTTGTCATTTTAAATAGGTACAGGAAGGGCGGGGGGGAAGTTGTCCCAGGGTGCTCTGCAAGGGGAAAACCATGCAACCTGCATGGTTGGTTGATGTCCAAAACCGCACTGCTGCTTTATACATGAGTCATGAGTCTGTGGACTTGTTCCCTGGCCCCACACTATTTCTGTATTGTTTCACACACATTTAGGAAAGCAGTGCATAATCCTTACAGCTGTATATTTGCTCTGTAAATTTACCAGCTGGTTCGTTACCCCCTCCTTACACACACACACACACATATATAGATTCATACGCAGTCGATGCCAAGGCTACAAAACCAATTCACAAACAGTGCCTAAAGTTAACATACAAAACCTAATCCTCTACCCTCAACTTTCTGCAGTATAATAGACAACTGCCCTTCAGGTCAGGTACAACACAGGAGCAGAAATGGTTTAGATTTTCATGTAGGAACAAGCTGTGAGGGTTTTTTGGCGGGGAGAACACAGCACATATTCCAGGAAGCTGCTATCAGAAAAATGTTCAAAACAATCAGTCATCTCACTAACCTCCAGTCCTTGTTATTCCCCTTCCCCCATCATCTCCAAGTTATTATCTGTTTACTACATTTTTAAACTATAACAAAGAAAACAGAATAAAATCAATAGCCCTCTTTACAGCTAGGGGGACAAAAATGTTCAGCTCCCCGGTGGGAAAACTGGTTCTTTCTTTCTTCCCTTCTTTCTTTCTAATTTTAAATTCAATTAAGGTTCAGTGATTGAACAAAAGCAGACAAAAAATATTGCAGTTATCTGATGTACAGAAGCGTAACACAAAGTCTGCTCATTATGGAGAATATTTATGGCAGATCATAACATTAAATTACAACTTAGCCGCCTCAGCCAGAAATTTGTAACACCACACATGTGCTTCTAATTAAGGGCTTTTGAAGTTGCCCTGGATATTTACTTTCAAGGGATTTAGTGCACAGAACGATTAAAGTTTGCTCTTGTTAGGAGTTCTGCAATCTAAAAAAAAAATAAGAGATTGCAAATGGACCTCAAACTAATATATACATTCAATTTTGCATGAGTGCACATCTGTTTATATATATCTATAAAAAAATAAAAATGTATGTGTTAACATAGATAAAATAATATATTAAAAACAGGGAGACAAATGGCCCTTTGTTTCAAATGTGGTCCGAGTCCAAAATTTGTGACCGTAATTTTGTTTATAGGAAATCCTTTATAATGCTAGTTTAGTGTTTCCATATGGAATTGTCATAGGACTCTTTTTTCCCCCTCTCCCTTTTTTATTTGTATAAGGCAAGAGAAAAGTGAATGTACATTCCAAAGATGCATAGTCATTCTGGACCAAATTCAATGGATTCTGGCAAGAGTTGAAAAACACAGATGCAGTGTTTTAGGTCTCCTGCTGTGCAGCCTCCAGCCGTGAGTGTCTGGTTGAAGCACTTTGTAAAATCATGAAAACCCTATTAAATTAATGAAATATGATATACTGCATTTTCGAGGTAACTTTCCATTGAACTGTCCATGAAGATGGAATTTGGCTGGCTTGCTTATATAGTGAGTGTGCGCACACACACGCACACCTGTGTGCACACCAATAGATACAACCAGGAGCTGCTGCGATCATTCAAAGGGATCTTTTCCCTCCGCTTCTACAGTTGAATTTTCCTCTCCAAACTACCAGAACCTGGATCAAAGTTCGGGAGACAGTTCCCATCCAGCCTGCTCTGCCTTTTGCATCGCCCAGCCCACCCAGCAACCGCCGTACAATTAAAGTGCTGAAGAAGTTCTGATGGTTTAGGCAAAGGGAAGCTAGCCTCTGACACAGCTGCCCCTCTTCCAACTTAAAACAAATTCCCTTGCTAGGAAACTACCCAACTGAAAGCAGTCTGATATTCTTATTTCATTACCTATTGGGTTTCACATATGTTGTGGTTTAGCCCCAGCCGGCAACAAAGAACCACGCGGCCGCTCTCTCGCCACCCCCACCCACCCCACACCCCCCCAGCTGTGGGAGAGAATCGGAAGAAAAAGGCAAAACTCATGGGTTGAGACAAAGGCAGTTTAACAGAACAGCAAAGGGAACAGGAAAAAAAAAGCAATAACACTGACAGAAGAATGTACAAACACAATTACTGTACCACCACTCACCATCCGGACCCAGGAAGCCCCAGCAAGCCCCAGCGAGCTCCCGAGTCTGCGACTTCCTGCCCCCTCCCCCAGCCAGCTCCCTGGCTATAGACTGGGCATGATATCCCATGGGATGGAATACCTGTGTCCCTGCCAGATCCTTGGGAAAATTAACCCTGTCCCCACCGGAACCAGGACAACATAATAAAACCATCATATGTTTAGGCTTGGGGTTTTTTTCTCCTTTTTTAAATGAAGAAGTGAGAGCAGTTCCCCGAGGAGAATGGTCTTGCTGTTAAAATTGTCCGTGAGACACAGGCAATTGCAGCCCCTTGCATGCCTGTCAGGGTGAGAAAAATATGTATTTTAGTAAAACTTGTCTACCCTTGCTTATGTACAGAAAATGTCTTGTTGTGGCAAACACAGAGGTCAATCCAGTCTTGCCCTGGATTTTAACTTATCAAATACTACTAATGGGGTCTTTTTCTACAGAAGGTTAGCTGCAGTTTCCCCTTCTCTTCCTCTAGCTCCAAAGTCTAGTTTTCCGGGGCCTTGGACGTCTTAGAATCATAGAATCATAGAATCGTCTAGGTTGGAAGAGACCCTTGGGATCATCGAGTCCAACCATCTACCCTACACTACAAAGTTCTCCCCTATACCATATCCCCCAACACCACATCTAAACGTCTCTTAAACACATCCAGGGATGGTGACTCAACCACCTCCCTGGGCAGCCTATTCCAATGCCCGACCACTCTTTCTGTGAAAAATTCTTTCCTAATTCCACTGGTATGTGGTTACCTCTCCCATGATCAGGACAAATCTGGCTATGTGTATTTGAGGAGAACACGGACAACCCCATGTGTCTGAAGTCAGAGCTGTTTCGGTGCATTTCTTTCATTGCTTGCTCACAGCTTCATCTAAAAGCACAGTTTTCTGCAAGTCTAATAGCCATCATTCTTTGAAAGGACAATGGAACAAATGGATGTGCAAAACTCGCTGGCATGGTTATAGGTCTGTCCTGGGTCTGGCAGGGATAGGATTCTCCCCAGGACCTAGCAGGGACACAGGTATTCCATCCCATGTGAGCCATGCCCAGGGGGTAACAGGAGCTAGCCGGGGAAGGGGAGGGACAGGAAGTCGGGGGGGGCGGAAGAGGAAGTCATCCCCCGGGGGAGCAGAGCAGAGCGGTCGGGGGCGTCCCGGGTGCGGTTGGCAAGTGGTGGTATTGTACTCGTGGTTGTATATTCCTCTGTCAGTGTTATTGTTGTTGTTGTTTCTTGCTCCCCTTGTTGTTCTGTTATATTGCCTTTGTCTCAACCCACGAGTTTTTGCCTTTTTTCTTCCGATTCTCCCCTCACGGTCGTGGTGGTGGTGGGGGCCCGATCTGAGCAAGCGGCTGCCACGTGGTTCTTTGTTGCCATCTGAGGCTAAACCACGACAAGGTCACATCACAAATGGGGCCTCTGTTACCTCCTTGGCTTTATTACATAAATCTGCAACATACAGGTTAGCAGCCTCCTCTGAGAGAAGGATTGTTGTAAGGACAATGTGCCTTTTCCTGTATGGATGTATGCTGACATTCCTGCTCTGCTCTCGACTTCAAAAGTCCTTGGCCTGCCGTCTGCTCTAGCTTGAAGGGTGGCATTGGTTTTGCCTGGCTGGTCTGCACGAATCTTGTGGATTCCTGCTTGTTTGCAGAATTGCTACCCTGGGAGGCAGCAAAATGCTTACAGCTGTGATTTTCCACTATACTGGAAAGGAGCTGATGTGATGGGTGGTTTGACTTGCTGAGAAGGACCGTTCCACAAGGTCCCAGCAGAGTTTAGGCTGGAGCTATGAATACTGCATCCCTCCTGTGTAGTTCCTTCTTTGGCACCTGCTGCTCCTGAGCCTTGCTTGTGCTGAAGATGAGAGACAACGTCAGCTTTCAGGAGGTATCAGTCAGGGGAAAGGTTTTCTTCTGGAATTTTCATTGCAGGCAAAATATAAAACAATAAACATTTTTGTACTAAAAAAGAAAGCTTTTGGTATTCAGTGGAGAAAGTGTGGAGGTCTCAATCCAACTGAGCCCACTTCTCTAGCACATTTGGTGTAACTTATTTCTGTAACACACCTCCACTTCTTTTCACCACATCTGCAAACATCTGAGGGATAAGGATAGATCTCCTTTTCCGCTCTGTTCCTGCTATTCTGCTCTTAATCCCCAGCACAACTTTCAGTTTACAACATCTGTCATTTGGTATGTTAGTGGGCATTTGCTCTTTCAGAAGTGATCTAGTGCTTCTCTCTGCTTTGTATCAGCTTTCATAGAATCATAGAATCATCCAGGTTGGAAGAGACCCTTGGGATCATCGAGTCCAACCATCTACCCTACACTACGAAGTTCTTCCCTATATCATATCCCCCAACACCACATCTAAACGTCTCTTAAACACATCCAGGGATGGTGACTCAACCACCTCCCTGGGCAGCCTATTCCAATGCCCGACCACTCTTTCTGTGAAAAATTCTTTCCTAATGTTCAGTCTAAACCTACCCTGTTGGAGCTTGAAGCCATTCCCTCTTGTTCTGTCATTAATTACCTGTGAGAAGAGACCAGCACCAACCTCTCTACAGTGTCCTTTCAAGTAGTTGTAGAGAGTGATGAGGTCTCCCCTCAGCCTCCTCTTCCTCAAACTAAACAGTCCCAGCTCCTTCAACTGCTCTTCATAAGATTTATTCTCCAGGCCCTTCACCAGCTTCGTTGCCCTCCTCTGCACTCGCTCCAGCACCTCGATATCTCTCTTGTATTGAGGTGCCCAAAACCGGACACAATACTCGAGGTGTGGCCTCACCAGTGCTGAGTACAGGGGCACAATCACCTCCCTACTTCTGCTGGTCACGCTATTTCTAATACAAGCCAGGATGCCATTGGCTTTCTTGGCCACCTGGGCACACTGCTGGCTCATATTCAGCCGCTTGTCAATTAGAACCCCCAGGTCCTTTTCTGCCTGGCAGCTTTCCAGCCACGCTTCCCCAAGCCTGTAGCAATGCACGGGGTTGTTGTGGCCCAAGTGCAGAACCTGGCACTTGCCCTTGTTGAAACTCATGCCATTGATTTTGGCCCAATGATCCAATCTATCTAGGTCTCTCTGTAGAGCTTCCCTATCCTCCTGGGAATCAACACTCCTGCTTAACTTGGTGTCATCTGCGAACTTGCTGATGATACACCCTATGTCCTTGTCGAGATCATCAATAAAGACATTAAACAGAAATGGTACTAACACTGAGCCCTGAGGCACACCACTTGTGACCGGCCGCCAGCTGGATTTAAATCCATTGAGCACCACTCTTTGGGACCTTCCAGTCAGCCATTGCTTGACCCAGCGGATCGTATGCTCATCCAGGCCGTGTGAAGCCAGTTTTTCCACAAGAATTGTATGGGGGACAGTATCGAATGCTTTTCGAAAGTCCAGGTATACAATATCAACAGCCTTTCCCTCGTCCAATAATCTGGTTATCTTGTCATAGAAGGAGATCAGGTTCGTCTGGCAGGACCTGCCTTCTATAAACCCATGCTGACTAGGCCTGATCCCCTGGTTGCCCATTATGTGGGTTTTGATGGCACTCAAGATGACCTGCTCCATGACCATCCCTGGTATCGAGGTTAGACTGACAGGTCTATAGTTTCCTGGATCCTCCTTTTTGCCTTTCTTGTAGATGGGTGCTACATTTGCCACCCTCCAGTCCATTGGGACCTCCCCAGTTAGCCATGGCTTCCTGTAAATAATGGAAAGCGGTTTGGCGAGCACGTCTGCCAACTCTTTCAGCACTCTTGGGTGTAACCCATCCGGTCCCATAGACTTGTGTGCATCCAAATGGCATAGCAGGTCACTGATCTCTTCCTCTTTAATCGTGATGCCCTCGTTCTGCTTCCCCTCCCTGTCTCCTAGCTCATGAGGCTGGGTGTCCAGGGAACAGCTAGTTCCACTGCTAAAGACTGACGCGAAGTAGGCGTTGAGCACCTCAGCCTTTTCCTCATCCTTGGTGACTATGTTTCCCTCTGCATCCAATAAAGGAGGGAGATTTTCCCTAATCCTCCTTTTGTTGTTAATGAATTTATAGAAACATTTTTTATTATCCTTAACAGCTGTAGCTAGGTTGAGCTCTAGCTGCGCTTTGGCTCTCCTAATTTTCTCCCTGCATAGCGTCACTACCTCTTTATAGTTTTCGTGAGAGACTTGCCCCCTCTTCCAAAGGTTGTAGACTCTCCTTTTGTTTTTGAGATCCAGCAAGAGATCCCTATTTAGCCAGGCTGGCCTCCTACCCCGCCTACTTGTTTTTCGGCACACGGGGACAGCCTGATCCTGTGCTTTTAAGACTTCTTTCTTGAAGTATGTCCATCCTTCCTGCACTCCCGTATCCTTAAGGGCATCCTCCCAAGGGATTTTGTCTAGCAGTCTTCTGAACAGGTCAAAGTTTGCCCTCCGGAAGTCTAAGGTGGCAGTTTTGGTAACCCCTCTCCTTGTTTCTCCAAGGATAGAGAACTCAATCATCTCATGATCACTGTGCCCTAGACGGCCTCCAATCTTTACTTCCCCCACAAGTTCTTCCCTGTTCACAAGGAACAAGTCTAGGAGGGCACTTTCCCTGGTCGGCTCACTTACCAGCTGCATGAGGAAGTTATCCTCCACACATTCCAGGAACCTCCTGGATTGTTCCCTGTCTGCCGTGTTGTATTCCCAGCAGATATCGGGGAGGTTAAAGTCCCCCACAAGAACAATGGCAAACGACTGTGATATTTCTCCCAGTTGCTTATAGAAGGCTTCATCCACCTCACTGCTTTGGTTGGGAGGTCTATAGCAGACTCCCACAGCGATATCACCTTTATTTGCCCTTATCCTAATCCAAACACTCTCGACCCTGTTATCACTATACTTAATTTCTGAGCTCTCATAGCATTCACTAACATACACAGCCACTCCGCCACCTCTCCTTTCCTGTCTATCCCTCCTGAAGAGCTTGTAGCCTTTGATTGTGGCACTCCAGTCATGTGAGGCATCCCACCACGTTTCTGTGATAGCCACTATGTCATAGTTTTCCTGGTGCATCATGGCTTCAAGCTCCCCCTGTTTGTTGTTCATACTGCGTGCATTGGTATAGATGCACTTCAGACGATCTAATGGTTTCAACATCTTTTTGTGAGTGTGGGCCCCATTTCCTACCAGGCCCCTCTCAGGTGTTTCCATAATTTCTAGGTGTCTATCACTTCTCTGAAATGAATTGGTAGAGTAAGAGTCCTTGCTAGTCCACCATCCCTCAAGCCCTGGCCTGTTTCCCTTGAGTTTAGTCCTCACAGGCCCAGTTATCCCCCCCTCCCCCCTCATATCTAGTTTAAAGCCCTGTTAACGAATCCTGCTAATTCAGCTTTGGCTTAGTAAAATAAGTAATGTGACAAATTCATACCAAAGCTGTATCACTCATGTTTTGGCTAAATGTAGTCTCATGCTCCCTTATGTAAAGTCCCCGCTATGTTTTGGATGGGCTGATATGTCTGCTGCGCTGCTGCATGGATCCTCTCTTTCCTGAATCCATTTTTTTGTCTTTTCCAGTTAAACTAATATAATCAAACAGCATCTTCTGTATCATGTAGATGAAGGGTGATCAAATGGCATGTAATCTGCCCACATGAAACCTTTAATGAATGCCTCTGTAATAGTTTTGTTTCTGTCCTAGCCCTCTGGGAATGCTGCTCTTGTACCTGGACAGAGCGTGTCTCTGGTGCTCTGGACTCTCTTGCCAAGTCACGTCTTTTGTCATTATCCATCCCACAGAGATAAAATACTGTGCCTTTAGGTGTTTCAGGAGAGAAATGAATGGTACGTACTTTCCAACACGCTGCTGAGGGCAGCAAGGGTTGGGTGAACTCCAGTAAGGGTCCTGCTCATGGATGCTTACGGATGGACAACACTGCTGTGGCAGGAACGTGGGTGCAGAACAAGCACCCAAGCACCCACCCCAGAACAAACTCTGGTAGCAACTGGAGGGTGTTGTGGCTAAGGATATTCAAGGGTTAGTGAATTTGAAGTGTTTGGTGGTGCTGGAGAAGCTAGAACGCTTCTCCAGAGGGGTTGGTGACCATGTCCATCACCAGCACCACACTGTGAGCAAACCAGGAATGGGGAAATGGAAAAGGGAACAAAGCCTCAAAGAGCTGTTCATGGATGGCCAAATAGTGAAGGGGTTTCTTGGGGTGAAGGACAGAAGTTCAATATTCCCTTAGGGGATTATTTTTGAACTTGCAGTTATTCCAAATTATTGCCGTGTTCCTTGTCTCTTGGATAAAACTTGGGTTTATTACACATAGCAGGCTTGCTAGCTGCTCAGAGTGCCTGGCAGAAAAGGTACACACAGAGGTGCATCTTGTTGCTAAGCCACCACCACGCAACACTTGCTGTTAAGTGGGATTTCTCTCTCCAGGGAGGGAGAGTTTGTATTTTGAAGATATTCTGTGCGTAGGTAGGGTTGAGTCACCTACGCAGTTTAGATAAGGGTAAGCCCATGGCTTGGACAGGCGTATTCTTCGCTGGGTAAAAAACTGGCTGGAGGGCCGGGCCCAGAGAGCGGTGGTGAATGGAGTTAAATCCAGTTGGAGGCCGGTCACAAGTGGTGTTCCCCAGAGATCAGTATTGGGGCCAGTCCTCTTTAATATTTTTATCAATGATGTGGACAAGGGGATTGAGTGCACCCTCAGTAAGTTTGCAGATGACACCAAGTTAGGTGGGAGTGTCGGCCTGCTTGAGGGTAGAAAGGCTTTGCAGAGTGATCTGGACAGGCTGGATCGATGGGCCGAGGCCAATGGGATGAGGTTCAACAAGGCCAAGTGCTGGGTCCTGCACTTGGGTCACAACAACCCCGTGCATTGCTACAGGCTTGGGGAAGTGTTTGTTAGTCAATTGCTGGCTGAATATGAGCCAGCAGTGTGCCCAGGTGGCCAAGAAGGCCAACGGCATCCTGGCCTGTATCAGGAATAGTGTGGTGAGTAAGACTAGGGAAGTGATTGTGCCCCCGTACTCGGCACTGGTGAGGCCCCACCTCGAGTACTGTGTCCAGTTTTGGGCCCCTCGCTACAAGAAAGACATTGAGATTCTGGAGTGTGTCCAGAGAAGGGCAATTAAGCTGGTGAGGGGTCTGGAGAGTAAGTCTTATGAGGAGGGACTGAGGGAGCTAGGATTGTTTAGCCTATAGAAAAGGAGGCTGAGGGGAGACCTTATCGCTCTCTACAACTACCTGAAAGGAGGTTGTAGAGAGGTGGGGGCTGGTCTCTTCTCCCAAGTCACAGGCGATAGGACAAGAGGAAATGGCCTCAAGTTGCACAGGGGAGGTTTAGGATGGATATTAGGAAAAATTTCTTCACTGAAAGGGTTATTAAGCATTGGAATGGGCTGCCCAGGGAAGTGGTTGAGGCACTATCCCTGGAGTTATTTAAACGACAGGTAGACATAGTGCTTAGAGATATGGTTTAGTGTTGGTTTTGTCAGTGTTAGGTTGATGGTTGGACTAGATGATCTTAAAGGTCCCTTCCAACCTAGGCAATTCTATGATTCTAAGTGATCTGTTGGGTTACGATGGAATGAATCGGAGAGATGCGTCAGGGGGGTTATCTTTCTGGATTTTCCTATTCCATTGAAAACTGCTGCTTTATATGCAGGGAGTGCATGAACGTAGGGAAGGGTTGTATCTTCCTCCATCTGAGAGTAAAGCCAGGACATTTCAAGCAGCAGGAGGTGACTGAGGATCCTGTATTTGCTGTCAGATGCTGCCACTTGCTGTAGGTGTTCTCTGTTATGTGAGTAGAGGAAAACAACAGAGAGCAAAGGGAAGATGGGGATGAGCTGGGAATGTGTAATGAAAAATATATAACAATTCCAGATACAGGAAGTTTTCTTATTTTCTTGTGCTGCAGACGAGAGAAGGTTCAGGTCAGGGGAGACAGACGTAACACAAGCTACTACTTATGTGGCCTGTTTGGCATCACTAACAAAACTTCATCTACCTTTTTTACCCATGCAAATGGTGTTCAGCAACAGGATAGCTAATGAGATGAATGGCGGGTTCACTATGGCTGGCAGATGAGGTGACAGCATTTCTATAGACCGGGAGTGAAGACGACTTAGATGCCCCTTGACTGCTTGCTGAGAGTCCTATTTGTGTTTTAGCATCTCAACACAAACAAATCCTAAAATTTCTCTCAAAATTTTTTTCTCCCATGAAAAGTTAAACCCCAGAAAATGTAATATTTTGAGTGTGAATTCCATTCTGTTTTTTTTGAAGAGTAATAAAGACCCACCCCCAGTTTTATTTAGAGAATAGGCTTTTTCCACTTACAAATGATGTTCTTGCTTTCTCCAAAGTAATGTGACTTTCCACCTCCCTCTCTCTTTCCTTGTGTGAGAAACCAGGGTTCAGAATTGCAACCTGAAACAAAACTAGATGGATTCTGCTCTCCTCCATAGGATCTAACTCCCTAGATTTTGGTGCTATTTATCATATGAAGGCTCAGTTCCCAAAAAGGCAAAAATGCCGGAATCCTCACTGGTCCATCTCTTAACCTCCAAGTGCTTTGCTCATGATCCACTGGCATGACCAGGGAACCAAAAGCATCATGGTGGGCAGGGAGCTTCCTGGACTACCCAGTAGGAAGGCTTTGGGGACGATATAGCATAAGTCCCTCAGAGCCTTTGCCCATTCCTTGAGCTAGAATTCGACCACTAAGCTGTTTCACATTTTCTCAGTAGTCTTCCAGTACTCATGACACAGTAGGGTAGCGACTTCAGTCTCTGTTCAATAGTATACATAACGTGAGATAATTAGAGCATATAGCAAGGTAGATAAGTGTAGTATATGTCTATGTGGTATGGTGCTGAATACAGGTACCAGCTCAGGACAGAGAGAGGAACACTACTTCTTCCTCCTCTTGTGTATGTGGGTCTGTGAGCATGCTCTGAGATGCTTCGTGCTGGATTAGAACCTTCATGCAAGTTAAGCAGAAGGAGCACTTCATTCAAGAGGGTTATGGGCCAAGCATGAGCAGAGGGTTATGGGCCAGGATGCAGATGGTGTCCAAGAGCAAGGAGCTGTGCATGTGGGGTGGGATCATCTCCCAAGATGATAAACCTACTTGTTGGTGTCTATGCGTGAGTAGTCATCCATGCTTTTTTTGGGATCGGTATAGTTCTAGTCAATATTGTCCATGGGGTCTAGAGGGTGATTCAGCACACTCTAAAATTGACCCCCACGTTTGGCCAGCTGAATTGCTGTCTGGACTCCATGGATTGCATTGATTTAATTCATTGCATTAATTGCATTGATTTAATCTCCATTGACTAGAGTAGGACTTTGACACTTGTATATGCCATGTATACACATATATATATGTGTATATACACATAGACACCTAAATTTAGTTTTCTTAATATATGGTCTTCTGGATACTTAATGGGTACTGGATACTTAATGGGTAAAGCACAGTTAGGCAGGGGCTTTGAGGATCTAATCTTGAATTTAGGCTTAAGATGGCTGTTAGCCAATATAGAGTCATGCGGTATCTCTTGGGAGCTGTTTCATTGTGGGCCTAGACCATTTGTGGATCTACACTTACAGACCAGATTTGTCCCACCTAACTTGGTTGCCATGAAAGTGGGTGTCTAGTTTCCTTCAGCCCCTTCTGTGGTCAACAGAGAAAGAGAAGCTGCTCCTACTTAGCTAGCTATTTTGAAAAGGGTTGTGTTATTTTACTGAAGTGCTTGCCTCTCTGCCTTGAATCTCTCACTCTCTCCCTCCATGAATTGTATAAAGTGTAGCTACCAGACTACAAAGTCTGGCATTTCAACAAGAGTCTCTGAAGTCAAACAGGACATATCTGGGCTTTACTGGGGCAGCGTTTGGTGAGCACCAGGCACTGTTATCACAGAGAGCACAGCAGGATTCAAGCATTGCCTAACCACAGAGAAATCTAAAGGGTGAAGACAGGCAAGGCAAGTTGAAAAAGAGGTTGATATATCTTCCTTTTAGACATGAGAAAGAAAAATACATAGGGTTTGCCCAGTAAGTGTGTAGTCAGAGGCATATACATTGGATTCTTATGCAGGGTGTTCAGTACAAAGTCATGTTCCCATCCTGATTTTTTTCAGTATAAGTCCTAGAGCTTTATGCACAGATCCTTAATGATAGCCAGGCCGTTAAATTTGTAGCTCACTGGTGTTCTGAACCATTTTTCCTGAAATCGAGGGATGTATCTGCTCTTCCTTGTTCTTTTTATTAGACGCATGTAATTGTCTTGCCCTGCACATTTGATTGGCATATGTAGGGCCTTTCATGGACATTGCAACCTCTGCCACACACATGCAGAACGTAACCTGCCAGCAGGGCAGAACATCCCACCCTGTGCATGAGAGTGAATTCCAGCACAACTTGCAATGACAGTGCAGGAAGGGACCAGGGAGGTTACTTCCACGCCCATCAGTTTGTAACTTCCCTCTCTCTTTCTTAGAAGCTGTATTCAAGTTTTTTTATCTTTTAAAATAACCTACTCTTTCTGTGTCTCATAAGCAGCAAATATGGAAAGGGAAGGTAACATGAGTTTATTAGAACGGCCACTTTATCTTTGAACTTTCTCTTCTGTTAGAGACGGGACCCTTACTTCCCTTCATTTAATTTGTTTTAAAATTAAAAATAATAATCTATTGTTAGAAGACAACCAAAAGATTTTTCTATAAAGTTGAAAACTACTTTTCTCAGTTGTCCTACACTTTGGTATGTCTATGTGGTACGAGAGGACAGTCAGTGCAGTATAATGCTGTGATTAGTGCCTTCACCTGTAGCAAATCCTTTGTGCAGCAATGGAGTCCAGAGTGGCTGATTTTCCTAGGGAGTATCACATCCTCCCCCATGAAAGCTATATACTACAATGTGTTTTATAGCTGCTTTATGGCTGAGGCACTGGGACTGTTTGCTGGAAAATTCCACTTGAAAAAATTCCTTCTTTTCCTTCCCAGTGCGCCATGCCAGGGGCACGCTTTTCCTAGTATTTATTTATACTAATTTAATTAATAATTAGCAATATACTAATTTAGTCTTCAATTATACTAATTAGCAAATCTGATCCTTAACCTCTCACTGATTTCAGCCTTTTCTGATTAAACTGATGACGAGTACAAGAATGTTTAAAGTGAGGGGATTTGTAGTTTGTCAGTTTTCCAAGCCCATGGTTCCCATCCATTTTCTAATCTGTATATTTTCATGGGAGACAAAAGAAAGGAAAATGCCAATTTTCCTAGAAAGTGTTTGCATTTGAACTCCCAGTTTTGCAATCGTGCAGATGCAGTTTTATTTGACTCAAAAAAATAATCTCATTGACCTCACTGGGCCTAAAAGTGGAAGCAATTGTTCCGATGTTACAAGTGCAACTGAGCCATATTTTCCCACATAGGTACTTCTGTTTGATCACAGGATTGATTTCGTTGCTCACTTCCAAGTGTTTGGATTTGTTGTGAGAAATCCTTCTCATGGCAGTTGAATAGGCTCCACATTTGGGGACAGCTTTCAAGCTGCATCGCTCCCTAGGGCAGTTTGAAATACTGGTATGGTGGGCAGGGTTTCATTCAGCCTCAGACTGGCTCTCGTTGCCCCAGTCCCTGAGTCTCTTGCCCTACTACATGAAGCAACATGAGCTCCTCTGTCACGTTTGCCCGTTTAGCCTCCCTTTCGCTGGTTCTTGGTGGCATCCTTCTCCAGTGGTACCCTTGGGTGATGCCCAGAACCACCAGATTGCAGAGTTACTCGTGTTCCCTCTCCCTCTTTATTTCTATTCCTCTTTCTACCCCAGGTGAGTGCTCCTGTGTCAGGCAAAGGGCAGGACTTCAATGCTGCTGTCTCCTGTGGTCTTCCCCTTGTGTGTGCCAAGGACACAGAATCATAGAATCTTTGAATACCAGGTTGGAAGGAACCTCAGAGATCATCTGGTTCAACCTTTCTTGGCAAAAGCATGGTCTAGACAAGATGGCCCAGCACCCTGTCCAGCTGAATCTTAAAAGCGTCCAATGATGAAGAATCCACCACTTCCCTGGGGAGATTATTCCAATGGCTGATTGTTCTCATGAAAAATTTTCCTCTTGTGTCCAGTCAGAATCTTCCCTGGAGTAACTTGTGCCTGTTACCCCTTGAATTTTCCATGTGACTCCTTGTAAAAAGGGAGTTTCCATCTTCTTTGTACCTACCCTTTCAATACTGGAATGTGGTGATAAGGTCTCCCCTAACCCTTCTTTTCTCAAGGTTGAACAAACCCAATTCTCTCAGCCTTTCCTCATACGGCAGGCTTCCCAGTCCTTTGATCATCTTGGTGGCCCTTTTCTGGACCCACTCCAGCCTGTCCACATCTTTCTTGTATAGTGGGGACCAAAACTGAACACAGTATTCTAGGTGTGGCCTGACAAGCGCTGGGTAGAGTGGGATAATGACTTCTTTGTTTCTGCTGGTGATGCCCTTGTTGATGCAACCCAGCATCCTGTTGGCTTTCTTTGCTGCAGCAGCACACTGTTCACTCATATTGAGCTTGTTGTCCACCAAGACCCCCAGGTCCCTTTCCACAGAGCTGCTCCCCAGCTGGGTAGATCCCAGCCTGTGCTGCACTCCTGGATTATGTTTTCCCAGGTGCAAGACCTTACACTTGTCCTTGTTGAACTTCATAAGGTTCTTGTTAGCCCACTCTTCCAGCCTATCCAAGTCTTCCTGCAGGCTGGCTCTCCCTTCTGAAGTGTCCACTTCCCCACTCAGTTTGGTGTCATCAGCAAACTTTGTCAGGGAACACTTGATCCCATCATCCAGATCACTTATGAAGATATTGAACATCTTTGGCACCGATGATTGAGGCATGGTGGGCAGCAGCCCCACAGTGCAGGAGCTAAACCCCAGCCCATGCAGGACCAAGAGACTGTACTTGCAAACAGTTAGGCATGAAAGGACTCTCACTGATGAAAAGTGAAGGGAACGCTATGAAGCAAAGCTGTTTTACTTTGTATTGAAATGCAATAGCAAGTCAGGAGGACTCAACCTCAAGGTAGGTAATTTAACCTTCGTAGCCCCTTTGCCAGTGAAACATCGTTAAATATTAGCTGGTGTTGTGGAATAATTCCTAAAATATAATTTTTATTAGAAATATATAGCATTGTTCACACATTAAGGATAGGTATAAAATCAAAACGTTTCCAGGGTGGAACACAGCAGCAGCTGGTATGCAAGGAATCCGCTACATCTATGACTCCCTGAACAATATTGCTTGCAAAAGCAACACGGAGGATGGAGTGGAGTGAAGATTCCACGGCCAAGCTCTGTGATTACACAGCAGAATGGGAACAAAGTGATCCTATGGAAGTGATAAGCGGCATGCTTGCTACCCTGAGCCAACAGTCTGTCAAATTTTGATGAAATGCTGTCCTTTGTGCGAACTTTGCTCATTATAATGTCATTATAATACCAAAACACACCTCCAGCCCGAAGGCTACCCACCTCCAAGGTGCGACCACTCCTCCTTGAGTCTGCACCCTGAATTTTTCGTAAACTATGCCTTTAAATGCGAGGCGAGAGAACTTTACACCAATCATAATAAAGGTATTTATGACTAGAGTCACTCAAACTCCACCTTGAAGGTAAAAAATAATATAAAAATAACCCAAGAAAGGGGGGATGCTAGGGAAGACACCATCGTAAACAAGTCAGGGAGGACCCCATCATGGACTGCCTCTGACTCCCGGGACCAGTCAACGGGCTGAGCCTTTCTTCCCCCCCATAGGGACGCCTGTGGGTAAGACTTAGACTATACCGAGTGCTTCCTCGGGGAACTTAGAAATCTCTCTAGAGGGTTACCTGTTACATTTATAGCCAGGCTGTATTGTTTGTAACTTTGTCGTGCGCTTTGTACCATTAACATTTTTTCTTTTACTTGCACGTGCTTTGCAGACTGTGCTTATCACCGGCAAACCATAAGAACCTTTATATCTGTTGCTTAAATAAACTGCACTGTTTAAGTAGCTAGCCGTTTCGGTTTCTCACTGAACGTGACCAGACACTAAAGTGCAGCCGTGCTAGTTCGTGAGCACAACTAGACTGAAGGTGCAGTCCACTATTAGTGTATCCAGAATCGTGATAGTTTAATATATTAAACGCAACTGGACTGATAGTGGTGAATTGGGCATCACTCAGAATTTAAACCCAGCCGCCCCTAGCCTCCCACCTCGGTGAGGAGTGTTAGAACGCAAGGGGGTTTATTTTCTGCCAAAACTATTTTGCCTCTTCACGCAACAGAAAAAATTGGCGCAGCGAGCAGGGTTTGCTATGGATATACTTCTGCAAAAATATGATTGTGCCCCTTCCCAGGCTGGGAAGGAGTGGGCCCAGAAATACTGGAAGGATGAAAAGAAAGTAGTGGAACATATTGAACAGTGTCGGGTTTCACAGAAGCTCAGAGTGGGAAAGGGAAAAGGTGTAATTTGTGCTGTGTTAGGCGCCTGTTTATCTTGTGCACAACCAGAAGCTAAAGAAGCCCCTGCTCCTAATCTGGTTTCTGCTGTAGAATATGCGACTCTGAAATCAGAAAATGAGGTCCTGAAGTCATCATTGGCATTTCAGAAGGAGACAGGAGAAAAACTAAAAACTCAAGTGGATAAACTTGTGAGTGAAAACGAGAAATTAGGAGATCGGACTGCTAGACTTGTAAATGAAAATCTCCAACTTAAAATGTTACTGGAAAAAAGTGACTGGGCTTTTAGATAAAATACAGCCCTCTGCCCAGGTCCAACAAAGTCGTAAGTTAATGTGTAGTCCAAATTCTGGAACCCAGACTGGAGATTTTTGGTCTAACAGCGAGGATGATGAAGAGGATGACAGTGAAGAGACTGTCACTTTTAAATCCCAAGTTTTTCCTTTACGACCACTGGTTAAAACTGAAACAGCAGTCGATGATGACGATGAAATCCGTACCACTGTGCGTACTGTCCCATGGACACCCACAGAGTTGGCAAAATTAAAGGAGAAATACTCAAGGTGGCCAGGAGAGTCGGCTGTGGAGTATGTGTGGTGAGTTTCCTCTGAGGGGGGGGACAGAATTATGTTAAGTGAAGAAGAAGCAGGAGACTCTTGGGGACCAGGAGTGTTTTTAACCACTGTGCCTGGAGATCATAACTATTCCCTAACTGCTCAAGCAGCATATTGGGCAGGTGGTATGGATCCATGAGAAAGGGGGGAGCCGTTAGAAATCAGAGCTTCAGGCTACTCTGATCTGTCTGCAGCAGTACGGAAAGCAGCCTGTCTGCAAGCCATGTATGACAGAGAAGAGTTTCGGAAATCCCCAATGTCAGCTCCTATCAACCTCGATCGATTAGCCCCTCTCCTCCGTGGTCTTCCTGATTGCCTTAAGCCATTTGTAGTCAGCACTCAAGACCGCATACGAGGTGTTCGTGATGGTCGCAGGCGGAGCCGGCGTCACTACATACCCACCTGGAATGAATATGTACAAGAAATTGACAGTTATGGGTGCCGAATGGGCTGGGCCAGCCTAACTGGTGAGAAAGCCTCCGACCACACCCGAAGGGTTCGACAGATCCAAACCCATGCCCAAACCCCTAAATCTGATGGAAGGCTTAAGCCTGACAAGGAACGAAAAGAATTGTGGCGTAAAGCCCTAGACTTGGGGGTACCTCGACAATTTTTGCACGGAGTCCCTACAGAGGATCTCCGTACACTAGTCCAATCTTTAACTAGAAAAAATAATTCGGCTGGGGAAAAAAGTCTAACCAGGAAGTCCCCAAGTCGTGAAGAACCTAATTTGATTGATCTGTCAGAGTCCCAGCCAAAAAACTCCTATCCCCGGGGAGGGCAGCGAGCCACCCTGCCCGGCGGGTATTATCAATTCAATGGCTCTCTAATAAAAACTCCGAACCTGTTATTACCATTCCTGTTGGGCCTCGAAAAATGTCAGTAAATTTTATCATTGATACCGGAGCCCAAATGTCTACAATCACTAAAAAACCAGCACAACTTTTAGGCATAACTCCTACCAGACGCAGGGTCAACTTTACAGGAATTGATGGTGTGGTAAAATCATGCCCCACTGCAAAAATTAACGTCTGGTTGCCAGGGGAACAAAGACTAACCAGGACAGAAGTGTTAGTCAGTGCTGCACGTACTAATCTTTTAGGATTTGATGTACTGCATGGACGAATGTGGAAATTCCCAGATGGAACTGTGTGGAGTTTTGCAGGGCATGAAAAGGAATTAGGCACAGTGAAACTGAGTCTGTTAGAAACTTCCATACCTTTACCTCCCTCTAAAATCACTAACGTTCGACAATATCCATTGCCTGCTGCAGCACTTGCAGGAATTGACGGGGTGGTATCACATTTGGAGAAGAGAGGCATCATTAAAAGGACTCATTCGCCTTACAATTCACCGGTGTGGCCAGTAAAGAAACCAACCGGACAATGGCATTTCACAGTAGATTATCGGAAATTAAATGCCAATACTGCACCCCTAACTGCTGCAGTTCCGAACATTGCAGAAGTGGTAACCATGATACAAGGAGCTGCCCATTCTTGGATGGCTGCCTTAGATGTAAAAGATATGTTTTTCATGATTCCTCTTCTTGAGCAGGACAAAGAGCGGTTCGCATTCACGTGGAAAGGAGTCCAATATACTTTTAACTGACTGCCACAGGGGTATAAACGTTCCCCCACCATTGCTCATAATGCTCTGGCTAAAGTCCTAGCAGAAGTTCCTGTCTCAAAAGGGTGTACAGTATACCAATATATTGATGACATCCTGATAGGAGGAGAGGACCAAGAAAGTGTAAAAGACATGATGAAAAACATCCGAGAAACATTACTTGATTTAGGGTTGGAAGTTCCAGACTCAAAGTGTCAAGGACCTGCACAAGAAGTTAAATTCCTAGGGGTCTGGTGGATTAAAGGAGCTGCTTCTGTCCCACAGGATACCCTGGAAAAAATAGAGCATGGACAAAATCCATTTAGTGTGAAAGAGCTGCAACAAGTCCTGGGAACTTTAGGCTATTGGCGTAAACACATCCCTGGCTTTTCCATCATTGCTCGCCCCCTCTATAGTTTGCTCAGAAAAGGAAGATCATGGGAATGGACTAGCCAACATACCAAAGCCCTAGAGTTATTAATAAAAGAGCTAAGGTTATTCCAGCAACTCGGCCCTATACACCCAACTGATCCTATCCATGTAGAATGGGGGTTCAGTGAACATGGTTCTCATTACAACATATGGCAGAAAGGACCGGCAGGGCCGGAAAGACCATTAGAATTTAGCTCTCACTCCTTTAATGATACTGAGAGCAGATAGACCTTGAAAAAGGTTTGCTGTCCCTAGTGTGAGCATTGCAACGAGCAGAGCAAATAAGAAGAGAACAAATTGTAATCATCCGAGGACCTTTCCGCCTCCTGGATGTGGTCTGTAAAGGGACAGCACCACCGGCTGGCATTGCCCAAAAACCCACAGTTCGAAAGTGGTATACTTACTTAGAAGGCATTAATGAAATCATGCCAATCTCTGAAGGCAGTGCTTAAGTATCCAAGCTGCAAAAAGATATAGACAGTACTCTGTTGTTCCAATCCCCACCAAGCAAACCATCTCCAATTCAAGAAGCACCTCCTCTAAAGGAAGACAGTGATCTTACAGGGGTGTGGTTTACTGATGCATCATCTCATTGGGAGAATAATAAGTGGAAATACAAAGCCGTAGCACTAGAAGTAGCAACAGGACAAAGAGCGACTGAAACAGGCGAAGGTAGTGCACAGGTGGGGGAACTCAGAGCAGTCCTACTAGCTGCACAATACAGAGCTAGTTACATCTACACTGACTCATATGCTGTTTTTAAAGGAGCCACTGAATGGATAAGTCACTGGGCAGCCAATGAGTGGCAAGTGAATAGAGTCCCAGTTTGGGAAACCGATAGCTGGAAGCAACTGTTAGAGATAGGAGGACAGAGAGTGTTACACATTGGTTGGGTAAAAGGCCACGATCGCTCAAACTCAATCACTGCTCAGTTCAACCAACAGGTAGATAGCCTCACGCTGCTGCTGCAAATGGATAATGTCAGTGATGGTCAGGAATGGGAATGCCTACTAGAATGGCTGCATGTTAAGCGTGGCCATACCGGGCGAACTGACTTATATCGGGAAGGTTTAGCCTGAGGGTGGCCTGTATCAGTTAAGCTATGTGAACAAGTAGTGACTGCCTGTTCCCAATGTCGCTTACGACTCAGTAAAGATCACCCAAGTAAGGCGCCTCCTTTACACATTTGAGACAAGAAGACATTGTGGCATTCCTGGCAAATCGATTATATTGGACCCTTAAAAATGTCAGGTAAAAAAAGATATGTCCTGGTGGGAGTGGAGATTATCTCCGGCCTCACTATGGCTACTAGCTCCAAATCAGCAACAGGGGAGGACACAGTAAATGGCCTAAAAGGATGGTTCAGCACACTTCCTCTTCCTGAAGAAATTCAAAGTGATAACGGTTCACACTTTACAGCTACAGTGGTACAAGATTGGGCCAAAGAGGAAGGGATTCGGTGGGTATTTCACACTCCCTACTATCCTCAGGCCAATGGCATTGTTGAGCGCACCAATGGATTGGTCAAGCGTTTTGCAAAAACTCATGAACCTGGATGGCATTTGCAATTAGACGATGCCATCCATCAACTGAATAACAGATGGAGTGGCGATGGCTGCCCTAAAATGAAGGCTTTCTGCGTATCGGCTAATACCATCCCTCCAAAAGTTCCCACTAAACCAGGAAAATATTCTGGGAGATTTTACCCTGGACAACCTGTGCTGGTGAAAATGCCTCAAATTGGAATAGTACCAATGGTACTAGTTACTCCCAAAAATCCCCAGGCCTGGGAGGCCAAAGATTGTTCAGAGAAGATACACCGGATCAGCACCCGGTGGATCTTGCCCTTTTTCTAACCCTGTCAGTCAAATAAGACCGAGCATATTTTCTTTTCTTTGTGTCTTACAGGAACCTTAAATGAACTGCACGTGGACAGACGGATTGGTCTACGCTAACCTTGAGTGCCTCCAAGGAATCTTGACATTGATTCTGGCAGTAATATTCTTAGTGTGTATGGCTATTTGGAGGCCCAAGTTCTAAAATGACGAATCGGCAAATTGAATTAATGCTATTCTGTTTTACCCTTTTCTTCCCTGTTGTTTGTAGTGAAAGAGACCCAGAGTGGCCATGGTCTCAAGCTTTGATCAGACACAGTGCGAGGACAGGAAAATCGAATGCAAAGTTAAGTTTGGCCACTGTAGTTATACATGACAACAGAATGTTCTCAAAAAATGAGTGGACCTGGAACAATTGGTATCCAATCCTGGAGGGTAAGGCAGGAGAAAAAATTCAAGTAGGATGTCGAATGGTCAACAGTTCAACCCATGAGAAAGCCACCAGAATAGTGGTATTTCGCCCCAAGAACCCACACTCGGTAACAACAGGTGTAGGAAGTACTGAGGAGCCAAGAGAGGTCCTCACTGCATGCTGAGCTGTGTCTAGGCACTGTCTGGGGGGTGCTGGTTGACAAAGGCTGGGGCTATGCCAGGGCATGTCAAGCAGGGTGGGTGTCTGTGTGCCAGCACCTTATCCTTTTCATTTACCAGCATGGACGTGGCCTCTGGGGACCTAAGCCCAAGTCTTCTGGCCCAGTTCTATGAAATATTAAGGCTTCCAACTCCTGTTTACACACTTTCCATTTCTATGCATGGGAAACTAATTACCTTGGTCTATTTGTGCCTCTGAGAATAAGCAGAGTGAGGGTCTTAAGTCATTGGGGTGTATTTTCTTTGAGAGTTATACTGTTTCCCCATCTTATTCAAAATCCTGAGTAAGCGGAATTTCTGGGAACAAAAAGGGCTTTACCACCTGAAGGCATGTTTCCATGGCAAGACAAAGAGAAAGCATCAGAAAGGTGTTCATTTGTGTCTAACAATTCACTTGCCATAGTGGTCTTTGCAATGCTTAGACACTGAGGGAGGGGGAAATAATCAAGTATTTCTTTTGAATGCACAGCCCTTGTGGCTAGTGTCTTTCCTAGCGGATGAATTATTCCTAGCTATGGTCAAATTCTGTGTCAATTCTACCCTTTACACTAAATGTCAAGATTCAAAAGATTAGCTAATTATCAACATGAGCATTCTTTATACTGTTAATATTTCATGTAGAACATGGTAAAACCAAACAACAGTCCTGGAGGATCAGATAAAGGAGATCGTATTGTTGCATGTCCCCAGATTTGAGCATCTGAAATGCTGGTGTGCTGCACTCATACCTCTTGCTTTTTGTCCTGCTTCTGCAACTGACTTTTGTGTCTGGTCCTCAGGTAACCTGGGCTGAACATTTCCTCCTCACAGTTCAGCATCATCAAGGATGTAGTGTCTTAGTTGCACAGCTAAATATTGGCCTCTTCTGCACTTGCCCAGATACTGGTTTGCTGGGGGAAGGGGAAAATGAAAGCTGTAGCCCATGTCTTGGTACTGCTGCTGGTGTTGTCAGCATTCCCTAGGCTCTGTGAGGAAGCAGCACTGCTTTGGGAAGGGAGAGGAGCAGTCTGGTCCTTGCTCAGCATCCCACGATTTCTTGTCTTAAGTTGTCATTCTCACTTTCCCTCCCCTTACCTCCAATAGCAAACTTCATACAGGACTATGAGGTGATTTTTTTTTTTGTTGTTGTTGGTTTTTTTTTTGGTTTTTTGGGGGTTTTTTTTGTTGGTTGGACTCGATGATCTCAAAGGTCCCATCCAACCAAAAATATTCTATGATTCTGTGATTCTGTGACTACAAGGTGTGGGGCTGCAGCCAGGGCTACTGGGCAGATGAACCACAGCAGAAAAGACTGCGGAGCAGGAGACACACCAGTGTTAAATGGTGGAGACTGGGGCAGTTGCTTGACATGGAACTGGGAGTCTTGGAGGATATTATGCACATCAGACAGAAGCAATGAGAGTGCTTTGGAAATGGCAGTGAGGCAGTTCATTTGAGTTAGACTTTTGGATAAAATCTGATTCTAAGCAGATGTTCTCAAGTGGTTTGGTGTTGTGTTTTTTATTATTATTATTATGTCTTTTTTAGTTTTTAGAAATGTTGAATGCAGTGACATCTCTTTTGCTATGATATGTTGGCACTGGAAGTTCAAAAAAGAGCCCCAAAACTCCTGCCCAGCATAAATGTTTCTTAGGAGTCTGATATCACCTGTGTGTCAGAAACAAGAATGCAAAGAGAGTGCTTGAAAAAAAAATTGACTTGAATAACATTTATTTGATGTAAAGAAAAAAAAGAACAATTTCAGTAATAAGATAAATTAGTTCTGTTAGCAAAGACTGTTATGAACGATAATGGGAAAAAGCATGATATGCATATTCTGACTGATATACATGTCAAATTACCAAATAACTTTTATTTTGCATGGTGTGCTGGGAAGAATGAATTATCTGAATAGTGTAAAAAGAAAAATTAATTCTGAATTGCATGCAAAATCTTTCTAATGGCTGAGACATGGCCTTCATCTTTTCTTGTTTTTCTGTTCTGTGCATATGGTTTCTTTATGATACTGCCAAAATGTCCCCGTTGCTCAGCAACAGCAAGCTGAAATAGCACCAGTTGGAGGAAATCTACTGATTTACACTGGTCATAAAGCATGTACTCTTTAATGAATTGTCCTGGTTTGAGGTAAAACAAAACCAGTTTTCTGTTCAGTAATTTTACTTTTAGCTAAGCCTTTTCTAACTAACTAAACTTTCTGAAATCAACAGCATATTGTGCAAAAACTGTTCGTTCTCAGAGTGATAAGGCCTATGTTTATAGTTAATGCCAAGGAATTGTATGCAGAGAAGGTCTTGCTTATGCTTATTGCTATAACGACCAAGGTCAGCTAACTCTGTTATTTGCCCCATTGGAAGGTTGGAAGCAGAAAAGCATAGACGGGTCCCACCTGTGGGGAGGAGCAGACAGGTCAGGTGACCCAAAACTGACCAACAGAGTACTCCATCCCATCTGCCTCATGCTCAGTGTAAAAGCTGAAGGATCAAAGGGTCACCGCTCTTTCTTCAATGGCTGGTGTCCAAGGAGGACCCTGTCTGTTTGTCTGCCTTTGATCGCCATCCAAGCCTTACAGAATCACAGAATCACAGAATGATATGGGGTTGAAGGGACCTCTGGAGATCATCTAGTCCAACCCCCCTGCCAAAGCAGGTCCACCTAGAGCAGGTTGCACAGGAATGTGTCCAGGTGGGTTTTGAACGTATCCAGAGAAGGAGACTCCACCACCTCTCTGGGCAGCCTGTTCCAGTGCTCTGCCACCCTCAAAGTAAAGAAGTTCCTCCTCATGTTTAGATGGAACTTCCTATGTTCAAGTTTGTGCCCATTTCCTCTTGTCCTATACCTGGGCACCACTGAAAAAAGACTGGCCCCATCCTCTTGACATCCTCCCTTGAAGTATTTATAAGCATTGGTCAGATCCCCCCTCAGCTTTCTCTTCTCCAGACTAAAAAGACCCAAGTCCCTCAGCCTTTCCTCATAAGAGAGATGCTCCAGGCCCCTAATCATCTTTGTAGCCCTCTGCTGTACCCTCTCCAGCCGTTCCCTGTCCTTCTTGAACTGGGGAGCCCAGAACTGGACACAATACTCCAGATGGGGCCTCACCAGGGCAGAGCAGAGGGGCAGGATAACCTCCCTCGACCTGCTGGTCACACTCTTCCTGATGCACCCCAGGATTCCATTGGCCTTCTTGGCCACATTCCTGACTCCAGATACGGAATCCAGTTCCCATCTGTTGCTGAGTCCAGTCTGGGATTTTCCCTTTGCCTGTTGGTGATGCAATCGTCATTCTGGGAGCTTGATATGTTTTTGTATATATTGTATATATTTAATTATTTTTTTAATTATTATTATTTCATTAATTAATTAATTTAATTTTCATTAAAGTACTTTAGTTTTATCTAAACTCATAAATCTTGTTATATCTCTTTCTCCTCTCTTTTGACAGAGAGGTGGGGGAGAGGTTCTGTCATTCTAATTGGCCAATCTGGCCGAAACAACGACACGAGTGCAGATTTTGATATAAAAGTGAAAGCTAGCCTGTGTAGGTTTGCCTCTCTGGGGCACACACAATCCTGGGTGGGGAGAGTTCAGACACCAAAAGATGTCCTTTTCCATCACAGTTTGAAAAATCACAGAATCATAAAATGGTTTGGGTTGGAAGGGACCTTAAAGATCATCTCGTTCCAACCCCCTTGCCATGGGCAGGGACACCTCCCACTAGACCAGGTTGCTCAAACCCCCATCCAGCCTCATCTTGAACACTTCCAGGGAAGGGGCATCCACAAGTTCCCTGGGCAACCTGTTCCAGTGCCTCACCACCCTCACAGGAAAGAATTCCTTTGTAATATCTAATCTAAATCTCCCCTCTTTCAGTTTAGAACCGTTACTCCTTGTCCTATCACTACATGCCCTTGTAAAACGTCCTTCTCCAGCTTTCTTGTAGGCACCCTTCAGATACTGGAAGGCCGCTATAAGGTCTCCCCGGAGCCTTCTCTTCTCCAGGCTGAACAACCCCAACTCTCTCTACCTGTCTTCAGAGGAGAGGCGCTCCAGCCCTCTGATCATCTTCATGGCTCTCCTCCGGACCCGTTCCAACAGGTCCATGTCCTTCTTGTGTTGAGGACTCCAAAGCTGGACACAGTACTCCAGGTGGGGTCTCACCAGAGTGGAGTAGAGGGGCAGAATCACCTCCTTTGACCTGCTGGCCACACTTCTTTTGATGCAGCCCAGGATGCGGTTGGCTTTCTGGGCTGCAAGTGCACACTGCCGGCTCATGTTGAGCTTCTCATCCACGAGCACTCCCAAGTCCTTCTCCTCGGGGCTGCTCTCAGGCATTATCCACCCAACCTGTATTTGTGCTTGGGGTTGCCGTGACCCAGGTGCAGGACCTTGCACTTGGCCTGGTTGAACTTCATGCAATTTGCACGAGCCCACCTCTCAAGCCTGTCCAGGTCCCTCTGGATGGCATCCCTTCCCTCCATTGTGTTGACCGCGCCACACAGCTTGGTGTCATCAGCAAACTTGCTGAGGGTGCACTCAATGGAGCGGTACATCCTCTGGACAGAACATGACCTCATCTAACCACAGTCTGGTAGCTCATCCAGCATCTCCCCTAGGAACAAGTCCTCATCTGGTATCAAGGAGGTTTCCAGCCCCAACTCTTAGCTCTGCAGGCACAACACTGCCTTCAGCTGATAGTGCCTCCTGTACAGAAACAGACTTTGCACTTGCATGTTTAAGAAGGCTTTGATGCAGCAAAATGCCAAAAGTACAAAGAGCAGAAATTAAAAGTTTCCTAAATATCCTCCGTAAACTGATTTCATAATTTTATTTTCCAACGTCTTCTAGACTACTTAAGAGATAACCTTTCTTTGGAAGAGCTTAGCAATGATAAATAGAGGAAAACTTATACCAAACTCAAAAAAGTATGAATATTTGTTTTAAAAATTAACTCCACATAATATTATGTCAGTATTTACCAAGTAAAACACAGGAAATGGTACATTTTTGCAACTGATCTCTGGAGTGTCAGTTATACAGAAATACTGTCAAACACCTGAAAACCTAACACTTCACAAAAAAATACTGCCAGCAGTTCATCCCAAATATTTTTCATTCAGATCTTTTTGGTGATCCTAAAAAGACATGTTTTTTTTCTCAACCTCAAAAATCAGCAGTAGCACTATTCACAGGCTACTTTTTATTTCCTCTGCCACAAGAGGAACAGGTTTTGATCTACTTTCCCAGGAACAACAGCCTGATCTAGTTGAAGATGTCCCTGCTCATGGCAGGGGGGTTGGACTAGAGGACCTTTAAAGGTCTCTTCCAACCCAAACCATTTTATGATTCTATGACATTACTGCACATAGGGTAATGCCAACCAAAGGACCTGAGCATATGGAGTAATTGTGGTGAAGATGTCAGCTTCATCATAAGATTAATTATCTTGATGAGCCAGGCAGAAAGGTGGCTAACACCCAGTGAGGTGTTGAGTTAACACCCAGCCTGTTGGGTGCAAGGTCAGCTTCCTCCTTCCCTACCTGCAGACTCTGGTAGCCTGTGCAGAGGTGGCACAAGGCTGGTGTGCTGCAGAGGTCTGCTATGTCCGCCATCCCCTTCCCATTGCTGGGCGGAGAGAAATGGCAGAGCAGCAACTTCATCAACAAGCTGGGACAGTGCAGCGTTTTGCTTCTTGATATTTGTGGTCTGAGGGGGATGGTGTAGGGAGAGAGGTCAAGATCAGGTCAAATTAGCTCTACTTGTGCACAGACTGAACAGAGCCATTTTATTGCATAGGAAAGGGACAGCAATGACTTTGCTGCTGTCCTCTCTTTTGCTAACCCATGATCAAGTTCAAGTATTAAAAAAAATCATGAGATTAACATAAAATCATGAAACATTACTTTCTTGTTTTGTAGAAAAAGAGTCTTTTCACTGGCATTTGCTTTTTTGGCCTTGGGTTTACAGACTTTTCTCTGCAACTGGGTAGGCCTGAAACATTTTTTTTCATTAAATGTTAGAGCCTAGTGCAAACTAAAACATCCAAAAGCTGGGGCTGATAGACACCCCCTCCCTGCTATTATTGTGATTTTTACCACAAGTCTTGCAAGTGTTAGCAACGCTGCCTGCAATTTATCTGTGCCCATCTTGTGTGTGATTGCTAATGCACATCTCCACTGGGCTTGAGAGATCCTCCAGGTAGAATTCTTCGCCACCTATTTTCTACTTAGCAAAGGGTACTCTTTATTCCACTTCTCTGTTACTATGAAGCTCTCTAAGATGTATTCTATTGCTGTTGTAAGCTGATTTCAGCTATTAATTAGGAGTCCCATCAGATGCTGAGAGATGCTTTCCTCTTTATTGCTTTATGTCCGATTGCTGTGACTTGGATTTCACAAACAGATTTTTCTTTTCAACTTCTAAGTCATTTCCCCACTGCTTAAAATTCAAGTGTCTTTTCAGGCATATGTGCTTTTAAATCATTACAGATTGGTCTTGGGAAAGGTCCTTCCAGCACAGCACAGTCCTATCTAATCAGAATAGAACAAACAAATGTGGTGGAAAAATTCTCTCCACTCAGAAGGTGGCGGTTTTTTTGTCTTTTGACTTTGTAGCACACAAATCACTTTTTTTGGGGAAATGCCTTGCACTTTTGCCCTAAAATCTATCTGCAAAGTATTTCTCTTCTTGGGTCTTTATACCTCACAGCAAGACCTCCGATGTTTCTTCATCTTCAGATAATAAGCTCGGTTGGCTTCTGGAGAGTGGCAGCTTGTAGATTGCAGAGTTGTTTGTGGTTATTAACAGGAAAGTCAGCACAGACAAGCAAAAAAACCAGGTTCCTGATGGCACCCCAAACTGTAAAGAAAAACAAACCACCTATTCACTCTGTGTCTTTCTTTCATTTGATCCCCTAGTCCTTGAACAAAACTCAGGGCCAGGCAGCTTGGAACAAGCTTTCTCAAGGAAGTCTTGACTTGGTTTTGCATGGAGTCTCTCCTTGGGGAGGCAGGATTTCTTTATGAGATCTTGACATTGTGCATTGACCTGCAACATTTACCAGCTCTGGTGAGAAGGCTGCCTTCTCTTTGTGCATCTGCAGTGGTCTTGGATGGAGATGAGATCAGAGTGGATACCAGAAGAATTCAGCTTTTCCCTGGGCTGTTGTACTGACTGCCTTTTGGCACTTGGGCAAAGCAATTAAAACAAATTTGAGGTTTCTTTACATGTGTTGAGGGCCCTTTTCTCAATCACTTCAGGCACAAAGTATAAACATATCATTATCTCAGAGGTGTTGAGGGCTGAGCTGTGGAAGTTCATGGAAGCTCTGAGAATGAAAAGTGGTGATGACTGTAAGTGGCCTGTTTCAGTGGGAACCACACCAAGCCCCTGGGCAGGCTGTGTCCCCTCTTCCAGACCAGTTCTGCCTTTGGCTGAATTGTTCTCTGCGTTTTGATGTTTTGCCTCACAAGCCAGGAAAATATAGAGTGTTCAAATCTGTCTTGGGAAAAACAACCTTAGCTAATACACTACTTACCACAGATAACATGTTAGTCACTGTTGCTCCCAGGTAGGCACTGAAGAGCACTGTGAAAAAGAAAGGTAGTTCCTGGTGAGTTCAGTTGCTCATGGAGGAGACTAGCAAGGACAAACATCTCACACTGCCTCGGGCAGCTCAACCAATGTTTATGACCATGTCTGGACAGCCCCCTCTTAAAGTTCTTTCCTTTGCACTGTGTCCCCTCCAACCTGGAGCTCATGGAAAGGGCAAAACAAAAAAATGAGTGATGAAAAATGTGGCTATGGAAACAGAGGCTTTTGAAGAATGCACTGACGTGGAAAGTGTGTAGCTTGATGGATGGGGTTAAATAGGAAAATAACCCTTCCACCCCCATCTCTCCTGCCTCTAGGGCTAGAGGGTGGGTCAATGAGATATAAAGCTAAATCTTTTTTATATGAACACTGAATGAGCAATAATTTCACTCCCAGCTTACTGTGATATTGAAATTTCATATGGAATTGCCTTATAAATAATTCTTCAATCACTCTGTGTTGCCTAGCTCATGCCTGTTGTATCCATTTCAATAGACTGGGGAAACTGTACTGCCTAACTACAGATGTGGACTGATCTTGAGCTACGGTTTTCTCAAAGTTTACATATGTCCTTCTCCAAAGAAGGAATTTAAGCTGGTATCTATGATTGGAAAAAACAATATGATTCATCCAGCAATGTTGAACAAGCACAATTAATGCCTCAAAACTAAGCATCTAATTTCAAAGACCTTAGTTAATCAATACGTCCACTGATTGCATCTCTTGCTTTGAACACAACTCTTGGCTGAAAGCGAAAGCAATGCTTTTATTTTGTCAGGGGACATCAGAGCAATGGCTCCAACATCAGGATCCATCATTTGTCAGTCTCGCCTAAGTCCATCTGCCCACCTGGAGGTGGCCATCTGGCTTCAGCCTACCTCAAGTATAAATGCATCTTGTCTCACTTCAAAAAGAAATGTGGCAGTAATGAAAATCCGTAGGGTACATACCGCAGGCAATTGCCACCAAATGTGTCTGCCAGGTGAAAGCGTAGAACATGCCTCCGATTGCAATGCAGGAGAGGGAGCTGTTGTAACCCCACAAGCCAGAGTAGATTTTGCTAAAAGGTGTTGCTAAGCTCAGTGCTGGAAAATAAGTCAAAGATGTGTCATTCCTTGGCCAAAGAGATAAAAGCAGCTAGAAATGGCATGAATTCAACTTTTTAGGGCTCTAGCCTGCATACGTACACTGAGTTCCTATTTGTAGGAACATTGCTACAATCCAAGACTAAAGCCACTTTAATCTTAATTGGCTGCAGTGAGTGCTGGAACCTTGCAACAGAGGGTGGCAGAGACACCATCTGTGTTAGGTGTGAGCAGATCAGCGATCTGCTTAACATGGTGGCTGAACTAAGGGAAGAATTCAGTAGACTAAGATCCATAAGGGAATGCGAACAAGAACTAGATGTGTGGTATCAGGCACTGCAGACCCCTGTAGCAGAGGGAGGTGACCAAAGGAAGAAGGAGGAATGGATACAAGTGCCTGTTAGAAGAGGCAAGGGAAAACCCTCACAGCCCGCCTCTTCTCTCCATTTACCCCTGTACAACAAGTATGGGACACTGGAGGTTGAGAGTGAGGCAAATGAGAAGGTAGAAGAAGCACCATCTGGGGAGTCACCTAAAGCAAATCAGTCTCCCCCTCGCATCAGAACCTCTACACTACAAAAAAAGAGGAAGGTTATTGTTATTGGTGACTCCCTTCTGAAGGGAACAGAGGGTCCCATATGTCGGCCGGATCCTTCCCACAGGGAAGTCTGCTGCCTCCCTGGGGCCCGGGTCAGAGATGTTACCAGAAGGCTGCCAAGTCTGGTACAGCCCTCTGACTACTATCCGTTAGTAGTTATTCAGGTGGGTAGCGATGAAGTCAACACTGGAAATTCAAAAACAATCAAAAAGGACTTTAAGACACTGGGGAAACTGGTTGAGGGATCAGGGGCACAGATAATTTTCTCGTCAGTACCCTTAGTCGCAGGTAGGAATACCGAGAGGAATAAAAAAATATGCATGATTAACAAGTGGCTCAGAAACTGGTGCCACCAACAAAATTTTGGGTTTTTTAATCTTGGGGAACTTTATACGGCACCAGGTCTCCTAGCAACGGATGGAATACATCTTTCTCAGAGGGGGAAAAAGATACTGGCATGTGAGTTGGCAGGGCTTGTTGAAAGGGCTTTAAACTAGGCTCGAAGGGGGAAGGGGTTAAACACAAGTCCAGCAGAAATAAGCCTAAAGAGAGCCTTCAGCCTGCCATCTCACTTGAAGTGGGAGATGCTGTAAATACTGTAACAAAGGCATGGTCTTGCAGAGAGGGACCGAGATCCCCTGAGACAATAGGGGACAGAAGTGTATTTGGCACAAAACATGTTGGGAGATCAGTGGAGTGCCCCTCTAAGAAGGAGACACAGCCAGCAGACCAACTAAAGTGTCTCTACACCAACGCACGCAGCATGGGAAACAAACAGGAAGAGTTGGAAGCCATCCTGCTACAGGAAAGCTACGACATAGTAGCAATTACGGAAACTTGGTGGGACGAGTCCTACGACTGGAGTGTGGCCATTGATGGCTACAAACTATTCAGAAGGGACAGGAGAGGAAGAAGGGGTGGAGGTGTTGCCCTCTATGTGAAGAAATGGCTAGAGTGTGAAGAGTTGTTGCTAAAGAATAGCCATGAGCAGGTAGAAAGCTTGTGGGTAGGAATTAGAGATCGGGACAACAAAGGGAACCTTGTGGTAGGAGTCTACTACAGGCCTCCTGACCAGGCAGAGCCTGTCGACGATGCCTTCTTACTCCAGCTGGAAGAGGCATCACGATCACAGGCTCTCATCCTGCTGGGTGACTTTAACCACCCTGACATCTGTTGGAAAAGCAACACGGCTGGCTGCAGGCACTCCAGGAAGCTTCTAGAGTGCCTAGACGACAACTTCTTGAGACAAGAAATCACCAGCCCTACTCGAGGAGATGCATTGTTGGACTTGTTGGTCACAAATGCAAGTGAGGCCATCAGGGATATCAAAGTTGAAGGCAGTCTGGGCTGCAGTGATCATGCTCTAGTGCAGTTTACTCTCTTAAGAAGTTTGAAGCCCAAGAGGAACACCATCAGGACGCTAAATTTTAAGAAAGCGAACTTCCAACTCTTCAAGGAGTTAGTAAATAGGACCCCATGGGAAACTGCCCTTAGGGACAAGGGAGCAGAACAAAGCTGGCAGATCTTTAAGGATGCTCTCCATAGAGCACAAAAGATCTCAATCCCAACATGTAGGAAATTGGGTAAGGAAGGCAAGAAACCACCATGGTTGAGCCGGGACCTACTGGTCAAACTAAGGGGTAAGATGGGGCTACACAGGAAATGGAAGAAGGGACAGGCAACCTGGGAAGAGTATAGGGATGTTGCCCGGCTGTGTAGGGATGAGGTCAGGGAGGCCAAGGCACAGCTAGAATTGGACTTGGCAAGGGACATAAAGAAAAACAAGAAAGGCTTCTACAGGTACATTAACCAGAAAAGGAAGGTTAAAGAAAATGTACCCCCCCTAATGAGCAGCAATGGGGAACTTGTATCAATGGAGGAAGAGAAGGCAGAAGTTCTCAATAATTTTTTTGCCTCAGTCTTCACTGGCAACCCCTCTCCTCCTAGCTCTTGTATTGATGGCCCACAAGTTGAGGATCCAGGTGACAAAGTCCATCCCACTATAACTGAAGGCATGGTACGTGATCACCTAAGGAATCTAAAGACATACAAGTCCATGGGACCTGATGAAATCCATCCCAGAGTCCTGAAGGAACTGGCTGATGAAGTCGCAAAACCACTTTCCATGATATTCGAAAAGTCATGGCAGTCAAGTGAAGTCCCTGCAGACTGGAAGAAAGGAAACATCACACCCATTTTTAAAAAGGGAAGAAAGGAGGACCCTGGGAACTACCGACCTGTCAGCCTCACCTCTGTGCCTGGGAAGATCATGGAACAGATCCTTCTGGACGCCATGCTTGGGCACATGGAGGACAGGGGGATGATTCAGGACAGCCAACATGGCTTTACTAGGGGCAAGTCCTGCCTGACTAACCTAGTGGCCTTCTATGATGAAGTGACTAGGTCAGTAGACAAGGGGCGACCTATGGATGTAATCTATCTGGACTTCTGTAAGGCCTTTGACACAGTTCCTCACAACATCCTACTTGCCAAATTGGAGGGATACGGATTTGATGGGTGGACGGTTCGGTGGATAAGGAATTGGCTGAATGGTCGCACCCAGAGGGTGGTACTCAATGGCTTTAAGTCCAGATGGAGAGCAGTGACTAGTGGTGTCCCTCAAGGGTCCGTCCTGGGACCAGTACTGTTTAACATTTTTATCAAAGACATAGACAGAGGGATTGAGAGCACCATCAGCAAGTTTGCAGATGACACCAAGCTGTGTGGTGTTGTCGATACACCAGAGGGATGGGATGTCATTCAGAGGGACCTGGACAGGCTGGAGAGGTGGGCCCAGATGAACCTCATGAGGTTCAACAAAAGCAAGTGCAGGATTCTGCACCTGGGAAGAAACAATCCTCAGTATAAATACAGACTGGGGGATGAGGTATTAGAAAGCAGCCCTGAGGAAAGGGACTTGGGGGTGCTGATTGACGAGAAGCTGGACATGAGCAGGCAATGTGCTCTCGCAGCCCAGAGGGCCAATCACATCCTGGGCTGCATCAAGAGAAGTGTTGCCAGCAGATCCAGAGAGGTGATTCTGCCACTTTGCTCTGGTGAGACCTCACCTGGAGTACTGTGTGCAGGTCTGGAGCCCTCAATATAGAAAGGACATGGACCTGATGGAGCGGGTCCAGAGGAGGGCCACCAAAATGATCAGGGGGCTGGAGCACCTCTCCTATGAGGACAGACTGAGGGAGCTGGGGTTGTTCAGCTTGGAGAAAAGGAGGCTCCGGGGAGACCTCATAGCGGCCTTCCAGTACCTGAGGGGGGCCTACAGGAAGGCTGGGGAGGGTCTGTTTACAAAGGCCTGCAGCGACAGGACGAGGGGCAATGGTTTTAAGCTGGAGAAGGGGAGATTTAGATTGGATATAAGGAAAAAATTCTTTACCGTGAGGGTGGTGGAACACTGGAACAGGTTGCCCAGGGAGGTGGTTGAGGCCCCTTCCCTTGAGATATTCAAGGTGAAGCTCGACGAGGCCCTGGGCAACCTGGTCTAGTTGGGGGTGTCCCTGCTGACTGCGGGGAGGTCGGACTAGATGACCTTTGGAGGTCCCTTCCGGCCTGGACCAATCTATGAATCTATGAATCTATGAATCTAATGCAATTATGGCAGAATTTCCCTGGTGCTGCTGAGCTGAATTTGGCCATATGATTTCAGCAGAAGATATATGAGTGGATGAGCAAAAATGTGAACTCTAAATGCATCCCTGAGGCCCGCACATTCAGACTGATGACTATGGCTTTTATTAAAAAAATCATTTCAGCCAAAAATACACTTCTTTCTTCTGAAGATTTCCACCATCATAAAATGAGTTAAGAGAATAGGAAAGCCAATCAAAAGAATTCTTATAACAATATATATATTTTTTTTCAAGCAGTCATTCTCCAATGGAAGAAACATTTGAAACATTTGTGACTGTAAGTGATCCATTCATTGCAGTTCCTCTTTTCTTCTCCATGCTTTTATATAAATCTGTGACACAAGTCAAATCCTTACCTGCCAGCATTCCCACTGCTGATCCAATTGCTGCATGCAGACAAACGAGCGGAGAAGAGATAAATAAAGCAATCAGGAAAATTCCTCCACGTGGAACAGCCCATTTATGGTCCCCATAAAATTACCCACCATGGTAAACATTCTTTGAGAAATGTGATTTGTATGGATTGCTATTTAGCGTCAATTAACTTCCTTTTCTTAATTACTCCATGGGAACTCCTCAAAATAGTCCCCTGAGCCTTAGGAGAAAGCTATTATTCTAGTATCTATGTTGTTTATGGCACTGTGCAGGAGAATAAAATGTTTCTTTGAAAAGTTCCCACTTGAATATTAACTAAAAATATGTGAGCGTGTGCCTGCACCCAAGTTTGTAACCATTCTTCTCTCTGTACATTGAAACTAAAATTAACCTGTGAGTTAACTCAGCACAACCTTTTTTACAGGGCACTGATCAGTATACGCACAGTAATGGGTAATTAGATTCTCGAGGGTCTTTAAAGATTATAATTTAGATCCATCTTGGGGGTGTTGGTGGATGAGAAGCTCAACATGAGTTGGCAATGTGCGCTCATGTCCCAGAAAGCCAACTGCATCCTGGGCTGCATCAAAAGAAGCATGGCCAGCAGGTTGAGGGAGGGGATTCTGCCCTTCTACTCTGCTTTTGTGAGACCCCACCTGCAGTACTGCATACAGCTCTGGGGCCCCAAATAAAAGAAGGACATGAACCTGTTGGAGGGGGTCCAGAGGAGAGCCATGAAGATGATCAGAGGGCTGGAGGACCTCTCCTATGAAGACAGGCTGAGAAAGCTGGGGTTGTTCAGTTTGGAGAAGAGAAGGCTCTGGGGAGACCTTATAACGGCCTTCCAGTACCTGAAGGGGGCCTACAGGCTATCAAAAATGTAAATTCCTAGAGTAAACCTTTACATCTTGGATAATAGCTATCTTATAAATGCAATTGTTTATTGTCAAGCCATAATGCAGTAGCATAAAGGAAGATAATATGATTCTATAGTGGTTTTCACTGTAAATGGAAAAGGCTGTTATCTTTAGGACATCCTACCATTGACATTTCGGCATCTGTCCAGGTGATGTTTGGTGTTGCTGTTGCAGGCTGAATGATAGTTATAGGGAAGAAGAGGTTATGGGGTCCTGATGCAGCTAGATAGAGGGTCAAGGCCAAGTTGAAAGGCAAGGTGAAAACAGGCAGATCACACTTAAAGAAGACTGAGCCTAAAGTGCTGGTGAAAACAGAGCTGAAAGAAGAACAAAATGGTCTCACTAAGAGCTTGTCAGCTAGGCAAAAAAAAAAACAAAAACCCCCAACTGCAGGAAATTCACTCTATTTTTTAAAAAAAAGCTGTTTAATTTCCTCAGTCTTTCTGATAAAATCAGAGATATGCTAGGGTGACTCGGTAAATTTCCCAGGGTGGTTAGCAACATACAGATTCCTGTCGTGTTATACAATATATGGGGTGAATTTGGTGACCATGAAGGAGCCAAGATCCTCCACTCGTATGGAGGATCCAGTGATTTAATGGAGTTATTCCACAGCTCAGTCTCAGTGTTTACTTCTTTTTAATTAGTACTTGAAGTGGACTGAATTTAGGACAGCCATGCCAGGTCTGAGTGAACCGTGAAGGTGGCTGTGTATCCTTGTTCAAGCTTATGGATCAGAAATAAAGGCTGACATCAAAGTTGTGCTTATTAACATAACACTACAAGATGATATGAATGGTTTAGCAATCTCCAACTAGACATTTGGGGGTGAAAGACCAGCTTTCAAAACTTTTTCTGTCCAAATACCTAGCAGATTATGGTGTCGTATATATGAGTAAAGTATTATTAATTTTGATTAGCATCAACCATCACGTCTTAGGACCACTGAATAGCTTCTGTGCCTGAAGAGGTAAATTTTCATGACATTTTTATATAGTAGCTTAAATAGATGAAAAACTTGTGGTTGATGGTGGTAGGGAATGGGATGAGGTTCAACAAGGCCAAGTGCCGGGTCCTGCATTTCGGTCACAACAACCCCAGGCAACGCTACAGGCTTGAGGAAGAGTGGCTGGAAAGCTGCCCACCAGAAAAGGACCTGGGGGTGTTGGTGGACAGCTGGCTTAACATGAGCCAGCAGTGTGCCCAGGTGGCCAAGAAGGCCAATGGCATCCTGGCCTGTATCAGGAATAGCGTGGCCAGCAGGAGCAGGGAAGTGATCATGCCTCTGTACTCGGCACTGGTGAGGCCACACCTCGAGTACTGTGTTCAGTTTTGGGCCCCTCACTACAGGAAGGACATTGAGGTGCTGGAGCGTGTCCAGAGGAGAGCCACCAAGCTGGTGAGGGGTTTGGAGAACAAGTCATATGAGGAGAGGCTGAGGGAACTGGGCATGTTTAGTTTGGAGAAGAGGAGGCTGAGGGGGGACCTCATTGCCCTCTACAACTCCCTGAAAGGAGGTTGTAGAGAGGTGGGTGTTGGCCTCTTCTCCCAAGGGAATAATGACAGGACCAGAGGAAATGGTCTGAAGTTGCGGCAGGGGAGGTTTAGATTGGATATTAGGAAGAATTACTTTACTGAGAGGGTGGTCAGGCACTGGAACAGCCTGCCCAGGGAGGTGGTGGAGTCACCATCCCTGGAGGTACTTAAGGAACGTGTAGACATGGCACTTCAGGGCATGCTCTAGTGCCCGAGATTGTTGGTTTGTGTCTGTTTGTGGGTGGGTGTGGTGTGTGGTAGTGGGTGTGTAGTGGGAGGGTGTTTGTTTTGGTGGGGGTTTTTTTGTTTGGGTTTTTTTTTTTTTTTGTGGTTGGACTCGATCTCAAAGGTCCCTTCCAACCATGAAGATTCTGTGATTCTATAATTAGTCATGATGAAGTAGCTTTAGCTTTTAGCCAGGCTCCAAATTCCTTCATGTCTCCAGTGATGTACCCAACATCTCTGCAGACTCCCTTCCCAGCTTTGCTCAGTGGATTCTGCTTTATTTGCTTTCTTTCCCCCTTGGTTTCTATCTTGACATCAACACTGTTTTCCATGTTGATGTTCTGACCCTTTGGTAAAATTCAATGGAAAAAAAAAAGACAGTTCGTTACAATGCCTCTTACCAATCCCTGTTTATTCTCTCTACCACATATTATTGCTCACCACGTGGTATTTTGGAGCCAGAAAGAGGAAAATCCTTACTCTGAACACCTGATTCTCATGCCTCCATGAGCACATTCCTTTTTCAGGTGTTCTTGGAACCCTGTGCTGTCCTTCCAGACTTTCATGCAGTCATAGATTTTAACACCACAAGGAACTACTGAGCCTTGTGTCATAGTATTCTACCTGATTTTAACACCCTGCTCAGCTATATCATGTTTTCTAGAAATCATTCCGCTCTTGATTTAAAGGGTGACTTCAAGAAGAGCAAGATGGCATGGGAGCACATTGACTTCACAGAAGTTAAAACTTACCTCAGGATTCAAATTGATGGAAGTCAAACACAGAATTTGGTAGAAGTTGAACTACAATCTAGGAAGCTGCTTCAGTGATTAAGTTTCCCCTGCTGCTTAACCCATATTTCCAGTTTGAATTTATCCATCAGCCATCAATAATAGGTACCTAAAGTTAGGTTTATGGGTCTCTATATAGTCACCTACTGGGGTTGGCTCAAGCTTTCTCATGAGCTTGGCCTTAGCTTGAGGGTTGTTCATGATGCCTTACGCCATTACTTGCATGAATACATACATTCATTTTTTTTCTGTGTTGAATTGTAATTTTAGTTGCCCCATCTTTAGAAGTACTCAGAACCTATTTAAGAGCTTAAAGGCCAAATTCTGAGTGCTTGCTTTCCATTCTAAGACTAAGGCCTTTGACAAAGTTTCCCACAGCATTCTCCTGGAGAAACTGGCTGCCCATGGCTTGGATGGGAGTACTCTCTGCTGGGTTAAAAACTGGCTGGAGGGTTGGGCCCAGAGAGTGGTGGTGAATGGAGTTAAATCCAGTTGGTGGCCAGTCATGAGTGGTGTCCCCCAGGGATTGGTATTGGGGCCATTCCTCTTTAATATCTTCATCAATGACCTGGACGAGGGGATTGAGTGCACCCTCAGTAAGTTTGCAGATGACACCAAGTTAGGTGGGAGTGTTGATCTGCTTGAGGGTAGAAAGGCTTTGCAGAGGGATCTGGATAGGCTGGATGGATGGGCCGAGGCCAATAGGATGAGGTTCAACAATGCCAAGTGCTGGGTCCTGCACTTGGGTCACAACAACCCCATGCAATGCTACAGGCTTGGGGAAGAGTGGCTGGAAAGCTGTCTGGCAGAAAAGGACCTGGGGGTGTTTGTTAGTCAATTGCTGGCTGAATATGAGCCAGCAGCGTGCCCAGGTGGCCAAGAAGGCCAACAGCATCCTGGCCTGTATCAGGAATAGTGTGGTGAGTAGGACTAGGGAAGTGATCATCCCCCTGTACTCGGCACTGGTGAGGCCCCACCTTGAGTACTGTGTCCAATTTTGGGCCCCTTACCACAAAAAAGACATCGAGGTGCTGGAGCGGGTCCAGAGAAGGGCAATGAAGCTGGTGAGGGGTCTAGAGAGTAAGTCTTATGAGGGAAGGCTGAGGGAGCTAGGCTTGTTCAGCCTGGAGAAAAGGAGGCTGAGGGGAGACCTTATTGCTCTCTACAACTACCTGAAAGGAGGGTGTAGAGAGGTGGGGGCTGTTCTCTTCTCCCAAGTCACAGGCGATAGGACAAGAGGAAATGGCCTCAAGTTGCGCCATGGGAGGTTCAGGCTGGATATTAGGAAAAATTTTTACACTGAAAGGGTTATTAAGCATTGGAATGGGCTGCCCAGGGAAGTGGTTGAGGCACCGTCCCTGGAGGTATTTAAAAGACGGGTTGACATAGTGCTTAGAGACATAGTTTAGTAATGGCGAGGGGGGGGGGTTGTATGGTTTTTCTTTTGTTTTTTTATCAGAGTTAGGTTGATGGTTGGACTAGATGATCTTAAAGGTCCCTTCCAACCTAGACGATTCTATGATTCTATGATTCTGCCTGTCATGTTGGCTTCTTCCCTCTGCCAGCTGCCCAGTATGGTGTTATGATGTGGTCTGCACCGGCTTTTGCTCTTCAACATAAGACAAGATCGGTGACCACATATTAGGACCTGTAGTAAGAAATCCTCAGGGTCTAATGAAAAGACTCATACTCTTACTCAGTTTAGCAGGCACTGTATCAAGAGTTAAATAAGGTAAGGGAGCGTTATAGGCCAAACAGGAGTTTAGGCCTAAATAAGGTGTTTGGGTGATCCACACAGGGCTGGCAGAGATGGGGTGCCCCATGGGAGACATGCCCTTTGGAGTAGGAGCTTCTGGAATACCCTTTGGCACCTCATACAGCTCTAGACAGCTTCATTCAGGCACATGGATCAGAGACTTACACCTAACTGTAAACACTGGAGTTTAAAAACAACGTCCTATAGCCAATTCATTATTTGTTCATAGAATCATCTAGGTTGTAAGGGACCTTTAACATCATCAAGTCCAACCATCAACCTAACACTGACAAAACCAACACTAAACCATGTCCCTAAGCACCACGTCTACCCGTCTTTTAAATACCTCCAGGGATGGCAACTCCACCACTTCCCTGGGCAGCCTGTTCCAATGTTTGTTCCTTTCGGTGAAGAAATTTTTCCTAATATCCATCCTAAACCTCCCCTGATGAAACTTGAGGCCATTTCCTCTTGTCCTATTACCTGTTACTTGGGAGAACAGACCAACCCCCACCTCCCTACAGCCTCCTTGCATGTAGTTGTAGAGAGCGATAAGGTCTCCCCTCAGCCTCCTTTTCTCTAGGCTAAACAATCCCAGTTCCCTCAGCCGCTCCTCATAAGTCTTATTCTCCAGACCCCTCACCAGCTTTGTTGCCCTTGTTTAAGGGCCTATTCTCAATATGAAGTCAGCAAATTTAAAACAGCCAAACCTTTCCCTGATGTGTATTCAGTTTCCTGAAGAGTAGGACTAATTCTTGGTAATTGTCAAGACAAAGAAAACACAAGCCAAGGTACATTGTTGTGTGAATACAGAACCAGAGCTGCTTCAGGTCTCACTGGTGAGTAACAGCTTGTGCAAGAAGTCAAGAAATTAGGTTGCAAGTTAATAATATAAATAAGATAACGCAAGCATGTAATTATTGGAGTTAGTCCTTGATTCACTTACAACTTCAGTAAAAGCGTTCTTGGCAGCTGGGGAAGAGAATCCATACTTCAGAAGTACAGGTGCTGAGGACTTTAGCTTAAGCAGCCTCACCCCTGGGGATTACACTTGCAGATCCAGACATGTGGTTAAGCAGCTCTGAGTCTTTGTGGGGGAACGGCTGGTTAATGTACATCCTGGCCAGTTTCTTACTGTATGTTCTTGGAAGGCTGATAGTGACACTTCAGGAAGTAGTAAATATTTGCACAAATAATAAATAGACATTTTCTGCCTTCTGGAAGGGCCCTGCTAATGCAAGGTTTCACATGACAGGCTGAAGACAGGACCAGTGCATAGAAGTGTGTTGAATTTGACTTTGTGTGGGACACAAAGGGAAGGAGCTTAATTAAAGGAGGAAGAAAATAAAAGGATGAGAGTGTTGCTAGGGATGGTGTCTCGGTGCTGGAAGGCTTTTTCCTGGCTCAGTTATAATTCATTACCTTGATTCATTAACCTTTGCTTTTCTCATATTTTATTCTGAAATAATGGAATAAGTGAATTGAATGTACTTTCAGTTAAATCAAAATTTCCAGCCAAGATAAATATTCTTCATTTAGTGAAAGTGCATTTTCAATTTAAAGAATCCTCCTCTTTATGTAACTTGGGCTTTCTCTGTTGTTAATCCATAAAGTCAAGGGCTGTTGCATTTGCATTTGCAGAGCGATGTTGCGTGTCCCATGCTAGCATGCTCGATATGTTTCCATGCATGCTGAGTGAGGAGCTGTTTGCACCACAGGAGTATGGAGATGTTCTGCAGCGTGGGATGTAATGTGCTGTAATAACGATGTAATAAAGAAGTGTTGGAGTCACTGTCTGGTTGACTCACACAGTGGAGAATAAAACGGGTCATGTTGGAGGCCCTAATTCATCAACACTTTGAGTTGCTTTGCCATAGGAAGGCACTTAAGCACATATTTAAAGTACTGCATGGTGCAAGTCTGAGACTGCAGAACTCCTTTGCTCCAGGTTTTCATGGGCAGAAATGAAATCAAGCTTGATGCACATGGCACAGCAAAAAGACCAGGTGACAAGGTGAGTCACTTCCACCAACCTGGCTTGAACTTCATCCCCAATGAAGGCTGTGTCAATGCCCTGCATACCTGTTCTTCCAGAATATTCAAAATCAAAGTGCTTGGGGGGTGATCAGGGGCACATTCTGGCCAGTGGTCAAACTCATGTTCATTGTGTCCTTGTCCATCAAGTGATGTGTCTTTCTAGAGATGAATCACATAAATTTCAGTTCATCTTTCCTATCAGCTTATATATGCTAAAGGAGAAGGAAATCATTATGAAACACCCCATCACCTGCAGAGCAGCCTGGTATGTAATGGGTAGGCTAAGAGCACCCTTGGTTTCAGGTGGGGTCTTCACAACACCATAAAGACCCAGATCCAGCCCTGTTGGCTGCCTCCTGTGTATGGTGGTTTGGCTATCACCACAGCCAAGAAATGCAGAGCATGGAGGACTTGCACTACTTCTAATCAGTTGTCCAAAGAAAGTATAAAGAAGTAGTGAACCACTTGGAAACCAGTACCAGAATATATTTTTTTTTGGCATTTTGAATAATTTTTGGCATCATAAAATGCCATATATGCACAGATTAACAATCTGCTAACACATACCTTTTTTTAGGGAGTAGGCGATAGCAGCTATCTAAGAAAGGGCAGAAAACAAAAGGTGTCTCAGCCCAGAATAATGGAGATGCTCCGAGAATTTTAAGACAGTGATGCCTGAATTTTAATTCAAGTGCATTTTCTGACAGGGATTGCATGAAGGCCAGTCTACAGCAGGTCTTTTGAAGACCTGCTATTGAAGCTAAGTTAACATGCAGTTTTCAGTCAAAGTGGGCTTTTTTTCTTAGTGCACAAAGGAAGGAAATGGAAATAATTGTGAGAGGACTATTTGGCTGGAATAGACTGCTTGGCTTCTGCAGGGGGGCAGGATTTTTAATTTATTTTTTTTTTATTCCTTATTTCTATTAGTCTGGGAAAGTGTTTTTTGATCTCAGATTCTTAACTAAAGACTGCGTAAGTCCTGCTCTCAGACACACAACTTGAAGTGCGCTTCCTGATCTCATGTATGCTCTGGAGAGGTGCTCCAGCCAAGCATTTGGTAGGAAATGCAGTGCGGGCTCCCAGTGCTGGTGTGTAACTGATGTGACACAGGAGCAGCAGCAGGACCCAGGCAGGGCAAGTCTGAATGTGATTTTCATGTCTGTGGTGCAAGGACTGATTTGTGCTCTGCTGTGAGTGCAGAGGAACTATTTAAAACTATTTTCCCATGGTGTACTGTGGAAAGTGAGAGCTAGATTTGAGGCACTGCTGCTTTTCCCCAGTGATTCCAGATGTTTGCTGCCTCCCCATGCTTAGATATCTTTGTGCTGTTGGATAATATCTCTCTGCCATCCTCACTAAGGATGCTCACGTAAGCAAGAAGGAACTTTTTGCAGCTAAAAGTAACTAAATACTTTTGTATCAGCATGAAAATGAAATTATCACAGGGCCAAGAAGCTAATTTATTGGTTTTTTTATCATCTTTTCAGAGTTAATAAATGTCCTGTAGCAAAGCACTGATGTTATGCAACTTCATGTCTCCCTAAAACAATTTCTCTTCTCCTTATGTACACTTCTTCCATGTCACACCATACCTATGGCATCTCAGTAATGCCTCATTAAAGTTGCAGCATAGCAGACTCCATGCTGGTGCTGCACTCCTGCAACATCTGGCCTGTTTTTATTCACATGCTGAAATGGAGACAAGCCTGGTCACGCATTCATTATGTTTTATACATGCTAAAAGTGGTACTGTGCTTGCAGATGGGAAAAAAACAGAGGCTTTTATTTGGCTAATTGTTTTAATACTCCCAGGTAATATTTATTTACAAGCTGGTGCCTGTGTTGCTAGGTGTTGGGATTTTATCTCTAAAATGCAGCAAAACTATCTAGTACTTTCTCTTCTTTCTGGAATTTTCCTTTCTCCCTGACAAAATTCAAGTTACTCTGTAAATCAAGAGGATTTAAATTACCATGTGATATTAGTTTGTCCAAGGAACTGCTACCACACGATTATAGTCATTGTATCTTGCATTCTCTGAATTGTTGCTGTGAAGTGTGTGAGCAGCCAGCTTTGTGTGCAGCATGTTTTTAGAGGAATTCCTGCATCCAAGTGCAATAGGACAAAAGAGCCAGAATCTCAGCAACTCTGATTCCAGCATAGCCTGTGTAATGTTACCAGGGGTTTAGTAAAGCTGGATAAGTAGAGCATTATGTATAGGAACACACACATGCACAAGCACACTCCTCAAAACAGAGAGCTTATAATACACTCGACCCTCACTGAAAAAAAGTTCACATTTTCCCATAGAAGACACATTTCATCATTAGTTAAAAAAAAAAAAAGCTCGTCCCTCAGATTCAAATATTCATTAAGCCCATTCACAATTCAGTTTTCAGAGATCTGTCTCTTGAGGACAGAGAAATCCAGAGATACTATCACATTAGCTGCATATTATTACTATCTGGACATTTTTCATTTTGTAGAATAGAAAGGCAGTAAAAGGAGGAAAGAGTTCCAGTTTGTGGGTTTTTTTCTCAAAGGTTCATCCAACTGGGCTAAGCAGTACTAATAAATCCTCGCCTTGCTAGAAAACTCTCAATAATTGAAATTCTTGTGACATTCCCCAATCTCTGTGTTCCTCTTGAGCCTTTGCTGCTCTTGCTCATGAGGACTGTTCAAATGCTGTTCGTTAGGTGTTTTGGGGGAGAAGAAAGATCCAGGTAAGTCAGTAACAGATTGTACATTTATTGCTGTGCATGAAAAGGAATGAAGAAAGTACTCTTACCTCTCTGATGAGTTGAGGGGTAGCTGTTGCTTTGCTGTCTAGGACAGAAGGAAAGCAGGACCAAGAGACTGGGAAAAAGAAAATGCCCCACCAGCTTATATAGGCTAGCATGGCTCCTGTCCTGATATTACTAATTAGTTTGTTTCTCCTCCCACTTGGTTAGCTCCAAGCAAATGTCAAGAAGGTTCCCTCTTGAATTCTCCACCTTTCCTCTTGCTCTGTCCTTGGTATCTTTCCAACAGCCTCTCCAAATGTCCTCTTCCCTGCTGGTTTTTTTTGGTTTTGTTTTTTAACTAACTTTCCTTTAACTTTGTCCTTTCTCCTCCACCACCAGTTAAAAGGACTCAAGGCTTCAAAGCAGACTCTCAGTATACCTGAGCTCAACCTCTCCAGCATTCTCCTCCTTATCCAAGACAGCTCAGCATCCTTCCCTCTCTAAACACTGAGCCAGGAGTGTGCATCACAGTGCATTGTGTTCAGCAGCCGATAGAGTTTTCCTGTTTCTGGGTAGTTTTGGGAGGCACTATTCTGTTAACACACCAAAGCGAAGGACCTGTTGATGTTATTCTCACTGTGTTCATTCCCAGGGTACCTTTCTTTTGATGGAGATGTTTTTAACAGGAGATTGGATCCGCTCCCCCCCCAAGAGTAAAGTATCTGATAGAGGTTGTCAACTTAGCATTGCTGCATGAGCAAGGCTTGCTCTAATCAAGCAGGCACCAGACATTGTGAGTGAGCCAGAAGCTGCCATCCACTGACTTTGCACCCAGTAGTACATGTTACATGAAATTTTGCAGGGGAAGCTGTTTCACTCCAGTGCAGTAAATTTTTGTCCCTTTACTGTTAATTTTATCTTGGGCTGCCTTTGCTTTCTCACTGGTAAAATGAATCCTTGCATCTCAAGAGAAGGGAAATGCATTGGGTAATTTGGATGAAAGATCCTCATAGGGAATCTGATTGGACTGAGTTTTAGACTTCACATCTCTCATGTTTCAGGGATGCTCAGGCCTGGCCTCAAGTCATTTAAAACAGCATCTTGTCTGCTCTCTGTGAAAGGGATGCAGCACAGGGGCCAGACAGGATTCGCTGTTGGTCTGTGCTGCCTCCATCTGTGGAGCAGTTGGGTGGCTCTTTCCTCCAGGGAACCAGATTCAGGACTGCCCTGTCTAGTTCTGGTGCTTTAAGGAGATTGTTGACATGTTGGAAGGGATTCACAAAAAAGCCACTGGATTGCAGGTCTGTGATGGATGTCTTGGAACAATGCTTTGTTTTGCTTATCAAAGAGCTGGTTAATAAGTAACAAAATCACAGTCTGCTGATACCTACGTGGGAATGAGGTCCCTGGCAGCAGCCTGCTCTGTGAACTAGAGGCAGAGGAGTGATATTCTCCACTGCCATGTGATGGGTTCACTGTATCATAGGTGCAGCCAATCATGGGGAGGGTTTCACTACTGCAGCAATTACCTTAGGGAATCCCTAAATTTCCAACAATTATCTTCTGAAAAGGTCTGGGCCACATCTCAGATTGGGTGCTGGGATCAGGTACAGGAACACCTGCCCGCGGCTGTGTGCCTTAGCTGGCTGAAGCACTCCTGGTTGCCTGAGGACTGAGATTCCCTGTAGGATTGGTTCAGAAAGGTGGGAGAGGTTGAAAACCTCCCAGGTGTAATTCAATCCATGCCAAGTTAGGTGCCCACTGCTAACTTCCAGTGCTGAGCACTCAAAGGCATAGGTAGCTACTCCTGAGCTCTGGGTAACCATGTAATGATGTGCAAACTAAGCATGCTGGTAACACTTAGAGATGACTAGCAAGTTACTTCTTGATTTTAGGGACGTGTGAAGACCACATGGTGCTGAGGACAAGGCAGCTGGGGTTGGTATCTGGCACCTAAGTCCCACATCATTTAGGAGAGCTGAATTCATCGCTTAACTCATCAGCTCTCTGCTGGTGAAGCTGGTTGATGCGTTTCTTCTGCCTGCTGTGCTCTGTGGGAAGGTGGCTCTGAGAATGCCCCTTGGACTGAGCCCAATGGTTGACATGGTCAGAAGAGGGGTTGGTGGTTGGATCGCAACCAGACTTAGTACCTGAGCTGTCCCAGAGAAATGCCTGAATGATCTCCGACTGTGTTAGCTTGCCAAGCAGGAGCTGTCTAGCTGGGTACAGTGCTTGAACTTGTCAGCTCTTCCAGGAAAGACTCTTATGGCCGTAATCCAGCTTCACAGGCTCTATCTCCATGCCTCTCTCAAGGCTCAGTGGCCTTCAAGTGGTGCATTGAAAACCACTTGATAGCAGATTGACATTATACTGCTGTTTTTGGCTGTGCTCCTTGGCTCAGGTTGCACTGCAGGGTTTAGGTCTGCACAGGGAGCTGCATCAGCTCTTGGACTCCAACAGGTACTTTAAACTGATGTAAATCCATGTATGGAGCTCTGCAGATTGGTAAAACTCAAGTCCTGCTCTGCCTTTGCTAGGTTGGGCTGTGGATGTGTGAAACATAGCCAATGTTTGTGGGGATCTTGTCATCCCTCATTGGTGGGGAAATCACTCCCAGGAGCTGAGCTCCTGACACTGGGCACCACTGAGAAGAGTCTGGCTCTATCTTCTTTACTCTCCCCATCAGATACTTGTACACATTGATAAAATATGCCTGAGCCTTCACTTCTCCAGGCTGAACAGACCCAGCTCTCTCAACCTTTCCTCGTATGACAGATGCTCTAATCCTTTAATCATCTTTGTGTCCCTTTACTGGTCTCGCTCGGTATGTCCTCGTTTCCCCTGTACCGGGGAGCCCAAAACTGGACACAGTATCCCAGATGTGTCTCACCATTGCATAGTAAAGGAGAAGGAAATAAAGGATCACCTCCCTCGACCTGCTGGCAATGTTCCTCCTAATGCAGCCCAGAAGGCTGTTGGCCTTCTTTCCTGCAAGGACACATTGCTGGATCATGGTCAACTTGGTGTCCACCAGGACCCCCAGGGCCTTTTCTGCCAGCTGGGTGGCTCCAAGCATTTACTGGTGCATGGAATTGTTCCTCCCCAGGTGTAGGACTTTGCACTTCTTGTCAAACTTCACAACTTTCTTGTCAGCCCATTTTTTCAGCCTGTTGAGTACCCTATGGATGGCAGAATGACTCTCTGGTATATCAACCACTTCTCCTAGTTTTGCATCTTCCCCTAATTTGCTGAGGGTGCACTCTACCCCATCACCTAAATCATTAATTAAGATGTTAAACAGTTTTGGCCCTAGTATATATTACCCTTGGGTTGTACCACTAGTGACTGGCCTCTGGTTGGATTTTGTGCCACTGATTACAACCCTCTGGGCCCTTCCATTCAGCCAGTTTTCAATCCACCTCACTGTCCACTTGTCTAGCCCATACTTAATTAACTTGTCTATGAAGATGTTATGGGAAATAATGTCAAAATCAAATGATGCTGCAAAACTGCTCCAGTGACTTAGGACCATAGGATAAGGGATCGCTGTCACCTGGTCTAGCCTCCTGCTGTAAGGCTGAATACGACTGAATCCACTATTTCGCTTCCAGATTTTTTCCCAGTCTGTGGTTTCCCTGGAGTGGCGTGGAGAGGCAGCAATGGAAATGGAGGTATGGATGGAGAGGGAGACAACCACATGGTGTGCTGAGGGAGAGTGATGCTCAGCCCATGTGCTGGCTCCTCTGGCCAGGCAAGAGCTGAGCTGTCCCAGAGGCGGGGTGCCTGGAGGAGCAACATCTGCAAGTCTGTGCCTGTTGGCATCTGTGGCCATGTTGCTTTTTGTTGTCTTGTTTTTATGAACAAATGCAGAGTGGAAAAATCTGTTTCAGCACAGAGCACCAAGGGGTCTGTCACAATCTTGCATTTTTTGCTGAGGGAAGCAGTTTTGGGTTTATACAGAGTGGACCAAAAGCCAAGCTGGTGTGGGCAGCTTCTATCCCTTCATTTTGGCCTGAAAAAATTCTCTAGAGAAAGCTGCTATTTGACATTCTTCTGTGTGACAACTGGATGGCATTTCCTCTATCTAGTGGCTATCAGGATGGCTGGAGAGGAGAGCTATCTGGCTCCAGTGTCTGGCTCTCTCTCATGCTATGTGTCCAGCACGTGCAGTTATGGAAATCAGAGCAAATATTCAAATGCCAGTTTTTAGACAGCTCATAAACAGCAGTTCCTGGCCCTGGCATAGTCAAAACTCCCTGTACTCTGAGCTTATGTAAGGCTCTGGATACTGCTGCTGATGTACACTCACAAAATAAATGGTTTCCCTAATGCACACACATCACTGCCCACCTGCTCTGGAGACCAACTGTCCTTTCTATCCAGCCTGACCTGCTCCCAGGAGTCATCTCAGTTCATGCAGCTGCAAGAAGAGTGCAAGACTGCTATCTGGAAACCCACTGGGATAGGAGTGGGGCCGGAGTTTGTGAAGAGTGGCTTGTACATGGTTTATGGCTAGAGTAGGGTGTAAAAAAAGCTCTACACTGTCATGGAAATTAGGTGCCAAGTTTAGGCAGAGGTTTAGACTCTCTTCCTGTATGTGGATACTCTGAATGCCGGACTGCTGGGTAGCAAACAGCTCATCTCTTTCCGTTGCAGATTTTTCAAGCTATTTGTTTAAAACTTTGCTGATAGTGGAAGTGAAGAATTGCTTGGAAGTGAGCTAGTTGGCCAAGGCAACACATGCCAAGGACTGTTCTAGTGGTTCACCATGTTGATGAGTTGCCATCTGTCACCATTCAGTTCACTAGTGTAGAGGTGGCCATGGTGTCCAGCACAGGAAATGTCTGGAAAAGCCAATTACATTCATCTGGCTGGGTCCTCTTGTTTGGATTTGTGTTCCCTGCCCTTTTTCCAGGCTGTACTATCACTTTTCTTATCAACAATGGCCATTTCTTTTGACTGGCCTGAATGTGGAAATGAGATTGAGTCACAAGCACCTATTGGACCTCCACTGGAAATTGTTCTTTTCACCATCATGATCCTAGCTCCAATTACTTACTATGGCCAGCTGGTTCCCAAGATAATGTGCACTTTGGTTGCAAGACACCGGCCTCTCATATGGTTGTCTTCAGCTTCAGACACCTTCAGATCCTCTACTCTCTCCCTGTTGTGGGCATCTGCCCTGGAGGAGGGTGTACCATATCTGTCTGGCTCTTGGCATGATCCCGTTCATTTCTCAGGAGTTGGTGGTGAGCAAAGCTCTCCACTTCACACCAGGAGTTTGAACCTCAAGGCTGCTTGTTTTCCTGGTCACCTGCAGCATTTTAGACAGGATCAGCTGTATTGAAACATCCTGAAATAGTACAGGGTTTTGGAAGCTTGAGACTGATTGTATCGCTGTATTTCAGGACCAGAGAGGAAATTGCAACACAACAATTCCAAATTTCAGCTTCAAAGCCCTCTCCTGTTCTCCTGGCTTCAGGGAAAAGCCCAAATCCAGAGACGCTCATTTTCCAGACCTACCTCAAGACAGCAGGATCCCCGTAAGAATGACAAAACTGGCCAAACTTGCCTCATTTTTATGATTCCATCCCATCAAGGTGTTTTTCTGCTGCTTCATCCACTTTTACAATTTCAGAGTCAGCTCACTTAACTTCCCTGCATCTAATCTCATCTTAGTAGAGTTTCACACCCTTTCCCCTTCTTTTGCCCTGATGGTGGGGGTGTGAGTCTCACCCAGGGCATGCCTGCTTTCAAGGAAATAGGAAATAATCCGTTCTCACAAATCTATAGAAGTGGAAGGTGCTGTACACAGCATGGGTTGCAGCTCTGATCAACAAAAGAGGACTGACAGCATCCAGAAATGAAGCAACAGACAGTAGGAACAACTGAAAATTAATAATCAGTGCAATGGATAGGGGTAGGGTTACACTGGCTATAGATGCTTATGGGGTTTTGTAAGCAGTACTACAGACCAGCATTTTTATGCACACACACACAAGCAGCCATAAAACCATTTGCAGCAAAGATGAACACTTTGTAGTAGATGAAAGAAAAGTCACGTCTGCTGGTGTTGTGGTTTGGGCCAAATTTACCAAAACTAGACTGACAGATGGCCCTTCCCTCCCCCCTCCCCCCCCCAAAAGAGGAGAGAGGAAGAGATAAGGAGATTTAGAAGTTTAGAATGAACTAAACTACTTTAATGAAGAATTAATATTAAAATAAAAATAAAAAAGAAAATAATGAAATAGATACAATATATACAAAACCATATCAAGCTCCCAGGATGACAGTCACGTCACCAGCAGGCACTGGGGAAGTCCCAGACTGGACTCAGAGACGGACGGGAACTGGATTCCAGCTCTGGAGTCAGGAACACACAGATAGGGATCAAAGGCAGATGAACAGACAGAGTCCTCTCTGGACGTCGGCCATCAAAGAAGGAGAGTTGACCCTTTGATCCCTCAGCTTTTATACTGAGCATGGGGCAGATGGGATGGAATATCCCTGTTGGTCAGGTTTGGGTCACCTGTCCTGTCTGCTCCTCCCCACAGGTGGGACCCTTCTATGCTTTTTCTGTTTCCGACCCTCTAAGGGGCAAATAACGAAAATGGGCTGACCTTGGTTGTTATAGCAATAAGTATAAGCAAGGGCCTCTCTGCATACCATTCCTTGGCATGGAGCAGAAACATTGGTCTTATCATTCTGAGAACGAGCAGTTTTCTGCACAATATGCTGTTAATTTCAGAGAGTTAGAAGAGGCCTAGCTAAGATGTAAAATTACAGAACAGAAAATTGGTTTGGTTTTACTTCAAACCGGGACAGCTGGATAACTCAATTTTGGGGAATGGAAAATGCCCTAAACAGGATTTAATTTACACAAGTGAAAAACTCACTCAGCTACAGTAAGAAACCATCGCTGGCTGATAGTTTGTCATCATCTTTGCCTTTCTGGTTTTCTCTGCAGCCAGGAAGTCACTCCCTGTTTTCTGACTGAGTGGTTTTGCAGAGCAGAGATTTGTGGATGGATTTGTGGATGACGGAGCAACAGAGCTGTCAGCACTCAGGTGAACCAAGGGAAGTGCGGAGATGTGGGGTCAGGCGCAGGCTGAGGTGCCCTGGAACGAAGGGAAAAAGACTCCAGATCATCCTAGTTGCACGAGTCAGGGATGTCTCTGTCTCTCTGTCTTTGCCTTTTGCAGTTCAGTGCACAGCACAATTTGATTTACAGCTGCTGAGATGTGCTCATTTTGGGTGGGTGAGGTAGTTGGATGTTTTTGGAAGGGGTCCACATGTTGGTGGTTCACCTCTGCTGAGTGAAGCTGCTCATTTTGTAAGCACGAATTTGGGTCTGCCTCAACTCTCTATGCAAAGGGCTGTCCCTGGAGAAGGATGCAAGGATGCAGCTCCATGATGGCTTAAGCTACTAAATGCATTGAGGCAATTGAGTGTGCTCAGGAGCTGCTGAGCTGTAGTCAGAGATGCCCAAACTCATTCCCAGGAAAAATGTGGTGGAAGAACAGAGTTACCTCTGGTCTTCTCGTCCCACCACTGGGATGTGTGAATTCCGGCTGTGGCAACAGCTGCAGGAGTTTGTAAGACACCCTGAGAATGGTACAATCAACTGCAATCAAGGGTTTGTTTCCTGTTTGAACTCCTTCCACCTTCCAAATTAAAACACACCCGTCTGTTGAAGGGGGATCGAGGGGACAGTGTTTGGCAAACAGATCTCACCCTGAGAGTGGTGGTATTTCCCTGGCAAACGCGATTACAAAAAAACAAGTCAGTCTGCAGCTCTGGGGAATCATTGGTCTATCATTGCAGTCCAGAGATATCTGGCATGGACAAAGCACAAAGCAACTTCCCGGCAGCCGGAGATTTTAGGCGCTTATCTTATTTGGGCATAGAATCATAGAATGGTTAGAGTTGGAAGGGACCTTAAAGATCATCGAGTTCCAAACCCCTGCCATGGCCAGGGACACCTTCCACTAGACCACGTTTCTCAAAGCCCCATCCAGACTGGCCTTGAACACTCCTAGGGATGGGGCATCCACAACTTCCCTGGGCAACCTGTTCCAGTGCCTCACCACCCTCACAGTAAAGAATTTCTTCCTAATGTCTAATCTAAATCTCTCCTCTTTCAGTTTAAAACCATTACCCCTCGTCCTATTGCTACACTTCCTGATAAAGAGTCCCTTTGGAAGTCCCTATTGCTGAAAGTCCCTTTCAGCAATAAAAGAATTTAAAAACAAACAATCTTTTCTTGTGTGTTGCCAAATAAATGTTTTATTGAGCTCAAACCCCCATCTTCACGGAGTCTGAATTAAAATATCTGAAGAACATGCAGTTCCACAGATGTAAGCTCAAGAACTAGCTCATCCACAGAATTTTTCAGATTAATGATCAAGAATGAACATGTAGAAATAGTCACCAAATATTTTTACTTGTACAGTGAGTACACTCTGTAGGAAACCAACTACACTAAAAGAATCCCAGCAGAAATCTAGGAGATTGAGAAGAATGGTGTTGCATAACTGGACCTCTGGGATGAACTCTAAAAGGCCTTCAAGAGGAAGGCGGCCTTGGACTAACACATTTATTCACCCCACTAAAAAAAGCGATATTATATAGTCCTCTTCCACTGCACAATTTTGTTTCATATATTGAGAAGCTACTTCAAATCTTAACTCTCTACTAAAGAACTATGTCCTGCACTGTAACAGGGAAAAACCTAGAGAGAGAGATATTAAAAACATACAGTTCAGCCTATGGCTGAGACAGCTGTGGTACCACAAGTGGTACAAGTTTACCATTTCCTGAATTTTAACATAACAGTCCTGTCATCACTCAATGTGTTTTTGCAGGGTTAGAAGGGCTATTCTAATGCAGAATACAATAAATCGAAAGAGAAAACAATAGTGTGCCCTGTTGAGGCTGAATGATCAGCAGTTAGCTCTTCTAATAACAGAGTCGTTCCTTTAGAGATCTGTGTCACAAACATACAGGTCTCAGGATTCCAGGTCTGTTGATGACCCAAGCTGACAAGCATTACAAAAAACACACAAACAGGTTCTACATTTTAACTTTTAACATACAGAAGAAGAAATATAAAACATCAGTACCTAAAACAGTGTTGGAACAACCTACATTATAAAATTTTCCATATGTACTGCTGCTTCCACAACACTCAGAGAAGGTGGCTTCATAGCTTCTGCCTGCAGTTGTCTTACTTTTTATGCAAAACATGAAGCTGCTGGCTCACTGCTTCATTTTTATGTTTCCCTTCAAACTAAATGACAAAAAGATGTATTCATTTCAGAATAATACCTTTTGCTAAAATTCTTCAATGATGCACCTATTTGTAAAAATGAAGCAGAGCCCAGTAAGAGAACTCTTAATATAGATGGTTTTCCCCTGAGAGTTTTGATCAGATTTAGTATATCATGCCCAAGCACGCATCCGTGGTCATGTTCCTATTTAATTATCACACACTAATATAATTCATGTCTTATGTAAGACTTAATCCACAGGGACTGAAACTTAGAGGGGATCAAGAAATTCATGTATGAAGTAATATGGGAATATTTCTACAAACATTATCATGCTTCTATTCCTGTCGGTGAGCACATTCCCACATTGGGAAGCAGTTTAGAATGAACGCTATGAGCAAAACAAGTTTTATGCAACAATTTCTTCTTCAGCTGTTGATCTGCATGAGCATTACATATTTGGTATTTCAGGTAACTATTATGTGTGTATGGATTTATTTGGTCAGCTGCTACCAGTCTTGTAACCATTCACTAATTTCACTTTCATTATCCATGTCCAACAGCCCCAGAACAGAAGTGATGCCATGTCTCTAACCTGGACTGTTAGAAGAGCTGCTCCCTGGCAGCCTTTATTTGAAGTTCCCTGGCACTCCAAACGGAGGGTGATCTGCTCTTCCTGATTGACATACAGCTTAGGTACTGTGTCCAATATTTCACTACTGAAAGCAACACGCTGAGATTCCCAGAGAGCTGAAGTTCTGAAAAGCATTTGTTAATAAAAAAGTTACCAAAAATCTTTACTGAAAACAGTAATACTAAGAATTCATAAGCAAGAGATGAGACTTCAATTTAATGTGCTGTACAAAGACTTGTGACAGTTTCCTAGAAAACATAAAAGGTTATTAAATCAAATTGAGTTAAAACTTCAAAGTAATAGCACTTCAAAGTAATAAAGAAATAGGTTCATAAGAACAAAACCACTCAAGTCTGCATGAGTTCTTTTGAATTATTCTATATGACAACCTGGAAGGAAGTTAAATAGATCACCCTTTGTAGGAAATGTAATTATCTACCAGACAAAAAGAAGCTAGACTGTGGGATGATTCAGTCAACAAAAACAAAAAAAAAAACCCACCTAAAATTGCTGCTGGAATTGTTTAGACATATCCTCTCTTGGGGTTAGCAAGTTTTGGTTTGTTTTATAATATTGTTATTAAATAACTACACTGGGCAAGAACAGCTATAGATTCATCAGATGTGTTTAAAAATAATTCTGGATTCTCTTAGTAGGAATATTAGAAACAGAAATTCTCTTTCACTCACAAAGCTAATACTCCCAACAATCAGATTTCTCTCTTGGGGGCTCCAAGCTACAACATTAGTGCAAAAGGGTTAACTAACTTATTGTCAACCAATCTGGGCTAAAGGGAAGCTTTATTTTAAGAAGTATGCCAAATGAGAAAAGAAACTACAGAAGTTAGGTATCAGGTGATGTAATCTCAGTCATTAGATAAGACAATTAGTCCATTAGTCCTATCTTAAAGGAGTGGAATAGTAACATGATAGCCAAGGGGGGGGGGGAGAAAAACTGGGATAAGAAGCAGAAGTCAAGTATTGACAGTCTTGTGCCAACACCACAAATGAGACTGCTGTAAAGGGCACCTAAAGACACTGCTAGACATGCCAGTGGCAGAAGGAAAATAGCTATGTCTTACTTGGCATGTCACTGCAAGATGTTAAGGTCCAGGTGCGTGAGCTGAATTGCTTCTTTCTGACTTACTAGACTGGCACAGGAGCTTTCATGGTCTGGAATGGAAGAAGGGGCTTGGGAGAATCAAACTTCTTCAAATTATTCATTATCCTCTCTTTGGCTAGGAAAGAAAGCAGAAGCAAGTTTTGTCAATAAGAAAAGTTTAGGAGAAGCTGAATAAAAACTTTTTTTTGCATGAAACATTTTTAGCAGCAGACAAATATTTCTCAAGATTCCTCCCTTTAAAAAAAAAATCACTTAACTAATCTTCCTATTTTTGTTGACAAAGTTTATTTCACACAGCTAATTTTCATGACCAGCTCCACCACACAACATTAAGATCCAAGGTCCCGTTGCTTTCCTTGTTTCCCTCAGCCCCTCCTTGTGGAGGAATGGCTGAGTGAAAAAGGGCATGACTTGATTACAATGAGCAACCCAGTCTTTGATAGGGATGAGAGCCCGGAGGAGGCTGTGAACTGTCCTTGAGAAATAGAAGTATGAAGAAGTAGCTACGTGATAAGTAAGTGATAAGCGGTACTGCCTCCAGGAGATAGAGAAACATCTGCTGCGCGTGGACAAGAGGTCTGCACTAATTGTGTGAGCGCTCTAGGCGCGTGAACAGAGACTGTAAGCCAATCGTATAATTGTTGCTAGCACGTGCTCTGCTTGTCTGTCTTTATATACTCTGTGTGAACTTGAATAAAGGGAGAACGACCATACTCATATTGAGACTCATCGTTACTCCGGGTCCGTCTCCCACTCCGACATCTGGTAGCAGAGGATGCACAGAGATCCATAGCTCAGCGGGACTGAGTTCTCCGAGTCTGCGGTAAGCAGCTAGAGGAGGGGAGTGGGAAACCACGGCTGGGAGAAGTGCTGCTCGGGCGCAAAGGCGGGAGCAGACAACGGTGCGAGGTGGCCTCTCGCCTCCCAGGCGCAGTGATGCAAGTAGAAGCTGCGGCCACGCTACTCGCTGGAATCCTCTCTAAGAGAGGGAGTGAAATACCGGCGAAACTGTTGATAAGTTCCATGCTACTCGCTGGAATCCTCTCTAAGAGAGATAATGAAGTACCGGCGAAACTGTTGATAAAGTTAATTAAATTAGGACAGCGATGGGGTCATTTTTCTGACACACCTATGCTGTTTTCTGTTTCGGAATGGCAAGATTTTGGAGGGACGATGTGGAAAAAAACAATCGAGGGGGATGAAAAAGAGAAGAAAGAGATAAAAGCCGTCCGTGGGTTGTGGCATACTGTGCTAGAGACTTTAGAAGCGATGAAAGCGGAGCGGGAAGTAGCCTGTGCAGCTGCTCAAATGTTAGGTCCAGGAGCGGCCGCCTTAAAACCTGAAAGTAAGCCTGGACCTATTGCGCGGTTCTTCGGGCTGCCCGCGGTAAAGGGAATGACCGGGACTGTGTGTAAAACTGTTGCTGAAATTCGAGCTAATGAGGACTCTGACCGTCCTGAGAAAAGTAAAGACTTGCCGCTGAACCCCTTGCAAAACTCGGGAAAAGCGGAAGTGACCGATGCGAAACCAGAACAGAAAAGTAATGCAAATGCGGAAGCGCCTCCTCAGAAAACTCCAGCAGGGGAGGGGCCTGAAACGTCTACTGATCTCATCGATTTGGGAGGAGCAGCGTGTCGCCCTCCGCCCACAGCACCGCCTCCAGCAACTCCACCTCCCTTGTATCCACCGCTACCCCCCTCCAGTGATTCGTCTGGTCCGCCAACTCCACCTCCGGACAAGAGTCGTAAACTGTCCACAGACAAACTGCTACAGACAGTTTTAAGGCGGCTCGACGAGTTAGATTTACGTGTGGGAAGGAAGGATGATAACATGCCTCCATGGCTAGTGAATCCCTCAACACCTCCGAGAACTGCACGCTGGAATGGCATTATTAGAGACGCTATACTAGAAGGACAGTGGGGAACAGCCGCTAGTTTGGGCGGAACTCCACCTCTCGCGTGTCCCGTTGTACATGTAAACAATACTGGCAAATGGGAACCACATGATTGGAAAATTTTACAACAAGCTCGCACCACCATCTCAACTTATGGAGTAAAATCTGAGGCTACCCGACAAATTGTCAGCTGGATTTTTTCTCCTGATCTGATGTGTCCATATGATTGTCGTAACCTAATGAGACTGTTGCTTACTCCAACACAATATTTGTTGTGGGAATCCTCCTGGCAACAACGAGCTATGAATGAAGCAGCTCGAAGACAAGGGGAGGGAGACCCCCTCCGTGGAGTCACGGCAGAGATGTTCACAGGGCACGGAAAATTTAGTGACTTGGAAGTACAATTGACGTTTCCAGCAAACCTATTACAGCGATCGGCGCAACTTGCCCTAGAGGCATTTCTCGGCCTCCCAGGTTCTACTATTCCGTCATTTGGTACCATGATGCAAGGAACTACAGAAAAATATAGTAACTTTGTTGACCGACTGTGGGAAGCAATCATGAATCACCCTGATTTAGATGACAGCGGCAAACAACAGATGTTCAAAGTATTGGCTTTTGATAATGCCAATAAGACCACCAAGCAAATTCTAGCCAGTCTACCAAAAGGAGCAGGCGTTGAAGAAATGTTATTGAGAGTAGAAAGGACTGAAGCTCAAAAACAAAGCACCACGGTCCATCATAGACTCCAAGATTCGACCACAAAAAACCGAGCTTGCAACTCAGTTGCATACACTGACTGACGTCCAAACCCTGCTTGGAGACATTCAATGGGAACTGTGTTGGTATTTCCAATACTGACATTGCACCGTTAACAGAATTATTGAGAAGCAATCATCCAGCCAACGGCGTTACTCTGACGGCGATGCAGCAAGCAGCACTACAACAAATTGCACAAAAACTGCAATCGACGTGGTCATCTCGACGCATTTTAATGTTGCCAGTGTCTCTGATAATATGTAATGGGAAAGATTCACCATATGCAGTCATTTGTCAATGGCAAAACAAAAAGGGGGAACTTGCTACTCCCTTCTCCTTCTTTGGTGATGCCACTGACAAATGCGAAGGGAAGGTAACAAAAGAGAATGTGTTCAATGTCTTAGAATGGGTGTTCTTAAGTGTACAACCAAAAACGAGCATTCAAACGCGAACTGAAGCAGTAGGTGAATTGATACGAAAAGGAAGATCACGAATCATAGAAATCAGTGGTAAAGAACCAGAGGATATTAGCATACCTGTTAACGCTGTAGATTTAGAATGGTGGCTGCGTAATGATGCTGCCATGCAAGAAGCCTTGTTAGGCTACAGTGGGAGAGTGCATTCACAACAGCCACAAGGGAAATTGTGGCAAGTTCTAAAAAGAAATCAGTGGCTAGAAAGACCCAAGGTACAGAAAGACCCATTGTCAGATGGTATCACTGTGTATACAGATGCAGGCAAACGCTTGCGGCGTGCAGCCTGTGTTTGGCAGGAAAAGGGTCAATGGTGTCAGCATATCATAGAGGGACAACCTCGAGATTCCCTTCAAACATTGGAACTAACTGCAGTAGTTTGGGCCTTGAACAATTGGCTAAGCACTCCCTTGAATGTAGTAACAGATTCATTATATGTGGCTGGAATAGTGCCACGCCTGGAAGACGCTCTACTTAGAGAGACAGCTAATCCTAGGCTGGGGAGTTTATTTATTCGGTTGCGATCTGTACTTGACCAAAGAACAGCTGCCTGTTGTGTTATCCATATTCGTAGTCATCAGCTAGACCTTGGATTAGGCCAGGGCAATCAACTTGCTGACAGCCTGGTTAGTCCAGTGTGTCATGTGCCTCCTATGGATAAATTTCAACAAGCTAGGCAGAGTCATGAGAATTTTCACCAAAATGCAAAAGGGCTAAAAAGACAATTTAATTTAACAGAAAATGAGGCTCGAGGCATTATCCAAGCCTGCCCGAAATGTGGGAGCCATGGCCCAGGAATAGGGTTAGGAGTGAACCCAAAAGGATTAAAGGCGTTAGAGTTGTGGCAGATGGATGTCACACATATCCCAGAGTTTGGTCGCTTGAAGTATGTACATGTGACCATTGATACATTTTCAAAAATGATCTGGGCAACCGCATTGCCCGGAGAAAAGGCACATCATGTATGTAAACGCTTGCTTGCTTTGCTGTATTAGGAGTGCCTGAATGCATTAAAACTGATAATGGGCCTGCTTATGTTAGTCAAAAGGTTAGAAAGTTCTTGCTAAGATGGGGAGTTGATCACACGACAGGGATCCCACATTCGCCTACGGGACAAGGATTAGTGGAATGCACTCATCAAGTGTTGAAGGACTATCTAGGTAAACAAAAGGGAGTAGAGACAGATGCTCAGCAAAGGCTACATCGTGTGCTCTTTACGTTGAACTTTCTCTGTCTCATGGGTGATCGAGAGGAACCGCCAGTGATGATTCACCATCAAAACCTTAAGTTCAATAGTACAACAATACTCCCGCAACTCAAAGTGATGTATAGAGATCCAGTCTCTGGAATTTAGTTGGGACCTGTTCCTGTTATATTTAATGGTCGAGGTTATATGTGTGTCTCCACAGATTGCGGTCCAGTGTGGGTGCCTAGTCGAGCTGTAAAACCTGCTCTGACTCAACATGATCCGCCTGACAACCAAGATGTTCAAGATCCTGACCCTGAGGATATTGATTCCGGCGGTAATGACCCTCCACAAGATTGAACCTAGGGAAAACATGTGGGTCACCTGGGCGAATAAGACAGGACAACAAGCCTTTTGTCTATCGCTTGCCTCTGCTACAGAGCCTGTTCGGACATGTTTGATAGGAGTGCCTGGTTTTAAGGTAGAAGACTTTAGCAAGTATAGTAAGCAGAACTGTATTAATTCTCAGAATGTTAGTAATTGTAGTGCCACGCTCCTTAATAGCCTGAATGTTACGCTGCCTTGGGACCCTCAAGAATTAGAACTGTTAGGATCAATGAGAATTGGAAATGCCTCCCAGAACTGGACTCAAACCTGCATATTTTTTGGAGGACCTGCCTTTACTGGCGTAAATTATTATCAATCATTTAATTGGACGGGGTGGACAAACGTCACTCCGAAAGCAAACTACTATGACTATAGACATAAAGGTGCATTTTGTGGCACAAATGACACATCAAAACAAGGATTGGGAGCCCTTGGGGTTGGAACAAAAGGGGAACAGCAAATTTGGAACAATGGCACCCCAAAAGCCTTGCCGCCAGACGTGATTTTGATATGTGGTGACAGGGCATGGCAGGGAATACCGAAAAATGCGATAGGTGGTCCATGTTATCTTGGCAAACTAACGTTGTTAGCCCCAAATCAAAACTGGTGGAAAAATGTGACCAAGGGAGAAAATGCCGCACGTACGAAACGGGCGGTCACGGGTCTCCCACCAAATTGCAATGATGAAGTCACCTTACTCCCTAATCCCACTGAGAGAGTGTTTTTATCCCTGTTTGTACCTGGGGCAGCAGCAGGCAGAGCTTTGAAGGAGATAGGACGGTTAGCTTGTTGGGCTGAAAAACAAGCTAAAGTCACCACTGAGGTAATAGAAACTCTGTTAGGAGATCAAAATAGCTTACGCCATGCAATTTTGCAGAATAGAGCCGCAATTGACTTTTTGCTATTAGCTCAAGGTCATGGTTGTGAGGATTTTGAAGGCATGTGTTGTATGAATTTGTCCGATCACAGCGAATCAATTCATAAACAGTTGCAGTGGTTAAAAGAGCATGCAAACAAAATTCATCAAAACCATGGGTTTTTAGATGGGTGGCTGACTAACTTGTTTGGGAATATGCCACAATGGTTAGTAGGCTTGCTTATTGAAGGCTTGCGTATTATAATAACTCTTGTGATTATAGGTCTGTGCTTATGTTTAGTGCTTAGTTGTATTAAGAGAGCTATGTTAAAAGTAGTAAACCAAGCCTGGATTGCTCAAAAACAAAAAGGGGGAATTGTGGAGGAATGGCTGAGTGAAAAAGGGCATGACTTGATTACAATGAGCAACCCAGTCTTTGATAGGGATGAGAGCCCGGAGGAGGCTGTGAACTCTCCTTGAGAAACAGAAGTATGAAGAAGTAGCTACATGATAAGTAAGTGATAAGCGGTACTGCCTCCGGGAGATAGAGAAACATCTGCTGCGCGTGGACAAGAGGTCTGCACTAATTGTGTGAGCGCTCTAGGCGCGTGAACAGAGACTGTAAGCCAATCGTATAATTGTTGCTAGCGCGTGCTCTGCTTGTCTGTCTTTATATACTCTGTGTGAACTTGAATAAAGTGAGAACGACCATACTCATATTGAGACTCATCGTTACTCCAGGTCCGTCTCCCACTCCGACACCTCCTACTCTTCCAATTTTCCTCTTATCACCCCATTTATTCCCCTCATCTGTCAGAGGCTCCCAGACCCAGTCTTCCAAGCCAAATTCATCTTCCTTTCCCTACAATTCATCCTCATCTCTAGTCTTGTCAGCTCAAACTCCTCCCCAAAGCATAGCCTCTCTCCAGGTCAGCTCTCTCCTCCTGCTGATTCCCACTCAGTTTCTTTGCCCAAACAATGCCAATTCACTGGTGAAACCATTTCAGTTTCCTTCTGTTCTCTCTCTCCCCTTTTTTATTCAGCCTCCAAAAAAATTCAGTCTCACCATATCCTAAATATACCTATCATGACAACTATTATCCCCTTCTGTGCTAGAACAACCCTTTCACCATGCCAAAATTCCAGGGAAAGGCATTGGAAAGAACAATACACACCAAAAAAAAAAAAACACCACAGAGATAATCTTTCTGTTTTCAGTTACAGTGGTTTTTGCCTTTTCTTGCAGCTGTCTATCTAAACTTCAGAAAGATTCAGCCTGTCTGGAGCATGCTCTGTGCAGAGGAATCTTTGGGGAGCTCAAGGGAGCTCATAATTTTCTCTTTGAGTATTTGAGTCACAGGGTGGTGTAAGGGACCACTCAAAATTTCTCCTAAACAAAGCAGCCTGAAGAGACTTTTAATGTCTCAAACACTAGCAGTACCAGGCCTTCTGCTCAAGGAACTGATACGGCTAACACCTCCTTATCTCTTGTGAGAAAGAAAAGTGGCACCTGGTTTAAAGAAACAGAACAGGCCTGTTTTTTGTCCCGTGAAGGATGAGCTGTTTCTCCAAAAAAGACACTATGCCCAGTGTTGACCCTTGCCTCATTATCCATGAAATGCATATTAAAGTTCACACCTCTGCATATCCTAATGAAGATTATCAAGATCATGCTAAACATATATGACTATAGCTCGCATCTCCCCACCCAAATCATGCTGCACATCACTGGGAGGGGGGACAAGAAACTTGAGAAAAAACTGCTCCTGGGAGTGGGTGAACATAAAAAGAGGGAATACTTTCCCTGAAGAAGAAGATTTATGACCTGGGAAGATTTTTTTCCTGAAGAGCACTTCTACGACCAGAGTAACGCTAGAACCAGGACTGGTGACCTCTATCTCTCTCCCTCTTGATCTCTCCTTCTCTATCCCTTTGCTTCTTTACTTCTTTTTTTTCTTTCTTTTCTTTCTTTTCTCTTTCCTTTCAAAGAAGTAATGCAAGGCATACCATACTGCTTGCTATAATTCATTGTATACCTGTTATTAAGTACCGTTTGCCATAGCTTGTTGTATACTTGTTGCTAATTAACGCAATGCATACCTTACCGCTTGCCATAATTTGTTATATACCTAACTAATTATCATGGACCTAGTTAAGACCTGGTTACTAACCTAATAAATGCTTGTATACAGACCTTGAGATTTGTCTCACCTTAGTCCGCGCCTCTGGGGATTTATGAATCTGAGTCACTTACCCCCCTTCCTTTCTGAGTGGGACGTGACACCCACGAAGCTCTAGGCACAACATCACCTGCTATTCTGTGATGTAGCAAACTTTAAACCAAAAACATCAATGTTAGCTTCTCACATGGGCATCTTAGTGAGAACACCATGAAAACTTCATGCAAAATACTGTATCCATAGAAAACAAACTGTATTAATATCTTTATTCACAGACTTCATTATGTTCCTAAAGAAACTAGTGCTTCAACATACTAATAATTCTTTCTGTCCAAGTTTCATTAACAATATTATTCTCTCTTACCTGATAAAGGGTTGGTGACATCTGTTTGCCCTGCAGAAACACAGGCTGTATGTGATTCAAGCTGAACCTGCAGCCAAAGGTTTAGAGCTTCCCGAAACTTGTGGTGTACGACTTCAACATTCACATACTCCATCCACAAATCCTAAGGCAAAAAAAAATTAAATTATCATTCCCATTTTGGTCAGTACCATATACTGTGCATCTATCCTAGTAGCTGGGGAACTAAAATAAGGTAAAAAACTAGACTCTGCAGTTTAAGTCATAGGAAAACATTACTAGGAAAGAAAATCTAAACTGAAGAAAAAAGCTGCAGAATTTTTATCACAAACAGATAAGCCCCTGAAAAGCATTCATGACACTTAGAGAAGAAATCTGACAAGCACATATGGTACAATTTCTAAGAAACTAGAGATAAAGGGTACAGATTATTAAAACTCAGTTCCTCAAAGAGGAACACAGAGGAAACCAAGACAGTCTAAAACATCATGGCATGATTAACTGTAGTCAGGCTAAAGCAGGCTTCATTTCCAGCAGTCACATACACTAGAGGAATAAAAATAAAGCAGACATGAGGAAATGCCCTTCCAAAATCTCCCTCTCGCAGGCCTTTTAACTGTAATAATTCCTTTGGCTTACTGGACAGAATATACACCTCCTGCTCACTAACTTATATTTGAATTTAACATATTACAGACTACCAACATGAGCAGATTTTGGCTTCCAGTCTTTCATCATTTAAAGTTCCAACTTCAATAATTCTCTAAAATTACCTTAGAACATAAAAAGAATTACAGAACAGTACAGAATAAGGACTGTGTTCTCATTAAGATATACAAGAAATTACTCACGAGTCCTCACTCAAATATAAAGGAAGGCAGTTTGGGATAGCACAGGATTTATAGGAAAAGTTAGAGCTGTGAAGGTATCATACATGCTGTACACATATTAAAGGCTAGTGACACCAGGTTTCTCACTAATTTAGAAGACCCTTTTTAACAAGTGAAGTTAATTTTGGATACCAGATTGCCAGTGTCATTAGCACTTCACCTGTTGATTCTGTATGACTTTAGCAAGTCTATGTGCATCATATTGCTACGGTAAAGGAGGAATGTATGTGTCTTCTTTCTGGAAACGCTCTTCTTCCAACCATAAAACAAAAACATTACAAAGCCTGAGAAGAAAAACAGAAAAAGGGAAAAAATAAATCAATGTGAACTTTAATTGTATCATAGCATGTATTACACAGCAGTCTCATTCTGGGGTTTAGAGTTAAGGCAACAAATCATAGAATGGTTAGAGTTGGAAGGGACCTTAAAGATCATCTAGTTCCAATCCCCCTGCCATGGCCAGGGACACCTCCACTAGACCAGGTTACTCATGCTACAAGGTGACATGGTTCAAAATGTATATGTTTCAGTTGCTTTGTGACTAGTGTACTAAGCATCAGTTCAGAGACCTGCAGTGGAAAGAAGCTATTTAGAAAAATATGAAGGGCAATAACCAAGAGCAATGGGACAAATATTGAAAAGGAAAACATTTATGGAAATTAGAATCATATAATCAAATTAGCAAACAAGACCCAGGACAAAGTGTCTCATGTCAGGGAATCTTATTGACAACCCCATTCAAAAGACCAATGAAGAAAAAGAGTACATTTGAGCAAGTTTGGCTTCTCACCCCATGAATTCTCTAGAGTGCCTGCTCGAAAAACTCACACCTGAGTTACATTTTTAATTTCTTGTCAGACTCAAATTCATGGCTAGTTTATTCCCATTTCTTCCTCTGCTAACACTGTACTTGAACATAAATATACTTCTTTCTCCAACCAACATCACTCTACTGAGAGGCACTCCTTTTATAATCATATAATCCAAGCTTTCCTGATTAAATACAAGGCAGAAATAGAATACCATTAAATCTTTGCACTGTGGTATTAAATATCACTAGCAAACTCCTGTTTTCTGTATCAGTGTCATTGGTGAAAAAACAGAAGTAGTCTAGTTCTAAGAGTCAGCCCTTATGAACTCTACCAATATTTTCCCTCCTGTCTAGGTGGTCTGACTTCCTGAGCATAAGATTTACTTGGCTGTAGAGCAGTCTGGTTTTATGTTGGAGTAGGGAACACCTTTGAAATGAAATCCTGATCAGGATGGGGAAGTTGATGAGGCCTTTTACAGTCAGCTCAAAGCAGCCTCGCAATCACAGGCCTTGGTTCTCATGGGGGACTTCAACCACCCTGATATCTGCTGGGAAGGCTACACAGCCAGACATGTACAGTCCAGGAGGTTCCTCCAGTGTATTGATGATAACTTCTTGACTTGGGTGGTGGAGGAGCCAACAAGGAGAGGTGTACTACCTAGTACTGACAAACAAAGAGGGACCTGTTTTATACTTTCAGAAAGCAGTCCAGCATATGGTTTCTGGGAGAGGTATTTCTGATATGCCTCCGGGACCACCAGTGCAACTTCAGAATGGACAGCTGGATCCAGATGAAGAGCATCCTGCTAAAACCAGAATCATATCACAGAACTTTGCCCGATTTAAAAGGTCTCTACAACTGTATCATTCAGTTGCACTACAGAGATATAAATCTTAATTTGAACAGCCAGAAAGACATTAAGTATTGCAATACCTAGGCAAAATCTTGGCCAGTAAGAAAAATTTCAGCCCAACATTGAAGAATAATGAGCTCACACTGGGCAATAAAAAGCTCAACAGCTAGATTATTTCCAGAAAAAAAGTGACCATAATCACTTCTCATGTGCATTTGGTGGATTTATAGCAATTAATCCAAAGATCCATAGATGGATCTTTAACAGACAGATACAGTCAATTAATACATGGCTCCGTGGCTGGTGTCACTGCCATAACTTTGGGTTCTTTGACAATGGATTCGCCTATACAGCACCGGGTCTGTTAACATCAAATGGGAGGCACCTCTCTCAAAGGAGGAAGGGGGTTCTTGCACAAGAGATTGCAGGGTTGATTGACAGGGCTTTAAACTAGATGTGAGGGGGGAGGGAGTTAATAATATCAGGCTTGTCTGTGGCAAGCTGTGCGATAACACATTAGGGTTAGGGGTACAGGGTGCTAGTAAGGGCCTTCAGCCTGGCTCCCTGAGCCATGCTGATGACACTGCATTGCAGTCAAAGTCTTATGGAGAAGAGTCAGCAGCTCCTGAGGTAGTTGAAGTAAGAAGTTGCATAGGAGTTGGCAGGCCTCATCAACTAAGTTTGAAGGGGGAAGGGGGGGAAATCCATCAGCAGAGATGCACGGGTCATCAATGGATTGGGAACTATTGGGCTATGCCTGGGAATGGTCAGATAGAAGTTAGGCCTTCCTACACCAAAAAGGTGGTGGGACCGGTAGCCCAGCTGAAGTGCTTTTACACTAATGCATGCAGCATGGGCAACAAACAGGAGGAGCTGGAAGCCATTGTGCAGCAGGAAAGCTATGATGTAGTCGCCATCACGGAAACGTGGTGGGATGACTCATATGACTGGAGTGCTGCAATGGATGGCTACAAACTCTTCAGAAGGGACAGGCGAGGAAGGAGAGGAGGAGGGGTGGCCCTGTATGTTAGGGGGGGCTATGAATGTCAAGAGCTAATTGAGGGTAATAGCAGGGTTGAGTGCCTATGGGTAAGAATCAGGGGGAGAGCCAGCAAGGCTGATATCGTGGTGGGAGTCTGTTACAGACCACCCAACCAGAATGTAGAGATAGATGACATATTCTATAAGCAGCTGGGAGAGGTCTCAAAATCGCTTGCCCTTGTCCTGGTGGGAGACTTCAACCTACCAGATATCAACTGGGCACACAATACAGCTGAGAGGGAACAGTCTAGGAGGTTCCTGGAGTGTGTCAGGGATAACTTCCTGACACAGCTGGTGAGGGAGCCGACTAGGGAGGGAGACCTGCTGGATCTGCTGCTTGTAAATAGAGAAGGACTTGTGGGGGATGTGATGGTTGGAGGCCGTCTTGGGCACAGGGACCATGAAATGAGAGAGTTCTCAATTCTCAGGGAAGCAAGGAGGGGAGCCAGCAGGACTGCCACCATAGACTTCCGGAGGGCAGACTTTGGTCTTTTCAAGAGCCTTCTTGACAGAGTCCCTTGGGAGGCAGTCCTGAAGGGCAAAGGACTCCAGGAAGGCTGGACGTTTTTCAAAGAGGAAGTCTTAAAAGCGCAGGAGCAGGCCATCCCTGTGTGCTGTAAAGCAAGCCGTTGGGGGAAAAGACCGGCCTGGCTGAACAAAAAGATATGGTCACAACTCAGGGACAAAAGGAGAGTTTACAGCCTTTGGAAAAAGGGGCAGGCCACTCAGGAAGATTACAAAGGTGTTGCAAGGCTATGTAGGGAAAAGATTAGAAAGGCCAAAGCCCAACTAGAACTTAACCTGGCCTTGGATGTTAAAAACAATAAAAAGAATTTCTATAAATATATTAGTAACAAGAGGAGGACTGGGGAGAATCTCCATTCTCTATTGGATGTGGGAGGTAACATAGTGACAAAGGATGAGGAGAAGGCTGAGGTACTTAATGCCTTCTTTGCCTCTGTCTTTAGTAGTAGAATCAGTTGTTCCCTGAGTACACAGACCCCTGAGCTAGCAGATAATTAATTCCACAGATTAAGCCCAAATTATATGAAAGGATTCTAGTTTTAATCAGCACACAGTCAAGAGAAAATTAAAACTAAGCCCATCCAAGCACAGCAGAAAGTTTTTGGTCAAGTTGAGAGACTCTGCCCATTCCACATACCATGATCTCAAGCAGCAATTAAACCAGGGAGATCATTCTATGTTGACTACAAATAAAAATACTTCAAGCATCTAGCCCTGGGCATAGATTATGTCCAAGAGTTACAAGGAAAGATCAGTTACAGTTTCTCAAACTCAATACAAGAAAATTACTGAATGCACTTGTTTGGAAAATATCTCTGAAAACAGAAAACTCAAGTTGCACAGGACAGGAAGGCTGAGATGCTTTCACTTGAATTCAAGGCAGGTTTCCTCTTTAAACCCAAAAGCAAGATGTTGCCAAATGCAAATAAACATTTCATTCCTCGAGGTGGGGGAACAACAAGAAGGTAAGGGTACAAAGAAACCCGTACAGGACTTTAAAAGAGTTTTTATTTCTTCCAAATAACTTTAAATAGAGTCTGTGCAGCAAAACAAGCACTGAAGGCCACATTTGAGCTATAAAATGGTTTGGAGAGTGGTCTGCTTCCTCTGAAGCACAACATGCTAGTAAACACTGTTTACAATGATCTTATCATAACAGTTGAATATACTAAAAAAGCACTCATTGTGGCACTCGACTACTTAATCTGCACAGTCATGTGCTCAGCGTGCTTGTGATTAAACACTTGCCCTTAGGCTACATTCTGTTTTAAGGGCTATCAAGAATTTTGCAACTGTACTTCAACCTGAGAAGGTCAGACTTGTACAGCCAAAATATCTCATGAACAGTGTGCTAAAGGATTGTGCAATTTAAGTAAAGAGTTTTTCCATATAGTAAGATAGAGAACATTCCTGATAGATACAATAGACATACAGGGGATATCTCATCCATTCATCTCCCTTTCCTAATGCTACTTTTTATGCTTATAGCAGAAGTTACAGAGCACTGTGGGTTTTGTTCCTTGGGTTTGTTTTTGTTTTTTTTTTTAAGGTAATGCAGAAGAACTAATCATAGAATCACCTAGGTTGGAAGGGACCTTAAAAAGACTATGCCATTACTATATATAAAGGCATAGCAGAATGACCCAGTGTGATGAAGGGGTAGGACATGCAAGTAACAGATGACTCCGACAGCAATATTAGCACTGTGATGTGTGTGTCTGTGTTTCATTAGGCATAGACCGGTGTCCTGGGTTGAGAGACACAGGACTAAATTTTCTTCTAATGCTGGGGAAAACTGCACTTTTAGAAGACTCTAGTGTCTGAATTCAGGAAAATATTTATTTTAAAGCCAGCTAGGCTATGTGGGATTCAAGGTCTCAGTGGTTTTGAGCCTTGCCAGGTGTAAGGATGAGGAGGAGCAAGGCCTGTGCACTTGACTCAGGCTGGCCAACTGGTTATTTCATACCATGAACATCACATTCAATATAAATTAGAAAAGTTTGCTGCGTAGCTCTCTCTCCCTTGATGGCGGCGGTCCAGGCAACTCCTTGCCCCGGTGCCGGACCCCTGAGGCCTTTCTTTCCTCCTGAAGCCATTGCACTCATAGTGTCCCACACTTGCTGTCCCCTGCTGGGAGTGCACAGCTTCCTACTGATATAATTGCCTGAGTATAATTCCTGTATATCTTATATCAGTATCGGGATTAATACTGGTTCTTTAGTATTATTGTTAATTATTTAGTTTTATTCTATTAAATCTATTTATATTTCAACCCTCGTGGTTCTTTGTGTTCCCTGATTCCCCTTTCCAGGTGGGGAGGGGTGATCGGGTGATAGAATAGTCGTCTAAACGACAATAAATTGTTATGGGTTTTCTCAAACCATTAACAACCAGCTAAGCAACAGAGAAGAGATTTGGAAGGGGACAGAAGAGAAAAAAGGAATCTGGTAAAGTTAAGGACAAAGACCATAAACAGAAGGAGGAGGGCTGGTGACAGCTGCTGAGCACATGTGCACTAGACCTTCTCTGCCGGAAGTCGCAGCTCTGCAATCTCCCAACTTCCTGCTTCAGCTGCACCTTCCTCTTCCCTGTACCTGGGGTCACCTGTGGGCTCCACATGCTGCAGGCTCCACTCCAACCTCAAACCCACCCCAGGCTATAGCTTGGGACTGAAGGACAGGAACAAGGAAAAAAGGAAGAAGAGAGACTCCACCTAAATCCTATCGTCTCACAGTGGAGCAATGACATTGCCACCACACAGTTGCTACTTGAGCCAATTCCCTTCCTCCTCTGCAAATTTGATCACCCTAAAAATCAGTGGCTCCTCAAATTTTGGTAACGGCAGTAAAGAAACTGTAACCAGAAATGTTTTCAGCAGGTTCTCATTGCCAATTGCAATGGAGCAAAGACAATGTTTGTACTCACACATCAACATCAAGAAGCAATTACTAGGTCATTGCTTGTCAGTGAAAATGTGTTCCATGTTAAATTTATTAATATTTGGTCCACACAATACCTCAAGTAACCAGACTTCCCATATTTCCTCAGGGCACTATTTTATATCTCGTAGCTCTCATAGTCCAGAGGTCGTCCTAATAAGTGCAGCTCCATCACTGCACTCCATTTTATCATTTCTACCTATCCCTTAAAAGCAACTATGCTCTCTATATATGCAAGCCTAAAGCCTCCATCAATTACCAAGGCTTGCTACCACCCGTAGATTCACCACTCTTAACATTTCTCAAACTTAATTAGGGAAGGGAAATCAATTAAAAAAAGTTCTCTCCCAAGAGAATGTTAATGCCATGGTCTTCTAGGGTATGAATTACAGGAAATTAAGCCAGCATTATATTGGTAAGTGTCAGTCAAAAGAAGCTATTTCAAACTATTAGATGGATTTCACTGAAAGAACTGCTGATATTCCCTGTCTAGACATTTGTGAAAAATAGTATTGTGCTGACATAACCCATCAAAGAGAATAAAGAGGATAAAAATATCCTGGATCAACATACCAGTGACTTTAAAACATAAAAGTTAGCTATAAGAATAACAAAGCTTGAACAAAACAAAAAAGAACAAACAAACAAGAAAATAAAAATCAGTGCTTGTTACTTTCAGAGCTGCAACCCACCACATCATATTACATTCTCTTTGTTTGAGATGCAGTCCTACTGAAACGGTATAACTGTTACTGTTTTGGCTGGCAAGTGCTAATCAGATCAGCACATCATAAAGTATACACAGCTACAGTCTTGATATCCCTCTCCCACTCTGCATAAACTGCCTTAAATGTTAGCTGAGCTTGCACAGAGTCAAGACACTCAAGTAACCTCTCAAGATATTGCCATTTTCTTCTGCTTCTCCATGAAAAGACTTGGTTGATGTGGTAACAGCTATCCGAGCTACCAGCTAGTTGAAAAGAAAAACTAAGTGAATCTGCTCTCCCTGAAGACAGCAAAGAGTCTGTGAAGCAGGGAGCTACTCCCTGTCAATCAAGTCTTGAAATATTTTCCATGAAGGCAGCAGCAAAGGGAAAGTAGCATTCCAGCTGGCTTCTAAATAACTTTGCTATAGCTGAAGCCACCACAATCACTGTGGAGATCAACACAGGACAGAAGTCAAGGGGAAGTAGAAAGAAAAGGTGGCATGTAGGACAAGAAAACCCGAAGTGACACAAAATTCTTTATTTCAGGATTTAAATCTCACTCTCCAAATGCTATCAAAGGTCAAGATGGGACCTGATATGAGAATACACAAAATGTACCTACTGCATGGTGCTTTTGCAGCTCTCTGAAGCAGCCAGTACCAGTCACTGTCAGAGAAAAAGCTAAAAGGACAGTAGATCCGACAATTCCTGTTAAAATGAGAGTTTGGGCAAACAAGTACTGGAAGACCATGAACTGCCCAAAACACTTCTAAGGCCCCTGGACCAGCCATGCTGCTGAGGGTGTATTTAACAATGGAACCTGCAAAGAATTAAACCCATAACTGATGCAGCAGTAGCTGAATCGATTAGAATTGGTTCTGAGTGTAGGAATTCTACCTTTGAGTCTTTGTTTGCAGTCAGCAGGTTGCAGAGTAGAGCGCAGCTTTTCCAGGTGCTCACTCTCCGCACAGTGCATGACAAAGAAGAGCCTCCAAAGCATGTTGCTGGATAAGGTTCCAAAAGGCATCTCAGACATGAACAACCAAACTCCCAACCTGTTGAATTTGAAGAGGCAGATAGAAACAGTTTCACCTTGATAAATCCCAGCATTTGAAAAGGAGACATATGCCCACATCTCTGCCATATAACAGAATTAGGAATGTGAGGATGTGTCTCAAATCCTCTCAAATCCATATAAAAATGCATCAAATGCATCTCAAATTCTGAGTTAATCTCATTCAGAATTGAATGAGTCCCCAGAGCTTCTGTCAGATGCTAGAATTCAAGGCATAATTCCTCCCCACCTTGATGCTACCAATGTGCTGAAAAATCCTGCATATTGCAGTCTTGTTTAAACCATTAAGTACTTAAAGCTACTCCAAATCCCAGTTTCAAATATCTAACTCCTCCAAGATGAAGCCAGTATCAATCCCACGGGACAGCCTACCTTTTTGCCTTCAGAACATGTAGAACAGCTCTAAAAAACAGCTCAAACTCCAGTTGCAATTTTTCCACAGAGTAGGGATGCGCTACTGATCCATATTGTTTATTGCCACTAACATATTGGGCCCAGTGGTCACTCACATGACAAAGTGTCATCCTACACAGCAGAACAAACAAGTTGAAGATGGATCATTAAGTATGTCATCACCATATAAAAACATAGACAAGTGCAACTGGATCAGTCTAGCCACAAGAGCCACATTCAACACTTTGTCCTTTGGTTTCCAGAGATTTCCCTATAAATAGCATTTCCCTTCCCTCTTCAGACAGGGTTAGTCTAAAATTCCTGTTAGCCTTCCTTGGCTTTGCAAGCAAACAATGCATAATATTCTGTTATATCAAATTAGTTTGTGTATGAACTTTGGGGCCTTTAGGTAATCCTACATGATGAAATGGCAGTACATGCAAAAAGCTCATACAGGAAAAACAACACTGAGGAAGATACTGCTCTAATAACACAAAGAACAGCATGGATTTTGTTTCTGATTTAACTGTATCCCCCCCTTGAAAACACACTCATAGAAACCATATAAAGTGACTGCTAGAGATTTAAAAATAAAGAGCAACTTTTAGGTCCCAATTACATTTGCTTACTGCAATAATATGATGATTTTGAAGGAGCAAGTTAAAAACCCTAAAACAATTCTGGATAGTAACAGAAAGAAAACAGTAACACTGCTTATAAATAGGGGTGATTCAAGAAACTGTTTGTTGGATTTCAATGACTTTCCAAGACAAGCCTAAGCACATCCCTGATAGAAGTCAGTCTGGTGCTCCACAGCTCACCCGGCTCCTTTGTACCCACAGCATTTAGATTCTGTAATTCCCCACTTCACAAGCAGTTTTAGAGTCAAGGATGCTGGGATTTCAGATTCTCAGATTGGCTATCCCTAAACTGACTAATTCTCAGAGCAAAATCTACCCAAGAACCATTTGGAGTTTTTGTTTTGTTTGTTTAGGTTGGTGGGAGTTGGTTTTATTTGTTTGTTTGGTGATTTGTTGGGTGTGTGTGGTTTTTTTAGCAGCTCTGAACTTTAAACCAGACCATATGAAAAAAATTTAATCATATCAGAGAATATATTCTTTTACTTGATCAGCTGACCAATTCGCTTCACAAATTGTCGGTACCGTGCTCTGTTAAATGTTTCTAACCCCGCAGACAGAAGTTCCACTAAGGAGTTTGCAAAAGCAAAAATTTTCATCTCCTGGGGAGTTGTTTTTTCAGGAAAATAAGCACCTAAGACCAAGACAGAAAAATAAGTCTTAAAAAAATGTGTGAACCTGGATTTTTTTAAGTAACTTTTAAGTAACACTCAAAGCAACAATTCACCATATAGCTGGCAAACAGTTTATTGTTTTCCAGCTATATAGTGAACTGAAATTTATGTTTTGTTTATTAAGTGAACAATAACAACCTGTTAAATATGAAAGTACAAATAAACTATGCAGGTTATAAGACCTCTAGCTAGCAATTATCTTCATGTACTTGTCCAGAAATTTAGCAAAACAAAGAACAAATAAATACTTGGAGAAAAATCACAGTAGTGTTAAAGCTAAGAGATAAAGGGGAAAAATTAGTTCTGAAAGCACATCTGTGAGTATAACTACCAAGCAGATCAAAACTAAGGGAAAGGACTCTTAATGTTTTGCATGCTAGTATTGCTATAAGTTCTTTAAGTTATCCCATGCACATGGCATACACTTCCATCTCATCTATTTAGCCCGTGAGCTGTTGCACAGGTTCATTATTACTTCATTCGGAGACTCTCATAACACAATAGCATTCTTGGCAGCTGATTTACCTCCTGACTAAAACCCAAGGAACTTCTGACAGAGTTCATTAAATGGAAAGTGTGACAACAGGGCAATCAAGTAATCTTCCAAAAGCAGAATCCAGCTTGTTTCATGATCCTCATCTTATCAGCAAATACAGTCTCTTTTAGCAGCTTTACAATAAAACGTATGGTAAAAGGGCTTCACTATTGTACTAATTACAGTTTGCTTGTAAGAGGAAAACAAAGAAAGTACAAATGAACTCTCCTTCCCACACAAACGCAAGCTCCTAAATTCCTCTTCTCTGTGTGTTACTACATAAGAGCCCTCATCAGCTAGGAAACAGAACTAGAGGCAACATTATGTTAGTCCAACCCAGCTTCTAAAGGGAAGCACCTATTCAAACATATGTCTACTTCCATTCTCCTTTTACATGCAATAGCTCAAATGCCTAAATTCTATCTGTTAATATTCATTCCTGGAAGCTCCACTATCTACAGTTATATCACAGAGATAAAAAGAGAGTAAAATAGATCTAAGTTTCAAACAATGCTTTTTAACTGAACAAGTCAGCTTTTCTTCGTCCATTTCACAAAAATCAATACAATAAACTTGAGCAAAAACATAAAGGAAAGAAAAAGAAAAAGAAAAAAAAAGGAAAAAGTTGAAATTTGCTGTACCTCTTCTCCTCCTTCATCCACCAGAGTCCAGTTTCCAGATTCTTTCCCAGATGAAGAGGAACTTTTCCTTTCACTTGGTTTCACGTGGCACATGAAGTCCACTCGATTTCTGATCTCAAGTGAAAAAAGCAAGTTTACAAAGAATTAGAAAATCAAAAGTTCTGAATTGTCATCTTTTAGTTAAGATATTTAAAAAAACAAATACAAGAACAAGAAATTAACAAGTATGTCAGAAAGCTGCCTGGCAGAAAAGGACCTGGGGGTATTGGTAGACAGCCGGCTGAATATGAGCCAGCAGCGTGCCCAGGTGGCCAAGGCGGCCAACAGCATCCTGGCCTGTATCAGGAATAGCGTGGCCAGCAGGACTAGGGAAGCGATCGTCCCGCTGTACTCAGCGCTGGTGAGGCACCACCTTGAATACTGTGTTCAGTTTTGGGCCCCTCACTACAAGAAAGACATTGAGATTCCGAAGCGTGTCCAGAGAAGGGTAACAAAGCTGGTGAGGGGTTTAGAGCACAAGTCTTATGAGGAGGGGCTGAGGGAACTGGGGTTGTTTAGCCTGGAGAAAAGGAGGCTGAGGGGAGACCTTATTGCTCTCTACAGCTACCTGAAAGGAGGTTGTAGTGAGGTGGGGGTTGGTCTCCCAGGTTACAAGTAATAGGACAAGGGGAAATAGCCTTAAGTTGCACCAGGGGAGGTTTAGATGATTGGATATTAGGAAAGATTTCTTCACCAAAAGGGTTATGAAGCATTGGAACAGTCTGCCCAGGGAAGTGGTTGAGTCACTGTCCTGGGAGGTATTTAAAAGAAGTGTAGATGTGGTGCTGAGGGACATGGTATAGTGGTGGACTTGGCAGTGCCAGGTTAACAGTTAGACTTGATGATCTTAAAGGTCTTTTCCAGCCTAAACAATTCTATGATTAAAATTTGGATGGGGGGGAAGCAAGTTATATATTTTATCTGAAGCACATAACAGTTTTCACTAATGACTGATTTCATTAACTAGCTTCTACAAGCACCACATATTCCTTCTAGGTAAAAAAAAAAAAAAAAAGGATGAAAAATAAATTAAGAAGCCCAACCAGCATATACACTAACTTAGCAAACCGTTTACTCAAGGGCTTCTGTTGCAGAGACATTATAATGAACAGGCCATTGTGCAAGGCAAGAACTCTATTTCAGAAGTCACAGTAATAAAACACGTGGGTGTATCAGTCTTCACAAGCTATTTGACAGCTGAAAGCAAGCTGCATCATACTGTGCGCAGTAGGAGAATGTACTGCCAAGGCTATATTTTAAGATGAATGCATAAAAAGAGTTTGAATTAAACTGTGAATCTCTTATTTGTGCCTGCTTTTATGACATTGCCTGCAATGAACTTTCAGAGTTTTACAAGTAGATCACATGTCATGTTTTCTACTCTTAAATAATCAGAACATTTTTATAAAATCATATTCACACTTACTTGACAGAAGACATAAGCAAAGCAAAAGATCACATGAAATGAAAGACACCTGATGGATTATCCAAGACTTGGATTTTTGCATTTAATTTCAGATCAAAGTAAATCTAAATAAGTAAAACAAAGGGCAAATTAGTTTTATCAGAGAAATTCAAATTCTGAGTTTCACATTTTTCACTAGCTTCTTGTTCAGACTAAAATGTATCTATATGAAAGACAGTACCCACACCCTGGAGAAATATAGCTATGGCAAAATACTGGGAGTTCTCCAAAAGAAGTACCTGTAGAAACTAAAGGGGGTAGGGGGGGAACATCAAAAGGGGGTGGGGAACATCAAAAGCTCCACCAAAAAAAAAGACAACTTCTCTCTTTGTTTCACGTGTACTTCTGGGCACCAGGGGGAATTGGGATGTTGAGCACAGGGGAAGTTAGGAACCTACCATGTTAAGTTAAGGTCACGAGGGATTGACTAGGCAGAAGACACTCTCCTCTCCTATCCACTCCACTCTCACTCCAACTTTCTGACAATAAAGAATTAAACATTGACACCTGAATGAATGGACAAGCCCATTCACTGATCCCAGTTGGACACCAAAGGATGTGGTTGAAGAGTAAGAGATGGTGACCTGGACAGCCAATTATTTGCAAAACAAACACCTAAAGGGAAGTATATTGGAATCATGGAATCACGGAATTGTCAGAGTTGGAAGGGACCTCTAGAGATCATCTAGTCCAACTCCCCTGCTAAAGCAGGATTTCCTATAGCACATTACTCAGGACTGCATCAAGGCGTGTCTTGAAAATCTCCAGAGATCTTGTAAATCTTGTAAACAATTGTAAAATCTTGTAAACAATTTCAAGGTTTATTCCTTTATAGACTTTCTAACTAGAGTAATACTGTTTTTTCCATTTCTCTTCCCATGCTTTCTAACAAACCTCAATTTTCAGAACAAGTTACATGAGAAAAATATTTAAAACTCTTCTTGCTTGGCTTATGAACCACAAACTGTTTTCTTTGGTGTAGAAAAATTAATTACTTGACAATTGCATTAAAAACTTATTTAGAAATCAGCAAGAACAGAAGTTTCTCAAAAATGACGTCTGAATAGTTTTAATTTCAGAGAAAGTAAAAGCATAATGAGTATTAAATGCCCTTTGAGCAGTGTTGGGTGCTCAGGTGCCAGTCCTCATTAATGTTTCTGACCTCCACTGCCTTCATCAGACAAGGGAATTAATTCTAAAGATTCACTAACAGATTCTGTTCCTCAAGTAGAACAAACCCCAAAAAATCATTGCACAGCGAGAGAAACAGTAACACTTTCAGAAACGACTCCCAAATTCATAGAATCACACAGAATCACAGAATGATATGGGGTTGGAAGGGACCTCTGGAGATCATCTAGTCCAACCCCCCGCCAAAGCAGGTACACCTAGAGCAGGTTGCACAGGAACGTGTCTAGGTGGGTTTTGAACGTCTCCAGAGAAGGAGACTCCACCACCTCTCTGGGCAGCCTGTTCCAGTGCTCTGCCACCCTCAAAGTAAAGAAGTTCCTTCTCATGTTTAGGTGGAACTTCTTATATTCAAGTTTGTGCCCATTTCCTCTTGTCCTGTCACTGGGCACCACTGAAAAAAGACCAGTCCCATCCTCTTGACACCCACCCTTTAAGTATTTATAGGCGTTGATCAGATCCCCCCTCAGCCTTCTCTTCTCCAGACTAAAAAGACCCAAGTCCCTCAGCCTTTCCTCATAAGAGAGATGCTCCAGGCCCCTAATCATCTTTGTAGCCCTCTGCTGTACCCTCTCCAGCCGTTCCCTGTCCTTCTTGAACTGGGGAGCCCAGAACTGGACACAGTACTCCAGATGCAGCCTCACCAGGGCAGAGTAGAGGGGCAGGATAACCTCCCTCGACCTGCTGGTCACACTCTTCCTGATGCACCCCAGGATGCCATTGGCCTTCTTGGCCACAAGGGCCCATTGCTGGTTCATGGTCATCCTGTTGTCCACCAGGACTCCCAGGTGTTTTTCCTCAGAGCTGCTCTCCAGCAGGTCAGCCCCCAACCTGTACTGGTGTATGGGGTTATTCCTCCCAAGGTGCAGCACCCTACATTTGCCCTTGTTGAATTTCATCAGGTTCCTCTCTGCCTAACTCTCCAGCCTGTCCAGGTCTCGCTGTATGGGGGCACAGCCTTCCGATGTGTCAGCCACCCCTCCCAGTTTTGTATCATCAGCAAACTTGCTGAGGGTACACTCCATCCCCTCATCCAGGTCATTGATGAATATATTGAAGAGGATTGGACCCAGTACTGACCCCTGGGGAACACCATTTGATACGGACCTCCAACTAGATTCTGTGCCCCTAATCATGACCCTCTGAGCTCTGTCTTTCAGCCAGTTTTCAATCCACCTCACTGTCCATTCCTCTAATCCACACTTCCTAAGCTTACCTATGAGGATGCTGTGGGAGACTGTGTCAAAAGCCTTGCTGAAGTCAAGGTAGACAATATCCACCGCCCTCCCCTCATCTATCCATCCAGTCATGCCATCGTAGAAGGCTATCAGGCTAGTCAGACATGATTTCCCCTTGGTGAATCCGTGTTGACTACTTCTGACAGCTTTCTTTTCCTCCGTATGCTTTGAGATGACGCCCAGAATGAGTCATTCCATCATCTTTCCAGGGATGAAGGTGAGGCTGACCGGCCTGTAGTTTTCTGGGTCCTCCTTCTTGCCCTTCTTGAAGACTGGGATGACGTTGGTTTTCCTCCAGCCCTCAGGCACCTCGCCTGTTCTCCAGGACCTTTCAAAGATGATGGAGAGCAGCTCAGCAATGACTTCTGCCAGGTCCCTCAGCACTCACGGGTTCATCCCATCAGGACCCATGGACTTGTGGGTATCCAGTTTACTTAACTGTTCCATAACTTGGTCTTCCTCCACCAAGGGAAAGTCTTCCTTTGTCCAGACTTTCTCCGATTCTTCCAAATTCTGTGGCTCCTGAGGGCTGGCCTGAGCAGTAAAGACTGAAGCAAAGAAGGCATTCAGCAACTCAGCCTTCTCTGCATGCTCTGTCACCATGGCACCTGTCTCGTTCAACAGCGGGCCCACATTTTCTCTAGTTTTCCTTTTCCCTCCTATATACTTGAAAAAACCCTTCTTGTTGACCTTGACATCCCTTGCCAGGTTTAATTCCAAGGAGGCCTTGGCTTTCCTCATTTCATCCCTGCATACTCTAACGGCATTCTTGTAATCTTCCCAAGTGGTCAGTCCCTGCTTCCACTCAGTGTAAACTTCCTTCTTCCACTTGATTTTTTTCAGAAGCTCCCTGCTCAACCACGCAGGTCTCCTGCTTCCCTTGCCTGATTTCTTGCTCTTAGGGATGCACCAATCCTGAGCTTGGAGAAAGCGATGTTTGAATATCGACCAGCTCTCTTGAGCCCCCCTACCTTCCAGAGCCTTATCCCATGGGATTTCTCCTAGCAGTTTCTTGAAAAGGTCGAAGTTAGCCCTCCTGAAATCCAAGGTTTCAGTCCTACTTGTTGTTTTGCGCATACTGCCCACGATCCTGAACTCTATCTTTCCATGGTCACTGCAACCAAGGTTGCCCCCAACCTTAATGTCCTCCACCAGTCCCTCTTTGTTTGTCAGCACTAGGTCCAGTAGTGCTTCTCTCCTCGTTGGCTCCTCCACCAGCTGAGTTAAGAAGTTATCATCAATACACTGGAGGAACCTCCTGGACTGTACATGTCTGGCTGTGTAGCCTTCCCAGCAGATATCAGGGTGGTTGAAGTCCCCCACAAGAACCAAGGCCTGCGATTGTGAGGCTGCTTTGAGCTGATTGTAAAAGGCCTCATCAACTTCCCCATCCTGATCAGGTGGCCTGTAATAAACACCCACTACAGTGTCCCTCATACTGGCCTGCCCCTTAATCCTCACCCACAAGCTCTCAACTCTCTCTTCATCTGACCCCAGGGAGGGCTTTAGGACATCTCCTCACTCTCTATCCATTCCTTAACATAGAGGGCAACACCCCCACCCCTCCTTCCTCGCCTGTCCCTTCTGAACAGCTTGTAGCCCTCAATAGCCACACTCCAGTCATAGGATTCATCCCACCAGGTTTCAGTGATGGCCACTATATCATATCTTTCCAGGAGCACGGTAGCTTCCATCTCCTCCTGTTTGTTGCCCATGCTGCGTGCATTCGTGTAGAGGCACTTCAGCTGGGCTGTTGGCTCTGCTGCCTTCTTATGGAATTCATCCCATATGTTGGACCAAACAGATATATCCATGCTTACTCCCTCACCAGTCTCTGCAGCCACATGAGAATGTCACTCTGAAACTGAGGATCTTCGAGAACTCTGCGAGTGAAACCGAAAAGGATGCTGATACATTCCTTCAAGTTGCCCAAGTCTGAAGAAAGATTTTCTGACTACTTTGAAACTGTAATTTAAAAACAGAATTAAGAAGGTTTGACGAGCAGCTCTCAGTAGTAGCATAAGCAGTGGTTTTGGGGCTATAGAGAAAACTTGCACTCTATATCTATAGATACCAAGATACTTCAACACAGCTGCTTGCTAAATCTGACAGAAAAGAACACAGAGTACTTTATTTAATCTTATAATTAAGCACTGGATGCTAATGACAAGAATAATTCTATGGTTTCTCTCATAAAAGGCCCTCCCTCAACATAAGCTTCGTAAGAACCACCATTTACTATGCATATAAACCACGTGGGAGGCAAAGGGAGGAGGACTAGGAAGGATAAATATCTGGGGCAGGAGGGGGAGGAATACTTTAGCTAAAAGATTATATTGGCACAAACCCAAATAAGTAATACACCTAGGAGGAAAACCAAAAAGATTTCTAGGTGTTAGAGCTGCAAGATTTCAAATAGTCTTCCAAGAGGAAGTAAAGCAGGAAAAATATCCAGCTAGTTTTAGAATTGTGCATAATCAATTTGGAAAAGGGACCATATTATATGTTGCCTTTGATAACAAAAGATTGGAGTCCAGGTGTCCCATCCCACCCGGTGTTCCTCTACAGTAATCGGTGGCAGTATGCAGCTTAGGCAGAAGAAGGTACTCCTGCATTCAGCTTCCACTCTCCAGTTGAATAAGTTAGGAGAATTGGAATTTTTTCTGTGAGAAAAAAGTTTCACTGATCCCTGCATAAGATCAGCAGGTTTTAGTACCAGAGGAGAAACACTCCAGTATACAAATTTCACCACAAGACTCCAAAACTGTAAGTGAACAAGGTGCTGGGCCTCCTAAACAGCATGGGGAGCAGTCCAGACCAGCAACACACCTTGTTCTTGCTGCTGAAGAGCCACATATCTCTGCAGGGATGAGCTGCTGAGCAACCTGTAGACATATGACTCCACTAAGCCAGGAAGTTTCCTGGTAACGTCCTTAACCCAGGCTCTAGTTGATCTCTTCTCCCAAGTAACAGGCAATAGGACAAGAGGAAATGGCCTCAAGTTGCGCCAGGGGAGGTTTAGATTGGATATCAGGAAAACTTTTTACACTGAAAGGGTTATTAAGCATTGGAACAGGCTGCCCAGGGAAGTAGTTGAGTCACCATCCCTGGAGGTATTTAAAGGACAGGTAGACATGGTGCTTAGGGACATGGTTTAGTGGTGGACTTGGCAGTGCTAGGTTTACGGTTGGACTCAATGATCTTAAAGGTCTTTTCCAATCTAAATGATCCTAATTGGAGCATCTAAAAGATGATGCTTTGGCCACCTTACATTGTCCTTTCATTGCCATGTGTCACAGCCTACTAGGGTACAGGCAGGCAGCATCCATACCTCAAGGGCTAGCACTCTGCTATCCTGTGCTGAGTCCACCCTCCACCCCAGCCAGGTTTGTCTGCTGCCCTGTCCCTTGGTGGAACTCCCTAATGAGGCTCAGCCCTTGCAGCAGCTGAGTATTATTAATAGCTGCAGGTTTGAAACAGCTTTGGGGGTTGAATCATAAGCTACAGTTTGGCTTAGTTCCTTTGATGAGTTTGCTGGGGTGGTATTTCACAGTATGGCTGCTTGTTTTCAGCAAGATGAGCTTGAGATTTTTTTAGCATTAGTTTTTCTGTACCCCAAGTTGGTTGTCTGCTAGCGTGGGGCAATGCTTCCTTCAGCCAGCTGCTTCAGGGTTCGATGTGTTGAAACATGCCTGAATTCATCTGGATGAGGGGGAGATGTGACTCCGCTCATTTGAATAACTTCTTTTGATAGGGGTTTTCTTAAACTGAAGGGCAGGCCCCAGCAGGACTGATTCTGAATAGCTCCTTACATAGGCAAGTACTGCTTTGGAGGCTGCTTCAAAAGCGCTGCTGCTTTTATGTTTCTGCAAGGGGATGTATGATGTGGGGTCAGTTTGCTGTAAGCTACAACAGTTGACTTGAGCAACAGTCTTTTTAAGAATATATATTATTTTTTTAAATTTTTTTTTCTTTGCAGAGATAGACAATGTGGGGCAAGGTCACATCCAGCTGGTGCAAACCCTTCATGAGGAAGCAAAGAAAATGGAGGACTTCAGGGAAAAGCAAAAACTGCATTGGAAAAAGGTCAGGTGCTGTGGGAGCACACATCTTTGCTGCAGGGTGTTGATCCTGTCCTGGCAATGGGCTGTTCTCCGCTGGTGTCTCCCAGCATGCCCCAGCCCCCTCTGTGCCCCCAGTGCCTGCCGCTGCCCGGAAGTCCCGAGCTCCTTCCTACGCGTTGCAACCATGTAGGTGAACTGTGCGGCAACCTCCAGCTTCCTTCTTCTCACTGCCATGTCTTCTCCTTTGGGTGTATTTTGGGGCCAGCTATAGCAGAGGCTCAGCTCCAGGGAAGCCAGCCTCAACCAGGGATGTTTTTAAAGCATGTATATAGTGCTGTATGATCTCCATAGGGTCTGCTAAAACTTTTTAATAACTTCTGGCTTGAGATTCCTTTGTCTGGATGTCGTGGTTTTGCCCAGATTAACCAATCAGAGCGACAGATGGCCCCTCCCCCCCCCCCCAAGGAAAAGAGAGGAGAGGAAGAGATAAAAGAGATTTATGAGTTTAGAAAAAGCTAAACTACTTTAATGAAAATATTAATAAATAATGAAATAATAAATAATTTTTAAAAAAAAGGAAAAAAGAAAAAAAAATATACAATATATACAAAACCGTATCAAGCTCCCAGGGTGATGATCACGTCACCAGCAGGCACAGGGGAAAGTCCCAGGCTGGACTCGGTGATGGACAGGAGCTGGATTCCGGATCTGGAGTCAGGATTGCTCGGATCGGGATCAAAGGCAGATGAACAGACAGGGTCCTCCTCAGATGTCGGCCATTGAAGGAAGAGAGATGACCCTTTGATCCCTCAGCTTTTATACTGAGCATGATGCAGATGGGATGGAATACCCTGTTGGTCAGTTTTGGGTCACCTGTCCTGTCCGCTCCTCCCTACAGGTGTGACGCCTCTACGCTTTTCTGCTTCCGACCCTCCAACGGGGCAAATAACAAATTTACCTGACCTTGGTTGTTATAGCAATAAGTATAAGCAAGGGCCTCTCTGCATACCATTCCTTGGTATTATCAGGTCTTATCACTGTGAGAGCGAGCAGTTTCTGAACAATATGCCGTTAATTTCAGAGTTTAGTTAGTTAGAAGAGGCCCAGCTAAAAAGGAAAAATTACTGAACAGAAAATTAGTTCTGTTTTACCTCAAACCAGGACATTCCACCCCTTATTCCATACCATTTGCATCGTGTTCTGATTATCATTACATCTTATCCATCAAATACATACAAATATATATACAGAAGTCCCTTATTTATGATTTATCTTTATACACAAAAGTTCATTGAGTTCTTTTAGTCCATAATTGCAGGTTTTTGTCATAGCAGACTCTCAGGGCAGAAAAGATGATATGAAATTCGTTGTGGTCCATATCCACAGGTAGCATGTCCCTCTTGAAGAGTTTGCTGGACATCACTTGGAGAAGTTAGCTCAGGTTTCACCACCACTATTTATCCTGAAAAACACTTATTAGATAATGTTAGTATTATATAACAATTAATATCATACAGCTCAGAATTGAGTATTCTCACCTAGGGTTAAATTTCCTTGAGGTACACATTGAATTTCTCCATTCTCCAGCATCACCCACCAAGTACATCCAGGTCCTTGGGCAAAAACAGTCCCACGAATGGGTTTGCCATTGCCTGAAGGAGGGAAAACCCAAACAGTTCTCCCCAACATATTCCTGTCATGCACCACAGGGACTCTATCCCCTTCTACATTATGTAAAATGTCTGATTGAGCAGGACCAGCTCGATTGATGGATCCCCTGGTGTTAACTAACCAGGTAGCTTGTGCTAGATGCTTGTCCCAATTTTTAAAGGTTCCACCCCCCATTGCTTTCAGGGTGGTTTTCAGAAATCCATTGTATCTCTCAATTTTGCCAGAAGCTGGTGCATGATAGGGGATATGATATACCCACTCGATGCCATGTTCTTTTGCCCAGCTACTTATAAGATTGTTTTTGAAATGAGTTCCATTGTCAGACTCGATTCTTTCTGGAGTACCATGTCGCCACAAGACTTGCTTTTCAAGGCCCAGGATGGTATTCCAGGCAGTGGCATGGGGTACAGCATAGGTTTCCAACCATCCGGTGCTTCCTTCCACCATTGTAAGCACGTAACGCTTACCCTGGCGTGTTTGAGGGAGTGTGATGTAGTCTATTTGCCAGGCCTCTCCGTACTTATATTTCAGCCATCGTCCCCCATACCACAAAGGTTTTAACCTTTTAGCTTGCTTGATTTCGGCGCATGTTTCACAATCGTGGATAACCTGCGCAAGAGCGTCCATGGTTAAATCCACCCCTCGGTCCCGGGCCCATTTGTATGTTGCATCCCTTCCTTGATGACCTGAAGAGTCATGGGCCCACCGAGCTAAAAATAGTTCACCTTTATGTTCCCAGTCCAAATCTGTCTGGAAAATCTTAGCAGCCTGGTCCACTCGCTGATTGTTTTGATGTTCCTCAGTGGCTCGACTCATGGCTACATGAGCATCTACATGACGTACCTTTACAACTAGTTTCTCTATCTGTTCAGCAATATTTTGCCACAATTCAGCAGCCCAGATGGGTTTACCTCTGCGCTGCCAGTTGCTCTGCTTCCACTGTTTTAACCATCCCCACAGAGCATTTGCCACCATCCATGAATCAGTATAGAGATAGAGCATTGGCCACTTTTCTCGTTCAGCAATGTCTAGGGCCAGCTGGATAGCTTTTACCTCTGCAAATTGACTTGATTCGCCTTCTCCTTCAGTTGCTTCTGCAACTCGTCGTGTGGGACTCCATACAGCAGCTTTCCACTTTCGATGTTTTCCTACAATACGACAAGATCCATCAGTGAACAAAACATACTGTTTCTCATTATCTGAGAGTTCATTATATGGTGGGGCCTCCTCAGCACGTGTTACCACCTTGTCTAGTGGCATTGTGAAGTCTCTGCCTTCAGGCCAGTTTGTGATCACTTCTACAATTCCTGGACGATTTGGGTTTCCTATTCGAGCTCGCTGTGTGATTAAGGCAACCCACTTACTCCAGGTAGCATCGGTGGCATGATGAGTAGAAGGAACTTTACCTTTGAACATCCAGCCCAACACTGGTAATCGGGGCACCAGGAAGAGCTGTACTTCAGTACCAATTACCTCTGAAGCAGCTCTAACTCCTTCATATGCTGCCAATATTTCTTTTTCAGTTGGAGTATAGTTGGCTTCAGATCCTCTGTATCCCCGACTCCAAAATCCTAGGGGTCGACCTCGAGTTTCCCCTGGTGCTTTCTGCCAGAGGCTCCAGGTAGGGCCATTATCTCCGGCTGCAGTATAGAGCACATTTTTCATGTCCTGTCCTGTTCGGACTGGTCCAAGTGCTACCGCACGTACAATCTCTTGTTTAATTTGCTCAAAGGCTTGTCGTTGCTCAGGACCCCACACAAACTCATTTTTCTTTCGAGTCACTTCATAGAGAGGTTTCACAACCTGACTATAACCTGGAATATGCATTCTCCAGAAACCCACAACGCCTAAGAAGGCTTGTGTTTCCTTTTTGTTAGTAGGTGGGGACATAGCTGTTATTTTGTTAATCACCTCCATTGGGATCTGGCGACGACCATCTTGCCATTTAATTCCTAAGAACTGGATGTCTCGTGCAGGTCCCTTGACCTTACCTCTTTTCACAGCAAAACCTGCTTCCAGAAGAATCTCAATTACTTTCTTACCTTTCTTGAAAACTTCTTCTGCTGTGTTACCCCACACAATGATGTCATCAATGTATTGCAGGTGTTCTGGAGCTCCACCCTTCTCCAGTGCAGTCTGGATCAGTCCATGGCAAATAGTAGGGCTGTGTTTCCACCCCTGGGGCAGTCGATTCCAGGTATACTGGACACCCCTCCAGGTGAAAGCAAACTGTGGCCTGCACTCTGCTGCTAAAGGAATAGAGAAAAAGGCATTAGCAATGTCCATTGTAGCATACCACTTGGCTGCCTTCGACTCCAGTTCATATTGCAGTTCTAGCATGTCTGGCACAGCAGCACTCAGTGGTGGTGTGACTTCATTCAGGCCACGATAGTCTACTGTTAGACGCCAGTCCCCGTCAGACTTTCGCACTGGCCATATCGGACTGTTAAAGGGTGAGCGAGTCTTGCTGATCACTCCTTGAGTCTCCAGCCGACGAATCGGGTTCTGAATGGGAATCAGGGAGTCTCGGTTCGTGTGATACTGTCCCCGATGCACTGTGGCAGTGGCAGTTGGCACCTGCTGTTCTTTAACCCTCAGCAATCCCACAACAGAAGGGTCATCTGAAAGGCCAGGTAAGGTAGACAGCTGTGTAATGTCCTCAGTCTCTACAGCTGCTATACCAAAAGCCCATCGATACCCTTTTGGGTCTTTGAAATACCCTCTCTTGAGAAAGTCTATGCCGAGGATGCATGGAACATCTGGGCCAGTGATAATGGGGTGCTTCTCCCATTCATTCCCAGTTAGGCTCACTTCAGCCCCCAGTACAGTCAGTTCTTGAGACCCACCAGTCACACCAGAAATAGTGACAGATTCTGTCCCTCTATGATTCGATGGCAATAGGGTACACTGTGCACCTGTGTCCACCAGGGCCCTATACTTTCGTGGCTCTAATGTGCCAGGCCATCGAATCCACACAGTCCAATAAACTCGGTTATCCCTCTCCTCCTCCTGGCTGGAGGCAGGGCACCTCTAATGTCTATAATTGGCAGATGAGTTTCCGGAGAACCGCCCCCTACGAACTGGAGCAGCAGTCCTCCTGGAATGATTCTGTCTTCTATCTGCTTTACCTTGCAACTCACTTACTCGTGCCTTGTCGCGGTGTTGGCTGAATTTACCAAAACCGGACCGGCAGATGGCCCTTCCCCCCCCCTTCCCCCCCCTAAAAGAGGAGAGAGGAGGAGAAAGAGATAAGGAGATTCAGAAGTTTAGAATGAACTAAACTACTTTAATGAAAAATTAATATTAAAATAAAAATAAAGAAGAAAAATAATGAAATAGATACAATATATACAAAACCGTATCAAGTTCCCAGGATGACAGTCACATCACCGGCAGGCACTGGGGAAGTCCCAGACTGGACTCAGTGACGAATGGGAACTGGATTCCAGCTCTGGAGTCAGGAACACACGGATTGGGATCAAAGGCAGATGAACAGACAGAGTCCTCTCTGGACGTCGGCCATCGCAGGAAGGGCTGACCCTTTGATCCCTCAGCCTTTATACTGAGCATGGGGCAGATGGGATGGAATACCCTAGTTGGTCAGGTTTGGGTCACCTGTCCTGTCCGCTCCTCCCCACCGATGTGACCCCTCTACGTTTTTTCCGTTTCCGACCCTCTAAGAGGGCAAATAACAAAATTAGCTGACCTTGGTTGTTATAGCAATAAGTATAAGCAAGGGCCTCCCTGCATACCGTTCCTTGGCATGGAGCACAAACATTGGTCTTATCACTCTGAGAACGAGCAGTTTTCTCCACAATATGCCGTTAATTTCAGAGAGTTAGAGGAGGCCTAGCTAGGATGTAAAGTTACAGAACAGAAAATTGGTTCGGTTTTACTTCAAACCGGGACATTCCACCCCTTACTCCATACCATTTGCATCATGCTTAGATTACAACTACTATCATCTATAAAATCTATACATACATACATATATAGATAGATATATGTAAATCACTCAGTTATAATTTATCTCTATATACAAAAGCTTAAGTCCATTTCACAGCAGATCAGGTTCTCAGGGTAGGAAAGACAGTGTGAAATTCATTGTGGTTCGTGCCCATGGGTAACATGTCCATCTCAGAGAAGTTTTACTAGACGCCACTTGATCAATCCGGCTAGGTTTCATCCTGAAAAACACTTATAGAACACTGTTAGTATTGTAAACAACTAACATCATACTCAGAATTAAGTATTCTCACCCAGGGTCAAATTCCCTTGAGGTACACATTGAACTTCTCCATTCTTCAGCATCACCCACCAAGTACATCCAGGTCCTTGAGCAAAAACAGTCCCACGAATGGGTTTGCCTTTGCCCGAGGCAGGAAAAACCCATACAGTTTTCCCTAGTATATTCCTTTCATGCACCACAGGGACTTTATCCCCTTCTACAATATGTAAAAGGTCTGATTGAGCAGGACCACCTCGATTGATGGATCCCCTGGTATTAACTAACCAAGTAGCTTGCGCTAAGTGCTTGTCCCAATTTTTAAAGGATCCACCACCCATCGCTTTTAGGGTAGTTTTTAACAATCCATTGTATCGTTCAATTTTTCCAGAAGCTGGTGCATGATAGGAAATATGATATATCCACTCAATACCATGTTCTTTTGCCCAGCTACTTATAAGATTGTTTTTGAAATGAGTTCCATTGTCAGATTCAATTCTTTCTGGAGTACCATGTCGCCACAAGACTTGCTTTTCAAGGCCCAGGATGGTATTCCGGGCAGTGGCATGGGGCACAGCATAGGTTTCCAACCATCCGGTGCTTCCTTCCACCATTGTAAGCACGTAACGCTTACCCTGGCGGGTTTGAGGGAGTGTGATATAGTCGATTTGCCAAGCCTCCCCATACTTGTATTTCAACCACCGACCTCCATGCCACAAAGGTTTTAACCTTTTAGCTTGCTTGATTTCGGCGCATGTTTCACAATCGTGGATAACCTGCGCAATAGCGTCCATGGTTAAATCCACCCCTCGGTCACGAGCCCATTTGTACGTTGCATCTCTTCCTTGATGACCTGAAGTGTCATGGGCCCATCGAGCTAAGAACAATTCACCTTTATGTTCCCAGTCTAAATCTGTCTGGAAAATCTTAGCTGCTCGGTCCACTTGCTGATTGTTTCGATGATGCCTCAGATGTAGATGTAATTATTAGCTCTTTGTCCTTAAAGGATTTGCGAAATCTAAGGAAGGATTTTACTCGTCATGATGGGGAGCCACTTCTCTCTTGGTTGCTCCGATGCTGGGACAGTGGAGCTAATTCCATAGACTTAGATGGTAGAGAAGCCAGCCAGCTGGGAAATCTGGCCAAAGAGGGAGGTATTGATAAAGCGATTGGGAATAAGGCAGAGGTTCTCAGTCTCTGGAGGCGACTGTTATCAGCTGTAAAGAGCAGATATCCCTTTAAGGATGATATCCAAAGCCGTCCAAGGCAATGGACCAGCATGGAGAAAGGTATTAAATACCTGAGAGAACTGGCTATTCGAGAAGTGATTTATGGTGATTGGCAAGTGACTATAAGTCCTGATGAAATGCCATGTCAACGACCTTTGTTGAAAAAGTTTGTGCAGAGTGCACCATCAGTGTATTCCCACACTTTGTCAACAATGGTCTGGGGAACATCTGATACTGATACACCAACTGTAAATGAGGTCGCTGATAGGGTGCGACAGTATGAAGATAGTCTCTCTCGTCCCATCGGTGTTGCAGCAATAGAAAATCTGACTAAGAAGATGGCTGAACAGAATAAGACACAGAATGAGACAATAGAGAAAATGACCAAGGCAATAGTTGAGCAAAACGAGACAATTTTTCACAAACTGCTTGAAAAACTTGCTGAGATTGGGAGAGAATCTTACTCTTCTCCAGCTCAGGCTCAAGTTGCAGCTCAGGCTCAAGCTCCTGCTCAGATCCAAGTTGCAGCTCAGACTGAGGTGCCTGCTCAGACCCAAGCTGCAGTTAAGACCAGAGTTGCAGCTGTTAAGAAAAAACGCCCTCCTATGAGACCAACCAAAGGGAAACAGGACTCGCTTCGAGGTTTCCTGTGGCTTTGCCTCTGCAATTATGGAGAGGACATGAGGAGATGGGATAAAAAACCTACTTCAGCCCTGCAGGCACGAGTGCTTGAGTTGCAAGGTAAAGCAAACAGAAGAAAGGATGGTTACATGAATATGGCTGCTCCAGTTCAGAATATGCACTGCCCCTGTCCAGACAGGAACTCACCTTGCAATTGGAGATGCTGTCCTCAGCATTAGGGTTGCCCTGCCTCCAGCCAGGAGGAGGAGAGGGATAACCGAGTTTATTGGACTGTGTGGATTCGATGGCCTGGCACATTAGAGCCACGAAAGTATAGAGCCCTGGTGGACACTGGTGCACAGTGTACCCTAATGCCATCGAATCATAGAGGGACAGAATCAGTCACTATTGCAGGAGTGACAGGAGGATCTCAAGAACTGACTGTACTGGAGGCCGAAGTGAGCTTGAATAAGAATAAATGGGAAAAGCATCCTATTGTGACTGGCCCAGATGCTCCGTGCATCCTTGGCATAGACTACCTCAAGAGAGGGTATTTCAAAGACCCGAAAGGGTATCGGTGGGCTTTTGGTATAGCAGCTGTAGAGACTGAGGGTGTTACACAGCTGTCTACCTTACCTGGCCTTTCAGATGACCCTTCTGTGGTAGGATTGCTGAAGGTTGAAGAACAGCAGGTACCACTTGCTACTTCCATGGTGCATCGACGACAGTATCGCACTAACCGAGATTCTTTGATTCCCATTCAGAACCTGATTCGTCGGCTGGAGACTCAAGGAGTGATCAGCAAGACTCACTCACCCTTTAACAGCCCGATATGGCCAGTGCGCAAGTCTGATGGTGACTGGCGTCTAACAGTAGACTATCGTGGCCTGAATGAAGTCACACCACCACTGAGTGCTGCTGTGCCAGACATACTAGAACTGCAATATGAACTAGAGTCGAAGGCAGCCAAGTGGTATGCTACAATTGACATTGCTAATGCCTTTTTCTCTATTCCTTTAGCAGCAGAGTGCAGGCCACAGTTTGCTTTCACCTGGAGGGGTGTCCAGTATACCTGGAATCGACTGCCCCAGGGGTGGAAACACAGCCCTACTATTTGCCATGGACTGATCCAGACTGCACTGGAGAAGGGTGGAGCTCCAGAACACCTGCAATACATTGATGACGTCATTGTGTGGGGTAATACAGCAAAAGAAGTTTTCAAGAAAGGTAAGAAGGTAATTGAGATTCTTCTGAAAGCAGGTTTTGCTGTGAAAAGAGGTAAGGTCAAGGGACCTGCACGAAACATCCAATTCTTGGGAATTAAATGGCAAGATGGTCGTCGCCAGATCCCAATGGAGGTGATTAACAAAATAACAGCTATGTCCCCACCTACTAACAAAAAGGAAACACAAGCCTTCTTAGGCGTTGTGGGTTTCTGGAGAATGCATATTCCAGGTTATAGTCAGATTGTGAAACCTCTCTATGAAGTGACTCGAAAGAAAAATGAGTTTGTGTGGGGTCCTGAGCAACGACAAGCCTTTGAACAAATTAAACAAGAGATTGTGCGTGCAGTAGCACTTGGACCAGTCCGAAGAGGACAGGACATTAAAAATGTGCTGTATACTGCAGCTGGAGATAATGGCCCTACCTGGAGCCTATGGCAGAAAGGACCAGGGGAGACTCGAGGTCGACCCCTGGGATTTTGGAGTCGAGGCTACAAAGGCTCTGAGGCCAACTATACTCCGACTGAGAAAGAAATCTTGGCAGCGTATGAAGGAGTTAGAGCTGCTTCAGAAGTAATTGGTACTGAAGTACAGCTCCTCCTGGCGCCTCGATTGCCAGTGTTAGGTTGGATGTTCAAAGGTAAAGTTCCTTCTACTCATCATGCCACCGATGCTACCTGGAGTAAGTGGATTGCCTTAATCACACAGCGAGCTCGAATAGGAAATCCAAATCGTCCAGGAATTGTAGAAGTGATCACAAACTGGCCTGAAGGCGGAGATTTCACAATGCCACCAGAGGAGGTGGTAACACGTGCTGAGGAAGCCCCGCCATATAATGAACTCTCAGATAATGAGAAACAGTATGTTTTGTTCACTGATGGATCTTGTCGTATTGTAGGAAAGCATCGAAGATGGAAAGCTGCTGTATGGAGTCCTACACGACGAGTTGCAGAAGCTACTGAAGGAGAAGGTGAATCAAGTCAATTTGCAGAGGTAAAAGCTATCCAGCTGGCCCTAGACATTGCTGAGCGAGAAAAGTGGCCAATGCTCTACCTTTATACTGACTCATAGATGGTGGCAAATGCTCTGTGGGGATGGTTAAAACAATGGAAGCAGAGCAACTGGCAGCGCAAGGGTAAACCCGTTTGGGCTGCTGAATTATGGCAAGATATTGCTGACCGGCTAGAGAAACTAGTCGTGAAAGTACGCCATGTAGATGCCCACGTACCTATGAGTCGAGCCACTGAGGAACATCAGTTGGCGCCCAACGTGGGGCACGACGACTGTGGTTTGATAAGATTGCCTGAATAGTTTGAATTCCAGTTTGCTCAGGGAGAACCGACAGCTTTCACCATGTTGTACCTACAGGATATGGTATATGATATTTTTAGAGACTTTTTTATGAAGTTGATTGATTTAGTGGTGCTTAACTGGGTGGACATATTGACTTGTTGTATTGAGGTAGGTTTATATTTGTTCTGTGTTTGGATGCGATGGTATAGGCGTGCTATGTTGGTGTGGGCTGGTGCTCAGGTGTATAATCTGAGATTTGCATTTGGTAGGGTATCTTCATGTTTCGGGCATCGCATAATAGATTCTGCCGCTAATTACACTTTTGATTTTGCCTGGGGAAAGTTTACTTTGCCTGTTCATGATTATTTAAAAATGTTACCAATTGAACTAAGGGGTGGAAAACCTACGGGCTGGACAGAGAAAGATTGTTATGATTGTCTCTGTCATGTGGGCCTGATTTTGATACTTATGACACTGAATGTGGTGCAGGCGTTAGATCTTATTAGACTTGAGGAGTATCAGAATGAGCATCGTGTGATAGGCAACCTCGCTACTCAAACAACAGAGACGCAAACAGTTGCTCCCCCAGCCCCAGTGACAATCGTAGCAGGAACACAAACAGTTGCCCCTCCAGCCCCAGCGAGAGTCACAGCAGGGACGCAAACAGTTACTTCCCCAGCCCCGGTGACAGCCACAGCAGGGACACAAACCGTTGTCCCTCCAGCCCCAGTGACAGTCACAGCAGGGACACAAACAGTTGCCCCTCCAGCCCCAGCGAGAGTCACAGCAGGGACGCAAACAGTTACTTCCCCAGCCCCGGTGACAGTCACAGCAGGAACACAAACAGTTGCCCCCCCAGCCCCACGTTGGGCGCCAATAAATCTGTCGCGGTGTTGGCTGAATTTACCAAAACCGGACCGGCAGATGGCCCTTCCCCCCCCCTTCCCCCCCCTAAAAGAGGAGAGAGGAGGAGAAAGAGATAAGGAGATTCAGAAGTTTAGAATGAACTAAACTACTTTAATGAAAAATTAATATTAAAATAAAAATAAAGAAGAAAAATAATGAAATAGATACAATATATACAAAACCGTATCAAGTTCCCAGGATGACAGTCACATCACCGGCAGGCACTGGGGAAGTCCCAGACTGGACTCAGTGACGAATGGGAACTGGATTCCAGCTCTGGAGTCAGGAACACACGGATTGGGATCAAAGGCAGATGAACAGACAGAGTCCTCTCTGGACGTCGGCCATCGCAGGAAGGGCTGACCCTTTGATCCCTCAGCCTTTATACTGAGCATGGGGCAGATGGGATGGAATACCCTAGTTGGTCAGGTTTGGGTCACCTGTCCTGTCCGCTCCTCCCCACCGATGTGACCCCTCTACGTTTTTTCCGTTTCCGACCCTCTAAGAGGGCAAATAACAAAATTAGCTGACCTTGGTTGTTATAGCAATAAGTATAAGCAAGGGCCTCCCTGCATACCGTTCCTTGGCATGGAGCACAAACATTGGTCTTATCACTCTGAGAACGAGCAGTTTTCTCCACAATATGCCGTTAATTTCAGAGAGTTAGAGGAGGCCTAGCTAGGATGTAAAGTTACAGAACAGAAAATTGGTTCGGTTTTACTTCAAACCGGGACATGCCTGTAGGGCCGAGGTAGGTTTTTTATCCCACTTACTCATGTCCTCTCCATAGTCACAGAGGCAAAACCACAGGATATTTCGTAGTGTGTTCTGTCTCCTTTGAGTCGGTCTCATAGGAGGGCGTCTTCTCCTGACGGCTGCAACATTGCTCCATGGAGGGGAAGAATAGGATCTTTCCTCCATCCTAGACAGTTTATCAAACAGTTTATCAAACAGTTTCTCATTTTTCTCAATCATTTTCTCAGTTTTATCAGTCAATTTTTCTACAGCTGCTACAGTTAGGGGACGAGAGAGACTGTCATCATACTGTCGCATTCTGCTAGCCACTTCACTTACAGTTAATGAGTCATCATCAACTCCTGCCCAAATCAGTACCGACAAAGTGTGGGAATACATTGGCAATGCACTCTGTACAAACTTCCGCAACATAGGTTGTCTGCATGGCATCTCATCAGGATTTACAGTTTTATCCCAGTCACCATAAATCACCTCTTTCACAGCCAATTCTCTCAGGTACTTAATATCTTTCTCTACGTTGGTCCATTTACTTGGGCAGCATTCAATATCATCCTTAAAGGGGTATCTGTCCTTTACAGCTGATAAGAGTCATCTCCAGAGACTGAGAGTCTGTGACTTTTCCCCAAGAGCTTTATCTATACCGGCCTCTTTGGACAGGTTTCCTAACTGCTTAGCTTCTGCACCGTCTAATTCCATGCAACCAGCTCCATTATCCCAGCATCGGAGCAACCAGGAGACAAGTGTCTCACCATCATTACGGCTAAAATCCTTTCTTATATTCCACAAATCCTTCATAGAGAAGGATTTAATGATTATCTCTGTGTCTGAGTCCTCCTCCCTTGCTGGCACAGGAGCCTCTCCCTTATCAGCTCTAGAAGAAACCTCCTCTGCATCTCCATCAGAAAAGTCCTCTCCCCTGCTGTCTGGCCTTACTTGCTGTTTGTCACTAGGGACAGGGCTGAGCTGACCTCCTCCTTTTCCTTCTGGTCACTGGAGCAACTTGTACCGGTGCGGATGGAGTCCGAGTAAGGTCAGTGTCAGTGCATATCGCATTTCTGCGCCAAGATTTAAAGAGAAACCACCCCTGCAGCCCATTTAGCAATATCAACACTAAAATAATTATTTTAGGAATGCAGCTGTCATTCACACTATTCAAAGGGGCTGCATCCTCTGTCTCTGATGATGACATATTCGCATAAGCAGTAAAGGGTGAAGTAAACATTCCCAAGGTAAAATTCGAAGTATAATTAGCAACAGAATTCAGTACAAAATGCCCGAGGAATCTAGGTAAAGAAACCAGCCATTCAATCACGGTATGGATCAGAATCAAACACAGTACCAGAATACCACGTTTGAACCACCGCATACAGACACAAAGAGCAAGTAAATTATACAACACATAAGGCAATTTATACAGTGCCGAATCAAGTAACCTGGATGAAATCCCCATCAAGATATGATACAATATCCTGTCTAAAAACATGATGTGAGCTGTCTGTTTTAATCCCTGAGAAAGCTGGAATTCAAACTATTTAGACAATCTACCAGAGCTCTAGTCGTACCACAGTCGAGCCCCACGTTGGGCGCCAATAAATCTGTCGTGGTTTTGACCAGATTAACCAATCAGAACGACAGATGGCCCCTCCCCCCCCCAAGGAAAAGAGAGGAGAGGAAGAGATAAAAGAGATTTATGAGTTTAGAAAAAACTAAACTACTTTAATGAAAATATTAATAAATAATGAAATAATAAATAATTTAAAAAAAGGAAAAAAAGAAAAAAAATATACAGTATATACAAAACCGTATCAAGCTCCCAGGGTGATGATCACGTCACCAGCAGGCTGTCCTGGGTTGAGAGACACAGGACTAACTTTTCTTCTAATGCTGGGGAAAATTACACTTTTAGAAGACTCTAGTGTCTGAATTTGTGAAAATATTTACTTTATAGCCAGCCAGGCTCTGTGGGATTCAAGGTTAGTGTTTTCGAGCCTTGCCAGGTGCAGGGACAAGGAGGAGCAAGGCCTGGGCATTTGACCCAGGCTGGCCAACAGGAGTATTTCATACCATGAACGTCACATCCAATATAAATTAGAAAAGTTTGCTGCGTAGCGGGCTCTCTCCCTGATGGCGGCGGTCCGGACAACTCCTTGCCCCGGTGCCGGAGCCCTGAGGCCTTCCCTTCCTTCTGAAGCCATTGCGCTCGCAGTGTCTGATACTTGCTATCCACTGCTGGGAGTGCACAGCTTCCTGCTGATATAGATGGCTGAGTATAATTTCTGTATATCTTATATCAGTATCGGGATTAATACTGGTTTTTTAGTATTATTGTTAATTATTTAGTCTTAGTCTATTAAATCTATTTATACTTCAACCCTTGTGTTTCTTTGTGTTCCCCGATTCCCCTTTCCGGGTGGGGAGGGGTCATCGGGTGATAGAATAATTGTCTAACGACAATAGATTGTTATGGGTTCTCTCAAACCATAACACAGGCACAGGGGAAAGTCCCAGGCTGGACTCGGTGATGGACAGGAGCTGGATTCCGGATCTGGAGTCAGGATTGCTCGGATCGGGATCAAAGGCAGATGAACAGACAGGGTCCTCCTCAGATGTCGGCCATTGAAGGAAGAGAGATGACCCTTTGATCCCTCAGCTTTTATACTGAGCATGATGCAGATGGGATGGAATACCCTGTTGGTCAGTTTTGGGTCACCTGTCCTGTCCGCTCCTCCCTACAGGTGTGACCCCTCTACGCTTTTCTGCTTCCGACCCTCCAACGGGGCAAATAACAAATTTACCTGACCTTGGTTGTTATAGCAATAAGTATAAGCAAGGGCCTCTCTGCATACCATTCCTTGGTATTATCAGGTCTTATCACTGTGAGAGCGAGCAGTTTCTGAACAATATGCTGTTAATTTCAGAGTTTAGTTAGTTAGAAGAGGCCCAGCTAAAAAGGAAAAATTACTGAACAGAAAATTAGTTCTGTTTTACCTCAAACCGGGACACTGGAAAATGAGGGAAAACTGCTAGAACCAGGGGCTAGTTTGGACCTAGCAGAGGGGAGTGGGCTTCCCAATTTTGCCAGACCCTATGGAGATGATACAGTACTATATATTGCTAGGATTTCATTTGTAGAGCTCCTTTGCATACACAAGTGGAGGCTTAGAAGCATAAAAGATGGGTTTTGTGAAAATGCTCCATGACCTTTCAAAGATGATAGAGAGTGGCCCAGCGATAACATCTGCCAGCTCTCTCAGCACTCGTGGGTGCATCCCATCAGGGCCCATGGACTTATGAATGTCCAGTTTGGCCAAGTGGTCCCGAACCTGGTCCTCCTCTACTGGAGGAAAAACTTCCTCTCTCCATACCCTCCCCCTTGCCTCCAAGGCCAGAGATTCATGAGGGACAGCCTTAGCAGTGAAGACTGAAGAAAAGAAGGCATTCAGCAACTCTGCTTTCTCCGTGTCTTCCACCACTAGGGTGCCCATCTCATTCCTCAGTGGGCCCACATTATCCCTAATCTTCCTTTTACTGTTTACATACCAAAAAAACCCCTTTTTGTTATTCTTAACTGTAGTGGCCAAGATGAGCTCAGCTTGAGCCTTGGCCCTTCTAATTTTCCCCCTGCATATCTTCACCGCTTCCTGGTATTTCTCCTTGCCTGCCAGGCCCCTTTTCCAAAGATCATAAACCTTCTTTTTGTTCCTGAGCTCCAGCCAAAGCTCTCTATTTAGCCAGGCTGGTCTTCTTCCCTTCCTGCTTGTTTTTTGGGATTTGGGTATGGCTCTTTCCTGGGCTTTTAAGAGTGCCTCCTTGAAGTACGACCAGCCTTCCTGGGCACCTTTGCCCTTCAGGACTGTCTCCCAAGGGACACTTTCAACCATGCTCCTGAAGAGGCCAAAGTCTGCCCTTCGGAAGTCCAAGGTGGCAGTTTTGCTGGCCCCCCTCCTTGCTTCAGCAAGAATTGAAAATTTTATCATTTCGTGATCACTCTGTCCAAGACGACCTCCAACGTTTACATCCCCCACAAGACCTTCTGAGTTAACAAGCAGCAGGTCCAGTAGGGCACTTTCCCAAGTCGGTTCCCTTACCAGCTGCGTTAGGAGGTTGTCTTCCATGCACTCCAAGAATCTCCAGGACTGTTGCCTCTCTGCTGTGTTATATTTCCAGCAGATATCTGGGAAGTTGAGGTCCCCCATGAGTACAAGGGGGAGTGATCATGAGGCCTCTGCCAGCTGCTTATAGAATATTTCATCTGCCTTTATATCCTGGTTTGGGAGTCTATAACAAACTTCCACCACGATGTCTGCCTTATTGGTCTTCCCCTTGATTCTTATCCATAGACACTCAATGCTGTCATCATGCGTATTGCTTAGTTCGAGGCATACAATACTGCTCTTAACATAAAGGGCCACCCCACCACCCCTCTTTCCTTGCCTGTCCCTTCTGAAAAGTTGGTAGCCATCAATCACAGCACTCCAGTTATGCGAGTCCTCCCACGATGTTTCTGTGATGGCAACTAGATCATAGTTTTCTTGCTGTACGATGGCCTCCAGCTCCTCCTGTTTGTTACCCATGCTGCGTGCATTCATGTAGATCACAGAATCACAGAATCACAGAATCTTCTAGGTTGGAAGGGACCTTCAAGATCATCTTGTCCAACCATCAACCTAACTGACAAAAATAAACACCCACAAAAACAACAAAATGCGACACCATCACTAAACCATGTCTCCCAGCACCATGTCAACCTGTCTTTTGAACACCTCCAGGGATGGTGCCTCAACCACCTCCCTGGGCAGCCCATTCCAATGTCTGATAACCCTTTCAGTGAAAAAATTTTTCCTAATATCCAGCCTGAACCTCCCCTGGCGCAACTTGAGGCCGTTTCCTCTAGTCCTGTCGCCCGTGACTTGGGAGAAGAGGTCGACCCCTGCCTCTCTACACCCTCCTTTCAGGTAGTTGTAGAGAGCAATAAGGTCTCCCCTCAGCCTCCTCTTCTCCAGGCTGAATAACCCTAGTTCCCTCAGCCTCTCTTCATAAGACTTGTGCTCCAGACCCCTCACCAGCTTTGTTGCCCTTCTCTGGACCCGCTCCAGCACCTCGATGTCTTTTTTGTGGTAGGGGGCCCAAAACTGGACACAGTACTCGAGGTGGGGCCTCACCAGTGCCAAGTACAGGGGGATGATCACCTCCTGAGTCCTACTCGCCACACTATTCCTGATACAGGCCAGGATGCCGTTGGCTTTCTTGGCCACCTGGGCACACTGCTGGCTCATATTCAGCCGACTGTCCACCAACACCCCCAGGTCCTTTTCTGCCAGGCAGCTCTCCAGCCACTCTGCCCCAAGCCTGTAGCACTGCCTGGCGTTGTTGTGACCCAAGTGGAGGACCCGGCACTTCGCCTTGTTGAACCTCATCCTGTTGGTCTCAGCCCATCGATCCAACCTGTCCAGATCCCTCTGCAAAGCCTTTCTACCCTCCAGCAGGTCGACACTGCCACCCAACTTAGTGTCGTCTGCGAACTTACTGAGGGTGCACTCAATCCCCTTGTCCACATCATTGATAAACATGTTAAAGAGAACGGGTCCCAGTACTGAGCCCTGGGGGACACCACTCGTGACCGGACGCCAACTGGATTTAACTCCATTCACCACCACTCTCTGGGCCTGGCCCTCCAGCCAGTTTTTAACCCAGCAGAGGGTACTCCCATCCAAGCCATGGGCAGCCAGTTTCTCCAGGAGTATACTGTGGGAGACTGTATCAAAGGCTTTACTAAAGTCTAGGTAAACAACATCCACAGCCTTTCCCTCATCCACCAAGCGGGTCACTTTGTCATAGAAGGAGATCAGGTTTGTCAAGCAAGACCTGCCCCTTGTGAACCCGTGCTGGCTGGGCCTGATCACCTGGGCGTCCTTCATGCCCTGCATAATGGCACTCAGGATGATCTGTTCCATGACCTTCCCAGGCACCGAGGTCAGACTGACAGGCCTGTAGTTCCCTGGATCATCCTTCCGACCCTTCTTGTGGATGGGCGTCACATTTGCTAGACGCCAGTTGGCTGGGACCTCCCCAGTTTGCCAGGACTGCTGGTAAATGATGGAGAGTGGCTCCGCAAACACTTTCGCCAGCTCCCTCAGTACCCTCGGGTGGATCTCATCTGGTCCCATAGACTTGTTTGTATCTAGGTGTTGGAGCAGGTCCCTCACCACCTCCCTTTGGATTACGGGGGCTTCATTCTGCTCCCCGCCCCTGTCTGCTAGTTCAGGGGTCTGGAGACTTAGGGAACCCCCTACTCTACTACTAAAGACTGAGGCAAAGAAGGCATTCAGGACTTCAGCCTTCTCCTCATCCTTTGTCACTACATTACCTCCCTTATCCAATAGAGGATGGAGGTTCTCCCAAGTCCTCTTCTTGCTATTAATATATTTATAGAAGTTCTTTTTATTGTTTTTAACATCCAAGGCCAGGTTGAGTTCTAGCTGGGCTTTGGCCTTTCTAATCTTTTCCCTACATAACTTTACTATACCTTTGTAATCTTCCTGAGTGGCCTGCCCCTTTTTCCAAAGGCCATAAACTCTCCTTTTTTCCCTAAGCTGTGACCATATCTCTTTGTTCAGCCACTCTGGCCTTTTCCCCCGACGGCTCGCTTTACAGCGCACAGGGATGGCCTGTGCCTGGGCTTTTAAGACTTCCTCCTTGAAAAACACCCAGCCTTCCTGAACATCTTTGCCCTTCAGGGCTGCCTCCCATGGGACTTTTCCAACCAGTGATCTGAAAAGGCTAAAGTCCGCCCTCCGGAAGTCCAAGGTGGAAGTTTTGCTAACCCCCTTCCTTACCTCTCTAATAATTGAAAACTTGACTATTTCATGGTCGCTAAGCCCAAGACGGCCTCTGACCATCACATCTCCCACTAGTCCCTCTCTGTTTGTGAGCAGTAGGTCTAGTGAGGCACCTCCCCTGGTAGGCTCTCCTTCCAGTTGTGTCAGGAAGTTATCTTCCATACACTCAAGGAACCTCCTGGCCTGCCTGCTCTCTGCTGTGTTGTATTTCCAGCAGATGTCTGGTAGGTTGAAGTCCCCAACCAGAACAAGGGCTGGTGATTGCGAGACTTCAGCCAGCTGCTTATAGAATACCTCGTCTACCTGCTCATCCTGGTTGGTTGGTCTATAGCAGACTCCCAGCACCAGATCTCCTTTGTTAGCCTTCCTCTTCATCTTTACCCATAAACACTCCACTTTATCATTGCTGGAATCTATCTCCATACAATCAAAACACTCCCTAACGTACAGAGCCACAGATACACTTCAGCTGGGCTAATCGTCCCACTATTTTGCTGGGAGGGCAAGCACTAATTCCCACCTGTTCATGTGCAGACATTTCTGCAGTTACCATCTTATCACTACTCATGTCTTCACTGCCACGTGTCTTTCTCTCCCTCATCAACTGCCACAACAGGCTGCAAGGCCTTGCTGGCACCTTTACCTACTAGCACTGGCACGCTACTCCCGGGCACCACTTTAGTAACCCTGGTTCCAACCCCATCCCCCTTCAAATCTAGTTTAAAGCTCTCTCAATGAGCCCTGCTAATTCTTGTCCCAATATCCTTTTTCCCCTTTGGGTTAGGCTTCCCCCACCTGCTGCCAGCATGCCTTGTGACCTGTAGATCTGCCCGTGATCAAAGAATCCAATGTCCTGCCATTTACACCAGTCTTTCAGCCATGAGTTGATCTGTTGATTCTTCCTATTTATCCCTTCATCCATCCCTGTGACTGGTGGGATAGAAGAGAACACCACTTGTGCTCCTGATCCCTTGACCAGTCGTCCCAGCACTCTGAAGTCCCTTTTCATTGCCTTTAGGCTTCTGGTAGCTACCTCATCATTGCCTACTTGAAATATCAGTAGTGGGTAATAATCTGAGGGCTGAACCAGGGAGTGAATTTCCCTCTGTATATCCTTAATCCTGGCCCCAGGGAGGCAGGTGACTTCCCTGTGGGACAGGTCTGGTCTACAGATTGGGCCCTCTGTTCCACTCAGAAGGGAGTCACCTATTGCAATCACCTTTTTTTCTTAGTTGATGAGGTCCTGAGGCATGGGGGTGGGTGACTAGTCCTGGGTGCCTCACTGGGTAGATCGTCCTCTCTGTTCTCATTTCCCTCGTCCCCAAAATCCAGAACTCCAAACCTATTATGCAGATGTAACTGGGAAGGTGAGGGAGGCTGTTGGGGGTTCCGCTTGCCTCTCCAAGGAAGGACCAGCCTCCATTCCCCCCTTTCTATTAAGTCCCCTCTCTCTGCCTGGTGACAGGGTGGGAGGGGATCATTTACTTTTATTAGAGCCTCTTCTTGCTGCCTTTGCCTCAGGGTACGGCTCCACCAGTCTATTTCACTTTTGCATTCTCTAATGCTTCTTAACCTTTTCACCTCTTCTCTCAGTTCCCCCACCTGCCTGAGCAGGTCGTTTATCTGCTCGCATCGCACACAGTGGGTGTCTCTGGGTCCCTGTGGTACCACAGCCAGGCTCAGGCATTCGGTGCAAATTCCTCATTTGAGTAGATTGGTCTGCAAGAAGGTCAAGAGCCTCAGATGTCTGGTTAGTTATAATTTTAAAAAAGGCTTGTAATCTAATTATCCTATTTAAATTATAAATGGGGTCTCTTTCTCCAGAAATCACCTTGTGGGGATTCCATGTTGCTGGTCCATAATATTGTATAATTCGTTCAGGTGGCCATTCATCTTTTCCCCATGACTGGGAACTACCTTTAGTTAGGGATTTATCAAATGATCGTCATTCTCTTATCAAATCATCACATACATTAACTCCTAACTCATTTCCTTGAACTTGTGGTAATAAGAAAAATAATGGTCTAATATATCTTGAGGCTCTACAGAGAGACTTGGATAGATTGGATCGATGGGCCAACATTAATGGTATGAGCTTCAACAAGGCCAAGTGCCAGGTCCTGCACTTGGGCCACAACAACCCCATGCATCGGTACAGGCTTGGGGAAGCGTGGCTGGAAAGCTGCCGGGCAGAAAAGGACCTGGGGGTCCTAATTGACAAGCGGCTGAATATGAGCCAGCAGTGTGCCCAGGTGGCCAAGAAAGCCAATGGCATCCTGGCTTGTATTAGAAATAGCGTGACCAGCAGAAGTAGGGAGGTGATTGTGCCCCTGTACTCAGCACTGGTGAGGCCACACCTGGAGTATTGTGTCCAGTTTTGGGCACCTCAATACAAGAGAGATATCGAGGTGCTGGAACGGGTACAGAGGAGGGCAACGAAGCTGGTGAAGGGCCTGGAGAATAAATCTTATGAAGAGCGATTGAAGGAGCCGGGACTGTTTAGTTTGAAGAAGAGGAGGCTGAGGGGAGACCGCATTGCTCTCTATAACTACTTGAAAGGACATTGTAGAGAGGTTGGTGCTGGTCTCTTCTCACAAGCAAACAGCGATAGAACAAGAGGGAATGGCTTCAAGCTGCAACAGGGTAAGTTTAGACTGGACATTAGGAAACAATTCTTCACAGAAAGAGTGGTCAGACACTGGAATGGGCTGCCCAGGGAGGTGGTTGAGTCACCATCCCTGAATGAATTTAAGAGTCGTTTAGATGTGGTGTTGGGGGAAATGGTGTAGGGAAGAACTTTGTAGAGTAGGGTTGATGGTTGGACTCAATGATCCCAAGGGTCTTTTCCAACCTGAATGATTCTATGATTCTATGATTCTATATCCTATATAACATATCCCTGACCAATTTGCAGGTAACCTTTGGTAGGCATGTTGCCCACAAATCCAATAATGGCCCTTCAAAGCCCAAGTCCCATTAGCGAATGGGCTTCCCGTGTTTCCTTATCATGTGGTATTTCATAGTATAGAGTATCTTTTGATCCCAACGGTCCTCCTGCTATACTTAAATCACCATAGGAATCGCAATAATCACATTCAAAGGCTCCCGCATTCGGGTGCCATTTACAGTTACATCCCCTCTCATTCTTAGTTCAATTTGTAGCCGACCAAAATTTTGTAAAATAGATCCTAGTTCCATTTGAATTTTGCCAGGTCCATTGATAAACCCTTATTACATGATTTTTGCTAATGGTATTGTCCCACTGACAAGCCAGGAATAAAGAATCTCTAAACCCCCCTTTTTGCATAATTTCTCTCGCAACTGCTTTACATCCACTATGCCAAGGTTCTTTGAAAGAGCACTTTACCCACGTACCACCTATGACCTTAACATGTTTGGTTCCATCTTCCCCTGTATCTAAAGCAATTATAAGATCTACTATAAGGATCATAACAATCCATTCCTGGTGACAATGTCCACTCACATTCACTTTTCCCTACATATTTCTCTCCCGGCTTGGTTCTATTCAGACAGTAATTTCCTTTTCCTGGGTACTGTATTTTCCATGTACCTCCTTCTTCCTTCCAGAACCCAGTTCCATTATGCACTATACTTAAGTCACTCACCAACCATTTAGGCTGGACAGGCTGGGCTACCCATGGCCAATCTTCAGCTCCTCCTGGGCCTGCACAGACACAGCAATTACTGAGGTTAAAAGCTTTGGCTACCTCTTCCCCTAGAGTCAAAAATCGGTTTTCCCATCCCAGACTTCGATTTTGCCAATAATATAGAAACATGATCATTACTAAAAATTTCACCTTGAGCTTATCATAGAATCATAGAATGGTTAGAGTTGGAAGGGACCTCAAAGATCATCGAGTTCCAACCCCCCTGCCATGGGCAGGGACACCTCCACTAGACCAGGTTACTCAAAGCCCCATCCAGCCTGGCCTTGAAAACTTCCAGGGATGGGGCATCCACAACTTCCCTGGGCAACCTGTTCCAGTGTCTCACCACCCTCACAGTAAAGAATTTCTTTCTGGTATCTAATCTAAATCTCCCCTCTTCCAATTTAAAACCATTACCCCTTGTCCTGTCACTACATTTCCTGACAAAGAGTCCCTCTCCGGCTCTCCTGTAGGCTCCCTTCAGATATTGGAAGGCTGCTCTGAGGTCTCCCCGGAGCCTTCTCTTCTCCAGGCTAAACAACCCCAGCTCTCTCAGCCTGTCTTCATAGGGGAGGTGCTCCATCCCTCTGATCATCTTCATGGCCCTCCGCTGGACCCCTTCCAACAGGTCCATGTCCTTCCTGTGTTGAGGACTCCAAAGCTGGACACAGTATTCCAGGTGGGGTCTCACGAGCGCAGAGTAAAGGGGTAGAATCGCCTCCCGTGACCTGCTGGCCACACTTCTCTTGATGCAGCCCAGGATGCGGTTGGCTTTCTGGGCTGCAAGTGCACATTGCCGGCTCATGTTGAGCTTCTCATCCACGAGCACTCCCAAGTCCTTCTCCTCAGGGCTGCTCTCCAGCCATTCTCCGCCCAACCTGTATTTGTGCCTGGGATTGCCACGTCCCAGGTGCAGGACCCTGCACTTGGCCTGGTTGAACTTCATGCAATTTGCACGAGCCCACCTCTCAAGCCTGTCCAGGTCCCTCTGGATGGCATCCCTTCCCTCCAGCAGGTCGACCGCACCACACAGCTTGGTGTCGGCGGCAAACTTGCTGAGGGTGCACTCTATCCCACTGTCCATGTCTCCAACAAAGATGTTGAACAGCACTGGTCCCAGTACCGACCCCTGAGGAACACCACTCGTCACTGGCCGCCAATTGGACATTGAGCCGTTGACCACAACCCTTTGAGTGCGGCCATTCAGCCAGTTCCTTATCCACCGAGTGGTCCATCCATCGAACCCATGACTTTCCAATTTTGAGACCAGGATGTCATGCGGGACAGTGTCAAATGCTTTGCATAAGTCCAGGTAGATGATGTCTGTTGCTCTGCCCTTGTCCACCAAGTTTGTGGCAGTATCGTAAAAGGCCACCAAATTTGTCAGGCACGATTTGCCCTTGGTGAAGCCATGTTGGCTGTCTCCAATCACCTCCTTATTTTCCATGTGCCTTAGCAGAGATTCCAGGAGGATGTTCTCCATGATCTTGCCAGGCACAGAGGTGAGGCTGACTGGCTTATAGTTCCCTGGGTCTTCTTTTTTTCCTTTTTTGAATATTGGGGTTATGTTCCCCTTTTTCCAGTCAGCGGGAACTTCACCAGATTGCCACGATTTCTCAAATATGATGGAAAGCGGCTTAGCAACTTCATCCGCCAGCTCCCTCAGGATCCATGGGTGGATTTCATGAGGTCCCATGGACTTATGCACCTTCAGGTTCCTTAAGAGGTCTCGAACCTGATCTTCTCCTACTCTGGGCAGTTCTTCATTCGCAGAGCCCCTGTTTTTGCCTTCTGTGACTTGGGCAGTGTGGTTAGAGCCCTTGCCGGTGAAGACTGAGGCAAAAAAGTTGTTCTGTAGCTTAGCCTTCTCCATATCCTGGGAGGCCAGGTCTCCCGTTTCCTTCCGGAGAGGGCCCACAACTTCCCTAGTCTTGCCTTTATCCCTGACATATCTATAGAAGTTTTTCTTATTGTTTTTGATGTCCCTGGCTAGATTTAGTTCTGCCTGGGCTTTCGCTTGCCTGATCTGGTTCCTGGCCACTCGGACAGTTTCTCTATATTCTGCCCAGTCTACCCGTCCCTGCTTCCACCCTCTATAGGCCTCCTTTTTGGTCCTGAGCTTGTCCAGCAGTTCCTTGTTCATCCACACAGGCCTGCTGGCTATTTTGCCTGACTTCTTTTTTGGGATGCACCTCTCCTAAGCTTGGAGGAGGTGATCCTCGAAAGCCAACCAGCTTTCTTGGGCCCCTCTCCCCTCCAGTTCTTTCTCCCACGCTACCCTGCAGCGTGGTCTCTCTCAAGAGACCAAAGTCTGCTCTTCTGAAATCCAGGGTAGCGAGCTTGCTGCACACCCTCCTCACTTTCCTATGAATCTTGAATTGTACCATTTCGTGGTCACTGCAGCTGAGGCTACCCTTGAACTTGACATTCCCCACCAGTCCCTCCTTGTTGGTAAGGACAAGGTCCAGCACGGCTCCTCTCCTCGTTGGCTCCTCGATCATTTGAAGAAGAAAGTTATCATTAACGCATTCCAAGAACTTCCTGGATTTCACGTGCCCTGCTGTGTTGTCCTTCCAACAGATATCGGGGTGGTTGAAGTCCCCCATGAGGACCAGGGTGTGCGAGTGTGATGCTGCTCCTATCTGTCTATAGAGGGCCTCATCCTCCCTGTCACTCTGATCTGGTGGTCTGTAGCAGACCCCCACTGTAACATCACCTGACCCTGTTCTCCCTTTAATCCTGACCCATAAGCTCTCTGTTGGGTCTTCATCCATCCCCTGGTTGGAGCTCCACACACTCCAGCTGGTCATTGACATAGAGGGCAACACTCCCACCCCGTCTGCCCAGCCTGTCCTTCCTGAAGAGTCTGTAACCCTCCATTCCAACACTCCAGTCATAAGAGGCATCCTACCAGGTCTCAGTAATGCCAATAAGATCGCAGCCCTGGAGGCGTGCGTACGTCTCTAACTCCTCTTGCTTGTTCCCCATGCTGCGTGCGTTTGTGTAAAGGCACTTCAGCTGGGTGCCCAATGGGGCTGACTTACTGGCTGGAATGGCTCCATTTCCTTCATGTTGCTCTTCAGGTGGCCTTCCTTTGTGGTGCTTTATCTGTGATTCCTGGATTCCCTTTGCCTCAGGAGCCTCAAGGACAGGCCTGATGTTATCAGCCCCCTCCCCCTTCACATCTAGTTTAAAGACCTGTCAATCAACCCCGCAATCTCTTGGGCCAGAATATTCTTCCCCCTTTGGGAGAGGCATCTTCCATTTCCTGTCAACGAGCCCGGTGCTATATAGGCCAACCCACTATCAAAGTACCCAAAGTTATGGTGGCAACACCAGCCACGGAGCCATGTATTGACTGATTTGATCCGTCTGCTCCTCCCAGCATCATTGCCTGCCACTGGAGGGAGTGACGAAAAAATCACCCGCACCCTGGATTCCTTTACTAAGCCTCCTAACTCCCTGAAGTCTCTCTTTATAGCTCTTGAGCTTCGAGTCGCTGTCTCCTCTGCACCTACATGGAATATCTGTAGTGGATAGTAATCTGAGGACCGTACTAAACCAGGAAGTTTCCTGGTGACATCCTTCACCCGGGTTCCAGAAAGAGAGCAGACTTCCCTCTGAGGAGGGTCCACCTGGCATATTGGGCCCTCTGTCCCCCTCAGGAAGGAGTCCCCAACAACTGTAACCCTTCATTTTTTCTTAGAGGGTGTGGTGGTGATGCGGGGTATATGCTTTTTTGGCTTAGGAGGCATCCGTGTTATAGGGTGCTCCTTACCTACTTCCTCACTCGACGGGCCATTCTCAAGCAGAACCTCATATCTGTTCCTCAGAGGTACTTCACAGGACGAGGTAGGTAAGGTGGGAGGTTGCCTGGTGCCCCAACCACGAACCTGCTTCCACTCACTCTTTTCATTTATGCTTTTGCCTTCAGCCTGACCAGGGGTGCCTACAGGGGCTCCTGGACCCTTGCTGCCTTTCTCCCTGTTACCCCTCAACCTTTCAACTTCTTATCTACACTTGACGTGGCAAGTGAATATACAGAAACAATTCAGTTAGTGTCTGCTCACCAGTTGCTGGAAGTTCAAATAAGGGAACCCCTTTCCTTATGGATCTATATGTAGATCCTTTGGGTAAACACCCGGAACTCCTCCTGAGGTCTACCCGATGGCTACTGGTCTGATCCACTCCTTGTAAGAGTTAGTTTTAGTCTCCCACCCTAAACTTCAATTTTTCATTTTTTTTCCAAATCAAGGTCTGGTATGGCATGTGCTTCCACTGTTCAATGCCTACTGGGTTGCAGCCAGTAGCAGAGTTTAGAATTTCTTGTTGTGGTAAACACAGAGGTCAATCCAGTCTTGCCCTTGATTTTAACTTATCAAATACTACTAATCGAGTCTTTTTCTATGGAAGGTTAGCCGCAGTTTCCCCTCCTCTTCCTCTAGCTCCGAAGTCCAGTTTTCTGGGGCCTTGGACGTCTTGACTCGAGTATGATGAGTCCACCCATGTTCGGCCATCTTAACTGCTGTTCCCGTGGTTAATAATACTCTCCTATTCTTTTTGATAAGATAGGGATAAGAGTGTCTTCATAAACAGGTGATAAAATACAGATAAGAGCGTCTCCACAAACAGGGAAGTTAAATGAAATTACCAGAGTGAGATAGCCAAAAGAATAGGAGAGTTAATTGAAGCTGCAGGACTGAGATAACCAAAAAAATAGGGTAATTAACTGAAAATGCAAAAGTTGGACAATTATAAAACTGCAAAAGTTAAACTTTTATGTAATAGGTGGATCGAGAAGTCTGTACCTTCCAAGTACCTCAGCCAATGGGGAAAGGAAGAGGGTTACATGTGGCCAGGGAATTAGAATAAAATGGAGGCTGCGTCCTCTGAAAAATTGAGAGACCCCACAGGGGAATGCCCCAGTGGACTCTCCCTTTATTCGAATAAAGTCTTTGCAGGACTCCTCTGTCTCCTTTGTGAACATCGACCTCTGGCTACAGGATTTTCTGCACATTTTGGTTATCTCACTTCTGCAATTTAAGTTAACTTCCCTGTTTGTGGAGACACTCTTATCCCTATCTTATCAAACCCAAGCCATTCTGTGAGTCTATGATTCCCCTACTACTGAAGCTTGTGTCCTGGGTGAGCACTGGGCTTTCACCCCATGTGTGATAAACAATTGGATAAAAACCTTTTGGTTTTTGGTCTGATGTATAGAAATGCTTTTTATTTCCCTTTTGCAGAAATACAAGGAAATCCGCAAGAGTTTAGAAATGTGCAGCACTGAGAAGGATATTGACTTTTTTATGAATTTACGCAAAGCTGGAAGCTTGGCCCCAGGTAAGAGCTCAGTACAATTTCACAAAGTAGTGCTTGTATAGGAGCACCCAGCCAAACTGTTTCAGAGCACAATAGGTGAGATGCAGGGAGTTGTCATCTGACTCAGCTTCCTCTCTGCACTTTGTCTCCGCCTTGCCTTATCTATGCAGAGATAACTTGGGGGGAGCTGCAAAAATGGCTCAGCCCGGGGTTGTCTCAAGATTGCATCACAATAAGAACTGAAATCCATATGGAACCTTGAATACTCCCTTAACAAACAAAATGCCCTGAGTCAAATGCCATCACTATGCAGTGACTTTGCGTGCTAGACATCACAAAATTAGCAACAGAAACTAAGGAGCCATCACATGTCGTGGGCAGAGTGATTAACTTCACTCATAAGAGAGAAGTAGTGAAATATTTATTAAGGTAAACAGTGATTTAACAAAATTAGTACTGAATGCGACAGTGTTTTATGAGATTGGATGTCAAGGTACACTCTATTATTTACTGCATAGAGGACAGGGTCAGACAAGCTGTCAGGGAGACCCTCCCGTTGAGTCACAAGGTTCAGAAAGGACCCCCTTCCTTTCTAAACTCCTTCTCAGAGAGGAGTCTAGGTGCGGCTGGATCCAATCCTAGTCCCAGACTTGGTCAATGGTTTATGTCTAAAGGATTATATATGCGCAATCAACCCTTTACATTACTTAGCTAAGATTTCAAAGTTTAGCGTGCTATTAGTCACTTACCGAGAATCTGTTGCGGCAAGGAATCTCTCAACCTCAAGGAGTAGAACCTTAAGCGAGTGTCCCCACTCAAGGGGAGATCCTGGCGTGCAGCCCGCTGCCATACAGGAGAGCTCAAAGGGCTCTTGGGCTGTCCACTATTTATACAGTAAGATAATTGACCTATAGTCATATTCTCATGGGAACACAATATCTAGGTCCCCACTCCAGACAGTGTTTTGGCTGTGTTGCCAGCCATCCCCCAAAGTCCAGGTGCAACTCATCATAGCTCCCACTGATGGTTATGGCTTGAGCAGGAGCTGGGAGGGGGGAAGGGGGAGAGCACACCGCCACAAAAATATAATACTATATTACAATTAATGTTGTTTTGTAGAAGGGAAAGTAAATGGGATGAAGTTCCCTATGTTGATTTATTTTTCACCTTGAGAAATGGCTGTAACTGCAGAAAAGATTGTGGTTTAATGGTAACAGATACTAATGTGCTGGCATTAGAACAGGAGTATGGGAAATCAAGATTGTTGAAGCGATGTTGTTCACCTTGTATTGGCAAAAGGTGTAATAAATATAAACAGGAAGATAGTCAGTTGCTGGTGGCATCACCAAGAGAGGAAAGAAGGAGAGAAGTTGAGGAAGGGACAGAGGATGGGCAGCATTATAGTCCTGTGGCTGGTCATACTAGGCGGGGGGGGGGAGCAGTTCTCCAGGCTCCTTTGAGACAAGCAGACAAGCAGTAGGACCTGCAGGGGAAACTGTGCGGGTGAAAATACCATTTTCTGTAGCAGATTTAAAAGCTTGGAAGGAAATGTCAGGAACTTATAGAGACAGTCCAGACATAAGAAAGAAGTTACAGAGATTAGAAGGGGAAGCAATAGATTGTTAGAGACTGGAAAGTGTATAACAATAGGGAAGAAAAGGAGAAACATAGGGTAGAGAGCAAGTGAGGAATGCACGATTGCTAGCAGCAGCTATTGCAGAAGGGAATCAGAGAGGAAGGAAATGGAATGGGAATAGAAGGGATCAGAATATAGGGGAAAGAGATGGGAATCTTTGCCCCACTCTGGAAAGGGATCAGTGTGCATTGTGTAGACGAAAAGGACACTGGAAGAGAGAATGTCCCCAGAACAGATGTCAGGAATGATTTCCCTGAAGCACAGAAAATCCCAGGTTAACAGAGTTACTTACTCTGGACCAGGATTCTCAGTGATGGGGACCAGGGAAAAACTCAGAAGTGCCCCCAACAGAACCTCTGGTTACCCTGAAGTTGGGGAATGAAAAGGTAGAATTTTTAGTGGATACAGGAGCCGCATGCTCTGTTTTGAATTCTTGTAAAGGAAAATTAAGCAGTCAAAATATGTTTATTGTTGGTGCCACAGGGAATAGAGAAATTAGGCCTTTCTTTCAACCTATGAAATGTGGATATGGATCCCGAGTTTTTATGCATAAGTTCTTGTATGTACCCAATTGCCCTATGCCATTATTGGGAAGAGATTTATTAAATAAACTTAATGCTCAAATTGTATTTGAAGATAATCATATCCATGTGCAAATACCAGAAGAAGCAGCATTGGAGGCGCAAGTTTTCTTATTCCAGCAAAAGAAAGATGTGCAAACATCTACAGTCCCCAAGGAAGTGATGAATGCAGTGAATCCTCTCGTATGGGAAGCGAGGATGCTGGGATGATCTACAGCAGCAGAACCAGTACTGCCTTGGCTCTCAGATTAAAACCTTTTGAGCTGTTTGTTCATGAGAAACAACATGTTGCTTTGGGAGTACTGACTCCCTCCCTGCGGTTGCAGCAGTGAGGTGGGTTTAGTGCAATGGGTGTGTGGGGGGGGTGTTATTACACACTGTGGGAGTTTGGTCAAGGGTTTTGGCTCGAGTTTAGGGTTACTCCTGGTTTTTGTTTGTTTTTTAAAGCAGCGGAAAGGGTGGTTGCTTTGGGTGGTGATTATATCCATGTTTGTCCTCTTCTGCTGAAAACAGATTGGAGGATGTTTTTCTCAAAAGACTTCTGAATGTCTGCGCTTTTCCAAAGTGATGTAAGAAGACAGAGTAATTGGCAGCCAGGTGAAGGGTGTGATAGGTCTTGTGCTGTAAAAAGTTTTTTATTCTTATGGTGTACAGCATTCTCAAATAGCTTTGCACAGTGAGACAGCTGGAGTTGCCTCTGCGGTAAAGCTGTAGAGCAATATTGGTGTTTAGCAGTGTTTTTAGTATAGTGTGGGATGATAGTCTTACTCTATCTCATATGTATAGGTTTGGCTTTGAAATGCTTAAAACATGAGACCATGTATAGCAGATGACTGTTTTTTCTTCATTAGTTGGTGCTACAGTTGTTAAGTATCACTCTTCCTTGGTTTTAATCCTGTTGTGAGTGTGTTCCTTGTTCAGGCTGTTAGTACTGACAGCTTTCTGAAGGCTTTGCTTTCCTTACAGCTGTGCTATGCAGAATTTCAGTAGTTTGTGAGATATTTCAGTTCAAATCATTTCCACCTCAGAGCTGAGTCAAAATGGAAATGTTTCCCTTAATTGCTTAAGCTCTACGTGTTGTAAACTGTACCGCATAGAGCAAAGGCATTCAAGCCATGGCTGTCAAAGCTCTCTGAAAATAAATTAATGTATTAATTTACCACTGTGTTGTAAAACAAGGGTCAGATCCAAGTATCAACTGCGGCTGTGAAATCAAGGCAAGTAAAAACTGAAGGGAAAAGCAATCCCAGGAGAGTGTGTCATTGTTTTTGTTTTGATTCAGCCCCATAGCATGAGCAAGGCAGTTAACTCTAAAGACTGCTGCTTAAGAGAATCATTTCCCTGCAGGAAGGCAGTGAGTCACAGATGATGCTGGTCGTTCATTAAGGACATGTACGGTGACTCCAGCAGCCACTGTCTTTGGCCATCCCTTCCAGGTGTAATTCACTGTGAAACAATTCACTGGCTATGTCACGTGTGAGAATCCAGAATCCTTCAGTGTTACATATGACCCATTCCTGATATTTTTGTTGCTATTATTATGCTCAGTTCTGTTAATACGCAGGGGTGTTTGAGGGTGCAGTTTGGGGCCCTGCCATATTAAGGACTTTTCCATTTCCGTGCATCAGAAACAGCCATAATCCTTTGAAAAGCTGAAATTCTTGTGAGCTGGAAAAAAGGCTGGCTCAGCTGCAGAGATGCCAAGTAGTGGAATGGAGCCTAGGGCTTTCTGAAAATAGTAGCCCCTAAGTGAAGCTTGTCCAGCACCAGTAACACCAGACTGATTCAAACACAATGAGGTGGTGGCAAAAACAGTGAACCTGGAACTGGTGAAGATGAACCTGTGTCTGCGTGCATCTTGGTGGGTAGCACTCAAGTTACACCAGAGATGTTTCCTGAAAAATAATTAGTGTCCTTAGAGCTTGAGGTGTCATTCACTGACGTACTAGGAGAGGAGAATGGTTAGGCTGGGGACAAGGCTATCGAGCAGGCATCATCTATGACTTAAAGGCTAAACGCTCAGAAGAGAGAACAGCGGGTTTTGCTTTCATGTTAATTCAGAACCTAATTTCTCTCATCCCTTCTCAGATGAAATTCCCAGTTATGGCATTTTTTTGCCTTGGAAAGTGAGAACTGAAAGACACTTCATAAATTTTAAACAGAACTCCTTTATTTAACAGTAGTGTTTGGGAGGAATACAGGATGTGGCGTGCAGAAAGCAGACTCCACAACCTGTGAGGTTGCAAAGTAGGTATGTTTATTCGGCGCTGGGCAGCACAGGGGGTCACCCCACCACAATCGTGCGCACCCACCGCAGCAGTTAGCTTAGGATTTATACAATCAAACTTTACATATTCAAGGGGTGCCTATACATATCCATAACCTTTCCCCGAAAAGGCTGGGGCCGACATCAGGGCCTTTTTTAGCAAGTCAAAGGCCTGTATGGTCTCTTTGTTCCAATCAAGGTGTTTCTGTTCAGTGGTTGTTAGTGCGTACAGGGGTTTAACAAGCAGTCCATAGTTATAGATCCATAGTCGGCACCACCCAGTCATTCCCAGGAAAGTTCGTAACTCTTTCGCTGTTTGCGGTCTTGGAGTTTGGCATATTGTCTCTTTTCGGGCCTGTCCCAAAGTCCTTTGTCCAGCACTGATTTCATAGCCCAGATAAATCACCTTACGCTGCATTATTTGGGCCTTCTTCTTGGATACCTGGTATCCCTGGAGCCCCAAAAAGTTTAGCAGACTCACCGTCCAGGCCATACAAGTGTCCTTTGTCTTGGTGGCAATCAGGATATCATCCACATACTGTAACAGTTTCCCCTCCTCAGGCGGGGCTTCCCAGGACTCAAGATCTTTTGCGAGTTGGCTACCAAATATAGTAGGGCTGTTTTTGAACCCTTGTGGTAACACCGTCCAAGTAAGCTGAGTTTTACGTCCGCTTTTGGGATTTTCCCATTCAAATGCAAATATTTTCTGGCTGGCTTTATGGAGAGGGAGGCAAAAGAAGGCATCCTTCAGGTCTAAAACAGTAAACCAGGTTAGTTCAGGTGTCAATACAGTCAGCAAGGTGTATGGATTCGCCACTACCGGATAGAGGTCCTCAGTTATCTTATTTATAGCCTGGAGGTCCTGGACCACCCGGTATGACACGTCGGGTTTACGGACAGGTAATATTGGAGTGTTAAAATCAGATTCACGTTCCTTTAGTAACCCCAGTTGTAAAAATTTTTCTATTACTGGCCGAATTCCCTCCCTGTCCTCCTTCTTCAGGGGATACTGTTTGATTCTTACCGGCTGTCATCCTTCCTTGAGTTTGACCTCAACGGGTGGAGCATTTTTTGCTTTCCCGGGAACATCGGTGGCCCATACCCTGGGGTATACCTGGTTCGTGGTTTCTTCGCTGATTTTTCCTTCTGTGGGAACACTAGCTAGGGATAAACTCATTATTTGGATATACTGCTGGTCATTTACCTCCAGAGTAATCTCTCCCTTTTTAAATTTAATTATTGCACCCAATTGTTCCAACAAATATCTCCCCAAAAGTGCTTTTGGGGAGTTGGGCATGTACAGGAATCTGTGGACGCCCCATTGTTTTCCCAATTTATATCTCAGAGGTTCACAAAAATATGCCTTTTCACTTTGGCCAGTTGCCCCTTTTACCATGATATAGTCATTTCCCAGGGGCATCAGAGCTTGGTTTAAAACCGAATACGTTGTCCCTGTATCAACCAGAAATTCCACCTTCTTGTGCTCCTTCCCTAGCTTCATTATAACCAGTGGATCCGCTAGGGTGGATTTCCCAGATCCCCGTCAGTCTTCCTTCAAATGGGCCACTATTCTTCCTTCTGTGGGATGCAGCTTTTGGAGCTTGCGCCTAATATCTCCTGTAGACTGACCTAAGAATAAAGAAACTAGTTGCTGTATCCCTACCTCTGACTCAGGATCCAGCGGTGCGTTACGGCGCATCACGTCCCTTAGTCGATCCAAGAATTCGGATGGTGACTTGGAAGGACCTTGTCTAATTGCATATAATGCTGACCAATTTATGGTTTTGGGAATGGCCCTCTCCATTCCTTTTGAAATCCACCCCTGGTATGCCTGCAATTTTTCCATATCCACAGACCTGTTTGCATCCCATTTGAAGGGGGAGGTATTCTTTAACATCTCCTCCTGTAGTTTTATAATGATCCTCAGCCAAATCCCCTGCAGTTGTTTTTTTTTTTAAATTAATTGTTTTTCCGTCTCAGTCATATATTCTAATAATAACTGTATATCATTCCAGTCGGGGTTGTGTTGTTTTACAATAAATTGAAAATGTTTGGTTACACTTACCGGATCATTCCTGTAATCCTTGGCAACCCTTTTCCATGCCTCTAAATCGGTGGTGGAAAAAGGTACCTTGATTAGCATTGTCCCGCCATCCGGCCCTACCGCCTCTCGGAGAGGTGCCTGTAAGACTGTTAGGGTAGACTTTTTTCTAGTACGGGAGGATACAGGGCTGTCCGGGGGAGTGGAGGTTCCGTCCGAGTCCACATCCTGTTCCTGTGATCGAGGGGGAGGCTTAAGCAAATCAGTTAGACTTTGTTCTGATGCCAGGCGGATTTTATTTACTCTAGTGCACCTTTTTCCAATACTACATGCCGAGCAATACCGCCTCAGTTTACCTTTAAGTTCTTTGTTATTTTCCCGCTCGAGGGCGAGTACCATAGGTTCCTGTGGCGGCACCATTCCACAGTCCCTTTGCCACTCCGGGTGATTTCGGAGCATGAAAAACGTGTCTGCATATGACACTTCATCCCATTTTCCTTCTCTCCTTAAAAACAACATTAATTGCAGGAAGGTGTTATAATCGATTGACCGCTTAGCTCCATTGAGCTCCATCCAATCGAAGTGGCCGCTTAGCTCCATCTTCCATCTTATAAATCGGCCACCATTGATTGCAATATTTAATGAGTGTCTTCTTATTCTCTGTACCCCTGGTTCCAACAATGTCCCTCCAGTGTGTCAATATACAACCAAGGGGGCTTTTCTTTAAAATACCCTTATTCTGAGTGTTACCCATCTCTCTAGATTGTTTCTTGTTAGCTATTGTGCTTCGTTTTAATTTCCACGTGAACCTTTCCTCACAGGTCCTTACAGTCTTCTCCAAATCTTCTTCCCAAACGTCCCAATTTTCTGGGATTAAAGTTTTCTTCCCACATATAAACTTTACTATTTTGGACTCTTAATGGGCCCTTTCCCAATCATAAAACCGTGGGATTAGGGGAGAGCATTTGGGACACTCAGCTCTCCGCCTCCTAGATAAACAATACCAAATTTTCTCACAAGATTTACATTTCAACAGGACCCAAGCTGAATGCCAATTTTCAGGTAATTTGTTAGTAAGCCCACACACAAAACAAGGGATCACCCCCACGTGTCCGTCAATTTGGGGGTTTAGAAAGGTATCTGGGACAGGTTGTTCCCAGTCTAGGGCCACTGTCTGTCCGGCAGGTGTTAAATACACTCCTCCTAAATAAATTCGTCCCTCTCCCCTCCTTATCCAGTCCCCTCCTTCGTTTAAATATTCCCAAGGTTCGAGCCCAAACCACCGAAGGAGTGACTCTCCCTGTCCAGCCACTTTGATGATCAGCCAGACCCCCGATACTTAGGAGATGGACTAAACACCACAGCAGCCCAACTTACATATATCAAGACATTTACAAATCTTACAAATGTTTCAGGCGCTTTGTCCATCTCTGGCCGTGTTCCTCGCGGAGTCACGGAACCACAAATCGGGACTCCCACTCGCTTCACAGTGGCGCTGTGTCTCAAACACACGCATCCACACACAAATGCTCTTAACATAAAATACCCGGGCATTTACAAATAAAACATACAATCATTACTCCAGTTAGTATCCCTCCAGCAGCTGCAAATATTATCCAAGTAATCATATCACAACTTTGAGAGGCCCGCTTACCCTTCTCCTGCTTCTTATACAATCATTATCAGGTCCTTCCTGGCTCCCGATACTGGGATGCAGCGGTGACCTCGGATTTGCTCGATCTACCTCCAAGATCGCTAGCAGCCGCTCTATCGGTCAGCAAATCCCCTATTTCCATACAGGGTACCCTCCTCCCATATGGGGACTATGCCGTACGCCAGACGTCTCTGCGCGGTTTACCAGTGGCCCCGGCCAAGCGTGGGCGTCCCCTATGACTTGCTGGCCCCTTTGTAAAACATACCGTTTATCCGCGGCTTCAGGAGGTTGTTGTCTACTCCCGCAGTGAGCAGCTGGGAGTGGAGGCTCCTCCGAGGAAAGTGCTCGGGGCGCGCCTAGGGGCGTCCGCTCCGCAGTCGATCCCGCAGCCGAGCAGAGTGCCTCCTGCCTGGCTCGCCAAACTGACGTGCGGAAAGCAGACTCCACAACCTGTGAGGTTGCAAAGTAGGTATGTTTATTCGGCACCGGGCAGCACGGGGGGTCGCCCACCACAATCGTGCGCACCCACTGCGGCAGTTAGCTTAGGATTTATACAATCAAACTTTACATATTCAAGGGATGCCTATACATATCCATAACCTTTCCCAGAAAAGACGGTCTTTATTACAATGAGTTCCGAGAAATCATTTCCATAGTCTCCGCCTTTAACTCCTCCCAGCTGCACATGCGCAGTGCCTCCTGGTGGTCGTGGGCCGGGGTCTCGGGGATGAAGGCCGTATGTCTTCCTCGCTGTGTACCTCTTACCTTTAATGTTAATGTGTTGCTCCAGGCCATGGGACTGGTTTCAGCCAGATGATCGCTCTCTCAAGACAACTGGGTTCCTTCTTTGAATACCAGTTGTTCCCTTATCTCCCAGCAAGGCCGATGTGACCACTTTATGGTTTCAACACATCCTTTCTTTGCCTGAACACCTTACACAATGGCTTAAGGCTATAGATACACAGCTTAAGCCAAGCAATGGCTCTACTAACCCTTGAGTGTTAGTTCCCCTTATCATTATTTTGTAGAAGGGAAAACTAATGGGACCATATGTAGATTTGTTTTTCACTTTAAGAAACCACCCAGAGTGGCAGAAGGATTGTGGGTGAACTCCACAGGACCCTATGGTCCTGGCACTGGAAAAAGAAAGGGGGAATAAAAACCTGAGGAGATGTTGTTCGCCATGTAGCATTGAGAAAAGATGTCTTAAGTGTGAGAGGGAGAGGGATGATTTAGAATTGATGGTGGCCCCAAGACAAAGGGGAAGAGAAGAAGATTTGGGCTGGGAGGGTGACCACGAAGATGGGGGAAGGGCAGGGGGAAGGGCAAGAGGAAGTGAAGCCACAACCAGGAGGGTGAAGGGCAGTTTGAGGGGGCAGAGGGATTTAGCCCAATCGAAGGCAGAACCAGGGGTAGACAGGAGGGGGTTATTCAGGCGCCATTGAGGCAGGGAGTCGGAAATAATGGTCCGGTAGCAGTAAAAGTACCATTCTCAATAACGGACCTGCCGTCTTGGAAGGAAACAGCAGGAGTTCACAGGGAGGATCTGGAGAAAGTGGCTAGGGTATTTGAGACTATTATTAGAACCCAGGACTCTGACTGGAATGATCTGCAGGTGATTTTGGAAACATTACTGGACAGCACAGAGTAGGGCATGGTATTGAATGTAGCCCGGAAACAGGCAGAGGGGGCACATGCTAATGGAGACTTGCAGGGAACAGTAGATCAGAATTTTCCTACTGTGGACCTGGGGCAGGACCCTAATCAACCGGGACCCCGGGGACTCTTAACCAGATATCAGAGATGGTTGCTATTTGGAATAAGACATGCTATGCCAAAAGTGATTAATTGGTCAAAATTGTATGATGTAAAACAAGAACCAAATGAATTGCCATCTGCATTTAAGGAATGGCTAAAGAATACTGCTAGGACGTATATGAACTTGGACCCTGAGAATCTGGAGGAGGCTGTGCAATTAGCCTCTATTTTTATGGGACAATCTGCCGCAGATATACAAAAGAAACTCCAAAAGTTAGAAAGAGCAGATTCGAGGGATCTGGGAAAACTGTTGGAGGTGGCTTGGACTGTCTATAATAACAGAGAAAAGGAGAGGGAGTCCCGCCAGGCCCACAGGGAGAATCAAAGAGAGGGGAGATTAATTGCTGCGTTGATGGGATTTGCTCCGGGAAGAGTGAATGGGGCCCGAATGGTGCCCAGGGAGGTAGAGGAGGCTACAAATGAATTGGGAGGAGGAGGGGAACTCATTTGGCAGAAGATCAGTGCGCAATCTGCAAAGAGTGAGGACATTGGAAAAACAAGTGCCCTAGAGTCAATAACCAAGGCTTGATCCTGCAGCCTGTCAAGGTGATGGGTTTAGAATCCTGAGGAGGACTGGGGGAGTCATCCCCAGCTGAACCCCTGGTTACATTAGAGCTGGGAAATGATAAGATAGAATTTTTAGTTGACACTGGAGCTACTCATTCTGTACTTAATACTTGTAAAGGGAGCCTTGACTGTGAGAATCTAAGTGTTGTTGGTGCTACAGGGAAACAGGAAAATCGGCCCTTTTAAAAACCTCTAAAATTTAAATTGGGAAAGCACTGGATGGTTCACCAATTCCTATATATGCCTGAATGTCCAATGCCCCTCATGGGGAGGGATTTGTTGAGTAAATTGGAGGCACAGATAACTTTTAAGGAAGGACAAGTAAAACTGTTGATACCAGAATCAAAGGCTGTGGAAGTGAGAATTTTTATGTTACAGAATGTGCAACAAAAGGGGGAGAAAGTTCCAACGGAGGTGGAGAATGCAGTAATACCTCTGGTCTGGGCCAACAAAGTTCCAGGACGATCAAAACTGACAGATCCAGTAAAGATCATTCTGAAACCAGGAGCCAGACCGGTAAGGCAAAAATAATATCCTATCAAACTGGAAGCAAGAAAAGGTTGAGAATGGTTAATTACAAAATTTTTAAATTATGGATTACTGGGAGAATGTGAGTCAGAATACAACACCCCAATTTTGCTGGTGAAAAAGCAGAATGGTACAGATTATAGGTTAGTTCAGGATTTAAGAGCTACCCAAGATATACATCCAGTAGTAGCCAGCCCGTATTCCCTGTTAACATCTCTAAGAGAGGAAATAAGTGGCTTAAGGTCCTTGATCTTAAGGATGCTTTCTTCTGCATACCACTAGATAAAAGCAGCCAGGTAATATTTGCTTTTGAATGGGAAAGTCCTGCAACCCGACACAAAATGCAACTCACCTGGATTGTATTGCCCCAAGGGTTCAAGAACAGTCCGACAATATTTGGAAATCAATTGGCAAAAGGATTAGAGTTATGGAGAACAGAAAATCGTGAAGGAATAATTGCAAGACGTGGACAACATCTTACTGGCAGCAGAGAAAAATGTTTAAGCCTACTGCATGTCTAAAAGGAAGGCCCAGATGATAGGAAAAGAAGTAGTAACCTATTTGGGATTTGAGATTCTACAAGGACAACAAAGATTAGGAACTGACAGAATGGAGGCAATCTGTCAAACTCCAGAACCTAGAACTGTTCAGGACCTGAGAGCATTCCTGGGTATGACTGGATGGTGTCGGTTGTGGATACCCAACTATGGACTGTGGGAAACTTTTTGGAAAGCAATGGACACGTTGAACTGATGAGCTTATGAACTTTGTGTAACAGAAGAGATACCGAAATACGGAACAAGCTAGTACAGTCTGAAGGTCAACATGAAGGAGGAAATCACACGCTGATACTGAAACTGCTACTCCTCAACAGATGCTGAATGTGTATTAGTAAAAGATTGACTTGGCATAAACAGTAACATAGTGTAGATAATAAGTTACAGCTGTGTTTAACCAATAATAGTTTGTGTGTATAAGTTTAGAAGCCAATGAGCACAGAGCACGGCGCTAACCCACGTTGTAGTAAAGTATATAATGGTTTAAGTATTTTAATTAAATGGCTTCAGCATGATCATATTGGTCTGTGTCTGAGTCCCGGCTTCAGCATGATCATATTGGTCTGCGTCTGAATCCCACCGCAATTGGCACCCAACGTGGGGCAGGGGCACCACGCAATTTCTTACTGAAATTGGCAGTTTGCGATTTAAGAAGAAGAAGAAGAAGAAGAAAAAGAAGAAGAAGAAACCGGCTGCGAGACAAGAAGATTTTTGTTAATTGTGGCCACGAGAAAAAAAAAGGTGAGCAGCCGAACGCAATTTGGGTCATACGTTATCATGGGTAATAATTTAAGCTATGAAGAGCAAGTTATCTTGAAGCTTTTGCAACCTTTCCTCTCTACGAGAGGGCTTAAGTATGACCCTGATATCTTAAAGAAATTGCTTTTATGGGCAAAAGAAACGGGCATAGTGAAGGACGCCCAAGATATTTTCCAGACGGCTATATGAGATAGCCTTGGACAAGAATTATGGAAAGACATCTTGTCTGGGGAAAAGGATTTATTACCTTTAGCAACGTTATGGAAACTGCTTAAAGATACAGTAGCAAGTATGCAAGCGGAGAAAAATGTTACATTGCAAGTGTGTGCGGCTTATTCGGATACCGGGCAAAACCAGGACGGGGTGAGGGATGTACGAAAGGTAGTGCGCCGTAAGGTCCGCATGTTTGATGACCCCCCTCCGCCCCCCGTGCCGATGGCCGCGCCGCCGCCTCTTCCGGCTGCCGCGCCGCCGACTCCGGCCCCGCGCGCGCTGCGGCCGCCCCGCCCGCCGGGTACTGCTCCGACGCCTCCTGTACAAGGAAAAGAGCCGCCTATGCAGCTGCTCGGTCCTCTACCAGAACCAACGGCACCTCCGTTGGAGGGTTTTCCTGACGATACTCCGGAGGTATATCCTCCGCCGCCCTCCTCTCTAAAACTTTTGGAAAAGGACTGGCATATTCCGGTTCAAAATGAAGACATAGACAGACAGTTGACAAACTTACAGCGACGCTTAGAACGATTGACGATGCCGCAACAAAAGGACGTTAATCCCTGCAACGTTCCATTACCTGATGACTTACCTCTTCCACCAAAGGGAAAACCGTCGGCAGATGGCGCAGCTGCCCAGCGTTGGAAAGGAGTTATAAAGGACGCTATGATAGATGGGGTTATTTTGCCTCTTGATTTGCCTCGGGCTTTTCCAGTAATGGTTAATGCTCAAGGGCAAAGAGTATTGCAGAATTTAGACTGGAAGACTTTAAAAGAACTGAAAAATGCTATTGCACAATATGGGTTGACATCTAATTATACACAGCAAATGCTTGGTGCGATGTTTACTACTGCACTTTTAGTGCCTAATGATTGTTATCGTTTAGCTAAGATCTTGCTTACTCCTTCCCAAGCGTTGCATTTTAAAAGTGCCTTTGAAATTTTAGCGGATCGCGCTGCAGATGATAACGTGAATCGTGGGGATAACGATCTGTTACGTGGAGTTACATATGACATGTTGGTGGGTCGAGGTCAGTTTAGCTCAGAAAATGCACAAATGCACATGGCTGTTGAAGTTTTGCAGCAATCTCGGGAGCTTGCTTTGTCAGCTTTTAAAGCAGTTCCTGAAGCTGGAACACCTACTCCATCTTATGTTTCGGTTAAGCAAGGACCAAATGAATTGTATATGCAATTTATTGATCGGCTTACTGCAGCTATTGAGAGAAATGTGGATCTGGCCCCCGGAGCAAGGGAGTCAGTGTTGATGTCACTTGCAGTAGAAAATGCTAACCCAATTTGTAAGCGTATTTTGCAGGTTTTGCCAAAATCGGCGGGATTGCAAGACATGATGGATGCATGTGCAAAAGTGGAAACAGCTGAAGAGAAGGCTGGGTATCTTGCCAATGCATTTGCTGCTGCTGTTAAGCCGCTGCTTAATCATGGGAGAGGAGCCAAAGGATCCTCCTCTAATATACGCTGTTACAATTGTGGTAAGATGGGGCACCTACAGCGACAATGTCCACAAGGTAGGCCAGTACAGGCTAGAGGACTTAGTGTAAATCAGAAGCCTCCTCCTACTCATCCAGCCAGGTGTAATCGTTGTGATAAATTTGGTCATCAGAGTGCAGATTGTTTTTCATGTTTTAAGAAAGATGGGTCTCCTTTGGGAAACTCCAGTCAGAGCGCGAAATCGACACCCCGCGCGTTGACAGCAAATCAGGGTGTCTGGACCACGTCTCCGCTGCTACAAAAGGAAGTGCCGGCGTGGATGTGGCAACAGCAATAGATTTTACTCTTCCTGATACCTCTGTACATTGTATTCCATCTGTTCTCCAGGGTCCTTTAGGTCATAACCTCTGCGCGCTTTTACTTGGTCAATCATCCACATCTCGAAAAGGGATTTTTGTATTACCGGGAGTTATTGACGTGGATTATACAGGCACAATTGGCATTATGGTACAAACATGTTCTCTGCCTGTAAGTATTCCAAAGGGATCAAAAATTGCTCAACTAGTACCCTTTGAGGCAAAAGTGCCTAAAAGTGATCTGAGAATTAGAGGAAATCAAGGATGGGGATCTATGGGAATGCCCCAAATAAATTTTGCTGTGGATATCTTGAAAAACAAACCAGAGGTTAAAGTCACCCTTCAAGGACCTGGAGACGAGACTATGTCTTTGTCTGTGTTAATTGATACTGGTGCTGATGTTACTATCATCCCACATGAGAAGTGACCTAAGATGTGGCCTTTGATGACACCAAATAGTGGAGTAATGGGTATTGGAGGAGTTCAGATTACTCAAGTCAGTAGGCATCTGATTAAAATAATTTTATCAGATGGCAATGTCGCCAGCGTAAGACCCTATATCCTTTGCACCACTATTGCCCTACTGGGCCGAGATGCTCTTAGTCAACTAGGCTTGAAATTAACAAATGAGCATTTTTAGTGGCGGCCATTGAGGGACGGCCAACCTGTAAGCTACAATGGCTAACAGATACGCCAGTATGGGTTGATCAATGGCCACTCACTGAAGAGAAGCTGTCCCATATCCATCAACTAGTTGAAGAACAACAATTGGCTGGACATATCAGGCCATCTAATAGTCCCTGGAATACACCAATATTTACTATACCTAAAAAGTCGGGGAAGTGGAGGTTGTTGCATGACCTTAGAGCAGTAAATGCGGTAATGAAGGATATGGGAGCCTTGCAGCCAGGACTACCTAGTCCGGTCATGATACCAAAAGAATGGAATGTGTTGATAATTGATTTGAAAGATTGCTTCTTTACCATACCACTACATCCAGACGACTGTGAAAAATTTGCCTTTTCCGTACCAGCTATTAACAAGAGTGAGCCATCAAAGAGATATGAGTGGGTAGTCTTACCTCAAGGGATGAAAAACTCTCCTACTATTTGTCAACTATATGTTTCTTGGGCTCTGCAGCCACTACGGAAATGATTTAGTACCTTTGTGATTTATCATTATATGGATGACATTTTAATTGCGGGAAAAGAATTAAATCTTAACATTGTTGTACCTATTTTTCAGCAGGAGTTAGCAAAGGCTGGATTGGTTATCGCTCCAGAAAAGGTGCAGCAACAATCACCATGGAAATATTTAGGTTGGATCATATCTGGAACTACAGTTACTCCACAAAAAGTAACTCTAAATGAGAAAATAGAAACACTATCTGATGTCCAAAAATTGATGGGTGATATCCAATGGGTGCGCGCAATATGTGGTATCACTAATGATGACCTTGCACCACTTATGCCTTTGCTAAAGGGATCTCCCGATGTGGGAGAACCTCGACAGTTGTCTCAAATGCAGAAGAAGGCATTACAAAATATTGTCGATAAAATCTCTATGTCCAAAGCCAGCCAGTGGAACCCTGAGCTACCAGTTCAAGCCTTTATTTTTAATGGTGGTATTCAGCCGTTTGCTATCTTGGCACAATGGGATGAAAACCAGGTTGATCCTTTATGTATCATGGAATGGATATTTTTGCCATATCGATTGTCAAAAACCATTGTAACTAAGGTGGAAGCTATTGCCCAAGTTATCATCCGTTTAAGAAAACGATGTCGAGAGAGAACTGGTTTTGACCCTGCTATTATCTATGTCCCTATTATAGTGGAATACTTTAATTGGGTATTGCAAAACGATTTTGTGTTAGCCCTGGCCTTGAATGCCTTTATTGGAGATCTTACCATCAATTACCCAGCTCACTGACTAATAAAGTTTTTACTCCGTTATGGTTTTGAAATTATTCCAAAGTTCTCTAAGAGACCGGTTAACGGACTGACCGTTTTTACAGATGCTAGTAAAAATAGTCATCAAGCCGGCTATGTGTGGCATCACAATGGGCAATGGCATTCACAATGCTTGACGGGTGAAGTTACTGATTCCCTTCAAACGTTGGAATTATATGCTGTTCTTGAAGTATTTAGGAATTGGTCAACAGAGCCTGTCAATGTTGTTTGTGACTCTTTGTATGTTGTTGGCATAGTGCAACGATTAGAATGCGCAATCTTGAAGGAGGTGAATAATCGTCGACTTTTAGTCAACTTTTAACCGAGTTATGGCAACTGATAAATTGCCGTAAGCATGAGTATTTTATCATCCACATTCGTAGCCATTCTGGCCTTCCTGGTAGTTTAGTGGAAGGTAACGAGCGTGCCGATCAATTGGTGGCCGCTGTATGGAATGGTCCGCCTCCTAATGCATTCCAGCAGGCTCGAAACTCACATATGTTTTTCCATCAAGCTCCAAAAATGTTAGTTCGCCAGTTTGACATTCCATTATCTGACGCTAAAGGAATTGTTCAAGCTTGCCCTGACTGTCAAGGACAAGTGTTGGGAGTGGGCTTAGGAGTCAACCCCCGGGGCCTATGGCCATTACAGCTTTGGCAGATGGATGTTACCCATGTACCCAGTTTTGGTCATTTGAAATATGTACATGTTACAGTGGATACCTTTTCTCATGCTGTTTGGGCTACCCCTTTGTCTGGGGAAACAGCTCGACATGTAATGCTACATTTACGTGGATGTTTTGCCACGCTAGGAGTTCCTCTTGAAATTAAAACAGATAACGGTCCTGCTTATACTTCGCAGGCCTTGCAGCGATTTATGAACCTCTGGGGAGTTAAACATGTTACAGGTATTCCTCATTCCCCCACAGGACAGGCGATTGTAGAACGCGTGCATCAAGTAATCAAACAGTTACTGTTAAAACAAAAAGGGGGAGAAGAGGAGAATTTGTCTCCTGTAGCACGAATACAGAAGGTAATATATGTGATGAATTTTTTACGGTTAGTGGGAACAGACACTGAGCCCCCGCAGTAATTCATAGTCAAGCTTTGGGCTCGAGACATAAAGAACAGAACCATGGTATTTTGGTCCAGTATAAGGACCCTGAAACTGGAGTATGGAAAGGTCCCACTGAACTGCGATATATTGGCCGAGGGTATGTTTGTATCGTTACAGAAAAAGGTCCTCATTGGATTCCAGCCAGATGGATCAGGCCATGGAAAGGTCTGGCTGAAGACCCGGTCGTCCAGGAGCAAGACAAGGAATAGCTAGCCAATCGCATCGTGGATTGACGTGTGATCACCTATGTTGACTGTTTGAAATGTGAACTTTGGGTGCTTTGTACTTGTGAAACGTGGTAAACGACGATATCAGCGTGCGTGGCTGGCGGGTTGATGGTGTGATGTGTGTTTCCAAAATCAGTTCGCAAGGTATTGCAGGCTGTGCATACTGCTGTTTCTGTAGGCCGATAACATGGCCTTTTGGATGTTAATCTTGTGTTTTGGCCTTCTTTATGAAGGAGTGGGAAGTATCTTTGACATTTCAACGAGACAGAATATGTGGATAACATGGGCCAACCAGACAGGCCAAGAGGCTTTTTGCCTGTCAATGGCTACGTCTTCTGATCCTTTTCGAACATGCTTGATCGGTTTTCCATATATGCGCTTAAAAGATTTTGAAGGTTATGTTAGCAATAGTAGTCTATTAAACGAGAGTTTAGTGAATGATGTTCAAGCTAATGACATTTGTTATAGCCTTTCAATTTAATCTTACCTCGGATATCATTAGTGCATTATTGACCGATGTAGATAGTGTTAGGCATGCTGTATTGCAAAATTGCGCTGCTATTGATTTTTTTTTGCTTTTAGTGCAAGGTCATGGCTGTGAGGAGTTTGATGGTATGTGTTGTATGAATCCTTCTGACCATTCGACTTCGATTCATAAGCAATTAGATCAGCTCAGAGCTAATATGCACAAGTTAACCAAGGATCACTCATGGCTTGACGAATTATTTTGAGGGATGGGGATTAACAGGATGGTTAAAAGGGATCCTAAAACAAGGGCTATTGATTCTTCTTATAGTGCTGATAATTTTGATACTCGTGCCATGTATAATATCTTGTGTAAAGCGATCGATACAGAAATCTTTAGAAGAAGTTTGGGCCGCCGAACTAAAACAAAAAGGGGGAATTGTGGGAAACTTTTTGGAAAGCAACGGACACGTTGAACTGATGAGCTTATGAACTTTGTGTAACAGAAGAGATACCGAAATACGGAACAAGCTAGTACAGTCTGAAGGTCAACATGAAGGAGGAAATCACACGCTGATACTGAAACTGCTACTCCTCAACAGATGCTGAATGTGTATTAGTAAAAGATTGACTTGGCATAAACAGTAACATAGTGTAGATAATAAGTTACAGCTGTGTTTAACCAATAATAGTTTGTGTGTATAAGTTTAGAAGCCAATGAGCACAGAGCACGGCGCTAACCCACGTTGTAGTAAAGTATATAATGGTTTAAGTATTTTAATTAAATGGCTTCAGCATGATCATATTGGTCTGTGTCTGAATCCCACCGCAATGGATTATTGGTAAAGGCCCTGTATGAAGCCTTAAAAGGATATACAGAGAAACATTTATTGTGGACTCCTGAATGTCAAACAACGTTCAGAGAACTGAAGAAAGCATTGATGTCAGCCCCTGCATTGGGATTACCGGATCTACCCAAGCCCTTCGAACTGTTTGTGCATGAGCGCCAACATCTCGCCTTGGGAGTGTTGGTTCAAAAGTTCGGGACTTGGAAACGACCCATGGAGTATTTTTCTAACAAGATGGTGTGGAGCTGAAAACCACCGCCGCCCTAAACCCAGCTATGTTTGTGAGCTCTGAGATGAAAGATGGTGAGCAATTATATCATGACTGTTTGCAAACTATTGAGCAGGTATATTCCAGCAGACAAGATCTTAAGGATGAACCACTGTCTTATCCCAAACTGGAGATATTCACAAATGGGAGCAGTTTTGTTCGAGAGGGGAAACGGATGGCCGGGTACGCAGTTGTTACAACCATGGGGGAAATCAAAGCAGGGGCTCTGCCTGTAAACACGTGAGCCCAGAAGGCAGAACTGATTGCATTACAACAAGCCCTGAAGATAGCTGAAGGAAAAAGAGTCAACATCTGGACAGACTCCAAATATGCGTTTGGAGTGGTACATGATCATGGGGCAATATGAAAAGAGAGAGGGTTATTATCAGCTCAGGGATCACCAATTAAACATAAGGAAGAAATTTTGCAACTTCTTCAAAAAACCAAAGAAGTGGCAATAATACACTGCAAGGCTTACCTGTTTGGACAAGCTGCAGTACATGTGGGTAATCGGCTGGCTGATAAAGCTGCTAAAGAGGTAGCAGAACAAAGCATCTTGCATTATGTTGCGGGCGGAGTGATTAACTTCACTCATAAGAGAGAAGTAGTGAAATATTTATTAAGGTGAAACAGTGATTTAACAAAATTAGTAGTAAATGTGATAGTGTTTTACGAGATTGGATGTCAAGGTACACTCTATTATTTACTGCATAGAGGACAGGGTCAGACAAGCTGTCAGGGAGACCCTACCATTGAGTCACAAGGTTCAGAAAGGACCCCCTTCCTTTCTAAACTCCTTCTCAGAGAGGAGTCTAGGTGCGGCTGGATCCAATCCTAGTCCCAGACTTGGTCAACGGTTTATGTCTAAAGGATTATATATGCACAATCAACCCTTTATATTACTTAGCTAAGATTTCAAAGTTTAGCGTGCTATTAGTCACTTACCGAGAATCTGTTGTGGCAAGGAATCCCTCAACCTCAAGGAGTAGAACCTTAAGCGAGCGTCCTCACAAAAGGGGAGATCCTGGCATGCAGCCCGCTGCCATACAGGAGAGCTCAAAGGGCTCTTGGGCTGTCCACTATTTATACAGTAAGATAATTGACCTATAGTCATATTCTCATGGGAACACAATATCCAGGTCCCCACTCCAGACAGTGTTTTGGCTGTGTTGCCAGCCATCCCCCAAAGTCCAGATGCAACTTATCACAACTGATGTTGTGATGGCCATGGTGGCCATGGCCTGAGCAGGAGCCGGGGTTGGGGGGGGGGGGAAAGAAGAGGGGGAAAAACAGGGAGAGCACACCGCCACGCTAATAATAAAGTTTCACCTTAATAAATATTTCACTACTTCTCTCTTATGAGTGAAGTTAATCACTCCGCCTGCAACACTTGGCGTAGTCCGCAGGATGTCAAGTGACACTTGGCGTAGTCTGCAGGATGTCAAGCATTATCACTGATTATTTACGGAGGCATGGAGTGAATCTGAGCCCTAAATTCTCAGAGGAATGGGCTCGTGATAATTGGTACAAATGGAAAGCTGTTGAAGAACACTTAAAAGAAATTAGGGGCCGCACAAAGGATGGAAATGATAAGGGAGTTAGCTGCAAGATGTTAGGCACTTGTTTGGAAGCCGCGTATAGAGACAGGGAGGATACGAAAAGGAGAACACAGGACCTAAAGAAAGAAATAGAGAGCAGGAGGGCAACTTAGTTACTCCTGTCTTTTGAAAATAAACAGCTGCAAAAACAACTGCAGGGAGAAAAGGAGAAAAGGCAAAAATTGGGAGAAAAGGTCAAAATGATGCTTATACGGGCTCCCCACCCCCCTGACATTGTACAGATTAGGAAACTAATAGTATCCCCTGAAGATTGGGATGGAGACATTTGGGGTGGTCCCGATGATAGCGAGCCAGAAGAAGACGTTCCTTTGTTCCCCACAGATCCTCCTGAATATGAAGCCAGACCCGTTATCAAAACAGAAATAACTACGGGACCTCGGGGTGGTAATCTGCAGAATACTACGCGATCCAGCCCCTGGGATCCGTTTCAACTGTCAAATTTGCAAGAGAAATATAGTAGAAAAGCTGGTCAAACTGAAACTCAATACTTGTGGCGAGTATGCTTAACTGGCAGTGACCGAATGATGTTAAGCCAGGATGAAGCCAGCGGTTACTGGGGTCCGAGAGTTCTCTTAAATCTAGGACCTGACCCGGCAGATACTCCCCATTCTATCACCAGCCAAGTAGCTTATTGGGCTGGAGGAGTCAACATTCTGGAACGGGGTGAGCCCTCCCTAATCCCCATTGAATCTCTAAGTGAGTTATCGACAGCCATCACAAAAGCCGCTTGCATACAAGCCATGCATGAAAAAGGACAACATGATATCCCACTCTCTGCTACAGTAGATTTTGAAATGTTAAAACCACTGATCAGAGGAGCCCCAGCAGTTATTAAATCCCGACTAGTCAAAAAACGGGATGAAATTAGAAGAGATACCGAATTTAATGCACAGGGCAATCAACCCCCCAGATGACTTCCCACTTGGGCAGAATTAATGCATGACATCGTTAACTATGGCCGTGAAACAGGCTGGGATACTGCAGCACTTGAAAAACAAAGACAGAAATCCCGGGGAGGAGATCAGAAAGTAAGGCCCGCAAAACAGGGAACAGAAATTAAATCAAAGGGAAATAAAAACTTGCAAACACAGACAAGGAACGAAGTGTGGAGGAAAGCATTAGCACTAGGCATTCCCAGATTCATGATTCAAGGTCGGCCTACTGGCAATATCTTGCAGCTGATTGAAGCATTCCAGAAACAAGATAATGGTGAAAACAGAGACCGTATTTCAACTTCTTTGAAGGGGAATAATCCCTTTCTTCCTCTTAAGGAGGAATTGCAGGACACAGAGTCAAAAAATGAGTGATGTCGGGAAGGCGATTGGGCCTGCCTGTCCGGAAAGTAGAGGCTTATCAGTGGATAAATGATGATGGCCCATACATATTAATTCCAGTTGGTCCTCGAAGACAATTAGTAAAGTTTTTAATAGATACGGGAGCACAAATTTTGATATTAACACAACAAGATGCCGAGAAGCTGGGCGTGCAATCCGGACAGCAAAGAGTTAGAATCACAGGTGTGAACGGGGGAACTGATCTATGTCAAACTCCTAAGGTTAGTTTATGGCTCCCGGGCAAGAAACGTATGTCATCTACTTGCTTTGCAATTAAAGTTCATTATGAAAATATTTTAGGTTTTGATATTTTAAATGGCAGAACCTGGTGCCTGCCGGACAGCAGCGTGTGGTCCTTTGGCTCAAACACAGACCTTAACCCATGCAGAAACTGGGAAGCGGCAGTGTGGGTGCTCCGCACAGCCCCTGCACTCCCCAAGTCAAAGATCACTAATGTACCGCAGTATCCAATCTCTGCTGTGGCACGAGAGGGCGTTTCTGAAGTCATAGCTGATTTAGAGAAAAGACGAATTATCTCCAGAACCCACTCCCCACTCACCTGTCTGGCCAGTTCGGAAACCAGATGGGAGGTGGCGTTTAACAGTCGATTACCGCCGTCTAAATGCTAATACAGCCCCGCTAACGGCCACTGTACCAAACATTGCAACCTTAACAGCTACTCTACAAGCAGCTGCACATCCATGGATGGCAGCCCTAGACATGAAAGATATGTTCTTTATGGTTCCCTTGAAGGAGGAGGATAAAGAGAAGTTTGCTTTCACTTGGGAAGGAATACAATATACCTTTAACAGTCTCCCACAGGGGTATAAAAATTCACCCACAATTGCTCATGCTGTACTTGCTGAACTTTTACAGTCAGTCTCACTCCCTCAAGATGTGAAACTGTACCAATATATAGATGATATTCTGATCGGAGGAACTTCTCCTGAGACAGTGAGGGAAGCGGCAGCGGCAGTGTGGCAAGCACTAAATAAAGCAGAAATTGAGGTTCCACCTGGAAAATGCCAGGGACCAAGTAAAGAAGTGAAATTTTTAGGTACTTGCTGGATAGCAGGCAGTGCCATGATTCCTCCAGATACTTTAAGGAAAGTTGAAGAACTGCAAATGCCCCAATCAAAGAAGGAATTACAACAATTAATGGGAACTTTAGGATACTTGTCCCGGTTTGAAGTAAAACCGAACCAATTTTCTGTTCTGTAACTTTGCATCCTAGCTAGGCCTCCTCTAACTCTCTGAGATTGGCGGTATATTGTGGAGAGAACTGCTCGTTCTCAGAATGATAAGACCAATGTTTGTGCTCCATGCCAAGGAATGGTATGCAGAGAGGCCCTTGCTTATACTTATTGCTATAAGAACCAAGGTCAGCCAATTTCGTTATTTGCCCCCTTAGAGGGTCGGAAACGGAAAAAACGTAGAGGGGTCACATCGGTGGGGAGGAGTGGACAGGACAGGTGACCCAAACCTGACCAACTGGGGTATTCCATCCCATCTGCCCCATGCTCAGTACAAAAGCTGAGGGATCAAAGGGTCAACCCCCTTCCTGCGATGGCCGACGTCCAGAGAGGACTCTGTCTGTTCATCTGCCTTTGATCCCGATCCGTGTGTTCCTGACTCCAGAGCTGGAATCCAGTTCCCATCCATCGCTGAGTCCAGTCTGGGACTTCCCCAGTGCCGTGACTGTCATCCTGGGAGCTTGATAGGGTTTTGTATATATTGTATCTATTTCATTATTTTCTTCTTTATTTTTATTTTAATATTAATTCTTCATTAAAGTAGTTTAGTTCATTCTAAACTTCTGAATCTCCTTATCTCTTTCTCTCCTCTCTCTCTCTTTTGGGGGGGAAGAGGGGGGGAGGGGAAGGGCCATCTGTCGGTCTGGTTTCGGTAAATTCGGCCAAAACCACGACAGATTTATTGGCACCCAACATGGGGCTCGACGACTGTGGTCTGATGAGATTGCCTGAATAGTTTGAATTCCAGCTTGCTTAAGGAGAACCGACAGCTTACACCATGTCGTACCTACAGAATATTGTATATGGTATTTTTAGAGAGCTTTTTATGAAGTTCATTGACACAGTGGTGTTAAACTGGCCGAATATATTGAAAGGTTTATTTGTTTTTTGTGTTTGGATGCGGTGGGTCAAGCGTGCTGTATTCGTGTGGATGTGCCTCCAGATGTATAATGTGGTCAGTTGGATTGCTATGGTACCTGCATATCTTGGGCATCATGGGATGGATTCTGTTCCTAATCACACTTTCGATTTTCGCTGGGGAAAGTTTACCTTGCCTCTTAGTGATTATCCCAAAGTGATACCAACGGAATTAGGGGATGAGAAACCTGTGGGCTCTTTGGAGAATGACTGTGATTATTGTTACGGTCACTTAATCGTAATAGTGCTGTTGGCTTTACTGAATGTAATGCAGGCAGTATTTGCTATGAAATGTCAGTGCAGAAGTGAGCGTTGTGTGGCATGCACTATTGCTACTCAGACACAAACAGAACCAGCCCCGGCTCCGGCTCCAGCCCAAGCCAAGCCAGCGGCACCGGCCAAGGCCACGCCGACACCGGTGCCAACGGCATCGGCTGCTCCCCCACAGCCACCGGCACAAGCCAAGGCTCTGGCCCCGGCGAAAGCCACGCCCCTGGCCCCGCCGACACCGGCCCCAGCGGCAGCGGTCGCCCCTCCACCGGCTCTGGCCCCGGCCCCGGCCCAAGCCGCGCCCCGGCCCGTCCCGGCCCCGGTCACTCAGCAGCCGACGGTAAAAGTGACTCCGCCGCCCGCACCCCCCACATCTCCATCGCCAGCCCCTCCCACGCCTGCAGCTGCACCGGCTGCTCCGGCCCCGACAGCCAGCGCTGTCACTGCTCCAGCTCCCAGAACGAGCACTGCCGCTCCCCCAGCGCCAGCAGAACCGGCACAAGTTGCTCCGGTGACCAGGAAGCAGAAAAAGAGGTCGGCTCGGTCCCCTGCCCCTTACGACAAGGACATGCCCAAGCTAGAGAGCTCGGGAGAGGGTTCCTCTGATGAAGATCCAGGAGAGGGTCCTTCTGGTGTAGATAAAGGAAAGCACCCTCTTACAACACAGTCAACAGATTGGGGAGCCCCTTCTCAGGTAGATAGGGGAGAGGGTCCTTCTCAGCCAGCCTCGATACAGGATGATGCCTCAGATGTAGATGTAATTATTGACTCTTTGTCCTTAAAGGATTTGCGAAATCTGAGGAAGGATTTTACTCATCATGATGGGGAGCCACTTCTCTCTTGGTTGCTCCGATGCTGGGACAGTGGAGCTAATTCCATAGATGGTAGAGAAGCCAGCCAGCTGGGAAATCTGGCCAAAGAGGGAGGTATTGATAAAGCGATTGGGAATAGGGCAGACGTTCTCAGTCTCTGGAGACGACTGTTATCAGCTGTAAAGAGCAGATATCCCTTTAAGGATGATATCCAATGCTGTCCAAGGCAATGGACCAGCATGGAGAAAGGTATTAAATACCTGAGAGAACTGGCTATTCGAGAAGTGATTTATGGCGATTGGCAAGTGACTATAGATCCTGAAGAAATGCCATGTCAACGACCTTTGTTGAAAAAGTTTGTGCAGAGTGCACCATCAGTGTATTCCCACACTTTGTCAACAATGGTCTGGGGAGCATCTGACACTGATACACCAACTGTAAATGAGGTTGCTGATAGGGTACGACAGTATGAAGATAGTCTCTCTCATCCCATCGGTGTTGCAGCAATAGAAAACCTGACTAAGAAAGTGGCTGAACAAACTGAGAAGATGGCTGAACAAAATAAAACACAGACTGAGACCATAGACAATATAAATAAGACACAGACTGAGGCAATAGAGAATATAAGCAAGACACAAACTGAAGCAATAGAGAACATAGCTAAGACACAGAATGAGACAATGGAGAAAATGACCAAGGCAATAGTTGAGCAAAATGAGACAATTTTTCACAAACTGCTTGAAAAACTTGCTGAGATTGGGAGAGAATCTTACTCTTCTCCAGCTGAGGCTCAAGTTGCAGCTCAAGCTCAAGCTCCTGCTCAGACCCAAGTTGCAGTTAAGACCAGAGTTGCAGCCATTAAGAAAAAACGCCCTCCTATGAGACCAACCAAAGGGAAACAGGATTCGCTCCGAGGTTTCCTGTGGCTTTGCCTCTGCAATTATGGAGAGAACATGAGGAGATGGGATAAAAAACCTACTCCAGCCCTACAGGCACGAGTGCTTGAGTTGCAAGGTAAAGCAAACAGAAGAAAGGATGGTTACATGAATATGGCTGCTCCAGTTCAGAGTATGCACTGCCCCTGTCCAGACAGGAACTCACCTTGCAATTGGAGATGCTGTCCTCAGCATTAGGGTTGCCCTGCCTCCAGCCAGGAGGAGGAGAGGGATAACCGAGTTTATTGGACTGTGTGGATTCGATGGCCTGGCACATTAGAGCCACAAAAGTATAGAGCCCTGGTGGACACTGGTGCACAGTGTACCCTAATGCCATCGAATCATAGAGGGACAGAATCAGTCACTATTGCAGGAGTGACAGGAGGATCTCAAGAACTGACTGTACTGGAGGCCGAAGTGAGCCTGAATGGGAATGAATGGGAGAAGCATCCTATTGTGACTGGCCCAGATGCTCCGTGCATCCTTGGCATAGACTACCTCAAGAGAGGGTATTTCAAAGACCCGAAAGGGTATCGGTGGGCTTTTGGTATAGCAGCTGGAGAGACTGAGGGTATTGCACATCTGTCTACCTTACCTGGCCTTTCAGATGACCCTTCTGTGGTAGGATTGCTGAAGGTTAAAGAACAGCAGGTACCACTTGCTACTTCCACGGTGCATCGACGACAGTATCGCACTAACCGAGATTCTTTGATTCCCATTCAGAACCTGATTCGTCGGCTGGAGACCCAAGGAGTGATCAGCAAGACTCGCTCACCCTTTAACAGCCCGATATGGCCAGTGCGCAAGTCTGACAGAGACTGGCGTCTAACAGTAGACTATCGTGGCCTGAATGAAGTCACACCCCCACTGAGTGCTGCTGTGCCAGATATGCTAGAACTGCAATATGAACTGGAGTCGAAGGCAGCCAAGTGGTATGCTACAATTGACATTGCTAATGCCTTTTTCTCTATTCCTTTAGCAGCAGAGTGCAGGCCACAGTTTGCTTTCACCTGGAGGGGTGTCCAGTATACCTGGAATCTACTGCCCCAGGGGTGGAAACACAGCCCTACTATTTGCCCTGGACTGATCCAGACTGCACTGGAGAAGGGTGGAGCTCCAGAACACCTGCAATACATTGATGACATCATTGTGTGGGGTAATGCAGCAAAAGAAGTTTTCAAGAAAGGTAAGAAAGTAATTGAGATTCTTCTGGAAGCAGGTTTTGCTGTGAAAAGAGGTAAGGTCAAGGGACCTGCACGAGACATCCAATTCTTGGGAATTAAATGGCAAGATGGTCGTCGCCAGATCCCAATGGAGGTGATTAACAAAATAACACCTATGTCCCCACCTACTAACAAAAAGGAAACACAAGCCTTCTTAGGCGTTGTGGGTTTCTGGAGAATGCATATTCCAAGTTATAGTCAGATTGTGAAACCTCTCTATGAAGTGACTCGAAAGAAAAATGAGTTTGTGTGGGGTCCTGAGCAACGACAAGCCTTTGAACAAATTAAACAAGAGATTGTATGTGCAGTAGCACTTGGACCCGTCCAAAGAGGACAGGACATTAAAAATGTGCTCTATACTGCAGCTGGAGATAATGGCTCTACCTGGAGCCTATGGCAGAAAGGACCAGGGGAAACTCGAGGTCGACCCCTGGGATTTTGGAGTCGAGGCTATAAAGGCTCTGAGGCCAACTACACCCCGACTGAAAAAGAAATATTGGCAGTTAGAGCTGCTTCAGAAGTAATTGGTACTGAAGTGCAGCTCCTCCTGGCACCCTGATTGCCAGTGTTGGGCTGGATGTTCAAAGGTAAAGTTCCTTCTACTCATCATGCCACCGATGCTACCTGGAGTAAGTGGGTTGCCTTAATCACACAGCGAGCTCGAATAGGAAACCCAAATCGTCCAGGAATTGTAGAAGTGATCACAAACTGGCCCGAAGGCGGAGATTTCACAATACCACCAGAGGAGGTGGTGACACGTGCTGAGGAAGCCCCACCATATAATGAACTCTCAGATAATGAGAAATGGTATGTTTTGTTCACTGATGGATCTTGTCGTATTGTAGGAAAGCATCAAAGGTGGAAAGCTGCTGTATGGAGTCCTACACAACGAGTTGCAGAAGCTACTGAAGGAGAAGGTGAATCAAGTCAATTTGCAGAGGTAAAAGCTATCCAGCTGGCCCTAGACATTGCTGAACGAGAAAAGTGGCCAATACTCTATCTTTATACTGACTCATGGATGGTGGCAAATGCCCTGTGGGGATGGTTAAAACAATGGAAGCAGAGCAACTGGCAGCGCAAGGGTAAACCCATCTGGGCTGCTGAATTATGGCAAGATATTGCTGACCAGCTAGGGAAACTAGTTGTGAAAGTACGCCATGTAGATGGCCACGTACCTATGAGTCGAGCCACTGAGGAACATCAAAACAATCAGCGAGTGGACCAAGCAGCTAAGATTTTCCAGACAGATTTAGACTGGGAACATAAAGGTGAATTGTTCTTAGCTCGGTGGGCCCATGACACTTCAGGTCATCAAGGAAGGGATGCAATGTACAAATGGGCTCGTGACCGAGGGGTGGATTTAACTATGGACGCTATTGCGCAGGTTATCCACGACTGTGAGACATGCGCCGAAATCAAGCAAGCTAAAAGGTTAAAACCTTTGTGGCATGGAGGTCGGTGGTTGAAATACAAGTATGGGGAGGCTTGGCAAATCGACTGTATCACACTACCTCAAACCTGCCAGGGTAAGTGTCACGTGCTTACAGTGGTGGAAGGAAGCACCGGATGGTTGGAAACCTATGCCGTGCCCCATGCCACTGCCCGGAATACCATCCTGGGCCTTGAAAAGCAAGTCTTGTGGCGACATGGTACTCCAGAAAGAATCGAGTCTGACAATGGAACTCATTTCAAAACAATCTTATAAGTAGCTGGGCAAAAGAACATGGTATTGAGTGGATATATCATATTCCCTATCATGCACCAGCTTCTGGAAAAATTGAACGATACAATGGATTGTTAAAAACTACCTTAAAAGCGATGGGTGGTGGATCCTTTAAAAATTGGGACAAGCATTTGGCTCAAGCTACTTGGTTAGTTAATACCAGAGGATCCATCAATCGAGGTGGTCCTGCTCAATCAGACCTTTTACATATTGTAGAAGGGGATAAAGTCCCTGTGGTGCATGAAAGCAATATGCTAGGGAAAACTGTATGGGTTTTTCCTACCTCGGGCAATGGCAAACCCATTCATGGGACTGTTTTTGCTCAAGGACCTGGATGTACTTGGTGGGTGATGCTGAAGAATGGAGAAGTTCAATGTGTACCTCAAGGAAATTTGACCCTGGGTGAGAATACTTAATTCCGAGTATGATGTTAGTTGTTTATAATACTAACGGTGTTCTATAAGTGTTTTTCAGGATGACACTGCAATGATGAAACCTAGCCGGATTGATCAAGTGGCATCCAGTAAAACTTCTCTGAGATGGACATGTTACCCATGGGCACGAACCACAATGAATTTCACACCGTCTTTCCTACCCTGAGAACCTGATCTGCTGTGAAATGGATTTAAGCTTTTGTATATAGAGATAAATCATAACTGAGTGACTTACATATATCTATCTATATATGTACGTGTGTATAGATTTTATAGATGATAGTAGTTGTAATCTAAGCATGATGCAAATGGTATGGAATAAGGGGTGGAATGTCCCGGTTTGAAGTAAAACCGAACCAATTTTCTGTTCTGTAACTTTGCATCCTAGCTAGGCCTCCTCTAACTCTCTGAGATTGGCGGTATATTGTGGAGAGAACTGCTCGTTCTCAGAATGATAAGACCAATGTTTGTGCTCCATGCCAAGGAATGGTATGCAGAGAGGCCCTTGCTTATACTTATTGCTATAAGAACCAAGGTCAGCCAATTTCGTTATTTGCCCCCTTAGAGGGTCGGAAACGGAAAAAACGTAGAGGGGTCACATCGGTGGGGAGGAGTGGACAGGACAGGTGACCCAAACCTGACCAACTGGGGTATTCCATCCCATCTGCCCCATGCTCAGTACAAAAGCTGAGGGATCAAAGGGTCAACCCCCTTCCTGCGATGGCCAACGTCCAGAGAGGACTCTGTCTGTTCATCTGCCTTTGATCCCGATCCGTGTGTTCCTGACTCCAGAGCTGGAATCCAGTTCCCATCCGTTGCTGAGTCCAGTCTGGGACTTCCCCAGTGCCTGCCGGTGACGTGACTGTCATCCTGGGAGCTTGATACGGTTTTGTATATATTGTATATATTTCATTATTTTCTTCTTTATTTTTATTTTAATATTAATTCTTCATTAAAGTAGTTCATTCTAAACTTCTGAATCTCCTTATCTCTTTCTCTCCTCTCTCTCTCTTTTGGGGGGGAAGAGGGGGGGAGGGGAAGGGCCATCTGTCCGTCTGGTTTCAGTAAATTCGGCCAAAACCATGACAATACTGGAGGAAGCATGTGCCTGGATTTTCTATAATTTCTCATCCATTATACTCACTTTTACGGAAAGGCAAATCCTGGGAGTGGAGATCAGAACATAGCGAGGCAGTAAAAACTCTGATTGAAGAATTAAAAACATACCAGTCACTGGGACCAGTACACCCCCGCGACCCTATCATAGCCAAATGGGGTTTTGCGGAACATGCTACTTACTGTAATATGTTCCAAGCTGGCCCCTACCGGCCGAAAAGACTGCTATTGTTTAGCTCAACTGCATTTAAAGAGACAGAACAACGGTACTCTGAATGGGAAAAAGGACTTTTGTCTTTAGTCCGAGCAGTTAAACAAGTTGAGAAAATACATCAGGGCCAACCTGTGCAAACTAGAGGACCCTTTAATTTACTAGAAGCAATCCTAAAGGGAACTCCCCCAGAAGGAGTCGCACAGAAACCTACTATCAGAAAATGGTATGCCTACCTAACAGGAGTCGCAGAAAATATGCAGTTAACTGAAGAACACACTAAGGTTTCCAAATTGCAGATGCCCATAAACACAGACCCTTTAGTGTTACAGCAATCTTTTAAACCTTCACCCATTCTGGATGCACCACCCCTCACTGAGAATACCCCAACAGAAAACATTTGGTTTACAGATGCTTCTGCAAAAAGAGTAAATGGTAAATGGCAATATAAAGCTGTTGCGTTAGATATTACCTCTGGCAAACAAGTAATAGAGGAAGGTGAAGGCAGTGCACAAGTAGGAGAAATAAGAGCAGTCGTTTTGGCAGCACAGAATGGAGCAAAAATTATATATGTAGACTCTTATGCTGTATGGGCCAGTGCCACACAGTGGTTCTGTCAGTGGGAAACCTTAAATTGGGAAGTAAATGGATCCCCAGTTTGGAGAAGCAAAGGCTGGCAATTATTGCTAGATATAGCCAGGAAAACACCTTTTAAGATTGGATGGGTTAAAGCTCATGCTAAGGATAATCAGCCAGCCACAAAGTGGAATCAGAAGGTAGATGAGCTAACCAGAATTAGGAAAGTCACCTTAGATTCAGAAGGGTATCGATTGGGAGAATGGCTACATCAAAATTTAGGCCACACAGGTAAGGAAGCACTTTGCTGCACAGAGTAAAGGCTGGCCTATAAAGAGGAAAACTTGTGAAACTATTCTTACAGCATGTCCTCAGTGTAGACTGAGATTGCAGACAGATCATCCTGCTAAAGCACCACCTCTACGTATCAATGAAGGGAAAACTTTATGGTCTACATGGCAAATTGATTATATTGGACCATTCAAATCCTCTACACAATACCGATATATCCTCACAGGAGTGGAGGTAGTCTCTGTCTTGTTTGTGGTCAATAAGTGTCGGAGAGACGATGGAAAAAATACAGTGCAAGGACTATCATGGTGGTTCTCAAATCTACCTACTCCTGATGTTATCCAAAGTGATAATGGCTCACATTTTTCATGTAAGGAAGTACAAGATTGGGCAAAACAACAGGGAATTAAATGGGTGTTCCACACCCCGTACTACCCTCAATCAAATGGGATGGTAGAAAGAGCTAATGGCTTATTGAAAAAGAAACTTAAACCTTATGAGGCTCAATGGGATAGGAGACTTTCTAAAGCAGTCCATCAACTAAATAATCGATATGGGCCCACTGGAAGCCCTATAAGCCGAGCATTCTTTGTAAAAACCGAGCTCAGTGCTCCATCCACTGTTGAAAGAGAATATCTGACAACATTACAGCCAGGACAGCCTGTGATGGTCAATTTACCAGCCATAGGTATTGTGCCTATGATTTTAATTAAACCTTGTGGCCCACGTGCCTGGGAAGCTACCGATAGCAGTGGGACAAAACACAGAATTAGCGCATGATGGATTTTTCCTTCTTTTTAACGGGGTAACCTGTTCGGAGTCTCCCCACCGAAAAAAGCCTTTGTGTTTTTTTTTCTTACAGCACTACAGGATAGACGCTGAAGTACTTGCAAATAAACTGAGCACAACAACAAATGATTTAAACAAATTGGAACACCCACTGCGATCTTCTCTATTAGCACTGGGAACTAACCAATGGCTCTTATCTGATGTATTGCCTCAGTGGGAAAGAATTAATAAGAGGGATCACCAATTGATTGTGGACGCACTTGGTGTAGCCCAAACCAATGTTTCTCTAGCTCTTAGTTGTATCCAAGCTCAGCTGTGGATGCAATCCACGGTAGCAGCAATTATACGAGAGGGTGCAGAAGGTACCTTACCCACTGAAATTCGAAAGGTAATCTGGGACAATGCAACTGAATTTGAAAGGAAATTCCAATCCTGGTGGCATTTAGTCAATTTTACTTATGACTCCATCAACAGTAAAGCTACAGCTCTTGTCCTAACGATACGCGATGCTTCAGTATACACCATATACCCAATCATTGCACTAGGATTAAATCACAATGGAGCTATACTCTATCCATTAGAACACAGAGTGTGGGCCCAATGGAATGGGAACAAATGGCAGACCGTTGATGTTAATGCATGTGTTGTATGGGAACAACAAGGATTTATTTGTGAGAGTAACACCATCAAAGCCCAAGTCTTGATACTGAACAGAATGATTGTCATTTTGAAATACATCTCAATGAAAACCCTGAAACTGTACTTATATATATATTAGGAAAGGATGTGTTTGTATGAGAACCCTTTGTAGTACTATATTCGTAGATAACGTTACCATAGATGCAAGTAATCATTCAGATGTTTGTGTTTGTAACTTGACTAAAATTATAGGATGTGACTTTAATTATTCAGCTCCTGCTATGTATTATCAATGGCTACAATCTAATTATACATTGATTCGAGATTTGTTGCCTACCCCCATTGGAATGAATCTTACATTGGTGAAGAAACTTCTACAACACGATGACCTGTGTCAGCTGCTAGAACGAATCCGGAACAGTGGACACAAAACTCTAATCACTGTTCAGCATGATACAGAAGAGATACACCGTGTCTTCGAAAGAATGAGGAAGGATGGAGAACACCATTGGTGGGAAATTCTTCTTGGATGGTCACCAACAGCAACGGGACTGTTCAGTCATATGCTTCACCTGAGGCGTGGAAACAAACTTTACTCACAGTAGTTACAAAGCAGGTATGTTTATTGCAGCGCTGGGTGCAAGGGGAATCGCTCCTCCTAACTTGCACACCGGGCCGTAAAACAAGCGTCTATTTAGAATACAAAGCATACATACTCATTAGTATGGGCTGGGTTATTGCAATTAGTTCTAAGAGTAGGCGTAACTATTGTAATTATTTCCAGGAACTCATTATCATAAGTCTCCTCCTCTTGCTGTATGTGCACTGCTATCTGGTGGTCGTGGGCCGGGGTCCACTGGAGGAAGGCTCATAGTCTTCTTCACCGTGTGCTCTTCACCTTTGGTATAAAATGCTGGGGTGGCTGGACTCCAAACTGCGGAACTGATTCAACTAGATGGTTGCTTCACAAAGTGCGTGCAGGCCGTTCCTGTTATCTTGTACATTGTGCTTTACAACTCAAGGCTAATTCCTTATCTTTGACTAAGCTTTAGTTCTGGGCTTTAACATTTGCTGTGCTGCACTAAGTTGCGCTAACAACGTTTAACTATTTATTCTCTGAATCAAGTCCCCCCTTTTCTTTCACCTTTGCAAATTCTTTTGCTACACGATGCCATTCCCTTTAAGGGTTTTGGCAAAATACTTGCCACTTTCAATGTTCTGCCTTAACTTATGTTTCTTCCACTCTTCATATGTGTTTCCAGTTTGTTTACACATCCACATAAAACATTGTAGCATACAACAAACTAATACTCCTAATACAATAATCATGATAACTACAATAAAGAGCTGTCTAAGCCATGTAAGATTAGGTATCCAAGAAGTGAGCCTTTCCCAGAGGTTAGAGAACCCTAACGAAAGTATCATCTTGTGATACTTTTGACTGTTGCCAAATTCGTGATACATAAATTCCCTCTGGGAAGGGCTGTGCATACCCAACAGTTGGAAAGGTTCAAGCTATCTACTACTGATGTGGTCATTCGTATGTACGAATTCTGATCCCATGCACCCACAGTTCCTAACCATAGTCCTATTATGCTGATGATCAATGTCCATCCTTTCGTTGAATGCGTAGCTTCAGAGGTCCAGTTCATGTTGACTTCCATTGTGGTTTAGGGGCTTTCTTCACTCTGGTATGATGTATCGAGGTTTGTTCTTTAATTTTGACTGCCCTGTGAGAGGTCAGCAGCACCTGGAATGGACCTTCCCACTTCGGCTCCAAAGGTGAATCTGAAAGAGATCTGACATATACATATTCACCAGGCCCGATATTGTGCACAGGCCCATTGAGACCTTGGGCTCTAGTTCCTAAAACCAGCTTCTCTATTTCCCGAAGCTGTTTTTGCAGGTTTATTATATAATCCGTTGATGTTCCCGCCTGCACAATGTAGGGTCTCCCATACAATATTTCAAAGGAACTTAGCCCTTCCTTCGTTCTGGGCTTAGTTCTAATTCTCAGGAGTGCCAGAAGTAATGATTGAGGCCAAGAAAAACTGGCCTCTTGACCTAGTTTTACAATTTGCAGCTTAATTAGGTGGTTCATCTTTTCCACTTGGCCACTTGATTGTGGATTATATGGGGTATGTAGCTGCCAATCTATTCCTAAGAGCATACTAACTTGTTGAACAACCTTTGCAATAAAGTGTGGCCCCCGATCTGATGAGATTACCGCAGGAACTCCAAATCTTGGTATTACTTCTTGCAATAATACCTTGGTTACCTCCTTAGCTTTATTAGTTCGGCAAGGGAATGCTTCTGGCCACCCCGAAAAGGTATCCGTCAAGACCAACAGGTATCGAAACCCCCCTTTTCTTGGGAGTTCTGAAAAATCAATTTGCCACTGTTGCCCTGGATAATTTCCTTTCCCTATTTGTCCAGGCTGGGCTTTAGGGCCTGTTTTGGGATTATTCTGCAAACAGATTTCACACTGCTGTGTTACTTGCTTGATATTGGTATACAAGTTTTGGGCAAATATAAGTCGGCTCAAATATTTATACAGAGCCTCTGTTCCCCAATGGGATTTTCTATGCTCTGCCATGACTACGGCCCACACCAATGCAAATGGTATTATTATTTTTCCCTGCGGAGTTTTAGCCCATTTACCTTTTTCAATTTTCCCACCTAAGTCTTCAATTAGTTTCCGATCTTATTTAGAATACCTGGGTTCACAATCAATTTGTATTTTACCGTCTGGGACCAGAGACTGCACCTCCAAATCACCTTTCTCCACCACTCTTCTGGCCTCACGGTCCGCCATGGCATTGCCCAATTCCTGAGCGGTGTTCCCTTTCTGATGAGCTATACAATGCATAATAGCCACTTTCTCGGGTAACTGCACTGCTTCCAGGAGTTTGAGAATTTCTTCAGCATGTCTTATGTTTCCCTTGGGTAGAGAGGAGTCTTCTTTCCCTCCATATGGCTCCATGAGCATGGACTACCCCGAAAGCGTATTTGGAGTCTGTCCAGATGTTAATTTTCTTGTCTTTGGCTAGTTCCAACGCTCGAGTTTTTCCGCTTTTTGTGCTGAGGTGTTTGGGGCAAGGGCTTTAGACTCTGTTACCTGATCTGTAGTGGTTACCACGTATCCCGCCTTGCGGACGCCTTGTCAAAGCTGCTTCCGTCAGTATACCAGGAATCTTCAGCATCTTCCAGCAGCTCCTCTCTTAAGTCAGGTCGGCTAGAGTAGACTGCTTCAATCGTTTCCAAGCAGTCATGCGATACCAGTTCTCCTGTAGCCCCACTAAGAAAAGATGCTGGATTGACAATGTTAGTAACCACTATTTCCACATCATCCTGTTCCATTAAGACAGCTTGGTATTTAAGGAACCTTTGTGGTGAAAGCCAGCGTCCTCCCTTCACTTCTAATACCGCTGATACAGTATGAGATACCAGTACTGTAATCTTTTGGCCCAGTGTAAACTTATGTGCTCCTTGAATATTTAGCACCACTGCTGCTACTGCCCTCAAGCAGCTAGGCCAGTCCCTGCTTACCTCATCAAGCTGTTTAGAGAAGTATGCCACTGCCCTTCGGTATGGTCCCAGGTTTTGGGCTAGGATTCCTAGGGCTATTCCCTGCTTCTCATGAGAGAACAGCCAGAAGGGCTTAGGGGTATCTGGTAACCCCAAAGCAGGGGTGTTCATTAGCTTTTCCTTCAGCTGATGGAATGCTCTTTCTGCTTCCCCATTCCAGATGAGGTTTTTCTGATTAAATTTCAACAGTTCATAAAGCGGCTTTACCATGAGTCCGTAGTTATATATCCACAGCAAACACCATCCCGTCATTCCTAGGAATGTGCGGAGCTCTTTAGCTGTCTGCGGTCGAGGGGTCTGACAGATAGCCTCCTTCCTCGTTGTCCCTAGGGTCCGTTGGCCTGCAGTTATCTCATATCCGAGGTAAGTTACTTGCTGTTGAGCTACTTGGGCTTTCTGTGGAGAGACTCGATAACCATTAAGTCCGAGGAAATTCAGCAGACTAATTGTCCATATTATACACAGTTCTTTTGTCTCGGTGGCTATCAATAGATCATCTACATACTGTAATATTACTCCAGCTCCATGTGGCCGCTCCCATTGTTCCAAGTCTTTGGCTAATTGATTACCGAAAAGGGTGGGGCTATTCTTAAACCCCTGTGGTAACACAGTCCATGTTAGTTGTGTCTTTCTTCCAGAGTCTGGGTTTTCCCACTCAAATGCAAACAGCAACTGGCTTTCTGGGCTCAGAGATAGGCAAAACAAAGCGTCTTTCAGGTCCAATATGGTAAACCAAGCCAATTCAGGTACTAATTTAGTTAATAATGTGTATGGGTTTGCCACGACAGGGTGCAGATCCTCAACAATTTTACTAATCATAGAATCATAGAATGGTTAGAGTTGGAAGGGACCTTAAAGATCATCGAGTTCCAACCCCCCTGCCATGGGCAGGGACACCTCCACTAGACCAGGTTACTCAAAGCCCCATCCAGCCTGGCCTTGAACACTGCCAGGGATGGGGCATCCACAACCTCCCTGGGCAACCTGTTCCAGTGCCTCACCACCCTCACAGTAAAGAATTTCTTTCTGGTATCTAATCTAAATCTCCCCTCTTCCAATTTAAAACCATTACCCCTTGTCCTGTCACTACATTTCCTGACAAAGAGTCCCTCTCTGGCTCTCCTGTAGGCTCCCTTCAGATATTGGAAGGCTGCTCTGAGGTCTCCCCGGAGCCTTCTCTTCTCCAGGCTGAACAACCCCAGCTCTCTCAGCCTGTCCTCATAGGGGAGGTGCTCCATCCCTCTGATCATCTTCATGGCCCTCCGCTGGACCCCTTCCAACAGGTCCATGTTCTTCCTGTGTTGAGGACTCCAAAGCTGGACACAGTATTCCAGGTGGGGTCTCACGAGAGCAGAGTAAAGGGGCAGAATCACCTCCCGTGACCTGCTGGCCACATTTCTCTTGATGCAGCCCAGGATGCGGTTGGCCTTCTGGGCTGCCAGTGCACACTGCCGGCTCATGTTGAGCTTCTCATCCACCAACACCCCCAAGTCCTTCTCCTCAGGGCTGCTCTCCAGCCATTCTCCGCCCAACCTGTATTTGTGCCTGGGATTGCCACGTCCCAGGTGCAGGACCTTGCACTTGGCCTGGTTGAACTTCATGCAATTTGCACGAGCCCACCTCTCAAGCCTGTCCAGGTCCCTCTGGATGGCATCCCTTCCCTCCAGCAGGTCGACCGCACCACACAGCTTGGTGTCGGCGGCAAACTTGCTGAGGGTGCACTCTATCCCACTGTCCATGTCTCCAACAAAGATGTTGAACAGCACTGGTCCCAGTACCGACCCCTGAGGAACACCACTCGTCACTGGCCGCCAATTGGACATTGAGCTGTTGACCACAACCCTTTGAGTGCGGCCATTCAGCCAGTTCCTTATCCACCGAGTGGTCCATCCATCGAACCCATGAGTTTCCAATTTTGAGACCAGGATGTCGTGCGGGACAGTGTCAAACGCTTTGCATAAGTCCAGGTAGATGACATCTGTTGCTCTGCCCTTGTCCACCAAGCCTGTGGCAGTATCGTAAAAGGCCACCAAATTTGTCAGGTACGATTTTCCCTTGGTGAAGCCATGTTGGCTGTCTCCAATCACCTCCTTATTTTCCATGTGCCTTAGCAGAGATTCCAGGAGGATGTTCATGATCTTGCCAGGCACAGAGGTGAGGCTGACTGGCCTATAGTTCCCTGGGTCTTCTTTTTTTCCTTTTTTGAATATCGGGGTTATGTTCCCCTTTTTCCAGTCATTGGGAACTTCGCCATATTGCCACAATAATAGCTCTGAGTTTCTGTACTATTCGATAATTGCCATCCGACTTCTTGACCGGTAGAATGGGAGTGTTGTATTCCGATTCACACTCCGTTAATAACCGGTCGATTATTGGTTGGATTCCTTCTCTGTCTTCCATTCTAAGGGGGTACTGTCTAATCTTTACAGGCCGCGCTCCCTGTCTAAGTCTGACTATTATTGGAGAGGTATTCTTCGCTTTTCCTGGTATCTCCGAGGCCCATACTCCTGGATACACTTTGTTCTGAACTTCCTCAGGTATTCCCGAGCCGACAGGAGTATTTATGAGGGCCAGACTCAAAATTTCAATTAACTGGTCGTTTCCCACTAGAAGTTCCATTTTCCCTTTTTCAAATTTTATTTCCGCCTTTAGTTGTTCTAATAGATCTCGCCCTAGTAGAGGCCTTGGTGAATTGGGCATATATAAAAATTTATGTATCCCCAATTGTTTCCCTAATTTGAATTTAAGAGGTTTTAGAAAATACGCCTTTTCACTCTGGCCAGTAGCTCCCCTTACCGTTACAAAGTCATCATCTACAGGTGTCAAGGCCTGATTTAGAACCGAAAATGTTGCCCCGGTGTCAACTAGAAACTCCATGCTCTGTTGTTGTTTCCCTAGCTTTAATGTAACCAGTGGATCTGCTAGGGTAGATTCCCCAGGTCCCCATCAGTCCCCCTTGGCCTGGGCCTGTATCCTTCCCTTCCCTCTCCGTCTCTCCGGACACTCGTTTTTCCAATGTCCCTTTTGTCTGCACCACGCACATTGGTCCTTTCCCAAAGGCCTCTTAGGTCCCATACCTCCAAATCCTTTACTCTCTTGTAGCGCCGCTACCAACGCCCACTTATCTTTCCTTCTGTCCTCCTCGTCCCTATTGCTGAACACTTTCCATGCTTCATCTAGTAAAGTCTCCAAATTTCTACTTTCTGCCATCCTCAATTTCTGCAACTTCCTAGCAACATCTCTTCAACTTTCTTTTTCCTTCTTTCTTATTCTCCTTTTCCAAAGCTAACACCGTTGGGTCCTGCGGGACCGTCAATCCACAGTCTGTTCGGTACTCGGGATGATTTCGGAGGGTAAAGAACATGTCCACATATGAGACCTCATCCCACTTCCCCTCTCTTTTCAAAAACAACATTAATTGCAACAAAGTATTATAATTCAATGTCCCGTTAAAGGGCCGTTTCTCTCCATCATCTAATTTATACAAGGGCCACCATTGATTACAATACTTTATCAAAATCTTCTTATCCACACTCCCACCTGGTGGTCCTCCTCCAATGAGCCAAAATACAGCCTAAAGGGCTCTTCTTCAGTATTCCACCACTGTCCATTTCCCATGATGTCTGCCTGCTTTTCAACCAAGAAATACGGCCTGATTATATCAACAACAATAAAACCTAACCCAGGGTAAACTGTATAAGGGTGTGCTTGCCCCGCAACGGATACACCTAAACTCTAAACAATCACTAAGATAGTGTTCCTGCCTTCCTCCAAAAGGAATAATATCCTTACGACAACTTAAACAGCACAAACAAACAGACAACAATGCTTACAGAGCGGACAGACGCTAATCCGTGCTCCGTCCGAAGGGTTTTTTATACTTCCCCCTTCTACACTCCCTAAATTCCCACAGATTACCCGTTTTAGTTTGCCTGAGCACTCAATTTTATCCCAGTCAGACCAGTTCCCTTGGCACTGAGTACACCAAAAATCGCTTCCAAATTGTACCCAAACTTCCTGTTCACAACCAAAGCACTTGAAAACAGATTGGATTGCATGAAAAATCCCAAGGTCCGTTTATAGGACACCAAAGTTAACATTCAGTTCAAATATCACTGTTCTGAAGTCCGTCATATGCTTCGTTCGTCTCTGGCCGTTCTCCTCACGGAGAACACAGAACCGCAGATCGGAACTCCACACTCGCACCGCAGCTGTGCTGCGTCTCACTCATACAACACAGGCACTCGGTCACACAAAAGGGCCCTTTACGCTTCTCACTCACACCACAAAATATACCAATTAGAACAGTAGTCAAGATCATGTGTAGCATAAATCATAAACCATTAACTATTTGCCACAGATCCACACCGACCAGCATAAATTAAATCATAACACACGGTACCGGATTTTTACAACAGATGACAATAGTTATGGCAATGCCGCATACAACTCCTGCCCCCACGGCTAGGAGAACCCAAGTTACCATTCCACAGGGTGCAGCACTCACCCTGCTGCTACTATATGGGGACTCAAACCCCACCATCCCAGGGGCAAGCACCAATGCTCTTTACCTCGCGTAGGACATCTCCTCACGACTTACAGGTATTCCCTTACCCAATTATAACATACCTGGTCCGCCGATGATGGTCCTTGTCTGTCCCCGCGGTGATCTGGGGGAGTGGGGGAGTCCTCCCGAGAAATCTCGGGGGCGCCCAGAGGAGTCTCATCCTCAGCAGATCCTGCAGCCGGACAGAGAGTGTCCCATCTGGGTGGCCAAATTGACGCACGGAAACAGACTCTACAATTCGCGGAGAGTTATAAAGCAGGTATGTTTATTGCAGCGCTGGGTGCAAGGGGGATTGCTCCTCCAAACTTGCATGCCGGGTCGTAAAACAAGCATCTATTTATGATAAAAAGCATACATATTCATTAATGTGGGCTGGGTTATTATAATTAATTCTAAGAAAAGGAATTACTATTCTAATTATTTTTAGGAACTCATTATCATAAGTCTCCTCCCCTTGCCGCATGTGTACTGTCGCCTGGTGGTCGTGAGCCAGGGTCTTCTGGAGGAAGGCTCATAGTCTTCTTCACCGTGTGCTCTTCACCTTTGGTATAAAATGCTGGGGTGGCTGGACTCCAAACTGCGGAACTGATTCAACTAGATGGTTGCTTCAAAAAGTGCGTGCAGGCTGTTCCTGTTATCTTGTACATTGTGCTTTACAACTCAAGGCTAATTCCTTATCTTTGACTAAGCTTTAGTTCTGGGCTTTAACATTTGCTGTGCTGCACTAAGTTGCACTAACAACGTTTAACTATTTATTCTCTGAATCACACCCAGTTGTAATTTTGTTGATTCTAATTTTAATATGTTTGTTGCTTATAGTTATTCTGTATATAAAGATCTGGTACTTGACTAAACAAATAACCCAACTTCAACCACCCAAAACATACAAATTAGCAAATAACAAATAGCAGTGCTTTACTGTCTACTTACCGTGAGTCTCTGAGCGCAAACAACTATCAATATACTATTTATGGCACAGAGGCAAGAGGTGACCGCACCACCACTCTGTGAAGGTAAGATGAATTGACTATAGTCACAGGGTGGAGTGTGGTGGTGTGCTCTCCCTGTTTTTCCCCCTCTTCTTTCCCCCCCCCCCAACCCCAGCTCCTGCTCAGGCCATGGCCACCATGGCCATCACAACATCAGTTGTGATAAGTTGCATCTGGACTTTGGGGGATGGCTGGCAACACAGCCAAAACACTGTCTGGAGTGGGGACCTGGATATTGTGTTCCCATGAGAATATGACTATAGGTCAATTATCTTACTGTATAAATAGTGGACAGCCCAAGAGCCCTTTGAGCTCTCCTGTATGGCAGCGGGCTGCATGCCAGGATCTCCCCTTTTGTGAGGACGCTCGCTTAAGGTTCTACTCCTTGAGGTTGAGGGATTCCTTGCCACAACAGATTCTCGGTAAGTGACTAATAGCACGCTAAACTTTGAAATCTTAGCTAAGTAATATAAAGGGTTGATTGCGCATATATAATCCTTTAGACATAAACCATTGACCAAGTCTGGGACTAGGATTGGATCCAGCCGCACCTAGACTCCTCTCTGAGAAGGAGTTTAGAAAGGAAGGGGGTCCTTTCTGAACCTTGTGACTCAACGGGAGGGTCTCCCTGACAGCTTGTCTGACCCTGTCCTCTATGCAGTAAATAATAGAGTGTACCTTGACATCCAATCTCGTAAAACACTATCACATTTACTACTAATTTTGTTAAATCACTGTTTCACCTTAATAAATATTTCACTACTTCTCTCTTATGAGTGAAGTTAATCACTCCGCCCGTGACACATTAGTACCAACCAAACAGATAGAACTACCAGCATCACAACCAAATTATAGTAAAGCAGATAGATATCTAACATTGCACCTGAAGGCAACAGTGAATGAAAGAGGTTGGTTAGTATAGTACCTCCACAGGTAATGTTCAAGATAGTAAAGGAGAAACACAAAGAAACACATTGGGGAAGTGAGACCATGATTGATAGCCTCTGCGATCAGGTTATTAGTGTAAGAAAGACTAAAATAATTAAATCTGTGACTGAAAGGTGTGTAACTTGCCAGAAGAATAACCTGGTGAACAGGAAAAGCCCTCCTTCTGGAGTAACCAAATGGGGAAAAGTACCAGGGGATTCCTGGCAAATTGATTTTTCAGAATTACCAAGGCAAAGTGGCTACAAATACTTGTTAGTTCTGGTGGATACCTTCTCAGGATGGCCAGAAGCTTTTCCTTGTTGCACCAACAAGGCAAGGGAAGTGGTTAAGATACTATTAAAAGAAATAATTCCAAGGTTTGGGGTCCTTAGTGAAAACTATTAATTATACTTCACAAGCGTTGCCGGCTATAGAAGAATTAGGCCAGCTTAGACCACTTTGGAGAATAGGGCAGCAATTGACTATTTGTTGTTAAGACATAATCATGGATGTAAAGAATTTCAAGGAATGGGTTGTGTCAATTTAACTGATAATGCCGAAATCATTGAAGGGAAAATTAAACAGATACATGATCTGGCCGCAGGAATTAAAGAAAGGAAAGGACTTGATTGGACTTGTTTAACCAACTGGCTTACAAACTTTGCATGGGTTAAACAGTTGTTTGTCATAATTATCATATCTTGTCTAATAATTCAACGTCTACCACTAATCACCTCCTGTTGTGCTCGTCTATGTAATCCTGAAGGTCGAAAATATTATAAGTATCCAATTTAGGTGAGACTCCCAAAGCAGGAACTTTGGAATTCTCAAAGGGGGGAATTGTTACAGTCAGGAACTGAGTCCAGCTGATATGTAAATGTGTAACTAAAAGGATTAAGGGTGCCTCTCGCAAATACAAGCAGAAACAAACAGTGAAGAATACCATCAGAAAGAACCTGTTTACAAGCCTGCAAAATAAATGGTGTTGCAAAAGCTTCTGCATTTACCTTCCCCAATCCACTCAAAGAGCTATCAGCGCAAACCAGCCCTACTGATCAAACAGAAGGACACTCCAAGTCAAGGCCTCATATGGAAAGAACCACCAAGAATTCACTGAGACTTCACTCCTGAGTGCCACTGAACACCACTAGGGACCACCCAAGACCTTCCATGAGGCCCCTAAAGGGGTTAATGTGCATGTGCCGGGGTGATGTGAATATTATAATGATAATATAATAATAATATAATAACTATATATAATTATATCATATAATTATAATAGATATTAAATATATAATTATATACAATAATTATAATAATAATATATATTAAAATAATCACATTATAATGTGAATATTATAATGGGCCCTCTCCGGAAGGAAACGGGAGACCTGGCCTCCCAGGATATGGATAAGGCTGAGCTACTGAACAACTTTTTTGCCTCAGTCTTCACTGGCAAGGGCTCTAACCACGCTGCCCAAGTCACAGAAGGCAAAAACAGGGGCTCTGCGAATGAAGAACTGCCCAGAGTAGGAGAAGATCAGGTTCGAGACCTCTTAAGGAACCTGAAGGTGCATAAGTCCATGGGACCTGATGAAATCCATCCACGGGTCCTGAGGGAAATGGTAGACGAAGTTGCTAAGCCACTTTCCATCATATTTGAGAAATCGTGGCAATATGGTGAAGTTCCCGCTGACTGGAAAAAGGGGAACATAACCCCAGTATTCAAAAAAGGAAAAAAAGAAGACCCAGGGAACTATAAGCCAGTCAGCCTCACCTCTGTGCCTGGCAAGATCATGGAGAACATCCTCCTGGAATCTCTGCTAAGGCACATGGAAAATAAGGAGGTGGTTGGAGACAGCCAACATGGCTTCACCAAGGGAAAATCGTGCCTGACAAATTTGGTGGCCTTTTACGATACTGCCACAGGCTTGGTGGACAAGGGCAGAGCAACAGATGTCATCTACCTGGACTTATGCAAAGCGTTTGACACTGTCCCGCACGACATCCTGGTCTCAAAATTGGAAACTCATGGGTTCGATGGATGGACCACTCGGTGGATAAGGAACTGGCTGAATGGCCGCACTCAAAGGGTTGTGGTCAACGGCTCAATGTCCAATTGGCGGCCAGTGACGAGTGGTGTTCCTCAGGGGTCGGTACTGGGACCAGTGCTGTTCAACATCTTTGTTGGAGACATGGACAGTGGGATAGAGTGCACCCTCAGCAAGTTTGCCGCCGACACCAAGCTGTGTGGTGCGGTCGACCTGCTGGAGGGAAGGGATGCCATCCAGAGGGACCTGGACAGGCTTGAGAGGTGGGCTCGTGCAAATTGCATGAAGTTCAACCAGGCCAAGTGCAAGGTCCTGCACCTGGGACGTGGCAATCCCAGGCACAAATACAGGTTGGGCGGAGAATGGCTGGAGAGCAGCCCTGAGGAGAAGGACTTGGGGGTGTTGGTGGATGAGAAGCTCAACATGAGCCGGCAGCCCAGAAAGCCAACTGCATCCTGGGCTGCATCAAGAGAAGTGTGGCCAGCAGGTCACGGGAGGTGATTCTGCCCCTCTACTCTGCGCTCGTGAGACCCCACCTGCAGTACTGTGTCCAGCTTTGGAGTCCTCAACATAGAAAGGACATGGACCTGTTGGAAGGGGTCCAGCGGAGGGCCACGAAGATGATCAGAGGGATGGAGCACCTCCCCTATGAGGACAGGCTGAGAGAGCTGGGGTTGTTCAGCCTGGAGAAGAGAAGGCTCCGGGGAGACCTCAGAGCAGCCTTCCAATATCTGAAGGGAGCCGACAGGAGAGCCGGAGAGGGACTCTTTGTCAGGAAATGTAGTGACAGGACAAGGGGTAATGGTTTTAAATTGGAAGAGGGGAGATTTAAATTAGATATCAGGGAGAAATTCTTTACTGTGAGGGTGGTGAGACACTGGAACAGGTTGCCCAGGGAAGTTGTGGATGCCCCATCCCTGGCAGTGTTCAAGGCCAGGCTGGATGGGGCTTTGAGTAACCTGGTCTAGTGGAGGTGTCCCTGCCCATGGCAGGGGGGTTGGAACTCGATGATCTTTAAGGTCCCTTCCAACTCTAACCATTCTATGATTCTATGATTCTGGGACTAAGCATATTCTATGACTATGCATATTCTGTATGGATATAAGTCTCTGTGAATCTTGCATTTGTTGGACATGTTGGGTGGAGAGATCCCCCTTGTCCCCGGCACCGAATAAAAGGATGCCTGCTTCTTAAGACTACATTGGTGTTAAGGAGTTTATTACCAGTTTTGGTGACAGCATCACCATTTTCCCCCCCAGCCAGGGGGAAGCTGCCACCACCCTTGCATCCCTCCCCTTCTGCACATTTGCAAAGCAAAGGGAGCACTGTGGAAATTTCTTGGCAGCAAATAGCTGAGAAATGGCTGCCAGATGCAAAGCTGGCTTTACTTTCCAAGCCAGGTTTGATACCTATGTGGGATTTATATATTTGACGATGCTACGCCAGAGAACACGCTAATGATGCTGGGTGAGCCTGGTGCTCTGCACTTACCCCTCTCATTCCACAACACACAGAAGCCCCAAACCCGACGCCCGCTCCTCCTGGGGGCCCACACACCTTCCCCCATCCTGCCAGACAGCAGCTGCTTCCCAGGCATCAGCTGGGAAACCCTGAGCTCCATTCACAGATGGGGATTTTCATCCCTAAAAGACAAAATTTTGTCATTTATTTCCTGGTTGCCAGTACCTGGAACAAAAGCCTGGCACACCAAGAGGAACTGAGCAGCCACACCGACAATGCTTTGCAGCAGATGATAAGGAGCTATTCAGCACTTCTCCATTCCCAAAAGCACAGCTCAGATTCAAAAGAATAAATTGCGGATTTCCTTGAGCCATGGCTTTTCCTCCGCAGCTCTGCAGCAGCACACCGAGGGACTCACTCCTAGTCTGGGATTAGCTCAACATCAAAGGACCCAAACCAGGATGTAGAAATCGATGAAATATTCTATCAGCAACTGGCAGAGCTCTCGCAATCACCCGCCCTTGTTCTCGTGGGGGACTTCAACTTCCCAGATATCTCCTGGGAATACAGCATGGCAGAGAGGGAACAATCCAGGAGGTTCCTAGAGTGTGTGGAGGATAACTTCCTCACACAACTGGTAAGTGGGCCGACCAGGGGAAGTGCCCTCCTGGACCTGCTCCTTGTGAACAGGGAAGAACTTGTGAGGGAAGTAAAGATTGGAGGCCGTCTAGGGCACAGTGATCATGAGATGATTGAGTTCTCGATCCTTGGAGAAACAAGGAGAGGGGTTACTAAAACTGCCACCTTAGACTTCCGGAGGGCAAACTTTAATCTGTTCAGAAGACTGCTAGACAAAGTCCCTTGGGAGGCTGCCCTGAAGGATATAGGAGTCCAGGAAGGCTAGACATACTTCAAGAAAGAAGTCTTAAAGGCACAGGATCAGGCTGTCCCCATGTGCCGAAAAACAAGTAGGCGAGGAAGGAGACCAGCCTGGCTAAATAGGGATCTCTTGCTGGATCTCAAAAACAAAAGGAGAGTCTACAACCTTTGGAAGAGGGGGCAGGCCTCTCACGAAAACTATAAAGAGGTAGTGACGCTATGCAGGGAGAAAATTAGGAGAGCCAAAGCGCAGCTAGAGCTCAACCTAGCTACAGCTGTTAAGGATAATAAAAAATGTTTCTATAAATTCATTAACAACAAAAGGAGGATTAGGGAAAATCTCCCTCCTTTATTGGATGCAGAGGGAAACATAGTCACCAAGGACGAGGAAAAGGCTGAGGTGCTCAACACCTACTTTGCCTCGGTCTTTAGCAGTGGAACTAGCTGTTCCCTGGACACCCAGCCTCATGAGCTAGGAGACAGGGAGGGGAAGCAGAACGAGGGCATCACGATTAAAGAGGAAGAGATCAGTGACCTGCTACGCCGTTTGGATGCACACAAGTCTATGGGACCGGATGGGCTACACCCAAGAGTTCTGAAAGAGTTGGCAGATGTGCTCGCCAAACCGCTTTCCATCATTTACAGGAAGTCATGGCTAACTGGGGAGGTCCCAATGGACTGGAGGGTGGCAAATGTAGCACCCATCTACAAGAAAGGCAAAAAGGAGGATCCAGGAAACTATAGACCTGTCAGTCTAACCTCGATACCAGGGAAGGTCATGGAGCAGGTCATCTTGAGTGCCATCACAAACCATATAATGGGCAACCAGGGGATCAGGCCTAGTCAGCATGGGTTTATGAAAGGCAGGTCCTGCCAGACAAACCTGATCTCCTTCTATGACAAGATGACCCGATTATTGGATGAGGGAAAGGCTGTGGATATTATCTACCTGGATTTTCAAAAAGCATTCGACAATGTTCCCCATGGAATTCTAGTGGAAAAACTAGCTGCACGTGGCCTGGGGGAGCATATGATCTGCTGGATCAAGCACTGGCTGGATGGACGGTCCCAAAGAGTGGTGCTCAATGGATTTAAATCCAGCTGGCAGCTGGTCACAAGTGGTGTTCCCCAGGGCTCAGTGTTGGGACCATTTCTGTTTAACATCTTCATTGACGATCTTGATAACGACATAGAGTGTATCATCATCTGTAAGTTCGCAGATGACACCAAGTTAAGCGGGAGTGTTGATTCCCAGGAGGATAGGGAGGCTCTACAGAGAGACCTAGATAGATTGGATCGATGGGCCAACATTAATGGTATGAGCTTCAACAAGGCCAAGTGCCAGGTCCTGCACTTGGGCCACAACAACCCCATGCATCGGTACAGGCTTGGGGAAGTGTGGCTGGAAAGCTGCCAGGCAGAAAAGGACCTGGGGGTCCTAATTGACAAGCGGCTGAATATGAGCCAGCAGTGTGCCCAGGTGGCCAAGAAAGCCAATGGCATCCTGGCTTGTATTAGAAATAGCGTGACCAGCAGAAGTAGGGAGGTGATTGTGCCCCTGTACTCAGCACTGGTGAGGCCACACCTGGAGTATTGTGTCCAGTTTTGGGCACCTCAATACAAGAGAGATATCGAGGTGCTGGAACGGGTACAGAGGAGGGCAACGAAGCTGGTGAAGGGCCTGGAGAATAAATCTTATGAAGAGCGATTGAAGGAGCCGGGACTGTTTAGTTTGAGGAAGAGGAGGCTGAGGGGAGACCGCATTGCTCTCTACAACTACTTGAAAGGACATTGTAGAGAGGTTGGTGCTGGTCTCTTCTCACAAGCAAATAGCGATAGAACAAGAGGGAATGGCTTCAAGCTGCAACAGGGTAAGTTTAGACTGGACATTAGGAAACAATTCTTCACAGAAAGAGTGGTCAGACACTGGAACAGGCTGCCCAGGGAGGTGGTTGAGTCACCATCCCTGAATGAATTTAAGAGTCGTTTAGATGTGGTGTTGGGGGAAATGGTGTAGGGAAGAACTTTGTAGAGTAGGGTTGATGGTTGGACTCGATGATCCCAAGGGTCTTTTCCAACCTGAATGATTCTATGATTCTATGACCCTTTTTGGTCATAATGTCTCCAAGTCCAACAGTGGCCAATTAATATTATCAAACCCTCAGCCTGACACCAGTTTCCTCCAGCGTGGCAGCAGCAGCTCGCGAGGGCATATTTCGGCTGCACAGGGCAGGTTGCAAAGCCACAGCTCTCAGGACACGTGTGGACAGGCCAGGGATCGCTCAGACCCTTCAGTAAAGGCACCCCAGGACCACGAAGGTGGCTTTGAAGCCAACTCTGGTCGGGGTGACATCCCCCGGAGCCAGCTGTGACCCACCCCCCCAGCTCCGGCTGGGTCCTACTCTGGTTCCCCTGTGTCCCTGCTCACGCAGAAGTGATCCCTGAACCGTGCCTCCCGCATGCTGCCGCTGCCACTGCCACCGCTCTCATCGCTCCCGATACCGCCCATCCGGCCCCACCCCGCAGCGCGATGTCCCCATCCAGTGGGGGCATGCAGTGCCTTCCCCAGACGGCTTGGCCTGAGATTGCCGGAGTATTTTGGGAAGGTTTCACCATAAGTGTCCTGTTCTTATCCTTAATTGATGAGGAGACACTGCCTGAGATGAGATGCTGGATGAGCAACCTTCTGAGTGGTTCTTAAAAAAGATGAAAGCAGAGGAGGGCCACAAAAATGATCAGAGGGCTGGAACGCCTCTCCCATGAGGACAGGCTGAGAGTTGGGGTTGTTCAGCCTGGGGGAGACCTTATAGCCCCTTCCAGTGCCTAAAGGGGGCCTACAGGAAAGATGGGGAGGGACTTTTTATCAGGGAGTGTAGTGATAGGACAAGGAGTAATGGTTTTAAACTGAAAGAGGGTAGATTAAGATTAGATATTAGGAAGAAATTTTTTACTCTGAGGGTGGTGAGACACTAGCACAGGTTGCCCAGAGAGGTGGTAGATGCACCATCCCTGGAAACATTCAGGTTCAGGTTGGACGGGGCTCTGAGCAACCTCATCTAGTTGATGTCCCTGCTCATCGCAGGGGGGTTGGACTAGATGACCTTTAAAGGTCCCTTCCAACCCATACTATTCTGTGATTCTATGAGATAGGACACTGTGTGCCAGAAAGCCTGAACCATACCCACTGCCCTAACCTGCTGCCTCTGCTTTAACGTGGGGACAGCTAAAGCAGTCCAGTAATGTAAAAAAGGCATTTTCCACTTAATTAAGTGACCTGAAGCCACTGCCACTGGGCAAATGTTTCTGAGGTTTATACTGAAGAAACCAGGTTTGCATGGATTTTTTTTTCAGTGTCTGTGGCTGCCCTGGCAGCAGAGGTAGTGTCACATCTCCGTTTCAGATCCAAAAGGTTTCAGTGAAAGTTTTGAAGAGGTTTTAGCAACTTCATCTGAACATCTGTCAGCTGAGGTACAATCTGCCCATCTGCAAGCACACAAAAAACTCCAAAGTGTGAATTCTGGAAGAAATTTCCAAGTTTTCTGTCGGATCTGGCTGCACTCGAAGAGATCACTCTGGGACAGGCAGATAAGACCAAGTAGGGTTGAGACCCACAGCAAGGAGAGAGTAGTGCGGATCAAGGCTTAGCAGCATGCACAATGGTCACCATCAGCCCTGCTGCAACAGCCGCACATCAGCTTTGTGTGTCACCTGCATAGAGAGCAGGTGTTAGCCACGCTGGCAGCCACGTGTCACAGCACACTGTGCTGAAACTGTGCATTTCTAGGATCTTTCTGGGATTTTCTGAATCGGCTATTCAGCTGATCTAGTGGGATGAGCCTGTGGACACTCCCTGCAGAAGAGGGCACAAACCCTCACTGTGAACCCCCGACGCCAGGACCTACTTGCTATTTCTCAGCTTTCCAGCACCACCCCATAGCACCTCTGGGGACTTCAGACCCATCCTTCCAAACCAGCCCCACTGCCCTTTTTTCTGACTGGACTCATTTACCACACCATGCTTACATGAAGAAATTACCACCGTCTTAAGCCACAGAAGCAACAAGGCAGAAATCAGAACTTTGAAATCATAGAATGGTTAGAGTTGGAAGTGACCTTAAAGATCATCTAGTTCAACCCCCCTGCCATGGGCAGGGACACCTCCCACTAGACCAGGTTGCTCAAAGCCCCATCCAGCCTGGCCTTGAACACCTCCAGGGATCACAGAATATTCTTGGTTGGAAAGGACCTTTGAGATCATCGAGTCCAACAACAAAAAAAAAAAAACCAAAAAAAACCAAACAGCAAACAAAAAAAAAACCAAAAACCAAACAAACAAAAAAACCCCAAAAAACAAAAACCCAAACACCAAAAACAAAACCCACACAAAACAACCAACCACACAACACACCCACCCACAGACACAAACAATCTCGGGCACTAGAGCATGCCCTGAAGTGCCACGTCTACATGTTTCTTAAATACCTCCAGGGATGGCGACTCCACCACCTCCCTGGGCAGGCCGTTCCAGTGCCTGACCACTCTCTCAGTAAAGTAATTCTTCCTAATATCTAATCTAAACCTCCCCTGCCCCAACTTCAGACCATTTCCTCTGGTCCTGTCATTATTCCCTTGGGAGAAGAGGCCAACACCCACCTCTCTACAACCTCCTTTCAGGGAGTTGTAGAGGGCAATGAGGTCCCCCCTCAGCCTCCTCTTCTCCAAACTAAACATGCCCAGTTCCCTCAGCCTCTCCTCATAGGACTTGTTCTCTAGACCCCTCACCAGCTTGGTGGCTCTCCTCTGGACACGTTCCAGCACCTCAATGTCCTTCCTGTAGTGAGGGGCCCAGAAATGAACACAGCACTCAAGGTGAGGCCTCACCAGGGCCGAGTACAGAGGCATGATCACTTCCCTACTCCTGCTGGCCATGCTATTCCTGATACAGGCCAGGATGCTGTTGGCCTTCTTGGCCACCTGGGCACACTGCTGGCTCATGTTAAGCCGGCTGTCCACCAACACCCCCAGGTCCTTTTCTGCTGGGCAGCTTTCCAGCCACTCTTCCTCAAGCCTGTAGTGCTGCAGGGGGTTGTTGTGACCTAAATGCAGGACCCGGCACTTGGCCTTATTGAACCTCATCCCATTGGCCCTGGCCCATTGATCCAACCTGTCCAGATCAGGGCATTCACAACATATATATTTATCTGTTACCAGAAACAAATACGTCTCTGGGCAATTTTGGACTAAGACACCCAGGCTTAGTGCTTTCTAACTACAGCAGCACGAGTAAAACAAGACAGTAACACCAACAAGTAGGTGGGGTTTAATCACTGTGTTACTTGCTTGTAACACAGCAGGTTTGAGCTTGGAGGCAGGATGCTCCTGTAAAGGAAGTAAACCGGAGACAGAGCAAACAGCCCCAACAGAAGTCCTGACCACAGGTAACTGTGGTACAGAGGCTCACTAAGGATTAGGGACTGAGTTCCAGTATACCAGGAAAAGTTGAACACACCACACAAAGCAGAGCCACTTTAAAATGAACTTCCCCATACCTCAGATAAAAGTTCTAACACTGGGATCTGCTACCTCACAAATCATGCAGAAAGTCAGAAAATGAAGGAGATTGCGGACAGTTTATTGACAGAACTGGAGTCAACTACAGAGAATGGTAGCCTTTACATCTCTATTAGTTACTACTCTAACAGCTAAATGTGCAGCCGTCCCAAGACAAGGACGGCTGGTTCTGAAAGAACCCATCTTCTGACAGCCAGGCACCAGGATGGGTTAGTCAGCAATTCTACAAAACACTCTGTCACAGCATCAGACTTAAATACTGCAAGGTCCAACTAGTTACCACCCATGATGAGACAGCACAAACTGCTTCCTCAGCTGTATGCCCTTCTCCGAGATCAGCTGTCTAGCAAACAGGGTAAAAACCACAAGAGCAACCTGGACAAGGGGATCTAGCGCACCCCATCAGTTTGCAGCTGACAGGAAGTTGGGCATGAGTGTCAATCTGCTTGAGGGTAGGATGGCTCAGAGGGATCTGGACAGGCTGGATGGATGGGCCAAGGCCAATGGGATGAGGTTCGGTGGATAAGGAATTAGCTGAATGGTCGCACCCAGAGGGTGGTACTCAATGGCTTTAAGTCCAGATGGAGAACAGTGACTAGTGGTGTCCCTCAAGGGTCCGTCCTGGGACCAGTACTGTTTAACATTTTTATCAAAGACATAGACAGAGGGATTGAGAGCACCATCAGCAAGTTTGCAGATGACACCAAGCTGTGTGGTGTTGTCGATACACCAGAGGGACGGGATGTCATTCAGAGGGACCTGGACAGGCTGGAGAGGTGGGCCCAGATGAACCTCATGAGGTTCAACAAAAGCAAGTGCAGGATTCTGCACCTGGGAAGAAACAATCCTCAGTATAAATACAGACTGGGGGATGAGGTATTAGAAAGCAGCCCTAAGGAAAGGGACTTGGGGGTGCTGATTGACGAGAAGCTGGACACAAGCAGGCAATGTGCTCTCGCAGCCCAGAAGGCCAATCACATCCTGGGCTGCATCAAAAGAAGTGTTGCCAGCAGATCCAGAGAGGTGATTCTGCCACTTTGCTCTGGTGAGACCTCACCTGGAGTACTGTGTGCAGGTCTGAAGCCCTCAATATAGAAAGGACATGGACCTGATGGAGCGGGTCCAGAGGAGGGCCACCAAAATGATCAGGGGGCTGGAGCACCTCTCCTATGAGGACAGACTGAGGGAGCTGGGGTTGTTCAGCTTGGAGAAATGAGGTCTCCCCGGAGCCTCCTTAGCAGCCTTCCAGTACCTGAGGGGGGCCTACAGGAAGGCTGGGGAGGGTCTGTTTACAAAGGCCTGCAGCGACAGGACAAGGGGCAATGGTTTTAAGCTGGAGAAGGGGAGATTTAGATTGGATATTAGGAAAAAATTCTTTACCATGAGGGTGGTAGAACACTGGAACAGGTTGCCCAGGGAGGTGGTAGAAGCCCCTTCCCTTGAGATATTCAAGGTGAAGCTCGACGAGGCCCTGGGCAACCTGGTCTAGTTGGGGGTGTCCCTGCTGACTGTGGGGAGGTCAGACTAGATGACCTTTGGAGGTCCCTTCGGGCCTGGACCAATCTATGAATCTATGAACTCTGTAGTTTTAAAGGCATGTAGTGCTTAAGTAGCCAGCAGGAAAGGCAACAATTTAGATATAGAACATACAAGCCTTTTTACATGGAAACTTTTATTATCATTGAAAGTGTACATTCAAGTCACACATACTTTTTAAGTCTTTGATAGAGCTGGAGCACAGGATGACTGTTTGAGCAGCTTTAAGAGTTTATGCCTCAAAAGTAGCCAGGAAACTTGTGACTATTTCCTTCAACTTAGCTTCTGTCTGGTCAGAGATCTTCCCTTCAGTCCTGTTGAAAAAGTTTAGTTAGTCTGTTCCTATATCAGAAAAAAAAAAAAAAAAAAACACACTTCACAACAAACCTTCCAATTTCTAACAAAATTAGCAGATAAATTAACACACTTCTGTTTGATGCATGGAGCAATACCACTGAAACTACCATCACTCCTAAAAATTAGTTCTGTTTAAGAACTAAGGGTTGTCAACAAATACTTTCAGAACATCTGTATGTAGTTCAACAAGGCTTCATCTTCTCTAGAGCTGTGCCTCAGAGATGGAAGGCAGACAATTTGACTCATGACACAACAAACTAAGACCAGTTCACAAGACAGGATTGTGGAAACACTCAATCCCCAACAGTCTGCTCAGCAGCACTTAATCCACTACACTGTAACAGCATAAAGCTGTCAAAATTATGGGATCTGACTAGATTAAGTGATTTCAGTATCAGATTAGAAGAGAGGTATGCAAGTTCATTCGTTTTAAGCATCAGCTGGATTTTTAAGTCAAAACTAGAGATGTTAAGCTGAGCTCTGAAGAGCAGTAGAAGGACAGCAGGAAGGCTGGTTTCACCTTCAGTTCTGGTACAGGCAGCTTAAGGTCTGATGTTCCAGGATACAGTAAATTAACAGTTCGGTGACCATTATCTGCACTCCAGCCATCAAATCAATACCCTTGGGATGAAGCAAGATAAATCATCACACCTGATCGTGGAGAGGAGGGCCTGGTGTTGGCTCAGTACATGAGCTAGAAAAGCACTCTCAAATTTAGTGATCTTGCTGGGCTCAAGTTTGTCCAAGTGACCTCTTACACCAGCATAGATGACTGCAACCTGTTCCTCAATAGCCATGGGAACTGCAGGAGAGAAAGCATTCATGGCATTAGTAACTCTGATATCAGGACATATCAGACTACACAGAGTCCTTTGAAGATCAACTGCACATGGACAACATGGCTCAAGTCAGGTCTGCATTTACCACTACATCCACAGAATGGACACAATAAATGCTGCCATGAAGACCAACCTCATTAGCACAAGACTAATGGGAAATGCCGACTTGTTACATCCAAGACACTCACCATACTGTCCTTGTTTGAGGAGCTCTGTCAGACGTACACCACGGTTCAGCAGCTGTTGTGTGGCAGCATCCAGGTCAGACCCAAACTGAGCAAAGGCAGCTACTTCACGATACTGAGCCAATTCCAGTTTCATGGTACCTGCCACCTACAACACAAGGTACAGGTCAGACTGAGTTTGACCACCTTCTAAACGTGTCTAGTAATTTGTTATCTTCAGCTGTCACAAGTCAGCTTGGCCTTGCATGCCAAGTCAATTTAATCTCAAGATTTTAACACCCACCATGCACTTGGCTTTTTAAACATAAGCATGCTATTCCTCCCTAAAACAGTGACAGTTGATATTAAACCTCTCTAATTCCATATCTGGACTATAAGCATAGAGTTGAAAGCATTCTATTTCTAGTTATATCAGTACCCAGTTCTGCATACTGAACCTTAACAAGCCCTATATCTTTAGGAAAAAGAGTATCTGCATTTCTCCCCCACCCCCAGCAGGCAACGGAAATATCAAGGAGAACCCTAAAGTTTGTTCTCCTATGATTTCATAATGCTAAGGAATCCAAAGCTTTATTACTTCTCTATTCACAGCTCTTTAGAGTGAAATGGGTTGGAAAGCCTATACACTACTCATCTCTAGTAAGAGGAAGGGCAGCAGTTTCATGCTTACCTGCTTCATAGCCCTGGTCTGAGCAGCAGAACCTACACGGGACACAGACAGACCAACATTGATGGCTGGACGGATACCTTTGTAGAACAATTCAGTTTCCAAGAAAATCTGTAGGAAAAAATAGTTTTATTATCTTGGTCAGAAGCCTGGAAGCCTCCTCAGAGACCTGCCAATAAGTTACACAGAAGTACTGGCATGCAAAGAAGTAGTCCTACCTGTCCATCAGTGATGGAGATGACATTGGTTGGAATGTAAGCAGACACATCACCAGCCTGAGTTTCAATGACAGGCAAGGCAGTCAGAGAGCCTCCTCCAAAGGAATCATTCATTTTGGCTGCTCTCTCCAGCAGGCGAGAGTGCAGATAAAACACATCACCTGGGTAGGCTTCACGACCAGGTGGACGACGCAGCAGCAGAGACATCTGACGATAGGCAACAGCCTGCGTAGTATAAAGCAAGCTCTCAGACTTCAGTAGCTCCTTTAAAATTTTGAATTTCTAAACCCGAGATGATCTTACAGCTACAAACACCAATGCTAGACCATGAAACCTATAAACAATGTTTCCTGACCTGTTTGGATAAGTCATCATAGATGATTAACGCATGTTTTCCATTGTCTCTGAAGTATTCCCCCATGGAGCAGCCCGAATAGGGAGCCAGATACTGAAGGGGTGCTGCATCAGATGCTGTGGCAGACACCACAATAGTGTACTTCATGGCATCTGGACAGAATTGGGAGACACACACCACTGTGAGTATATTACCTCATCATGCCCACAATCAGCAGATACAACACACTTGTTAAGTGCTAGTTGCTGAAGCAAGCCCAGGCAACATCACTACATTGTTACAGGAAAGAACACCGTACTAGATTAACACATCTATTAGCTCAACTAACTCAAGAAGTTTCAAGAGCAAGCTCATGGCAGCTAGTGTCTAATACCTGCAGACTTCTTTCCCATTTAAAATGAAGTTTAAACTTTCATTAATAAACACTTTGGTTCTTGAAGTAACTAGGCCTGAAAGTCTGTGGCTTCCTGGCTTCTGCAAGGAGATACTACCCTTTTTTTCCATAGTCCCAAACAAATTATTGTCATTAAAACAGGAGGGGGCATTGTCCAGGTAAGGTGCCTGATCTCTTGCAAGCTCTGTTACATATGCAACCTTAGTCAATGAGATCACTGTTTCTGATAAAGACTATGTTTGGGCAGTAAAGTCTTTCTACTAAACTTGCAACTGTCATTTACACTGACTCACATACAAATGGATCAAATCCCAAGTCCATCAATACTTGTAGAACATAGCTTGTAATCAGGCCTGCCTGACTGCCAAGAGGAATCTCTCCGAACTCTTCAAAAAAAAAAAAAAAAAAAACAAACCACAACAAACCCCCCCCCCCCCCCCCCAAAACAATGGAGGGTGACTCTTCCAGAAGCAATTGAGCAGTTTTGGAGCCTCATACAAGTCTTCTAATGCAATGTAGCAAAAAAAGGTGTTGGTTTTTTTTTTTCCCCCCTAGGTACCTAAAGATTTCTTGTCCAGAAAAGCAAGCAGTTCACTCATCTAATAAGAAAAGAATTCTGTCCATACTTGCAGCCATGAGAGATCAGAATAGTATTCAGCATCATAATGAGAACAGAACATCACTAGGTTGCCAGGTTCAGTCATCTCCAAAAATCTATACCTGCATCAGTGAGCCTCTTCACCAGTTGAGCAACAGTAGATCTCTTCTGGCCAATTGCAACATAGATACAGTACAGCTTCTTTTTCTCATCTGTTCCATCATTAAATCGTTTCTGGTTGATTATTGTGTCGATTGCAATTGAAGTTTTCCTGTGTAACAGAAGCTGGTAAATTAAGCTACCTATGGCTCTCCCAACCTCTACGTAGTTCTGTATAGCTTTGTAAATCAGCACATACTGTACAAAACATTTTTAACTTGGGCATTTAACTTACCCAGTCTGCCTGTCACCAATGATCAGCTCACGCTGGCCACGACCAATTGGCACCAAGCTGTCCACAGCCTTAATACCAGTCTGCATAGGTTCACGCACAGAGATTCTAGGAATGATCCCAGGGGCCTTTAAGCCAACTCTTCTACGTGTCTTAGATGTAACAGGACCCTTAAGAGAGAGAAAAAGCCCTGTTGCAGTCTGTACCTCTGCTTGTATCTGTGTGATAGTCAACACCTAGTTACACTTACCTTTCCATCAATTGGATTGCCCAGGGCATCTACAACACGGCCCAGCAGCTCTTCCCCAACTGGAACATCCACAATGGCACCAGTCCTCTTTACAACATCCCCTTCCTTGATCAGTCTGTCATTACCAAACACAACAACACCAACATTGTCGGGCTCCAAATTCAAGGACATACCCTAGGACAGAGATTATATTATCCTGAGAAAACCTGTGCCAACATTTGCAACATTTTGACAGTTTAATACCAATATTATTCTACAGTTGAGAACATCCAACATACTTTTATCTTAATCTTATTTGTAGCAGCAATGTTCTGCTTTTATGTACAATGCCTTTATGTTCTTTCATACTGGTGAGAGAATCTGCCTAAGCCTTCAGCTTACTACTTAATTATACTTGCAGCAGCCTAGGATTAAGTCACTTACCTCTTTAAAAAGAACAAAAAGGATAAGCAGGGTTCAAATACAACACTTCTCTTGCCTAGGAATTGAAAATGGAAAAAGCACAGCTTCTTCTCTGCCTAAGGCAAGTTAGGTCATTAAAAATACTGGAAGACATGTTGCAGTACTCTCAAAACAGTCAGACAGCTTTTTAACTCTAGTCCACTCTTAGGACTAGAAGTCAGCAAATTGTACACTGTAGTGGAGCAGATAGGCTATTATTCAACAATAAATAGAAAAGCCAGCCTGAAACCAAATAAAACAAAATCCAACGATAGATTAGTTCTTAATACTTCCTAGATGAAGACAAATAAAGCTCAAGTATTGGCCAAGAACCAGATACTGATACTAAAAGCAACCTGGTCTAGTGGGAGGTATCCCTGCCCACGGCAGGGGGATTGGAACTCAAATATCTTTAAGGTCCCTTCCAACTCTAACCATTCTATGATTCTAAAAGCATAGCTTTAGAAATCCAAAGAATATCTGCTTTTTGTAGTATTATTTCAACTAGTTACTACACATTAAAGTTGCAATAAAACCTGTAAAGGGTCCATATAGATAACTCCAAGCATAGTCTCAGATTCTCCTTAAAAAAAGTCTTTTCATCTTAAAAAAAGGTTTGGTTTTTTTTTATTTCTAGGATGAACAAACTGCTTTAGTGAAAGTTTACTTTCAGTCCAGAAGAGAATTCAACCATTTCTTCTGCTTGGACATTTCTTAGTCCATACACACGGGCAATACCATCACCAATTGAGAGCACACGGCCAGTCTCTTCAAGTTCAGCAGAGGTGTCAGCTCCCAAAATACGTTCCTCAAGAATAGAGGATACCTCAGCAGTGCCTGGAAAGAGACATTTCAAACCAGACTTAGCATACTAAGGCACAGTACAAATTCAGTAAGCTTGTCTTGAATTCACAAGCCAAGGTACCCTTTCTCAGGTATGCTGTAAGGTTTAACAAGCAACACTATTCCTTACATATGATGCATAAAACAAATAACAGCTGCTGTATTCACAGTCAATGAATTTCACAGCTTCAACTCATTATGAGCAAGATTGATAACTAAACACCCATCAATGTTTTGATTCAATTTCCTTCAGTATGTCCTACACTATTAGCAATCTCTGCCTGTAGAAAGCAATTAAATAGATTAGACTTAGCTTAGAAAGAACAGACACACTAGCTCCACTTACATATCAATTACTTAGACTGCAGGCATCAAAACACTTTGTCAACTGATTTGTAATCCAAGATCCAAAACGTATTGAGTTCTGTTTAATATGTTAAGGAGCAAGTTGTTCAATATAAGCTATAAAAATGTATTTTCCATCTTCCTCCAATTCTTTTGGCAGTATACCCCCAACAATTTTTTATTTCCTCAGTCAGGAAAGTAGATAACACTGTGAAACCACTGTTTCCTAATAATACCTTTAGTCACCCTAAACCACTTCAAAAAATCATATATGAACCACTACCAAAAAGCCAGCTATGCAGTGCCACTGCCTTCTCTAAACACCAAGATCCTGGCAACAAAAAAGGTTATACTCAAGGACACAAGGTCAAACCCAGGCAGGCCTGGGAAAGTCATCCGTTCCTTCATACTGTTATAAACAAGACGGGAAGCTGGAATTTGAAGCATTTTTTTCAAATAATTTTGCAGGAGTTTAAGACTGAATTGAATAGTCATGAAGCAGGTAAGCTGTGTAGACCAACTGACATGTGACCACTCCTTTGGTTTGGGCATAATTTGAATAGTTAAAGTGAAGTCTCCCAGATGCAACTGTGTAACAGGTAGTTCACTGTTAAACACTGTCAGTACATAAATGCCCTTAAGCATTTTGTCAACTGACACACACAGCTCTCACTCCGTATTCAAATTCCTTTTTGTCCAATAAAGCAAGTTCTTAAACCACACTCTTAAATGAAGACCTTTCTGAGACTCACCAGTTTTCTGAAAGCATGTTTTGAAGGCCTGGATATTTCTTGTAGCAACAAACACTGCACCCAGGGCATTTCTGGATATCTAAAATAAGTAATTCATTCAATAACAATGAGATTTCCTCAAACATTAAAAAAAATATTAAGAAATAACACACTGAAGTTTCTGATCATGACCTTGTCTATTTAATGTGTCTCAGTTTTTGAGCTGAGCTTCACAGCACTCCATTCACAAGTTGTAGTTATGGAACCAAGTCCAGCATTACACTAAGCAAGGACAGATTGTAAAGGAGATTGCTCTAAGTTACTGGCTGCATTTTTTTGCATTGCACTGATATCACCATCACAGCACTGCAGCAGCTCCCAAAGCAGCACCTCCTCTCATTTGCCACCTTTGCTCTGAACATCAAAAGCTTGGGGCATAAAGAAATCAGAGCACCCCTCATGGTTCTGCACAAGGGAGAAATAAGATTGTGTCTTTTAAGGGTTTGCCTTCCTAAGAAAAATTTAGCTGCAAAATCTCTGAAGCATGGCTAGAACATGTAATAACAGAAAAAAAAAAATCCATGATAACAAACACATTAAGAAATTATAATCCTACATCAAGCAAAGCTCCCACTACAGTCCCATGCAGTGTTATCGCTATTTCTCTGAAAGCCTAAGCAGGCCTCTCCTCCATTCACGTTCACAAGGGACACCAGCCAGAAAGGGCTCCTGACAGATCTTCACACCCTCGCTCTCCTCGCAAACACAAGGGAAAAAATACCATCTGGTAAAGCCTTGCAGTTCAAATGCCTAACTCTGGGATCTAGTAGCTTTCAAATATTAGCCTGAAGCCCAGCAATGCCAATACGCATCCCCAGGGAAGGACACGCCATCCCCTAGACCCTCCCCACCCCTTAGCAGGGGGTCGGCCCCCACTGTCACCCAGCGCCGAGATGAGCGCCCCACACGCACCCTGCTCCAAACTCCCGAGAGCGGGAGACCACGGCCCCCTCAATGTCACCACGGCCCCCTCAATGTCACCACGGCCCCCTCAATGTCACCACGGCCCCCAAGATGGCGGCAGCGCCCGTTCCCACCCGCTTCAGGGAAGAGTGAGCGCGCTCACCAGGGCAGCCTGCCGCGGCAGGGAGCGGGCGAGGGCGACAACCACGCGGGCGGAGAGCATAGCAGCAGTAAACGGCCCCTCCGCAGAAAGCTGAAGCAGACAGAAGACTTCCACCGACCCTGTGCTCTCTCCACAAAATGGTAGCAGCGCGCTCCGCCCCTTTTGGAGGGCAAGGCCGCGCCCACGGCGCGGGGAGGGGCATGGCCCGGAAGTGCTTCCCCCGCCGCCAGCGGCCCCCTCAGGTGTCGTGGCGTCTCCCCCCCCCTCCGCGCCGCTGAATGATGAGGGAAAATATATATATATATAAAAATAAATAATAATTAAAAAACCCGAAACGGGGCTTTTAGAAAAATACTCCATTACGGTAGGTGCCCTTGAAATGTCCCTCGGTGGGCGGAAGGGGTGGGGAGCGGCGGCGGGGCGGGGCGGGGCGGTGGTGAGGTGGACAGGGGCTGGTATGAGGGGTGGGAGACCGGGGTGTGAGGGCTGAGGGGCGGTCGGGGGCATGGGGCGCGCTGGTTTTCTTACCGATACTGCAGAGGAGCTTAAATTTTTTAGCCGGTCTGCTGATAATACGTGAAATTTAAAAGCTGACCCCATAGGTACCTTCAGAGGTGATGGGGACAGGGCAGCAGCATCGCAAGCTGAGGAGAACCTTGCTGGAGAGGCAGTGGTTCTTCTGTCATGTCATGATCCATCTGCCAAGGCCTCACCCTGCGGGGATAGCGCATTTGGCAACAAATCCCACGTGTGAGATGTAGGATTTAGTCTGCTGGGGAGAAAGTGCTGAAACTCGGACAGGCACAGTGTGATGGTATCTCTGTGATAATGCAGAGAGGTTAGTAAAGTACAGAGCCCAGCAGGCCTTTCTGGGAATTGGAAAGGTTAAGTGAAAGGCCCCCAAGCATTTTGGCATGTGTTGTGTCAAACACGATGCTTCAGCATTTCTCATGCTGATTATTTTAGGAATAAATTTAAATTCTTAAAAACTGCCTGAAAAAAAAATCTCAGATTGGTTTAAATAATCTATTTAAGTCTTGCGCCTTTGTACTTTTGTTATGCTGTTGTCCCAGAGTTGTTTACCTTGCGTACGTTACACCAATATACACACAGAGTAGAGGTATTTTTTTAAATCATTTCTGTGCAGAGATGGGTGCTAGGTGGTAATCCACAAAGCTAGCACACCGGCCTACAAGCTACTTGGAATATTTATACGGTTCAAAACACAGAAATGCACACTCTTACCTTATCTTAACAATTTATATTGGTTAGTACAGTCTCTCGCTTTCATTTAAAGTTACAATGTCCTTTCATTGATGCGTGTATGCTCCAGCAGGGGGCGGGGCTGGTAGGGTAGGTCTGTTCCGTCTCTAATGCTGCCTTTACCTTTCCCTGTTACTGCAGATCTTTGTTGACTTTATGCTCCATCCAGCAGCTGTCTGGTTTTCAGCTGGTTTCAGTGCCTCCTGTGGAGGGATGTTCCCTTGTTATCAGCCTTCTGTTCTTCTTCAAGGGTATATTCACACATTGTTTATACAAAGTGTCCTTTCACAAGGCCTTGCAACCTTTTTACAGCTCTTTGCTCTTGCTTAGTGAGAGATTCTACCTTTTAAAGTACATTCTACCTTTTAAAAGTACATCAATGCTATGAAAGAAAGGTGGTTCCTTGGTAATTGTTTTTAGATATGTGTTTTTACAATGTATTTTCCAACAAGGAGTACATTTTTAATATGAATTTATATAAGCAATAATATGTAAGCTATTCAGATTTCAGTTTTTACCCTTGAATTTAAAATATGATTCATGCTTTTTTGATTAAGGGGTTTATATGCCTTTATTTGTAATTTACCTTATGATATACACGAAACATACAATTCCATCAAAAAACAAAATCACCTCAAATTATTTTACTGATTTAAAACTATTTTCTTAAAATTGATGTAGGGGAAAAGAAAATTATTTCAAAACATTTAGAGATTTTAGACATTAGACATTTAGACAAATTAGACATTTAAGTCCATTTGGGTAAAAGCGTTCACTGCAGCTACTGAATGGAACTAATGATTTTTTATTATTTTCTGTGTTTCAAAAATTTGAAACTAGAAACCGGGTCCTGCCGCTCGCTCCCCCGCCCCCCCTCCCCCGAACTACAACTCCCATCAGGCCTCGCGACGCGGAGGCTGTGCGCAGGGGACGCCAGGCGGAGGTGGGCGGCTCGAGACAGTGGAGACCGCCATGGAGGAGAAGCTCTAGCGGGTAACGGTGGGGACAGGATGGGGCGGGGTGCAGAAGGAGGAGGTGGTGCTGGTGGAGGTGCGTTATCGGAGCCCTCCTCCCGCTCGCCCAGAGAGCGTCTTTTTCTGTCCTTACGATTGAGGCACCCGAGTGGTTGCGCTGGAGGTTTTGCTGGGCCTTGGTTGTCGCTCTGCTTGGCTGGAGCTCAGACCTCCGCAGTTTAAGAGTAGAAAAGAGCTCGTGTCGTTTTCTTGCCCCTTTGAGCGTTGGGAGACAGGTAAGACGTGATCGCTGGGGAGTTTTGCAGCAGTGCAGTCTGTGTTCATCCACTGTTGTCTACTAGGTAACAGCCCAAGCTCACTGACATTTAAGTGTAAACTCACAGCTAGTTTAAAATGCTAGGTTATGAAGATCTTGGGTGTCTGAAGTTTTTGCGTTTCAAATCATTGTCTCTACAGAAAGTGGCAGAAAGATTCAATTCATCCTTTGTTCGTGAACTTAGCATTTTTGCAGTAGAGTTTTCATCTATGCATAATTAGTGCTGTTTGCTTCTGAGGCCTTGATGATTTTCTCCTGAGCATAGTGGGTGATGTTTGCTGTGTGCAGCGTATGTAGCTGAGATGAGATGCTGGTATGGTAGAAGCTAAAAGAAGGACATGCTAGAAAGAAATGTCTTTTTAAGGCTGGGTCCTTTTCCATCAGGTTGCTTAGATAGCCTTAGACAAGAATTTATGTTTCCTTAGTGTTAAACTTCCATGTGTTCAATTATTACCAGTCATAAACTAATGTTTCCGTGTCACCTGAGAGCACTGCATTGATCTCTCCCATTTCTGACCTCCTTTTCAGTGGTAGAAATTGTGCTCTGCAGGGCTCATGCCTGCACGCTGTAGTAACTCTTTCTCCCCCACTAGCCCGTAGAGACTGTTCCCCATGATCATGGTTTGGGCAGTTTTATCCCATGCTGCTTTAATGCGTTTTTCACCAGCTGCCCAAATACCCATTTAACATCTCTTGGACCATTAGTGTGTTTATAGCAAACAGGCCATGTGAATAAAAAAATAAATTTTTATTGCATGGAGATAAGCAAGTGTCCAAAGAAATGAGGGAGATTAAAAGGGAAATTGTTTTCTAAACTACAGAGGGTGTTTGAAAAAGAGACAAAGGAAGCTCTCCCCTTTTTCCACCCATGCCTTGACTGCTGTAGTAGGAGTTATTCTTCAGGAATGTAAAGCTTGCAGCACTTTGTTTTTCACATCTATCAGCTATTTTCTGTTATTTCACTTTACTATTTACTCTTTTTTTTTTTTTCCCTTCTCTGGCAGGTTACTTTATGGCTAAATAAAATATATAGGAATCAGCCTATTCCACAGTATGAAGTGAATGCAAGGACAGTTGATATCTTGTATGAGCTTGTAGAATGCAATGAAGCCAGAGACAGGGATGTTTCTTTGCTGATAGAGAACATGAAGCAGAAGGTGAGTTTGAAGCTCCAGTTCTCAGTTCCATCGAAGTTAGTTTTTCTTAGCGATCCTGAAGATTGTCAAAATTTTGCAAACAAATGTATATATAAAAATAAATATATATTTATAATTGGAACAAACTCAACTTTTATTCTGGTACAGCTTTTATTACAATGCGTCCCATGCAAAATTTACTGTGACGTAAGGGTGATCAAGAGCAATTTTTTTAAGCTGTCTTGAGCAGACTGTAAATATGGACAAGCAGATTAATTGTTAAAACCTCCTAGCCCGCTGGGCTGAGTAGCACAGCATTGAAATATTGGCTGGATAGGCAGGGAAGCAACCCTACAGCTGATTTAAGAGTCTGAGCTTGTGTTAATCCACTGTTAAGGAAAGTGCTTGAGGAATCTGAAACAACAGTGAGGTGATTAAGTTATGCTCAAGCTGCCTGGATTGAGTGTTTGATAATGTGTTGGGTTTTTTTTGGAGCAAGTGAGTGGTTTGGGGACCATAATACATTTTTAACACACATGTTGAAAGAGAGTCCCATCTAGGCCTTAAAAGAAAAAAATAAATTACTATTTTGGGTTGTATTTGTTTTCTAGCTATCTACAGGGCCTTCTCACAGAAAGCCTGGATCTTTCCCTGTCCAGTCTGTCCAACGAAGGCACCAGTTACCTCAATGTCCCAGTAAACAGCGCAATGGCATTTGAAACAAAAGACACCTCTCTTGCCAGGTAATTCTTCCCACTGTGCATCAGGGGTAATGGTCTGTGCTGTTTCCCTCTTTTTTTTTTTTTTTTTTTTCAATTCAGCACTTTCAAACTTGACTTTCACACCAGGAATCTTACTTGTCCAGCTTATTTTGCACCCCTTGGGCAGCTTTGGAGTACACAGGAGCTGAGCACAAAGCTCTAGCTCTTGATTATCCCAGCAAAGGAAGTCTCTGAAGCCTGAGAAGTGCCTCGGACAGAGTTCAGTCCCTTTTTTTTGCCTGTGCTTTTGTGGTCAGTGGCTGGAGGATGCTGCCACTCAGGCTGTTGTGCCAGGTAGCACGAGATAGAGCAGGTTTCATACTGCTTAGACAAGGACTGGGGAACTGTAAGTGGTCTTTCAGTCTCAGCTCCTCATTCTTCCCTCTCTTATTTGGCCTCAGTTAATGTAAGGAGATTTACTTAGCTCAGCCACAGAGAAATGGCAACTGTTAGTTTGCTCTTTCTGGGCTCCTCTCCCTAGCCTGGCTCTGTCCCATAACACAGCAGGTTTGTGCTGAGCACTGGCAGTAAGGAAGGGCCAAAATCTGCCTTGGAATCCAATTTTTGTATGATGTTCAGGAGCTTGGCTCTTACAGCTTTTCTCCTGAGATGGAGGGGTGAGCAGCTTTGAACCATTTGGGAAGAGGAAAAGACTGAAATACCGCTGGGCATGCCTCAGGGATGTGCATTTTCAGGGACTGAATAGTTTCTCTCAAAGGCAATTTGGCAAGCCAGGAGTGGAGCATCTGATGATTTCAAATCCAGTGGTTATATTCACTAGAGTGCCAGGTGTTGTTCCCTTCCTCCTACTGAGATTGCTGTGCCGTTTACCCTTCAAGATGAAATCTTTGGTAGTTAAGGGAAGCAAAATACCTTTACTGACTTATTTTAATTTACTTCTATCATAATATGAGAACAAAACCAAGTCATTTGTGTAAAGTGTGGAGGAAATAATAATTCTGAGTTTCAGAAGAGCTGACTCCTGAGTGTTCCCACTGATTCTCTCTCTTCACCAGCTTCTGTGCCATCAATGATATGACTTTGGAGCTGTATGCAACAGAATCAAAAAACAGGGAAATAGAACTGGAATTGAGCAACATCAGGAAAAAAAATAACTGCAGCACTGATGCTGGAAAAGCAGTTAGAGGAGTAATAGATGAGAAAAGGGAAAGATGTAAGCAATGCTGCTGATCTCTGCAATGTGAAACATTGGTTGTGATAACTAACAAGGACAACTGAATTGTCAGGGTTTTGACGCATCTCTAACTCACAATATTTTGAAGTATCTATCAAAAACCATGTGCTATGGACACATTCAATAATCAGAAGAGATTTGGGGTACCATCATCAAATCTGTTATTTTAAACCAAAAATGGTCTACAAGTACTTTTTAGATATGGGCTGGCATCTTCCACCAGATGCCTTCAGCTGAGGTTGAAGGCAAACCTGATTTTCTTACCACATTTAGTGTGGGCTCTGTAGTCAGAGTGAAGGAGCCAGGCAAAACGAAAGCCAGGTAAGAATTTCCTTTAACCAGTGTGTGGGAGACAAAAATAAAAAAAATAAAAAATCAATATCAAGTTCATTCCCTAGAGGATGTAATCTGAAGTGCTTTGCCAAGCATAGCAGGATCAACCCCTGTCTTGAGTGGGGATTGGCCCAGATGATCTCCACAGCCCCCTTTCAGTCTAATTATTTTCTGGGTTTTGTCTTCTAAAGTAGTAATTGTGGCACTGCTTGTAGCAGAGATATCAGACCTCTGTGCTTTGTGCAGGTTTGCCATGGCCCCTCTCTGTGATCTTAAGTTTAGCTTGTGTAACAGGTCCCTAACTGAATTAGGCAGAAGACTCTTACTCTGTGCTTTTATGCAGACAACTTTCCCCTTGGCTTTTTTTTTTTTCTTTTTTCCTTTGGGAGTCTGGATGTAACAATTGTGGATGTTTTCACTGGGAAATTGCACAGGGAAATGCAAGTTTTTCTCCATTCTCTTCCTTCTGGTGTTGGTTGTATTATAGGGTTTAGCTTGAGCATAGATAATTAAGCAATATTTGTATACTGGCATCTCTTTGAATGTGTTTGTTTCTTTTTGTATTTTTTAAGGGATCTTAAAAAAACAGAGGAACAGCCTAAGATGACAGCCAATCCCAGAATGTGGAGTTCCTGAAAGATAAATCTAAGGATTTAAAAATCAGGATCAAGGCTGCTGAGGTAGATGGAAGGAATTTTCTAACAAGATATTGTGACGGGATGACACAGTCATGGTTGGTCGGGCCCAAACTTGTAGTTACAGAGACATCCCAGGAGCTTCCTAAAGTCCAGGACTGAGGACTCTTGGGCTAACAGGACAACATGTTACTACAATTCAGTTGTTTCTGCTATATTCATGGTCTCTCCCCAGGATATCCTATGATAAATGAAAGGACACTTTCTCTTCTTTCACTGAGAACTGTATTAGCTCAGGCTACCTTTTGCTTGTTGTGAGGTACTGTCATATAAGAGTATACAGGCAGCTACCAGTAGAGCAGCTGATTCACTGAGGTAAATTGTATGTCAAAATTCTGAATATAGCCATTTTTTTAAATTAATGAATGATTAAACACAGGAAGCAGAAGTTGTACTGTCTTCACCTTTTCTGCATGATGAAGGACATGTGAAAGCTTTATTGGACAGCATTCAAGTATTAAATATCTAGACAAATATGAGATGGAAAACATGGTATTAGAGTTGATGACATTTTACTGAGAAGCCTCTTCCCAGCCTTGCCATGTGCTCTTCCCCTACTAGTTTTCTGGAAAAACTTGTTATTCTTGATATACATTTTAGTAGCAACTGATTTCATATACCAGCTATAGCTGTAGTTCAAGTAGCACACGCTTCTGTTGACAAACTGTGTTCTTGTTTGGCTGTTTAGATCAAAAACCCAAGGAAATGGCAAAATCTTTCTCCTCCCTGTTATATTTTGTGGTCAGTTATGAATGAGCTCTTTCCTGTTTGTAGGAGCAGCTTGCTGCCACAGAATTGGACCAGTCGCTGACACACAAGTCATTTGTGAGCCTGTCTGAGGTAGGTCTTTTGGTCCAAGGTGGATGTTTCTACAGTGATACAGACCAGGCTTGTTTGTTGGGTGGTTTCAGGAAATGTAGTTTGCCATTTGGTTACTTGAACAAATATTAATGGTAAAAAGAAGCACAAACAAAAATCTGTTAGATGGATACCTCTGAACTGGGGTATGTTGGATGGGTTTGTCTCTCCTAGAAACTGAGAAGCATCTATGGGTGCTGAAGTGGTACCTTTTCTTCAGGGTTAGATGTGGGCTTATTTTGGACTTAGGAAGAAACTTTCCTTCTGGACTGATTGAGGGGAAAAATTGGAATCTTTATTTTTGTTGCCTGTTGTTTTTCCCCTCTCTTTCTGCCTCTGTCTGTAATAGGGAATATAGCCTACTAGAGAATTTCCATGGAATAAATTCCCTGCCACTGAAAGAAAATTGGCAGCCTGTGATCTGCCTCCTCTCTTTGTGATCTGTGTTATAAACAGAGTGGATATTCTGTGGACTATATCCTGTTACATGGCTACCTGTTTATTGAAATTACTTCATAGAATGACCCAGGTGATTCTTTCTAGTTTGTATGAAATAAACCTGCTTTCAAACACTTCAGAGCAAGGGGAGGAGGTCAAGTGAAACCCAAATTCTGAACCCTTGTGTGCTTTTTTTTTCCCCCGTGTCTTTAAATATAACATTTTTCAGCTGTGTTGTAAGCCCAGTGGGATAGTTTGTTAAAGGAAAAAGCACATTTCTTGAGTTACTAGCTATGGATTCTCCAGCTTTGTGCTGAAGCATTTGTACACATGTAACATATTGTGGTGTTCTGTCTGCAGTCACCACATTTTAATACTATTTGCTATTACTGTAATGAGAACTTAGTCTTTCTTTCCATTTCTCTTGCTAGCTTTTCCTGCATGTTAGTCAAGTTGAACATTGAAAATAGGTTTCCTGATTTTTATGTTGTTGTTCTCATGCACCAGCACTGGGTGGCAATGTTTACATTGCACAATGTTTCAGAAGAGTACTAACGAAAAATAATTTCTGTTGGCATTTTACGTACAAAAGGTCATAAGCAGTTTTCTAGACCTGTCATCTTCTAGAACCTGAGCATAAGGGCAGGTTTGACTCTGTGTGAGCTGATGCAGGCAGGATGCAGGAACAACCACAAAACCAGGGATGAAAGGCAAAGAACAAATTTAATCTCAATACCTCACAGATTGGGGAATCTCTGAAGCAACACCTGGGCAGAGGCATGCAAGCAGGGGATGCAGGCACTGTGGAGTGAGAGAGTCCTTATTAGCAAGAGAGTCCTTGTTAGCAAGGGAGTGAGAGAGCTTAGACTTGCTGTTCTCGCCTGTATTTCAAGGCTGAATGTTTCACTGTTTGTTGTACCTGATTTGGTATTTCTCTAATCTGTCTATGCCAGACTATTCCCAAAATTGTACAGTAGTACTAGGGCCTTGTATTTTCTTTGGATTAACTGCCCAGCCTCGGTCCTGCAAATACACTTTTAGCAATTCGGCAGCTGCTTCACTTTCTTGTTGTGACTCTGCCATAATCAATAGATCATCAATATAATGATAAACAGTAACTGTACCCGACCACACTGCTAAATCAGCTGCTATCATTAGGTGGCAAATGGAGGGACTGAGTTTGTATCCCTGAGGCAATACTTGCAAAGTATATTGCTTTTGTTGCTGGGTAACGTCTCACAGGTGGGGCAGGGGGGTTGTGTGGAGTTGGTGGTGGGGCTGGGGGTGGTCGGCTTTTTTGTGTAAATGCTTACTTTTGCCATCAGGGAAACATTTCTGATGTTGTGATCCCGTCTATTTCTGGTTGTGGGATAGCAGCTTGTACAAAATGATTCCACATTTGTTTCCTTGTCACCCGTGCTGTAACTCCTTTCCATTTTTCCACCTCTCCTTTATTCACCACCCGCACTGAGGATCCCGAAATCACAGCCCCAGTTTCCCTCAAGGTATTTGCTAGGGCGCCTACATTACCCATAGCATTTGTCACTGCTGGTATAATCATGGGGTTTAGTGAGGCAGATGCTCCTCTCAAAAACTGCATTTTGATACTTTTTGTCACTGCTACAATGTCTGGATTGGATCCTGTAACCAACACGAGCCGTCCTCATCTGCTGCACCAAATTAATGCCTTCCTCCATTATACACCAGTTTCCGAGGGACGACACTAATTCAACAGGTTCTGTATATCTGTTAAAACTGCTGCGCACAACCACTGATACGACATCGGGGCAATAATGTCTCGCCTGTCAGGACCTCTGACATTTTGCAGCTGAGCATATCCTTGTTCTGTCTGATCATCAATGGCTATAGAGCTTAAAAAAATCTTCTTCACTAGCTGATAAATGGATAGATGTAGCTCCACTATCACACACTCGCAAAATCCATGCCAGTATGCCTTCCCCACTCTTTTGCTGATAGATCTCTGAAAATTCCCTTAACTCTTTCAGAGTGTAAGTACCAGTGATCTGCACTCCTCTGTCTGCTCATTCCTGCTCCCCCCTCATTTGTATGAGGGGTCGTGCTTTCACCACTTCACTGCTTTTTAAGTCCGGATCAAATTCAAACTCAGTCTCAGAGTCTGAGGATTCACTCCAAATATTTTCATCCCATTCCTTGGGATCCCATGACTGTTTTGTAGTGAGAGCACGAACTTGGGAAATCGAAAGCTTACTTTTCCCATATTTGTCCCTTTGTTTGTTAACAATATGCGCTACCAACCGGTCTACATTATCTTGCAGCTCATAGCACTGCTCTGCTTGAACAGTAATTACTTCTTGTGCAATCACCTTTGCATCTTGTAAACTCCCGTTTTCCTTTCCCAATTCTCTCACTTTATTACATAATGCAACAACTTCATGGTCAAGAGCTCCAAGTCCGGTAGCTAACAACCATTTCAATCTCCCTGCTAATTTGGAGAAGAAGCTGATGCTGCTTTCCATGGCAACCCATACATAACCATTTCAATTGTCTGGGGGGTAATCACTGCCCAGGCCATGCCTCCGGTGGAGCCAATTTAGCCAGGAAAGTGGCCACAGGGGTCCAGTGCTCAGTACTGGGCTATCCTGGAATAGGGGGAGTCACCATAGTGGCCTCCCCAGTCCCCAAATTTTTTATCAGCCATGGCATGGGTGTTCTTGGAACTGCGGACTATGCCAAATGTGTGAGCCGATGCAGGCAGGACGCAGGAACAACCACAAAACCACCGATTAAAGGCAAAGAACAAATTTAATCTTGATACCTTATGGATCAGGGAGTCTCCGAAGGAGCACCCAGGCAGAGGCAGGCAAGCAGGGAACGCAGGTACTGCAGAGCGAGAGAGAGTCCTTATTAGCAAGAGAGTCCTTATTAGCAAGGGAGTGAGAGAGTGAGAGCTCCCACTTGCTGTTCTCGCCTGTATTTCAAGGATTCAGGCAGGCAGAGTTCTTCGCTGTGCTTTGCTCTTCTTCAACAGCAGGGCAGGAATCTCGGGCATGTTCGATAAGGTGCCCCTGAGTCCATCCCAGGCCTACGTTATCTAAGTGCAAATGTTCTACTTGTTGACCACATAAGACTAAACAACAATTAGTGTGATATATGTGTTTTCCAGCACCCCATGTGCGAGTCACTTGAGTGTGTTTACAGTCCTCCTCAACGATCTTCTGTTACTTTCCCACAATCCCCTGGAAGAGCCTCCACTGCTCCTTTCTCTGGTGATCCTTTCTAGAGATGTCCCACCAAGACTACCATTTTTCAAATGCATTTCTTCATGGTGGAGGAGTTCTTATCGCTTCCTTGTGGAGGTAATTAATGCTGAAATGATTTCACTCTTGGCAAAGGCTGTTGAAGAGTGATAAAATGGAGCCAAAGGAGCCTAGAAGAGGTGCAGGGCTGTCCTCCCTAAATTCCTGGAGCCAGCACCACCTCTTGCCTTTCCTCTTCTCTTCTCTTCCTAATTTTTCAGCCCATCTCCTTGAAAATTCAGAATGAGTCCTCTGGTTATTTCTCCTAATCTGGCATTTAAAATCTCAGGCAATAAAGCTTTCACCACTTCCATTAGGGAGACAATTTTCCAGCCTACGGTTCTCCATTCAAAAGCTTTCCACCCTGATTCTCAGCTTAAACATGCTCTTCCTTAATTTCACCCTATTAAAATCATTAACGTATCACCAGTCTTCTCCCGTCATGCCACTTCTTAGTTTACTAAATCCATTGTACCTATGATAGAATTTCTTTTCTTTTTTTTTTTTTTTTTTCTTTTGTAATGCCTCCAGGCTGCTGATTCCTTCAGTCATGGCTCTTTGTTTTCCAGCACCCCATATGCGAGTCACTTGAGTGTGTTTACAGTCCTCCTCAACGATCTTCTGTTACTTTCCCACAGATTCCCTGACATTTCACTGAATTTCACTGAATTTTCACTGAATTTTTAGAGTTGGAAGGGACCATAAAGATCATCTAGTCCAACTCCCCTGCTGAAGCAGGATTGCCCAGAGCATGTTAGAGCATGTTACTCAGGACTGCATCCAGGTGGGTCTTGAAAATCTCCAAAGAAGGGGACTCCACACCCTCCCTGGGCAGCCTGTTCCAGTGCTCTGTCACCCTCACCGTGAAGAAGTTTTTTCCTCATATTTGAGTGGAACCTCCTATGTTCCAACTTGTGCCCGTAAATTTCTATACCTGCTTTGCCAAGAGCTCTTCAGAGTAGGTTTTTTTACTTTAAGTTGATTATTTGAAAAGAGTTGAGAGCTGTGGAAGGTGCTCAATTTTCAGTCCCGAATAGAAATTATTTCCCCTTGTTAACAGAATGAGCAAAGCAACGCAAGTGTAAGGGGAGTTTTTTGCTGCTGCTTGCGCAAAATGGTTTTCACACGGAAGCCATAGAAGTGAGAATGTATCACCTTCCTTGGGGTTTAGTTCTCTCTCTGGCCTACAGTGAGGTTGACAGCATAAGTCCTCTGTCTGGTGGATTCTCATTGGTAATCCCCTCTCACAGAATCACAGGATGATATGGGGTTGGAAGGGACCTCTGGAGATCATCTAGTCCAACCCCCCTGCCAGAGCAGGTCCACCTAGAGCAGGTTGCACAGGAACATGTCCAGGCAGGTTTTGAATGTCTCCAGAGAAGGAGACTCCACCACCTCTCTAGGCAGCCTATTCCAGTGCTCTGCCACCCTCAGAGTTCCTCCTCGTGTTCAGATGGAACTTCCTATATTCAAGTTTGTGCCCATTTCCTCTTGTCCTGTCACTGGGCACCACTGAAAAAAGACTGGCCCCATCCTCTTGACACCCACCCTTTAAGTATTTATAAGCATTGATCAGATCCCCCCTCAGTCTTCTCCAGACTAAAAAGACCCAAATCCCTCAGCCTTTTCTCATAAGAGAGATCTTCTAGTCCCCTAATCATCCTTCTAGCCCTCTGCTGTACCCTCTCCAGCAGTTGCCTGTCCTTCTTGAACTGGGGGGCCCAGAACTGGACACAGTACTCCAGATGGGGCCTCACCAGGGCAGAGTAGAGGGGCAGGATAACCTCCCTTGACCTGCTGGTCACACTCTTCCTGATGCACCCCAGGATGCCATTGGCCTTCTTGGCCACAAGGGCCCATTGCTGGCTCATGGTCATCCTGTTGTCCTCCAGGACTCCCCTGTCTTTTTCCACAGAGCTGCTCTCCAGCAGGTCAGCCCCCAACCTGTACTGGTGCATGGGGTTATTCCTCCCAAGGTGGAGGACCCTACACTTGCCCTTGTTGAATTTCATCAGGTTCCTCTCTGCCCAACTCTCCAGCCTGTCCAGGTCTTGCTGTATGGCGGCACAGCCTTCTGATGTGTCAGCCACCCCTCCCACTTTTGTATCATCAGCAAACTTGCTGAGGGTACACTCCATCCCCTCATCCAGGTCATTGATGAATATATTGAAGAGGACTGGACCCAGTACTGACCCCTGGGGAACACCACTTGATATGGACCTCCAACTAGATTCTGTGCCACTAATCATGACCCTCTGAGCTCTGTCTTTCAGCCAGTTTTCCATCCACCTCACTGTCCATTCTTCTAATCCACACTTCCTAAGCTTACCTATGAGGATGCTGTGGGAGACAGTTTCAAAAGCCTTGCTGAAGTCAAGGGAGACAACATCCACCGCCCTCCCCTCATCTATCCATCCAGTCATGCCATCGTAGAAGGCTATCAGGTTAGTCAGACATGACTTCCCCTTGGTGAATCCATGTTGACTACTTCTGATAGCTTTCTTTTCCTCCATATGCTTTGAGATGACGCCCAGAACAAGTCGTTCCATCATCTTTCCAGGGATGGAGGTGAGGCTGACCGACTCTCAGGGAGGTGAGATCAGGTGGTTATACTGTAAGAAAAGATATCTGAAGATGTCTTCAGAGCAAAGAAAAATTAATTGATACCTCTGTGTAAAATTTGTACTGGGTTTGACTGACTGATAACTGAATGAGTAGCTGATCTTTAGTTTTCCATGGGTTTTAAGAAGGATCATGAAAGCTCTTGCCAACATCTGTGAATTCTGAAATGCTGTAGGTAATTGTCGATCTATTTCAGCGATTTCCATCACTTCTAAAAGTAAGACTATAGAATATAATCTGCCTTGCTCTCTTCACAGGAACTGGCTAAACTGCAGGAAGAAATTGTACCTTTGAAGAAACTGGAGTCCTACCTAGATTTAACTCCTGTAATTATTTATTCCACTGTTCTATTGTATTTGCCATCAGATTAATTTTAGTGGACTTCACAATGTAAAGGATATTGTTGTGATGGTTTCAGTGGACAGGTAGATGTCCTACAGGTCTTCTAAAGATGTAAACAGAAGACTTTACTTAAACAGAAGGCTATCTGTTTATTAATCAAAGCTAAGAAATAAAATATGCTTACCAGGCAGACTTTGTTCTAACAAAATGCACAGATTTCCTGGGTGAGCTCAGTATCATGGTGAATTAGTTAGAAATTAGACAAAGAAATATGGAAGAAAACATAATTCCTTAGTATAACTTCTTTTTTTTTTTATTTTGAGATTTACCAGTATGTTAGCTGTCATCAGATTGTCAATATGGTGGACACAGCACATTGTGCAGAGGTTGGAGCTCTGAGCAAGATTTTAACAATTATGAAGAAATAGCCAAATGTAGGCATTGTTCCCTAAACAAGTACTTTAGCTTGTGTGAGTACTGGCTGCTCCATCATTTTCTTTGATTTCTCTTGAGGGTGCTGGGTACTCAGCTCTCTGAAATCACAGGGTTCTCATTTAGGTGACTAAATTGTAGTTTTGAAAGCCCTTGTCTGTGTATCTGTTTTTCATGTTATATTTTGGCTCTTGTCACTATTGGTCCCTGTGATAGGAGTTACTATCAGACTGCTGTGTGAAGGGTCTTTTATAAAAGGATTTTACTCTTTTCAAATTATAACGCTTGTTACAAAAGACTGTTTCAGTTAAGGGTAATTTTGTGAACAACTTTATAGCGGCTTAAGGAAGTCATGAGTAAACAGGGCTTTAGTCCTTGAAACAGAAAGCCTTGGCTTTGTGTGACATCTGTACATCGCTGCCTGCGATATTTTGGACCACTAAACCCAAGTATTTCCAGTCTCCTTTGGAAGATTGCCATTGCTTTTACAGATAAGTATTAAGAACTTTTCTCTTTGTCATTCAGGGGAGAAGTAGCAGAAACTGGAGTGTGAATAGTTGAATGGGTTTTGGGTTTATTAAATACAATTATAACTGTCTAGTTTACAGTTTTGTATTTGAGTTACCTGATATGGCTCCTGTTACCTCCTCATCTAAGCACTCCACAGCTTTTAATAGAGCTAACTTCAGACCTTTCTGTGTAAGAGGTGAAAAAGATTTATTCCAGTTCTTATAAATGGGGCACAAAGGTCCAGAGAAACAGAGACTTGTCCAAAATCACCTAGAAGCTCTGTGATTTATCACATCTTTTGTATTACGAACTAGGGACCTGTCTGCTGGGCCACACTTCTCTCTTCACCTCCTTAGCCCCTCCATCGAGTTCCTGCCTCTCAACACATCTCCCTCATACAGCTACTGCTGTCTCCCTTCTAGAAGAAAAGGATGAAGGGAGAGGGTAGGACTGCTTCTCTTTTAAATCCATCTTACTCTAAGAGGCAGCTGCCTCCTTTCCTCAAGCAAAACAGGATGTTCAAATTGGATTAGGTTCTCCAATTCCCCCCTCCCTCCCATCTTGCTGTCAGTGGAGATGGGGAGAGCCCCGATGCCTCGCTTCTGGTGCAGGCAGAAGGAGGGAGGAAGGTTTATCCTTGCAAGCTTATTGTGCTTTGGAAAATTCAAGCATGGATATGTTTAAAATCCAGTTCCTCGATTGGTAGGTTTGGAAAATTGCTAAAAATGGGGGGTTTTTTAGACTTTAGGCCATACCAGACTTTTGAAAAATATGTGGTTGCCCAAACCAAACTGATACTAGGCTTTTAACATCAGTACCTTTTGTATGTGAAGAGTGCACACAAAACTGATTTAATTATCCCTGAATTTCCCTGCAGCACGTCATTAGACTATTGCAATGGTGCAGGGGCTCTGTGTTTCCAGCTGAAATATTGATTTTTATGCAATTTTTCTCCCTAGAATCCTTCCCTTGCACAAGTGAAGATTGAAGAAGTAAAATGAGAACCGGTAAGAGTTTTTTATCTTTCACAGAGATTTAAATGAGTTCTGTCGTTCCAAAATAAGCTATATATATTAACTGGTTGCAGATTTATCTACCTCAGATTGTAGTCTTAATGATCTCTAGAGGGAAATTTTGCTCTGGTAAGGGAGAAGCTGTGCATATTGGTAGGAGGAACTGGTGGAGGAATGATCTCTAAGCTGCAAAGGCAATTGGGCATAATGGTATCAGTGGGGATTAGGTATCTATATCCCTCTGGATTTTGTCTGCTTCACTTGTCAGAATGTTTATTCACTCAGCTGTGTTGCAGCTTATTGGTCTCACAACCTTCCTTGCTGCTCCTGAACTCTGAGAGGGCTCTAGGGCCCATATTTTATTTAACAGCTGCCTTGTAGACTGCAATGAGGACCTTCTCTAAAACATAATGCCCATTTCAGCCATGCTTGTGTAATCTGCAGGTATGGTTGTTGGGAAACATTCATAAAGCTGTTTGGGAATTTCATACGTAGCTTTCCTGAGTGAGCTAGGCCACATTTGAACATAAAACCTGTCTTTATTTCTTTGGGCTGCTGTCTGCTTGCTCATGGATAAAGCACAAGGTATTCAGTGATAAGCCTTAAAGCTGTGATCAAAAATCACAACTATTTGAGAGTATTTTGTACATTTTCAAATAGGACTGCTTGGGTTGGTAAACCACTTGGTTTTGATCCAGAAACACAAGCTCACCTTAGCAGCCTGAGGCTTTTATCAGGTCAGAATACTCACCTCTGGAGTGTACCTCTTCAGCTTGAAGGTGTCTAATATCATGTTGGGGCACAGCATAAAGGGCACTGAGCTTGTTTAGCCCTTCATTTGGAGATTTCTCTGTAGTTGTCTACAGAGACTACTGCCATTTGCAGTAGTGAGACCTTCCAGTTCAATACTTAGGTTAATCAGTGCTAATAATATCCCAAGGTTTGATCATTGTAGATAATGTTTATCTAACAAGAATATAAGAAAACTGTTTCATGGTCACTGATTCCTCTTGGTTTTCTCTCCTGCTAGAGCACCTTGGAGGCAGAGTTCTCAAAGCAGATTGATATGCTGACTCTTGAGATGCCCAGCAAACTCCAGTTGATCTGAAGTGGCCTCTGTGGAAGAAGATTTCCCTTCTATCGTATATTTATTTGCACTAGTAAAGCATTTTGGACTTCTGCAGCTTTCTGCCTTATTCTTCTTGCTGTTGGATGGCACACTTGTGACCTTCCAGCAAGCATACTCTTTTTAGGGGTTCATGTAGCGTTGCATTTGTAAAAATCACCTATTTTTTCATAAAATAACCCCCAAACTTACTGTTTTCTTTAGCATATGTGATACACACCCGTAACTGGCCTCCAGATGGCACCTTCACCAGGAGATGTCCCTGTCACGATCTGGTTGACCATTACCACTTAGAATTGAACTGATCAGGGAGTCTAGTTTTCCTCTTTTCCCTGTCTGAGCTCTGGATTGTGCTTTTTCCCTGCTGGATTGTGCAGCATCTGAACCCACAAAGGGGGTTTCCTTGTGTATATGTTGGCTGTCTACCTTCATGGAAACAGGTTGAGCTCTGACTTATTTTACATGGGTCATAGTACTGGCTTCACTGGCAAACTCCTGCTTACAGGTAAGAGCTGAGATGTAGCAGTATCAACCTCCTAAAGTTCTGTTGTCTCTTTGTCATCTGAGAAAATGGAAGCCCGTGGCACTAACCTGTAAGGTTTGCCCATGTTCAAGACTGAGAAATTACTGTTTACTACTCTTTGTTTTTCCTTACATTATAAATAGAGCTAAGCAAATGAAAGTAGATAAATAGCTTTATGGATAGTGAAGTGATAGCTTTGAAACCAAAAAAAGGGCTTTGTAGTAAGACCTTTCTAGGTCTAAAAATACATTGATATTTTTGCAGAACCACTGTAGGACATGATCATTTTTAAGCTCAATTGTCCTTTCCAATTCTACCTCAAATGTCATCTTCCAAAAGGGTCCCCAGAGCCCTCCTCTTATTTCCATGCCATCACTACACCAGCCTTAAACACTCTAGCTTTTAAAAGTTGTTTTGTACTAAAGCCAAAAATTTGAAAATCTCCTGTGGGTGGGGAAAAGTCAAAATCTAGAAATAGTGGCAGCACCTAAGGACATAAAGTATGGACTAGGGCCCATTTGTATTGGGCAACATCCAGACAAAGAGCAGTGGTGCTCCCAGGGACAATTTGTAGCTACATCTGTTTGTAATTAGAGTTGCAAAAGATGGTAATGATTTAGCATGGTGTGCCTGTTCCCAGGAACTGTTACTTCACTGCAGAAATTGATTTCGCTGATCTGCAGGAAGAGGGATTCTGTTGTTTCATGTCCTCCCTTGAAGCAAGAGGATTGTGAGATCTCTCTGATTATGCTTAGAGCGTAGCTCTGATTTCTAAGAAGCTGCAAGCTCAGAATGACACTGGTGTCTGTAAAGTGCCACAGCCTCCTCGCCCTGTGACCTTCTTCACCTCGTTTCTTTCACCTTGATGGGGAAGAATGGAAGGATGTTCAGAGAGCCACTGCTTGTGAGAATCTTTGGCCTCATCTTCCATATGCTGGAGGGAGTTGCTGTTTAGTTTCACATTTTTAAATCAAGATGTTAGAAAAGGGTTAGTTGCCTTAGTTTCATGGCTACTTCAGTTCCTTCTGGGCTCAAAATTGAGATGGCAAAAGCGAGTAGACAAGCCATCTTCTGTACACGTGGGCTAAACTGGCTAAGGGGAAATTACCTCAGAGGTAACTGATGTGAAATCTAGAGCAGGCATAGTAGTGCAGGGATGACTATAGGTATAGCTGCTGCTTACAAAAAAAAAACACTGAAAGAAGGCAAGGGAGTAGTCTTTGAATCTGGAAAGAGCAAGAAAAATAATCTGATTGATTATCTGATAATCTGATCGATCAATCTGATCAATAATCCCCCTGTTGTGGAAGGGGAAAGAAGTCATAGTCTTGAAAGGCATCAGAACATAGCTAGGTAAACAGCAGAGAATGATTTAACAAGAAAGCCATTGTAAGACACTGAAGGTCATGGCCTGACAGTTAAGGAATCTTAATCGCTGGAGGCTTTTAAGAGCAGATCAGAAATGCTTTCCTTAAATGTTTATAATGGGAGGGAGTGTTGATTGTGCTTTGGGATAGGAAGATGGATTAGATGAGGGCTTGAGGATGCTTTTCAATGAGAGCCTCAAGACTTACTCAGCTAACATTAGATGAAGGCTTTTTATCGCACACATGTAACCATGACTCAAGGCTTGGGAGGATTACCCGGGGCTATAGCACTCCCTTAGCACAACTTCATCATGTAACACTGCAACAGTTGTGAAACCTGGAGGGTGTTCTCCCTGTGCCCGCAGGGCAGCTGCACCACTCCCTGGCTGCTGCTACTTCACAGCATGTGCTGTGTCCCATTCATTGGCAAAGAGCCCAAATATAGACAGTGGCAGGGTCAGACTCTGACTCAAAAGCTGTCCAAAGATAGCCACGTGTTGCTTTCTAGCATTGGAAACACACTGTCGTGGTTTTGACCAGATTGACCAATCAGAATGACAGATGGTCCCTCCCTCCCCCCTCTAAGAAAAAGAGAGGAGAGGAAGAGATAAAAGAGATTTATGAGTTTAGAAAAAAAACCTAAACTAATGGAAAAACGGTATCAAGCTCCCAGGATAATGATCACGTCACCAGCAGGCACAGGGAAAAGTCCCAGACTGGACTTCAGCGATGGATGGGAACTGGATTCCGGATCTGGAGTCAGGACTGCTTGGATTGGGATCAAAGGCAGATGAACAGACAGGGTCCTCCTTGGATGCTGGCCATTGAAGAAAGAGAGTTGACCCTTTGATCCCTCAGCTTTTATACTGAGCATGATGCAGATGGGATGGAATACCCTGTTGGTCAGGTTTGGGTCACCTGTCCTGTCCTCTCCTCCCTACAGGTGTGACCCCTCTACGCTTTTCCACTTTTGACCCTCCAACGGGGCAAATACCAAATTGACCTGACCTTGGTTGTTATAGCAATAAGTATAAGCAAGGGCCTCTCTGCATACCATTCCTTGGTATAATCAGGTCTTATCACTGTGAGAGTGAACAGTTTCTGAACAATATGCCGTTAATTTCAGAGTTTAGTTAGTTAGAAGAGGCCCAGCTAAAAAAGTAAAATTACTGAACAGAAAATTAGTTCTGTTTTACCTCAAACCAGGACACATGCTCAAGGAGAAAAAAAATACCCAGCAGCTGCATTCGAGCTGTGTGCCACAGCTGAGCCATCTGCAGCACATGCAACATAAATCAGCAGCCAGTTGTCAGGTCCGACAGTTCAGTTTTTGATGGAAACAGGGAAAAGTCAAATAAATGAGATTTATGCAGCCAGTAAGATTTCTCAGCTCTTCAGTTTCGTGTTTGCATGGGCAGAGTGCCTTGCAGGGCAAGCAGAGTCATCCTTCCTCACTGTTGGTGTTTGGGGCTGTCCAGCTTTTCCAGTGTGGGGATGGGATGCCAGCCCGGGAACACCTCACAGAGGTCCTGATGAGACAGGAACATGCCAGCCTGAGTGATCAGCTGAGAAAATGTTTGATTTTTGGACTTCACCCTCTGCCCTGGCAGCTGTTGAGTGTTTCCAGGGAGATCACAGCGGGTGGTGAGGAGATCCTGCAGCCTCGGCTGTTGTATATTATGAAATAATCACCCAACTGAGAATGACACGAATGCCTGGAAAAGCCTCTGCTGCTTCAGCTTCATTTCAGGTTACATCAGCTGCTCTGAATTCCTAGCTTGATTTTTGGAGACACCAGTCTATTAACACCTGCAGGCTGAGAGTAGTTGTGCTCACTGGGAGGTTCACATGGGGCTCTGGGGCAGCTGCTTCAGTGTGGGATGCTGTAGGGCTGGGTCTGGAGCCAGAGCCAGGCGGAGCTGCAGATCCCTTGGTTTTACAGACAAAGTTAAAAAAATGTGCATGCTTTATCACTGTGCACTCAATTCCTCCTCCTGGAAAATGTGAGGATCCAAATTCCACCTAAAAAAAAAAAGAATTAAAATTATACACTAGATGTGAAAACCAGTGGTCAACCTCAAGTGTAAACTTGTATACGTTTTACCACAGTGACATACTGTTCTTATCAGGCCAATATGCAAAATAATAATTGCTTTAGAAAATTAATTTAAAATTCATCCCCAAACTAGCTAAGTGATAGGGATTTATTGAAAAGAAAACATTTAGGTACTAAAACCAGAATAATAAAAATAAAATGCTAGAGAAATGCAAAATACATGAGGCAAATTGAAGGCTACTGAGCTAAAATATGTATCTATTTGCTCAAAATGCATTGAATCAAATGATGTGGATGGAATCTCTTTTGGCTAGTACTATGGAAATACTCTATTTGTTGCAAATATTTAATTGTGGTTGCTTTTCAATCTTCCTTTGAAAGTATTCAAAATTTTTTTTCATCTCAATCCTTTAGTAGATATAGACTATTATTATGGGACTTTGTAATTAAATACAATTTTAAAAAATATTAAAATAGTTTCAGGGGTTTTTTTTAAAGTAAGTTGGATGCATTTTGTACCATCTCCAGTAAAATACTCCAAATATTCTTACTCAATTCTATTTTGGGTACTTATAAGCAAAAAATGTGATGGTCGAGGGAGGTCATTCTCCCCCTCTACTCTGCACTGGTGAGGCCACAACTGGAATACTGTGTCCAGTTCTGGGCTCCCCAGTTCAAGAGAGACAGGGAACTACTGGAAAGAGTCCAGCGAAGGGCAACAAAGATGATTAAGGGACTGGAGCATCTCTCTTTTGAGGAAAGGCTGAGAGAGCTGGGACTCTGTAGCCTGGAGAAGAGAAGGCTGAGGGGAGACCTTATTTATGTTTACAAGTGCCTAAAGGGTGGGTTGAAGGAGGATGGAGCCGGACTCTTTTCAGTGGTTCCCAGCAATAGGACAAGGGGCAATGGGCACAAGCTGGAACATAGGAAGTTCCACTCAAATATGAGGAAGAACTTCTTTCCGGTGAGGGTGACAGAGCACTGGAACAGGCTGCCCGGGGAGGGTGTGGAGTCCCCTTCTCTGGAGATTTTCAAGACCTGCCTGGATGCAGTCCTGAGTCATGTGCTCTGGGCAATCCTGCTTCAGCAGGGGAGTTGGACTAGATGATCTCTAGAGGTCCCTTCCAACTCTGACAATTCCGTGATTCTGTAAGTGTACTTAAGTTTTCTTTTAATTACAGCTGGTACTGAATAGGTCTTACCGGTCTGGGAAAGATTTTTTATTTCTGAGTTATTCTTTGAATTTTTAAATTACAGGGTCAGCAGTGAAACAACAGTAATCCTGGTCTGTGTGGCCTTGCATGGTGCAGGAAATCCTTCACTTTGTCTCTGAGTACGCAGTTGCTCTTAGTAACTTCAAGTGGCTTTAGAAACATTTTTCATTTTCTTATGTACTCACTTCATTAAAAAAATTCAGTACCAGGCTAGAAGGATTTCTGCTTCTCCAATTTAGAAATATTTCTTCTGAAAAAACCACACCCCATAAGCAAGTAATTTGCTTTACCAATAAGCATGTGTTTAAAGTAAAACTTGCGGTTCCTTTTCTCTTTGCTGGGTACCACCTACGTGGGAAGATACAGCGCTGCTTCCATTGCCTTGAAGCCATTCAGCATTACATTGTCCTTCCTGAACCATGTAGTTTCTGGTAAAAAAAAAAAACAAACAAAAAACAAACAGCCAACAACTCCAAAACTACCACCTAATCTAATAAATGCTTCCTCTAGCCTCTTGCTAAAGATGCCTTTAATGCTAATTAAGCAGCACAGCTTAATTAAGCTGCTTAATTAGCCAATATTGGCTGGTAAAACCCAGCAGCAAGGAAAGGTTTTGTCTCTCTTTCTTCCTCAGGAGATGTGGGCTGTAGCTTGGGGTGGGTGAACCACTTGGTGTCCTAGGTCCCTATTTGGCTGCTGCTGGTGGTTGTGGAGGAGTGGGTGACTTTGTAGGAAGGAGCAGGAGCACTGCAAGGGAATGGCTTGGCTGAGTTTCAGCAGTGTGTTTGTGATTTCAGATGCTTGAAAGCCCACAGCCCAGCTTGGAAGATGGGTGTTGTTTAAATGTCATTCGGAAGTGAAGTTTCTATAAATTCCTTCTGCAGAGGATGCTTAGTAATGTGCCTACAGGTGCCACCATCGGGTGTGTGGGGATGGGCTCTTGAAAAGTCATTCTCCCAGTCTGAAGCTGGAGGGATAGTTTTGGCATGGGGCTAGGGAAGAGATGGGAGTGGGGATGAAGAGCTCTGCTTCTCCTGCCAAGAGCTGGGTGATGGAAGCCAGCCCAGAAGCCAAAGTGCTTTCACAACCAGCTTTTACTTTGACAGGGGAGCGTGACTTGGGATCACTCCTGCCCATCTACTCCAGCGCTGAGCTACTTTCCTCCCATTGCCTCTGGGGAAGCGCAAATGCCACAGAGGGGAGGTGATAGTGGTGGTGACAGTCCCTGTGTGAGCCAATGCAGGCAGGACGCAGGAACAACCACAAAACCACCGATTAAAGGCAAAGAACAAATTTAATCTTGATACCTTATGGATCAGGGAGTCTCCGAAGGAGCACCCAGGCAGAGGCAGGCAAGCAGGGAACGCAGGTACTGCAGAGCGAGAGAGAGTCCTTATTAGCAAGGGAGTGAGAGAGTGAGAGCTCCCACTTGCTGTTCTCGCCTGTATTTCAAGGATTCTGGCAGGCAGAGTTCTTCGCTGTGCTTTGCTCTTCTTCAACAGCAGGGCAGGAATCTCGGGCATGTTGGATAAGGTGCCCCTGAGTCCATCCCAGGCCTACGTTATCTAAGTGCAAATGTTCTACTTGTTGACCACATAAGACTAAACAACAATTAGTGTGATTCCTAGTGTTTTCCAGCACCCCATGTGCGAGTCACTTGAGTGTGTTTACAGTCCTCCTCAACGATCTTCTGTTACTTTCCCACAATCCCCTGGAAGAGCCTCCACTGCTCCTTTCTCTGGTGATCCTTTCTAGAGATGTCCCACCAAGACTACCATTTTTCAAATGCATTTCTTCATGGTGGAGGAGTTCTTATCGCTTCCTTGTGGAGGTAATTAATGCTGAAATGATTTCACTCTTGGCAAAGGCTGTTGAAGAGTGATAAAATGGAGCCAAAGGAGCCTAGAAGAGGTGCAGGGCTGTCCTCCCTAAATTCCTGGAGCCAGCACCACCTCTTGCCTTTCCTCTTCTCTTCTCTTCCTAATTTTTCAGCCCATCTCCTTGAAAATTCAGAATGAGTCCTCTGGTTATTTCTCCTAATCTGGCATTTAAAATCTCAGGCAATAAAGCTTTCACCACTTCCATTAGGGAGACAATTTTCCAGCCTACGGTTCTCCATTCAAAAGCTTTCCACCCTGATTCTCAGCTTAAACATGCTCTTCCTTAATTTCACCCTATTAAAATCATTAACGTATCACCAGTCTTCTCCCGTCATGCCACTTCTTAGTTTACTAAATCCATTGTACCTATGATAGAATTTCTTTTCTTTTTTTTTTTTTTTTTTCTTTTGTAATGCCTCCAGGCTGCTGATTCCTTCAGTCATGGCTCTTTGAGCTCCTTTCCATTTATCACTTTTCTTGCAAATGTGAGGCGGATGCTCACCGCCCTTGCCTGTGTTGTTATGCTTTTCTGTACACTGTCCAAAACTGCATTGCCTGTTCCTTGCTGCCATGTGCAACAGCATGCTGTCCTCTGGGTGTCTTTCAGGAGTCGTGCCTCCAAAGCACATCCTTCCCTGTGAATACAGATTCTGGATTATTTTCCCAGAAGTAGCTGGCCAGGTTGTGGAGGCTGATTTTAGTTGGTAGGAGGGCACAGCTTGAGCCACGTAGGAAATTAGAGCTGATTCTGGATTAGAGCCCCCAGCAGCCCCACGCAGGGCAGGTTTTATCTTCTCTTAAGTACGGATTTCGTTAGCACCCTGCTTGTTCCCTCTTCTGCTGACACTGCCAATATTGGATGCACCAATGAGGCTGGTCCTCTTGCAAAGGAAGTTTTTTACTTGTTTGGTGAGAAATATCTTGCAAAGTAATGTTTTAAAAGAGAATCACGAATTCCTGAAGACGTAGCTCTACTTCTACCTGAATATCTCTCTCTTATTCTTATTTCTCCTCAATATGATAAATTGTTCTGAGGCAGTATGTAGCATCTGTCTTTGTTTCCCAAGTCCATGTACGTGATTTGGGGGGGGGGGTAGGTACACATGCACGTTTCTGTACAATCAACCCTATAACCGATTTGGTGCCACAATCAGTGGCTGTAGAGGAGTGGGATCCTCCAAGGGTGCCTCTGCTGTGTGGGAGACTGGCTAGCTGAGAAGGGTTACGTAGACATGATCCAGCTGGCTGAGCAAGAACTTGAGAAACATCGGACTGAGCTCCTGTAACTACTGAGCTGGCAAGGACACCCTGTCCTTGACTGTAATTGTTGTATGATAACAGGGAGATTGCAGCTGCTCAGGCATGGGAAAAGAGGATGAAAGTAACTGTAAAGAAGGAACTAAGGGCGGGGTTGAAGTTTGGAGGACAGGCCAATCAGAAAGATGTATTGCAGAATATGTATTAGCTAATTATAATGAAGCATAAAAGACAGCTGTACTATTCAATAAACGAAGCTTGCTGATCACTCATATTGAGTGACCCTGTCTTCCCTCCGTCGCGACAAATGGCGCCCGAACAGGGACCCTAGAGAGGGCTGAACCTGCGAGCCACGAGTCGACGGAGCCTGGGTACCGGTCCTGAAAGCAGCGCAGGAGGTGAAAGGGATTAAGGGATTAATCCCCGCGCCCGGGAGCACCTATAGAGGGTCCCGCCGGCCACACGCCGCCGAAGTCTTGCAAAGGCTGCAACAGCGCTGACGAAGGTATAAATAGACAAGCGGCGTATGATTTGCTCAAATGCTTTTTAGAAAAGCGGAGCATTTAGGGTATAGATTGTAAAAGGGAGTTGCCTGGGTTATCAGCGTATGGAGTAGCGAGAGGTTGCTTTGATAATCCAGATACGGTTTTTGAACACGAGGAATGGCGTAAATATGGGGATAAATTGCTTGACGAAGTTATATGCGATAATAAATCAGCCAAAAAGTTGATAAAGCCGTGGCCGGGCAGTCGCTAATGCCCCGTTGCAACACTGAGCTCAAAAAAAAAAAAAAAAAAGGGGAATCCCTTCATATATGGGTATTAAGCAAGGAAGAGAGGAGCCATTTGGTTTGTTTATCGATCGAGTAGCAAACGCCATACAGGCGGCCAGGGTGCCCGATTATCTCAAAGGCACTACACTAAAGCTGTGTTATACAAAATAGTAATCCGGCCACGCGTAACATCTTGGCTACATTGCCAGGGACATGGACCATTGAGGAAGGACTAGAAAGAATGGCACAGGTACCGGTGGGGCCACAGGCAATGTTAGTTGAGGCAGTAAAGGAGCTAGGGAATAGTTTAAAGGAACACGCGCAGGCTACGCAGAGTCAGGTTTTAGCAGCCCTTGCTCCTTTGCAAACCTCCGCTGGGCGGTCAAATGCCCGCAGCCCACCTCGTTTGCGGTGCTTCCGTTGCGGCGTCGCCGGACACATGAGGCGGGACTGCAATGCCAACTCCGTGTGGTGCAAGAACTGTCGATCAGACACTCACAACGAAGCTGCCTGTCGTCGAGCTGGATCGGGAAACGGACGACCCAGCGGGAAAAGCCGCCCCGCGCCGACACAAAAAGCGGCTGCCTACCCAGCAGCACACAACCCCTTCCTCTCTGGCCAGCCACAAGCGGAAGCCTCGGAACGGATCCTGCAACGCCAGTGCAGCTTACTGAGCAACAAAGACAAACGCTGCAACAAATAGCTTCTATGGTAACTACGCGTTCCACGCATCGGCGTGTTGAAGGTCTGCCCATTGACTTGACTGTTTTATGTGGTGAGCAGTATCTTATGGCAGCCTTAACTCAGCAAAAAAAAAAATAAAAAGGGGGGAGAAGCAGGGGTCCACCACTATCGTATTGGAATGGATAGCCCCTCCGCTACAACCACGGCAGATAATACAGGAAAAAATTGCCACGCTAGCAGATCTGATCAGGAAGGGTCGCTGCCGTATCCTACAGGTGGATGGCACCCCGCCAAGCACAATATGGGTGCCAATAAAGCAAATTGACCTGGAATGGTACTTGCAGAATTCCAAGGAGCATGATTGTATGAAAGCGAGGAGCAAAAGACCATGGCAAGGGTGCGCTGGAAGATCACCAGGGAGGTTAACAGAATCCTTGGGCAACAACAATCACAAATCTTGACCAGAGTGTGCGGGGATGGCATTAAGGTCCCCCGCCTGTGAATGGTCGGTCCCCTGGATTGGGGGGAGTTGTGTCGTCGTTTTGCTACTATGCCTCCTCGCCAACGGACCCCACGGCAACGCGGGCGGCGTCGCTGCCGTCAGCCTCCACGAAGTTCAACCAACTAAAAACATGTGGGTCACGTGGGCCAACCAAACAGGGCAGACCTCCTTTTGTCTGTCCCTCGCCTCGGCTACTGATCCCTTTCGAACCTGTTTGTTTGGCGCGCCTATAGGAGACCCTGAGCATCTAGCCACTGTAATGAAAGGGTTCTTTACAGGCAACTGTACTAACCAAGACAAGGTGTCTGAAACTGCATCATGCATAATTAATAGCCTTAATGTTACGCTAGGCCCCTGCTATCTGGGCCAACTAACACTGTTTGCTCCAGATATACATACCCTCAGATATCATACTAGAAGTAGACGATCTCTTTCTACCCTAGGTTCTGATTGTAATGACAATGTGGAGTTGTGGGGGACAGCAACTAACGTAGTCGCCTCTATCATCCCCGCTGTTGGGACCGCACATGCTTTAGCTAACATAAAGAAGCTTGCTTGTTGGGCAGTTAAGCAATCTAATGTAACCACGCAAATAATTATGGAATTAAGGAAGGTCTTCGTTGGGTTGGTGTCATTATACTGATTTTGATAGCAGCACGTGTAATACTGGGATGTGTAATTAAGAAAGTTGAACAAGTCACCGAAAAGGTATTACTTGCCCAAAATAAAAACGGGGGAATTGTGGGAGACTGGCTAGCTGAGAAGGGTCGCGTAGACATGATCCAGCTGGCTGAGCAAGAACTTGAGAAACATCGGACTGAGCTCCTGTAACTACTGAGCTGGCAAGGACACCCTGTCCTTGACTGTAATTGTTGTATGATAACAGGGAGATTGCAGCTGCTCAGGCATGGGAAAAGAGGATGAAAGTAACTGTAAAGAAGGAACTAAGGGCGGGGTTGAAGTTTGGAGGACAGGCCAATCAGAAAGATGTATTGCAGAATATGTATTAGCTAATTATAACAAAGCATAAAAGACAGCTGTACTATTCAATAAACGAAGCTTGCTGATCACTCATATTGAGTGACTCTGTCTTCCCTCCGTCGCGACACTGCTGTATGATCCATGTTTAACACTGGAATTTTCCAGGCATTTGTAGGCCTTGATCAGGGTTTAGGGACTATACTGAAATGATTGCCGCCATGTGTTTTCAAATTGCAGAGTGCTACCTACGCTGTGTTGTGCAGTAGTGCAGCATATATACCCTGGGGCTGCAAAGCTAAATACTCTGATTAAGAAACATCAGAATGATGTTTAATGTATGCATTATAATGTCACCCTAATTGCACACCATGCTTCCCCCACCCAGCCCCCAGGTCTCTGATCTCAGGGAGCACAGAAGCAGGATTGGCACTGGAGGGAGAACGAGCATTTGCCAAGAGACTGGTGAGAGGCATTTGCTGTGCTGGGCTCCTGCCACCCTCATCTGCGTCTCTCCTGAGCTCAGCCCTTCTCATCGCCTGGACTCTGCACCAGGAGAAGACATTTCATAGAATCATAGAATACCAGGTTGGAAGGGACCTCAGAGATCATCTGGTCTAATCTTTCTTGGCAAAAGCATGGTCTAGACAAGATGGCCTGACACTCTGTCCAGCTGAATCTTGAAAGTGTCCAATGATGAGGAATCTACCACTTCCCTGGGGAGATTATTCCAATGGCTGATTGTTCTCATTGTGAAAAATTTTCCTCTTGTGTCCAATCGGAATCTCCCCTGGAGTGACTTGTGCCTGTTACCCCTTGTATTTTCCATGTGACTCCTTGTAAAAAGGGAGTTTCCATCTTCTTTGTACCTACCCTTTCAATACTGGAATGTGGTGATAAGGTCTCCCCTAACCCTTCTTTTCTCAAGGTTGAACAAACCCAATTCTCTCAGCCTTTCCTCATACGGCAGGCTTCCCAGTCCTTTGATCATCTTGGTGGCCCTTTTCTGGACCCACTCCAGCCTGTCCACATCTTTCTTGTATAGTGGGGACCAAAACTGAACACAGTATTCTAGGTGTGGCCTGACAAGCGCTGGGTAGAGTGGGATAATGACTTCTTTGTTTCTGCTGGTGATGCCCTTGTTGATGCAACCCAGCATCCTGTTGGCTTTCTTTGCTGCAGCAGCACACTGTTCACTCATATTGAGCTTGTTGTCCACCAAGACCCCCAGGTCCCTTTCCACAGAGCTGCTCCCCAGCTGGGTAGATCCCAGCCTGTGCTGCTTCTTTCTTCTTGTTTCCTGGTTTCCTTCCGCATCCTCCTCTGCTCTTTTCCTCTGGTGAGTCGGCTCCAACCGCCGTGCTGGGTTTGCACACTTCTGCTTCTGGGAAACCAAAGAAAGCAGTGTGCAGACAGGTCTCTCTCCCAGCTGATTTATCAGCTGCCGGCTGCCACAGCTTGCCTTTGTGGTGGGCAACCCATGGCGCCTGCTGCCCTGCCACTCAGGCAGTGTTGGGCCTCTCACACCTCTGCCCTGCCCCGCCGCCATGGGCGCGGGCACCTCAGCAGGCTGCACTCCGGGCGAGGCTGGGTGCCTCCCCTCAGGCGATGCCCCGCCGGGCCCGGAGGCCTCTCCCGCGGGTGTCGGGCGGTGTGTGTATGCCAGCCCGCCCACCGCTCCCCTCAGCCAGAGGGGAGGAGCGGGAGGCGGCGCCGGTCTGCGCCGTGGGGTGGCGCTGTCGAGCGCGGCGGCCGCTCTGGGCGGTGCTCGACTGCTCTGGTGGCGGGAGGAAGTGACGCCGCGCAGCTGAGCCCCGCGGCTTCCGGTGATATTTTCTCTGGCGTCGGGGACTGAGGGGAGGGGGGTGACTGAGGCTACTCTGTTTTCTTCTTCTTATGACTCTAGCTGCTGCCTCCCAGAAGGGGTTCTGTGTGTTCTCTAGGTGAGTGGGGCCGGTGCGGCTGGGGCTTGCCTCCGGTGGGGCTCGGGCCGCCTCGCCGGGCGGGTGGCGGAGCCGTCGCCGTTAGCCCCGTTGCGGGCGGGACGGGTACCGTCCTCATTTCCGCCCCCTCCCCCCATCCTTCCCCCGGGGCGGGTGGGGGGTTTCGGGCAAAGGTGGGTGGCCGGTGGGTGAGCGCCTCGGTGAGGGGTGACCTCCATCAGGGTGCCCGGAACGCGGGAGACTAACCTAGTCGCCGCTTTATTTTTTTTTTTTTTTTGTCATAATCTTGCCCGGAGTCGGCGGGTGAAAGTCTTGCCGCAGCTCCTGGAGACAACTTCTGGCTGCCATTCTGTACACATTCTGTAATGTGTTGTGGGATGGTAGGAACTGTTGAGAGAAAAACCCTTCAAAAAAACAAGGAGTGTAATTGCTCTAGTTTTACGCTTCTCTAGGGTGGTTTGTTTTTTTTTCTTAGTTTAGCTTGGGTGATGTGGGAATATATATTTTATGTGGGGGAAAAGAGTTCAAGTTGTTTGTTGCTTATCTAGCCCGAGTTCCCCTTGAGCTCCTGACATCTAATAGATTGCAGATGTGGTGTTGAGTGACATAGCCATCTGAAGAGAATATAAAATTTAACAGTGCTGCTTGTTCTTTTTAAATAGGAAAAAGGCAGTCTGAGCAGACTTGTAATACTTTAACTATTTCCCTGTATTCCAGTATTGTAAGTTTCTTTGCATTAAGATTATCAAACAATTACAAAAAAGGCCACTTTTTGAAAGACTTGGTGTTCTTTTTAGGATTACATTGTGTAGCTGGTAGGGAGAGCTTCCCCCTTTGTTAAGTAGCATCTAATTGTATTTATGTCTTTGTTAGTGGTGGAACAAAGCTACTTGTATTAAAGCTTGTAGGTACCTTTATGAATCCCTAACTGCAATAACTTAAACAAGATCTTGATTGTAACTAGTTACACACTTTAAACCAGCACAAAGTACCTAACAGCATTTCAAAGGCTGAAAAGATTTGTGTGTAGAGATGTTATAAGTCAATCCTGTTTGGTATTGGGGTTTTTTTCACTGCTAAGTAATTCTAGCTTTTAAAAATGAATGGCCAGTAAAACTTTGAACCCTGAGCATCTCTTCAAAAATGTAAAATTTCTTTTAATTGCCCCCCAATAGAGTTTATTTGGTTTTAAGTCTTCTCTGGTACTTGTCAAGCATAAGACCAAATAATAGTTTCACTTGTAGGCAAGTTTTTGTATTTCCAGTTGTCAAGCTAAAATTTTAAGTACAAATAGTAATAGTTCTTCCCTTAGCACAGCAATCAAACATTAAGTTTAAAGTGTTTCTCTTAAAGTATCTTATGTTGCTTAAGTTTATTAAAAAACTTAATGTTTGACTTTGAAGTGGAAACTGGTGATGGTGCTCTTTTGAGGTGTTCATCTTGTCCTTCTCCTGCCCTAGTTGACACCTGTAATTGCTGCTTCTGTGATATGAGAGCTGAAAGTCAGGCAGTCACAATAGTGCAGCTTCCCCCATTGCCCTGGAGGAGGGAAACATTGCCTTTGCAGAGCGAATAGGCTTGTAACAAGCTCTAAGGAGAACATTAAGTTGCTTGTCATGTGTTTGCTAAACCCAAACATCTCCCCCCCCCCCCCCCCCCCCCATGAACGATACAAAAGAAGCAAGATGAAGAATGGAGAACTCAGCTGTCCAACAGCAATCACTTTTAAGCCTCGTTTTTTTAGTATTTCTCATATCTAGTGATCTAGAGCAGTCTGGTGCTGGCAAAAGAAGCTCCAAGGGGGCTGGTAGAAATTAAAGTGCACAAACAAGTTGGGAAATGAGTGGATAAATTAGACTGGGTACTGCGGAGGGAGGGGAAAAGGAAAGGAACCTGAAGCCAACCCCAAGGCAGTTGAGAGCAGTCAATGTGGAGTGGTCACAACACACTCAAACCAAGCACTGCTCTAACTGATAAAAGAGAGGTAGGAAGGATGTTTGTGTGCGTTTGACAAATGGGTAGATCACGCTGGCAGCTGACAGTGTGGAGGAGGTGGGGATTAATGAGGTAAGATAAGATTGGATGAACAAAGAGTAAATATAGAGAATCACGAGGGGCTTTGAATACTAAGCATTAGGGACATAAGTTGGTGCAACTTGATTGGAGCAATGAGAAATAATTGCCTTGGTTGTCCTGATACCCCCCACCCCCATCTCCTTGCTGTGTATTTACCTTTGAAATGCAGGCTTCTTTGCCTTGCCTTGATTTTGTTTGCTTTCTTCTCTACCTCTTGTATATTATCCCAACTCCCTGCTCTGCCAAGAATGTATGTGCTGTCTATGACCCACCTGTATATCCACATCTCACTTAAACTTCTGTTAATGAGACAGGAGTCTCTACGTACCACACTGTGAAAGTGGCTGCAGACTGAGCATTCATGACTGTCTGGTTACCCTCTGACCGAAATGTCACCACTAGATACATGAAAGCTTTGGAAACGTTTTAAATGAGTAAATTGTTTCAAGCAACCTGTATTTCATTTTCCGTAGCATCTCAAAGTTAGTGTGTTGATGGTAGTTTTTGACAGAATTTGGTTTATGGTCAATCTCAGCTTCTGTGGTTTTTTTATCTGTAGTTGACTAAATGACTTACAAAACTGTAAACATTGACAGAAAGCGAGCAGCAGATTTAATAACACATTTACTAGATCAGAGTGAAAGATTTAAATACCATGGTTGCAAGCATATAACTTGCACTTCAGAACAAGCACTCTGGAAAAGAAATACCAAAACTTGAAAATCTTTGCTGGCTTGAACATTATTGATAGTAGTGGGGAACCAAAAATGAAGCAGCAGGGGGAGAGAGGGACAGGCATAGTGCTGGGAAAGAGCTCTGGAATAAAGTTGCGTGCAGTTACAGCTCTGAGAGAACCTGAGGCTTATGTGGCAAGGAAACCACTTTTGTCTCGGTTTTCCAGTGAATCGAAGTTCAGCAGAGAACCGATGTGCTCGTGCCTTTAACTTTAGCGCTTTAACCCAGGAGTAGCTGAACTGTTATGACGGTGGAATCTCTGGCAGCAAATATTATTGCAGGGAACTTAGTATAATTTTCGAGGTGATTTGTGTTGTCTTTCTGTCATATCTTTGTTCTGGGTTTTTAATGCATAATGCAGTTCTGAGTCTGCGACTTGAGGTCTAGAATGCAAAGTCTACGAATGTGCAATTCTGAGCAAAAAGAAAACTGGATGAAAGGGACTGTAAATGAAAATGTGCATATAGTGTAAATATTAGCCTTTGTGGTTGGCTTATCATAACAGAGTACATCTCTGAGCTAGACTGGAGTGACTGATACCTTGTCACTTATTCAGTGTTACTACTAAAGGTTTGAATTTAAACTTGTGGTTGCCCATTCCCACTTGTTTGTGTTCCCTCTTCCCATGTCTGATCAACGTGAATAGAGCCTGTACAGAATAGCAATTTCTCCATGGATATGACTTGCTTTCTGCCATTCGGGCACATGTTGATTACTCATTCAGGACTGAAAATGAGATGTGGCTCAGGCACTGAGGTGTTGCCGTTACGCCATTGCAGATGCATTACTGAATGCACAAGGGAGGTCAAGTAACGTGCCTGTGATGAGTCAGAATGATCCAACCTAATATCCCTTTTTATTTAAAAAGGTATTTAAGTTTTTATATCAATTTGACCATGTAATCTGTCTCTTGAATGCTCAGAAATTGATTTAAGTAGCAGAATAGGCTTCAGCTGCATCATGCCTTGTGATATTTGGTCTCCAAGAAGACAGGTTAAAAGCTGTTAGGACTTGGTCTGACAGCTTTTTAATCATAAGCAGAACAGGTGGTTGCTTCTTAATTAAATGCAAGTATTTAAGACTCCTTTCAAGCTAGTGTTTTTGTTTCAGTATACTTGGATCATGGATTTGACTTCATAGTGAGACTCCTGCAGTGTCTTGCACAGTGCTTTTCTGCTTTGATGCTTCAAAATTTCCTGGAAATGAGCGGGCAGAGTCAGACCATGATTGGATAAGTGTTTTTCTTGCTATGTTTCTGCTGTAATGTCTTGTTTCATGGTGCATGCCTTTCAAGACTTATTTTAGAGAAGGCAGATTTCACTTCCATTCATTCAAAGTGGGTAGAGACCAAATCATAGAATCATAGAATGGTTAGAGTTGGAAGGGACCTCAAAGATCATCGAGTTCCAACCCCTCTGCCATGGGCAGGGACACCTCCACTAGAGCAGGTTGCTCAAAGCCCCATCCAGCCTGGCCTTGAACACTTCCAGGGATGGGGCATCCACAACTTCTCTGGGCAACCTGTTCCAGTGCTTCACCACCCTCACAGTAAAGAATTTCTCCCTGATATCTAATTTAAATCTCCCCTCTTCCAATTTAAAACTGTTACCCCTTGTCCTGTCACTACATTTCCTGACAAAGAGTCCCTCTCTGGCTCTCCTGTAGGCTCCCTTCACCTACTGGAAGGCTGCTATGAGGTCTCCCCGGAGCCTTCTCTTCTCCAGGCTGAACAACCCCAGCTCTCTCAGCCTGTCTTCAGAGGAGAGGTGCTCCATCCCTCTGATCATCTTTGTGGTCCTCTGCTGGACCCGTTCCAACAGGTCCATGTCCTTCCCTTGTTGAGGACTCCAGATCTGGACACAGTACTCCAGGTGGGGTCTCATGAGTGCAGAGTAGAGGGGCAGAATCACCTCCCTCGACCTGCTGGCCACACTTCTTTTGGTGCAGCCCAAGATGCGGTTGGCTTTCTGGGCTGCAAGTGCACGTTGCCAGCTCATGTTGAGCTTCTCATCCATGAGCACTCCCAAGTCCTCCTCAGGGCTGCTCTCTAGCCATTCTCTGCCCAACAATGACTCACAGTAGCAGAGCTGGGAATAACTAAGAGCTAGACTTTATAATACCAGTTGTCTGTGTGATGATGCAGTTACTATCATTTCAGTAATTTCTTTTTCATTAGGAATGTTACATTTCCATATCAGTTTGAGGTTGGTACTATATGCTCCAATAATATTGTCAAACTTTCTGAAGTAAAAAGAAGCAACTTAACCTAATAGCCAGGTATGGTTAAGACAGTACTGTTCTCTTGTACTGTGGCTTTCTCATCAGCTGGTAATCTCCTGACTCCTCAGCCTCACTCTCCCAGTTCTTGCTCTCTGGGAATGCCAACTCTTGCTAGAGAGACAGTTCTAAGTAATCTGGCAAAAGAAAAAAAAAATAGGGAAAAAGGTTGGTAAAGAGTGGGTCAGGAAGCTGTCTAATTCCACGTGCTTGTGGTTGGAAATACAATGTAAGATAAAGGAGGGTTTAGTGGCTGTCTCCTAATGAAGTAAGTTGGATGAAATGCTGGTAGCCTGAGGCCTTGTTGTGTTTACTAAGATGTCATTTGGAAATGAAGCTGTGGTAGTGGGAAAGAATGGGCTTGTGGGCACCAGTGCCCATGAGCTAAAATACTGATAAATATAATTTGAGTTGTCAATAGCTATGGTTCCTCCAGAGCTGGTAATGCCTATTGATCAGCACTATACAGAATCTGTGAGGAATTATAAAAATAAAATAAAAAAACAACACCAAAAAACCTCACGTTTCCTTGAGTATTGTTTTTAAAAAGCCTTTAAAGTGAAGTTTTACTTTCCATGATTCCAGTTACTGATATTAATAAGTCATCTTGAAGGCAATTCACAGGCTTTGGATCTGCTCACTGTAATAAAGAAAATCCAGAAATTGTTGAATAACATAAAACTAAGCTAGGGAAATTTAGTGAGTATCTTGCCAGAGTTAGCTAATTATTGAGGGCTTATGAAGTTACAGACCTCGCCTCAATTTAAAGTTGGTTTGATAACAGACACTTGATTTCCCTTTTTTGTTTTACAAGATAAAAATGATTTTTTTACTTTTTAACACCTGTAGTGGATTTCACTGTTTGTCCGTATGGAACTCATCAAGCTACAGCAGTAGTAAGACTGTGCTGAATGAGCAGAATGGGGTTGAATTAATACTCAAGACTCGATACTCTTTTTTCTTCTGTCTCCCCTTTTGCTGGGGAAGTTTTATATATTGTTTATGTCTCCTGTTGCTAACCATTAGTTTTATTCTTAAGAAAGTTCTGCCAGTTGAGCTGCTTTTTCCTAAATCAAGAACAATAATGCAACAAATCATTTTCAGGTAAATAGTGCTGTTATTTAAGGGTAAGGTTTTTTGGGGTTTTTCTTGTGTGGTGTTGTGTTATTATTTTTTTTTTTTTCTCCTGTCAGTACTTGCGTGGAACTGATGAAAACTACCTTTTAATTTTCTTTTGCTCTTTTTACAGCTGGTAACTTGGTATCTTCTTACATGCTGTTATTTAATTTCTGTAGTCAAATATATGCAGTCTTCTGTATGTTGTGGGAAAGAAATGTCTGTTTTCTGGTCTGTCTGTTATCCTCTCACAGTAGAGATCAAATTTCTTCACCTCTGCCAACTTGGAGTAAATACTGTAGTAAGTATCTGATAGTAAAACCTGTGTTAGAGGCATTATTTATAACACATATGTAACTGGCTTTTGACCAAGTCATTTCTGTTTTTTGAAATATCCAAATTAGTTTTTGTTCATTTGTAGGACCAACCTGTGTTTACTTCATACTATTTTTTTCATCTGTTGTTTGTCAAAAGTTTATTGTAAATTAACCCTCTCCTGCACTGTCCTTTCTCTTTACCAGGCTTCGTTCTCCTTCTATAACTGATCATGCCACAGTCCCTCTGATTCTGCCAGCGTCTACAGATGTTTGTCTATGGCTGTGGCATCCTACAAGAATTTAACTTTTTCGTTATTTTAGTTTCTTAGCAAAGCTCAACTAAGAAGTAAAGTGTTAGGATTTGTAAAGATTTAGACTTAAAGGTTAGCTATATTGAGTTATCTGTGCTCTTGAGTGTGTTTCAGTGGCATGAGTGAGCTTTCTTGGTGAGAAGGTAACAGGTTGTTTCCAGAGTAAGCAACAGGTATAGCTTCAGAGTCCCAATTAGGTCATGACAGACCAGTGTTATGAGTGTTTTCTTCTTTAGGAGCACTTTGGACATGTAAAAACAACAGTATTGATTGTTAGCAACCTGGTGGATGCTGAAATCAATTGGCAGCTCTTATTACTGGTAAAAAAACAATAAAGGGTTGGGGTCAAGAATAGCCCAACAGCAGTTGGTGTCTTACTGTTACTAAAATTTACATAATTTGAATGCAATGTGACTTTGCCTTTAGTGTATTGATACCATTTATTTTTCAGTAATATACCTACTGCAAATTCATGTTGCAATATTTAGATTTTTATGCTACTAATTTAATTAAAGCAACAAATGAATACTTTTAGTGGCTTGTGGATGAGAAAATGACTGGAGATCAGGGTTTGGCTTACAGTTCCTTTCCAGCATTTCTATAGAATTTGGGAATGTCACCTGATCTTTCTTCTTCAGTTGTCCAGACCATAAAATGGGGATGTTACTGCCCTATGGCAGGAAGATACTGACTTAAGGCAAATACACAACACTGGTATTGAATTAAAGTATTTGAAGCTTTAAAATACCTGGCGGTTGATTTTGTTTATTTCCTGTGGCAAAGATGTGTAAAAAGGTCTGATCATAAAATACTTACGAACTGTAGAGTTGCTTAATATTGTTTAACTCCTCTTTCTTAAATGGCTGTAATAAATCCATGCCACTTCTAGTTCAGCTTGAACTTGTAGGTAGCCGTAAGAGATGAGGAGATGCTGGTGAGTCATTGCATGAGCTATGGAAGTACCCACAAGACAGCCTAGGTGGTTGTAGCAGCGTGGGATAGGTAGGCAGCACTGTTAGTGGAAAAGAACATTACCCAGAACTTGACAAAACGGCTCTCTTATCTGCTGAGAGTATCTGTCATCCTAATGTCAAGTGTTGTGCAACTTTGGAGTGGTGTTTTGCAAGATCAGATGAATCATCCAATGCTCTCCGTTGCTCCAGGCCTGTCCCTGTTGTCTGTTGTACAAGTTGCTCACCTTGCTCTCCTCCTGGACCCTGACTCTGATCTCATTCAGTCAACTAGCTCTACAATAAGGTGCACAGCTTTCCTCTGGGAAGTTGAATTACGGGAGGGCTTGATGGGTGCTAACTGGCCCAGCAGGTAGGCAGTTCTATCTCTTTACAGTGGCAGTGGACTGCAGGATGGGCTTAAGGGCTCCTGGAACTGCAACCTGTCCCCCACAGCACTCATTGCTGCTTCGAGATTTCCAAATAATAGCAAGGTACAGAGTGTTCATATGTGCCTGCCTGTGCTGGACTGGCTTTGATTTTTGCAGGAGACAGCACGAGCCCTTCTCGAATGAATACTGCACTACTGAGATGACTTTATTGCTTTGAAGTTACATTGAAGTTGTCCTGATCTGCCAATTGAAGCTATTAGTGGATAACACAATGTGTAATTACTTTGAGAATATTTCATATAAATGTTCTTAATAGAAAATCTGTGCTCTGAAGATCAGGATTAATTTGTTACTGTTATTCCCAAGCAATTTAAAAATGTAGATTTTCTGTGAGTGTTACTTTATTGAGCATGGCAGAACAATAGATCAACATTTCTAGATAAGAGAAGGTCTGTTTATGGCATGAACTAGCAGAGGAAGCACAGAATACGTTTCCTTTGAGTAATAGAAATGGATAGGTAAAGTGGGAAAACTTGTTAAACTCAGTCTTAGAAAAAGATGGTACATCTGTATGATGATCCTCAGTAGGGTGATCTTCTGCAAGCTAATATATGGGAGACAGAAATAAGAAATGAACCATGGCTATCCTAGCATTGATTTTTGCTACTAGTTTTGTTGAAAGAATAATGAAAAATCTAAAGAGCGAGTCACTTAAATTTTTTGGAACCCCCTAATTTTTGGAGTAGAGAGCATTGTAGGCTTTAAATTGCTGCGCACTTTAGAAAAATGGTTTCACTATAAGAAAGAAATGAGATTTTAGAAGACTAAGTGCAGCCAACCCTGTGTGCCTTTACCTGTATGCTAATGAATTTTATTTTTACGAGGACTATGACTTTTTTTTTGGTGGGTTTCCAGTGCAGCTGGTGAATGTTTCTGGAAGTCTGTGTGTGGGCTTGAGAACTAACCCAAAGCTGATAGTTACCTTTCATTTAAAAGGGGCAGAATATACGCATTAAGCATTACAGTGCAAAAACCTGCATTTAAATGTAAAGTCTTGCTTCTTATTTACAATGAAAAATGTTGTTTTTCAAGGTTGCAAAGGATGCTCTGCAAACCTTTGTTTTAACACACATTTTTATTCAGTTTTGGATAATTTGTATGTGTAGACTGTTGAGCCCTCAGTAGGAGCGGCCTATTTTTAAACTTCATTTGTTTATGCAAAACCAGTTGAAACACGGTATTAGTTTAATCTTTTCTTTTGTTTTGCACTGTGGTTCTCTTACTAGACTCCTATTCTTTAGGATTGCTACCAGGCCTGATTTATGAATCATCTGATAAAGAGCCAGCTTCACTCCCAGAAATGTGCCTTAGGTAGAATTGTATGCCAGTGAGTCAGCTTTAGGGCAGCATTTTCAAAGGAATGCTATATAAAATACATGGTATCCATGTGGGGGTGGCTTAGTGTTATGAAAAATCTACTCTCGAGCATTGTGTACACACATTCACACAGAGCTGAGTCAACTGTCTTGAGTTAAATTGAGTGCTGTTTGCACTTCTGTTCTTTTAAGTGCGTGGGTATGTGTGACCCTTAAATTCTTTTTTTATTTTCTTATATGGTATCTTGGGGAGGAGATAAACAAGTCTGAAAGCAGTTGGGAAGTTGCAGAAAGCGTTGGTACTTCTATGTTTGGATGGAGATTAGTTTTTTTTTCTGATAGCGGTCTAATTATTTGGATTGATTAGTTTTTAGTTACTTAGACATTTTGTCGTTGGGCATGTCTTTGTGTTATTCGTACTAGAATGTCACTGGTGAGTTTGCTGAATTAAGTGTGGCTTTTAATGGAAAGAAAGGCGATTAGAGTAGAAAAAAAGCATGACCAACACACAGATACACCTACAAAGGTTTTTGGCGAAGCTTCAGAAGTGGCCAGAGTCATTAGCATTTCACATCTGAGAGAGTCATATAACTCTGAAGAAGAGGACGTAACTTTGGTCTTTGCCAAAAGTTTCTCCTGTATTACGAAGTGGACTTGTGCATTATGGTCAACTCTTTAGTATCTGGTCGTGTGCTGCTTCTGTCCTCTCCCATCCCACCATCCTTAGACACATAGTCTGTCAAGTGTTTGATTCAGAGTTCTTGATGGACTTGCCTGAGTGTTTACTTGGAAAAAAAAAAAAAATCAACTATTTTACATAATTAGCCTCAGTTGTATGCATTTGTCACTATCTCTCTTGCACCTCTGAATTATTCCATCTATGCTTGGTTATGTTGGGTAAATGTGAGATAATCTAATACCCTGGTGACAGAAATAATTATTTATGTGTAAGTACGAGCCACTATGGTCTTTAGTTCCATATATATATGAAGCCATATTCAGATCTAAATGAAAATACAGACTTCTGTGATGCTGGAGCTGTAAGGTAGTACATACTCTGGAAGGATCTCTGTAGTTAGCTGTGTATTCTGAACAAGTAACTCATATGCAGCACTGCAGTTTAACTTTTTAATTTACGTCGTCACAAAAGCTTAAAGAACATACTTGATGTTATTTTCTGCAAAAACATAGATACAGTTTCTCTTTTTTTTTTTCAAATTTCAGCTTGCAAATGAATGGCTAGTGGTGCACGGAGGTAGGTTATTCACACCGTTTTCGGTGCTGAAATGGCATTAAAAGATAATGTTCTACTAGATTTTGTTTTCATTTAAATAATTGTTAGAACTGGCATAATGTTGTAAGCAGGGAAAATAGTGGTCTGTTGGACTCTGAATAAGAGGAAATGTGTCAGTAATAAACTAAAGTGACTTCTAACAGCAAGCTGCTATGAAAAATTTAGTATTTTTAAAGTAAGACTCTGTCATGTCCACAGCTGCTGAGAAAAAGAGCTGGTTTGCTTCATATAAGCTGGGCATTCTTTATCGTGAATCAGTTCAATAATGCCTAAAATGATAATGTACAATTAAGGTTAGGGTATCATGGTGTTTATTAAGTATTTCAGGCCTTATCGTTTGTTTGGGTGATACTCGTTTCCTTCTGATGTTGCAGGATATACAGTTATAAAGAAGAACACTTATTGAGAGCAAACCAAACAAATATTATGAAGGATGGATGAGTGGCCAGTTATTGATTGAAAAAGGGCATGCATACCATCTTCGATATCCCTCTTTGTGCAGTAGCATATATTACTTAATAGCATACATTCCATGATAGTTATTCTTTAGGAAGCTACTAACACCTCTGTCTGAATTTAACTTAATTTTTTTGCTTTTCAATCATTTTATTTTCAAAAATCTCTTCTCAGAACAAACAGTGCTGTGAAAGAAACACTCAGTACCCTCTCCTGTGTCTAGTTGGAACCTGTGAGTTCAAGGTGTGATGAGAGCAAACAGCAGGTAGTCTTTCATCAGATTTGTTTTATTTTCTAAAGGGATGGTTTGTTGCTTGCCCTCCCTTCCCTCCTTCCTGCCAGCTCTGGCAGAAAATTTCACTTATCTGGTTGTGTTTTCTGCTGGCTTAATGATGTGAATCTACCCAAGAAAGGATGAGCCAGTTCTGGTGCAAAGGAGGGAATGTGACTGTGCAGTCATGATTAGGTGGTAAAACAGTAGGGGGTAAAACCCATCCCTGTTAGTAGCAGTGAGCTGTTAGACTGGCTGGGCTGTCTCTGCTAATCTGACCTTCAAAATCCTTCTGGATTTCTTCACTGAAGTGCAGTTTTCATAGCGTACAAATTACATGCCTTTACAAATGACTCCACAATTTGAAAATATTTCCCAGGTAAAGGTACAGTTAGATATTTAATGGCTTCTACATATTGGTGTGTTCTAGGTGTGGCTGGAAAACAAAATAATTTATGTTGGAAAAATCTAGCACAAAAGCTTTTACAGATCTGCCTTTTAAAATCATCAGTGCAATATCTGTGCATCAGAAAATGGAGAATGATATTTCTGAGCAATGTCTAAGTATCCATCTGTGTCTGTAAGCATCACAGCTTATTTTTCAGTGCTGTGTTGTTCTCATTTAATAAGCAAGAAACTAGTCTTTCTCTAATGTCACCTTGAGATTACCTTTTCTAGTATTGTTACTAGAAAAGTGAGAGTCAAGAAAGGAATGGGAGTTTTTCACTAGTTTGTGATCTCATTGTTCAAGTAGAACTAAATAACTAATTTTTCTCTTTTTTTTTTTTTTGAGACCAGGCTTTCCTTGGCATAGATATTTTCCCCTGAACTGTTTGTATTCTACCCTGCAGCAAAGTCTGAGTTGTGACAGATGGGGTTTTTTTTCCACCAATGTAAATATCAAGTTCTCTTTTGTATACGTACTAATACTCAAATTGTTGACTTGTTAAACAGCCAGTTCAAGGGACCTGGAGAGTACAAACCTCATCAGAGCAAATTTTTTTTTTTCCACACACACAGAAACAGGTCAGAGTCAGCCAGCTATACTTTTGTGAAGTTACCAGTCTCTGTGCTACCTTATTACTGAAAATAAAATTCACTGATCCCTGTGTGAGGGATCAAAGCAGTGTGGTTTGAGTAGTTAAAAAGATTTTTTTATTAAGTAGGATCTTACTTTAAGTCATTGAATTAGACTGTTAGCAAGGTGGCAACATGTAGATGAAATATAATTATTTTTTCTGGCTGTTAGACCAGAGAGGTAGAAAGGCAAGTACAGGTGTTCTTAGAGTCCCTTTAGGAGCTGTGAGGTAGATGATGTTCCCAAGTCGGACGTTTGTGAAAAACGTCTCTAGTTCACTTTGACTGCCCTTTAGCTTTGTGTTGAGCTCTGTTCTTTGTGCTCCCCAGGCTAAAAGTATGAATAGTGCAGAAGCTGTTCTGCAGTTGTTACTATGAATATGTAAATACATTTATTTTGGCCAGGCTAATATTCTTCTGGTATGTGTTTGAGCAACCAAATTTTTCCTTGCATGTACATTTCAAAACTCCTAGAAAAGATTTTTTTCTTTTCAAGTGCGTGGCCAGAGCAAAACTGGAAGTTGGACTAGCAGGTACAATACGTATCCTGCTGTGTATAACTCTTGGCTGGTCATTTAATCATCAAATCTGTGTTTTAATTACCTGTATAATAGGAGAGCTATTTGATAATGTAGATTTGCAGATGAAATATATAGAAATACTGATTTTATTACTGTATTAGGATGCATTTATGTCTCAACATGTGTATTCATCACTTGGGTTTGATGCTGTACTGTGGCCTTGGAAATAAACTAATTTATTGCCTAAATTAAATTACCATCTCCAGAAATTCTTCATTTAAGTTGCTTTCAAGAGAGTTTTACTCAGTGCAAGTATTGGCAAACATTTTTCTTTATATGTATGTTCCTGTATTTGACAATTTATTTTAAGTAAAATGCTGGTTTTACTGGTTTCTTTTTCCCTTTTCAGATTTAGCCGATCTAGAGTTGTCATAGAATCATAGAATGGTTAGAGTTGGAAGGGACCTCAAAGATCGAGTTCCAACCCCCCTGCCATTGGCAGGGACACCTCCACTAGAGCAGGTTGCTCAAAGCCACATCTAGCCTGGCCTTGAACACTTCCAGGGATGGGGCAGCCACAACTTCCCTGGGCAACCTCTTCCAGTGCCTCACTGCCCTCACAGTAAAGAATTTCTTCCTGATACCTAATCTAAATCTCCCCTCTTTCAGTTTAAAACCATTACCCCTCATCGTATCACTACAGTCCCTCATAAAGAGTCCCTCTCTGGCTCTCCTGTAGGCCCCCTTCTGGAAGGCTGCTATGAGGTCTCCCTGGAGCCTTCTCTTCTCCAGGCTGAACAACCCCAGCTCTCTCAGCCTGTCTTCAGAGGAGAGGTGCTCCATCCCTCTGATCATCTTCGTGGCCCTCTGCTGGACCCACTCCAACAGGTCCATGTCCTTCTTGTGTTGAGGACTCCAGAGCTGGACACAGTACTCCAGGTGGGGTCTCACAAGCACAGAGTAGAGGGGTAGAATCACCTTCTGTGACCTGCTTGCTGGCCATGCTTCTTCTGATGCAGCCCAGGATGTGGTTGGCTTTCTGGGCTGCCAGTGTGCACTTTGCCGGCTCATGTTGAGCTTCTCATCCACGAGCACTCCCAAGTCCTCCTCCTCAGGGCTGCTCTCCAGCCATTCTCTGCCCAACCTGTATTTGTGCCTGGGATTGCCATGTCCCAGGTGCAGGACCTTGCACTTGGCCTGGTTGAACTTCATGAGCTTCACATGGGCCCACCTCTCAAACCTGTCTAGGTCCCTCTGGGTGGCATCCCTTCCCTCCAGCACGTCGACTGAGCCACCGAGCTTGGTGTTGTCAGCAACCTTGCTGAGGGTGCACTCTATCCCACTGTCCATGTCTCCAACAAAGATGTTGAACAGCACTGGTCCCAGTACCGACCCCTGAGGAACACCACTTGGACATTGAGCCATTGACCGCAACCCTTTGAGTGTGGCCATTCAGCCAGTTCCTTATCCACTGAGTGGTCCATCCATCGAATCCATGAGTTTCCAATTTTGAGACCAGGATGTCGTGCGGGACAGTGTCAAACGCTTTGCATAAGTCCAGGTAGATGACGTCTGTTGCTCTGCCCTTATCTAGCAACACTGTAACCCCATCATAAAAGGCCACCAAATTTGTCAGGCATGATTTGTCCTTGGTGAAGCCATGCTGGCTGTTATCAATCACCTCCTTATTTTCCATGTGCCTTTGCAGAGATTTCAGGAGGATGTTCTCCATGATCTTGCCAGGCACAGAGGTGAGACTGACTGGCCTATAGTTCCCTGGGTCTTCCTTTTTTCCGTTTTTGAAAATGGGGGTTATGTTTCCCCTTTTCCAGTCAGCAGGTACTTCACCAGACTGCCACAGCTTTTCAAATATAATGGAAAGTGTTTTAGCACCTTTATCTGCCAGCTCCCTCAGGACCCGTGGATGGATTTCATCAGGTCCTGTGGACTTAAGTACCTTCAGGTTCCTTAGAAGGTCTTGAACCTGATCTTCTCCTATAGTGGGTGGTTCTACATTCTCATAGCCCCTGTTTTTGCCATCTTTCTTTTGTTGTCTCATATTAACTAGTGTTTCTCTCCCATAAATATTTTCATAATCCCCTTGCTCCATCCAGAATTTCATTCATTAGCCTGAAGGAAGCATGAACTCTATTTTAGTGTTCTTTAAAAATTAATTTTCAAAGTGGTTTAGGGCAGGCAGGACAACATTGAGCTTTTCACAGCACCTTCTAGAAGCAAGGAAGTAGCCTTATTCTGTGCCACAGATGGAGAGGGAGAAGCAGCATACGATTACATACATAGAGTTACAGGCAGCTTGGGATGGATCAGGAAACTGAAGGATTGTCAAGGTACAGAAGCATTTCTCTGAACCATCCATGCTTTCTCAGGTTGCTCAAGTACTTATTGCCCTTGTCTGCAGAAATGCATTTTTAAAAAACATTAGTTTAGATCTTAACACTGCTTTTTCTTGTGTATGCTTTTTTTGAAGTGCCGTAAATTTATCGTTTACTATACTTCTAAACCCATGAAGGATTTGTTCCATACCATTCATCTGTAAGTGAATGTGGTAATTGAAAGATCTTTATGTTGAATTCCAAGTGAAAATTTAGGTGGGTGGCAGAGTGTGAATAATGAAGATAAATATTGATCTCTAAAACAAAATGCCCCTGAAGGTGCTTCAGGTGCTTTTGGGTTGATAGCATGCAAGTTATCAACCAGATAAATAGCTTGGGGTTTTGTGTTTGCATTGAAGCAATGCCATTTATTAAATTATAACTTGAAGTAGAATGTAGGCTACTGGTTGTGGGTGGATACTTTCTTGCTTGCAGCCCATACTATTTTGGTGGTGTTTTCCTAGCAGATTTGAGAGAAACTAGGTCAGCCGGTAGGTTCCCATACAACCAGTACTTATATGGGAGGCATTCAAGGAGCGCTTGAATGGTATATTAGATACTCCTAAAAAGTCTTAATGACTCACCAGCATGGTGGTTCTCTGCTGAGAACAAATATGTGTTACGCATAGTGAATGCTTCTAAAGATCTTGCCTGTAGATGTTCTAAACCCTATGTCCTTGACAATTTAGTATCACTTCATGGCGCTTCTTGTAAATACATCTTTGTTATGTAAGATCTACTGGCCGAGTGGTTCCACTGGAGAAGGTGTTTGTAGTTGTGTTCTGTAATGTTCAGCAACAGCTCTGTTTTTGCTCAGTGACTGGATTTCTCCTGTGTCATGTTGGTACTGTAAGTTTGCAAATTACCATAGAACCATTGTAATTTTATAAGGTTGAGGTCCTGTTCAACTGAAAGTAGATTTTTCATAGATATGGAAACTGAACTATTTTCTGGTCTGTCCAGGTAGATGACTACCAAATCTAGGAATTTTCAGGCTGGCGTGTTTCATAAGGGCTAAAATTCTCCATTAAACTATGTTTAAAGTTCTAGCTGAAGTTGTTTAGCATATGTTCCTTATAGTATATTGATTTAAATCTTATAAAGTAAGAATTTAGAAATATTTTTATTTTTCACATCTGTTTTTATTATTCTTGTGAGATGAATTGCATTTAATGTGACTTCAGTACCATTTTTCATGGGTATGTAAAAGGAAGAATAGTTTGGTGTAACAGGATGAGTTCACTAGGAAAAAGTATCTAAAGAAAACCAGTATGATACTGAACCATGCTGTCTGTAATTGAAAGCAATGAGTTGTTTAGGTAATGCTATGAAGAGCAGGAATGAGTGAGTTATTTGGGTAAATTATTCTTATTGTCCTGTTCTTGTGCAGGCTGCTGTATTGCTGAAGTCCACATCTAGTCCACCCAGTCTTCCAGACCATGTGCTCCATGCTTTGAGACCAGGAGGACCTTGATGTTCTGAAATGAAGATGGAGGCAGTGGGAAAAGCAGAAGACCTTGTTGATTCAGAAGTTCCACCAAAGACTTCTGAAAAGCAAGAGACTGCTACTAATAAAGACAGACCTATAGAACTTGAGACACAAACTCAGAAAGACAATGTGCCCACTGCAGCAGACTCTGTGGTGCTCTCTTCCATGCCTTGCTTACTGATGGAACTGAGGAGAGACTCCTTGGAGTCTCAGCTAGAATCTACAGAGAGTGATAAGCCAACAGGTGGTCGAGTTTATGAGAGTGACTCTTCTAATCATTGCATGCTTTCCCCTTCTTCCAGTGGGCATTTGGCTGACTCGGATACGTTGTCTTCCACAGAAGAGAATGAACCCTGCCAAGCTGAAGCTGCTGTAGAGGGAAACCCATCTGCAGTGTCTGGGGCTGCAGTTGGGAGGAAATCCAGGCGATCCAGGTCTGAAAGTGAAACTTCAACGATGGCTGCCAAGAAAAACCGACAGTCTAGTGATAAGCAGAATGGTCGAGTTACCAAGGTAAAAGGTCATCGAAGCCAAAAGCACAAAGAAAGAATTCGGCTGTTAAGACAGAAACGGGAGGCAGCTGCTCGTAAGAAGTACAACCTGCTGCAGGACAGCAGTACCAGTGATAGTGACCTGACATGTGACTCGAGCACGAGCTCATCAGATGATGATGAAGAGGTTTCAGGGAGCAGCAAGACAATCACTGCAGAGATACCAGGTAGAGGATGTTTTTTAAACTGAACTGTAATGCATCTGGCATCGTTTCTCAGCTGTCATGCTAAATTAGATGAGTGACACTTGAGGAAAAACCAGAACTGCAGCTCTGTGTAAGTTTGAAGACTGCAGTATACTAACAAGGCATGGGCAAATTTTAAAATCCTTTCTGAGGTTTCAGTGTACTCTTGCACACCAACAAAGCATTGAAATGGGAAATTGGAGGAAGGACTATCTTTGAATTCTGGAATTTTCAGATCTTTTCCTTTGTAAGCCTATATGAACTCCTATCAGTGCTGTCAGATCCCATTAGATGGTGATAATCTTAATACATTCTTAAGATAAGTGGCCAGCTTTGCTTTAATGTGTTAAGACCACAGCTCGGCAACTGTGTTAGAAATAAGATGGCATACGTCTTGCCTGTGTTACAGTAAGGCCCTGTTTGCTATTGCACTTACATTGTGCTTTCAGCTCTATGTTTCAGTGCATGACAAACCTACTTGGCTTTATTGTAAATTCTTGCAGATTGCAGGAGATCACCTATTTTAGGACATAAATATGAATTTGTTTATGCAGGTGCCCAAGCTATATCCACACCTAAACTTTCAACACTTTAGACAAAGCTGTTACCATTTCCCTGTGTCATAAGGATCTATAATTTCTACACTTTGAATTTTCTGACACATCCGTGTTAAGATTGGAGGAAGCGAATTATAGGGGGCTTTTCATGATTTTATTAGCAAAAGAAAGATGAATTCTTCAAGCTTTTTGTCTGCTGAGTCTTTGTTATTTTATTAGCCCAAGTGCTGTGGACAGGATTTTGTGTGAATTCTTCTTGCAGCATATTATACCATAGAACTGTCATCATATAGAAATATTCATGTGGCAATCAAAAATAAAATGACATAAAAATAAACTTTTTCACTTGCCGATTTCTATTGGGTTACATGCCTTTTTGCTTCTTGTGCTAGAAGTTTTTTTTGGAGATAAATATCAGCTTACATAGGGCAAGAACATTTAAAGGAAAACTGTCATAATTAGTCTTAAGTTGCTGAACTAATGTTTGCTAGTTGAATTATTTAAAATATTTTCAGCAGATTTTACAAATAACTGTTTTAACTGACTTGATTATGGTGAATGATTCTGTCACCATGAGAACTGGCATTTTTCCGACATGTTGCTAGGAAGCAGGTTGCACAAAGGAAGTTAATGTTTATTATTAGAAAGTCTGGGAAAGGCATAGTCCTCCTATAATTATTGTGTAGTAAACTTTTAATAGTGATCTAAAATTATTTTTACCAATTTAGTAGTCAGTTAAACTTCTAGCTTTCATAGTTTTGTGCCTTTTTATTTACTATATTTCCACTTTGCTGGGCAATTAAAGCCTGATTTAAAGCCCGTTGAAAAACACTATTCCATCGAGTTTTGGGACAGGTTCCTCCCCACCCCTAAAAAACCCCAACACACACAATAAATCCCCCAAGTTATATTCTTTTTTTAAGTCATAAAAGTACCTTGTGACCCAGGAAGGCACCACATGGTATTTTCAGATCTGCCTAGATTTCTGACTTCCATTGCAGAGATCTGAAACCACTCTGGGGTACTTTTTGTGTTGCTAGGTTCTCTTGCATTTGAGCTCTTGGTCGTAACTACGAAATACTTTGCAGTGAAAAGGTCCCATTGTAGTGTATGAAATAATTAGATTATTTAGTGATGATTACATCAAGGCCAAATTTTACCTGCTATGCAAGATGTGGGAGTGCGGAAACCATCCTGAGAAATAATGACACTTATTCTTATTTTGTAGCATGTATCATCTGCTTGATACTAAATTACATTTAAGACATTAAAACTTTTGAGCTGTCCTTTTGGAATTAGGTACAATGCATACCTGCCACATTGTGGTTTTCCTTTAAATAGAAGTGACTTTGGTTTGTGGGAAACAATCCCTAAGTACAAGAGAAAAATATTCTCTATAGAGATAAGGACAAGGTTGGCCAAAAATGCATCCTGTGCTACTTGTGGGTTAATAACATGTTATGGTTTTAACAGATGCAGCGAAGCTGTGAGTCTGAGTAGGACTCCCAGCTCTCCATTGCAGTGGTAGGTTCACATGCCATTTGTGATCTCTCTTCTTGAAACTGGCAAAGTGCTTAACTTCTTTTTTTTTTTTTTTTTTAAATAGAAAGCCGTTTTAGTGCACTTAGCATTACACTGTGAATATCTGCAAAATGTAGGGATTGAACATGTAGTTAGAAAATAGAGTATCAAAAAGCATTACTGGAAATATAGGCCATGAGTGTCCTCTGCACACAGTCAAAAGCTAAGAGAAAACTTCAGGTTTAACTTGGTACTTGAACTTGAGTGACAAGAAACTACGATGTACCTGTCAAAAGGACATAAGCATTCAGAAACTTTTGCCTTCACTTTTGAAAAAGTCTGCACACGTGGATGCAAAGTGTTTTACAGGTAACCTGTGTTCCCCTTAGTCTTATTGTATTGGGACTCTTCAGCTGTAATGTGGGTTACTGTCTAAACGATGCTGCTTATTGGGACTGATTTTCAAATATCTACTGTCTGAAAAATAGCTTTGCCAACAGAGATGCTCTAAAATTTTTAGTGACAGTTAATTTAAGGTAGCCATTGTGTACAAAGGCTGTACATACTCTGGCTCTTAACCTTCTATTGACATATGTAGTGTTACAGAAGACAGTTTGCTTGTGTGCAGTCTGAAAATTGAAGTGCTACATTTGAGAATACAGTAGTAGTCTTTCGTGTCATGTTACTAAACCTCTTATATCTTAATAGTGCACTTAAGTTTTTTTCAAATCATCCACATGACTGGTTCTGAAATACATTTGGCTAAATTAGTAAGGTAAGGAAAATGTTCAATGAAATAACACTACACATGTTCATGGCATTATTTTTTATTAGCTTCGTTTTGTGCATGTACCCAAGTTGTGAACTGAGCAGTTGTGCAACAGAGTTCTCTGCTGAACTCAAATGTAATGTGGATTAAAATACTGGCAGGTGTGTTTTTCTACTCTTCAGTCTTTCTTGAGAAAAGAGCTGAGATCTTACTGGTGATACTTCAATACAAATATTGTGAGCTCAGTAGGAGTGAACCACAATATGTTATGTTACTCTGAATATAGAATCATAGAATAATTTGGGTTGGAAGGGACCTTAAAGATAATCGAGTTCCAACCCCCCTGCCATGGGCAGGGACACCTCCACTAGAGCAGGTTGCTCAAAGCCCCATCCAGCCTGGCCTTGAACACTGCCAGGGATGGGGCAGCCACAACTTCCCTGGGCAACCTGTTCCAGTGCTTCACCACCCTCACAGGAAAGAATTTCTTCCTGATATGTAATCTCAATCTACTCTCAGTTTAAAAGCATTACCCCTCACCCTATCACTACACTCCCTGACAGAGTCCCTCACCAGCTCTCCTGTAGGCTCCCTTCACCTACTGGAAGGCTGCTATGAGGTCTCCTTGGAGCCTTCTCTTCTCCAGGCTGAACAACCCCAGCTCCCTCAGCCTTTCTTCAGAGGAGAGGTGCTCCATCCCTCTGATTGTCTTTGTGGTCCTCTGCTGGACCTGTTCCAACAGGTCTATGTCCTTCCCTTGTTGAGGACTCCAGATCTGGACACAGTACTCCAGGTGGGGTCTCACAAGCACAGAGTAGAGGGGCAGAATCACCTCCCATGACCTGCTGGCCACGCTTCTTTTGGTGCAGCCCAGGATGTGGTTGGCTTTCTGGGCTGCCAGTGCACATTGCCAGCTCACGTTGAGCTTCTCATCCATGAGCACTCCCAAGTCCTCCTCCTCAGGGCTGCTCTCCAGCCATTATCAGCCCAATCTGTGTTTGTGCCTGCGCCTACCATGTCCCAGGTGCAGGACCCTGCACTTGGCCTAGCTGAACCTCACGAGGTTCACTTGGGCCCACCTCTCAAACCTGTCTAGGTCCCTCTGGGTAGCATCCCTTCCCTCCAGTGTGTTGACTGTGCCACCGAGCTTGGTGTTGTCAGCAAACTTGCTGAGGGTGCCCTCTATCCCACGGTCCCTGTCTCTAACAAAGATGTTGAACAGCACTGGTCCCCGTACTGACCCCTGAGGAATACCACTCATCGCTGGCTTCCATGTGGACATTGAGCTGTTGACTGCAACCCTTTGGGTGTGGCCATCCAGCCAGTTCCTCATCCTCTGAGTGGTCCATCCATCAAATCCATGACTATCCAGTTATAGCAATGTGTGTAAGGGACTCTCAGCCAGGTTACTTGCTCCAAAGAATTGTGTGTAGGCCTTGGATGAAGCATCTTGCAAGGGATGAATTTGGCTGAAGTGACTCAGATTGAGGAATTATATCGGAATGTAGGGAGGGGAAATCTGAGTGCTTTGCAGTAAGATAGTAATTTGGAAATGTCAGATGTCATAACAACACAGAGAAATCCATGGAGCAATTCCATTGCTAATAACAATGAATATGCAGCATATCTTAAATTGTTATGCTGTCAGACTTCCTAAATTAAGTAACTTTGGATTGGGTTGTTATTTAGATAGTACTTAATAGATCCCATAAGGAGACAGTATTGGAGCATTTCTTAGGTGCTGTTTTGTAGGAGGTATTGTCTTTAAAATATGAGTCTTAGCTTCTGACCTCTTTGTGACTGCAAATTTCTTCACCTTTTAACTTAGTGTAATTTCAAAAACTATAGGGCTGTAAGCTTACAGATAGCAAAGGAACTAGTTAGACATTATAATAAATATGCACTTAATATAATAAAAATGCATTTTTAGGCTTGATTTTCTCTTTAACCCTGAAGGCCACTAGGAAAGAAAAGATTGAATAAGGCTTGTTATAAGAACTGCAAGGGAAGCATTTGAAGCATTGATTTGCTGCTACTGTAAATTGTAGATGTACTGTAAATGATGCCTTTTAAAAATAGTATCACAGGGTAATATATATTTCAATATATAGTCTCTTCAGTTTACAGAACAGTTTTGTCAACTTTGACCATGCTAGTTCTTTCTTAACTTTAAAAGCCTAGCTAGATTGTCTCACATATCACCATCAATAGTTTTTATTTGAATTGCAATTAAAACTTATTCAACATTACTTAAAGGTGTCTGACCGTAAGCCTGTGGAAATCAGAAAGACTGCCATTTAGTTACTTGATCTTAGGATAAGATCCCTGACTAAAGACAAATAAACAGAATCATATTGGATGTTCAACACTAGGAGTATATGAACAGAAGGAATATTTTTTTCAGGGAGGAAAAAGACATTGAATATACAAAAGGAACCATGTTTTAGGAAGAAAGTACCATTTCACTTAATTACTTTTAGTTACAATGCAGTATGAGGGCTGTAAATTAGTTGCTGTAAAGTAACTTATTTTTGAGCAGAGGACCTGAATGCTGAATTTCTGGCCTGTCTGATAGGTAAACAGATGGGAGAGAAGACTTAAAAAGTAGGGGTTTTAATAGTAGAGTTTTGGTCCCTGATGGGTAGTATTGCTACTGCTCAGAAATAAGAGAATAATCCTAGGCTTCATTTAGCTGTTACTGGAGGACTTATGTATACCTCATTTAAATAGCTCCTAAAAAGAATGTATTGTTTAAGTAACAGTGTAATTTCATGTGCACGGTGAAATACCAATAAAGATTTAGTGCCTTATGTTTTTATTAGAAAAAATTTCCTTAGGTTGTGCAATGATTTCTCTTGCTCTTAGGATATTTTCTATTATTCTTAAGATAGAGGATCCCACAAGTTTCATGTTTACATATTAAATCGTCAGGTTCTGTTGCTGCTTTGTGTAGTTTAATGTGATGCTTGTCTTGTTTTGGAATTACCTTGGGTCACGTTCGTGCATTCGGAGAGCATGCACGCATTATTTATTATTTCTCAAACAGGTACAGTACATTTTCTTGGGGTTTTATTGCTTTCTAAAGGATTCCTGAGTGAACTCTAAACTTAGAAAAGGCAATGGCATCTATATTTTTTTATTGATAGAGTAAGATAATGAGCATGGTCTTCTCTTCTTGCTGCTAAAGTTCTTCTTGATAATCCCAAAGCCAGTCATTTTAACCATCTTTTTTATGGATAGAAGGGAGGAGAAAAATTTACTTCCATCTGTGCCCTGTCTGGTTTTTGCCTTGGCTAGAATTAATGCTAGAAATGCTGCCCAGCCAATGGCTTGTGTGATGGTAGTTGGTGTGAGGTTGATCAACTCCTACATCTCTTGGGGATTTCCCCTGTGATGTAGCCGTGTCCATCAGACCTAACGGAGAGTGCTTCCACCTCATGTATTAGCACAGCATTCACATGTCTTTTTGTGTTTGTGTCTTTGTGTTGTGTATTCTCTTCATTGGTGGTTAGTGTGTTTTCCAAAATTAGACCAAGAGCTTTGGGCTTGGCTCCTTTAGATGCTGCAATCACTATATCAGCCTTTATCTTGTGTACAATTTTGTCTGTGTTTAACAGTCCCTTATAAAAGGGTTCAAGTATGTAAGTAAAATGCACATAATTATTCAGGTTTATCATTTAAATAGTAATATTTTTGATCACAGCTTAACAGAACTAAATATGTTATCGTATAATGGTTTTGACACCTTCAGTTGAATTTAAAACAGGAATTGCAAGGGAATTGGACTAATTTGGCTTATTTATTAAACAAAAAGACCTTTGTGACAGAATTGTCTGAGAATTCTAGAATAAAAATTATTTTTAAGTCAAAACTCCTATTATAACCTCAGCATAAAATATTATTTTTGACAGTAATACTGTTGGTTAATATTTGCTAATTCCTCCCCCGTTGTCATATCCAAGGGACACAATTAGAAAAGTTTGTTTTCCTGAGTTAACATGCCTTAATAAACAATATTATGTTCTTACTTAATGATGTCTTATCAAATGGCCTCAATGTCTTTAAAGCTGGCTTCAGTCGTGCTGGGGGATCTGGAGGAGCGACCAGGGAAATTCCAGGATTGCTTGACAGGGGCACCGTGTGGGATAGGAACTGCATAGGCAATGTCTTGGAAGAGGCCATGAACTGCTTTGCCGAGATGCAGAGGCAGACAGAGGAGAAATTTCGCATGTGGATAGAAAAGCTAACCCGTCTTGACACAGATGAAGAAAACAAGCACCAACTGGAGCCCAGGGAACCTAAAATTCAACTAGTTGGCCAAAGAATCCCCCCTACCACCCAATCAGGGGCTTTGATACAGATGCCTGATAGCCAAGTACTTCCACAGCAGTCATTTAATTCTTACGTGGGCTATCAAAATGTTGATGCTATGCTAGAATTTCCAGTGACTTTTAATAATGGTTGTCCACCTATCTTTCCAGAGAATGGGAATATTGCAGAGCCTGATCTGAATAAATCATAAAGTTAAAAAAAAATCCAATCTTTGCAATCTTGATGTTACTTTGGATTATGCTAAAAACAAGGTTTGCTTTTCTCTTCCTATATGTTTGTTTTGTTTTTCTCTTTTGGATTTTATTACCGGGGTATTTTGGTTTTTTTTTTTTTTTTTTTTTAATTTATAGAGAATATATATGTAGTTTAAAAAAAAACCACAGCATATCCATGTGCATGTGCCAGCACACACATACAAACACCTTTAAAGGTGTGTGGGAACCACCCTAAGCTTTCATCACTAAACTTGAGAAAATATAACTTAGAATCCTTGTTTAGATACCCCAAAATTGGTAGAGCTATATTTGTTACGATAGGAGCATTCAGAGTATTCATCCAAATGCTCTTTTTGCATGTTAAAACATTTATATAAGAAAATAAGTTTTATATTTAAAGATGTAAAGTACCCTAGAGATCCAGACCCATAACATTTCCTTAACTATCTGTTTACTCCCAAAGTTTTGCAGCTTGAACATGTCGCACATTAGGTTTTTTTCTTCTTCCTTTTTAGGAAGTAATAAATATGCTTACCCTAAAGATTTAACTATGTATAACAAATGTGCACGACTGATTTTTTTTTTTTTTTTTTTTTAAATCTCACATTTAGTAGTTCATTTTCTGTCCAGAGTTTTTATTAATGTCACCGCTGTGTTGTACATGGCATATTTATGGAAGCAGATGTCTTACACTGTGTGTGCAAATACGCACATGTATACATACATATATATATATGTGTTTGGTTTGGGTGGAAGTCATCTCTAATTTTAGGTGTCTGGTTTGCTGTTCTGTGGATCTCCTTCTGAGTCAATGGGAAGAGATAAGCACCTACAGAAGATATCTCCTGGCAGTGTCTTTCTCTTCCATTAGTTGTCTAAACTTCCCTTATAAGCGGTTTAGAATAAATAACTTTTGGCTAAAGTTAGGTGAGATGAATCATACCCAACTGCATGTGCATGCATGACCTGTGCTGCTGCTTCCTTCTGTATATATGATCAAACCACATCCTTCATGCTGGAATAAAAATAGTTGTGTCAGTCCGAAGATAAACAGCCATTGGTGGGTGGATTGAGCCTTGGCACAGGAATTTAAAGGAAGGTTTGATGGTCAGATTAGTAAACACTGTGGTGGTCTGAAGATATGGGTTGCTGGTCTGTGTCAGCCAGCAAGAACTTCTGAACCATGTTTGAATGCCACTTGCAATCATCATTTACTTGTGATGGAGAATGCCAGAACGTTAGTTTCATTTAGATAATACAATAACTTACTGTTGTGTGGATTTTTTTTATACTGATAGTTATTCTGAATAGGCAGGTTTGAAACCGTGATGTTTAAAGTAGGATTAATTTAAACTATATATTGCAAATCTCTATTTAATTCTTACTATTATTATTACACACAGGGATTTTTTGGTCACCTCTCCATTAAGGCCTTTCTTCATGTGAAGTAATTTCTCCATAGCTACCAAAAATGTATATTTATTGTAAGTTAGAACTTGCTAAAAGTTTCTAATTCAAATTAAAATTCTAATAATGGAAATGGAAAGTCTTTGCATAGACATAATTTAAGTAAAGAGAGCACTATAGATTTCTTTTAGCTCTGTTATTTTGCATTTTAAACCACAGTCACTTTTTTTTTCCCTTATTATTTTAGCGTAATTCCTTTTCTTCCTGTTGGAAATAATCACTATCTTCTGTAGGTCTGATTTTTTTTTTTTTTTTTTTTTTTCTCCCTGAAGTCAGTGGGAGTTTTTCCATCAGTTTATATGGAGGTTTGGATCAAACCTGTAACAGGAATTCAAGAAATGCTTTTTGTTATCAGTATAATACTAATACTGGTGTTTTAACATTATTCTTGGCCCAGACTTACTTTTTTTAAGTATGTGATGCTTTCATTAAAAAAAAAAAAAAAAAGCTGTGTTATTTTCAGAGTAACTGTTTGAAAGACTCTGCAGGAGATAATTTTTAACTACTGGAATAAATTCTTTACTGATCACCTTCATGCATAACTTTGATACAAAAATTTTGATATGAGCTTGTAAGAAAACTCCCTCATCTGACATTGTGTGCATTTTTAACCTAACTATAGGTAAAAGTTAAATGAGTTATTTTATGTTTGATTGCAATTTAATGAACTTGTCCTTGTCTGTTTAAAATTTAAGTTCCTTCAGGGAAGATTATTTGCTGATATAAAAAAAAATAAAAATTAAATCCTTCTGGTGTCCATAGATTTGAGAGATATATATACACACACCTTTATGATGATGATAAAAGCAGCATATTTTAAAGCATGACAAGTCTTCCCATGCATGCAGAAGCAGCTTTTTGCAGTGACTGGTTTCTTTTAATGTGTAAGAATCACTTAACTCAGTATATCTGTAAGCATGCCCTTAACCTTTTTTATAAAATAGTATATATATGGAGCAATTAGGTATTTCAAAACAAATTGTGTAAGGAGATCAGTTGAACTTATTTATCTCTCGGACTGAAACAGACTTTTATGTACTGATCTCATAAATGGATGAAAACTTTGTTAGGAATCTAGCCAGTGAAATTTCTGCTAGCTTTCAATGTCTTGGTTACGTCTCTTTAAAAAAAAAAGAAATTATTCACTGTATTAATAGATAAAAAATTGCATTTGGTTATTATAGGCAAAAATGAAAAACTGTCAAACATGTTTATCCATTTATGCACCCAGAAGACTGAGGGAATAGTTCATATTAGATATAATTATAACTTAATTTCCCCACCAAAGCTACCTAGTGTGAAGAACACCTGTGTAAGACCAGTGGTTGTAAATGGGAAATATTATTTTGTTGGGTTGCTCTTTTCACTTGCCTCAAAACTGGAGCCAGATCTTCAGCTGTCATAAATCAGCTCCTTTGAAATGAATTGATTTACACAGTTGAACATCTGGTCCATTAGCTTGTTTCTCCTTCTCTGACCTGAAAGGGGAACCCCACCTTTCTGTTGTTTGGATGTAGTATAACCTGCCTGATGAAGGATTTGGCAGGCTGGGCAATTAAACAGGAGCATCTTTCTTCTTGCTTTGTATTGCGAATTTGAAAGATGCAGAGCACTGAAGAAACCAACCTTCAAATACCAATACTAGTGCCGAGTCTATATTTTAAATGCATGGGCAACAACCTTTGTCATCTCTTCGAGAAAACAGATTCCTAATACATTCCAAATATTTCTTTTTTTCTCTCCTGGAAATATTTTTGCTATATTATCTGGCTGCAGTGAAGTTTGTCATGATTTCCATTATAAGCTCTTATTTTTAAAAGGGCTTTGACTAGAAACTTTCAGGGAGTTAAAATTTCTTCAGCTGAAATTTTAACATAAATTTTAATCTCGCCCATTCCATATTTCATTAAAGCACTCTGGCCTTATTTAAGACTATTTTAAGGTTATCAGAAGGAAACTCTTCTACTTTCCAACCCAGAGATACATTTTTTTGAATGTATGTTTATGCTCACATCTCAACAAATTACTTCAAAACCACCAAATTCAACAAGCAGAGGAGAAATCAGTAGGAGTTTTGCACAGATATGGAGAGTCACAGATGATAATTTAGAGTTATTGCCCTAGGTTTTATACTTCAGAATTGAGTAAAAAACATTTTAGTTTCTTTAAAGAATTTTAGTTATCTTATGGTTTGAAAGAGTAAATGCATTGTCAGATTAGCTGATGTAAACTGGTATAATTCCAGGGAAGATAGTGCTGGTTTAAACCCAGCTGGCTTATTCAAGTTTCTATATTGCCATTTTTAATATCAAATTATATGTTTTCAATGTGGCAGCTGTTTGGGTAATTGAACACCCATGGGACTGCAAAGTTGGGATTTAGTAGCAGGTGAAACACAGCTATTTGTTAGCATTTTTTGTGCAAGTGCAAAAGAAATAAGTCTTTACATAAAAGCTCAATTTAAATGTCACTAAATGTCAAACTGACAATTCAATAAATGAAAAATTGAAGGATCTGCTCCTAGAATTGGACCCTCTGCAGGAATCCTTGGAGATCCAGGGGCTTTATTTAGTGTGCAGTAGTTTTGCAGGCTTTGGTTGCAGGTTCTTCCCCAGGCATTTGTGCTGCTTCCCTCCCTCGAGTGGGGTTTGGTAAGGAAGGTCTATAGGAAATTTCACCCTTCACACATAATTTTATCTGAGGGTTTGGGGTTTTTGCTTCACGTGCTTCTAAAAAAAAAATCTGAATTTTCAGGCTTTATTTAGGTTAAAAAAATTAAAAAATAATTTAGAAAAATAATAATTTTAAAAAATTATTTACAACATAAAACAAATTCAAGTAAAGGCAGTGAAACTTTATTCAGTGTTTCTCTTGCAAAAAAAAAAATTAACAGGGGAGGAAAAAAAGAGCAAAATCTTAAACCTTTCAGATATACTGCTGTTCAGTGTTATTTTTAACAGTATTAGGACAAAATAATTCAGGCAGAAATATACATCTGTTTTTTTAAGTTCACAGTGTCTTTTGGTGTTTTTGCAGGATTGTTAGGTTATTTTATCTGAGCTGCTAGAGTTAAGACTGGAGGACCAATCTTAACTTCAATGAAATGGGATTATATTTGGCAGTTATTTTACAAATTGGAATGTATTTATTATCACTGATTTCTCTTGTTAATATATTTTGTCTCTTCCTTTATCCACATACTGTAAATCTCTTTTAAAAAAATATTTCAAGGGCATTAAGAAATTAAATCCTAGCCTTATTAAAACCAGTAGAAAATTGCTACTAATTTCAATGGGGCTAGCATTTCACCTCGTTAGAAATTGAACTTATTATGCAGTTTTTGGTCAGCAAATCCTTCAGCTGACTTTAAGGGGAGTCTTTGCCTGATGAACATGTGTAAATCAGGCCAGTTGAGTAGATGTTTTTAAAATAATCAAGATCTGCACTGTGACCACTGCATTTACATTTGGAAGCATTAGAACATATCCGCTGTGTAATTTGTGCTGTAGAAGCTAAAATATTCAGGCTGATTGATAGAGATGGACAGTATCTTGCAAAACATGAAGCTAGAAACCGGGTCTTTCTCACAAATTTTATTAGTCTCATAGTGTTAGATCAGCAAAATGAAGGCACCTAGAAAATAGGCTTATTAAGTTAGATGCAATTTCAGAATCTCGCAGGTTGATCAAGCAGGCCCAGCAAAAGTTTTATATCAAGGCTGTACCAGTCCTTCCATGGGAAGATGCAGTTTTTACTTGCAAAAATGTGATGTTTTCTGAAGGGATGTGTATGGGGTGTGTGTTTGCCTGCATTTTCCTCATGTAAGTTGTATTTACATAGGGATTTTTTGGGTTTTTTTAACTGTCATAGCTATGTAAGAATAGGGTGTGATAGTTTCCAAAACCCTCCTGATTCGCTTTTGCAAGTAAAACTGGAGAAGAGATCTGGCTAATATATCTGCTTCCATAATTAATTAATCATTAGGTGGCATCAGGGAAAATAAATCCTATCGTGAGATATAAAGTGCATGACACTTCCTGATATTTTCAATACATAGCCATGTTCCATGTGCCTTTTCTTAATGTACAACAAAAAATACTTTATTATGGATTTCTATATAATTTTGTAAAACAAATCCAAGATATTTTCCATCTAGTCATCAAAAAGCCTGAAAGAATGAATGTTGATCAGCAAGACTTGAATTTTTGAGATCTCTTTTGATGTGATAGATTTAAAATTGATCCAGTCTGAGAACACATACTCATTTGGTCATGTTGTTTTGATTTTTATTATTTTATTATTATGGTTAAAAAAAAAAACCACAAAAACTTTACTGTGTGAAATGAAGGAAAATGTGAGAAAAGTGGATTCATCATTAACTTTTTGTTTGCTTTATGATTTTAGAGAGAACGTTGTTACACTACTGTTGTTTTCTATTGTATTTACAATGTATTCTTTGCCTAACCCTGAAATGTAACCACTGTAACCTGGAATAAATAAACAAATATAAATAGTAATTAAGTGTTTCGTGTTACTAAACAACATAAAAAAAGCACAGATCTCCTGCCCCCTATCTCCCTTGGGGAATTGTTTTAGGGTTCAGCTAGTTTATGCCATTTGAATTGCACATACTTTATGAAACCACAGCCCTGGACCAGGTTTTAAATAATACCAGGTTTGTATTGTTTATCTAAAACAAAAGGTCTGTCATTTCAGCCTGTAGTTTTGTATACGAAGCCTTTCTGTTTGGATCAGTTACTGATGTAAAACTATTTTGGCGAGTCAATGAAGATGAATCCTCTAGTTTTTGGCACACAAAATATGATTATTTTTATTAGTGTAATGATAATCTAATCTTAAAATTAATATAGGTATTAAAGTCCATTCTAAGTTTTGCTTAATCTTGAACTAAATTGAGTTCTCTCTTAAATTTGTGTCAAGTGTAAATGAGGGCAGTCCTAGATCTTTTATTATTTTAAAATTTCTCAGTATTCTCTTCTGTTATAAAAATAAATGCAATTTAGCTTAGAGTACTGAGATGGAGACAAAACAGTGCCTGTATTCACAGTGAAGGTGCAGCAGTGAGGCTGGAAGAAGCCCTGTCTCCTTGGGCTTGTGCGTACCTGGGTGCCTCTGTGTTGCCTTTTTAGCTTTTGCACATTTTGCGAAAGCATTCCTAAACACTATTTTTAAACTCCTCAATAATTTACCAGTTAAAAATAGCTCAGTAATTTGAGGGGAGGGTTGTTTTCAGCAGAGCTGAGTTCCTCTGCTTGTTAACCTTGAGCAAATCTCCGATTGCCTCAGTTTCCTCCATAGGCAAAAGGAGGTTAATGAGCACCTCAAAGCTCTTTGAGATCCACTAATGGAAAGCTTTTTGTGAGAATAAAGTGCTGCAATTATTATTGCTATTATTATTGTACCTGTTCTGTATGTTTTAAAGCTTAGGATGATGTTCACACCTAAATACGGCTCCACATCTCCTCATTGCAAAGACATTGATGACTCCAGAGGACAATTCAGCCCACCAAAATTAGGCTTTTAATTTTGAAATTATTTCAATCAGGAGATTTCAGTCTTTTCCCACTACTTGTAGAGAAAAATATAGCAAAGTTTAAATCCCATCCCTAAGGCTGGAATTCATTTTGGTGAACTTCAGCAGTGTAAAAGTTAGGTGCCTTGTCTAAGGTGGTTGTCTCAGCCCTTTCTGTTTGCTGGGAAAAGAGGGGAGTTGATGATGCTCCAGGCTGAGATTACTTGAGCCTGAAGTTCCTCTCTCTGGCTACAGTGGGAGAGACTTTAGGTGATAAGCTTGGCCCTACATGCTTAAATTTAAGAAAGCTAAAGAGAAATAATGACTTAAAGGACTAAATTCCCCATCCAGGTTCTGCTGACTAATATCTTTTGTTTCCTGTGATAAAGTACTGCTGTGCAGTGATACACAGTTGCTGCAGTGCAAAGGTATGGTGCTGCTTATAGGATCGCTGCTTTTAACCTCCAGCTGAAATTTTACGGGTTTTTTTCCCCCTTTTTGCTCGTGCTGCCATTATAATGAATTAAGAGATAAGAGGAGTGTGGATCTTACAGCACAGTTTAGACTGCTGAACATTGAGATGTGGCTCTGTGAAAAGCATGGGAGGGGCTAGCAAATAAGAAATTATTGAATTTTCTATGTTGCAAGCTTAAAATGAAAGTTGATATGTATAGACCTAGATTTTTGTGCATGTGGCTTCTGATTCAGTTGTGCTGAACAGAATTAGTTTTGATGAGCTGTGTAAATTAAGGGAGAATTGGACACTTGAAAATGCTGTCCCCATGATGACCTCTGCATCTGAATTTAAAAAAAATATATAAAAAAGCAGTCTTTCCCTCCCCCTGTTAACATTAAATGTCAACAGCTGTATTTTGCTGCTGGTACTTATTAACTTTCAGCCTTGTCTTTTTCAAGCATTTATTGCTTTAGAAATTAATTAAAGCTTATCACTAGGGAAATGTAAGTCTTCCAGTTACCTTGGCTTCTCAAAAGATGTGATTTTTTTTTTTCTTAAATAGATTGTTTAAACTACTTACCAGGGAACCTCCTAATTGTGCTACATTAAATTTTAATTCTGGCATGGTTTGCTTTGGTGTCTGTTTTTCTATCTGTTGAAATCCTGTTACAGTCGGTAATTCCGAGGAATGGCTCTATTGTAAAGAAAAGATGATAAGTTACAACTATGGTTGTGGTTAATCCTTTTACCTTTTCAACCTGAAAGCATTTTTTTCAGTCCTTGTTTCCTAGCTGAAGCCGGTTGTCCTTATTTCTTGGTACCATGCATTCACTTTGCATCACATCATGTAGTTGCCCAGGGAACTATTATTTATTCCCAAATTTAATCCCTCCTGTCCCATTCTTGTAGCACTGAAAAGGAAATGGGCTTTAGGGAATGAAGAATTTTTAGAGGACTTCTTTATATGCCTTTGCTGCAACTTTTATCTACTTGTAGTTATCTACAACTTATATATAGGGGGTTGGTTTTGTTGGGGGGTTTTTGTTTGGGTTTTTTTGTTTGTTTTTTTAAACACACATAAGCATTTATTTCTTATTTCTTCTTTTATACATGTTGGGAATCCTAGGATTTGTTGCAGCATCATGGCCATTATCTTGGCCTTGTTGGTCATTTACCGGTGATAGGTACGGATAACCCCTGGTGTCAGGGGCCTTTCATTTCCAAATCTGATTCTGAAAGGCAAGGCTGAGAAAAGCAAAAAATAGATCTCTGCTGTGATTGCTTTGTAAATAGGCATCTTGTTTTTTCCGGATTGTTAAATTGGTGGCTATTACACTGACAAATATAATTACAGTGTGTAAATTACATTGAAAATATTTTTGTCTGTTTGACATATACTAAATTTAAGCTAAGTTATAAGGTGTACTGTTTGGAAGTGTGGAAGATACAAGAGTGGAGCTACAGATAACAAGTTTATGCTTGTATTTCCTACCGATGAAGACTTTCACACAAGTTATTTCTATGGGTAGGTGATGAGAATATCACTCTGCATGTATATACATTTATTATACATTTTTGCATGATTATACATGTAGGAGTGGTACAATTTTGACTTGAGACTATTGGTGCCTTTTGTCCAAATACAATTTTACTTGTGTAGATGCATCTATCTAAAAATAAATTTCGCTTCTCCTTTAGGAGACCTTAGTAAGAAGTGAGATAAACAAAGACCTGAAGGAACAGTACATAGCTCCTTAAATTTTAGATAACCTATTGAAAAAATGGTCAAATAGTCAATATTGTACTTGACCCTCGTATCTTCTGCACTTGATTGTTTATTTTTATAGATCACATTATGTTGTTCACGCTGAACTCTGATGATAAGACTGAAAGAAAACATGCCTCTCATGATTCAGTCCAGTTGTAACTTCTGCATGTAATTAAAAATCATTGGCTTTCACAAATAATTAACTGACTATCAGCCAGCTTAATTTTGAACTCTATTCCATTATTTTGTAATTGCCTTTTAAAAAGACAAAGATTGCCTTTCAGTTAATTATCAGGACTTCTTTTCCAGTCATAATCATCAGCGTTTCATGTTGTGAACAGTTTGGTCTTTAATACATTGGCATTTAACTACCCGTTTATTTTTGTCTGGTCTGTTTTAAGTTTGTAATATAACATTGTTTTATGAAATTGTTGTTTTGGAGGCAGGTCTGATCAGAAATATTTTGTTAATTTCTTCATACCTTGTTGCAAAACTGATCTTTAGTATGACTTAAGCAATATGGTCACTCTGTAATGAAGTGCGTTGCTAATCACAAAATAGGTGTTTCTTAAAATAGTGGGTTGAATTATGTTTCAGGGACATAATTTCAAGTTACAAAAAAACCTCCAAAACCAAAAAAACCCACCCAAAAAACCTCAGTAGAAAAAGCTTTTCAGAGAACTAAATTTTAAACTTTTAGTTCATTGTGTTCTTTCTGTCTTCAACAGCCACTTAACGCTCCTAAAAGAAGCCAGTCTTTCCTGAAAAGTCTTTTTATTTTATTCTTTGTGACTTCTAAAGATTTCTTTAGTCATTTAGTAATTCCGAAGGTCCTATCTTCCTAAACACATTATTCGTTTATGAGTATTTTATATTATCCCATAGAAATTCTACCCTCTTTGTATTATACCCATAACAAAAAAGTCCTGCAGACACTCAATTGCCAGAACTTCCTTGGAGTTAAAGAACTGCAGCTGAGCTTTAGCCCAACCAGTTTTTCTATTTCATACTCAGTTTTGTGTATGAAGTATTGGCCCAAAGTAAGTTTTGATTCTGCCATTTGGGGAGTGGGAACTCCAACTGCTTTCATCCATTCTGAGTCGATAAACTATAGCTAGGATGAGGCATTTGAATTAAAACGTGCATCCTTTCAGAATTACAGTACTTATCCATTCTCTCTTTGCTTCCACATTAATCCTTGTCTTGAATTTTACTTTTTTCTGAGCCTCTTCTGTTTGTAGCATGCTTTCCAATTATAAGTGATTTTCATTCCTCACAAAGAAAATAGTTCATCCTAACTAGCTTTTTGTTATTCCTCAAGAATAGATTTCAGAATCACGTGAGCAATTTTCTCTCCCTCTTTCCCCCTTCACTTTGGTGGCCAAAGATGCATATAGTAATCATATTGAATTAAAAGCATATTTATCACTGCACGTTATAGTTTTGTTTCTTGTTATTTTTAATCTTAAAAAAACACCAAAACGTTGCCATTTTGAAAAATTCCCCTGTCCTTGACAGGTAAATGTTACATAAGGAAAGTTGCCTAATGTAAATTTATTGTCACTGGGTCAGTTATATCAGAAAGTTTTATTTAAGCAACCCTAAAGTAATGTAAGCTGTCACTTGAGTTTTGTAAAATTCTCTAGTTAAATGTCTTGCCAAATTTAATGTCCTGTAACTTATTATTTTTTATTTTAAACTGAAGGTTTAACATTGTAAATGTAATATTGTCAGATATGGAGATGTTTATGTGTTAATGTAAAAGATAATACACAAGTAACTGATACATCGATAAACGTGTTTTCCTTACATTTGTGTTTTCTGTGTATGCAAAGGTTAAAATGTCTCTGTAATCTCAGAGAATGTTCATTAACTCAAGTGTAATAATTCATATAATTTATAGTTCTTTAAGAGCTTCATGTAGGAGATTGCATTAATCCTTAAACAAATTATTTGTACTTCTGAAAGTGTCTTTCATAGTGTACTGACTTCTAATACACGTTGCTTTTCTCTCCTTCTGCAGATGGAACTCCAGTTGTAGCTCATTATGATATATCAGACACAAACTCAGACCCAGAAGTGGTAAATGTGGACAATCTGTTGGCGGCCGCAGTAGTTCAAGAGCACAATAATTCTTTAGGAAATCAAGACTCGGGATCTACCTGGAGAACCAGAGGGCTGCTAGATGAACTGAGTGCTGATACAGGTTTGTTTAAATTCTCTTCCTCCGACATTCGTTCCAGCATCTCCCTTTCTGGCTTTCAGTATTTTTGTAGTTTATACAGTACAGGTGGTTATTAAAAAGGTCTGACATTCCAAAATACAACTGATAAAAACTGACAAAGATTCCTGCAATGTATTTTTGGCACTAATTTTCTTAATTATTTTTCCTCCTTCTTTTCTCTCTAATTACTTCTTGGAACTTAGGTCTGGGGTTTTGGTGGTGTTTTTTTTTTTTAAATGAGGGTGAGCTAAGCTTGTTACTGAATGGTTGATTATGATGACCCATGCCACCAGCTAGTAAACTGATCATAATCTCATTTTAAGTATTGTAATCGTCTGTGTGTGTCTTTTTTGCTTGTCTCTTTATTTCTTTAAAATACAAGCATTAATTATTCCCATATTCCATCTGCATTTCTAACATACCTTAGAAAATTGGACAGAGCAGCAGCAGATAAAGGGTGAAAAGGTGCTGGTAAGTGGACTTAGCATCAAGAGACAGCAAAGAAATTTCCTTCAATAAAGCAAGAGCAGGAATACTGTGGAAGAATTCAAAGTTCATGTAGCTCATAAAAATTGTTCAGCTTCACCAAGTGCTTGCAACTCTTCACTAACAAAAGAGTTAAGCGACAATGTGAAATGCGACTGTTTTGAATGCAGAGAGCTAACAGGGAATACTTCCTATCAACTTCATCCTGATTTTTTTAGCCACATAACACATGGAGCTGTGATGAAACAGGAAAAAGGACTTCACTGAGAGGTTCAAATTAACAATTTATTTGGACTTCACTCACAGGTCCAATACGCCGCTATTGCAGGTTCTATGTGTACAATGGCGATTACACTATTGCAATTTAAAAGCAATTCGCGGAATACACTATTGCAACCTACAAGTGATCCCGAAAAGTAACAACACAAACCACAAGCACGCTAGATATTAATACCTTAAAAGAGTGCACCAATCATGATCTTAATAGCACACCTTATACCATACGTATGTTTCTTAATCACTTACCCTCTCTCTCAGGTAAGGTCGCTCAATCCCTGGGAAGTTACCCTGTACAGCGTCCTGGACAAGGGGGGGACGAATCTTCTACAGGCCAGCTGTATCGTTGGAAGATTCCCCATTTTCCTCCTCAAACCTTATGGTTTATATTTCCTGATTTGGTGGGGGTGCAGGATTATGCCTGCGTGGATTACACTATCTGGGATATTTACCTCTGGTGGTGTGATGGCTAAGTCTCTGTTGCCAATTTTGTGATGCCTAGCACTCAAAGTCATGGGACTAGTGGTGGGATGGGACTCAGGGCATTTTATTTGTTAAGGGAGTTAAGGCTCCATTTGGTTTTGGTTCTTATTGTGATGCAATCTTGAGACAACCCCGGGCTGAGCCGTTTTTGCAGCTCCCCCCAAGTTATCTCTGCATAGACAAGGCAAGGCGGAGATGAAGCTGAGTTGGATGACAACTCCCTGCATCTCACCTATTGTGCTCTGAAACCGGTTTGGCTGGGTGCTCCCATACAGGAGCCTTGCCTGCAGTGGTGGAGCACAAGCAGGTTTTTGTTTCGTGTTGTGTTTTCCAAATGTAAGCCTGCTAAAGGGCACCTACATTGGAAGCTCTGAGCCGCTTCTCAAGGTTTAGAAGGCTTCCCAGTGACAGGACGAGAGGCAACGGGCACAAGCTGGAACATAGGAAGTTCCACTCAAATATGAGGAAGAACTTCTTTCTGATGAGGGTGACAGAGCACTGGAACAGGCTGCCCAGGGAGGTTGTGGAGTCCCCTTCTCTGGAGATTTTCAAGACCTGCCTGGACGCAATCCTGAGTAATGTGCTCTAGGCAATCCTGCTTTGGCAGGGGAGTTGGACTAGATGATCTCTAAAGGTCCCTTCCAACTCTGACAATTCTGTGATTCCGTGAAATACAAGTATGTGGCAGATTTTGAAAGAAATGTTCCACTATTATATAGTGGACAAGTTGACTATGCGAATCTCTGTTGCGTTATTTTCACTGTGGTCTTTGGCTGGATGTTGTTGTAGCCTTTTTGAAGCTAGCCAGTGTTTTCCAAGCTCACAGGATAGCAGCTGACTGATAGTTAGCTATTTGACCCCTAACAAGCCCACTCCTTTATAAAGTGATTTATTAAATGATTAGAACAGCTGAAATTAACTTTATTATATAGCATTAATGGATTAGTACTTCAAAGGAGCATAAGGAAATAAAAAGTAATGTTTCTTACCAAGCTTTCTTCCACGTTCTGCTTACGAGTACAATGCTGTGATGCAGGTAGAAATTTATCTTCCTTCCACCTATATCCAAGGGGACTTGCAAGGAAGAGGTTAGCAGGTAAAAGAAAACTAAAAAACTTCAAGAAACTTTTTTCCTCCCTGACCCTATGGGAACGTGTTCAGACAAATATGCTCATGGTGCTATGGCCATTTCAGCGTCTGAAAGGATGAATCTGTTTTTCTTCCCGCATACATCTTGACCCAGAGCTCTGTAGCCTCCGTACGCCTCTGACTGCACATTTGTCAGCACTGGCCTTTTCTTACCATGTCTGGGATTGCGTGTTTGGAAAGCAGAGTTTTCAAATCTTACATCTTGTTCCCAAATTTAATCTTCAGCCAATATCTAGTTTAACAGACATTAAATAACGCGTTCCCATGGGAAAATAACAACATAAGCTTTTATCTAAGTGAAAAATCTTATTAGGACACACTATCACATCTTTGTGCATGGGCAAATATTTGGGGCTGTTTTGCAAGCCCTGATGTTGTAGGGCAAACAAAACATCTCCTTTGGGCATCCTCCTAATGTTCGTGCAAAGAAATTAACGGCATAGGCATGTCATTAGGCATGAAATTAGTATGGCCAGAGGCTGTAAATCTATCTGTATGCTATAATCCTGATTTACACTCAGCTACTGTTGCAATATTTACTCTGCTAATCATGCCTTCTCTACTGCTAATTAGCTTTTTTTTGTCTGAACTTAAAGCTGTGGTAATATACTACTCTTTTGAGGGTCTCATTTATGCATCTGGGGATTCATTTTTGGGGCTATTTAAGAGCTGGTCTGTTTTGCCTCTCTGCCAGATATTGCCCTGACTACCAAAGGGTGCAGAATGGTGGTTGCACTAGAGGAGGTTTAGATTGGATATTAGGAAAAATTTGTTCACTGAAAGGGTTGTCAAGCACTGGAGCAGACTGCCCAGGGAAGTGGTGGAGTCACCGTCCCTGAAGGTATGTAAAAGATGGGTAGATGTGGTGCTTAGGGACATGGTTTAGTGGTGGACTTGGCAGTGTTAGGTTGATGGTTGAACTCGATGATCTTAAAGGTCTCTTCCAACCAAAACAATTTGATGATTCTATGAATCAAGGGGAGAGACTGATGCTGAGAAATACAAGATAGAGTCCCAGTAAAAATATAGAATCATGGAATGGTTAGAGTTGGAAGGGACCTTAAAGATCATCGAGTTCCAACCCCCCTGCCATGGGCAGGGACACCTCCCACTAGACCAGGTTGCTCAAAGCCCCATCCAGCCTGGCCTTGAACACTTCCAGGGATGGGGCATCCACAACTTCCCTGGGCAACCTGTTCCAGTGTCTCACTGCTGTCATAGTGAAAAATTTCTTCCTGATACCTAATCTAAATCTACCCTCTTCCAGTTTGAAGCCATTACCCCTCATCCTATCACTACATGCCCTTGTAAAAAGTGTCCCTCTCCAGCTTTCTAGTAGGCGCCCTTTGGATACTGGAAGGCTGCTATGAGGTCTCCTTGGAGCCTTCTCTTCTCCAGGCTGAACAGCCCCAACTCTCTCAGCCTTTCCACATAGAGACCATTTTCACAGCCCTCCTCTGGACCTGCTCTAACAGGTCCATGTCTTTCTCATACTGGGGACCTCAGAGCTGGATGCAGTACTCCAGGTGGGGTCTCACAAGAGCAGAGTAGAGGGGCAGAATCACCTCCCTCAACCTGCTGGCCATGCTGCTTTTGATGCAGCCCAGGATGCAGTTGGCTTTCTGGGCTGTGAGGGCACATTGCCGGCTCATGTTGAGCTTCTCATCCACCAACACCCCCAAGTCCTTCTCCTCAGGGCTGCTCTCCAGCCGTTATCCACCCAGCCTGTATTTGTGTATGGAATTGCCCCGACCCACATGCAGGACCTTGCACTTGGCCTTGTTGAACTTCATGAGGTTTGCACGGGCCCACCTCTCAAGCCTGTTCAGGTCCCTCTGGATGGCATCCTGTCCCTCCAGCGTGTTGACCCCTCCACACAGCTTGGTGTCGTCATCTATATTTGTATATCTATATACATACAAATATATATATTTGTAAACTGCATCATTAATACAACCTATTAAGGCAGGTTGGTATCCATACCAGTTTGTGTGAATCAGTGACTGTGTTACTCTTCTGCTGCCTGTGCTGTAGCAGCAGTGATGTTCAGGAGCGGGGCGATGCCAGTCACTGGGGTGATGATCACATAAAGCTCCTGATTTGCATCGCCAGCACATGAATCAAAGCCTCTGATCACTTCCATTTCATGTTACGCAGTGTGCCCAGCCACTTCTATTAAAGAGATATCCGTGACCCATTTTGGGACTTTCTGGCAGTGATATTTTCCAAGAAATGTTCAGCTGAACTGTTATGTTAGGAAAAGTCTGCCTGGGCTATTGATTTGTTTTAAGTTCAACTGACAAATCTTTGTTTTTTGAGGTGGAAACTCCTCCTTCGGGTACATGGCAGCACACAGATTTCCTTCCCTTGCTAACCCTGATCAGATGCTGCACCAAGGGTCTTCACTTTCCAAAAACTGAACATGCAGTATGGTCTCTGCCCCTCTATTGGACACTCAAGGTCAATCACCGAGAGGAGCTGTTTCGGACCCTGCCTGGCCAGAACCAGAGCAGCAGATCTCAGTGTACAGGGCATCTGGAGCTGGCAGCTCTCAAGAGAGACACTGATGAGGTGTGGACATTGCCAGGGCAACGGCAACCACACCCATGCCCTTAAAAGAAGCCTCAGGATGCGCAGAGACCAGGTTGCACAGGGCATGCAAACAGCGTGGGGAAGGGCACACAGGAAGGAACTGAAGCTTTGCCAGCTTGACAGATGAGTCCTGTTGGTGGTCATCACCCTCTCAGAAGGAACTTAGGTGTGGTCTCCACCCGGAAGAAAGTCATGGTCTCCACCCGGAAGAAAGTCATGCTCTCAACCTTAGCCAGAATGGATGTGGGAACCCAGACAGAGCTCCTATAGAAACATACAGCCATCCAGGTCATAGGCCGCAGGGAGTGCCAGAGCCTTTCACTGGTAATGGGTGGCAGCTATGAGAACTCCTGTGTTTGTTGTGAACAGGTGAATGATCTGCTCAGCCTGGTGGCAGAGCTGCAAGAGGAAGTCGAGAGGTTAAGGAGCATTAGGGAGGCTGAACAAGAAATAGACTGGTGGAGCCAGGCTCTGCCCTCCTTGAAACAGAAACAGGAGTACCTATCAGAAAGTAACCAGGATCAAGGGGCCTCTGTATCCTGCCCCTATCAGGCAGAAGCCTAAATGAAAAGAGTGAATGGAGGCAAGTTCGTGGTCGGGGCAGCAGGCGAACTCCCTCCTTGCCCACCTCACCCCCCCCCCCCAACTACCTCTGAACAACAGATATGAGGTTCTGGTTGAGGAAGGCCAGTCAAATGAGGATGTGGATGATGGGCAATCTATACCAGAGATGTCTCCACAGTCAGAAAGGCATACCGCCCACATCACAACCACACCCACAAGGAGGAAAAGAAGGGTTATAGTTGTTGGTGACTCCCCTCTGAGGGGAACAGAGGGTCCAATATGCTGGGTAGACCCTCCTCATAGGGAAGTCTGCTGTCTTCCTGGGACCTGGGTTAAGGACATCACCAGGAAACTTCCTAGCTTGGTACAGTCTTCAGACTATTACCCGTTATTGATCTTCCATGTAGGGGGAGAGGAAGCTGCGACTTATCGTCCAAGAGCAATCAAAGGGGACTTCAGGGCCTTGGTAGGGTTGGTACGGGAATCTGGGGCACAGGTTATTTTTTCCTCACTCCTTCCAGTAGCAGGCAGTGACATTGGAAGGAACAGATGGATCCAGTCTATTAATACATGGCTCCATGGCTGGTGTCACCGCCACAATTTCAGGTTTTTTGACAATGGGATGGCCTACATGGCACCAGGCTTGCTGGCATCAAATGGGAAACAGCTTTCTCAAAGGGGGAAGAGGGTCTTTGCCCAAGAGATTGCGGGGCTGATCAACAGGGCTTTAAACTAGATGTGAAGGGTGATAATAATATCAGGCTTGTCTGTGACAAGCTGTGGGATAACACGTTAGGGTTAGAGGGACGGGGTGCTAGTAAGGGCCTTCAACCTGTTGCCCTGAGGCATGCTGGGGACACTGCATTGCAGGCAGTCTTATGGAGATGAGCCAGGGGCTCCTGAGGTAGTCGGAGTCAACAGGGAAACACCCGTGAGACACCTCAAGGGGTGTTCCTCTAAGAAGATGACACAGCCAACAGCCCAGCTGAAGTGCTTCTACACGAACACATGCAGCATGGGCAACAAACAGGAGGAGTTGGAAGCTACTGTGCTGCTGGAAAGCTATGACATAGTGGCCATTACTGAAACCTGGTGGGACGAATCCTACAACTGGAGTGTGGCTATTGATGGCTACAAGCTGTTCAGAAGGGACAGGCAAGGAAGGAGGGGCGGAGGTGTTGCCCTCTATGTTAAGGAATGGATAGAGAGTGAAGAGATGTCCCTAAAGAATAGCCAAGAGGAAGTGGAAAGCTTATGGGTAGGAATTGGAGACCGAGGCAACAAGGGGAACCTTGTGGTTGGTGTCTACTACAGGCCACCTGATCAAGGGGAGACTACTGATGAAGCCTTCTTACTCCAGCTACAGGAGGCATCATGCTCGAAGGCTCTCGTCCTGCTGGGGGATTTCAACCACCATCTGCTGGAAAAGTAACATGGAGAGCTGTAGACAATCTAGGAGGTTCCTGGAGTGCCTCGACAATAACTTACTAAGACAGGAAATAGACAGCCCTACCCGAGAGGATGCGATACTGGACCTGATAGTCACCAATGCAAGTGAGCTCATCAGGGATGTCAACACTGGAGGCAGCCTGGGCTGCAGTGATCATGCACTGGTGGAGTTCACAGTCCTAAGGGATACGTGTCAGACAAGGAGCGTAGTCAGGACCCTGAATTTTAGGAAAGCAAACTTACAGCTCTTCAAGGAGTTAGTCAATAGGACCCCTTGGGAAATGGTCCTCAGGGACCGGGGGGCAGAACAGAGCTGGCAGATCTTTAAGGATGCTTTCCATAGAGCACAAGAGCTGTAAGAAATCAAGCAAGAAAGGGAAGAGACCAGCATGGCTGAGTCATGACCTGCTGGTCCAACTAAAAGCCAAGAAGGAATTGCACAGGCAGTTCAGGCAGGATCAGGTATCCTGGGAAGAGTATAGGGATGCTGCCTGGTTATGTAGGGACGAGGTCAGGAAGGCTAAGGCGCGGCTGGAGCTGAACTTGGCAAGGGATGCTAAGAATAACAAGAAGGGCTTCTACAGGTATGTCAACCAGAAAAGGAAGGTTAAAGAAAGCATACCCCCCCATGATGAGCAAGAATGGCAAACTGGTAACAACAGATGAGGAGAAGGCTGAGGTCCTCAACAACTTTTCTGCCTCGGTCTTCACTTCCAACCTCTCTCCTCACACCTCCCGAGTTGAAGGACTGCAAGACAGGGACCTGGGGGACAAAGTCTCTCCCACCGTAAGTGAAGACAAGGTTCATGACCACCTGAGGAACCTGAACATACACAAGTCATTGGGACCTGATGAGATGCATCCCAGAGTCCTGAGGGAATTGGCTGTTGTAGTTGCCAAGCCACTCTCTGTGATATTTGAAAAGTCATGGCAGTCAGGTGAAGTCCCTGGTGACTGGAAGAAGGGAAACATTGCACCCATTTTTTAAAAAGGGTAGAAAGGAGGACCCCGGGAACTACCGACCTATCAGCCTCACCTCTGTGCCTGGGAAGATCATGGAACAGATCCTCCTTGAAGCTATGCTAAGGCACATGGAGAACAGGGTGGTGAATTGATACACCCAGCATGGCTTTACTAAGGACAAGTCCTGCCTGACCAACCTAGTGGCTTTCTACAATGGAGTGACTACATCAGTGGACAAGGGAAGAGCAACGGATATCATCTTGGCATGGAGCACAAACATTGGTCTTATCATTCTGAGAACGAGCAGTTTTCTCCACAATATGCCGTTAATTTCAGAGAGTTAGAGGAGGCCTAGCTAGGATGTAAAGTTACAGAACAGAAAATTGGTTCGGTTTTACTTCAAACCGGGACATTCCACCCCTTATTCCATACCATTTGCATCATGCTTAGATTACAACTACTATCATCTATAAAATGTATACACACATACATATATAGATAGATATATGTAAGTCACTCAGTTATAATTTATCTTTATATACAAAAGCTAAGTCCATTTCACAGCAGATCAGGTTCTCAGGGTAGGAAAGACAGTGTGAAATTCATTGTGGTTCGTGCCCATGGGTAACATGTCCATCTCGGAGAAGTTTTACTAGATGCCACTTGATCAATCCGGCTAGGTTTCATCATTGCAGTGTCATCCTGAAAAACACTTATAGAACACCGTTAGTATTATAAACAACTAACATCATACTCGGAATTAAGTATTCTCACCCAGGGTCAAATTTCCTTGAGGTACACATTGAACTTCTCCATTCTTCAGCATCACCTACCAAGTACATCCAGGTCCTTGAGCAAAAACAGTCCCATGAATGGGTTTGCCATTGCCTGAGGCAGGAAAAACCCATACAGTTTTCCCTAGCATATTGCTTTCATGCACCACAGGGACTTTATCCCCTTCTACAATATGTAAAAGGTCTGATTGAGCAGGACCACCTCGATTGATGGATCCCCTGGTATTAACTAACCAAGTAGCTTGAGCCAAATGCTTGTCCCAATTTTTAAAGGATCCACCACCCATCACTTTTAAGGTAGTTTTTAACAATCCATTGTATCGTTCAATTTTTCCAGAAGCTGGTGCATGATAGGGAATATGATATATCCACTCAATACCATGTTCTTTTGCCCAGCTACTTATAAGATTGTTTTTGAAATGAGTTCCATTGTCAGACTCGATTCTTTCTGGAGTACCATGTCGCCACAAGACTTGCTTTTCAAGGCCCAGGATGATATTCCGGGCAGTGGCATGGGGCACGGCATAGGTTTCCAACCATCCGGTGCTTCCTTCCACCACTGTAAGCATGTGACACTTACCCTGGCAGGTTTGAGGTAGTGTGATACAGTCGATTTGCCAAGCCTCCCCATACTTGTATTTCAACCACCGACCTCCATGCCACAAAGGTTTTAACCTTTTAGCTTGCTTGATTTCGGCGCATGTCTCACAGTCGTGGATAACCTGCGCAATAGCGTCCATAGTTAAATCCACCCCTCGGTCACGAGCCCATTTGTACATTGCATCCCTTCCTTGATGACCTGAAGTGTCATGGGCCCATCGAGCTAAGAACAATTCACCTTTATGTTCCCAGTCTAAATCTGTCTGGAAAATCTTAGCTGCTTGGTCCACTCGCTGATTGTTTTGATGTTCCTCAGTGGCTCGACTCATAGGTACGTGGCCATCTACATGGCGTACTTTCACGACTAGTTTCCCTAGCTGGTCAGCAATATCTTGCCATAATTCAGCAGCCCAGATGGGTTTACCCTTGCGCTGCCAGTTGCTCTGCTTCCATTGTTTTAACCATCCCCACAGGGCATTTGCCACCATCCATGAGTCAGTATAAAGATAGAGTATTGGCCACTTTTCTCGTTCAGCAATGTCTAGGGCCAGCTGGATAGCTTTTACCTCTGCAAATTGACTTGATTCACCTTCTCCTTCAGTAGCTTCTGCAACTCGTTGTGTAGGACTCCATACAGCAGCTTTCCACCTTTGATGCTTTCCTACAATACGACAAGATCCATCAGTGAACAAAACATACCATTTCTCATTATCTGAGAGTTCATTATATGGTGGGGCTTCCTCAGCACGTGTTACCACCTCCTCTGGTGGTATTGTGAAGTCTCCGCCTTCGGGCCAGTTTGTGATCACTTCTACAATTCCTGGACGATTTGGGTTTCCTATTCGAGCTCGCTGTGTGATTAAGGCAACCCACTTACTCCAGGTAGCATCGGTGGCATGATGAGTAGAAGGAACTTTACCTTTGAACATCCAGCCCAACACTGGCAATCAGGGTGCCAGGAGGAGCTGTACTTCAGTACCAATTACTTCTGAAGCAGCTCTAACTCCTTCATACGCTGCCAATATTTCTTTTTCAGTCGGGGTGTAGTTGGCCTCAGAGCCTTTATAGCCTCGACTCCAAAATCCCAGGGGTCGACCTCGAGTTTCCCCTGGTCCTTTCTGCCATAGGCTCCAGGTAGGGCCATTATCTCCAGCTGCAGTGTACAGCACATTTTTAATGTCCTGTCCTCTTTGGACGGGTCCAAGTGCTACTGCACATACAATCTCTTGTTTAATTTGTTCAAAGGCTTGTCGTTGCTCAGGACCCCACACAAACTCATTTTTCTTTCGAGTCACTTCATAGAGAGGTTTCACAATCTGACTATAACTTGGAATATGCATTCTCCAGAAACCCACAACGCCTAAGAAGGCTTGTGTTTCCTTTTTGTTAGTAGGTGGGGACATAGCTGTTATTTTGTTAATCACCTCCATTGGGATCTGGCGACGACCATCTTGCCATTTAATTCCCAAGAATTGGATGTTTTGTGCAGGTCCCTTGACCTTACCTCTTTTCACAGCAAAACCTGCTTCCAGAAGAATCTCAATTACTTCCTTACCTTTCTTGAAAACTTCTTTTGCTGCATTACCCCACACAATGATGTCATCAATGTATTGCAGGTGTTCTGGAGCTCCACCCTTCTCCAGTGCAGTCTGGATCAGTCCATGGCAAATAGTAGGGCTGTGTTTCCACCCCTGGGGCAGTAGATTCCAGGTATACTGGACACCCCTCCAGGTGAAAGCAAACTGTGGCCTGCACTCTGCTGCTAAAGGAATAGAGAAAAAGGCATTAGCAATGTCAATTGTAGCATACCACTTGGCTGCCTTCGACTCCAGTTCATATTGCAGTTCTAGCATATCTGGCACAGCAGCACTCAGTGGTGGTGTGACTTCATTCAGGCCACGATAGTCTACTGTTAGACGCCAGTCTCTGTCAGACTTGCGCACTGGCCATATCGGGCTGTTAAAGGGTGAGCGAGTCTTGCTGATCACTCCTTGGGTCTCCAGCCGACGAATCAGGTTCTGAATGGGAATCAAAGAATCTCGGTTAGTGCGATACTGTCGTCGATGCACCGTGGAAGTAGCAAGTGGTACCTGCTGTTCTTTAACCTTCAGCAATCCTACCACAGAAGGGTCATCTGAAAGGCCAGGTAAGGTAGACAGATGTGCAATACCCTCAGTCTCTCCAGCTGCTATACCAAAAGCCCACCGATACCCTTTCGGGTCTTTGAAATACCCTCTCTTGAGGTAGTCTATGCCAAGGATGCACGGAGCATCTGGGCCAGTCACAATAGGATGCTTCTCCCATTCATTCCCATTCAGGCTCACTTCGGCCTCCAGTACAGTCAGTTCTTGAGATCCTCCTGTCACTCCTGCAATAGTGACTGATTCTGTCCCTCTATGATTCGATGGCATTAGGGTACACTGTGCACCAGTGTCCACCAGGGCTCTATACTTTTGTGGCTCTAATGTGCCAGGCCATCGAATCCACACAGTCCAATAAACTCGGTTATCCCTCTCCTCCTCCTGGCTGGAGGCAGGGCAACCCTAATGCTGAGGACAGCATCTCCAATTGCAAGGTGAGTTCCTGTCTGGACAGGGGCAGTGCATACTCTGAACTGGAGCAGCCATATTCATGTAACCATCCTTTCTTCTGTTTGCTTTACCTTGCAACTCAAGCACTCGTGCCTGTAGGGCTGGAGTAGGTTTTTTATCCCATCTCCTCATGTTCTCTCCATAATTGCAGAGGCAAAGCCACAGGAAACCTCGGAGCGAATCCTGTTTCCCTTTGGTTGGTCTCATAGGAGGGCGTTTTTTCTTAATGGCTGCAACTCTGGTCTTAACTGCAACTTGGGTCTGAGCAGGAGCTTGAGCTTGAGCTGCAACTTGAGCCTCAGCTGGAGAAGAGTAAGATTCTCTCCCAATCTCAGCAAGTTTTTCAAGCAGTTTGTGAAAAATTGTCTCATTTTGCTCAACTATTGCCTTGGTCATTTTCTCCATTGTCTCATTCTGTGTCTTAGCTATGTTCTCTATTGCTTCAGTTTGTGTCTTGCTTATATTCTCTATTGCCTCAGTCTGTGTCTTATTTATATTGTCTATGGTCTCAGTCTGTGTTTTATTTTGTTCAGCCATCTTCTCAGTTTGTTCAGCCACTTTCTTAGTCAGGTTTTCTATTGCTGCAACACCGATGGGATGAGAGAGACTATCTTCATACTGTCGTACCCTATCAGCAACCTCATTTACAGTTGGTGTATCAGTGTCAGATGCTCCCCAGACCATTGTTGACAAAGTGTGGGAATACACTGATGGTGCACTCTGCACAAACTTTTTCAACAAAGGTCGTTGACATGGCATTTCTTCAGGATCTATAGTCACTTGCCAATCGCCATAAATCACTTCTCGAATAGCCAGTTCTCTCAGGTATTTAATACCTTTCTCCATGCTGGTCCATTGCCTTGGACAGCATTGGATATCATCCTTAAAGGGATATCTGCTCTTTACAGCTGATAACAGTCGTCTCCAGAGACTGAGAACGTCTGCCCTATTCCCAATCGCTTTATCAATACCTCCCTCTTTGGCCAGATTTCCCAGCTGGCTGGCTTCTCTACCATCTATGGAATTAGCTCCACTGTCCTAGCATCCAAGAGAGAAGTGGCTCCCCATCATGACGAGTAAAATCCTTCCTCAGATTTCGCAAATCCTTTAAGGACAAAGAGTCAATAATTACATCTACATCTGAGGCATCATCCTGTATCGAGGCTGGCTGAGAAGGACCCTCTCCCCTATCTACCTGAGAAGGGGCTCCCCAATCTGTTGACTGTGTTGTAAGAGGGTGCTTTCCTTTATCTACACCAGAAGGACCCTGTCCTTGATCTTCATCAGAGGAACCCTCCCCCGAGCTCTCTAGCTTGGGCATGTCCTTGTCGTAAGGGGCAGGGGACCGAGCCGACCTCTTCTTCTGCTTCCTGGTCACCGGAGCAACTTGTGCAGGTTCTGCTGGCGCTGGGGGAGCGGCAGTTCTCGCTTTGGGAGCTGGAGCAGTGACAGCACTGGCTGTCGGGGCCAGAGCGGCCGGTGCAGCTACGGGCATAGGAGGGGCTGGCGATGGAGATGTGGGGGGTGCGGGCGGCGGAGTCACCGGCAGGCACTGGGGAAGTCCCAGACTGGACTCAGTGACGAATGGGAACTGGATTCCAGCTCTGGAGTCAGGAACACACGGATCGGGATCAAATCAGGAACACACGGATTGGGATCAAAGGCAGGTGGACAGAGTCCTCTCTGGACGTCGGCCATCGCAGGAAGGGGGTTGACCCTTTGATCCCTCAGCTTTTATACTGAGCATGGGGCAGATGGGATGGAATACCCCAGTTGGTCAGGTTTGGGTCACCTGTCCCACAGGTGGGACCCCTCTACGTTTTTTCCGTTTCCGACCCTCTAAGGGGCAAATAACAAAATGGGCTGACCTTGGTTGTTATAGCAATAAGTATAAGCAAGGGCCTCTCTGCATACCATTCCTTGGCATGGAGCACAAACATTGGTCTTATCATTCTGAGAACGAGCAGTTTTCTCCACAATATGCCGTTAATTTCAGAGAGTTAGAGGAGGCCTAGCTAGGATGTAAAGTTACAGAACAGAAAATTGGTTCGGTTTTACTTCAAACCGGGACATTACATCAGTGGACAAGGGAAGAGCAACGGATATCATCTATCTGGACTTCTGCAAGGCCTTTAAAATGGTTCCCCCCAACATCTTTCTCTCTAAATTGGAGAAATACGGATTTGATGGGTGGACTATTTGGTGCATAAGGAACTGGCTGGATGGTCACACTGAAAGGGTTGCGGTCAATGGATCGATGTCCAGATGGAGAGGGGTGACAAGTGGTATTCCTCAGGAAACCATACTGGGATCAGTGCTGTTTAATATCTTCATCAGTGATATAGACAGTGGGATCAAGTGCACCCTCAGCAAGTTTGCAGATGACACCAAGCTGAGTGGTGAGGTCAACATGCCAGAGGGACGGGATGTCATCCAGAGGGACCTGGACAAGCTAGAGAGGTGGGCCCGTGCAAACCTCATGAAGTTCAACCAGGCCAAGTGCAAGGTCCTGCACTTGGGTCGGGACAATCCTCGTTATCAATACAGGCTGGGGGATGATGTGATAGAGAACAGCCCTGCGGAAAAGGACTTGGGGGTACTGGTGGATGAGAAGCTCAACATGAGCCAACAATGCACACTCGCAGCCCAGAAGGCCAAGCGCATCCTGGGTTGCATCAAAAGAAGCGTGGCCAGCAGATCGAGAGGTGATTCTACCCCTCTACTCTGCTCTCATGAGACCCCATCTTGAGTACTGTGTCCAGCTTTGGAGCCCTCAGCACAAGAAGGACATGGACCTGTTGAAACAGGTCCAGAGGAGGGTCATGAGGATGATCAGAGGGCTGGAGCACCTCTCCTCTGAAGACAGGCTGAGAGAGCTGGGGTTGTTCAGCCTGGAGAAGAGAAGGCTCTGGGGAGACCTTATAGCAGCCTTCAAGAAAGCTGGGGAGGGACTGTTTGTAAGGGCATGTAGCGATAGGACGAGAGGCAATGGTTTTAAACTAGAGCAGGGTAGGTTTAGATTAGACGTTAGAAAGAAGCTCTTTACAATGACGGTGGTGAGACACTGGAACAGGTTGCCCAGAGAGGTGGTGGAGGGAAAGAAAATAAGATGGGAGAAAAACCTTGTGTATCAAAATAAAGGCAGATAACAAAGCAAAAGCAATGGCCGCACGCGGAAACAAAAGATTTATTCTCTACTTCCCATCTGCAGGCGATGGCCAGCCACTTCCCAGGAAGTAGGGCTTCAGTACATGCAGCGGTTGCTCCAGAAGACAAACACTGTAATAACAAAGCCCCCCCCCCCCTCTTTTCTCTTAGCTTTTATTGCTGAGCAGACATCCTATGGTATGGAATATTGCTTTGGTCAGTTTGGGTCAGCTGTCCTGGCTATGTCCCCTCCCAAGATCTTGCCCACCCCCAGCCTACTGGGGGTGGGGGAATGTTGGAGACAGCCTTGATGCTGTGTGAGCACTGCTCAGCAGTAGCCAAAACATTGGTGTGTTATCAACACCCTTCTAGCTACCACTACAAAGCACAGCACTATGAGGGTTGCCATGGGGAAAATTAACTCCATCTCAGCCAGACACGGTACAGCACCATACATGTTTAAAATTGTTGGAAATACAGGAATATTGGGAGAACCAACACAAGACCTAACAATGACAATCACTGGTAATCACACAACTGTAAAGGCAAATAAGAGTCACCTTATTTCTGCTACACCAGGTGACAGAGTCTCTACTGAATATCATGTGACAAATAATTCAAAGGGAAACACCTACGTGGTCATCAGGAAGATAAATCAAACTCAATCAAAAAGCAGAGTAGACTGTCCCTCATGCCCCGATTGTATAATCGGTTTCCTCTTTAATGACACAACTACAACAGCCAAATGACACAACCAAAACAAGCAACACAGCCAGGCACACGCAGTCCAGGAGGTTTCTGCAGAGCATTGATGATAACTTTTTGACACAGGTGGTGGAGGAGCCAACAAGGAGAGGTGTGCTGCTGGACCTTACACTAACAAACAAAGAAGGACTGGTTGGGGAAGTGAAGGTTGGGGGCAGCCTTGGCTGCAGTGACCATGAGATGGTGGAGTTCAGGATCCTGCAAGGAAGAAGCAGGGTAATAAGTAGGATTACAACCCTGGACTTCAGGAGAGCTGACTTTGGCCTCTTCAAAGACCTACTTTGAGGAATCCCATGGGCTAAGGCTCTAGAAGGAAGGGAGGGTCCAAGAGAGCTGGTTAATATTCAAGTACCACTTCCTCCAAGCTTAAGATTGGTGCATCCCTATGAGTAAGAAATCAAGCAAAGGAGGCAGGAGACCTGCATGGATGAGCAAGGAGCTTCTGGAAAAATTCAGATGGAAGAAGGAAGTTTACAGAATGTGGAAAAAGGGACTGACCACTTGGAAGGAATATATGAACTTTGTCAGAGTATGCAGGGATGCAACAAGGAAGGCTAAGGCCCGCTTGGAATTAAATCTGGCAAGGGATGTCAAGGACAACAAGAAGGTCTTCTTCAAGTACATCAGTAGCAAAAGGAAGACTAGGGAAAATGTGGGCCCTCTGCTGAATGAGGTGGGTGCCCTGGTGCTGGAGGATACAGAGAAGGCAGAGTTACTGAATGCTGCCTTGTCCTGGTTTGAAGTAAAACAGAACCAACTTTCTGTCCTGTAATTTTACATCTTAGTTAGCCCTCTTCTAACTCTCTGAAATTAACGGCATATTGTGGAGAAAACTGCTCGTTCTCAGTGATAAAACCAATGTACTTCATGCCAAGGAATGGTATGCAGAGAGGCTCTTGCTTAAACTTATTGCTATAACAACCAAGGTTAGCTAATTTTGTTATTTGCCCCGTTGGAGGGTCGGAAATGGAAAAAGCGTAGAGGGGTCCCACCTGTGGGGAGGAGCGGACAGGACAGGTGACCCAAACCTGACCAACAGGGGTATTCCATCCCATCTGCCCCATGCTCAGTATAAAGGCTGAGGGATCAAAGGGTCAGCCCCCTTCCTGCGATGGCCGACGTCCAGAGAGGACTCTGTCTGTTCATCTGCCTTTGATCCCGATCCGTGTGTTCCTGACTCCAGAGCTGGAATCCAGTTCCCATCCATCGCTGAGTCCAGTCTGGGACTTCCCTAGTGCCTGCCGGTGACGTGACTGTCATCCTGGGAGCTTGATATGGTTTTGTATATATTGTATCCATTTCATTATTTTCTTCTTTATTTTTATTTTAATATTAATTCTTCATCAAAGTAGTTTAGTTCATTCTAAACTTCTGAATCTCCTTATCTCTTTCTCCTCCTCCTCTTTTTTTTGGGGGGGAGAAGGGGGGGGAAGGGCCATCTGTCCGTCTGGTTTCGGTAAATTCAGCCCAAACCAGGACAGAATACCAATTGTTCCCTTATCTCCCAGCGAGGCCGATGTGACCACTTTTTAATATTATTATAATATTATAATATATTATAATATTATAATATTAAAATATTAATACTTCATTAAAGTAGTTTAGTTCATTCTAAACTTCTAAATCTCCTTATCTCTTCCTCTCCTCTCTTTTGGGTGGGGGGGGAAGGGCCATCTGTCATTCTGGTTTTGGTAAATTCCACCGAAATCACAACATGCCTTTGCTTCAGTCTTTACTGCTAAGGCCGGCCTTCAGGAATCCCAGACTCTGGAGATAAGAGAAAAAGTCTGGAGAAGGGAAGACATTCCCTTGGTTAAGAAGGATTGGGTTAGAGATCATTTAGACAAACTTGACACCCACAAATCCATGGGTCCTGATGGGATGCACCCACGAGTGCTGAGGGAGGTGACAGATGTTACTGCGAAGCCGCTCTCCATTATCTTTGAAAGGTCATGGAGAACAGGAGAGGTGCCTGAGGACTGGAGGACAGCCAATGTCACGCCAGTCTTCAAAAAGGGCAAGAAGGAGGACCTGGGAAACTACAGGCCAGTCAGCTTTATCTCCATCTCTGGAAAGGTGATGGAACAGCTCATCCTGGATGTCATCTCTAAGCATGTGGAAGAAAAGAAGGTCATTGGGAGTGGTCAGCGTGGATTCACCACTAGAAAATCATGCTTGACCAATATGATAGCCTTCAACGATGGCATGACTGGCTGGGTGGATGAGGGGAGAGCAGTGGACATTGTCTACCTTGACTTCAGCAAGGCTTTTGACACAGTCTCCCATAACATCCTCATAGGTAAGCTTAGGAAGTGTGGGTTAGATGAGTGGACAGTGAGGTGGATTTGGAACTGGCTGAATGGTAGAGCTCAGAGGGTTGTGATCAGTGGTGCAGAGTCCAGTTGGAGGCCTGTAGCTCGCGGTGTTCCCCAGGGGTCAGTGCTGGGTCCAGTCCTCTTCAACATATTCATCAATTACCTGGATGAAGGGATGGAGTGTACCCTCAGCAAGTTCGCTGATGATACAAAACTGGGAGGGGTGGCTGACACACCAGAAGGCTGTGCCGCCATACAGTGAGACCTTGACGGGCTAGAGAGTTGGGCAGAGAGGAACCAGATGAAATTCAACAAGGGCAAGTGTAGGGTCCTCCACCTTGGGAGGAATAACCCCATGCACCAGTACAGGTTGGGGGCTGACCTGCTGGAGAGCAGCTCTGAGGAAAAACACCTGGGAGTCCTGGTGGACAACAGGATGACCATGAGCCAGCAATGGGCCCTTGTGGCCAAGAAGGCCAATGGCATCCTGGGGTGCATCAGGAAGAGTGTGGCCAGCAGGTCGAGGGAGGTTATCCTGCCCCTCTACTCTGCCCTGGTGAGGCTGCATCTGGAGTACTGTGTCCAGTTCTGGGCTCCCCAGTTCAAGAAGGACAGGGAACTGCTGGAGAGGGTATAGCAGAGGACCACAAAGATGATTTGTGGACTAGAAGATCTCTCTTATGAGGAAAGGCTGAGGGATTTGGGTCTTTTTAGTCTGGAGAAGGCTGAGGGGGGATCTGATCAATGCTTATAAATACTTAAAGGATGGGTGTCAAGAGGATGGGGCCAGTCTTTTTTCAGTGGTGCCCAGTGATGGTACAAGAGGAAATGGGCACAAACTTAGAATCATAGAATAGAATCATAGAATGGTTAGAGTTGGAAGGGACCTTAAAGATCATCGAGTTCCAACACCCCTGCCATTGGCAGGGACACCTCCCACTAGAGCAGGTTGCTCAAAGCCCCATCCAGCTTGGCCTTAAACACTTCCAGGGATGGGGCATCCACAACCTCCCTGGGCAACCTGTTCCAGTGCCTCACCACCCTCACAGTAAAGAATTTCTCCCTGATATCTAATCTAAATCTCCCCTCTTCCAATTTAAAACCATTACCCCTTGTCCTGTCACTACATTTCCTGACAAAGAGTCCCTCTCCGGCTCTCCTGTAGGCTCCCTTCAGATATTGGAAGGCTGCTATGAGGTCTCCCTGGAGCCTTCTCTTCTCCAGGCTGAACAACCCCAGCTCTCTCAGCCTGTCCTCATAGGGGAGGTGCTCCATCCCTCTGATCATCTTCGTGGCCTGTAGCATATGAAGGCACGGACCCCGGTCGGCGGTGCAACCAGAATCGTTTATTACAACACGCAGCTTATATAGTACTAAGTATCTTCTTTCCCAGACAACACGCCCCTGCAACCCCCAACTGTCAGACAGGCGGAATTCCCCTCAATCAGTAGGGTTGTTAGGCGCTGTTTGTGGGTCGTCCCCTGCCAGTGTTCCTGCTTCTTCTATTCCTTCCTCTGGTCTTGCTTCTTCCACAATCCTGTTCGCCCACATCTCCCCCTTTTTTGTTTAATATACAGAATAATGCTTGTGTTAATATATCAGTTAATGATTACACATATATTACATTCTAATGATTACATTGACCCTATACTACTAAAACTGCTATAAACTATAAAACTACTATTGTGAGAAACACCAGCTCACACTTAAAATTTTAAAGAGGACGAAGTCACTGGAGCAAAGGTTTATTGTACGAAGCAGCGCTGAATTGGGTGCATCTCAAAGTAGAGGCACACACATCTTTAGTTTTTTAGATATTTTATACCTTTCTTTCCTGGCCGCCTGAATACCTGTCTCTCTTCTCATTGGCTGAGAAGTTGGAGCTCACATTCTTCCCGACCGCCTAAAGACACAAACCTTTAATTAACAATACATTGTTTCACAGTCTCTGCTAATATCTACTGTCTAATGTTAGTAGTTACAAACATCCTGGTGGTCATCTTCTTGATCTAGTGTCCATATCCTTCTTTTCTTCAGTCACCCCCCCAGGTGGCCTTTATCCACTTATCACCTTCCACCGTCCTTTGTTCGCTTATCAGTCTACCATCAATTCGGTTCTCTTTACCTAAATGGCTTCTTGTAAACCAGAGTCTCTGGGCCATTCCAGGGTACTTGTAAGGATTAGTTAGATGCTATAACCGAGCACACAAATAGAAATATACCAAGTAGCTGAAGCAAAATTCAGCTCATTTCTCACAATCCACCCCCTTTTTATTTATTACATTTTTGCTGAAGCTTATTATCTTCTTCCCATTTATTCAACAATAACTGTAATCTTTCATTTTGTTCTTCTTTTCGGTGATCTCTTTTTCTTAAGACCATTATCCTCTGCGATGTAGCACCTTGATTCACAGCATCCACATTCGATAGACTGGTCACTTGCATTCCTTCTACCACTCTAGAAATTAATCCCACTGCACAAGGAATAAAACAAGGTATGAACAGCAGTCCAGCAAGAGCACATAATAGAATGAAGCCTACCTTCTTCCACTAAGATATTCCAAAAAAATCATTCCACCAGTTGACATCCATCATAGATTTCCACCTTTGCACTGGGACGTGTGCTAGTTTTCTGATGTTTGCTGCTATATCTCTTACAGCTTGTCCGTTGTCATCAATATGAAGACAACACTCTGATGTGTTAAATTTGCCACATACCCCCCCCTCTTCTGCTAATAGGTAGTCTAGTGCCAGTCTATTTTGGTATATGGCAGTTCACATCTGTGTTTGTTGGACTGCTATTAAGTCTAAGGCTGAGGCTGTCTCATTGGTAATTATTTCAAGCACTGCTTGCAACCTAATTATTCTATTGAGCCTATAAACAGGTGTTCGATATCCCCAGCTACCATCTTGTGCCCATGTTGCTGGTCCATATGTTTCTATTATGCGTTGTGGGGGCCATTCATCCTGCCCCCAATTCTGAGTTCCTCCCATTTCGATCGTTGTTCGTTTCTTTCTCCTCAATTCATCATATAGCCGGACCCCCAGCCCAGCTGCCTGTGTATTAGACAGCAAGAAAAAGAAAGGCATTACATATCCAACATAACAGACTCCTGACCAGTTTGGAGGTAATCTTCGGTAAGCATGTTTCCCACAAATCCAATAATGGCCCTCTAAGGCCCAAGCCCCGTTGGCAAAGGGACCGTCCCATGTTTCATCATCTTGTGGTGTTTCATAGTATAGCGGATCTTCTGTGCCCCATGGTCCTCCTGAGGCGTTTAAATCCCCATTGGAGTCACAATAGTCACATTCAAAGGCCTCTGCATCCAGATGCCATTTACAGTTACATCCTCCCTCTCTTATCGTTCGGTTTGTAGCTGACCAGAACTTTGTGAAATATGTTCTGGTCCCATTTGAATTTTGCCAAGCCCATTGATAGACTCTTATTACATGGTTTTTGCTGGTAGTATTGTCCCGCTGACAAGCCAGGAACAGAGAATCTTTAAAACCCCCCTTTTTGCCGATCTCTCTTGCCGCTGCCTTGCAACCAGCATGCCAAGGTTCATGGAAGGAACATCTTACCCAGGTGCCATCTCTAAGCTTAATGTGTGTTTGGTTCCATCTTCCTTGGTACCTCCGGCAATTATAAGGAGTACACAGTGAGTCATAACAATCCATTCCTGGTGATAATGTCCACTCACATTCACTTTTCCCTAAATATTTCCCTCCCGATCTGGTTCTGTTCAGGCAATAATTCCCTTTTCCTGGGTACAATATTTTCCATGCAGCTCCCTCTTCTGCCCAGACCTTTGTTCCATGGCGTACTGTACTTAAGCTACTCACCAGCCACTTAGGCTGCACAGGCCGGGCTACCCATGGCCATTCTTCAGATCCCCTCGGGCTTCCACATACCCAACAATTACTCAAATTAAAGCTTTTTGCTATTTCATTCCCTAATGTTACAAATTGGTTATCTTCCATTTGACTGTAACACAGAGGGATGGTCACAAGGTTCATTAGTATGGTAGCATAAAACCTGCCAAGGTCTGGCACAGCCTTCCCTCCCATCTCTCAACGCCTACTGGATTGCAGCCAGCAGCGGAGACCGCTCACAGAAGAGGAGTGAAGAGACTGACCCAGTCTTGCCCTTGGCTTTAGTTTTTAGAACCTTTGCTGGTAACCTCCCCAGGTATTACACTTTTATTTCATTACTCTCGATTTTACCAATTCTGTCTTTTAAGAGTCAATTTCAGTGGATCACTTCCCTGGGTTACTGTCCACTCTCCAGGAGGTGGGGCTATTGGTCCTTTTACCCGTGTAGCATGTGTCCACCCCTTTTCCTTAGTTCGCTCCTACTTCAGGTATCACTACTAAGTCCATTTTTACTTCTCGGTTATTCCCTTGTATAGTTACTTGCTCTACAATAGGGACTGAAAACCCTTCCCCTTTTATCCCAACCACGTTCGTCGTAAGTTCCCCAATTTCATATCCCTGTGGGATTTTGGTTATACTTGTTCTTTCTGCTCCTGTGTCCACTAGGAATACATATTCCTCCTTCTGGGGTCCTAATTTTACATTTATCAAGGGCTCAATGTGATGGTTCGACCCCAGAAGGTAGAGCCCCTGACACCCCTATTCTAAAGAATAATCATCCCGCTCCATTACTCGAAACACTCCGTTTTCCTTCTGCCTCATCGGACAATCCCTCTTAAAGTGCCCCTCTCTCCCACAATGAAAACACCTTCTAGGACCTACTTGCCACCCATGAGGGTTCCCCCTCCCAGCCGGTTGAACCTTATATTCTCTGCGCTCACGCTGTGGCCCGCGGCTGGGACCTCTGCCACGTTCACACCACCTCTCTCTCTCTCTCTCTCTCCCTCTCTCAGGCTGCCGCCCCGTTACTTGTTCCACTGCTGCCACCATCAACTTAGCTTTAGCTTTCTGCTTCTCATCATCTCTCCTGACATACACTTTCTGAGCCTCTCGCAACAATTCATTCAAGCTCCGATCATGCCAGTCTTCCAGTTTCTCTAACTTCTTCTTTATATCAGGCCACGCCTTAGTGGCAAAATTAACCTTCAACAACTCTCGCCCCACATCATTCTCGGGATCTATTCCTGAGTATTGTTGTATATTTCTCCTTAACCTTTCCAGCCAATCTGTAGGAGATTCATCTTTTTGTTGCGTGCTTTCAAAGGCTTTATCAAAATTCTGTCCTTTTGGGACTGCCTCTTTTATTCCCCTGATTACTAATCTTCTGTAATCAGGCATATTATTCCTCCCCTCCGCATTATTCTGATCCCAGGCAGGCCTGGTCACAGGGAATTTCTGTTCCCCTAGGACTCCCCCAGGGATATCGGGAGGATTTTCTCGCTCCCAAATTCTAATACCCGCAGCCCGGATCGTTTGTCTTTCTTCCGGTGTGAACAGGGCTCCTAAAATGAACTGCATTTCATCCCAAGTGTAAAGATTAGGGCCCAGAAACTGGTCGAGCTGCTCTGACAACCCTAAAGGGTCCTCGAATAACTTTTTCATCTCTTTCTTAAATTCCCGCACCTCGGTGCTAGTCAGAGGTACATTCACAAAGCCCACCCCCCCCGGGGCTCCCGGCATGGGTACCTCTCTCAAAGGGAACATACCCTCCTTATGTTCCCCTTTACAAGACGGCAAAGGAAAATTCCGAACATCCCTTACTATCTGATCTAATTCAGTGACCCGGGTTCTCCGAGTCTCCCCGAGCAGAGGGGCACCCGGTCTCACAGAGTCCCCCCCTTCCCGTTCATTATCCTCCTCCTCCCCCCCGCAATCTTCTTCTGTTTCGTCGAATTCAGGGTTGTATGGGGGTGGCAAATGATCCGGAGGTTCCCAACTTTCTTCTCTCTTCTTAATCTTCTTTCCCCCAAGGTCTTTTGTCATGAATAAGGAGTGAGACCTCCTCCAACATGAAGCATATTCAATTTCTTCTTGGTTTACTGGAGTCTTACTACATACGCAGAGATTCAAAGCCTGGCACAACCAATTCTCCATTGACCCGAACTGCGGCCAGTACAGTGGGTCAGATCTAATAGGTTCTTTCACCCACTCAAACATACAGTACTGTATCATTGTTTTTTTTATCTTTTCCCCGGGTGCAACCCTGCTCCCACTTCCCGAGCATCACCCCTAAAGGACTGTCGGGTAGAATGCTCGCACCAGGACTTTCAAGTCCTTGATTCTTTATAGCCTTCTCTCTGCTAGGCCTATTTCCCATTTTACTTTCCCGTGGGACTTTTTCACCTGGAACCGTTTCGCTTCGCCCCTTCACTGGCCGGTCTCCTCGCGGAGAAACGGAACCGCAGTTAGAAGGGCTCCACACTCGCTCCGCAGACAATTCTGCGTCTCACACACACAGTCCCAATCCCGCTATCCCAGCTGCCCGAGTAGTACTTAACAGTCAATTTTCTTACCCGGGTCCCGTGCACAGAAATTATCGGCTGCGGCGCGTAACTCAATCCCGTTAACTCAATTCTTCCTTTCCCCTCCTTTGCTCCGGGAGTCCTCTGTCCGGATAGGACCCGCTGCCCCTCACGGGATGAGACAGTGGGTTGGAGACCACTGAAATCAGCGGGGCACGCCGTCCCCTCTTCGCTGTCTCGCCTCGCAGGAACAGGAGTGCTGGATCCCGGACGAGCCCCCAAATTGTGAGAAACACCGGCTCACACTTAAAATTTTAAAGAGGACGAAGTCACTGGAGCAAAGGTTTATTGTACGAAGCAGCGCTGAATCGGGTGCATCTCAAAGTAGAGGCACACACATCTTTAGTTTTTTAGATATTTTATACCTTTCTTTCCCGGCCGCCTGAATACCTGTCTCTCTTCTCATTGGCTGAGAAGTTGGAGCTCACATTCTTCCCGACCGCCTAAAGACACAAACCTTTAATTAACAATACATTGTTTCACAGTCTCTGCTAATATCTACTGTCTAATGTTAGTAGTTACAAACATCCTGGTGGTCATCTTCTTGATCTAGTGTCCATATCCTTCTTTTCTTCAGTCACCCCCCCAGGTGGCCTTTATCCACTTATCACCTTCCACCGTCCTTTGTTCGCTTATCAGTCTACCATCAATTCGGTTCTCTTTACCTAAATGGCTTCTTGTAAACCAGAGTCTCTGGGCCATTCCAGGGTACTTGTAAGGATTAGTTAGATGCTATAACCGAGCACACAAATAGAAATATACCAAGTAGCTGAAGCAAAATTCAGCTCATTTCTCACACTATTTACTGTATTGTTAAACTTATTAATTTCTATAACCCTCTCATAGAATGTGACTAGCTTACTTCCACGCAGATTCTATGCTATGGCTGGTTTCTACATCCACTTCTTTTTCTAACATCATGCTTTGCAAGGCAAGTACAGTGTGCATTTGAGCATACATGACTTGATTTATGCTTTTATAACACAGTAAAACAAACATGGCAAACATAATTATCAACAGAACTACCAGGCCAGTAACATCAAAACCAACGATACTTTTGTGAACAGAAAAGATTCATTGCTCTGTCGTTTCTGATGGTTGTTCGTGATGCTCGGCTTCTAGATACGGTCGAACGTATCGTGCTGGGATCCACTTGGGACCATTTCCTGTGGAAACACAAGCGTATCCTCGCCCCCAAGTTATCAATGGCACGGGGCCTTCCCATTGTCCAGTGGCCATATCACGAATATGGACCATTGGCCGTGTTCTGAACATTGGGGAAGCTCCGAAGTGTTGATTTACTCGTGTCATATCACTGTTGTCTCTGTTTAGAAAATTTAAAACAAAAGTGGCTTTCCATAGTCGTTCCTGTGGTGGATCTCCCAGACTCCCCCTTTTTTGTTTAATTAGCAATTGCTTTAGCGTTTGATGGGCACGCTCAACAATCGCCTGCCCTGTAGGGGAGTGTGGAATTCCAGTGATGTGGCGAATGCCCTATTCCTGTAAAAAAAGTTGTGTGATTTTAGATACATACGCAGGGCCATTGTCTGTCTTGATGGTTTCTGGTATACCCATAGCAGCGATGGCTGCTAGCCAGTGTCGTCGGACATCTCGACTCTTTTCTCCTGTATGTGCAGTGGCAAAGATATAATTAGAAAAAGTATCAACAGTGACATGTACATACTTTAGGTGGCCAAATTCTCCAAAATGTGTAACATCTGTTTGCCAAATTTGCAGTGGTGAGGTGCCATGTGGGTTAACTCCCAATTGTGGCAACGGGGCTATAGATTGGCATTCAGGGCACGTCTTGGTCAGTGGTTAGCTGAAATTGCTTTTGCAGTGCCTTCCTGTTTTGGTGAAAAAAACTATGAGAGCTGTGCTTGTTGAAATAATTGTGGTGTGGCGAGGGCGACTGTGGCTTTATCAGCAGCACGGTTGCCCTCGGCTAGGGGTCCTGGCAGAGAGGTGTGTGACTGAAGATGTGTGATATAATAGGGTAATTTACGATAGGAAACATAATGCCATAAGTTTTTAAGTTGTGTGACGTGCGGAAACAAACCTTACAACTCGCAGAGAGTTATAAAGCAGGTATGTTTATTGCGGCGCCGGGTGCAAGGGGGATCGCTCCTCCAAACTTGCACACCGGTTTGTGAAACAAGCGTCTATTTATGATGAAAAGCATACATATTCATTAATGTGGGCTGGGTTATTATAATTGATTCTAAGAAAAGGCGTTACTATTGTTATAGTTGAATTTTAAGACAAATCGAGTCCGAAATAGATTTATTAAATATTTATTAAGGTAGGAAAGCAAAAGCAGCGCTGGGCGGCCGGGGAGTCGCAGCTCCACCAAAGACTCGCAAATTCAGGCAAGCTAAACGACTCCTTTTATCTTCACAGAGGTCGATTGCAACATCTTCGGTACGCCCCTCTTCGGCTTCTTCCGAGGGGCTTCTTGCTTGGGGCAATTTCGATAAGATATCATCACAGAATCAGCTTATACAATCTATTCTTTTCAGGGTTGATTGGTACAATGGCACACATTAGCACGACATTAACGGTTTAACATTCGCTCAAGGTAACACATTCTGATGACATTGTGGTTAAGCCTTTCTTGTCAAACAGGGTGTTCCCATGTTTGGTGTTGCCAGATAACATTGTGGACGTGTATCTTCTGGTTAAATAGGAAGTTCTCAAGACTGCTACAATGGGTTCGTTCCTCTTGCTTAACCTGTTTGATCAGCAAATTACCCTTAGTTATTTATTACAATCCCCCCTTTTTTTTTATTTATAAGTGATTTGCTGATCAAACCTAGACAATACCTCACAAGCGGCATCTAATTCAGGATTTTCGTTTGGTATAATTTTCATTTCCAGTTCCGATTGCTTCATCAGCATTAGCTGCACTTTTTCTAACCTGCCTTTAAAAAAGGTTACAAGTTTATTAATGACACAGGGTCCAAAAGTCAGAGCCAATAGTAACATTATGAGGGGTCCCGCCAAAGTAGAAATTAAGGTAGTCAGCCATGGTGACGGATTAAACCAAGATTCATACCAGGAGGACTGAGCCTCTTGTTCCCGTTTTCTTTTCTCTAATCCTTCTCTCAGCTTAGCTAAGGAATCTCTTACTACCCCTGTATGGTCAGCATAAAAGCAACATTCTTCACCTAGGGCAGCGCATAATCCTCCGTTTTGCATGAACAAAAGGTCCAATCCTCTTCGATTCGGTAAAACTACTTCTGACAATGAGGTCAATGATTTCTCTAAATAGGAAACAGATTTTTCTATTCGGGCCAAATCTTCGTCTACTGCAGCTCTTAGAGATGTTAGACTCTGTTGTTGTTGTACCAAGGAGGTTATGCCAGTGGCGGTCCCGGCGACCCCTAAACCAAGTAGAGTAGCTATAGTAATTGCAGATATTGGCTCTCTTTTGTTGATTTTATGTCCTGAATTGCTCCAATGTAAATACATAGTTTCTTCCCCATGTAAGAGGATTCTAGGTACCACAGTAACTTGTACACAAAATTCTGAGGCATTTTTCTTGAGAACAGCAGTGGACAAACAAGGTGTTAATCCGGTTATGGAACAAACCCACCATGCCCCAGGACTAGGCAGAATCCATTTAATATCAGATGTAAAGTTTTGAGTTTGGTTAGTACATAGAGCTCTTTCCCCATTCGTCACCTTTCCTATACACCAACCGCTCCCTCTGACCTGTTGGAGAGTAATCCCTGCTTTCCGTTCTTTCCAATTACATCTGGAGGGATTCTCCTCGGCAGAGGTATTAAAGGGAGATGGCACAGCTATCCCTTCATAAAAAGGGGGTTTTACATCATAACATAACCAACAGGAAGTGGTAAAATTTGGATTTGTTGCATTTAGAGCTTGATAGGCTGCCTTCATTACAGCCCATAAGGGTTCATCATCTTTGGGTATTTTCTCCACTTTATTTGTAGAGGTTAGGTATGTCCCTGGGGTGACTGAGGCTGTGGAGTTTCCTCCCTTTGGCTTTGTGATGACTCGATTGGGCCCTACTGCTTGTGGTATTTTAACTTCCCGTTTTTGAATGAATATTAGTCCTCCTCTATCAGTTCCAGATTCCCAATATCGCATTCCCCAGGTTCGTCCAAATAACCATCCATGGTCATTAGGCTGCAGGATTTCTAATATAAAATGCTTACAGTTGCCAAGATGGGAGCCCTCTATGTGTCCATCCCAGCTAGAAGCTGGCGGGTTGCATCCTCTGGGCCCCCATATTATATTTAAAAATCTATCTTTACTGGCTACATCCCAGTTTGAAGCTATGGTTTCACATCCCCAATATGCACAGTAATAGTGATTAGGGAAATTGCAATAGCTTTTCCCTGGATTCGAACTGGGGCAGAGATAAAAAGGTTTTATTGCTCTTTCTTGTCGACCGGGTGGGTCTAGTTCATAAAAGACTAATTCTTCCAATTTAACTTGGAATTCTGGGGGTCCGGCTGTCACATTATACCGAACTTCTATTGAATCTTCCCATCGACCTAAGGTCCAATTGAAGGGTTGATGTTCATTTTCTAAAGTCGTGGTAATTAATACCATTAATAGGATACCAGCTTTCATTTCCCCCACTGTTCAGTACCACTCTGCCTTCCTCGTCTACTCTTTTGCGGAGAGCAACGGGATATTAATATCTTCTCGGCAGCAGCAGGTAGTCTTCAGGGGGATTTTGCTGTTATCCTGTCAATAATTTCCGAGGTCTAAAGAGTTAGTTACCTCTCAAATATATTTCCACCTGTTTGGTTGTTGTGCCCGTTTCCAGGCAAATCTTATAACACACTGTCTTAAAACTCTATACCAGTCTGTTTCATATATTTCCCAACGCTCGGGTATTGACAATTCCCACCCACAAAATAATTTACGAATCTCTGCTTGAGCCCGTTGTTCCCTGGTATGTGTCAAATTATTGCGACATTTCATACAATAAGGTTGTCTCTTAAATGAAACACAGGACCATTCTTTATCGCATTTTAAACATCGGCAAACAACCCAACATAAATGTCCGGAAGTGGGGTGCTTCACGCAGGGTATTCTACGGAGATCTCCTATACTGGGCGATTCAGGTATTTCTGTCTCTGTTTCACAGCAAAAAGGAAAAACCTGAGGAGTTCCTGTCAGTTTGTATAATCCAGCCCCCCCCCGTTTGGTCAGGTATTCTCTCCTCACTCCAAGGTGCAAAATATACTTTTCGTAGGGTATTTCCAGGTGGTATTTGGAACCATTGATGTAAACTATTTCTTGCTTCCCTTCTGGAGTGGTTCATTTACCGGTCTCGTTTTTCCTTATCTTCATTCGGAGGTCTCCTGGTTCTGACGTTACGGTCCACCTTTCTGGGAAGATAGGTCCCTTAATTCTGCTGGCATGAGTCCATCCTTTTTCTGCTGTCCGTACAGCTGTATCTGTGGTAAGTAAAACAACAAAGGGTCCTTCCCAACGGGGTGTTAGGGAGGTTTCTTTCCAGGTTTTGATTAATACCTGGTCTCCAGGCTGGATTTGGTGTATGGAAATGTCCAAGGGAGGTCTTTGTACTACCAAACCCTTCTTTCTTAGTTCCTGTCTCCTTCTTGTAAGTTCTAAAATATATTCTGTTAAAATTTTATCCTCGACCTTTGGGTGCTCTACTAATAATCCAAAGTCATAAGGCATCCCATACAACATTTCAAAGGGGGATATACCAGTATCTGTCCTAGGTTGAGTTCTAATGTAAAGCAAGGCCAGTGGTAGACATTTAGTCCAATTCATTTTTGTCTCCACCATAAATTTGGTTAGGTGTTTCTTTATTTCCCCATTCATTCTTTCTACTTTCCCGGAACTTTGTGGGTGCCAGGGAGTATGGTATTCCCATTTTGTACCGAACAATTCAGTTGTTTCTTTAATTATTTTGGATGTAAAATGTGGGCCTCGGTCTGAGTCAATTACCGCAATAGTTCCATACCTCGGAATAATTTCTTCCAAGAGGATTTTAATAACTGTCTTTGCAGTAGCCCTTATCACCGGGAAGGCTTCTACAAAGTGCGTAAGGTGATCAACCAAGACTAATAAATACTGATATCTCCCAACCTTCGGTAATTCAGTAAAATCCACTTGTATTTTCTCAAAGGGCCTTTTAGCCAGTTCACGACCCCCTTGAACCTTCTCCCTAAGTTGTCGTTTATTCACTTTGTGACAGGTTAAACATCCCTCTAAGATCCTTTTGGCTAATCCGTATATTCCGATGCAGGCATATTTTGTTTCAAACTGATCCACTAAAGCCTGAATTCCCCAATGGGTTTTATGGTGTAATTTATTTAGTATTCCTCTGGCTAATCCCTTTGGAAGAATTTCCCTACCATCTGGTAGCAGCCATTTATCACCATCTCTTTTTGCTCCAATTTGTTTTAGCTTATCCAATTCTTGGAGAGTGAAAGTCTTCTCTATTTTTAGCCTTTCAGGTTCCTCTCCCAAGGTCTGAACCATTAACAGGGCAGCCCGTTTTGCCTCTGCATCGGCTAGATTGTTTCCTCTTACTGTATGGGTTAGTCCCTTCTGATGTCCTTTTACATGGACTATGGCTACCTTTAGTGGACCTCTTAAGGCCTTTAAAATTTCTTGGATTAGTTTTTCATGGACTAATCCCTTTCCCTGGGTGTTAATTAAGCCCCTCTCTTCCCAAATTTTTCCAAAGGTATGCACCACCCCAAAGGCATACTTTGAATCTGTATAAATGGTTCCAATTTTATTTTCTAAAAGTTTTAATGCTCTCATCATAGCATATAACTCACATGCTTGTGCGGACCAAGCTTTATTTAATGGTCCTGACTCTTTTATCTGAAAGGTATACCCGTCCACAATAGCATATCCCGATTTCCGTTGTCCTTCAACCACTCGTGAGGAACCATCCACAAATAATTTCTCCCCTTCGCCTAATTCATCTTCCTCTAAATCCTCCCTTATCTTAGTTTGCAAATTTATTAGTTGGAGACAGTCATGTGTCAAATCTTCCCTAGGTTCCCCATATAAAAATTGAGCAGGATTCTGAACAGAGGTGGTTTCCATTTCTAACTTAGGGGAGTTAATCAAAATTCCCTCATATTTTAGTAATCGACTGTCTGTAAGCCACTTATCAGCTCGTTGTTGCAATACTCCTCGAATGTTATGGGGGGTGTATACCTTTAGTTCACCTCCTAAGGTGACCTTTCCAACTTCTTCTACCAATAATGCAGTGGCCACTATTGCTTGTAAACAAGTGGGCCACCCGCGGCTTACAGGATCTAGTATTTTAGAATAATATCCTACAGGCTTTCTCTGCCCTGCCCACCCTTGGGTCAGAACCCCATAAGCTGTCTCGTTATCCACATTGATAAAAAGTTGAAAGGGTTTACGGATATCGGGTAAACTGAGGACAGGTGCTTCCACCAGGTTTCTTTTCACGTTCTCCCAGCGCTTCTCATCTTCAGGGGTCCATTTTACTAACCCATTTTTAGTTAGTTTTTCGTACAAGAATTTTACTTTACTGCTGTAATTTTCTATCCACTGTCGACAATACCCTAACAATCCCAACAGCTGTCTTATCTGTCTTTTATTAGTGGGCGCTGTTAGGGATAAAATTCCTTTCACTCTTTCGGGATCTAATTTCTTGTGTCCCTTTGTGAGCCAATGTCCCAAATATTTTACCTCTTCTTCAGTGAACTGCAATTTGGACTTAGAAACCTTTAACCCCTTGAGGCCCAAAAAGTTTAATAATTTGATGCTCTCATTTCTGACTTCTTCTTGAGTTTTTCCTGCAACCAGTAAATCGTCTACGTATTGAATCAGGATTAATCCCTGACTTAATTCGTAGGATTCCAATAATTGTTCCAGAGCTTGTCCAAACAAATTTGGGGATTCTGTGAATCCCTGGGGCAAAACAGTCCACCGTAATTGTTGTTTTCTGTGGGTTCTGGGGTCCTCCCACTCGAAAGCAAAATAGTCTCTACATTCTTCTTCTAAGGGACAGGCCCAAAAAGCATCTTTTAAATCTATAACACTATACCATTTATATTCTGGACTTAACCGATTAAGTATAGTGTGTGGGTTAGCCACCACAGGGAACCGGGTAATGGTTCGTTCGTTTATGGCTCTCAGATCTTGTACTAAGCGATAGGACCCATCCGGCTTCTTTACGGGCAATATGGGAGTGTTGTGAGGAGACATACAAGGTTCTAAAAGTCCTTGGACCAAAAGTCTCTCAATTACTGGCTGCAACCCTTCTCTCCCTTCTCTGGAGATGGGATACTGTTTTATCCTAGTTGGCTGGTCTGGGTCTTTTATAGAGACTGTGATCGGTTTGATATTTAATTTTCCCACCGATCCAGGGCTATACCAAGTTTCTGGATTAATCTTGGCTTCATCTTCAGCGGTTAATAAGCATAACTTTACTTTTAACATCTCTTGGTCTACTTCCAAATTAATTCCTAATTCCACCATCAGGTCTCGTCCCAAAAGGTTATATTCAGCTTCTGGGACCAATAAAAATGTTCCCACCCCATCTTTATTTGGGGCTTCTATTGCTACATTCCTTATCAGGGGCACCTTGAAAGGTTCCCCCTTTGCACCAATTACTTGGAGTTTATCCTTTGATTCAACACATCCAGATGGTAACTTTTGGACGGTTGATCTTTCGGCACCCGAGTCCACGAGGAACTCGAACACTTCATGCTGAGGACCCAATTTCAATTTTATCAAGGGCTCGGTAACCTTAGGGGTCCCCAGCAAATAGAGCCCCTGACCCCCCTAATCTTCCTTATAAATCTCCTCATCCTGCATTCTTTTCCGACAATTTCTCTGCAGATGTCCCTTCCTGCGACAATAAAAACATTCTATGTCCTGCGAACCAAATCTCCTTCTTCTCGGTTCTAATGGGCCCTTCCAGGGACTTTCTCTTCTCTTTCCCTGATTTTGCCCTTCCCTTACAGCAGCCATCAGGATTCTGGCTTGTTTCTTCTGACTTTCTTCTTCCCTTCTCACATACACCTTCTGAGCTTCTCGTAGTAACTCATCTAACCCCCTCTCCTGCCAGTCTTCTACTTTCTCTAACTTTCTTCTTATATCTGTCCAAGATTTAGCTACAAATTGAGTTTTCAGCAGGGCTTGACCCACTTGGCTATCGGGGTCTAACCCAGAATATAGCTGTAAACTCTTTCTCAATCTTTCCAGCCATTCGGTGGGGGTTTCATCTTTCTTCTGTTGTTCATTAAAGGCCTTATTGATATTTTGCCCTCTAGGTACAGAATCCCTAATCCCCTGAATTATCATATCACGGAGATCAACCATGTTATTTCTATGTGCGGGGTCTTGATTGTCCCAATTGGGCCTCTGTAAGGGCCATTTTACATCCCCGGCGGGACCATGCTGATGCCTCTGATCCCAGTGTCTCATGCCTGCCATTCTGATCATTCCTCGTTCTTCGTTTGTGAACAAGATCTTTAAAATAGACTCCATCTCGTCCCAAGTATAAATGTTAGGCCCGAGGAATTGATCAAAACGTTCTGCTACCCCTAATGGGTCCTCTAACAAGTGTCCCATTTCTTTCTTAAATTCCCTCACATCCCCGGAGCTGAGGGGTACAGATACAAATCCAACTCCGGGTTGTGGTCCCCCCATAGCAGTCTCCCTTAAGGGATACAATAAATTTTCCTCCCTTCTTTCTCTGATTTGACTTCTAGTTATTCTTCGATTAGAAGGAGGAGTCTCTTCCTCAGGTTCTGTAGGTGCTGTTGGAGGGAGATCTTGCTCAGGACCTTGTGGTGGCGGAGGAGGGGGGACATAGGGTGGGGGGGACACTGGAGGTTCGTCTATGTCCCACCTTTTCTTTTTATCATTTTTCTTTTCCTTTAATGGAAACAAATTAGCGGCCTGAGCCGTGCTCAGGATCCATAAAAAGGCATATTCACTCTCCTCCTTACTAAACAGTCGTTTGTTGTTAACGTATATGTTTAATTGTTGGCATATCCAATCCTCTAAGGATCCATGAATTGGCCAATATAAATCTTTTCTTATCTGTTTTCCTCCCCATATTTCCATACAATAATAGACCAATTTCTCCTTGGATTTCCCTTTTAGGGAAGGGGAACTATCCCAATATCGAATCATTAGGCCAAATGGGCTATCTTGGGGTATATCAGGGAGCCCACCCCCACCCCGTATCTTCTGTATGGAACCAGAAGCCTTACTTTTCTTCTGTCCCATCTTCCGGGAGTGCCTTCTTTCACTCAAGTTTCACTCGCTTCCCTCCGTTCGTGGCCCACGCCCTCGCGGACAATGGGAACCGCACTATTAGGAGGTCCACACTCACTTCGCCCGGTGGGCTACTAAGCCCAGTGGACGTCTCAGTCACTTGCACCCCAGGTACCCAATCCCCGACCGAACGGAACCGCAATATACTTATTCACTCCCGAGTCTTCGTCCGGCTCTTTGTGCACAAAAATTACGGGGAACTGCAGTTTTCCTTTCTCTTTCTTTTTGCTTTCCTATCTCAGTTCGGAAAATCCAGGTGAGCTAAGTCGGAATCTCCTCCAGGACCATCCGAAGATGGGGGCGCCCTCCCAGAGTTGAATTCTGAGTTGGCTGTCTGGATCCGAGTCACGGCACCAAATTTGTTATAGTTGAATTTTAAGACAAATCGAGTCCGAAATAGATTTATTAAATATTTATTAAGGTAGGAAAGCAAAAGCAGTGCTGGGCGGCCGGGGAGTCGCAGCTCCACCAAAGACTCGCAAATTCAGGCAAGCTAAACGACTCCTTTTATCTTCACAGAGGTTGATTGCAACATCTTCGGTACGCCCCTCTTCGGCTTCTTCCGAGGGGCTTCTTGCTTGGGGCAATTTCGATAAGATATCATCACAGAATCAGCTTATACAATCTATTCTTTTCAGGGTTGATTGGTACAATGGCACACATTAGCACGACATTAACGGTTTAACATTCGCTCAAGGTAACACATTCTGATGACATTGTGGTTAAGCCTTTCTTGTCAAACAGGGTGTTCCCATGTTTGGTGTTGCCAGATAACATTGTGGACGTGTATCTTCTGGTTAAATAGGAAGTTCTCAAGACTGCTACAATGGGTTCGTTCCTCTTGCTTAACCTGTTTGATCAGCAAATTACCCTTAGATATTTATTACACTATTCTAATTATTTCTAGGAACTCATTATCATAAGTCTCCTCCCCTTGCCGCATGCGTACTGTCGCCTGGTGGTCGTGGGCCAGGGTCTTCTGGAGGAAGGCTCGCAGTCTTCTTCACCGTGTACTTTTACCTTTGTCCTGGAATGCTGGGCTGGCTGGACCCCAAACCGCAAAACTGGTCCTGACCAGATGGACACTTTACCCAGACAATTGGGTTCCTCCTTAGCATGCAGGCTGTTCCTGCTATCTTATACACAAGGCCATTTCTTTATCTTGGAATGCTGGGCTCCTGGGCTCCGAGCTCTGTTCTTTGCCAGGCTGTACTAAATCCACACTAACAACCTTTAACCATTCATTCTCTGAATCATGTGCGAATAACACTGGGTTGTTGACTTCCTTTAGGAAAGCACCTTCTATACGCTGAACAATTCCTGTAACATATAAAGAATCAGTTATGATATTGAGATTTACATCAGAAAAAAGCTGAAAAGCACGCGCAACAGCTGCAAGCTCAACAACTTGGGGTGATCCATTGACACATTTTATATTTTGGTTCCAGAGATTGTCGGTGGATCGCCAAAGGACTACCGCCCTGTGTGTTTTAACTGCATTAGAAAGTGGGGTATGAGAAAGTAAGGTTCGATTAGTCAGGGGTAATTCTTCTAAGGAATTTAACAGACAATGTTTAGATAAATAGACCAAAATTTGACCAGTGTAGTCTGCAGGTGCAGTCTGCACACTGAGAGATTCTGCTAACATCCAGTCCAAGTCTTTTTTGTTCGTGGGAATATAAATGAATTCTGGATCACTAGCTTTTAGAGTCTGAAGTTGGTGATGACCTTTCTGAATCAAGTTGGCAAACATTTCTAATCGTGAAGTTACAGTCTTTGTAAGTGCATGAGGCAAAAAGAGCCACTCTAATATCACAAGTGGGTCCTTTTTTTGTTGAATCCCATTGGCTTAGAAGGGTATATGGCTGAAAGGTATTTTGAATGATGACTAAGTACACTGGAAGTGTTAAACAAAGACGTGACTTTTGTCTGTAAAGTCTCTATTACTTGCTGTAGACATTGTAGTCCAGTAGGTGTCAGCTGTCTTTTAGAGTTCAAGTCAGGGTCACTCTTTAATAATTGAAACAGGGGGTGTAGATCTTGTATAGTGATACCTAGAAAAGGTCTGAGCCAGTTGATGGTTCCTAACAATTTTTGCAGATCATTCAGAGTCTTTATTTGTAATGCCAGCTTCAGTGCTTGTGGCTGGATGGTGTGAGTTGTAATTTTCCATCCTAGATATTTCCAGGGTGGTTCACGTTGGACCTTTTCCTCGGCTATCTGCAAGCCTGCTCCTTGGACAGCAAGGCGGACTTGGCAGATGACTGTCTGCAGGTCTTTGTCTTTTTCGGCAGCTAAAAGCATGTCATCCATGTAATGATAAATTATAACATGAGGGTTTGCATTTCGGACAGGTTGCAAAGCATTTGCTACAGTTAGTTGGGAGATAGTTGGGCTATTTAGCATACCTTGTGGCAACACAGTCCAATGATACCATCGTGTGGGCTGTTGCTGATTGATAGATGGTACAGAGAACGCAAACCGGGGTGCATCCCTTGGGTGTAGAGGAATAGCAAAAAAACAGTCCTTGAGATCAATTATAGCTATTGGCCAATTTTGAGGCAGCATAGAAGGTGAAGGAAGACCAGGCTGCAGCGCACCCATAGGCTCAATGACTGTATTTATAGCTCAAAGGTCTTGTAACAATCGCCACTTGCCAGTTTTCTTTGGTATTACAAATACAGGAGTGTTCCACGGGCTGGTGGTGGGTACAATGTGGCCGGCGGCCAGTTGTCCTTGTACTAAGTCATGCAAATGCAGCAGTTTGTCCTTTTTCAGGGGCCACTGATCTATCCAAGCAGGGTTTTCTGATTTCCATGTCAATGAAAGGGCCTGCTGCTTGTCAATAGCCCCTATTAAAAATTTGTTTTCCGGAGGATTCCCCACTGGCTTAACAAGTCTCGGCCCCATAACGTACAGGGCATGGGGAGGACATAAGGAGCTGTTTGTGCAATCCGACCGTCAGGTCCCTTGAAAGTTAATATCTTTGCACTTTGTTTGGGTGTCTGAGGACCTCCTACCCCCACAATAGCAGAAGTGGGATCTCTCAGTAGCCATTCGGGAGGCCAGTCGGAAACATTAATGATAGTGACATCTGCTCCTGTGTCCACCAGACCAGAAAAGTGCTGATCGTGGACTTGGCAATGTAACAAAGGCTGTTCTTTGGATACTTGTTTAGACCATAAAACTACAGGCTTTCCAGTGCTCCCAAATCCTCCTTTACAGTTCCCTTCCCCAGGGTTAGTCACGGAGAGGAAAGGTACTAATTGTGCAATTCGTTGCCCTTTTGGAACAAAACAAGGTGGAGACGGTGTCCAAGCCATAATTTTGATTTCTCCTGTAAAATCAGCATCAATGACTCCAGGCAAAACAAAAAGTCCCATTTGTGTGGTCGAGGAATGCCCTAACAAAAGAGCACTCCTGCCATTTCCAAGAGGTCCCATCACCCCAGTGGGGATGAGAACAACTGCTGTGGTATCTAGAGTTACTGACTGGGCTGTGGCCAGGTCCACTCCTGCACTTCCAGCTGTGGCTGGTCGGAGGGTGCTGGCCAAGCGTTGTTATGTGGTCTTAGGACCGTATTTGTTGTTATCACACGCGGTCTCGCGCTCCTCCCCCCATTTCCCGAACCCCCTAGGGTTCGACCATCAGTATGGAATTTGGATCTGCATTCACAGTGCAGCCCCCTGCCGCAGCGAGGGCACGGTCGGTTTGGCATGGATCGATTTTCTCGACCGCCTCGCTTAACTGTTTTACAATATTTTTTAAGATGCCCAGGCTTTCCGCAATTCTAGCAGTCTGCCTTTTGAGCAGCCCCCACAGTGAGGTGTGTTGATAATGCATCAGCTAAGAGACTCATGTTATGAGTTTCTGTGCCAATATCTTGGCACACTTTTATCATATCAGTGATAGAAGGATTAGCATTCTTAATTGTTTGCAATACTTTACGACAGTCAGCATTAGCATTTTCGAACGCTAATTGTTTCATAAGAATATCACGAGCTGCTCGGTTATCTACTTGTCTCTCTACTGCATTTTGGAGCCGATCAAGGAATTTTATATAGGGTTCTCCAGGCGCTTGTGTGATAGCAGAAAAGGAAGCTTCTGGAGCGGCTATATCAGGTACCCATCTTATCGCGCGCAGTACAGTTTCTTTTACTTGCTCAAAACACCGTCTGTCCATTTGGGTTTGCACATCGGGAGTAGCCCGAGGCCCCTCACCAACGAGCTCATTCACACCAATATGATTTAAATTGCCAGTTAAGTTATCCAATGCTTTAGCAGTCGCGAGATCACGGTACTCGGTCATGAATACAGCATATTGCACAGCCGACAAAATCATACGCAACAACAGTTTCCAATCATGAGGAGTCATAACATATCCATCCCCAACAGCTGTTAGTAAGTTCATGGTGTATGCTGACTGGAGACCATAATCTTTTACTGATTTTCTCAGCTCTTTAACATGATCATAACTCAAAGCCTCCCACGCTCCGGGTCGGTTTCCACGATAAATAACAGGGAATGCCTGCAAAATGTCTGCGTCGCCTTTAACTAAGGCTTCTTTTCGACATTTGTCCCACACATTACGACAATCACTCGAGGGGGTTAGGTAGTTCCCCACTACCTCTTTCAATTTATCATCACAAAGAAATAGATTAGGTTCTTGGTCTGGGTCAGTCGGCCCAGGATCGAAGGAGTCTCCTTCTGAGAGACTCTCTTCTGCAACATAGCTATTGTCCGCGGGTAGCAGCGGCGGGGTGGAAGGATGCATTGGGCTCTCCTCAGAGTTTTTTTGTGTCCCTTTGCGGAGCTCTACTGACGTGCGGAAAGCAGACTCCACAACCTGTGAGGTTGCAAAGTAGGTATGTTTATTCGGCACCGGGCAGCACGGGGGGTCGCCCCACCACAATCGTGCGCACCCACCGCGGCAGTTAGCTTAGGATTTATACAATCAAACTTTACATATTCAAGGGGTGCCTATACATATCCATAACCTTTCCCCGAAAAGGCGGTCTTTATTACAATGAGTTCCGAGAAATCATTTCCATAGTCTCCGCCTTTAACTCCTCCCAGCTGCACATGCGCAGTGCCTCCTGGTGGTCATGGGCCGGGGTCTCGGGGATGAAGGCCGTATGTCTTCCTCGCTGTGTACCTCTTGCCTTTAATGTTAATGTGTTGCTCCAGGCCACGGGACTGGTTTCAGCCAGATGATCGCTCTCTCAAGATAACTGGGTTCCTTCTTTGAATATGTCCCAGTTTGAAGTAAAACTGAACCAATTTTCTGTTCTGTAACTTTACATTCTAGCTAGGCCTCCTCTAACTCTCTGAAATTAACGGCATATTGTGGAGAAAACTGCTCGTTCTCAGAATGATAAGACCAATGTCAACAGAAAAAGCGTAGAGGGGTCCCACCTGTGGGGAGGAGTGGACAGGACAGGTGACCCAAACCTGACCAACTGGGGTATTCCATCCCATCTGCCCCATGCTCAGTATAAAGGCTGAGGGATCAAAGGGTCAGCCCCCTTCCTGCGATGGCCAACGTCCAGAGAGGACTCTGTCTGTTCATCTGCCTTTGATCCCGATCCGTGTGTTCCTGACTCCAGAGCTGGAATCCAGTTCCCATCCATCGCTGAGTCCAGTCTGGGACTTCCCTAGTGCCTGCCGGTGACGTGACTGTCATCCTGGGAGCTTGATATGGTTTTGTATATATTGTATCCATTTCATTATTTTCTTCTTTATTTTTATTTTAATATTAATTCTTCATCAAAGTAGTTTAGTTCATTCTAAACTTCTGAATCTCCTTATCTCTTTCTCCTCCTCCTCTTTTTTTTGGGGGGGAGAAGGGGGGGGAAGGGCCATCTGTCCGTCTGGTTTCGGTAAATTCAGCCCAAACCAGGACAGAATACCAATTGTTCCCTTATCTCCCAGCGAGGCCGATGTGACCACTTTATTGTTTCAACGCATCCTTTCTTTGCCTAAACACCTTACACAATGGCTTAAGGCTATAGATATACAGCTTAAGCCAAGCAATGGCTCTACTAACCCTTGAGTGTTAGTTCCCCTTATCGCTACTAGGGCTTCAGATATCTGCCGCCAAACTGGTAAATGCTTAGCTGCAACCTTATCTGTCCCTGCAGCAGCATCCCAAAGCTTTGTGCCAATTTGGTCCCACATGTCTTTGTCAAAGGTGCCGATCTTAGGAAAGTCCGGGACATTTTCTCATACCCAGTCTAAGAGGGTTACCAAACACAGGGTAGGTACAGATCAATTCTGAGTTTTTAAAATATAGTGTAGTACTTCGAGATTCATTTGCTGCTCTTTCGGCAGTGTGTGTCCCTGGTTCGATCGGGTACGCTACTGGTACGGACGTCTTTAGTCTCTTGATTCATGCCCCACGTTGGGCGCCATTTGTAGCATATGAAGGCACGGACCCCTGTCGGAGGTGCAACCAGAATCGTTTATTACAACAAACACGCAGCTTATATAGTACTAAGTATCTTCTTTCCCAGACAACACGCCCCTGCAACCCCCAACTGCCAGACAGGTGGAATTCCCCTCAATCAGTAGGGTTGTTAGGCGGTGTTTGTGGGTCGTCCCCTGCCAGTGTTCCTGCTTCTTCTATTCCTTCCTCTGGTCTTGCTTCTTCCACAATCCTGTTCGCCCACAGTGGCCCTCCGCTGGACCCGTTCCAACAGGTCCATGTCCTTCCTGTGTTGAGGACTCCAGAGCTGGACACAGTATTCCAGGTTGGGTCTCACGAGCGCAGAGTAGAGGGGTAGAATCACCTGCCATGACCTGCTGGCCACACTTGATGCAGCCCAGGATGCGGTTGGCTTTCTGGGCTGCCAGCACACACTGCCAGCTCATGTTGAGCTTCTCATCCACGAGCACTCCCAAGTCCTTCTCCTCAGGGCTGCTCTCCAGCCATTCTCCACCCAACCTGTATTTGTACCTGGGATTGCCACGTCCCAGGTGCAGGACCTTGCACTTGGCTTGGTTGAACTTCATGCAATTTGCACGAGCCCATCTCTCAAGCCTGTTCAGGTCCCTCTGGATGGCATCCCTTCCCTCCAGCGTGTCGACCACGGCACCGAGCTTGGTGTCATCGGCAAACTTGCTGAGGGTGCACTCTATCCCACTGTCCATGTCTCCAACAAAGATGTTAAATAGCACTGGTCCCAGTACCGACCCCTGAGGAGTACCACTCGTCACTGGCTTCCACTTGGACATTGAGCCGTTGACTGCAACCCTTTGAGTGCGGCCATTCAGCCAGTTCCTTATCCACCAAATGGTCCATCCATCAAATCCATACCTTTCCAATTTTGAGACCAGGATGTTGTGTGGGACAGTGTCAAATGCTTTGCATAAGTCCAGGTAGATGATGTCTGTTGCTCTCCCCTTATCTACCAATGCCGTGGCAATATCGTAAAAGGTCAACAAATTTGTCAGGCATGATTTGCCCTTGGTGAAGCCATGTTGGCTGTCTCCAATCACCTCATTATTTTCCATGTGCTTCAGCAGAGATTCCAGGAGGATCTTCTCCATGATCTTGCCAGCCACAGAGGTGAGACTGACTGGCCTTGTAGTTCCCTGGGTCTTCCTTATTTACCTTTTTGAAAATGGGGGTTATGTTTCCCTTTTTCCAGTCAGTGGGAACTTCACCGGACTGCCACGACTTTTCAGATATAATGGAAAGTGTCTTAGCACCTTCATCCGCCATTTCCCTCAGGACCCGTGGATGGATTTCGTCAGGTCCCATGGACTTATGCATCTTTAGGTTCCTTAGAAGGTCTTGAACCTGGTCTTCTCCTATAGTGGGTGGTTCTACATTCTCATAGCCCCTGTTTTTGCCTTCTGCAACTTGGGCAGTGTGGTTAGAGCCCTTGCCAGTGAAGACCAAGGCAAAAAAGTCATGCAGTACCTCAGCCTTTACGATATCTTGGGTGACTAGGTCTCCTTTTTCCTTCCGGAGAGGGCCCAGAACTTCCCTAGTCTTGCCTTTATCCCTGACATATCTATAGAAGTTTTTCTTGTTATCCTTGATGTCCCTGGCTAGATTTAATTCTATCTGGGCTTTCGCTTGCCTAATCTGGTTCCTGGCCACTCAGACAGTTTCTCTGTATTCCTCCCAGTCTACCCGTCCTTGCTTCCACCCTCTATAGGCCTCCTTTTTGGTTTTGAGCTTATCCAGGAGCTCCTTGTTCACCCACGCAGGCCTCCTGCCTTCTTTGCTTGACTACTTCTTTTTTGCCTGACGACTTCTTTCTTGGGATACACAGCTCCTGAGCTTGGAGGTGATCGTTGAATACTAACCAGCTTCCTTGGGCCCCTCTCCCCTCCAGTACTTTTTCCCATGGTACCCTGCCAATCAGGTCCCTCAAGAGGCCAAAGTCTGCTCTCCTGAAGTCCAGGGTAGTGAGTTTGCTGCATATCCTCCTCACTGCCCTAAGGATCTTGAATGCTACCATCTTGTGATCACTGCAGCCAAGGCTACTCTTGAGCTTGACTTTCCCCACCAGCCCCTCCTTGGTGGTAAGGGCGAGGTTCAGTATGGCTCCTTTCCTCATTGGCTTCTCTACCATTTGAAGAAGAAAGTTGTCATCAACACATTCCAAGAACTTCCTGGATTTCTTGTGCCCTGCTGTGTTGTCCCTCCAACAGATATTGGGGTGGTTGAAGTCTCCCATGAGGACCAGGGTCTGCCAACACGATGCTGCTCCTATCTGTCTATAGAGGGCCTCATCCGCTCTGTCGTCCTGGTCAGGTGGTCTGTAGCAGACCCCCACTGTAACATCACCTGCCCCTGTGTTCCCTTTAATCTTGACCCATAAGCTCTCTGTTGGCTCTTCATCCATCCCCAGGTGGAGCTCCATGCACTCCAGCTGGTCATTGACATAGAGGGCAACACCCCCTCCTCATCTCCCCAGCCTGTCCTTCCTGAAGAGTCTGTATCCTTCCATTCCAACACTCCAGTCATAGGAGCCATCCCACCATGTCTCTGTGATGCCAATAAGATCATAGCCCTGGAGGCGTGTGCATGTCTCTAACTCCTCTTACTTGTTTCCCATGCTAGGTGCATTTGTGTCTGTGCTCTTCAGCTGTGCGCCTGATGGAGCTGACTTATTGGCTGGAGTGGCTGCAATTCCTTTGTTCTGCTCTTCAGATGGCCTTCCTTTTGGGTGTTTTATCTGGGACTCCCCGATTCCTATTGCCTCAGGAGCCCCTGGCTCTTCTCCATAAGACTTCAAGTGTGCTGCACTGTACCCAGCACATCGGAACTACAGGCTGAGGGCTCTCACTAGCACCCCATCCCTCAAACTTTGGTGCGTCATCCCTTGGCTTGTCATGAGCAAGCCTGATAATATCCCCCTCCCCCAACAAGCTTAGTTTAAAGCTTGGTCAATGAGCCCTGCTAGCTCACGAGCTAACACCCTCTTCCCCCTTTCAGAAAGATGAGCCCCATCCAATGCCAGCAAGCCTGGTGCCATATAGGCCATCCCATTATTGAAAAAACTCAAAATTGTGGCGGTGACACCAGCCACGGAACCATGCATTGACAGACTGTACACGTCTGTTTCTTTCAGAGTCTCTACCTATAACCGGGACAACAGAAGAAAAGATTACCTTCACCCTGGATTCCCTTATTAACCTTCCCAAGGCCCTGAAGTCTCTTTTGATTACTCTTGGGCTATGTGTTGCCACCTCATTGCTACCCACATGAAAGAGGAATACTGGGTAGTAGTCCGAGGGCCGAATCAGGCTGGGAAGTTTCCTAGTGATGTCCCTGACCCGGGCTCCAGGGAGGCAGCAGACTTCCCTAAGAAGACGGTCTGCCCGGCATGTTGGGCCCTCTGTTCCCCTCAGAAGGGAGTCACCTACAACTATAACCTGCCTCTTCTTCCTTGTGGAGGTGGTTTTTAAATGGGGGGTAGGCCTTTCTGGTCCTGGCAACTCTTCTGATGTAGTCAAACCATCTTCTGTATCATTCCTGGGCTGTCCTACCTCCTTGAGAGCCTCATACCTATTGGACATACCTATTGTAAATTCAGCCAAAACCACGACAGATTTATTGGCGCCCAACATGGGGCATGAACGGAGCTTGACCAGAGCTCTCATAGATTGCCTGAATAGTTTGAATTGCAGCTTGCTCAGGGAGAACAGACAGCTCACATCATGTCATTCCTACACAATATTTTATATGCTATTTTTAGAGAGCTTTGTATGAAGTTAATTGATGCAGTGGGTTTTAACTGGTTGAATATATTGAATGGTTTATTTGTTTTTTGTGTTTGGATGCGGTGGGTCAAGCATGCTATGTTGGTGTGGATTTACCTTCAGATGTATGATGTGATCAATTGGATTGCTATGATACCTGCATATTTTGGGCATCATGTGATGGATTCTATTGCTAATTACACTTTCGGTTTTAGCTGGGGAAAGTTTATTTTGCCCTTTAATGATTATTCCAAAGTGATACCAATGGAATTAGGGGATGAACCTCCAGGGGAGGTTCAGGCTGGATATTAGGAAAAATTTTTTCACTGAAAGGGTTATCAGACATTGGAATGGGCTGCCCAGGGAGGTGGTTGAGGCACCATCCCTGGAAGTGTTCAAAAGACAGGTTGACGTGGTGCTGGGAGACATGGTTTAGTGATGGTGTTGCATTTTGTTGTTTTGTGGGTGTTTATTTTTGTCAGTTAGGTTGATGGTTGGACAAGATGATCTTGAAGGTCCCTTCCAACCTAGAAGATTCTGTGATTCTGTGAAGAACCTTTGGGCTGTTTGGAGAATTATTGTGTTTATTGTTACTCATTCGATCGTGATAGTGCTGTTGATTTTACTTAATGTACTGCAGGCGGTATTTATTGTTAAATATCTGTGCAGGAGTGACTATTATGTGACATGCGATATTGCTACTCAGACACGGGTGAAATCAAAGATAGCAGAAACTCAGACAACGGCCCCAGCAAAAGCCACGCCGGCTCTGGCTCCGTCCCAAGCCAAAGCCCCGGCTCAAGCCAAGCCAGCGGCACCAGCACTGGTGAAAGTCATGCCGACACCGGTCCCAGTGTCATCGGCTGCCCCCCCACAGCCACTGGCACAAGCCAAAACACCGGCTCCGGCTTTGGCACTGACAAAAGCCACGCCCCTGGCCACACCGACACCAGTCCCAACGGCATCGGTTGCCCCCCCACCGGCTCCGGCACCGGCCAGGCCCGCACCTCCACCGACAACGGTGAAAGGCTACTCAAACGCCAGCAGAACCGGCACAAGTTGCCCCGGTGACCAGGAAGGAGAAAAGAAGGTCAGCTCGTTCCCCTGCCCCTTACAATAAAGACCTGCCCAAGCCAGACAGCATGGGAGAGGATCGTTTTTGCATCCTCTTTCTCTCATCTTTGAAGAGGTGTCCAGTGAAACTAGATATACATAATATATTCATCTAATCTCAAATTTCCTGCTTGACAAATGATTCTTCCCTTCTGTAATACAGCTGAGTGGTTTCTGAGAAGTAGGTAGTCTCATCTGCTTCAGGGCTGCCCAGCATCCACCTGCTAGAGACAGTAGAAGTAATCTTTTTTTTAGTGGAAAAAAAAAGTAGAAGTTATCCTTTTTTTAATTGAAATATTTTTTTAATTGAATTTTCAAATGATTTATTTTCTGTAAAACAAAACATCATTTTGGCTGTTTTGAGTTTTCCATGCAAATATTATTTAATATGTCACAACACAGCTTCACTAATTGTGGCAAAGGACCTTCTTTGCAGAAAAGGGAAAACCTGTCACCCTTGTGAGTATTTAGAGAGGACTTGTTTGACTGACCGATGAACTGAGGAACTGTAATAAAAAAAAATATAAGTATATGAAACTTCTGAAAAACAGATTTTTTTTCCAAGTATTTGTAATAATGTTAGAGCAGATGTGTAAAACAGTGTGACCAGAAACTGATGGGTTTGTTGGGTTTTTTCATTGACTGGCTTCCCCTATTTTTTTAAAAAAAAGAAAATAAATTCATTTTCCTTGGTGTGTGTGATGTTTCTGTCCAGCCTATAGGCTTTGTTTGCCACAGTATCATTGAGTTTGATTTGCTGACAATAGATTGTCTTGTTTCTTTATTTCAAAGAGGTTTAGGCACAGTCTCTTAGCATTGACGTAAAATAACAGCTGAAAAGCCTAATTACATCAAGTGTTCTTGATGCAATAGTCGAGCTTTGTTCACATTTGTGTGATAACACTATCACTAGAACTATTGAGACTGGATAAATCCAGTGATCATCCCATATCAGTTGATGAACTGAAAGTTGGATAAATTGATTTAATAAGATTTTCCGATCTCAGTGTTTCAGTCTTGTTTTGTTAGCTTGGGAAATGCCTTTTCCAGCTGATTTCTGAGTTGTGTAAGCTGTTAAATATTGTCTGTGTTTGCATTTTCCCCATCTGTAGGTCATTTGGATCCAGGCTTCCTTGCAAGTCACAAAACCTCTCCTGCTAATGCACAGATCAATGAAGAAATTAATATCCCCTCTTCTGATAGCGAAGTAGAGATTGTTGGAGTTCAGGAACACGCCAGGTATGAATTCCTTTTTCTTGCGCTAATATTTCTTTCATCTTATCAGAATATCTGTATTGCCAAAATTAATAAAGAAAAAAACCTCCTGACTTCCACTTCTGTAGTTATCCATCCGTGGCTGGTAGCAAATGTTGCACTTGTTTTTTCTAGTCTGCTGGTCACAGTGATATCAGAATGTGTTTTTCTTTAGAGCATTATCAACTTGATAATTATTCAGATTAAGCTTGTGATTTGATGTCAAACATTAACAGGCTAAACACATGTAGTATTAAAATACCAAATATTGAGATACCAAAATTATATACATCAGGAACCATTGTTAGGAATTCCAATTTTAAGGGCATAGTGTGAATATGCAAATACATAAACAAAAATACTTATGTGGGTTCTTTGTTTCCTTTCAAAATATTCACTTACTTTAAGCATTTAATCAGCTTCCAGTTTATTTAATTAATCAGTAGTTGTAAAAATGCTATCAACTTTTCAGTGGCTGATGTCATAAGACAGCCCCTTTAGATTAAAAATCAGATCCTTATGAGTCTTGGTTTTATTTCAAGATATAAGAGAGTTCAAACCCCCAAAGAAGATGAGGGTAAGGTAGCCAGAGGTTTCTCTCGAGCTCAGATAGAAAGCTGTCCAGCTGTGCTTCAGCTGTTATTCTTGATAGGCATTTTTTTGATGTTACTTTTCATCTTTAGTCTATGATCTTTCCGTGGCTTAAGGTATTATAAAGCAGCTGAACAAGACTGGCATTTTCATATAGCGTGGAAGGTTAATTTGCTGGAATAAAACCAAGTTAAAACAGTATACAGACAAGCTCTTTCTAAAACTAGTCTGCTGCCTGGAGGATGCTTGGAGGCAGAAAAGGGGTGTGAGGGACAAGGAACAAGAGCTGTTCCTTGTTGTCCCTTCACTGCATCTTCCTTGAGGAAGAAGGAAAGTGTGCAGGACCCAATTTTCCAGGCTGGGAACTGTACAGATAGTGTGTGCACAGTCCAGTGTGGTTGGATGGGAAAAAAGGAAATGTTAAGGTGCTGAAGGAAGAGAGATTTAGTCTTCACTTTTAGAATAGTGAAAGTCCTTGCATGGCTAACTCTTTTGGAAGATGCTAATTCTTTAGTAAATAGCTCTCCTGGCTGTTTATCCAGCAGACTCAGGGCTTGGAGGATCTTTGTCCTAATGATAAGCAGTGTGGACTTGTCCTCCAGTACTAGTTCGTGTAAATCTGTCTAGCACTATGTACACACAACCCTTCTGCTTGAGGTCCCCTGTTCAAAAGCTTTTGATGCTGCTTGCCTTGATAGTATTTACCATGTACAAGAATGGAAATGTTAAGTAAATACAGAGTTGCTGTTTAAAATAGGTTTTAGTAGATATGGATCAAAATAAATTCAGCCAAGACAGACTCAAAGCACACTTTTGTGCTTTCCTTTGTTCATGTAACCATCTCCCATATCCCAAAGACTAGTTCTTACTGGCTCTGTTGAATGCTCACACATTTCAGTTGTTTGAATCCTATTGAGAATTTTATTTCTCTTGCAGGTCTAGGCTTGCAGTTATGAAGTATTGATGGGCTTCTGACAGGGTTGTCATTTGGAAAAGGTTTAGGTTTTTGATCAGTATTATTTTGCATGCATAGTTAGTATGGTGTTTGGATATCGTTCTTTTGCTCACACTGTTTTTTATCGTGCTGCATATTCCATGTCATTGTTGGACTGGCGTGAGTAAAGAAACCCTAGAGTTTGTCCATCATCTGTAGTTTTCCAGATTGCTAGTGAATTGATGGTGTTGCTCATCACTGGAATATTACTTACATCTACTTAGATGTACTTCTTACATCTACTTACATCAAGTCACGTTTTTCCACTTTGTTTATTTTTTGTCCAATAGATTTTTTAATTTTTTTTTTATCATGCATTTGTATAAAACAGTCTTCCTCTGTTTTTTCCTAGGTTATTCCCCCTCCCCCCTCCTTTTTTGTTTGCCTTTACTTGGTATCTTCCCTTAGCTACAGATTGGAAAGCATGTTCCCTAAGCTAATGTTTGATTGAACATTTTGCTATTGTCTGCTTGTGTGACTTGTTTGAGGATAAACACTTTTATTTTTGCAAGGTATCATTTCTATAAGATAATTTACAGCTTGCTTTTTGTCATCTTCAGGGAGAAAAGTTAGTATTACCTTTGCCTAAGCATTGAGGACTGTTCTATATCAGAACGATGGACCATAGTCCCTGAGACCAAACATCGTATTTAGTTTGCTTTGGTTAAGATCTTTTCTTGTCAGTTATGCTTAAAAATATTTCTTCTTAAAAGAAAGGGTTGTTTTTTATTTAATAAATCCCTTACATTTGTTAGAGTTCCAGTCTCTTATTACTAATTCTTTGTAGATACGTACTTTAAGTATGTATTTTTAAGACTGAAGAAGTAATAAAAAAGTAATTCTGAACATCACATCCAAAACTAAATAGCATATCTGAGAAGGAAATGAGGACATTTATATTTAGAGAAGTTAGAGCTCAGAGAGTGAGATTTTTCATTCTATTTCATTAAACCCTATCTCTAACCAGAGCCAAGAGAGATGAGCATAACCTAAGTAGTTCTGGAGAAAACAAATCGCACTACTTTAAATTAAAAAAAAAATAAATGTAAATGTTAGGGATATTTGACCAGTGCAGAAAACCTGGGTTCCTGAAATACGATACATGTGCCGTCACAAAGAAACAGGAAAAGGTTATTCCAGCAGCCAAACGTCTCCTGCTTATGTATGCAGCCAGGACCACCAGTGGTCACAAGAGCAAAACAACTTTTGGAGCACTAGGTATAAAGTTTTACTATCTTTAAATACATTATTTAGTCTCATTGACTATAATTATCGAAAGCTTAAATCTTTTGCTGAAGTGGGGCTGTACTGTTAGCAATTACTATTTCCCAGCACGTTTGTAATTTTTATTTAAGACAACCAAAGAAAAACCAAGTGTAATGGCTGTAATAATGTAATTACAAACTGTCACTTGTAATTATTGTAATTAAAGTATCATTATGTCCTTATTTTAACATGGTTTTGATTTCATATAGAAAGACAGCTTTTCTCTTTGTCTCATCAAACCTCACTTAAAATTTTTCTGTTTTTAAAAGTCCAGTGGGTAAAACTGCTAGCAGGAAACTATGCTTCTGAATAACGCATGGTACTACACGTGATGGGGCAGACTCCTTCGAGATCCTTGGAATCCATACACATATTTTGTAAGGAATATCACCTTACACCCACTGGCAGAATTCAGTTCTTAAAAATAATTTAATCCCCACCACCATCCCCAAGTTTAAATTTAAGTTTAGTCTCAGCTTTGTTTACTGGGTATTTAAGATGTCATGGACTCCACAAATGGAAAATCCACGAGGACATTTTGGAGAGGGACATGTTAACAAGATGCCTAAGTGATAAACCACTGCAGCTAAGAATCTTGTGCCTGATTTTAATAGTAGCTTTAATCCTTTGTGGTGTTTTTGCCTTGCTACAGGTGTGTGCATCCCAGGGGAGGTGTGATTCAGAGTGTATCTTCCTGGAAGCATGGCTCAGGCTTACAGTACATTAACGCTCAGCAAACGCAATCATGGACAGCTGTGACTCCCCAGCAGAATTGGTCTTCGCCCCCAGAAGTAGTAGACCTCACTTTGGATGAGGATACCAGACGCAAATATCTACTGTAATGCAGTGTCACTGTGTTTCTGTCCCCACCCCTTCTCCCCTTTGTGGCACAGAAGTTCATTGTTAAAGCTTCAGCTTCAGAAGCCCTGTTCCTGGCATTATGAAATTCAAACTCATCAAGTTTTTCATTTCCATAAAAATGTAGTATAATTTTAATATTATTTAAAAATGGGTTTGCCTTCTCAAAGGAGGATTCCTCCCAGAATTAAAAGCCAATAGCTCCAGATTTTTAAAACACATTACAGTTACTAACTTGTGTGTGTTAATCTGAAGTGTGCAGACTTGTGTCCTCCCGCCCTTTCCCACCTCCAACTTCAGACCATTTTTAATTTATCAGTATATTGAGTTTGTTAGTAGAAGTTAGTGTTTTGCTGTGTGAGTATCAGTGATTTTGAGAAATGCTGTGTCCTCACTGATTTCATTGGAACTGGGGGTATTCAACACTTCTGAAAACTGGGCCAAGAGTATTTATACACAAGCTGATTTGGTTATGATACCAGCAGGAGGTACTGTCTTTAATACAAATGGCCCATAACATATGCACTGAACAGCTTTTAATTAAAGGATTTTTATTTTCAATATAATTTATAGTTTACACTCTTTTCAGTGCTGTCTTCTGTCTACTTAACTACTGTGTTTCACTGATCATTTCCCACAGCTTGTTACAGTTTAAAATAGTAATAGTAGTGACTTACTCACAGCTGATTATTGCAAAAGCACAAGAAAAAGTAATAAAAATATCTCTGTTGCGTTATTTTCACTGTGGTCTTTGGCTGGATGTTGTTCTAGCCTTTTTGAAGCTAGCCAGTGTTTTCCAAGCTCACAGAATAGCAGCTGTTAGCTATTTGACCCCTAAAAGGCCCAGCATCCCTCCCTTTTTAAATATAGCTGAATTTTTTTACCTATATCCAAGTCTTGCCTGGAGAAGGAGAGAAAGGAAAAATTTTGCTCCTAGTCCTCATTTCTGCTGTTGCTCATTTGCTTCGTTGACCATCTCAAAAAAAAAAAAGAAGCCCTTGCAAAGCCCCAATCTGGCAAAGCACTTTAGCAGCTGCGTAGCGTTCAGCTCATATGGTTCACTGAAACTTGTGGGGCCATTCAAGTGCTTAAAACTCTGTCCTAAAAGATGTTGCAGGATCAGGGCTTAAGATTGTGATATTTTTATTATTTTTTTTAAACTAGATCTGCACCATTTTCCCGGGTTTAGGTCATATCTCATCCTAGTTTTGCAATTATTTTTAGGGTATGATCCAGGAAACACTTTCTACCAGAATATTTACCAAAATCAGTGGAACTACTTACTTTAGCAGGCTGTAGTTTCTGTAGTGTATATGGAAATTCCTGCTCCTCATCTGTCATATTGAGCCTTTCTCAAGGCAAAAACCAAAGATTAGACTTTAACAAGATTATATTAACTTTAAATGTCTATTTTGCGATTAAAATGTTCCTTTGTATTCAAAATATTTCTAGTGGGAATTTTGTACAGCTCATCATCAGATTTTTTTGCCATTTAATGCTGAACAGGGGGTAGTCAGGACATGCGAAGTTCTGTTTTCTTTTTGTGTTGGCTGGTTTCTAAATTTATTTGGCTTCCAGTAATTTTATCTGTGGGCAAAAAAAATATATAAAATTACCTATGTTGTCACATAACTCAAAGGAAAAAAAAACAACAGTGGTGGTATAGTTAGTAACAAACAGCTTTTTCTTTAATAAGCAGAACGGTTATGACTGCAATTTACAGAACAACTAGGTAAGGGACTGATATTCCAATTTCAAGCTTTTTAAAACATTGAACATAAGTGTATTGCATGGCCAGAAAAATGTATGTGGTGCTTCTAGTGACCGATTTCTTTCTCTGAGGGTGGGCGGGAGGGAGTGGCATGCAGACAGCCCATTGGGTTGCAGTAGGGAAAAGCCCTGTCCTATTTGGGGCACTATATCAGTAGCGGCTGTCGATCTTTTCTCCTCGTATTTTAATCACGGAACTCAGCCATCATTTCAGTGGGCTAGCACACATGTAAAGGTAACTTTGGAACAGTGATTTAGTGTGGCTGCTTTTTCATAAAGTCTTTTAAAGATCAGTTTTGAAGAAAGCTGCAAGGACCCATTTGTAGTCCTTCCATGAAAAATGCAAACTAACTCTCGTTTTTCAGTTTGTATATGACGTGACTTCCATGTATATATAAAAATGACTGCGTCCTAACCAAACTTCCTCCAATTGTGCACTGTGTTCGTTTAAACAATTCATGTATTGTAGTCTGATGCAGGTTTTCTTTAATTTAAAACACTACATATTTTCTCTTATTCTTAACAAATTTGAAAGGTTAGTGATCTGAAAACCACAATCACTGGATAGCTAGGAAGTGTTTGTGTTTTGGGTTTGGGGTTTTTTTTGGATTTTTCATTTTGGGGGGTTTTTTGTTTGTTTTGGGGGGCGTTTTGTTTTTTGTTATTTGTTTTTGGGGTTTTTTTTGTTTTTTCTTTTTGTTTGGGGGGGAGTTTTGGGGTGGTTTTGTTTTTTGATTTTGGGGGGATTGCGGTTTTATTTGTTTGTTGGGGGGTTAGGGCTTTTTGTTTGTTTGGGGTCTTTTTATTTTGGGTATTTGGTTTTTGTTTGGTTGGTTGGTTGGTTTTGGTTTTGTTTTTTTAAAGAGAGCAAAAGGTGCCTGGATGGTCTTGCTCTTCTCAGCAGGAAAGAGAAATGCTAGCCGTTGTGTGGCTAAGAACCAATGCACTTGGGGCCTGATCCAGAACCCATTGGAGTTGATACAGGGCTTTCCATGGACTTCAGTGTGCATTGGCTCGAGCCCTTCATGGTGTAGCAGTTCCTGAATTGCTGGAGTGTGAACTTGGAATCTTCTCTAGTGAAGACAAATCATTGCTTAGAATATAAATGTTTAAAACGTGTGACTCTAAAAAATTTGATTCTTCTCGACACTCCTTATTGAGTTCTCATTTTCCATCTAGTATTTAATGGTCTTTGGAGAAAAATAATAATAAAAGAGTGTTATATATATATAAATATATATTTTTTTGGTGGAAGATGAGACCTTCTGGTTTTTGAAACAAGTCTGTAGCATAAAGGTTAAACTATTTTAAGACAAAATAAAATAGAGTGTATTATTTAAACAATATAAGCTTGTTTGGGATTTTTTTCCCCTGCTTTCATTTAATTCACTTCTGTTTGTCACATCTCCAAAATAAAGCCTTAAACGCTGGGAATGGGTTACAGCTACCCAAATTCAGCACTGTTCCCTGCATTTAATTTTGAATGTCCAGGATGTAAATGTGATTTCCTGACCACAAAAGCTCACTTTTATCTCCCAGACCAGGACCACCACTTCTCCTTTCAGTGCTGTTGGGTGATGCGCAGGTAGCAGTAACGAGCGGCTGCTGCCCATTGCACTCTGTAGAATCCCCTCTAGGGACATGGTTTCTGTGCAGTCTCCATCTCCCCGCACATCGCAGTCCTTCAGGTGCCCGAGCAACCTTCATACCAGTATTTTTCCGACTGCATCCCCTGTGTCCCATCCTCACAGCTGTCTTCTGCTGGTCAGGAAGAGCATTTGTGTGATTTGAGCACTTGGATTTTCTCATGCGGTCAGGTAGTGCTGAGAAGCTCAGATCTAGTGCTGTTTGAAATGGATGTGTGGACCAGCTGTGAAGCTCTGGGCAGGTCCTCACCGACAACAAGAGATGGTGCCAATGTCCTGGTTTGAGGTAAAAACAGAACCAATTTTCTGTTCAGTAATTTTACTTTTTAGCTGGGCCTCTTCTAACTCTGAAACTCTCTGAAATTAACAACATATTGTGCAAAACTGTTTGTTCTCAGAGTGATAAGACCTATGTTTATACTGAATACCAAGGAATGGTGTGCAGAGAGGCCCTTGCTTATACTTATTGCTATAACAACCAAGGTCAGGTAAATTTGTATTTGCCCCGTTGGAGGGTCGGAAGCAGAAAAGCGTAGAGGGGTCCCACCTGTGGGGAGGAGCGGACAGGACAGGTGACCCAAACCTGACCAACAGGGTATTCCATCCCATCAGCATCATGCTCAGTATAAAAGCTGAGGGATCAAAGCGTCAGCCCTCTTTCTTCAATGGCCGACGTCCGAAGAGGACTCTGTCTGTTTGTCTGCCTTGGATCCCGATCCATGCATTCCTGAATCCAGTTCCTGAGTTCAACTCCCATCCACTGCTGAGTCCAGTCTGGGTCTTCCCCTGTGCCTGCTGGTGACGTGATCATCATCCTGGGAGCTTGATACAGTTTTTGTATATATTGTATATATTTCCTTATTTTCTTTTTATTTTTTATTAATATTTTCATTAAAGTAGTTTAGTTCCTTCTAAACTCATAAATCTATTTCTCTCTCTCCCTCCTCTCCTTGGAGAGAGAGGTGGGGGAAAGCATCTGTTGTTCATCTCAGTGGCCAGCCTGGCCCAAACCACGACAGATTTACTGATGCTGATAAGATAGGGATAAGAGTGTCTTCACAAAAAGGTGATAAAATACGGATAAGAGTGTCTCCACAAACAGGGAAGTTAAATGAAATTGCAGGAGTGAGATAACCAAAAGAATAGGAGAGTTAATTGAAACTGCAGGAGTGAGATAACCGAAAAATAGGGGAAATAACTGAAAATGCAAAAGTTGGACAATTATAAAACTGCAAAAGTTAAACTTTTATGTAATAGGCGGATCGAGAAGTCTGTACCTTCCAAGTACCTCAGCCAATGGGGAAAGGAAGAGGGTTACATGTGGCCGGGGAATTAGGATAAAATGGAGGCTGCATCCTCTGGAAAATCAAGAGACCCCACAAATGCCCCAGTGGACTCTCCCTTTATTAGAATAAAGTCTTTGCAGGACTCCTCTGTCTCCTTTGTGAACATCGACCTCTGGCTATGGGATTTTCTGCACAAGTGGGGGCTCGTCTGGGATCCTTCCACCTTCCAGGGATGGCAGACGATGAACGGAGCTGATGGCACGCCTCACCAGTATTTCGGTGATCAGTTCCTTTTGACGGCTGCTGGTGCTGGACGACTGATTGGGTACCCGAGACTGTTCAGGAGACAGATGAGCAACAGACCGCAGGGGTCCGTGAAGAGGTCTGCAGGGAGAGACCATTGGAAACCTCACCAGTGAGTACTATGGGATATTTGGGGAGTAAAAGAGGGAGGACGCCCAGGGAGGGCAATAAAAAGAGGATGCCCAGGGAGGGCAGTAAGGGAAAGTCGAGAATGGGCTCCCACTGTTCCAGGGACCCACCACCTTGGAGCCCTTGATAACCTGTCAGGTGGGTCCAAATCGGGAGGAGGTACACTTTTTAGTGGATACCGGAGCCTCTTGATCTACTTTAAACTTTTTGCCAAAGGGGGCACAGTTGTCAAGATAATCTATAATTATCCAAGGAGTAAGTGGAAAGGATGAACGGGTACATTTCATCCAGCCGCTATTAATAGCTATAGGAGATAAGTTTGAGATGCATGAATTTTTGTTCGTCCCTAATTGTGATTGTAATCTATTGGGGAAGGACCTGATGGCTTTTTGGGGATGCCCACTTACAGAGGATAGTAAACAATATTTTGCCTTTGAGTGGGAACAAGAAGAAGCAGGGAAAATAGTGAAGCAACAATTGACGTGGATTAGGTCGTTGCCTATTTTTCTAAAATGTTGGATCCGGTGGCAAGGGGGCGGCCTCATTGTTTACAAAATTGTGCAGCCACGGCTTTAATGGTAACCGAGGCTTGAAAACTGACAGCAGGGGGAGCGCTCATTGTTAAAGCTTTGTTAACTGAAAGAGCTTCTAAATGGAAGAAGTGGGGAAGGGTTTAATTCGGCCTCCTGTTTAGCTGGTCCTGAGGGAGGAGATCCTGAGGAAATTCATGACTCTGTTCAAGTCATAGATCTTCAAACACGGGCCAGGGAAGAACTAAGGGCTAAACGAGCTAAGGGCCAAACTTTGGCCAGAACTTGGCGAAATGGGGAAAATGTATTTATTGATGGGTCCTCAAGGGTAATAGAAGGAAAACGAGTTACAGGGTATGCTGTGGTAAAAGGAAGAGAACTGCAAGGAGGGGAGCTACTCTCCACATGATCAGTGCAGACTGCAGAATTGTATGCATTAATAAGAGCCTGTGAATTGTATCAAGGAAAAACAATAAACATATTTACAGATTCAAAATATGCATGCAGGATGGCTCATGCATTTGGAAAATTATGGGAGGAAAGAGGGTTATTAACCTGTAGAGGAAAAACATTAGCTTATGAGTGTTTAATTACTCGCCTATTGGAGGTGGTGAATTTGCCAGAGAAAGTGGCTATAATACATGTCAGGGGACATCAGACAGGATACTCAGAGGAGGCAATAGGTAATCGACTGGCAGATGAAGAAGCTTGAAAAGCAGCACTTTTGCCAGAAGTATCTAGGATCCTCTCTTTGCTTCCAGTGACTCCAGCACTGCCAGAGAGGATGTGTTTTCCACCCGAGGAGCTGGAGATAATTAAAAATAGTGGAGCAGAAAAAAGAGAGAACAATTGGTTTACAAAGAACGGTAAACAATGGGTACTGAAGGCCTTGGCCCTGCAAATATTAAAACAACTCCATGAGGGGAGCCATTGGGGCTCTCGAGAACTAGCGGAAGCCTTCCTCAAAATGTACGCTGCATTGGGTCTTTTTGTTTTAGCAAAAAGAGCAATTGAGGGTTGTTTAATTTGTGCTAAGGTCAATAATCAGGTTACAAGGGAAGCTGCTAGAGGAGGGCGACCTTGGGCTGTACGCCCATTCCAACGATGTCAGGTGGATTTTACTGAAATGCCCCGAGCAGGAAGACTTAAGTATCTTTTGGTAATAGAATGCCAGCTAACCGGGTGGCCAGAAGCATTTCCAGTTGCTTCAGCAACTGCAGGATCAGCTATTAAAGTGCTTTTAGAAAAAATAATTCCTAGATATGGAATAGTAGAGGCAATAGATTCAGACAGAGGAACTCATTTTACTGGAAAAATTCTTCAAGGGATTATGGTGGCCTTCGGAATACAATGGGATTTACATGCTCTGTGGCATCCTCAGAGTTCGGGGAAAGTTGAGAAGATGAATGGGGAGATTAAGAAGCATCTTTTAAAATTATTTTTGGAAACCAAAATGCCATGGATATGTCTTCTACCATTAGCTTTAGCTAGAATACAGGCCAAACCCAGAGGAGACATTCAATTGGAAACCCTTACCCTGCTAATTCTCGACCTAGTGGGGAGGTAGCAATAAGTGATGTATACTTGAAACAATATGTGGCCAGGATACTGTCTCTTGTGAAATCTCTTCGACGTGCAGCTGGGGAATTAGGATAAAATGGAGGCTGTGTCCTCCGGAAAATCGAGAGACCCCACAGGGGAATGCCCCAGTGGACTCTCCCTTTATTCGAATAAAGTCTTTGCAGGACTCCTCTGTCTCCTTTGTGAACATTGACCTCTGGTATGGGATTTTCTGCACAGCGCCCAACGTGGGACATGACTGGGGCTTGACTAAGGTTCTGATAGATTGTCTGAATAGTTTGAATTCCAGCTTGCTCAGGGAGAACAGACAGCTCGCATCATGTCGTTCTTAAGCGAAATGTTATATCGTGCCTTTAGAGAGCTTTGTTTGAAGTTAATTTATGCAATGCTGCTTAACCTGGTCAATGTGTTGCATGGTTTATTTGCTCTTTGTGTTTGGATGCAGTGGTTTAAATGTGCTATTTTGGTGTAGATTGGCATTCAGATGTATAATATGGTTACTTGGATAACAGTTCTACCTGCATATCTCGGGGCATCATGTTATGGATTCTATTACTAGTTACGCTTTAGGTTTTACCTGGGGAAGGTTTACTTCGCCCTTTAATGCTTATGCCAAAGTGACACCATCAGAGCTAGGGGATGGAAACCTTTTGGGCTGTTTTGAAAAGGAATGTTACTTTCATAAAATCATGATTTTGTTGCTGGTTTTCCTGAATGTGTTGCAGGGGTGGTTTTTTGTTAAACATCAGTGCAGGAATGGGTATTGTGTGACATGCTGCTGCTACTCAAATTCCACGAGCCACTCCACAGCCTGCACAGGCACAAGCCACTCCTCAAGCTACTCCCCCGTCAGCACCGGCACCAGCCACCCCCCGTCAGCACCGGCTCAAGCCACTCCCCCGCCTGTACTGGCACCAGCCACTCAGCTGCCTGCAGTAAAAGCCACCGCCGCCTGTACCATCACAAGCCACTCTCCTGCCCGCACCGATAGAAGCCACTCCGCTGTTGGCACCGGCACCAGCCACCCCCACACCTGTACCAACACAGGCCACGCCGCCGCCCGTACCGGCACCAGCCATTCAGCAGCCTGCAGTAAAAGCCACTCCACCATCAGCACCGGCATCAGCCACCCCCCGACCTGTTCTGGCACAGGCCACTTCCCCACCAGTAACGGTAAAAGTTACCCCGCCGCCTGAATCACAAGCCCCTCTGCAGCCTGTATCGGCACAAGCCACTCCAGTCTCGACAACGAGCACTGTCGCTACTCCAGCTGCTTTGACAACGAATACTGCTGCTATTCAAACGCCAGCAGAACCGGCACAAGTTACCCCAGTGACCAGGAAGCAGAAAAGGAGGTCAGCTTGTTCCCCTGCCCCTTATGACAAAGACCTGCCCAAGCCAAGTAGCACGGGAGAGAGTTGTTCTGACAGAGATCCAGGAGAGGGTCCTTCTAAAGCAGATAAAGGAAAGGGTCCTTCTCGGGCAGCGTCAACACAGGAGGGGAGGACTCAGAGGCAGAGATAATTGTTACATCCTTCTCGATGAAGGGTTTGCAAAATATGAGGAAGGACTTTAGTCGTCATGAAGGGGAGACACTTATCTCCTGGTTGCTCTGATGCTGGGACAATGGGGCTGATTCCATAGACTTAGAAGGTAGAGAAGCTAAGCAGTTGGGAAAGCTGGCCAAAGCTGGAGGTATTGATAAAACAATTGGGAAGAAAACAAACACTCTCAGTCTCTGGAGGCAACTGCTATCAGCCGTAAAGGGCAGGTATCTCTTTAATGATGATATCAAATGCTGTCCAAGCAAATGGACCACCATGGAAAAAGGTATTAAGTACCTGAGAGAACTGGCTGTGCGAGAGGTGATTTATGGTGACTGGCGAGTGAATGTAGACCCTGATGAAATGCCGTGCAAACAGTCTTTGTTGAGGAAGTTTGTGCAGAGTGCACCATCGGTGTGTTCCCACACTTTGTCAACAATGGTCTGGGGAGGATCTGATGCCAATACACCAACTGTAAATGAAGTGGCTAACAAAGTACAACAGTATGAAAACAGTCTCTCTTGTCCCCTCACTGTGGCAGCCGTGGAAAACCTGACTAAGAAACCGATTGAGAAAATGACCAAGAAAATGGCCAAACAAAATGAGAAAATAGCTAAGAGAATGGCTGAGCAAAATGAGAAAATGACTGAGTAAATGGCTAAGAAAAATGATAAACTGAAAAACTGTCCGGGATGGAGGAAAAATCCCACTCTTCCCCTGAACGGACCCACATCACACTCATTAAGAAAAGACGCCCTCATTAAGAAAAGAGACCAACTCAAGAGAAACAGGACCTGCTCCAAGATTTCCTGTGGCTTTGCCTCTGCAACTATGGAGAGGACATGAGTAAGTGGGATAAAAAACCTACCCTGGCCCTACAGGCACAAGTGCTTGAGTTGCAAGGTAAAACAGATAGAAGAAAGAATTCGTCCAGGAGGGTGGCTGCTCCGACCTGTAGTTAGCAATCCTCCAGTCCAGGTAGGACACTAGGTATAAACAATAAATGCCTTGCTAATGATTGTACCCTTGAAGAACAGAAGGCTGATAAGGAACATCTCACCACAGGAGGCGCTGAAACTGGTCAAAAACCAGACAGCTGCTGGGTAAGGCATAAAGTCAAAAAAAATTTGCAGTAACTGGGGGAAAGGTAAAGGTGGCAGTGGGAGAATGCAACCACCAACTCAATTGGAGACCTAATTGGACTACCGCCCCCCATGGTACTGGAGCATGCGCACATCAATTACAGGACCGTGTAACTTTAAATGAAAGCAAGAGACTGTACTAACCAATAGAAATTGTTAAGATAAGGTACTAACTAATAATTATAATTAAGAGTGTGTATTTCTGTGTTTTGAACTGTATAAATATTTCGAGTAGCTTGTAGGCTGGTGTGCTAGCTTTGTGGATTACCACTTAGCACCCACCTCTGCAGAAATGAAATAAATAGATAATACCTCTACTCTGTGTGTATATTGGCATCTGCACAGCAGGTAAACAACCCCGCTTTGGGACAACACATGCCAGTACGTATGTCTGGCTTTTGAGGACAAACATTTTTCACAGACGCTGTAAACACTGGGAGCTGTGGGACGAACAGGAAGAGCAACCTTCTCATTTGGAAGTTCTGCCTCACTCAGAATTGGTGATCTTCCCCAGTCTGTCAGTACATGGAATGTCCAAGTCTCAGCCTTAAGCTCTGTTTGTGCTATAGTATACTGAGTCTGGCTGGGATGGAGTTAACTTCACTTCATGACTGGAGTGCTGGGATGGAGGGCTATAGGCTATTCAGGAAGGACAGGCAGGGCAGGTGAGGTGGAGGAGTTGCACTCTGCATGTACTGGAGAAGTTTGGCTGTACAGCCCTTACAGTTCGGGATGATGTGGTTGAGAGCCTCTGGATGAGGATTAGGGGGATGGAAAACAAAGGAGATGTTGTCGTGGGTGTCTACTACCGATCACCAAGCCAGGATGATAGCACTGATGAGTTATTCTATAGGCAATTAGGAGAAATCTCTGGATCAGTAGCCCTTGTCCTTATGGGAGACTTCAACTTCCCAGACATCACATACTGCTGTAAAAAGCAAGTCTGGGAAATTTCTGAAGTTTGTGGAAGATAATTTCTTGTCACAACTAGGAAAGGTGCCCTCCTAGACTTGCTATCTGTGAATAGAGAAGGACTTGTGGGAGCTGTGATGGTAGGTCTTGGCCACAGGGATCACAAAATGGTTGAGTTAAAAATTTTCAGTGTAATGAGAAAAAAGGACAGCAGAGTTGCTACCCTGGATTTCAAGAGAGCAAACTGTAAGCTATTCAGGGAGCTACTTAGCAGTGTCCCCTGGGAATCCGCTTTTGAGGGCTTAGGGGTCAGTTTTTAAGAACCACCTTTTAAAAGCACAGGAGCAGGCAATTATACTGTGTCATTAAGTTAAGCAAGCAGGGTAGAAGACCAGCTTGGCTAAACAGGGAACTCCTCATGGAGCTCAGGTGGAAAAAGAAATTGTATGATCTCTGGAAGCAAGGCCAGGCTTCGCAGGAAGATTACAGAGCTGTGGTTCATGTATGTAGGGAGAAAACATGAATGACCAAGAATCAACTAGAGTTGAAACTGGCTGGTGTTGTGTCAAACAAAAAAGGCTTTTTTAAAAGTATGTTAATAGCAAAAGGAGGTCTAAGGAGAATATTGGACTGATACTTGATGGTCACCTGACAAATAGGTATGAAGAAAAGGCAGAGGCATTCAATGGTTTTTTTGCCTCAGTCTTTAATATTAATGATAGACCTTGGGCTGCCCAGTCCTCTGAGTTGTGGGAACAGTGACTTTCCATTTGTGGACACTGAAATTGTAAGAGACTAGTTGTACCAGTTGAATCTTTATAAGTCCAAGGGGCTGGATGGCATTCATCCCAGTGTACTGAAGGAGCTAGCAGATATTACAGCAGGACCTCTCTCAATTATCTACCAAGGGTCTTGGGTGTCTGGGGAGGTCCCTGCTGACTGGAAGCTAGCCGTCATTCTTCCAGTTTACAAGAAGGGCATGAGGGAAGATCCAGGAAACTACAGACCTGTTAGTCCAACCTCAATACCTGGAAAAATTATGGAGAAGATCATACTGGGTGCTACTGAAAGGCATTTAAAGAACAATGCAATCATCAGGCACAATCAACACGGGTTCACAAAGGGAAAGTCCTGTTTAATTAATCTGATCTCCTTCTGAGGTCACCCGCTTAGTGGATAAAGGCACAGTGGTGGATGTAGTTTTTCTGGATTTTAGTAAGACTTTTGATAACATCCCTCACAGCATCCTTCTGGACAAGTTGTCCAACTGGGAGATGAGCAGGTATGCAGTACACTGGGTGAAGAGCTGGCTGAACAGCAGGGCTCAAAGGGTTGTAGTGAATGGGGCTAAATCTGGCTGGTGACTGGTCACCAGCAGTGTTCCTCAGGGTTCAGTGCTAAGGCCAGTTCTGTTCAATATATTTATCAATGATCTGGATGCAGGAGTTGAATGCGCCCTTAGCAAGTTTGCTAATGATACCAAACTGAGAGGTGCTGTTGACTCTTTTGAGGGACAGGAGGCCTTGTAGAGGGATCTAGATAGATTAGAGCATTGGGCAATTATCAATGGCATGAAATTTAACAAGAACAAATGCTGGCTTCTGCACCTGGCATGGAGTAACACCGGGCACAAGTATAGATTGGGAGAGGAGTGGCTGGAGAGCAGCCCTGCAGAAAGGGATCTGGGGGTGCTGGTTGACAGCAGGCTCAATGTGAGTCAGCAGTGTGCCCTGGCAGCCAAGAGGGCAAACCGCATCCTGGGGTGCATCAAACACAGCATAACCAGCCAGTCAAAAGAGGTGATTACTCTTTGATTACTTTTGGTCAGCCCTGAAGTGGTCAGGCAGTTGAACTGGATGATCGTTGCAGGTCCCTTCCAATTGAAATATGCTATGCTATGCTATGCTATGTGTCCTGGTTTGAGGTAAAACAGAACCAACTTTCTGTTCAGGAATTTTACTTCTTAGCTAAGCCCCTTCTAACTCTCTGGAATTAAGAGCGTATTGTGGAGAAAACCGTTTGCTTGTAGAGTGATAAGGCCAATGGTTGTACTTCATGCCTGTACATACATGTAATTCATGTACTTCAATTTGGTGGTGAATGGAGTTAAATCCAGTTGGCGGCCAGTCACGAGTGGTGTCCCCCAGGGCTCAGTATTGGGGCCGGTTCTCTTTAACGTCTTTATCAATGATCTGGATGAGGGGATCGAGTGCACCCTCAGTAAGTTTGCAGACAACACCAAGTTGGGTGGGAGTGTCAACCTGCTGGAGGGTAGAAAGGCTTTGCAGAGGGATCTGGACAGGCTGGATCGATGGGCCGAGGCCAATGGGATGAGGTTCAACAAGGCCAAGTGCCGGGTCCTGCATCTGGGTCACAACAACCCCAGGCAGCGCTACAGGCTTGGGGCAGAGTGGCTGGAGAGCTGCCTGGCAGAAAAGGACCTGGGGGTGTTGGTCAACTGTCATCTGAACATGAGCCAGCAGTGTGCCCAGGTGGCCAAGAAGGCCAACAGCATCCTGGCCTGTATCAGGAACAGCGTGGTGAGTAGGACTCAGGAGGTGACTGTCCCCCTGTACTTGGCACTGGTGAGGCCCCACCTCAAGTACTGTGTCCAGTTTTGGGCCCCTTACCACAAAAAAAAGACATTGAGGTGCTGGAGTGGGTCCAGAGAAGGGCAACGAATCTGGTGAGGGGTCTGGAGAACAAGTCTTATGAGGAAAGGCTGAGGGAGCTGGGGTTGTTCAGCCTGGAGAAAAGGAGGTTGAGGGGAGACCTTATCGCTCTCTACAACTACCTGAAAGGAGGGTGTAGCCGGGGGGGGGTCGGTCTCTTCTCCCAAGTCACAGGCGATAGGACGAGGAAATGGCCTCAAGTTGCACCAGGGGAGGTTCAGACTGGATATTAGGAAAAATGTTTACACTGAAAGGGTTATTAAGCATTGGAATGGGCTGCCTAGGGAAGTGGTTGAGGCACCATCCCTGGAGGTATTCAAAAGATGGGGTGACATAATGCTTAGTGACATTTGTATTTTTTATCAGCGTTAGGTTGATGGTTTGACTAGATGATCTTATAGGCATTGAGCAGATCCCCCCTCAGTCTTCTCTTCTCTAGACTAAAAAGACCCAAGTCCCTCAGTCTCTCCTCGTAAGAGAGATGCTCCAGGCCCCTAATCATCTTTGTAGCCCTCTGCTGCACCCTCTCCAGCCGTTCCCTGTCCTTCTTGAACTGGGGAGCCCAGAACTGGACACAGTATTCCAGTTGTGGCCTCACCAGTGCAGAGTAGAGGGGGAGAATGACCTCCCTCGACCTACTGGCCACACTCTTCCCTATGCAGCCCAGGTAAACCCATGTTGACCACTTCTCTAAAGACCACTTTTCTTCTAATGCTGGGGAAAACTGCACTTTTAGAAGACTCTAGTGTCTGAATTCAGGAAAATATTTACTTTATAGCCAGCTAGGCTATGTGGGATTCAAGGTCTCAGTGTTTTCGAGCCTTGCCATGTTCAGGGACAAGGAGGAGCAAGGCCTGGGCACTTGACCCAGGCTGGCCAACAGGAGTATTTCATACCATGAACGTCACATTCAATATAAATTAGAAAAGTTTGCTGTGTAGCTTTCTCTCCCTTGATGGCAGCAGTCCGGACAACTCCTTGCCCCAGTGCCGGACCCCTGAGGCCTTTCTTTCCTCCTGAAGCCATTACACTTGCAGTGTCCGACATTTGCTGTCCCCTGCTGGGAGTGCACAGCTTCCTACTGATATAATTGCCTGAGTATAATTTCTGTATATCTTATATCAGTATCAGGATTAATACTGGTTCTTTAGTATTATTGTTAATTATTTAGTCTTATTCTATTAAATCTATTTATACTTCAACCCTTGTGTTTCTTTGTGTTCCCCGATTCCCCTTTCCGGGTGGGGAGGGGCCATCGGGTGATAGAATAATTGTCTAAGCGCCAATAAATTGTTATAGGTTTTCTCAAACTATAACACAGTATCGCACCAACTGAGACTCCCCAGTCTCCATCCAGACCCTGATTCATTGGCTGGAGACCCAAGGAGTGATCAGCAAGACTCGCTCACCCTTTAATAACCCTATATGGCCAGTGCGAAAGTCTGACGGAGACTGGAGATTAACAGTAGACTATCATGGCCTGAATGAAGTCACACCACCACTGAGTGCTGCTGTGCCAGACATGCTGGGCATGTTTAGTTTGGAGAAGAGGAGGCTGAGGGGAGACCTCATTGCCCTCTACAACTACCTGAAAGGAGGTTGCAGAGAGGTGGGTGTTGGCCTCTTCTCCCAAGGGAATAATGGCAGGACCAGAGGAAATGGTCTGAAGTTGCGGCAGGGGAGGTTTAGATTAGATATCAGGAAGAATTACTTTACTGAGAGAGTGGTCAGGCACTGGAACGGCCTGCCCAGGGAGGTGGTGGAGTCGCCATCCCTGGAGGTATTTAAGAAATGTGTAGACATGGCCCTTCAGGGCATGCTCTAGTGCCCGAGATTGTTGGTTTGTGTCTGTTTGTGGTGTGTTTGGGTTTTTTTTTGGTTTGGTTTTTTTTGTCGGCTGGACTCGATGATCTCAAAGGTCCCTTCCAACCATGAAGATTCTGTGTGATTCTGTGTATGCTAGAACTCCAGTATGAACTGGAGTCAAAGGCAGCCAAGTGGTATGCTACAATTGACATTGCTAATGCTTTTTTCTCTATTCCTTCTGGCAGCAGAGTGCAGGCCACAGTTCGCTTTCACCTGGAGGGGTGTCCAGTACACGTGGAATCGACTGCCCCAGGGGTGGAAACACAGCCCTACTATTTGCCATGGACTGATCCAGACTGCACTGGAGAAGGGTGGAGCTCCAGAACACCTGCAATACATTGATGACATCATTGTGTGGGGTATTCCAGGAGAAGTTTTCAACAAAGGTAAGAAAGTAATTGAGATTCTTCTGGAAGCAGGTTTTGCTGTGAAAAGAGGTAAGGTCAAGGGACCTGCATGAGACATCCAATTCTTGGGAATTAAATGGCAAGATGGTCGTCGCCAGATCCCAATGGATGTGATTAACAAAATAACAGCTATGTCCCCACCTACTAACAAAAAGGAAACACAAGCCTTTTTAGGTGTTGTGGGTTTCTGGAGAATGTATATTTCAGATTATAGTCAGATTGTGAGACCTCTCTATGAAGTGACTTGAAAGAAAAATGATTTTACGTGGGGCCCTGAGCAATGACAGGCCTTTGAACAAATTAAACAAGAGATTCTGCATGCAGTAGCCCTTGGACCAGTCTGAACAGGACGGGACATTAAAAATGTGCTCTACGCTGCAGCCAGGGACAATGGCCCTACCTGGAGCCTCTGGCAAAAAGCACCAGGGGAGACTCAAGGTCGACCCTAGGATTCTGGAGTCGAGGATACAAAGGATCCGAGTCCAACTATACCCCAACTGAGAAAGAACTCTTGGCAGCATATGAAGGAGTTAGAGCTGTTTCAGAAGTAATCAGTACTGAAGCTCAGCTCCTCCTGGCGCCCCAAGTATCAGTATTGGACTGGATGTTCAAGGGTAAAATTCCTTCTACTCATCATGCCACCGATGTAAGTGGGTTGCCTTAATCACACAGCAGGAAACAGGAACAGGAAATCCAAATCGTCTGGAAATTGTAGAAGTGATCACAAGCTGGCCCGAAGGCAAAGACTCCGGAATGCCACCAGAAGAGGTGGTGACTCGTGCTGAGGAAGCCCCATCATATAATGAATTCTCAGATAATGAGAAACAGTGTGCTGTGTTCACTGATGGATCTTGTCGTATTGTAGGAAAGCATCGAAGGTGGAAAGCTGCTGTATGGAGTCCACGATGAGTTGCAGAAGCTGCTGAAGGAGAAGGTGAATCAAGTCAATTTGCAGAGGTAAAAGCCATCCAGCTGGCCCTAGACATTGCTGAAGGAGAGAATTGGCCAATACTCTATCTCTATACTGACTCATGGATGGTGGCAAATGTTCTGTTGGGTTGGTTAAAACAATGGAAGCAGAGCAACTGGCAGCGCAGAGGTAAACCCATCTGGGCTGCTGAATTGTGGTAAGATATTGCTGACCGTCTAGGGAAACTAGTCATAAAGGTATGTCATGTAGATGTCCCATGAGTCGGGCCACTGAGGAACATCAAAACTATCAGCAAGTGGATCGGGCTGCTAAGATTTTCCAGACAGATTTGGACTGGGAACATAAAGGTGAACTGTTTTTAGCTCGGTGGGCCCATGACACTTCAGGTCATCAAGGAAGGGATGCAACATACAAATGGGCCCGGGACCAAGGGGTGGATTTGACCATGGACGCTATTGCGCAGGTTATCCACGATTGTGAGACATGCACCGAAATCAAGCAAGCTAAAAGGTTAAAACCTTTGTGGCCTGGGGGACGATGGCTGAAATATAAGTACGGGGAGGCTTGGCAAATTGGCTACATCACACTCCCTCAAACCCACCAGGGTAAGCGCTATGTGCTTACAGTGGTGGAAGGAAGCACCGGATGGTTGGAAACCTATGTCGTGCCCCATGCCACTGCCCGGAATACCATCCTGGGCCTTGAGAATCAAGTCAAGTCTTGTGGCGACATGGTACTCCAGAAAGAATTGAGTCAGGCAATGGGTCTCACTTCAAAAACAATCTTATAAGTAATTGGGCCAAAGGACATGGCATTGAGTGGGTATATCATATCCCCTATCATGCACCAGCTTCTGGGAAAACTGAGTGATATAGTGGACTGTTAAAAACTACCCTGAAAGCAATGGGTGGAGGAACATTTAATAATTGGGACAAGCATTTAGCGCAAGCTACCTGGTTAGTTGACACCAGGGGATCCATCAGTCAGGCTGGTCCTGCTCAATCAGACCTTTTACATACTGTAGAAGGGGATAAAGTCCCTGTGGTGCATGAAAGGAATACGTTGGGGAAAACTGTTTGGGTTTTTCCTGCCTCAGGCAAAGGCAAGCCCATTCGTGGGACTGTTTTTGCTCAAGGACCTGGATGTACTTGGTGGGTGATGCTGGAGAATGGAGAAATTCAATGTGTACCTCAAGGAAATTTGACTCTCAGTGAGAACACTCAGTCCTGAGCTAGCTTCATCAAGCGGTGTCCAGCAAACTCTTCAAGGTGGACATGCTACCTGTGGACACGAACCACAGTGAATTTCATATCATCTTTCCTGCCCTGAGAGTCTGCTATAATAGATGAAATTCTTCAATTATGAACTAAATGGATTTAACAAACTTTTGTGTATAAAGACAAATCATAAATGACTGATCTCTGTATACATATGTATATCTGTATCTGTATATATTTGATGGATAAGAAGTATTAGAAATCTGAGTATGATGCAAATGGTGTAGAACAAGGGGTGGAATGTCCTGGTTTAGGGTGGAGCAGAGCCAACTTTCTCTTCATTGAGAGGCTCTTGCTTATACTTGTTGCTGTAGCAACCAGGGTCAGCTGACTTAGTTGTTTACCCTGTGGGGAGGAGTGGACAGGTGGCCCAAAACTGACCAATAGGGTATTCCATTCCATTTGCCATGCTCAGCATAAAAGCTGAGGGATCAAAGGCTATGGTGCTTTTTCTTCAATGGTTCAGTTGTTTAATGGCTCTCTTTCTTCTGTGACCCTCTTGTTTTCAATTAGCTGTATCTGAGGAAGATGTTGTCTGTTTGTCTGCCTTTGATCCTGATCAGTGTGTTCTGGAATCCAGTTCCCATCCATTGCGGAGTCCAGTCTGGGGCTTCCCCAGTGCCTGCCAGTGACATCTTCCTGGGAACTTGATACGGTTTTGTATGGCTTAGTAAAGGAATCTAGGGTGCAGGTAATTTTTTTGTCACTCCCACCAGTGGCAGGCAATGATGCTGGGAGGAGCAGACAGATCAAATCAGTCAATACATGGCTCCATGGCTGGCGTCACCACCATAACTTTGGGTACTTTGATAGTGGGTTGGCCTATATAGCACCAGGCTTGTTGACAGGAAATGGAAGATGCCTCTCTCAAAGGGGGAAGACTGTTCTGGCCCAAGAGATTGCGGGGTTGATTGACAGGTCTTTAAACTAGATGTGAAGGGGGAGGGGGCTGATAACATCAGGCCTGTCCTTGAGGCTCCTGAGGCAAAGGGAATCTGGGAATCACAGATAAAGCACCACAAAGGAAGGCCACCTGAAGAGCAACATGAAGGAAATGGAGCCATTCCAGCCAGTAAGTCAGCCCCATTGGGTGCCCAGCTGAAGTGCCTTTACACAAATGCATGCAGCATGGGGAACAAGCAAGAGGAGTTAGAGACGTACGCACGCCTCCAGGGCTGCGATCTTATTGGCATTACTGAGACCTGGTAGGATGCCTCTTATGACTGGAGTGTTGGAATGGAGGGTTACAGACTCTTCAGGAAGGACAGGCTGGGCAGACGGGGTGGGAGTGTTGCCCTCTATGTCAATGATCAGCTGGAGTGTGTGGAGCTCCACCGGGGGATGGATGAAGACCCAACAGAGAGCTTATGGGTCAGGATTAAAGGGAGAACAGGGTCAGGTGATGTTACAGTGGGGGTCTGCTACAGACCACCAGATCAGAGTGACAGGGAGGATGAGGCCCTCTATAGACAGATAGGAGCAGCATCACACTCGCACACCCTGGTCCTCATGGGGGACTTCAACCACCCCGATATCTGCTGGAGGGACAACACAGCAGGGCACGTGAAATCCAGGAAGTTCTTGGAATGCGTTAATGATAACTTTCTTCTTCAAATGATCGAGGAGCCAACGAGGAAAGGAGCTGTGCTGGACCTTGTCCTTACCAACAAGGAGGGGCTGGTGGGGAATGTCAAGTTCAAGGGTAGCCTCGGCTGCAGCGACCACGAAATGGTAGAATTCAAGATTCATAGGAAAGTGAGGAGGGTGTGCAGCAAGCTCGCTACCCTGGATTTCAGAAGAGCAGACTTTGGTCTCCTGAGAGATCTGATCTGCAGGGTAGCATGGGAGAAAGAACTGGAGGAGAGAGGGGCCCAAGAAAGCTGGTTGGTATTCAAGGATCACCTCCTCCAAGCTCAGGAGAGGTGCATCCCAAAAAAGAAGTCAGGCAAAATAGCCTGTGTGAATGAACTCCTGTGTGAATGTGATGAACAAGGAGCTGCTGGACAAGCTCAGGACCAAAAAGGAGGCCTATAGAGGGTGGAAGCAGGGAAGGGTAGACTGGGCAGAATATAAAGAAACTGTCCGAGTGGCCAGGAACCAGATCAGGCAAGCGAAAGCCCAGGCAGAACTAAATCTAGCCAGGGACGTCAAAGACAATAAGAAAAACTTCTATAGATATGTCAGGGACAAAGGCAAGACTAGGGAAGTTGTGGGCCCTCTCCGGAAGGAAACGGGAGACCTGGCCTCCCAGGATATGGATAAGGCTGAGGTACTGCATGACTTTTTTGCCTTGGTCTTCACTGGCAAGGGCTCTAACCACACTGCCCAAGTCACGGGAGGCAAAAACAGGGGCTATGAGAATGAAGAACTGCCCACAGTAGGAGAAGATCAGGTTCGAGACCTCTTAAGGAACCTGAAGGTGCATAAGTCCATGGGACCTGATGAAATCCATCCACGGGTCCTGAAGGTAATGGCAAATGAAGGTGCTAAGACACTTTCCATTATATCTGAGAAGTCGTGGCAGTTTGGTAAAGTTCCCGCTGACTGGAAAAGGGGAAATGTAACCCCCATATTCAAAAAAGGAAGACCCAGGGAACTACAGGCCGGTCAGTCTCACCTCTGTGCCTGGCAAGATCATGGAGAACATCCTCCTGAAATCTCTGCAAAGGCACATGGAAAATAAGGAGGTGATTGATAACAGCCAGCATGGCTTCACCAAGGACAAATCATGCCTGACAAATTTGGTGGCCTTTTATGATGGGGTTACAGTGTTGCTAGATAAGGGCAGAGCAACAGACGTCATCTACCTGGACTTATGCAAAGCGTTTGACACTGTCCCGCACGACATCCTGGTCTCAAAATTGGAAACTCATGGATTCGATGGATGGACCACTCGGTGGATAAGGAACTGGCTGAATGGCCACACTCAAAGGGTTGTGGTCAACGGCTCAATGTCCAATTGGCAGCCAGTGACGAGTGGTGTTCCTCAGGGGTCGGTACTGGGACCAGTGCTGTTCAACATCTTTGTTGGAGACATGGACAGTGGGATAGAGTGCACCCGCAGCAAGTTTGCTGACGACACCTATCTGTGTGGTGCGGTCGACCTGCTGGAGGGAAGGGATGCCATCCAGAGGGACCTGGACAGGCTTGAGAGATGGGCTCGTGCAAATCGCATGAAGTTCAACCAGGCCAAGTGCAGGGTCCTGCACCTGGGACATGGCAATCCCAGGCACAAATACAGGTTGGGCGGAGAATGGCTGGAGAGCAGCCCTGAGGAGAAGGACTTGGGAGTGCTCGTGGATGAGAAGCTCAACATGAGCCGGCAATGTGCACTAGCAGCCCAGAAAGCCAACCGCATCCTGGGCTGCATCAAGAGAAGTGTGGCCAGCAGGTCATGGAAGGTGATTCTACCCCTCTACTCTATGCTCGTGAGACCCCACCTGGAGTACTGTGTCCAGCTTTGGAGTCCTCAACAAGGGAAGGACATGGACCTGTTGGAAGGGGTCCAGCGGAGGGCCACGAAGATGATCAGAGGGCTGGAGCACCTCTCCTATGAAGACAGACAGAGACAGTTGGGGTTCAGCCTGGAGAAGAGAAGGCTCCAGGGAGACCTTATAGCAGCCTACCGATATCTGAAGGGAGCCTACAGGAGATCCGGAGAGGGACTCTTTGTCAGGAAATGTCATGACAGGACAAGGGGTAATGGTTTTAAATTGGAAGAGGGGAGATTTAGATTAGATATTAGGAGGAAATTCTTTACTGTGAGGGTGGTGAGGCACTGGAACAGGTTGCCCAGGGAAGTTGTGGATGCCCCATCCCTGGAAGTGTTTAAGGCCAGGCTGGATGGGGCTTTGAGCACCCTGGTCTATTGGGAGGTGTCCCTGCCAATGGCAGGGGGGTTGGAACTCGATGATCTTTAAGGTCCCTTCCAACTCTAACCATTCTATGATTCTATGATTACAGCAGTTTGGTGAAGTTCCCACTGACTGTAAAAGCAAAAATATAACCCCCATTTTCAGAAACGGAAAAAAGGAAGACCCGGGGAACTACAGGCCAGTCAGTCTCACCTTTGTGCCTGGCAAGATCATGGAGAACATCCTCCTGGAATCTCTGCTAAGGCACATGGAAAATAAGGAGGTGATTGGTAATGGCCAACATGGCTTCACCAAGGACAAATCATGCCTGACAAACTTGGTGGCCTTCTACGATACTGCCACACATTTGGTGGACAAGGGCAGAGCAACAGACATCATCTACCTGGACTTATGCAAAGCATTTGACAATGTCCTGCACGACATCCTGGTCTCAAAATTGGAAACTCATGGATTTGATGGATGGACCATTTGGTGGATAAGGAACTGGCTGGATGGCCACACTCAAAGGGTTGAGGTCAACAGCTCAATGTCCAAGTGGAAACCAGTGACAACTGATGTTCCTCAGGGGTCAGTATTGGGACCAGTGCTGTTTAACATCTTTGTCAGCAACATGGATTGAATGTACCCTCAGCAAGTTTGCCAATGACACCAAGCTGTGTGGTGCGGTCGACATGCTGGAGGGGAGGGATGCCATCCAGAGGGACCTGGACAGGCTTGAGAGGTGGGCCTGTGCAAGTCTCATGAAGTTCAACCAAGTCAAGTGCAAGGTCCTACACCTGGGTCAGGATAATCCCAATCCCAAATACAGGTTGGGCGGAGGATAGCTGGAGAGCAGCCCTGAGGAGAATGACTTGGGGGTGTTGGTGGATGAGGAGGTCAGCGTGAGCCGGTAACGTGTGCTTGCAGCCCGGAAGGCCAGCGCTATCCTGGGCTGCATCAAAAGAAGTGTGGCCAGCACATCAAGAGAGGTGTTTCTCCCCCTCTGCTCTGGTGAGACCCCACATGGAGTACTGTGTCCAGCTTTGGAGTCCTCAGCACAGGAAGGACATGGACCTGTTGGAGCGAGTCCAGCAGAGGGCCATGAAGATGATCAGAGGGATGGAGCACCTCTCCTATGAAGACAGGCTGAGCAAGGTGGGGTTGTTCAGCCGGGAGAAGAGAAGGCTCCGGGGAGATCTTATAGCAGCCTTCCAGTACCCGAAGGGGGCCTACAAGAAAGCTGGAGAGGCACTTTTTACAAGTGCATGTAGTGATAGGACAAGGGGTAATAGCTTCAAACTGGAAGAGGGTAGATTTAGAATAGTTATCAGGAAGAAATTTTTCATTGTGAGAGTGGTGAGGCACTGGAACAGCTTGCTCAAAGAAGTTGTTGAGGCCCCATCCCTGGGGGTGTTCAAGGCCAGGCTGGATGGGGCTTTGAGCAACCTGGTCTACTGGGAGGTGTTCCTGCCTGTCCTGGTTTGAAGTAAAACAGAACCAGCTTTCTGTTTACTAATTCTACATCTTAGCTAGGCCTCTACTAACTCTCTGAAATCAATGGCATATTGTGGAGAAAACCGCTCATTCTCAGAATGATAAGACCAATGTTTGTGCTACATGCCAAAGAATGGTATGCAGAGAGGCCCTTGCTATAACAACCAAGGTCATCCAATTTCGTTATTTGCCCCGTTAGAGGGTCGGAAATGGAAAAAGTGTAGCGGGGTCACACCTGTGGGGAGGAGCAGACAAGACAGGTGATCCAAACCTGATCAACAGGGGTATTCCATCCCATCTGCCCCATGCTCAGTATAAAAGCTGAGGGATCAAAAGGTCAACTCTCTTTCTTCAATAGCCGAAGAGTACCCTGTCTGTTCATCTGCCTTTGATCCCGATCCATGTGTTCCTGACTCCAGAGCTGGAACGCAGTTACCATCCATTGCTGAGTCCATCCAGTCTGGGACTTCTCCAGTGCCTGCCGGTGATGTTATCCTGGGAGCTTGATACGGTTTTTTATACGTTTTTTCTATTTCATTATTTTCTTCTTTTTGATTTTAATATTAAATTTCTTCATTAAAGTAGTTTAGTTCATTCTAAACTTCTAAACCCCCTTATCTCTTCCTCTCCTCTCTTTTGGGGGGGAGGGGGGGAGCTGGGGGTGGGGAAGGGCCATCTGTCATTCTGGCTTTGGTAAATTCGGCTGAAACCACAACAGATTTATTAGCACCCAACATGGGGCTTGACTGTGTCACAACCCGAGCTCTGATAGATTGCCTGAATAGTTTGAATTCCAGCTTGCTCAGGGAGAACAGACAGCTCACATCATGTCGTTCCTACACAATATTTTATATGGTATTTTTGGAGAGCTTTGTATGAAGTTAATTGATATAATGGTGTTTAACTGGTCGAGTACATTGATTTTTTGTTTTGAGGTTGGTTCATTTTTGTTTTGTGTTTGGATGCGGTGGTAAAGGCTTGCTTTGTTGGTGTGGATTTGCCTTCAGATGTATGATGTGATCAATTGGATCACATGGCAGGGGGGTTGGAACTAAGTGGTCTTTAAGGTCCCTTCCAACTTAAACCATTCTATGATTCCATTGCCTGTGCATTTTCTTCTTGTGCTTCAGCTCAACCAGGAGGTCCTTACTCAGATGTGCTGGTCTCCTGTCTTCATAGAATCATAGAATCATAGAATCATCCAGGTTGGAAGAGACCCTTGGGATCATCGGGTCCAACCATCTACCTTACACTACAAAGTTCTTCCCTATATCATATCCCCCCAACACCACATCTAAACGTCTCTTAAACACATCCAGGGATGGTGACTCAACCACCTCCCTGGGCAGCCTATTCCAATGCCCGACCACTCTTTCTGTGAAAAATTCTTTCCTAATGTTCAGTCTAAACCTACCCTGCTGGAGCTTGAAGCCATTCCCTCTCGTTCTGTCATTAATTACCTGTGAGAAGAGACCAGCACCAACCTCTCTACAGTGTCCTTTCAGGTAGTTGTAGAGAGTGATGAGGTCTCCCCTCAGCCTTCTCTTCCTCATACTAAACAGTCACAGCTCCTTCAACCGCTCTTCATATGATTTGTTTTCCAGGCCCTTCACCAGCTTCGTTGCCCTCCTCTGCACTCGCTCCAGCACCTCGATATCTCTCTTGTATTGAGGTGCCCAAAACCGGACACAATACTCGAGGTGTGGCCTCACCAGTGCTGAGTACAGGGGCACAATCACCTCCCTACTTCTGCTGGTCACGCTATTTCTAATACAAGCCAGGATGCCGTTGGCTTTCTTGGCCACCTGGGCACACTGCCGGCTCATATTCAGCCGCTTGTCAATTAGAACCCCCAGGTCTCTTTCTTCCAGGCAGCTTTCCAGCCACACTTCCCCAAGCCTGTAGCGCTGCTTGGGGTTGTTGTGGCCCAAGTGCAGAACCTGGCACTTGCCCTTGTTGAAACTCATGCCATTGATTTTGGCCCAATGATCCAATCTATCTAGGTCTCTCTGTAGAGCTTCCCTATCCTCCTGGGAATCAACACTCCTGCTTAGCTTGGTGTCATCTGCGAACTTGCTGATGATGCACCCTATGTCCTTGTCAAGATCATCAATAAAGACATTAAACAGAAATGGTCCTAACACTGAGCCCTGAGGCGCACCTTCCTTGCCTGATTTCTTACATCTGGGAATTTAGAGCTTTTCTGCTCTAAGAAAAATGTCCTTAAAGAGCTGCAAGCTCTTTTCGGCTCTTTTATCCCTGAGGGCAGTTTCCCAGGGGGGCCCATCCACTAATTCCTTAAACACCTGTAAGTTCAGTCTCCTAAAATTCAGGGTCCTGACTCTACTCTTCATCTGGCCCATATCTCTCAAGATTGTGAATTCCACCAGGGTGTGATCACTGCAGCCCATGCTACAGTGGTGTCCAGTGACAAGACAAGAGACAATGAGCAAAAACTGAAGCACAGGAGGTTCCCTCTGAACACGAGGAAACTCCTCTTTTTTACTGTGAGGATGACTGAACCCTCGAACAGGTTGCCCAGGGAGGTTGTGGAGTCTCCATATATTCGAATGCCATCTGGATATGGTCCTTGGCAACCGGCTCTAGGTGGCTCTGATTAGCAAGGGAATTGGACAAGATGACCTCCAGAGGTGCCCCCCAACCTCAACCATTCTACAATTTTTAGATTCTATGAGTGGATTTTGGGCTAGTTACTGTATTCAGACTTGGAGTATGGGTGTCCCTGGCCTGTGGTGTCAGCTGCTGGAGCGAGTGAGGGTTTTATAACCTGCAGGTGTTTAAGGCCAGGCTGGATGGGGCTTTGAGCACCCTGGTCTATTGGGAGGTGTCCCTGCCCATGGCAGGGGTGTTGGAACTCGATGATCTTTAAGGTCCCTTCCAACTCTAACCATTCTATGATTCTATGGATGCCAGCTATTGGAGTCAGACCAATAGTGTAGACACCCTGTGTCTCTGGTGACAGATACTGAAGTGGGGGTCTCAGCCTCAACTACTGGAGTGAGTGGGGTCTCAGTGTCAGGTACTGGAGAGGGTGGGTGTCTCAGACACTGGACACTGGAGTAGGAACAGTGCGTGTCCCAAAAAACAGCTACTCTCTCTCCTAAGAATGGGTTCTTGCTATCCCTGAAAACTGAGTTTTGATCACCCAATGGATAAGAAAGTGGTCTAGTACTGCCTAGGCCCTGCCAAGTACACACTGCTAAGGGCCCAAGGCCCAAGTAGAAATTGGAACTGCTGAGGAAAGCAGGGATCAATTGGTTCAGCCACCAAAACAAAAATTAGAAGAGAAATTCTTCAGGGTGGACTGGATCTTTTACATTTTTTTAAAGAGTTTTGGACAAAACAGAAATATATCTTACTTTATTCTTGACCCAACACATTTCTTGCAAGAAGAATAAAACCCCTATTTGTTTCTGGATTATTTTTTTTTTTGTTACTGTACTGGTTTTGGCTGGGATGGAGTTAATTTTCTTCATAGCAGCCCATATGTTTCTATGTTTTGGAATTGTTGATAAGACCCCAACATTGTAGCTGTTGTTGAGTAGTGGTTGCACAGAGTCAAGGCCTTCTTTGTTTCTCACTCTGCCCCTCCAGTAGTGTGGGGGTGGGCAAGAGGTTGGGAGGGGACACAGCTGGGACAGCTGACCTGAATTGACCAAAGAGATATTCCATGCCATATAATGTCATGTTCAGAAATTAAAAGTGTTGGTAGTCTTTCCAAGGTAGCTGTTGCTTGGAGACTGGCTGGTGGGAGATGGTGAGTGACTGCCTTTGCATCACTTGGTTTTTTTCTTTCTTTCATTTATTAAACTGTCTGTATCTCGAGCCATGAGTTTTCTTGCTTTGCCCTTCTGATTCTCTCCCCCATCCTGCTGTGTGGTGAACAAGTGGTTGGTGGGTGCTCAGTTGCTGGCCAGGGTCAACCCACCACAGTCCCTTTAACTAGTTTTTTTAAAATAAAAAATGACATTTTGAAACAAATTGCAAACTTATTTTTTCTCTTCTGACAGGTACAACATTTCTCTCTATTGTTTTGCAAACCCAAACCATTCACTGGATTCAATTTGCACTCAGAATTCCCCCCCCCCTTCCAATAAAGGCAGGTCTGAACAGTGTAGTAATTGAGAAAAATCATCCAGTTGTAGGAGTTAAGGAGCAGTGAGGACCTTATACCACAAGGGGACTATTTTGGATCAGGATAAATCCTGACTGCTGATTCCACAGGTTGCATGAGAGTCTGCCAGAAGTGGCTACAAATTAAAGTCAATATATATGTATTAGAAAACAATGATGGGGATCTGTTTAACATCAGAAAAGCATTCTTCTTTTGCTTCCTCCTAGTAGGATCAGGAGTAATACATGGAGCTTTGACAGCCACCCTTCTCTCCCCAGCCTTGTGTGTGAGAGTAAAGGCTGGTCACAATGACAAGAACATGGTGGAAAGCTGTTTGTGATGGCATACTGTTGTGGTTTAACCCCAGCCGACAGCTAGGACCATGCAGCCGCTTGTGCAGTTCTCCCCCTTCCCTCAGAAGGGCAGGGAGAAAAGGAGGGGAAAGGGAAAGGGAAAAAATCCTCATGGGTTGAGATAAAGACAGTTTAATAAAACAATAATAGAAATAATAAAAATAGTAACAACAATGACACAAGTCACTTTCACCACCCAGTGAATTGGTACCTTCCCGAACAACAATTGCGAGTACTCGCCCCCCAACTAACCCCATTTCTATACTGATCATGACATCTATGGTATGGAATATTCCATTGGCCATTCCATTGTTCTGTCTAGGCTCCTTCTCAGCTTCTATGGGAAGCTGAAAAAAGTCCTTGAAAAAATATAAACATCACCTGGCATCAACTAAAACAATATGCATTATTGACATTCCTTTCATACCAAATCTGAAACACAGCAACCACTAGAAAGAAAATTAACTCTGTCCCATCTGAAACCAAGACACATACCTATTGCCAGTTTTTATGCTACATGGAAGATTCATAAATGAACCTGTCATGAAAAATACAAAGCATGTGCTTTTCTGGAAAACAGACACTTTTGTGGGAGTACTCTCCACACCTGCCTAGACATAGACATTTTAAAGATAAAACTGAGAGGAAATAATTTTGTCTATAACCTGAATGTGTCTAGGATTTAATTCCCAGCCTTAAATTCTACCAATTAAAATCTTTTGAATGGAGAAAAGAAAATAATGTATAACAATTCTGGCTTTACTGGAAAGCTTGTCTCGTAGACTAGAACTAACCTGCTTTAAAGTGAATGTCCTGAGGGCTTGATTATTTTTTTTAGATTTAATTCATTTTAAAAACAGGGACATTCAAAGTGAAGACAGAACATAGCTAAAAGGGTTTTATAAATAAACATTTCCTCACTCACTGCATTATCTTGCAGACAGGTTCTTCCTTCAGGGCTTGGTCTCAATCCAGCAACCCTGATCTAAAGGAAAATTCTGTCACCTCTGAGATCTGGCTGCTTCTGGATTCAGGTTCTCCCTGCTTCTCTCAGCAGACTCCCAGGCAGTTCTGTTGCTTGCTCACTCTGTGCTAAGCTCTGTCTATCTATATGCCTCAGCCTGGAAGCTTCTTTTTCCCCCACTGCCCCAGCAGGTTTGGTTGATCCCAAGAGAAGCTACTGCCCTCTCTCCAGTCAGTTCCACTGACCCAGTATAATCTGAATTTCACTGAATTTCACTGAATTTTTTTTTAGAGTTGGAAGGGGCCATATAGATCATCTAGTCCAACTCCCCTGCTGAAGCAGGATTGCTTAGAGAATGCTACTCAGGACTGCATCCAGGCGGGTCTTGAAAATCTCCAAAGAAGGGGACTCCACAACCTCCCTGGGCAGCCTGTTCCAGGGCTCTGTCACCCTCACCGTGAAGAAATTCTTCCTCATATTCAAGTGGAACCTCCTATGTTCCAACTTGTGCCCGTTGCCCCTTGTCCTGTCACTGGGAACCACTGAAAAGAGTCTGGCTCCCTCCTCCTTCAACCCACCCTTGAGATACTTATAGGCGTTAATAAGGTCTCCCCTCAGCCTTCTCTTCTCCAGACTAAAGAGTCCCAGCTCTCTTAGCCTTTCCTCACAAGGGAGATGCTCCAATCCCTTAATCATCTTTGTTGCCCTTCGCTGGACTCTTTCCAGTAGTTCCCTATCCCTCTTGAATTGGGGAGCCCAGAACTGGATGCAATACTCCAGTTGTGGCCTCACCAGTGCAGAGTAGAGGGGGAGAATGACTTCCCTCGACCTACTAGCCACACTCTTCCCTATGCAGCCCAGGATTCCATTGGCCTTCCCGGCCACAAGAGCACATTGCTTGCTCATTGTCATTTTGCTGTCTACCAGGACTCCCAGATCTTTCTCTTCGGAGCTTGGCTCCAGCAGGTCCACGCCTAACCTGTATTGGTGCCTGACATTCTTCTTGCCCAGGTGTAGCACCTTACACTTTTCCTTGTTTAACCTCATAAGGTTCTTCCTTGCCCAGCTCTCCAGCCTGTCCAGGTCTCTCTGGATGGCAGCACGGCCCTCCGGGGTGTCAGCCACCCCACCCAACTTGGTATCATCAGCAAACTTGCTGAGGATACACTCTGTCCCCTCGTCCAGGTCACTGATGAATATGTTGAACAGGACTGGACCAAGTATTGACCCCTGGGGGACACCACTGGTTACAGGCCTCCAGCTTGAGCCTGTTCCATTAATCATTACCCTTTGGGTCCTGTCACATAGCCAGTTCTCAATCCACCTCACTGTCCCCTCATCCAGCCCACACTTCCTTAGTTTTCCAATGAGGATGTTATGGGAGACTGTGTCAAAAGCCTCGCTGAAGTCAAGGTAGATGACATCTGCTGCCCTCCCCTCATCCAGCCAACCAGTTATGGCATCATAGAAAGCTATCAGATTGGTCAAGCATGATTTACCCTTGGTAAACCCATGTTGCCCACTTCCAATAACCCCCTGCTCTTCAACTTGTTTGGAGATGACATCTAGAATGAGTCTCTCCATTACCTTCCCAGGGATGGAGGTGAGACTAACTGGTCTGTAGTTCCCAGGATCCTCCTTCTTGCCCTTTTTGAAGACTGGTGTGATGTTGGCCTTCCTCCAGTCTTCTGGCACCTCTCCTGTTCTCCATGACTTTTCAAATATGATAGAGAGTGGCCCAGCGATAACTTCTGCCAGCTCTCTCAGCACTCGTGGGTGCATCCCATCAGGGCCCATGGACTTATGAATGTCCAGTTTGGCCAAGTGGTCCCGAACCTGGTCCTCCTCTACTGGAGGAAAAACTTCCTCTCTCTATACCCTCCCCCTGGCCTCCAAGGCCAGAGGTTCATGAGGGACAGCCTTAGCAGTGAAGACTGAAGAAAAGAAGGCATTCAGCAACTCTGCTTTCTCCGTGTCTTCCACCACTAGGGTGCCCATCTCATTCCTCAGTGGGCCCACATTATCCCTAATCTTCCTTTTTCTGTTTACGTACTGGAAAAAACCCTTTTTGTTGTTCTTAACTGTAGTGGCCAAGATGAGTTCAGCTTGAGCCTTGGCCCTTCTAATTTTCCCCCTACATATCTTCACTGCTTCCTGGTATTTCTCCTTGCCTACCAGGCCCTTTTTCCAAAGATCATAAACCTTTTTTGTTCCTGAGCTCCAGCCAAAGCTCTCTATTTAGCCAGGCTGGTCTTCTTCCCTTCCTGCTTGATTTTTGGGACTTGGGTATGGCTCTTTCCTGGGCTTTTAAGAGTGCCTCCTTGAAGTGCAACCAGCCTTCCTGGGCACCTTTGCCCTTCAGGACTGTCTCCCAAGGGACACTTTCAACCATGCTCCTGAAGAGGCCAAAGTCTGCCCTTCGGAAGTCCAACGTGGCAGTTTTGCTGGCCCCTCGCCTTGCTTCAGCAAGAATTGAAAATTTTATCATTTCATGATCACTCTGTCCAAGATGACCTCCAACGTTTACATCCCCCACAAGACCTTCTGAATTAACTATAAGCAGGTCCAGTAGGGCACTTTCCCTAGTTGGTTCCCTCACCAGCTGTGTTAGGAAGTTGTCTTCGATGCACTCCAAGAATCTCCAGGACTGTTGCCTCTCTGCTGTGTTGTATTTCCAGCAGATATCTGGGAAGTTGAAGTCCCCCATGAGTACAAGGGAGAGTGATCATGAGGCCTCTGCCAGCTGCTTTTAGAATATTTCATCTGCCTTTATATCCTGGTTTGGGGGTCTATAACAAACTCCCACCACAAGGTCTGCCTTATTGGTCTTCCCCTTGATTCTTATCCATAGGCACTCAACACTGTCTTCACGTGTATTGCCAAGTTCTAGGCATACAATACTACTCTTAACATAAAGGGCCACCCCACCACCTCTCTTTCCTTTCCTGTCCCTTCTGAAGAGTTGATAGCCATCAATCACAGCACTCCAGTTATGCGAGTCCTCCCACCACGTTTCTGTGATGGCAACCAGATCATAGTTTTCTTGCTGTACAATGGCCTCCAGCTCCTCCTGTTTGTTGCCCATGCTGCGTGCATTCATGTAGATGCACTTCAGCTGGGCTAATCGTCCCACTATTTTTCTGGGAGGGCAGGCACTAATTCCCACCTGTCCATGTGCAGACATATCAGCAGTTACCATCTTATCACTACTCCTTATGTCTTCACAGCTGCATGTATCTTTCTCTCCCACATCAACTGCTGCAACAGGCTGCAAGGCCTTACTGGCACCTATACCCACTAGTACACTACTCCTGGGCACCACTTTAGTAACCCTGGTTCCAACCCCGTCCCCCTTCAAATTTAGTTTAAAGCTCTCTCAATGAGCCCTGCTAATTCTTGTCCCAGTATCCTTTTTCCCCTTTGGGTTAGGCTTCCCCCACCTGCTGCCAGCATGCCTGGTGACCTGTAGATCAGCCCATGATCAAAGAATCCAAAGTCCTGCCGTTTACACCAGTCTTTTAGCCACGAATTGATCTGTTGAATCTTGCTTTTTATCCCTTCATCTATCCCTGTGACTGGTGGGATAGAAGAGAACACCACTTGTGTTCCTGATCCTTTGACCAATCGTCCCAGCGCTCTGAAGTCCCTTTTCATTGCCTTTTGGCTTCTGGTAGTTACCTCATCATTGCCTACTTGAAATATCAGTAGTGGGTAATAATCTGAGGGCTGAACCAGGGAGTGAATTTCCCTCTGTATATCCTTAATCCTGGCCCCAGGGAGTCAGGTGACTTCCCTGTGGGACGGGTCTGGTCTACAGATTGGGCCCTCTGTTCCACTCAGAAGGGAGTCACCTATTACAATCACCTTTCTTTTTTTTCTTGGTTGGTGAGGTCCTGAGGCAAGGGGGTGGGTGACTAGTCCTGGGTGCCTCACTGGGTAGATCGTCCTCTCCGTTCTCATTTACCTCATCCCCAAAATCCAGAACTCCGAACCTATTATACAAATGCAGCTGGGAAGGTGAGGGAGGCTGCTGGGGGTTCCGCCTGCCTCTCCGAGGAAGGACCAGCTTCCATTCCCCCCTTTCTATTAAGTCCCCTCTCTCTGCCTGGTGACAGGGTGGGAGGGGATCATCTACTTTTTTTAGAGCCTCTTCTTGCTGCCTTTGCCTCAGGGTACGGCTCCACCAGTCTATTTCACTTTCGCATTCTCTAATGCTTCTTAACCTTTCCACCTCCTCTCTCAGTTCCCCCACCTGCCTGAGCAGGTCGCTTATCTGCTCACATCGCACACAATGGGTGTCTCTGGGTCCCTGTGGTACCACAGCCAGGCTCAGGCATTCGGTGCAGCCAGGGCCCTGCATGGATGCATCTTTGCGTGGGAGCTCAGTCTGAGTTCCCACATTCTTCTTCACAGGGGCTTTGGGGCGATTCGTTGCCATTTCCTCTCTTGAGCCTAAACGGAGCATTCACCCTCAGCCTCGCGTTCCCCTGTGAGGTTCTTGCCTCCTTTCTTACTCTCCGCTCTCCTTTGGCTTCACCGTCTCCGGGAAGCCCCCTCTCCCCCCTAGTCTAGCTCTCCGCGTGCTCTGATTGCTGCTTCCCACAAGCTCTGTGCACGTGCGCCTGCGCGCTAATATACTCACCCTTGCGCTCGCCCGCCTCACGCTCTGAACCTGCTGCAGCTAGCCGCTTTTAAATTTGCCACGGCTCGCCCGGTCCGCCCCCTGCCCCGTCAGCCACTCGGCTCCCTCCTCCTCGTTTCAGGCCTCTCCAGTCTCCCTCGGCTTCTCCGTCTCCGGGAAGTCCCCTCTCCGTCTCGATCTAAATCAAATTTAAAGCCGCAGCACTCGCCGCTGTCGCTCTCCGCGTATACTCACAGTTGTTTCTTTTTTTTTTTTTTATAGCCTTCGGCCGAGTTCCAATCACGATTCAAAAAAATCTCTTCTGCCAAGTGACTTTTTTTTTTTTTTTTCTTTGTCGCACGCCGCCTGCCAGACCAGTTGGCTGCCGCCGCCTCACCGACCAACCGAGTGTCTGCTCTGACCGCGTTTAAATCCCCGCGGCCGCGCCCCCTCCGCGCCTGATTGGCTGACGCGGGCTTCTGGGTTCCGGCTGGGGCTCGGGCTGTGAGTGGGGGGTCCCTGAGCTCGAAAACCCCTCCATACAGCGCGATCCAACCCTCCCCGTGTGCTAGCACCCTTAAAACAGAACAGAACATATGGTACATAATAAACTACAAACAAACAGTTCAATATCCTTAGTCTAAGATACACATCTATACATACAAATAAAACTCTTACATGCTGAGGGAATATTCTTTCTAGAGATGAAAACTCTTTCAGCAAATACATACATGTTGTACTTCACATAGTGGTACCTGACATTTCAGTTTTCTTTGCAGATTTGGAAAACAAGTTAAAAGATTACATGGGAGCATGTACAAAAAAAAATATGAAAAGACACTGAAGGAATGAGAACAGCCTCCCAAACCAGAGGTTGCTCACCCCCGCAAACATACATTATAAAACAGGTGGTACTGGTTTTGGCTGGGATGGAGGTAATTTTCTTCATAGTAGCTTGTATGGTGCTATGTTTTTGATTTGTGACCAAAATATTGTTGATATGACAACAATGTTGTAGCTATTGCTGAACAGTGCTTGCACAGTGTCGAGGCTTTCTCTCTCCCCTTTCCCTCTGCTCCCCAGCGAGTAGGCTGGGGGTGGGCAAGGGGTTGGAAGGGGACATAGCTGGGACAGCTGACCCCAACTGAACGAAGGGATATTTCATACCATATGATGTTGTGCTCAGCAATAAAAGCTGCGGGGAAGAAGGAGGAAAGGGGGACATTCGGAGTTATGGCGTTTGTCTTCCCAAGTAACCATTATGTGTGATGAAGCCCTGCTTTCCTGGAAATGACTAAACACTTGCCTGACGATGGAAGTAGTGAATGAATTCCTTATTTTGCTTTGCTTGCGCGCAGCTTTTGCTTTCCCTATTAAACTCTCTTTACCTCAACCCACAAGTTTTCTCACTTTTACCCTTCTGATTCTCTTCCCTATCCCACTGGGTGGAGGAGTGAGCGAGCGGTTTTGTGGTGTTTAGCTGCCTACTAGGGTTAAACCACAACACAGGCCTTTCTTTGCTGACTGTGGGCTATTCTTTCCCTCCATGTGGGCCACATGGAGTCCATCTGTATCCCCACAAGGCCTCCATTAGTGGAGGGAAAGGAGCAACTGGTGTCAAAGTAGAATAGTGACTTCTGCAAATGTTATGAAGTAGTAGATAGCCATGAATGCTGTCAGACCTGGAATGGACACCAACATGGTGATACTAGGGTGCTCAAACTGTCCAACCAGGTGTTTCCCTGTTAGTCAGGGAAAGCACCTGACCCTATTCCCATCCCAAGCCTACTGACTGCGGAAGTAGGTCAAACTTGTGTGGTATGATCAATACAAAAGGTTTGTTGTTATGCTCCAGCTGCAGTGATCAAGTGCACAGCTGCCTGACCGGGACCTCTGAACAACAACCATCATATCATCTGCATACCTTATTATCCCTTTTCCCATTTCTTGGACCTCTTTTTCGCCAACCCAGTCTCCTCTCAAATACTGATTTCTTTTTTTTCCCCGTTGGTCCCAGTTTTGCTTGATCCATATCCAAATTTGGTATTTCTTATACCATTACCTAGGTCATCTTGGCTGTACATGGTATTACTGTTGCAGTTACCTAGGCACCGCTGGCCTTGGAAGACTCTGCTCCCCAAAAGGTCCCCGTCACTGCCCTTCAGTTAGCTGTGAAGCTTGGTCATCTCTCACATCACTCCCTGTGAAATCCAGCCATTGCTTACAGCACTGTCTGTAGCTTCTGTCAGCTTCTCACTCTGTTATCTGTCACATCTAGCAATTTCTCATGTCACATCTGGTAGTTTCTTATGATCTGTTCAGTTAGTTAAACATCAGTCAGTGGCCTGCAGCCTTAACACCTCCTAGGTAGAATGGTTTTGAGATGAGTGAGGTAAGGAAAATGTGAGACCTAAAGGCCTCCAGTTTTGTATTTTGAGGTCCTCCAGTCTGAGTGCTGGAGTACTGTAGCTGTTAAGGGATGTTAAGAGAGAGAGCAGCTACTTTCTCCAGCAGCTCCAGTCCAGGTTCCCCCTGCCCAGATGCTGGAGACCAGCCTGGTGCACTCAGGGACCTGGGGTCTCCGCCCGAGGTGAGGGATGTGGCTGCCGCTTTCCCATTTGCAGGTTCAACCAGTAGCAAAGCAGAGAAACATACACATGCACACACAGGACACTGACACGGCTGGCTACAGACTGCCACAGACAAGGCACTGCCTTCAACAGCACCTACAAATAGGACTCACATAAAGCACAAACACAGACAGCCAAGTCCCCTTCCTCCTCTTTGTCTGGCAGAGAGAGAGGTCACTAGTGAAGGCACACACATGACACTAGATTCACACACACATTTGTGGATCACCTGAGTATCAGCATGGCCCCGCTGTCCATCTGGTACCACTGATCAGATCCCAAGCCCTCTGACCTGCTTCACGGGTCCCCTACTTGCTGGCTGGTCCAGCTTGATTCTCACTAGCAAATGTGCAGCACTCACCCATCCCACAGGCACCCCACACTTGCAAGTTCCCCTAGATACCAGCACAGACCCTCTGGCCACCTGATACCTCTGCCCAGATCCCAGGCCCCCCTGTTTACCGCCTAGTCCAGTTTGAAGTTTGCTAGTGAATGACATGCACACCCCCAATGCACACCCAGTTTGGGGAAGATACAGGCACTCGGACCCCACAGCAGATGGCACCAGGCACACAGGCTGTGACCCGTAGTCCCACTATGTGGAGGAATGGCTGAGTGAAAAAGGGCACAACTTGATTACAGTGAGCAACCCAGTCTTTGATAGGGATGAAAGCCCGGAGGAGGCTGTGAACTGTCCTTGAGAAATAGAAGTATGAAGAAGTAGCTACATGATAAGTAAGTGATAAGTGGTACTGCCTCCGGGAGATAGAGAAACATCTGCTGCGCGTGGACAAGAGGTCTGCACTAATTGTGTGAGCGCTCTAGGCGCGTGAACAGAGACTGTAAGCCAATCGTATAATTGTTGCTAGCGCGTGCTCTGCTTGTCTGTCTTTATATACTCTGTGTGAACTTGAATAAAGGGAGAACGACCATACTCATATTGAGACTCATCGTTACTCCGGGTCCGTCTCCCACTCCGACATCTGGTAGCAGAGGATGCACAGAGATCCATAGCTCAGCGGGACTGAGTTCTCCGAGTCTGCGGTAAGCAGCTAGAGGAGGGGAGTGGGAAACCATGGCTGGGAGAAGTGCTGCTCGGGCGCAAAGGCGGGAGCAGACAACGGTGCGAGGTGGCCTCTCGCCTCCCAGGCGCAGTGATGCAAGTAGAAGCTGCGACCACGCTACTCGCTGGAATCCTCTCTAAGAGAGGGAATGAAGTACCGGCAAAACTGTTGATAAAGTTAATTAAATTAGGACAGCGATGGGGTCATTTTTCTGACACACCTATGCTGTTTTCTGTCTCAGAATGGTGAGATTTTGGAGGGACGATGTGGCAAAAAACAATCGAGGGGGATGAAAAAGAGGAGAAAGAGATAAAAGCTGTCCGTGGGTTGTGGCATACTGTGCTAGAGACTTTAGAAGCGATGAAAGCAGAGCGGGAAGTAGCCTGTGCAGCTGCTCAAATGTTAGGTCCAGGAGCGGCCGCCTTAAAACCTGAAAGTAAGCCTGGACCTATTGCACGGTTCTTTGGGCTGCCCGCGGTAAAGGGAATGACCGGGACTGTGTGTAAAACTGTTGCTGAAATTCGAGCTAATGAGGACTCTGACCCTCCTGAGAAAAGTAAAGACTTGCCGCTGAACCCCTTGCAAAACTCGGGAAAAGCGGAAGTGAGTGATGCGAAACCAAAACAGAAAAGTAATGCAAATGCGGAAGCGTCTCCTCAGAAAACTCCAGCAGGGGAGGGGCCTGAAACATCTACTGATCTCATCGATTTGGGAGGAGCAGCGTGTCGGCCTCCGCCCACAGCACCGCCTCCAGCAACTCCGCCTCTCTTGTATCCACCGTTACCCTCCTCCAGTGATTCGTCTGGTCCGCCAACTCCACCTCCCGACAAGAGTCGTAAACTGTCCACAGACAAAATGTTACAGACAGTTTTAAGATGCCTCGAGGAGTTAGATTTACGTGTGGGAAGGAAGGATGATAACATGCCTCCATGGCTAGTGAATCCCTCAACACCTCCGAGAACTGCACGCTGGAATGGCATTATTAGAGACGCTATATTAGAAGGACAGTGGGGAGCAGCCGCTAGTCTGAGCGGAACTCCACCTCTCGCGTGTCCCGTCGTACATGTAAACAATACTGGCAAATAGGAGCCACATGATTGGAAAATTTTACAACAAGCTCGCACCACCATCTCAACTTATGGAGTAAAATCTGAGGCTACCCGACAAATTGTCAGCTGGATTTTTTCTGCTGATCTGATGTGTCCATATGATTGTCGTAACCTAATGAGACTGTTGCTTACTCCAACACAATATTTGTTGTGGGAGTCCTCCTGGCAACAACGAGCCATGAATGAAGCAGCTCGAAGACAAGGGGAGGGAGTCCTCCTCCGTGGAGTCACGGCAGAGATGTTCGCAGGGCACGGAAAATTTAGTGACTTGCAAGTACAATTGACGTTTCCAGCAAACCTATTACAGCGATCAGCGCAACTTGCCCTAGAGGCGTTTCTCGGCCTCCCAGGATCTACTATTCCGTCATTTGGTACCATGATGCAAGGAACTACAGAAAAATATAGTAACTTTGTTGACCGACTGTGGGAAGCAATCATGAATCACCCTGATTTAGATGACAGCGGCAAACAACAGATGTTCAAAGTATTGGCTTTTGACAATGCCAATAAGACCACCAAGCAAATTCTAGCCAGTCTACCAAAAGGAGCAGGCATTGAAGAAATGTTATTGAGAGTAGAAAGGACTGAAGCTCAAAAACAAAGCACCACAGTTGCTGCAGCAGTTCAAGGAGCTGTCCGAGAAGTCGTGCAGCCCTTGGCCGCAATTGTCCAACAGAAGCAAGTACGGCCGCCTGAACAACCCTTCCGTGGAAGTTGTTTCCGCTGTGGTGAATCTGGCCATGTTAAAACCAACTGTCGCAGTGCCGTATGGTGCGACAAGTGTCAAAAGAATACTCGTGCTACGAAAGTCTGTACGGGAAACTGGAAGCCGAGCGCAGGGAGAGGCCACGTGCAGAAACAAATAAACCCTCAAAACAAGACAAAGGTTTTCTACAACAGCACCAACCAGCAACCCGAGGGAGCATGGGAATCGACGTGGAAACTACAATAGATGTTACCCTCATTGACTCCAACGTCCAGAAAATTCTTAGCAACGCTGTAGGGCCTTTATTTCATCAAAACAGTGTTATTGGAGGACTGTTACTAGGCCGGTCGTCAGCAGGAATCAAGGGACTGATTGTACTGCCTGGAGTCATTGACGCAGATTATACTGGTCGCGTCCACATTATGGCCTACACCGTTTGTCCGCCTTTATTTATTCCAAAAGGTAGCAGAATTGCACAAATAGTCACTATTGACAATCCATTGGATTATCCGCCAGAATCAGATGTCTATCGTGGTGATCGTGGCTTTGGGTCCACTGGGCCTGCGGTGTGTTTTACCATGAAAATGGACCAGTGCCCCATGATGAGTGTAATCATTTCACAGCATGGCATGTCTAAGCGAATTATGGCAATGCTAGATACCAGAGCCGATGTTACAATTATAAGCCGAGCTATATGGCCTGTAACTTGGTCAGTAGAGTTACCAACGTCATCCATTGCAGGTGTTGGAGGACAGTCTACACCTTATGTCAGTAAACAGCCAATACATTTGCAATTTCCAGAAGGCCAACAAGTAAGTCTCAAGGTATACGTGCTACCCTTACCTGGGACATTAGAAGCCTTAATCGGCCGTGATGTTCTAAGCCAAATTGGAGCAGTTTTAACTACAAGCCATTTTTAGTCATGGGCACTGGAGAGCAGTCGCCCAACCCGCCGTTAACTTGGACCTCCAATGAACCCGTGTGGGTTGACCAGTGGCCCATGACCGAAGAGCGACTGCAGATCGCTAGACAGCTAGTTGCCGAGCAACTTGCAACTGGCCACATAAAACCTTCTGTTAGCCCATGGAATACGCCCATCTTTGTAATCCCAAAAAAGAGTGGAAAATGGCGACTTCTACATGATCTACGAAAGGTTAATGCACAAATGCAATCTATGGGTGCATTACAACCTGGAATGCCTTCCCCTAATATGTTACCAGATGGATGGCATATATTGATAGTGGACTTGAAAGACTGATTCTTTACCATTCCCTTACACCCTCAAGATACACAGCGATTTGCCTTTTCTATACCAGCAGTAAATAAAGCCTCACCTGCAGACCGCTATGAATGGGTTGTTTTACCACAAGGGATGAAAAATTCACCCACGCTATGCCAACTTTACGTAGCATGGGCACTGCAACCACTTCGGAACCAATGGTCGAACACAATAATCTATCATTATATGGATGATATTCTCTGTTGTCAAAAGGAGCCTTTCTCTGAAGAGTCTTTGCAGCAATTAACCAACGTATTATCAAGAAAAGGCCTTGTTATCGCACCCGAAAAGGTGCAGCGCACAGCTCCCTGGAAATATCTCGGATGGTCCATCATAGACTCCAAGATTCGACCGCAAAAAACTGAGCTCGCAACTCAATTGCGCACACTGACTGATGTCCAAACCCTGCTTGGAGACATTCAATGGGTGTGGAACTGTGTTGGCATCTCCAATACCGACATTGCACCCTTAACAGAATTATTGAGAAGCAATCATCCAGCCAACGGTGTTACTCTGACGGCGACGCAGCAAGCAGCACTACAACAAATTGCACAAAAACTGCAATCGACGTGGTCATCTCGACGCATTTTAATGTTGCCAGTGTCTCTGATAATATGTAATGGGAAAGATTCACCATATGCAGTCATTTGTCAGTGGCAAAACAAAAAGGGGGAACTTGCTACTCCCTTCTCCTTCTTTGGTGATGCCACTGACAAATGCGAAGGGAAGGTAACAAAAGAGAATGTGTTCAATGTCTTAGAATGGGTGTTCTTAAGTGTACAACCAAAAACAAGCATTCAAACGCGAACTGAAGCAGTAGGTGAATTGATACGAAAAGGAACATCACGAATCATAGAAATCAGTGGTAAAGAACCAGAGGATATTAGCATACCTGTTAACGCTGTAGATTTAGAATGGTGGCTGCGCAATGACACTGCCATGCAAGAAGCCTTGTTAGGCTACAGTGGGAGAGTGCATTCACAACAGCCACAAGGGAAATTGTGGCAAGTTCTAAAAAGAAATCAGTGGCTAGAAAGACCCAAGGTACAGAAAGACCCATTGTCAGATGGTATCACTCTGTATACAGATGCAGGCAAACGCTTGCGGCGTGCAGCCTGTGTTTGGCAGGAAAAGGGTCAATGGTGTCAGCATATCATAGAGGGACAACCTCGAGATTCCCTTCAAATATTGGAACTAACCGCAGTAGTATGGGCCTTGAACAATTGGCTAAGTACTCCCTTGAATGTAGTAACAGACTCATCATATGTGGCTTGAATAGTGCCACGCCTGGAAGACGCTCTACTTGGAGAGACAGCTAATTCTAGGCTGGAGAGTTTATTTATTCGGTTGCGATCTATACTTGACCAAAGAACAGCTGCCTGTTGTGTTATCCATATTCGTAGTCATCAGCTAGACCTTGGACTAGGCCAGGGCAATCAACTTGCTGACAGCCTGGTTAGTCCAGTGTGTCATGTGCCCCCTATGGATAAATTTCAGCAAGCTAGGCAGAGTCATGAGAATTTTCACCAAAATGCAAAAGGGCTAAAAAGACAATTTAACAGAAAATGAGGCTCGAGGCATTATCCAAGCCTGCCCGAAATGTGGGAGCCATGGCCCAGGAATAGGGTTAGGAGTGAACCCAAAAGGACTAAAGGCATTAGAGTTATGGCAGATGGATGTCACACATATCCCAGAGTTTGGTCGCTTGAAGTATGTACATGTGACCATTGACACCTTTTCAAAAATGATCTGGGCAACCGCATTGCCTGGAGAAAAGGCACATCATGTCTGTAAACGCTTGCTTGCTTTGCTGTATTAGGAGTGCCTGAATGCATTAAAACTGATAATGGGCCTGCTTATGTTAGTCAAAAGGTTAGAAAGTTCTTGCTAAGATGGTGGGTCGATCACACGACAGGGATCCCACATTCGCCTACGGGACAAGGATTAGTGGAACGCACTCATCAAGTATTGAAGGACTATCTAGGTAAACAAAAGGGAGTAGAGACAGATGCTCAGCAAAGGCTACATCGTGTGCTCTTTACGTTGAACTTTCTCTGTCTCATGGGTGATCGAGAGGAACCGCCAGTGATGATTCACCATCAAAACCTTAAGTTCAATAGTTCAACAAAACTCCCGCAACTCAAAGTGATGTATAAAGATCCAGTCTCTGGAATTTGGATGGGGCCTGTTCCTGTTATATTTAATGGTCGAGGTTATATGTGTGTCTCCACAGATTGCGGTCCAGTGTGGGTGCCCAGTCGAGCTGTAAAACCTGCTCTGACTCGACATGATCCGCCTGACAACCAAGATGTTCAAGATCCTGACCCTGGGGATATTGATTCCGGCGGTAATGACCCTCCACAAGATTGAACCTAGGGAAAACATGTGGGTCACCTGGGCGAATAAGATAGGACAACAAGCCTTTTGTCTATCGCTTGCCTCTGCTACAGAGCCTTTTCGGACATGTTTGATAGGAGTGCCTGGTTTTAAGGTAGAAGACTTTAGCAAGTATAGTAAGCAGAACTGCACTAATTCCCAGAGTGTTAGTAATTGTAGTGCCACGCTCCTTAATAGCTTGAATGTTACGCTGCCTTGGGACCCTCAAGAATTAGAACTGTTAGGATCAATGAGAATTGGAAATGTCTCCCAGAACTGGACTCAAACCTGCATATTTTTTGGAGGACCTGCCTTTACTGGCGTAAATTATTATCGATCATTTAATTGGATGGGGTGGACAAACGTCACTCCGAAAGCAAACTACTATGACTATAGATATAAAGGCGCATTTTGTGGCACAAATGACACATCAAAACAAGGACTGGGAGCCCTTGGGGTTGGAACAAAAGGGGAACAGCAAATTTGGAACAATGGCACCCCAAAAGCCTTGCCGCCAGACGTGATTTTGATATGTGGTGACAGGGCATGGCAGGGAATTCCGAAAAATGCGATAGGTGGTCCATGTTATCTTGGCAAATTAACGTTGTTGGCCCCAAATCAAAACTGGTGGAAAAATGTGACCAAGGGAGAAAACGCCGCACGTACGAAACGGGCGGTCACGGGTCTCCCACCAAATTGCAATGATGACGTTACCTTACTCAATCCCACTGAGAGAGTGTTTTTATCCTTGTTTGTACCTGGGGCAGCAGCAGGCAGAGCTTTGAAGGAGATAGGACGGTTAGCTTGTTGGGCTGAAAAACAAGCTAAAGTCACCACTGAGGTAATAGAAACTCTGTTAGGAGATCAAAATAGCTTACGCCACGCAATTTTGCAGAATAGAGCGGCAATTGACTTTTTGCTATTAGCTCAAGGTCATGGTTGCGAGGATTTTGAAGGCATGTGCTGTATGAATTTGTCCGATCACAGCAAATCAATTCATAAACAGTTGCAGTGGTTAAAAGAGCCATGCAAACAAAATTCATCAAAACCATGGGTTTTTAGATGGGTGGCTGACTAACTTGTTTGGGAATATGCCACAATGGTTAGTAGGCTTGCTTGTTGAAGGCTTGCGCATTATATTAACCCTTATGATCATAGGTCTGTGCTTATGTTTAGTGCTTAGTTGTATTAAGAGAGCTATGTTAAAAGTAATAAACCAAGCCTGGATTGCTCAAAAACAAGAAGGAAGAGTTGTGGAGGAATGGCTGAGTGAAAAAGGGCATGACTTGATTACAATGAGCAACCCAGTCTTTGATAGGGATGAAAGCCTGGAGGAGGCTGTGAACTGTCCTTGAGAAACAGAAGTATGAAGAAGTAGCTACATGATAAGTAAGTGATAAGCGGTACTGCCTCCGGGAGATAGAGAAACATCTGCTGCGCGTGGACAAGAGGACTGCACTAATTGTGTGAGCGCTCTAGGCGCGTGAACAGAGACTGTAAGCCAATCGTATAATTGTTGCTAGTGTGTGCTCTGCTTGTCTGTCTTTATATACTCTGTGTGAACTTGAATAAAGGGAGAACGACCATACTCATATTGAGACTCATCGTTACTCCGGGTCCGTCTCCCACTCCGACACCACTAGCTGCTGGTGCTGAGCCCCTTACTCATGCTGTTTTCCCCCAGTAACTGCTTTTTGGGATACATGCTGTTCCCACCCCAGTGGCTGGCCGCCAAGATCCCCCACCTGCTCCAGTAGCTGGCACTGAGAACTCCACTTGCTCCAGTAGCTGACACCACAGGCCCAGGGCACCTACACCCCCAGTCTGATTCTAGTAGCTGGCACCAAATCTACTCACACACACACAGAGTAGCTGGCACCTGGTCTTTGCAGCACACATACACACGGGCTAGAGAGTGAGATTATGCAGGGAGCTAGTTAAGAAAAGATTTAATAAAGATAGAACAGACTGTGGTGATCAGGCACAGGACTCAGCCAGAAAAGTGTACTAACCAGCCCCATTTTACAGGCAACTGGCCCCTTTTATACTCTTTTCTGTCTTCTCCCACTTTGTCCCTCCCCAATTCCCTCCCCCTACACATTGCTTCATCAGTTGGCATCGTCCCACTGGCCCCCTCTAACATCCTGGACCCTCAGGTTTGCATCTTTATCAGTTGCAAAGTCCTGGTTTGCCTGCTGTTTCTTGGTAACCCAGTGTGACTGACCAGGTTTGTTCTCATCACCACCTGTCATTTGTTGGTCAAGTTTGTCTCTGTATGTTCTTTTTTTGACCAGATACCCTTAAAGGAGCAGATACTCTCCTTCCACATACCCTTAATGTAGATATCATTGCAGATTTCTCTGATCATTTTGGAAAAGCAAAGATAATTGAAGAACAGATGTAATTTTTGAATGGAAAGAATTTTGAAAGTTTAGCTTGTTTTACCAACCATACTGGTCACTTATGGTTGTACACTTCCTTCCATGTGGATAATTAAAACAGACTAATATAACTTCCTTCTCTCCTTGCCTTCACTAAGACAATTTTTTGTTTTCAATTGAATGGGAATATCAAGAGTGGCTCCTATCTGTCTTATAGCTCATATAAACTGTTTACTAGTTGCCTAGTCTTGCACAAATACCAAAGTAAGTTTTTAGTCATATTGTCATCAACTGACAGAAAAAAATTCCCCTTTTGTCCAAACAGGCACAAGCTGGTGAGATAGCTATGTTGCAGGATGACAACTAGACAAATATTAAAGGTGAAAGTTTTCATACCCATCAATATTATATCTAAAACTGGGCTTAAAGCCCAGTGTTGGTATCCATTCACTGAATTTTCAAACCAACTAAAAAGGACATTTAATAGAGGGAATCAGAACTGAACTGCTACCACGCCCTGGAAATAATTCACTAAGACATGAATATAATGAACACTGCGACAAAGCTGCTCCCCGTGCATACTGGGAACCGCGAATAGCCTAGGGACCATTCATAGTTTTGCGCACGGCCCAGGACGCGGCTAAGGGCCAGTGTGTTTTGGGAGTTGCAGTTTGGGGTGGACCGCAGTGTTTGCCGGGAACTGTAGTCTAGGGAGGTAATCACAGCATGACCGACTCATAGCCTGTTACTGGGTCTCTTCCCTTTGATTCACCACCCCCTGAACAACTAAGAGGGTGGGGTTTCCGGGGGTGGGGTTTTTTGTCGGTTCAAAATTCCCCGGATGTGGATATTAGTTTGGAATTTTCCAGAAAGGTTGTAAATTGTAAGTTCTCGATTTTGTGTAGTATATTTTGATTCTTTCCTTTGATGAGGGGGTTGGTGTGTCCGTATGTTGGGATTAATTGCTTAGTGTTCTTGTAGGTCTGTCGCCATGGTGAAGGAGACCCTGTATTATGATGTGCTGGGGGTGAAGCCCAGTGCTTCTGCTGAGGAGTTGAAGAAGGCGTACCGTAAGCTGGCATTAAAATATCACCCTGATAAGAACCCCAATGAGGGTGAGAAGGTTAGTGTTGAGGGAGCGGGAGCTGGACCGAAGCTGCTGAAAGGGTTGGGATGGAGTCACCCCTGATTTATGCCTAGAACAGTCCACCAAAGTTGTCCTTTCCTTCCAGTAGTTTGACTTTCCCATTCAAAGGTGAAGAGTGTTTGGCTTTGTTCATCCACTGGAATGCAGAAAAAAGCATCTTTTAAGTCTAACACTGTAAAGTAGGCATTGTTTTCGGATACAGGTGCTAGCAGGGTATAGGGGTCAAGCACCGTAGGATGTATATCTTTGGTTATCCGGTTTATGGGCCTAAGATCCTGCACTAATCAATATTCCTGGGAACGAGGCTTTCTCACTAGTAAGATCAGTGTATTATATTCAGATCAACATTCTCTGATCAGTCCACACTGTATGAAGGTATTTGTCAGAGGTTTGAGGCCCTTACGAGCTTCCAGCCTAATAGGATATTGATGCACCCTCACCGGTTTGGCCCCCTCTTTTAGTTATATTTCTATTGGACTTTTTTTTGCTTTACCTGGTTTCTTAGAAGCTCATACCAGGGGAATTACCACATCTAGTACAGTGCTCAGAATATTCTCCTTGGATTCTTCTGATATTTCATGTGTCAAGCAAGCAGATCTGGGTTCTCCAGGCTGTTTCAGGGAAGGATAAGGAGCTGTATGGCATTCTCAGAAAAGGTTACTTGTGCATTTAGTTTGCATAGCAAATCCCATCCCAGCAGCGGTAGGGGGCATTCTGGCATATATAGAAAACTCATGGGTTAATTTGGTGCCTCCAGTTGTGCATTCCATAGGTTGCAAAAATGACCTGAATGTTCTTTTTCCCATTTTCTACTCTGCCCTGGTGAGGCCCCATCTGGAGTACTGTGTCCAGTTCTGGGCTCCCCGGTTCAAGAAGGACAGGGAACTGCTGGAGAGGGTACAGCAGAGGGCTAGAAGGATGATTAGGGGACTAGAAGATCTCTCTTATGAGGAAAGGCTGAGGGACTTGGGTCTTTTTAGTCTGGAGAAGAGAAGACTGAGGGGGGATCTGATCAATGCCTATAAATACTTAAAGGGTGGGTGTCAGAAGGATGGGGCCGGTCTTTTTTCAGTGGTGCCCAGTGACAGGACAAGAGGTAACGGGCACAAACTTGAACATAGGAAGTTCCATCTAAACATGAGGAGGAACTTCTTTACTTTGAGGGTGGCAGAGCACTGGAATAGGCTGCCCAGAGAGGTGGTGGAGTCTCCTCTGGAGACATTCAAACCCTGCCTGGACACGTTCCTGTGCAATCTGCTCTAGGTGGACCTGCTTTGGCAGGGGGGGTTGGACTAGATGATCTCCAGAGTTCCCTTCCAACCCCATATCATTCTGTGATTCTGTGATTCTGTGAATCTAGAGTGTCATGTATTTGCCTTCACCAGCGACCTGTTTCTTCCAGCCAAAGAGGAAGGGGACTTGGCTGTCTCTGTTACATGCTTTATGTGTGTCCTATATGTAGGTGGTCTTGAAGGCAGTGACTTGTCTCTGTCAGTCTTTGTAGCCAGCCATGTCAGTGTCTGGATGTCTGTGTCTGGGATACATGCTCAGCTGCACTACTGGTTGAACCTGCAAATAAGAAAGCAGCAGCCATGTCCCTCAGTCTGGGCAGAGACCCCAGGTCCCCAGGCTGGGCTCCAGCATTCAGACAGGAGGAATCCCCAGGCCCTGGAGCTCCTGGAGGTCGTGGATGCCTATAATATCCCTGAACAGTAATAACATTTACCATAGTACTGTAAAAATCTTTATCTTCTAGCTACAGTTCTAAGTTGTAAAATTGTTGGCATGTTGGCATTCAACGCAATTACAGTACTGTTTTGGAAAATGTTATTAAATTTCTTATATAATCTAGGAAGAGGCTTTACCCCTGGCAAATCTTCCATATACCATGCAGTTTTATCTGTAAGAGTTGAAGGCAGCTCAATTTAGTGCTTTAATTAACATTTAAAAGGTATTGTACACTGTTGGCCCATGTGAATTACTTTATTCATGAATTGGCTCTATTGAAAATAGCTAGCTGTGTCCTATCTACAGGCATCGGAAATGTTGTACATGAGGTGCACCATTTAAAGACTTGATGGTCAGTTCCAGCATAACATAGTGATTTAATCCTCCTACTTCTGCAGTAGGAACTAATGAATTTCAACCTGGCTTGTGTGTCGACAGCCTATATACATGTGCAAAATATATGTGCAAGAGGTATAGCCCCCTGCAGCAAAAAATATGCAATCTTAGGTTTCTGTACAGTTGTGCAAGCATGGGCTTAACTCGCCTTTTTCTATGTTCCTAGGGAAATACCCCTGCCTAAGTAGCACATATATGCCCATTGTTATCAAGTACAATCCTACTCTGACACCATAACCAGCTTACTACCTGCAAAGGAGAAAAACACACACAAACCCCCAAACCAAGCCATCAGACAATTTCTCTACATCCTATTAGAAACTGAGGGATGACTTGCACAGAAATCTGAGTAATTGCTTACAGAACAACTCGTTTACAAAGAGCTTCTAAAGGAGATTAAGCTCTCATGAGATCAGAAAGAAAACCTTTACTGAAGTTTGGGGACAACATGAAACAGAAAGCAGTAGAAATATGTCACTAGGTTCTTGTGACTAGTAACAATAGCATCCCACCAGCAACAAATTCCTATTGGTTCTACTTCCATTGAAAGATATGGTGACATGCACAGATGTCAGTTAGGTGCCATCATTAGGGTCACTGTTTTGTCGTTAGGATGCGAGGTGGCTGATCACCAGGTTGCTGTCACTTAATTACGAGCACATGACAGTTCAGACATTAAAGGGGGTTTTGGAGGCCTAGGACACAAGGTGGTGCTCTTAAATATGGCTCTCATACTCTGATGCAGACCCATGTCACATTAATTTCTCAGTATCAGGACTGGCTGAAGTCCTTAGGCCTCCAGTAGACCAATTCATAGCCTTCCCCCTCCTGACATACTGAGGGTAGAGGATGTAGCTTTTTCTACAGCAGCACCTGTTGCTGGTAGACAGCTCAAGTTGTCCAAGCAGCCCTTGTAGATTACTACAGGCTCTTGGTGTGTCCAGGCAACCTATGGGGTCAATGCTTTTTCCATGCTGCAAGTAGTAAAGTAAGCACTAGTAATACAAGTCATTAGGGCAGTAGGATCAATACCTTATCTCGTGACTTGAGTATGACTCATATAGCAGTATGGACATGGGCTAGGTACTGAGTTTTCACATTTATGGCATTTACTAAAATGTGCTTGCTCTGCGAAGACAGGCAAACACAGCATGGTGCATCAGCCAGGGTGTGGCATGTCAGTTTGCGCAGCACTTTGTGCAGAACGGTGTGCAGGAAGGGCGCCTCTTTGAAGGAGGGAGAACTTGAAGGACACATAACCCAGCAACCAGACACTGTTCTATGACCATCTGCACAGGTCATAGAATCATAGAATAGTTTAGGTTGGAAGAGACCGTAAGCTGGCATTAAAATATCACCCTGATAAGAACCCCAATGAGGGTGAGAAGGTTAGTGTTGAGGGAGCGGGAGCTGGACCGAAGCTGCTGAAAGGGTTGGGATGGAGTCACCCCTGATTTATGCCTAGGGTCTGACTATAGCGTGGGGCTTGGATGGGGAGATTATAAAGACCCTTCCAGATATTGTTGCTGCTTTTGGAGGGGAGAGGTTTGGTTTGGGGGGACCCTATTGTCTGTGGGGAGGGAAGCGTTCTCTTGCCAGGGGCCTGGTTGGAGTGGGGAGGGGTCTAATGGTAAATTGAAGGACCCTGTGGGGGAGGTTGGTAGGAATGAGAGCCCCTGGTGAAGAGAGAGGGGTTCTGGCTGGACCTGACTGGGGGAGGGGGGGCGGAATGGGCACTTGAGGGAGGACTGTCAGGTTGAGGACAGGGGGAATGGACTCCTGGGGGAGCTGCTGCTTCAGGATTGGGGTCTGAGGCTTAATGTGCATCTTTCACAGTTCAAACAGATTTCCCAAGCCTATGAGATACTGTCTGACCAGAAGAAGAGAGATCTGTATGATAAAGGTGGTGAGCAGGCTGTCAAAGAGGGTGGCTCCAGTAGTAGTTTTGGGTCACCCATGGACATATTTGACTTGTTCTTTGGAGGTGGTGGCAGGATGCAAAGGGAGAGACGAGGTAATGTTCCTACTTCTGATGCTGCCCTAGACTTAACAGTATGACCATTGTACATGAAAGAGTGCTGAAGTTTGCCTCGGGTGAACAGTGTGGCTTGCAAGACTGCATCAAGGCTATTATCTTATAGGCTATGATCTTATAGCTGTATTCCGGAAACTATCTAAAACTGTTGTTAGCCTTTAAAGCCTAAAATGAGTAGGGGAAAGGGGTGCCTGTGTAATGAGAAGGGTACTCATTTTATACACTGGTAGTTTAGATCTGTGAGTTGTCTTATGTTAATTTAACACCTAGCTAGACTCTGCATTTGGGAAGCCTTTAAGGATAAGCCTAGCTTTTAATAAAATAGAATGGGAATGGGATGGTAAAGTATCTTACTTGGTAACTAAGGTACTGTAAGTGTACTGTCAAAATCTGAGTTTTTAAATCACTTCTAGCTGAAAGACCTTAGTTAAAAGTAAGAACATATAAATGAACAAAGCCATTTTCATTTGAGATGTCCTTGTTCTTCTGTACTGGCCTGTCCAGTGGAATTGGGTTAAAGCTGCAGTAAAGCTAAAATGCCAATCCAAATTGAAGTTCAGACCGATAGTATCGGCAAAGATGTCAATATTAATTTTAAAACTGTGTTTAAGAGTAGTGCTGACTATATAATTTCTTAGTTCATATGCAGTGCTGGTAAATAAAAGAAAAGAAGGTCTTTATCAAAATGTCATACAACTTCATATAGCAAAACATTTTCAGTAAGCAAGAACTTGTTAGTTGGATTCGATTAGAACTTTATTTGGCAAAACCAGTTCCTGATTGTAAAAGCCCAATTGCCCAACTGTTTTGGGTAACTTCTGAGGGAAAGGGGAGGGGGGGGGGAGGGGTGGTGGTAGTATTTCATTGGCCGTAGGAACTATCTCCTACTTCCCTGTAGTTATCCAAACATACCTGTCTATTTTCACCCTTTAGACAACGCTAAAATCTTAAACCTAAATCTCAGTGCATTTTGTTCTTATTGCTTATACTTTCACGGAGTAGTATTATGGCTCTTTCTGAAAAAGATTACTAAGAAAACAATGATAATCATTACATAGTTGTAAGATAAAATAGGAAAAAGCTATTGATAACAGCAGAAGTAGATATATAGGAAGTGTTAAAGATTTTAAAGACTTATTCTAATGCAATTTGAACATAGTAATATGGGAAACTTATAATTTTGGGCTCAAGCTATCAAATTTGAATAAATATACTCTCCCCTCCCTCCCCTTCCCTTATAGGCAAAAATGTTGTTCATAAGTTGTCGATAAGCTTAGAAGATCTGTATAATGGTGCAACAAGAAAGCTGGCTTTGCAAAAGAATGTGATCTGTGACAAATGTGAAGGTAACTTCAGCACTAAAACTAGACATTAGTTATTTCTGAAGCTCCAAATATATTTTGACCTTCTAGTTTCTTCTGGAAATGTAACTGATTCTCACTCTGTCATCAGGTCATGGCGGTAGGAAGGGTGCAATAGAATGCTGTCCTAATTGCAGAGGCACAGGCATGCAAATCAGAATTCACCAGATTGGTCCAGGAATGGTGCAACAGATTCAGTCTGTATGTATGGAGTGTCAGGGGCATGGGGAGTGTATAAGCCCCAAGGACTGGTGCAAGAGCTGCACTGGCAGAAAAATTGTTAGAGAGAAGAAGATTCTAGAAGTTCACATTGACAAAGGTAAGGGTTTTACTAACTTGGAGTATTATATTTAAATAGATCATCATTGGGGTTGGTTGATTGTGGGGGTTTTTAGCACTAAAACAGGAGCTTCAGTAAATGCATGGTGTTAATCACTTGTTATAATGAGTAACACTGTTGGATATGCATTCAGTACAATAGCCTGTTCCTACTCTTTAAAGGTAGACTTGCCTTTAAGCAAGGGTGATTACTTGTGTATTAGTGTCCGCTTACTATATACATTACTAAGTGTTAATCCCAAAGCTTGTAATGATGCAAATAGTGAACTAATCTCCATAAGAGCAGGTTCAGAAACAAAAATACTGACCATTTAATTGGATTGATAAAAAGCAAATACATCACTTAGCTTATTAAGCAAGTTTAACTATTATCTTGACATTTTGGAGACCCTACAGAATCTGATCACTTTTATAGCATTTTACTGTGAATGGGAGGACAGGTCTCCTGAAACGTGAAGACATTGCTAAGCCTATAATGCTTAGAATTCATTTTGTTATGTCGCCCTGATAACATTGTGCCATACAGATGTTCTGGTCTGTATCCTTTATGTCTGGCAAAACTTAATTCAGAATTTAAATCCCCAGAATGATAAAGGGACGTGAGGCTATTTAGCAGCAAACACTTTTCTTCAGAGTGGGCTGCTCAAAAGTAGTTGGGAACAGTCTTTGGAGGAGTTGGAGTTGAAAGATAAAATGCATTGGCAAGCATGTGGCTTACAATTGACTTGTACCTAACAGTAATCAGTAACTATTTTACATCTCTACTTAAGCATGCTTTATGTAATGTCTCATCTTTAAGAGGAGGAATATGATAGTAACACTAAAATTGAAGCTTGGTAAGAACATATCACCAATATTTTTAAACACTGTTTTAAAAGTTACTGAAAAGAGAAAAATATTTACTATTGTAGTCATCCTGTTTTTTTTTTTTACCTGGTAGCATGAGGCTGCTAGAATTAATAGTGCAGTAACCCTTCTGTAGGTGAAGTTGCTTTCTTGAGTGACAGTCACACTCCTAGGAAGAGTGCTTCCTAAACTGAAGGCAATGAAATCTTTTTTCTCTGCCACACACTTAAGAGACTTATCAACTTCTTAAAGCAAGCTTTGTGTGCAGCATTTCTTCTATGCCTCTTCTGTAGTGGTTGTGCATGATAGAAGCCGTCTTGATAATATTTCCCCCAAGGATTTTTATCTTGGCAGGTGACTAATTTTTACTAGAATGGGATTTTGTGCTTATGAAATGTTATAGTTGAATTTTAAGACAAATCGAGTCCGAAATAGATTTATTAAATATTTATTAAGGTAGGAAAGCAAAAGCAGTGCTGGGCGGCCGGGGAGTCGCAGCTCCACCAAAGACTCGCAAATTCAGGCAAAGCTAAACGACTCCTTTTATCTTCACAGAGGTCGATTGCAACATCTTCGGTACGCCCCTCTTCGGCTTCTTCCGAGGGGCTTCTTGCTTGGGGCAATTTCGATAAGATATCCTCACAGAATCAGCTTATACAATCTATTCTTTTCAGGGTTGATTGGTACAATGGCACACGTTAGCACGACATTAACGGTTTAACATTCGCTCAAGGTAACACATTCTGATGACATTGTGGTTAAGCCTTTCTTGTCAAACAGGGTGTTCCCATGTTTGGTGTTGCCAGATAACATTGTGGACGTGTATCTTCTGGTTAAATAGGAAGTTCTCAAGACTGCTACAATGGGTTCGTTCCTCTTGCTTAACCTGTTTGATCAGCAAATTACCCTTAGTTACTTATTACAATCCCCCCTTTTTTATTTATAAGTGATTTGCTGATCAAACCTAGACAATACCTCACAAGCGGCATCTAATTCAGGATTTTCGTTCGGTATAATTTTCATTTCCAGTTCTGATTGCTTCATCACCATTAGCTGCACTTTTTCTAACCTGCCTTTAAAAAAGGTTACAAGTTTATTAATGACACAGGGTCCAAAAGTCAGAGCCAATAGTAACATTATGAGGGGTCCTGCCAAAGTAGAAATTAAGGTAGTCAGCCATGGTGACAGATTAAACCAAGATTCATACCAGGAGGACTGAGCCTCTCCTTCCCGTTTTCTTTTCTCTAATCCTTCTCTCAGCTTAGCTAACGAATCTCTTACTACCCCTGTATGGTCAGCATAAAAGCAACATTCTTCACCTAGGGCAGCGCATAATCCTCCGTTTTGCATGAACAAAAGGTCCAATCCTCTTCGATTCGGTAAAACTACTTCTGACAATGAGGTCAATGATTTCTCTAAATAGGAAACAGATTTTTCTATTCGGGCCAAATCTTCGTCTACTGCAGCTCTTAGAGATGTTAGACTCTGTTGTTGTTGTACCAAGGAGGTTATGCCAGTGTGTCGCGACGGAGGGAAGACAGGGCCACTCAATATGAGTGATCAGCAAGCTTCGTTTATTGATTCACACAGTTGCCTTTTATGTCCTAACATAATTAGCTCATACATATTACAAAAGTTAAGCTCATGATTGGTTAGTTCTTAGAAAGATCAACTCCGCCCTTGGTTCCTTCTTTACAGTTACTTTCATCCTCTTTTCCCATGCCTGAGCAGCTGCAACCTCCCTGTTATCATACAACAATTATAGTCAAGGACAAGGTGTCCTTGCCAGCCCAGCAGTTACGGGGGCTGAATCCGATGTTTCTCAAGCTTTTGCTCGGCCAGCTGGATCATGTCTACGTGACCCTTCTCAGCTAGCCATTCTCCCACAATTCCCCCGTTTTTATTTTGAATGACACAGGCTTGGTTAAACATCCGTAACACAAGGGTTTTCATACAAGACAACACAACTCACACAAAGCAACGCTATTAGTACAATGATTAAGACTAGCAATCCTGTCTGTAAAAGGTTTCTCAGCCATCCGGACAGACCCAACCAGACTCCAAGAGCACCCCTATAAGGCACGTAGTAAATGGGGAGCGGGGTGTTGCTAGGCTTGCACAAAAGCTGGTTGTGTTGAGTGACCGAGCTAAAGTTATCCACACATTTTCTCGTGGGTCAAACATCTCGCTATATGGGATGGCTCTTATGCTTACAACTAAGGCAACTACTATAAAGCTTTCTATACCTAAATTAACCATTTTCTCTGTTTCAACTTCTAAGCAAATAGCATGCACATAATACCTAGGGGTTACAGACCCCACAGACTGTACAATTAATTTCTGTCTTTGCGACCTCGTGGTTCACACTCAGGCGCAGCGGTCTCAGTCCGTTGGTTTACGGTGATTAGTCGGGTCACCTTCAGTGGCGACTTCAGGGTGGTCGATGGCAGGCCTTACCCAACGGCTGGGAACCCAGATGGTACCTTGTCCCCTATGGTCCATTGTAGAAGGGGTGATTTGCGAGCAAGGGTCAATCCTCCTACTCCCGCGACCGTGGCGCTGCTCGCGTAGGTCGGCCATTGAGCCGGCCATTTCCGTGTACTGATTATAGAAACATCGGCACCAGTATCCAAAAGTGCGACAAGTGAGATGGTTTGGTCGCCGTACTGCACCGTAACCGATCGTCGTGGCCGTTGGTGCAGGCCGATAGTTAGCAAGGCCATTTGTCCCGTAGATCCAAAACCACCTTGCCCTCGAGGTTGCTCCTGCAGCGGTTGAAGGGCCCCCGCAAGATGTGGTAGGGGAATTAATTGCGCCACCTTGGTGCCTTTAGCGATGAAGAGTGGTGGGAATAACGTGTGGGCCATGATCTGGATCTCACCGTGGTAATCTTTATCAATCAGTCCCACCAACACATTAAGTCCCAGCATGGTGGCCGATGAACGGCCTATAAGTAGTGCTCCGACAGCTTGTCCATTGATACAGATTGGTCCTTGAGTGCTAGTAGCAATCCGGACAGGCTTTGAGTCCAACAGGGTACAATCTACTGCTGTTGCCAGGTCCAAGCCGAGGCTTCCGCTTGTGGCTGGTCTGAGCTGAAGGGATTGAGTGCTGCCGGATATGCAGCCGCTTTTTGTGTCGGCGCGGGGCGGCTTTTCCCGCTGAATCGTCCGTTTCCCGGTTTAGAAGCGCGACATGCAGTCTCATTGTGGTTGTCCGACCGGCAGTTTCTGCACCATACTGAGCCGGCGTTGCAGTTCCGTCTGATGTGTCCAGCAGCGCCGCAACGGTAGCATCGCGGGCGAGATGATTCACTAGCATTTAATCGTTGAACGGAGGCTTGCAAAGGAGCAAGGGCTGCAAGAACTTGACTCTGCGTAGCCTGCGCGTGTTCCTTTAAACTATTCCCTAGTTCCTTTACTGCCTCAACTAACATTGCCTGTGGCCCTACCGGTACCTGAGCCATCCTTTCTAGTCCTTCCTCGATAGTCCATGTCCCTGGCAATGTAGCCAAGATGTTGCGTGTGGCCGGATTACTATTTTGTATAGCACACTGCTTTAGTATAGTGCCTCTGAGATAATCGGGCACCCCGGCCGCCTGTATGGCGTCTGCTACTCGATCTATAAATAGGCCAAATGGTTCCTCTCTTCCTTGCTTAATACCCATATATGAAGGGATTTTTTTTTTTTTTTTTTTGAGTGAACGGCTTTTTTCTCTCTCTTTTTTTTTTTTTTAATTTTTTTTTTTTTTTTTCCTCAGCTCGGTTTGCAACGGGGCGTTAGCGACTGCCTGCCATGGCTTTATCAACTTTTTGGCTGATTTATTATCGCATATAACTTCGTCAAACAATTTATCCTCATATTTACGCCATTCCTCGTGTTCAAAAACCGTATCTGGATTATCAAAGCAACCTCTCGCTACTCCATACGCTGATAACCCAGGCAACTCCCTTTTACAATCTATACCCTGAACGCTCCGCTTTTCTAAAAAGCATTTGAGCAAATCATACGCCGCTTGTCTATTCATACCTTCGTCAGCGCGCTGTTGCAGCCTTTCAGACTTCGGCGGCGCGTAGCCGGCAGGACACTCTCTATAGGTGCTCCTGGGCGCGGGGACCTTTTCCTTTAATCCCTTTCGCTCTTGGGCGCGGGGACCTTTTCCTTTAATCCCTTTCGCCTCCTGCGCTGCTTACAGGACCAGCACTGAGACTCCGTTGACCGTGGCTCGCAGGTTCAGCCCTCTGTAGGGTCCCTGTTCGGGCGCCATTTGTCGCGACGGAGGGAAGACAGGGCCACTCAATATGAGTGATCAGCAAGCTTCGTTTATTGATTCACACAGTTGCCTTTTATGTCCTAACATAATTAGCTCATACATATTACAAAAGTTAAGCTCATGATTGGTTAGTTCTTAGAAAGATCAACTCCGCCCTTGGTTCCTTCTTTACAGTTACTTTCATCCTCTTTTCCCATGCCTGAGCAGCTGCAACCTCCCTGTTATCATACAACAATTATAGTCAAGGACAAGGTGTCCTTGCCAGCCCAGCAGTTACGGGGGCTGAATCCGATGTTTCTCAAGCTTTTGCTCGGCCAGCTGGATCATGTCTACGTGACCCTTCTCAGCTAGCCATTCTCCCACACCAGTGGCGGTCCCGGCGACCCCTAAACCAAGTAGAGTAGCTATAGTAATTGCAGATATTGGCTCTCTTTTGTTGATTTTATGTCCTGAATTGCTCCAATGTAAATACATAGTTTCTTCCCCATGTAAGAGGATTCTAGGTACCACAGTAACTTGTACACAAAATTCTGAGGCATTTTTCTTGAGAACAGCAGTGGACAAACAAGGTGTTAATCCGGTTATGGAACATTTTAACTTCCCGTTTTTGAATGAATATTAGTCCTCCTCTATCAGTTCCAGATTCCCAATATCGCATTCCCCAGGTTCGTCCAAATAACCATCCATGGTCATTAGGCTGCAGGATTTCTAATATAACATGCTTACAGTTGCCAAGATGGGAGCCCTCTATGTGTCCATCCCAGCTAGAAGCTGGCGGGTTGCATCCTCTGGGCCCCCATATTATATTTAAAAATCTATCTTTACTGGCTACATCCCAGTTTGAAGCTATGGTTTCACATCCCCAATATGCACAGTAATAGTGATTAGGGAAATTGCAATAGCTTTTCCCTGGATTCGAACTGGGGCAGAGATAAAAAGGTTTTATTGCTCTTTCTTGTCGACCGGGTGGGTCTAGTTCATAAAAGACTAATTCTTCCAATTTAACTTGGAATTCTGGGGGTCCGGCTGTCACATTATACCGAACTTCTATTGAATCTTCCCATCGACCTAAGGTCCAATTGAAGGGTTGATGTTCATTTTCTAAAGTCGTGGTAATTAATACCATTAATAGGATACCAGCTTTCATTTCCCCCACTGTTCAGTACCTCTCTGCCTTCCTCGTCTACTCTTTTGCGGAGAGCAACGGGATATTAATATCTTCTCGGCAGCAGCAGGTAGTCTTCAGGGGGATTTTGCTGTTATCCTGTCAATAATTTCCAAGGTCTAAAGAGTTAGTTACCTCTCAAATATATTTCCACCTGTTTGGTTGTTGTGCCCGTTTCCAGGCAAATCTTATAACACACTGTCTTAAAACTCTATACCAGTCTGTTTCATATATTTCCCAAAGCTCGGGTATTGACAATTCCCACCCACAAAATAATTTACGAATCTCTGCTTGAGCCCGTTGTTCCCTGGTATGTGTCAAATTATTGCGACATTTCATACAATAAGATTGTCTCTTAAATGAAACACAGGACCATTCTTTATCGCAATTTAAACATTGGCAAACAACCCAACATAAATGTCCGGAAGTGGGGTGTTTCACGCAGGGTATTCCACGGAGATCTCCTATACTGGGCAATTCAGGTATTTCTGTCTCCGTCTCACAGCAAAAAGGAAAAACCTGAGGAGTTCCTGTCAGTTTGTATAATCCAGCCCCCCCCCGTTTGGTCAGGTATTCTCTCCTCACTCCAAGGTGCAAAATATACTTTTCGTAGGGTATTTCCAGGTGGTATTTGGAACCATTGATGTAAACTATTTCTTGCTTCCCTTCTGGAGTGGTTCATTTACCGGTCTCGTTTTTCCTTATCTTCATTCGGAGGTCTCCTGGTTCTGACGTTACGGTCCACCTTTCTGGGAAGATAGGTCCCTTAATTCTGCTGGCATGAGTCCATCCTTTTTCTGCTGTCCGTACAGCCGTATCTGTGGTAAGTAAAACAACAAAGGGTCCTTCCCAACGGGGTGTTAGGGAGGTTTCTTTCCAGGTTTTGATTAATACCTGGTCTCCAGGCTGGATTTGGTGTATGGAAATGTCCAAGGGAGGTCTTTGTACTACCAAACCCTTCTTTCTTAGTTCCTGTCTCCTTCTTGTAAGTTCTAAAATATATTCTGTTAAAATTTTATCCTCGACCTTTGGGTGCTCTACTAATAATCCAAAGTCATAAGGCATCCCATACAACATTTCAAAGGGGGATATACCAGTATCTGTCCTAGGTTGAGTTCTAATGTAAAGCAAGGCCAGCGGTAGACATTTAGTCCAATTCATTTTTGTCTCCACCATAAATTTGGTTAGGTGTTTCTTTATTTCCCCATTCATTCTTTCTACTTTCCCGGAACTTTGTGGGTGCCAGGGAGTATGGTATTCCCATTTTGTACCGAACAATTCAGTTGTTTCTTTAATTATTTTGGATGTAAAATGTGGGCCTCGGTCTGAGTCAATTACCGCAATAGTTCCATACCTCGGAATAATTTCTTCCAAGAAGATTTTAGTAACTGTCTTTGCAGTAGCCCTTATCACTGGGAAGGCTTCTACAAAGTGCGTAAGGTGATCAACCAAGACTAATAAATACTGATATCTCCCAACCTTCGGTAATTCAGTAAAATCCACTTGTATTTTCTCAAAGGGCCTTTTAGCCAGTTCACGACCCCCTTGAACCTTCTCCCTAAGTTGTCGTTTATTCACTTTGTGACAGGTTAAACATCCCTCTAAGATCCTTTTGGCTAATCCGTATATTCCGATGCAGGCATATTTTGTTTCAAACTGATCCACTAAAGCCTGAATTCCCCAATGGGTTTTATGGTGTAATTTATTTAGTATTCCTCTGGCTAATCCCTTTGGAAGAATTTCCCTACCATCTGGTAGCAGCCATTTATCACCATCTCTTTTTGCTCCAATTTGTTTTAGCTTATCCAATTCTTGGAGAGTGAAAGTCTTCTCTATTTTTAGCCTTTCAGGTTCCTCTCCCAAGGTCTGAACCATTAACAAGGCAGCCCGTTTTGCCTCTGCGTCGGCTAGATTGTTTCCTCTTACTGTATGGGTTAGTCCCTTCTGATGTCCTTTTACATGGACTATGGCTATCTTTAGTGGACCTCTTAAGGCCTTTAAAACTTCTTGGATTAGTTTTTCATGGACTAATCCCTTTCCCTGGGTGTTAATTAAGCCCCTCTCTTCCCAAATTTTTCCAAAGGTATGCACCACCCCAAAGGCATACTTTGAATCTGTATAAATGGTTCCAATTTTATTTTCTAAAAGTTTTAATGCTCTCATCATAGCATATAACTCACATGCTTGTGCGGACCAAGCTTTATTTAATGGTCCTGACTCTTTTATCTGAAAGGTATACCCGTCCACAATAGCATATCCCGATTTCCGTTGTCCTTCAACCACTCGTGAGGAACCATCCACAAATAATTTCTCCCCTTCGCCTAATTCATCTTCCTCTAAATCCTCCCTTATCTTAGTTTGCAAATTTATTAGTTGGAGACAGTCATGTGTCAAATCTTCCCTGGGTTCCCCATATAAAAATTGGGCAGGATTCTGAACAGAGGTGGTTTCCATTTCTAACCTAGGGGAGTTAATCAAAATTCCCTCATATTTTAGTAATCGACTGTCTGTAAGCCACTTATCAGCTCGTTGTTGCAATACTCCTCGAATGTTATGGGGGGTGTATACCTTTAGTTCACCTCCTAAGGTGACCTTTCCAACTTCTTCTACCAATAATGCAGTGGCCACTATTGCTTGTAAACAAGTGGGCCACCCGCGGCTTACAGGATCTAGTATTTTAGAATAATATCTTACAGGCTTTCTCTGCCCTGCCCACCCTTGGGTCAGAACCCCATAAGCTGTCCCGTTATCCACATTGATAAAAAGTTGAAAGGGTTTACGGATATCGGGTAAACTGAGGACAGGTGCTTCCACCAGGTTTCTTTTCACGTTCTCCCAGCGCTTCTCATCTTCAGGGGTCCATTTTACTAACCCATTTTTAGTTAGTTTTTCGTACAAGAATTTTACTTTACTGCTGTAATTTTCTATCCATTGTCGACAATACCCTAACAATCCCAACAGCTGTCTTATCTGTCTTTTATTAGTGGGCGCTGTTAGGGATAAAATTCCTTTCACTCTTTCGGGATCTAATTTCTTGTGTCCCTTTGTGAGCCAATGTCCCAAATATTTTACCTCTTCTTCAGTGAACTGCAATTTGGACTTAGAAACCTTTAACCCCTTGAGGCCCAAAAAGTTTAATAATTTGATGCTCTCATTTCTGACTTCTTCTTGAGTTTTTCCTGCAATCAATAAATCATCTACGTATTGTATCAGGATTAATCCCTGACTTAATTCGTAGGATTCCAATAATTGTTCCAGAGCTTGTCCAAACAAATTTGGGGATTCTGTGAATCCCTGGGGCAAAACAGTCCACCGTAATTGTTGTTTTCTATGGGTTCTGGGGTCCTCCCACTCGAAAGCAAAATAGTTTCTACATTCTTCTTCTAAGGGACAGGCCCAAAAAGCATCTTTTAAATCTATAACACTATACCATTTATATTCTGGACTTAACCGATTAAGTATAGTGTGTGGGTTAGCCACCACAGGGAACCGGGTAATGGTTCGTTCGTTTATGGCTCTCAGATCTTGTACTAAGCGATAGGACCCATCCGGCTTCTTTACGGGCAATATGGGAGTGTTGTGAGGAGACATACAAGGTTCTAAAAGTCCTTGGACCAAAAGTCTCTCAATTACTGGCTGCAACCCTTCTCTCCCTTCTCTGGAGATGGGATACTGTTTTATCCTAGTTGGCTGGTCTGGGTCTTTTATAGAGACTGTGATCGGTTTGATATTTAATTTTCCCACCGATCCAGGGCTATACCAAGTTTCTGGATTAATCTTGGCTTCATCTTCAGCGGTTAATAAGCATAACTTTACTTTTAACATCTCTTGGTCTACTTCCAAATTAATTCCTAATTCCACCATCAGGTCTCGTCCCAAAAGGTTATATTCAGCTTCTGGGACCAATAAAAATGTTCCCACCCCATCTTTATTTGGGGCTTCTATTGCTACATTCCTTATCAGGGGCACCTTGAAAGGTTCCCCCTTTGCACCAATTACTTGGAGTTTATCCTTTGATTCAACACATCCAGATGGTAACTTTTGGACGGTTGATCTTTCGGCACCCGAGTCCACGAGGAACTCGAACACTTCATGCTGAGGACCCAATTTCAATTTTATCAAGGGCTCGGTAACCTTAGGGGTCCCCAGCAAATAGAGCCCCTGACCCCCCTAATCTTCCTTATAAATCTCCTCATCCTGCATTCTTTTCCGACAATTTCTCTGCAGATGTCCCTTCCTGCGACAATAAAAACATTCTATGTCCTGCGAACCAAATCTCCTTCTTCTCGGTTCTACTGGGCCCTTCCAGGGACTTTCTCTTCTCTTTCCCTGATTTTGCCCTTCCCTTACAGCAGCCATCAGGATTCTGGCTTGTTTCTTCTGACTTTCTTCTTCCCTTCTCACATACACCTTCTGAGCTTCTCGTAGTAACTCATCTAACCCCCTCTCCTGCCAGTCTTCTACTTTCTCTAACTTTCTTCTTATATCTGTCCAAGATTTAGCTACAAATTGAGTTTTCAGCAGGGCTTGACCCACTTGGCTATTGGGGTCTAACCCAGAATATAGCTGTAAACTCTTTCTCAATCTTTCCAGCCATTCGGTGGGGGTTTCATCTTTCTTCTGTTGTTCATTAAAGGCCTTATTGATATTTTGCCCTCTAGGTACAGAATCCCTAATCCCCTGAATTATCATATCACGGAGATCAACCATGTTATTTCTATGTGCGGGGTCTTGATTGTCCCAATTGGGCCTCTGTAAGGGCCATTTTACATCCCCGGCGGGACCATGCTGATGCCTCTGATCCCAGTGTCTCATGCCTGCCATTCTGATCATTCCTCGTTCTTCGTTTGTGAACAAGATCTTTAAAATAGACTCCATCTCGTCCCAAGTATAAATGTTAGGCCCGAGGAATTGATCAAAACGTTCTGCTACCCCTAATGGGTCCTCTAACAAGTGTCCCATTTCTTTCTTAAATTCCCTCACATCCCCGGAGCTGAGGGGTACAGATACAAATCCAACTCCGGGTTGTGGTCCCCCCATAGCAGTCTCCCTTAAGGGATACAATAAATTTTCCTCCCTTCTTTCTCTGATTTGACTTCTAGTTATTCTTCGATTAGAAGGAGGAGTCTCTTCCTCAGGTTCTGTAGGTGCTGTTGGAGGGAGATCTTGCTCAGGACCTTGTGGTGGCGGAGGAGGGGGGACATAGGGTGGGGGGGACACTGGAGGTTCGTCTATGTCCCACCTTTTCTTTTTATCATTTTTCTTTTCCTTTAATGGAAACAAATTGGCGGCCTGAGCCGTGCTCAGGATCCATAAAAAGGCATATTCACTCTCCTCCTTACTAAATGGTCGTTTGTTGTTAATGTATATGTTTAATTGTTGGCATATCCAATCCTCTAAGGATCCATGAATTGGCCAATATAAATCTTTTCTTATCTGTTTTCCTCCTCATATTTCCATACAATAATAGACCAATTTCTCCTTGGATTTCCCTTTTAGGGAAGGGGAACTATCCCAATATCGAATCATTAGGCCAAATGGGCTATCTTGGGGTATATCAGGGAGCCCACCCCCACCCCGTATCTTCTGTATGGAACCAGAAGCCTTACTTTTCTTCTGTCCCATCTTCCGGGAGCGCCTTCTCTCACTCAAGTTTCACTCGCTTCCCTCCGTTCGTGGCCCACGCCCTCGCAGACAATGGGAACCGCACTATTAGGAGGTCCACACTCACTTCGTCCGGTGGGCTACTAAGCCCAGTGGACGTCTCAGTCACTCGCACCCCGGGTACCCAATCCCCGACCGAACGGAACCGCAATATACTTATTCACTCCCGAGTCTTCGTCCGGCTCTTTGTGCACAAAAATTACGGGGAACTGCAGTTTTCCTTTCTCTTTCTTTTTGCTTTCCTATCTCAGTTCGGAAAATCCAGGTGAGCTAAGTCGGAATCTCCTCCAGGACCATCCGAAGATGGGGGCGCCCTCCCAGAGTTGAATTCTGAGTTGGCTGTCTGGATCCGAGTCACGGCACCAAATTTGTTATAGTTGAATTTTAAGACAAATCGAGTCCGAAATAGATTTATTAAATATTTATTAAGGTAGGAAAGCAAAAGCAGTGCTGGGCGGCCGGGGAGTCGCAGCTCCACCAAAGACTCGCAAATTCAGGCAAAGCTAAATGACTCCTTTTATCTTCACAGAGGTCGATTGCAACATCTTCGGTACGCCCCTCGGCTTCTTCCGAGGGGCTTCTTGCTTGGGGCAATTTCGATAAGATATCCTCACAGAATCAGCTTATACAATCTATTCTTTTCAGGGTTGATTGGTACAATGGCACACGTTAGCAAGACATTAACGGTTTAACATTCGCTCAAGGTAACACATTCTGATGACATTGTGGTTAAGCCTTTCTTGTCAAACAGGGTGTTCCCATGTTTGGTGTTGCCAGATAACATTGTGGACGTGTATCTTCTGGTTAAATAGGAAGTTCTCAAGACTGCTACAATGGGTTCGTTCCTCTTGCTTAACCTGTTTGATCAGCAAATTACCCTTAGTTACTTATTACAGTGGTGTCAAACAGTGGAATGGATTTCCTGGAGAAGCTGTGGGGTTTCCATCCTTATAGTTATTCAAAACCCGACTGGACGTGGCCCTGACCAACCTGTTCTAGTTGACCCTGATTTGAGCAGGGGGATTGGACTAGAGACCTCCAAAGGGTCACTTCCAATCTCACCTATTCCATGATTCTTTGATAATTTATCCATCTGCATTTAAAAGGCCCCCTTACTTACAACACAGGATTGAGCGTTCTTAAGTGTTCAGGCTGTTCACTTCTCTATGTTAAAATTACTGCTTTTAAAGTGATTAGGGAAGTCAAGAGTTGTTTCTGACTTCTCTTGAAATAAAAGTTTTGTTCTGAGCTCACTGCGTTTTGTTTTCAGTCTCACTAAAATTACTGTATCTACTTCATTTCCAGTAGCCTTCAGGTTATTGTTTTTAATAGCAGAAAATATTAACTCATTGTTTGGCTGAAGAGTTTCAAATTAAGATTTCTGAAAGCTTTAGCATTTCTGCTTAAACACTTGCAGTGGTGTTTACTGCAGACTAGGGAGATTCAGGTGATCCATTGAATTGCTAAAATGGCATTGAATAAAATTCTTCGGCAAAGGGTTTTTGAATATACTAGACCACTGAGGAGTGGAAGGGAATATTACATGGATAAATGACTGGCTAAAAAGTAGGAAACCAGGTAAGAATATAATTCCCTCTGATAAAGAAACGTGATGGGACCCTGAATGAGTCCTAAAAAGAGCTGCACTGGGGACCTTTAATTTCTTTTAAACTCTGAGGTGGTGACTTGTAAATGATACAGAACAGGGTAAGGAAGATGGAAGTTGGTTAGAGTTGCAGAATGATTGCATGATATAATGCAACAAACGTGGCAATTAGTTGAATGTTAAATATAAAATTAAGTGCATAAACTTAAATACTTGCACAATAGTGGGGTCTTGGAAGTACCAAAATGTTGGTTGTAACAGATCTATAAATAGACCATCTCAATGCTAAGAAACAAGTAAAATGTTAGGAATTTGGCAGGGGCGGGACATGACGGATGGACACATGGGACGATGCCAAAACCAATTGCTGTCTATATAAAAAGCTGTGATATGCCTGCACCTTGAATACTGTATGTAATGCAGATTTACATTGCAAAGTGTGGTGGACTGACCCCAGCCAGCAGCCAAGCACCCACAAAGTTGCTTGCTTACTTCCCCCCCCCGCCCGCATTCTGGGAGAGAGAATAGGAAGAGCAAAAGCAAAACAAAACTTGTGGGTCGAGATAAAGACAGTTTAACAGGTGAAAGTAAGTCACAAATCTAAAACACAGCACCACATAGGCTGCTATGAAGAAAGTTAATAACATCCCAGCCAGACCCAGTACACAAAGATAAAGTAGAATCATAGAATGGTTTGGATTGGAAGGGACCTTAAAGAGTTCATTGAGTTCCAACCCCCCTGCCATGGGCAGGGACACCTCCCACTAGACCAGGTTGCTCAAAGCCCCATCCACACAGAATCACAGAATCACAGAATCTTAGTGGTTGGAAGGGACCTTTGAGATCATCGAGTCCAACCACATTAAAAAAAAAAAAAACAAACAAAAACACACAAACAAACAAAAAAAACACAACACAAAACCAAACAAACAACAACACCCCCCCCAAAAAAAAAAAAAAAAAAAAAAAAAAAAAAAGCAGCATCCATCAACTAAACCCCACACACAACACCCCACCACAAACCAACAATCCCGGGCACTAGAGCATGCCCTGAAGAGCCACGTCTACACGTTTCTTAAATACCTCCAGGGATGGTGACTCCACCACCTCCCTGGGCAGGCTGTTCCAGTGCTTGACCACTCTCTCAGTAAAGTAATTCTTCCTAATATCTAATCTAAACCTCCCTTGCCGCAGCTTCATACCATTTCCTCTGGTCCTGTCATTATTCCCTTGGGAGAAGAGGCCAACCCCTGCCTCTCTACAGTTTCCTTTCAGGTAGTTGTAGAGGGCAATGAGGTCTCCCCTCAGCCTCCTCTTCTCCAAACTAAACATGCCCAGTTCCCTCAGCCTCTCCTCATAGGACTTGTTCTCCAGACCCCTCACCAGCTTGGTGGCTCTCCTCTGGACACGCTCCAGCACTTCAATGTCTTTCCTGTAGTGAGGGGCCCAAAACTGAACACAGTACTCTAGATGAGGCCTCACCAGTGCCGAGTACAGAGGCACGATGACTTCCCTGCTCCTGCTGGCCCGCTATTCCTGATACAGGCCAGGATGCTGTTGGCCTTCTTGGCCGCCTGGGCACACTGCTGGCTCATGTTAAGCCGGCTGTCCACTAACACTCCCAGGTCCTTTTCTGCCGGGCAGCTTTCCAGCCACTCTTCCCCAAGCCTGTAGCGTTGCTTGGGGTTGTTGTGACCGAAATGCAGAACCCGGCACTTGGCCTTATTAAACCTCATCCCATTGGCCTTGGCCCATTGGTCCAACCTGTCCAGGTCCCTCTGTAGAGCCTGCCGACCCTCAAGCAGATCAACACTCCCACCTAGCTTGGTGTCATCCGCAAACTTACTGAGGGTGCAGTAAGACTGAGGGTGCATCCAGACTGGCCTTGAACACTTCCAGGGATGGGGCATTCACAACTTCTCTGAGCAACCTGTTCCATTGCCTCACCTCCCTCACAGTAAAGAATTTCTTCCTAATGTCTAATCTAAATCCACCCTCTTCTAGTTTAAAACTGTTACCCCTTGTCCTATAGGTACACTCCCTCATAAAGAGTCCATCCCCATCTCTCCTGTAGGCTCCCCTCAGGTACTGGAAAGCTGCTATAAGGTCTCCCCAGAGCCTTCTCTTCTCCAGGCTGAACAGCCACAACTCTCTCAGCCTTTCCTCATAGCAGAGGTGCTCCAGCCCGCTGATCATCTTCGTGGCCCTCCTCTGGACCTGCTCCAACAGGTCCATGTCCTTCTTGTCCTGAGGACTCCAGAGCTGGATGCAGTATTCCAGGTGGGGTCTCACCAGAGTAGAGTAGAGAGGTAGAATCACCTCCCGCGACCTGCTGGCCACGCTATTTTTGATGCAGCCCAGGATGCCATTGGCTTTCTGGGTGGCAAGCTCACATTGCCGGCTCATGTTGAGGTTCTCATCCACCAAAACACCCAAGACACTCTCCTCAGGGCTGCTCTCCAGCCATTCTCTGCCCAACCTGTATTTGTGCTTGGGATTGCCCTGACCCAGCTGCAGGACCTTGCACTTGGCTTGGTTGAACTTCGTGAGATTTGCACGGGCCCACCTCTCAAGCCTGTCCAGGTCCCTCTGGATGGCATCCCTCCCCTCCAGCGTGTTGACTGCGCCACACAGCAAATACCTTATCCACTGAGTGGTCTATCCATCAAATCCATGTCTTCCCAGTTTAGAGACCAGGATGTCATGCGGGACAGCGTCAAACACTTTGCATAAGTCCAGGTAAATAACGTCTGTTGCTCTGCCCTTATCTAGCAATGCTGTAACCCCATCATAAAAGGCCACCAAATTTGTCAGGCACGACTTGCCCTTGGTGAAGCCATGTTGGCTGTTATCAATCACCTCCTTATTTTCCATGTGCCTTAGCAGAGATTCCAGGAGGATCTGCTCCATGATCTTGCCGGGCACAGAGGTGAGACTGACCGGCCTGTAGTTCCCCGGGTCTTCCTTTTTTCCCTTTTTTGAATATGGGGGTTACGTTTTCCCTTTTCCAGTTAGTGGGAACTTTACCAGACTGCCATGACTTTTCAAATATAACGGAAAGCGGCTTAGCAGCTTCATCTGCTATTTCCCTCAGGACACGTGCATGGATTTCATCAGGTCCCATGGGTTTCTGCTCCTTCAGGTTCCTTAGATGGTCTTGAACCTGATCTTCTCCTATAGTGGGTGGTTCTTCATTCGCAGAGCCCCTGCCTTTGCGTTGTGCGACCTGGGCAGTGTGGCTAGAACACTTGCCGGTGAAGACCGAGGCGAAAAAAGTCATTCAGTACCTCAGCCTTCTCCATATCCTGGGTGACTAGGTCTCCTGTTTCCTTCTGGAGAGGGCCCACGTTTTCCCTAGTCTTCCTTTTATCCCTGACATACTTATAGAAATTTTTCTTGTTGCCCTTGACATCCCTGGCCAGATTTAATTCTATCTCGGCTTTAGCTTGCCTAATCTGGTTCCTGGCTGCTCGGACAGTTTCTCTGTATTCCTCCCAGGCTACCTGTCCTTGCTTCCGTCCTCTGTAGGCCTCCTTTTTGCTTTTGAGCATGTCCAGGAGCTCCTTCTTCAGTGTCCAGGAGCTCCTTCTTCACTGAGTACAGTGCTTCCCTGTACTCAGCGCTGGTGAGGCCACACCTCGAGTATTGTGTCCAGTTTTGGGCACTTCAATACAAGAGAGATATCGAGGTGCTGGAGCGAGCGCAGAGGAGGGCAACGAAGCTGGTGAAGGGCCTGGAAAACAAATCATATGAAGAGCAGTTGAAGGAGCTGGGACTGTTTAGTATGAGGAAGAGGAAGCTGAGGGGAGACCTCATCACTCTCTACAACTACCTGAAAGGACACTGTAGAGAGGTTGGTGCTGGTCTCTTCTCACAGGTAATTAATGACAGAATGAGAGGGAATGGCTTCAAGCTCCAGCAGGGTAGGTTTAGACTGAACATTAGGAAAGAATTTTTCACAGAAAGAGTGGTCGGGCATTGGAATAGGCTGCCCAGGGAGGTGGTTGAGTCACCATCCCTGGATGTGTTTAAGAGACGTTTAGATGTGGTGTTGGGGGATATGGTATAGGGGAGAACTTTGTAGAGTAGGGTAGATGTTTGGACTCGATGATCCCAAGGGTCTCTTCCAACCTAGACGATTCTATGATTCTACGATTCATCCATGCAGGCCTCCTGGCTTTTTTGCCTGACGACTTCTTTCTTGGGATACACAGCTCCTGAGCTTGGAGGAGGTGATCGTTGAATGCTAACCAGCTTCCTTGGGCCCCTATCCTCTCCAGGGCTTTATCCTATGTCACTCTACCAAACAGATCCTTCAAGAGGCCAAAGTCTGCTCTCCTGAAGTCCAGGGTAGTGAGCTTGCTGTGCACCCTCCTCGCTGCCCTAAGGATCTTGAACTCTACCATTTCACGATCACTGCAGCCAAGGCTACCCTTGAGCTTCACATTCCCCACTAGCCCCTCCTTGTTGGTAAGGACAAGGTCCAGCATGGCTCCTCTCCTTGTTGGTTCCTCTATCACTTGGAGAAGGAAGTTGCCATCGCAGGAATACTGCGTCCAGTTCTGGGCTCCCCAGTTCAAGAGAGACTGGAAAGAGTCCAGCGTAGGGCAACAAAGGTGATTGAGGGATTGCAGCATCTCCCTTATGAGGAAAGGCTGAGAGAGCTGGGACTCTTTAGCCTGGAGAAGAGAAGGCTGAGGGGAGACCTTATCAATGTTTATAAGTATCTAAAGGGCGGTTTGAGGGAGGATGGAGCCGGACTCTTTTCAGTGGTTCCCAGTGACAGGACGAGGGGCAACGGGCACAAGCTGGAACATAGGAAGTTCCACTCAAATATGAGGAAGAACTTCTTTACGATGAGGGTGACAGAGCACTGGAACAGGCTGCCCAGGGAGGTTGTGGAGTCCCCTTCTCTGGAGATTTTCAAGACCATGGATTTTCCTTCCATTCCAACACTCCAGTCATAGGAGCCATCCCACCATGCCTCTGTGATGCCAATAAGATCATAGCCCTGGAGGCGTGTGCATGTCTCTAACTCCTCTTACTTGTTTCCCATGCTAGGTGCATTTGTGTCTGTGCTCTTCAGCTGGGCACCTGATGGAGCTGACTTATTGGCTGGAGTGGCTGCAATTCCTTTGTTCTGCTCTCCAGGTGGCCTTCATTGGAATTGTTTTACCCATGTTTCCCTTTGGCTCCTATTGCCTCAGGACCTCCTGGCCCAGCCCAGCCCCTGGCCCCATAAGAATTCAAGTGTGCTGCAGCGTATCCAGCACATCTCAGAGCAACACGTTTGATAATATCCCCCTCCCCCATCAAGTCTAGTTTAAATCTTGGTCAATGAGCCCTGCTAGCTCATGAGCTAACACCCTCTTCCCCCTTTCAGAAAGATGAGCCCCATTCAATGCCAGCAAGCCTGGTGCCATGTAGGCCACTCACTGTCAAAAAACACAAAATTGTGGCGGTGACACCAGCCACGGAGCCATGTATTAACAGACTGAGTGCATCTGTTTCTTCCAATGTCACTGCCTGCAACTGGAAGGAGAGAAGAAAAGATATCCTGTGCTCCAGATTCCCTTCTTAACCTTCCCAAGGCCCTGAAGTCTCTTTTAATCACCCTTGGGCTACGTGTTGCCACTTCATCCCCACCCACATGGAAGAGCAACAGTGGGTAATAGTCCGAGGGCCATACCTGGCTAGGAAGTTTCCTAGTGATGTCTCTGACCGGGGCCCCAGGGAGGCAGCAGACTTCCCTAAGAACAGGGTCTGCCTGGCATATTGGACCTTCTGTTCCCCTCAGAAGGGAGTCACCCACAACGATAACCCATCTTTTCTTCCTCGTGGAGGTGGTTGTTAAACGGGGGTTAGTACTTTCTGCCCGGCAACTCCTCCGGTGTAGTCGGACCGTCTTCCACATCATTCATTGGCTGGCCTACCTCATCGAGAGCCTCATACCTATCATACAGAGGCACCTGGTTAGGGGAGGTGGGCAAGGAGTGGGTTCGCTTGCCTCCCCTAGCATGTGTACTTGCCTCCATTCACAGCTCTCCATTTGGCCACAGCCTTCAGCTTGGCAGGGGGAGGATACGGGATCTCTTTGATCTTGGGGTTTTTTTCTGGTGGCTGTTCCAGTTTCTCTCTCAAGGAGGTCAGAGCCCGGTTCTACCAATCTATTTCTTTCTCGCGCTCCCTGATGCTCCTTAGCCTTCATACTTCCTCTCTTAGCTCTGTCACCATGCTGAGCAGATCATCCACCTGGTCACACCTCACACAACTGTCTTCCCTACTACCATCCATTAGCGGTTTAAGGTTGTGGCACTCCCTGCAGCCTGAGACCTGGGTGGCTGCATGTTTCCATGGGAGCTCTGTCTGTGTGGCTACATCTGCTCTGGCAAGTGCAAAAGACGCAGCTTTCTGCCGGGTAAATACCATGGCTAAGCTCCCTCTTGCCAGCTGAACTCCCCTCTTGAGCTGGCAGAGCTTTCTGCACCTTTCCACACAAATTATCACTCCATACCCTGTTTGTCCGTCCTGTTCGCTGCGCTCCCTGGGGTTGGATTTTTAGGGGAGTGGGGGTGGCCGCCGTTGCTGCTGGCCCCGCCCCCGCCTCGTCAGCCGCCCTCGCGTGATCTGCCGGCTCCCTGCGCTGCCCTGGCCTTTCCCCGCCCTAGAAAAGCCCGGGAAAAGCCCCTTTTCGCCGCGATCGCTCGGCTCCTTTGTGGACGTGTCTGCACCGGAGCTGTTCCTGTCGGCGAGTCAAAGGCATTCATCCTACTTGACCCTCAAGGCAGAATGGTGGGCACTCATCAGAGAGCAAAGGCTGCAGTTCTCACTTGGGGGGGGGTCTGCACCATCTACCCCAGCGGCGGCCGATGCCTCCACCCAGACGGAGCTGCTGAAGGGAGAGGCTGCAGTGCAGACCTCAGACTGCAGGAAGTGCCTAGACCTTTCTCCTAGGGCAGGGATATGTGGCAGGCATCCTGCAAAAGGTGTGCCCAGGTGGAGGACCACCTGCAGCACACAGCTGAGCTGCAGGAGGCTGCCTAGCATCAGGGAGGCTGAGGAGTTAGATAGCTGGTTCCAAGTGCAGTCTGCAGTGCATCCACAGCCAAACAACCAAAAACTCCCCCACCGGCACACACAAAAGGGAGGGGGGCCAATAATACAGAAGAATGGAAGCTTGCAATGGCAAGGACTAGCAGAAGGAAGAGACTTCCCCCAGCCCCTGAGGTGCCCTTGCAGAACTGCTTCACTGCTCTGCAGACTGAAAAGACCAGTCATATCAGGAGAGATGCTGGAGCTGAGTAAGGCAGCTCAATCTGCTCCCTGTATAACACCAGTGCAACTAAGAAAAGGCAACAGGTGATAGTAGTGGGCGACTCTCTTCTGAAAGTTATGGAGGCACCCATTTTCCAACCTGATGCACTCTAGAGAGGTGTGCTGCTTACTGGAGGCTCGTATCAGGGATGTCACCAAGAGACTACCAAGCCTCATACAGTCCACTGACTATTATCTGCTACTGTTGTTTCACATGGGCACCAGTGATACATCCAGGAGCAGCCTAAGGACTATCAAGAAAGATTACAGAGCCCTGGGAGCAGCAGCAAAGGACTCTAGAGCACAGGTAGTTTTCATCAACCCTCCTGGTCAAACGGAAGGGGCGAATCTGGCAAATCAGCAAAAGGTTACAGGACTGGTGCCACAGCTACTTAGACAGTGGGACTCGCTTTGAGAAACCAAGTCTACTGGGGACTGATGGGGTCCATCTGTCAGAGAAGGGGAAGAGCATCTTTGATCAGAGGCTTGCCAAGCTTGTGAAGAGGGCTTTAAAGTTGCCAGGGGAGGGGAACCTCCATCCATCCCACTCCTAGCAGTTTGATGCCAGTGGCAGAAATAGATGCCCAGAGCCTGGAGATCGATCACAGGTTAGAAGGAGAGCACTTGGAGTGTAGCACAAAGGAATTTCCCCTAAACAAAGACTGAGAGAAGCAGCCTGAGGGAAGCATGAAACAAATAGTGAGACAAAGGAGGGGGACAAGGCCCTCCGAGCCTTCCTGAGGAATGTCTCAAACACTCTTAAGTACCAGGCCTTCTGGTAAAATAACTCTTAAGTCGGTGACAGGACAGCCCTGCTTTTTCTCAGCAAGACAGTAAAATCAAGATAACAGGAATGTGTGTAGTTTGTTTCTTTGAAAGGCTACCATGCCTGATAACTGACCTTTGCCTCATTACCTGTGAAATGCATAATAGTTGACACACCTGTATATGCTAATGAAAATTTTAGAGATCATGGTAAATATATATGACTAGAGCTCTCATCTCCCCACCCAAATCATGCTACATATCACCTGGGGGTGGGGGGGAGAAACCCGAGATGAAACTGCCCTGTAGCAAGTAGGGTGGGCCGTGCTGATACAGCAAACGTAAAAAGGGGAAAAATATGTGCCCCCTAGTGATGCCGTGAAAGACGAAATCAGGACTCAATAGTCGGGATGACTATTAAGCAGGTATCCTTTATTGCAGCGCTGGACGCACAGGGGATCGCTCCTCCAAATGTGCGTACCAGATAAAGTTAGTTTAACAACATATATGCACACCACACATACATATTCTTGTGAGAACTAATTAACATATTCATTAGTTTTGAAACCTTGGGGTAACACTGTCCAAGTAAGCTGGGGTTTCCTACCAGTGGTAGGGCTTTCCCATTTGAAAGCAAACAACTTTTGACTTTCTTTAGCCAAAGGCAGACAAAAGAATGCATCTTTTAGGTCTAGTACTGTAAACCATACCTGATTGTTTTTCAATTTGGTAAGTAAGGTATAGGGATTGGCAACTACCGGGTGCAAATCTTTAACAATTTTGTTTATTCCTCTTAGGTCCTGTACTACCCGATAAGTTCCATTTGGTTTCTTTACTGGGAGTATGGGGGTGTTATATTCTGATTCACATTCCACTAGTAGTCCATGTTGTAAAAAGTTATTAATTGGGCCTTCTATTCCCCTGCGATCTTCTAATCTCAAGAGGTATTGTTTTTGACGTATTGGGCTCGCTCCCTCCTTAAGTTCTATTGCTATGGGGGTGGCGTTTTTCGCCCTTCCTGGAGTCCCTGTAGCCCAAACGCCTGGATATACTTGATTAATGATTTCTTCGAGTTCGGGTGATGATACAATGAGCTTTTCAGAGTGTATTAGGGCTAGGCTCAAAATTTCAATCAACTGATCTTCTTTTACTTTTAATTCCATGACTCCTTGATTAAAAACTCTCACTGCCCCTAATTGCTCTAATAAGTCTTGCCCTAACAGTGATCTGGGGGAATATGGCAAGTATAAAAATTGATGTATTCTGATCTGTTTCCCCAATTTAAATCTGAGGGGTTCTGAAAAGACTGCCTTTCTCTGCTGGCCGGTGGCTCCTATCACATTTACAAAATCCTTGCTTACAGGTATTAATTCTTGATTTAAAACAGAGAAAGAGGCACTTGTATCTATTAAAAATTCAACTTCTTTCTCTTGTTCCCCTAGCTTTATCTTAACCAGTGGATCCGCTAGGGTAGATGCCCCAGGTCCCCGTCAATCGGTTCCCGTTTCAGCTATCAGGGCAGGCGGGGTATCTTTAAACTCAGGGCATTCATTTTTCCAGTGTCCTTTTTTCCGGCAATATGCACATTGATTCCTTTCCAATACATTCTCAACATTAACACCTCTACCTCTTGCCAAATTCCTTAGTCCTCCTCTATTCCCAAAAGGCCTCCCTCTTCCAAGTCCTCTAAATCCCCTACCATTCACTACTCCCCTCTGTTCTAATGCTGCCACAGTGGCTGTGGCCATCACTTTTGTCAGCTTTCCCCTGTCTACATCTTCTCGATTTCTAAAAACTCTCCAGGCTTCTTCAAGTAATTTCTCCAGATCCCTTATATCTGGTTCTTTCAATTTCTGGACCTGCTTTCTAATATCTGGAGATGATTGTCCTAAAAACAAGGAAACAAGCTGTTGCTTCCCTGTGGGAGAATGGCTAGCTGAGAAGGGTCACGTAGACATGATCCAGCTGGCCGAGCAAAAGCTTGAGAAACATCGAATTCAGCCCCCGTAACTACTGGGCTGGTAAAGACACCTCGTCCTTGACTATAATTGTTGTAAGATAACAGAGAGGTTGCAGCTGCTCAGGCATGGGAAAAGAGGATGAAAGTAACTGTAAAGAAGGAACCAAGGGTGGAGTTGATCTTTCTAAGAACTAACCAATCATGAGCTTAACTTTTGTAATATGTATGAGCTAATTATGTTAGAACATAAAAGACCACTGTGTGAATCAATAAACGAAGCTTGCTGATCACTCATATTGAGTGGCCCTGTCTTCCCTCCGTCGCGACACTTCCCTATATCTGAGGGGGGATCTAAAGTAGTATATTTTCTCATTGCCTCTCTCAGTTTGTCCAAAAACTCCGTAGGGGTCTCCCTCTGTCCTTGTTTGACAGCATATAATGCTGACCAATTTATAGTTTTTGGAATGGCATTTTCCAGCCCTAATTTGATCCAATCTCGATATCGTCTTAGCATTGCATAATCTTGTCCATCATTGGGATCCCAGTTCGGATCAGTCAGTGGAACGTGCTCGTCCAAACTCCCTTGCAGGACTCTCCCTGTAATTTGAGCCTGCACATGGGTTCGGGCAGTCTTTAATACCAATTGTTTTTCTGTCTCAGTCATCTCTCCCAAAATTAAATCTACATCTCTCCAATCTGGATCTTGATTTCTAATTATCAATTCAAATCGCTTTGCCACCTTAGAGGGATCATCTTGATACCCTCTAGCTACTTCTTTCCAATCATTTAAATCAGTGGTGGAAAACGGAATTTTCACTCTAGCTGGCCCACTAGATCCCATTACTTCCTGTAACGGGGCTAGAAGTTGTGGAGCTCTCTGGGTTTTACTCCTGGTTCTTGCAGTAACTGGAGTAAAGGCAGTTGCCACTTCCCCTTCTTCCTCACCGCTACCGCCACTCTCTGTCTCAGTGAATGGCGATTGGTGTGGAGAAAGTGAATCTTGCAGTAGAGGGGGAGGCATTCCCAAATCCTCAAGCTGATCCTCTGTTTCCTCTTCCCTCTTTCTGGATTCTGTTACTTTCAAACACCTTTGTCCAATACTACATGCCGAGCAGCACCTCTTCATTTTCTGCTGCCCCTTTCTTTTATCTTTCTGTTCTTTCTCTAGGGACAAAACTAGAGGGTCTTGCGGTGGTATATTAAATCCACAGTCCTTTTGCCATTCAGGATGGTTTCGCAAAGTGAAAAACATACCCGCTTACATAACCTCATCCCATTTCCCTTCTCTTCGTAAGAATAACATTAACTGCAACATGGTATTATAGTTTAGAGTCCCATTGAAGGGCCACTTTTCTCCATCATCTAATTTATATAAGGGCCACCATTTTATCAAAGTTTTCTTATTCACGTTCCCACCTGATGGTCCCCCTATATTTTTCCAATGTTTTAAAATACATCCTATCCTTTTCACAATTCCACCACTTTTCTGTCCTCCCATCTTTATTAATTTAACTCCCCAATTGCCCTACCACACAGTACAGTTAGAGGATAAAATCTATCTCCCCAATGTTCCTCCTACTGCATCCACAGCTGGCAATTAGGGCACTCAAAATCAGTACAATCTGGATTAGACCCAAACCAATGAACATAAAATATCTTAAAACAATTTTAACATTTAACACATTGTTTGCTTACACCCGTTATCCAGGTGGAGGGGACAATATCCATTTATATGACCGGTCACATTCATCTGATCAACCAAATATACTCGCTTCGTTCATCTCCGGCCGCATCCCTCATGGGATAACGGAACTGCGGATCAGAACTCCGCACTCGCTTTGCAGCTCTGCTGCATCTCAGTCACTCAAATCATACATACAAGAGCTAGCTCAATTCATTCACACACTTTTTATCAAATCCAAATCAACTTTCAATAAACAGTTCCTTTAAACAGTTCCGATTTCAATACCGATAAGTTACTACCGCCACAAGGCACGTTAATGCAAAAGTACATAGCTTTACTCGCCACCGTACCCAATGTACCAAAACCAAGTGTACAAATTACAAGAGTACGAAGCACAACACGTGCTCATACCCATGTACACAAACCAAGACCAAGTGTACATATTGCAAGAGTACTGAGGCGCGGAAACAGACTCTACAACTCCCGAAGAGTTATAAAGCAGGCATGTTTATTGCAGCGCTGGGTGCAAGGGGGATCGCTCCTCCAAACTTGCACACCAGCTCATAAAACAAGCATCTATTTGTGATAAAAAGCATATATATTCATTAATGTGGGCTGGGTTATTATAATTAATTCTAAAAAAAGTCATTACTATTCTAATTATTTCTAGGAACTCATTATCATAAGTCTCTTCCCCTTGCCGCATGCGTACTGTCGCCCGGTGGTCGTGGGCCAGGGTCTTCTGGAGGAAGGCTCATAGTCTTCTTCACTGTGTACTTTTACCTTTGGCTTAGAATGCTGAGCTGGCTGGACCCCAAACCGTGAAACTGGTCCCGACCAGATGGACGCTTTACCCAAACAATTGGGTTCCTCCTTAGCATGCAGGCTGTTCCTACTATCTTATACACAAGGCCAGTTTCTTATCTTGGAATGCTGGGCTCCTGGGCTCCGAGCTCTGTTCTTTGCCAAGCTGTACTAAATCTACACTAACTACGTTTAACCATTCATTCTCCGAATCAGTACACAGCATAACATGTGCTCGCACCCACGTACACAGTATGCCCTCAGACACTAGTAGCCTGGCATACAGCGCCCTGCATAGGACGTCTCCTACAGCTTATGGGAACCCCAAATGACCAGTTCCAAAAACCCAAACAATTTTTTTAAATTTTTGTTTTAAAAGAATACCTTATTCATTAGATGGTCCTTGTCTGCCCCCACAGTGATCCGCATGAGGCGAGGAGTCCCTCCGGGAAAATCCCGTGGGTACCCTGGGGAGTCCTGTTCTCAGCGGGTCCTGCAGCCAAGCAGAGTGTCCCATCTGGGGTGCCAGAATTGATGCCGTGAAAGACGAAATCAGGACTCAATAGTCGGGATGACTATTAAGCAGGTATTCTTTATTGCAGCGCTGGACACACAGGGGATCACTCCTACAAATGTGCGCCCCAGATAAAGTTAGTTTAACAACATATATGCACACCACACATACATATTCTTGTGAGAACTAATTAACATATTCATTAGTTTCCAATAATTCATTACCATATGCTACCTCCCTCTTGGAGCTCCCCGTTCTTCAGAGATAAGTTCCTTCTACAAGATAACATTGTGCTGGCCTACACGATTGCTACCTGCATACGTGCCTTCCTGTCTTGTTACTTATGATAGCTCTGCAGGGGGGTAGGCCCCTGTTTGTGGTCAACCAAGTTAAAGAAACAAAATCACACAATATTTGCTAACTCATACTTAGGACAAGAGCAGCCTAGTTATGTCAAGCAAACCTTCAAGCCATACTTAGCCTTATTCTTTAATTCAGGAACCAGGACAGATGTAATGAAGGAGAATTTGTCCAGTCCCGCTGCAACTGTTGAGTTGACTGAATGACATGCACAGTTTACACCTGTAAACACAGAGTGAGTAACAAGAACAGTTCAGTAAACATGTCCCAGTAAATTCCTTCCTAGTCTAAAAGATTGCACTTTAACTAAAAGGATTTTGATATTTTTAAACATTTTTCAATCTTTTCCCTAAGCTCTATCACAAGCATTTCTATGGCCTGCAAAAATGCATTTGTGGTTATTTTTTTCTCAGTGGGTTACATTCTATTCACATTAATGTCTGCAATACATTTAGATGCCCTGAATGAACTACTATGTTCCTAAAGTAAGATAATGGACTGCAAGAAGTTCTTGTGTAATTTAAAGTAGAGTGTCCACAGCAAAACATATGACACTGCTCTACCACCTGCGTCATACCAAATGGAAGGGCTACTGAAGATAGATAGTCTTGATACTGAATACATCAGTGATACTTTTGGTTGTATTCCAGTATCACAGTGAATCAATTGAATGTATTGACAGCCCAGATAATTTCTTGAAATACAGTAAGGTAGTATTTTGACTTAAGAAATGGAAAAGCCTCATTAAGCTTCATTTACTGCCTCAAAGCAGCTGTTTTGCACCAGGATGTGTTGGTAAATTATGGTTTCATTAAGAAAGGCATTCAGACTCTGTAAAGTATCATTTAAAATGATATTTTTTTAGAGCTAACACTATAAGAGAATAGCATAGATAACCTTATATCCCTTTAGATGGTGGGAACCCCAAGTGGTGTAGCATCAAACAGGCCTCCAATACATGTGCAGCATGCTGGGCAAACCCTGTCCATAGAAGAGATTCTCTTTTCCCCTTTCGGTCACCTGAGCTATTATAGGATTTTCTGTCCTGGCATCACTGAAATTGGGAATAAACTCCTTAACACCAATGTAGTCTTAAGAAGCAGGCATTCTTTTTATTCAGTGCTGGGGACATGGGGGAATCTCTCCACCCAACATGTCCACCGAATGCGAGATTCACAGAGACTTATATCTATACAGAATATGTGTAGTCATTACATTTCCCAGAACTCATTATAATTTTCACATCACCCTGGCACATGCGCATTACGTCCATTAGGGGCTTCATGGAAGGTCTTGGGTGGTTCCTAGTGGTGTTTGGTGGTCACACAGGAGTGAGTATTGTTCTGTTTGACCAGTATGGCTGGTTTGAGCTGATTAGGAAAGAATTTTTCACAGAAAGAGTGGTCAGGCATTGGAATAGGCTGCCCAGGGAGGTGGTTGAGTCACCATCCCTGGATGTGTTTAAGAGACGTCTAGATGTGGTGTTGGGGGATATGATATAGGGAAGAACTTTGTAGTGTAGGGTAGATGGTTGGACTTGATGATCCCAAGGGTCTCTTCCAACCTGGATGATTCTATGATTCTATGATTCTATAACTCTTTGAGTGGATTGGGGAAGATAAATGCAGAAGCTGTTTGCAACTCCTCCATTTATTTTGCAAGCTTGTGAAGTGTTTCTTTCTGATGGTATTCTTCACTGTTTTTTTTTTCTCGTATTTGTGAAAGGCACCCTTAATCCACACATTTACATATCCACTAGACTCAGTTCCTGATTGTAACACTGGTTTGAGGAAACAACTCTATTCATAATTTTTACTGTCAAAAAGAAAGTATGTTTGCATGAGAACTGTTGTCCCTTAATGAGGGTTTAGGTTCGTACCTGGTGTGCAGGAACCAATGAGCACATAGAATCAAGGTCCACTTTCTAACCTTTAATGCAATTATGTACAGAAAGGGGTGGCAGGCAATAGTTCACAAAGCTAGCACACCTCTTCAAAGGGGTTGTAGGTTTTTATACAGTTTACAACAAAGAAAAAGTTATGCAAAACTTGTTCATTGGTCACCTTTCAATTATATAACAAATGCCCTTCTGCGCATGCTCCAATTAGCGGCTAGTTCATTATACAGAGGCAATCTGACATCAGCATGTAAGGTTTCCTCCCAGGGGTGTGATTTTTACCATGCTAATTAGTCTTAGGTTACCTTCGGGCAACCCCCCTTCCCCCTCTCCCACCTTCCTAGTCAGTAGATGATTCATCCTTGATGGTATTAGCTCATTTCTGTATGTTGTGTCATCTTGTTGTGACTCTACTTTGAGGACCACAGAACTTCCTGCTGCACTTTTAGATAAAGGCAAGGCCACACAGATGGTTTAATCACTGATACCAAGTTGATGGTGCCTCCAGGCTCCTCTGTTACAATGAGCTGGCTAAGTTTATTCTGCAGCTAAGGGCTTTGTGCAGCCCAACACAGGCCTGAAGGCCAAGCTCTACGTGCAGCACAGCACAGCACAGGCCTGGGCCTACTCAGGTTATTTGTTATGTGGATCACTAACTCCTCGATGTACAACGGTCTTCCAGTCAGGATCACTACAGCAACCTGGACTAGTTCATTCTGGACAGTGTAGCATGACTTTAAAACAGAGAATGTATATTCTCAGCTGGGTCAGGGTAGGGGCATTTTGATTAATACACCCTTTTTTGATTCCAATTATTTACAAATTAGGTTCCTCCCATTTCACTCTACACTTAAAATGTCAATGGGAACAGCCTCCAATCCTAATGAATCTTACACAGATCCTTGTGTTTGCATCTCAGCATTGAAAAAAGTCAGGGTTTCAACCGTACTTCCTCAGCTGTATAGCAGTAATTGAGCTCTACATGTTAGAGGAAAATATGTAGTAGGCGGTTCAGGAAGTCTGTACCTTCCAAGTACCTCAGCCAATGGGGAAAGGAAGAGGGTCATATGTGGCCGGGGAGTTAGCATAAAAAGGACGCTGTGTCCTCCGGTAATTTTGAGAGACCCCACAGGAGTATGCCCCAGTGGACTCTCCCTTTATTTGAATAAAGTCAACTATTTCCAGGACTCCTCTGTCTCTTTTGTGAACACCAACCTCTGGCAATGAGATTTTCCACACAAATGGGGGCTCGTCCGCGATCCTTCCACCTTCCAGGGATGGCGGGCGACGAATGGAGCTGATGGTGCGCCTCACCAAAACTTTGGTGATCAGTTCCCTTCGGCGGCTGCCAGTGCTGGACGACTGATTGGGTACCCGAGACTGTTCAGGAGACAGATGAGCAATGGACCACAGAGGTCCATGAAGAGGTCCGCAGGGAGAGACTGTTGAAAAATCTCACTGGGATTGCGTATGTACTACTGTACTACGTACTATCACTGTACTATGGGAAATTCGGGGAGTAAAAGAGGGAGGACACCCAAGAAGGGCAGTAAGGGAAAGTCGAGAAAAGGCCTTGACAACCAGGATGATGATCCCCGAAATACCCCCGGAATGTCCCTTAGGCAAAATGTTGAGATCTTGGGATAGTCTACATATTCTCCTAGAAATAACTAAGGAAACAATGATAAAGTTTTGCTATTTTATCTAGCCTGAATATAATTTGCAAAAAGGTTTTAGATGGCCTCCTCTTGGGTCAGATGATGCTAGTCTTTGTCAATGTTTATGCTTATACTTGAATGACACTGAAAAAGGACTTAGTGAAAAAGAATGTGGGGAAATATGGTTAAGGGCACCACCAACAGGAATTTGTGTAGTCAGAGGGAGAAGAAATAAGAGAGTCGGAAAATGGGGAGAGAAAGGGAACAGAGGAGACGTGGGATGTTCTTCAGTGTCTTCCCCCGCCTTATCCCCAAGCCCCTCCAGGTCTCCCAAGGGATCCAGGAGTGGCTGCTGGGCCTTTATACCCCCAAATCCCAGATCAAGAAAACCAAGGAGAAACCACCCCTACGGCCCCTCTTGGCAAGAATGACAGTGAAGGGGAGGATGGGCAAGATGTTATGTCCCCATCTAGAACTAGAAGGGGGGACACAATATAAATCATCAAGGATGCCTAAAACCCAGGAGGGAAGAGTTCATCAGATGCCTCTACATCAGGTCCCTTTGGGCAGACAAGGTGGAGGATTTGGGTTTCTAATTGTGCCCCTTACAACTCAGGACATAAGAGGGAATTACACCCATGTTTGGATGACCCCATAGGGGTGGGGGAAAAGGTAGACGAATATCTAGGGAATGCAGATTATACCTGGATGGACTGGGATTTTCTTCTAGGAATTTTATTTGGGCCACAGGAAAAACATGATTTTGCAAAAAGCCTGTCATTTGTGGGAAGATGAACGCCCAGAGGCAGCAGGGAATGCAGGGCAGAATGCACTCATGGTTGATGATGCAATCACCCAAGTGAAACCCAACTGGGATCCAAATAATCAGGCTAGCCTAGCCCGCCTTCAGGATTATAGAGCTTATTTGATTAGAGCAATTAAGACAGCGGTTCCCAGAACTAATATGACAAAAAGTGTGATGAAATGGGAAAAAGGACTTCACTGAGAGGTTCAAATTCACAATTTATTTGGACTTCACTCACAGGTCCGATATGTCACTATTGCAGGTTCTATGTGTACAATGGCGATTACGCTATTGCAATTTAAAAGCAATTTGCGGAATACACTACTGCAACCTACAAGTGATCCCGAAAAGTAACAACACAAGCCACAAGCGCGCTAGATATTAATACCTTAAAAGAGTGCACCAATCACGATCTTAATAGCATGCCATATACCATACATACGTATCTTAATCACTTACCCTCTCTCTCAGGTAAGGTCGCTCAATCCCTGGGAAGTTACCCTGTACAGTGTCCTGGACAAGGGGACACGAATCTCCTACAGGCCAGCTGTATCGTTGGAAGATTCCCCATCTTTCTCCCCAAACCTTACGGTTTATATTTCCTGAGTCGGTGGGGGTGCAGGATTATGCCTGCGTGGATTACACTATCTGGGATATTTACCTCTGGTGGTGTGATGGCTCCGAAGTCTCTGTTGCCAATTTTGTGATGTCTAGCACGCAAAGTCATGGGAATAGTGGTGGGATGGGACTCAGGGCATTTTGTTTGCTAAGGGAGTTTGTTAAGGCTCCATTTGGTTTTGGTTCTTATTGTGATGCAATCTTGAGACAACCCCGGGCTGAGCTGTTTTTGCAGCTCCCCCCAAGTTATCTCTGCATAGACAAGGCAAGGCGGAGATGAAGCTGAGTTGGATGACAACTCCCTGCATCTCACCTATTGTGCTCTGAAACCGGTTTGCCTGGGTGCTCCCATACCCAAAGGCTATGTCCCTAGAACAGGAGAGAGACATGAGTCCTTCTCACTGGTTGGAAAGGACCAGGAATGCCTTAAGAAAACAGGAAGGGACCGGCCTTTGACACTCTGTTGAGGTGTGGGAGACTGGCTAGCTGAGAAGGGTCGCATAGACATGATCCAGCTGGCCGAGCAAGAACTTGAGAAACATCGGATTCAGCCCCCGTAACTACTGAGCTGGCAAGGACACCCTGTCCTTGACTGTAACTGTTGTATGATAACAGGGAGATTGCAGCTGCTCAGGCATGGGAAAAGAGGATGAAAGTAACTGTAAAGAAGGAACTAAGGGCGGGGTTGAAGTTTGGAGGACAGGCCAATCAGAAAGATGTATTGCAGAATATGTATTAGCTAATTATAACGAAGCATAAAAGACGGCTGTACTATTCAATAAACGAAGCTTGCTGATCACTCATATTGAGTGACCCTGTCTTCCCTCCGTCGCGACAAATGGCGCCCGAACAGGGACCCTAGAGAGGGCTGAACCTGCGAGCCACGAGTCGACGGAGCCTGGGTACCGGTCCTGAAAGCAGCGCAGGAGGCGAAAGGGATTAAGGGATTGATCCCCGCGCCCGGGAGCACCTATAGAGGGTCCTGCTGGCCACGCGCCACCAAGGTCTGCAAAGGCTGCAACAGTGCTGACGAAGGTATGAACAGACAAGTGGCATGCCTGGGTACCGGTCCTGAAAGCAGCGCAGGAGGCGAAAGGGATTAAGGGATTGATCCCCGCGCCCGGGAGCACCTATAGAGGGTCCCGCCGGCCACGCACCACCGAGGTCTTGCAAAGGCTGCAACAGCACTGACAAAGGTATGAATAGACAAGCGGCGTATGATTTGCTCAAATGCTTTTTAGAAAAGCGGAGCATTTAGGGTATAGATAACGAAGGTATGAATAGACAAGCGGCGTATGATTTGCTCAAATGCTTTTTAGAAAAGCGGAGCGTTCAGGGTATAGATTGTAAAAGGGAGTTGCCTGGGTTATTAGCGTATGGAGTAGCGAGAGGTTGCTTTGATAATCCAGATACGGTTTTTGAACACGAGGAATGGCGTAAATATGAGGATAAATTGTTTGACAAAGTTATATGCGATAATAAATCAGCCAAAAAGTTGATAAAGCCGTGGCGGGCAGTCGCTAACGCCCCGTTGCAACACCGAGCTGAGAAAAAAAAAAAAAAAAAAAAAGAGAAAAAAAAAAAAAAGAAAAAAAAAAAAAGCCGTTCACTCAAAAAAAAAAAAAAGAGAAAAAAAAAAAAAGCCATTCACTCAAAAAAAAAAAAAAAAAGGAATAGCAAACACCATACAGGCGGCTGGGGTGCCCGATTATCTCAAAGGCACTATACTACTATACTAAAGCAGTGTGCTATACAAAATAGTAATCCGGCCACGCGTAACATCTTGGCTACATTGCCAGGGACATGGACCATCGAGGAAGGACTAGAAAGAATGGCACAGGTACCGGTGGGGCCACAGGCAATGTTAGTTGAGGCAGTAAAGGAGCTAGGGAATAGTTTAAAGGAACATGCGCAGGCTACGCAGAGTCAGGTTTTAGCAGCCCTTGCTCCTTTGCAAACCTCTGCTGGGCGGCCCACCTCGTTTGCGGTGCTTCTGTTGCGGCGTCGCTGGACACATGAGGCGGGACTGCAATGCCAACTCCGTGTGGTGCAAGAACTGTCGATCAGACACTCACAACGAAGCTGCCTGTCGTCAAGCTGGATCGGGAAACGGACGACCCAGCGGGAAAAGCCGCCCCGCGCCGACACAAAAAGCGGCTGCCTACCCAGCAGCGCACAACCCCTTCCTCTCCGGCCAGCCACAAGCGGAAGCCTTGGAACGGATCCTGCAACGCCAGTGCAGCTTACTGAGCAACAAAGACAAACGCTGCAACAAATAGCTTCTATGGTAACTATGCGTTCCACGCATCGGCGTGTTGAAGGTCTACCCATTGACTGGACTGTTTTATGTGGTGAGCAGTATCTTATGGCAGCCTTAACTCAGCAAAAAATAAAAACGGGGGAGAAGCAGGGGTCCACCACTATCGTATTGGAATGGATAGCCCCTCCGCTACAACCACGGCGGATAATACAGGAAAAAATTGCCACGCTAGCAGATCTGATCAGGAAGGGTCGGTGCCGTATCCTACAGGTGGATGGAACCCCGCCAAGCACAATATGGGTGCCAATAAAGCAAATTGACCTGGAATGGTACTTGCAGAATTCCAAGGAGCACGATTGTATGAAAGCGAGGAGCAAAAGACCATGGCAAGGGTGCGCTGGAAGATCACCAGGGAGGTTAACAGAATCCTTGGGCAACAACAATCACAAATCTTGACCAGAGTGTGCGGGGATGGCATTAAGGTCCCCCGCCTGTGGATGGTCGGTCCCCTGGATTGGGGGGAGTTGTGTCGTCGTTTTGCTACTATGCCTCCTCGCCAACGGACCCCACGGCAACGCAGGCGGCGTCGCTGCCGTCAGCCTCCACGAAGTTCAACCAACTAAAAACATGTGGGTCACGTGGGCCAACCAAACAGGGCAGACCTCCTTTTGTCTGTCCCTCGCCTCGGCTACTGATCCCTTTCGAACCTGTTTGTTTGGCGCGCCTATAGGAGACCCTGAGCATCTAGCCACTGTAATGAAAGGGTTCTTTACAGGCAACTGTACTAACCAAGACAAGGTGTCTGAAACTGCATCATGCAGAATTAATTGCCTTAATGTTACGCTAGGCCCTTGCTATCTGGGCCAACTAACACTGTTTGCTCCAAATATACATACCCTCAGATATCATACTAGAAATAGACGATCTCTTTCTACCCTAGGTTCTGATTGTAATGACAATGTGGAGTTGTGGGGGACAGCAACTAACGTAGTCGCCTCTATCATCCCCGCTGTTGGGACCGCACATGCTTTAGCTAACATAAAGAAGCTTGCTTGTTGGGCAGTTAAGCAATCTAATGTAACCACGCAAATAATTATGGAATTAAGGAAGGTCTTCGTTGGGTTGGTGTCATTATACTGATTTTGATAGCAGCACGTGCAATACTGGGATGTGTAGTTAAGAAAGTTGAACAAGTCACCGAAAAGGTATTACTTGCCCAAAATAAAAACGAGGGAATTGTGGGAGACTGGCTAGCTGAGAAGGGTCGCGTAGACATGATCCAGCTGGCCGAGCAAGAACTTGAGAAACATCGGATTCAGCCCCCGTAACTACTGAGCTGGCAAGGACACCCTGTCCTTGACTGTAACTGTTGTATGATAACAGGGAGATTGCAGCTGCTCAGGCATGGGAAAAGAGGATGAAAGTAACTGTAAAGAAGGAACTAAGGGCGGGGTTGAAGTTTGGAGGACAGGCCAATCAGAAAGATGTATTGCAGAATATGTATTAGCTAATTATAACGAAGCATAAAAGACAGCTGTACTATTCAATAAACGAAGCTTGCTGATCACTCATATTGAGTGACCCTGTCTTCCCTCCGTCGCGACATTGAGGGTACAATTTGTCACCAAGTCCTGGCCTGACATAAGGAGAAGAATATCGAAAGATGAGGATTGGCAGAACAGGCTTTTGGACGAGTTGGTTAGAAAGGCGCAGCAGGTGTACGTAAGAAGGGAAGAAGAGAGGGCAAAGATGAAGGCAAGAGTGATGGCACAGCTTTTACAGCCTCCAAAGGGAAAAATGCGAGGACCCCCAGGGTTGAAGGGGAGGGGGCAACCATCAGGATTTAACAGAAACATGTCTTCCTCAGTGGGAAGGGGCCAACCCTGGCCTCGGTTGGGAAGAAATCAGTGTGCTATTTGTAAGAAAGAAGGACATTGGAAGAGAGAGTGTCTGCAGAGGCAGGTGGACCCTAATGAGGAGGAAGTCCACCGGTTGATGGAAATGGATTGTTAGGGGTGTCAGGGGCTCCCACTGTTCCAGGGACCCACCACCTTGGAGCCCTTGATAACCTGTCGGGTGGGTCCAAATCGGGAGGAGATACACTTTTGAGTGGATACCAGAGTCTCTCGATCTACTTTAAACTGTGTGCCTAAGGGGGGACAGTTGTCAAGAGAATCTCTAATTATCCAAGGAGTAAGTGGAAAGGATGAATGTGTACATTTTGTCCATCCGCTATTAATAGATATAGGAGATAAGTTTGAGATGCATGAATTTTTGTTCATCCCTAATTGTGATTGTAATCTATTGGGGAGGGACCTGATGGCTAAATTGGGGATGCAGATTAATATCATAAAGAGTGATGAAGAAGTGAGTACTGTTGTAACTTTGTGCCAATTGTCCGATAAAGCTTATGCTAAAGTAAACCCAGAAGTGTGGGCAGTCCCAGGGAAATATGGAAAATTATATATGGAACCTCTTCAGGTTACTTTGAAACAGCCTGGTCAAGTGGTCTCTAAAAAGTAATACCTTATTTCAAGAGATGGAAGAAAGGGACTACAGACTATTATTGAGTCCTTACTAAAGGCAGGTCTTTTGGAGCCGTGTATGTCTCCCTATAATATTCCCATCCTGCCAGTTAAGAAACCGGACGGAACCTAAAGAATGGTACAAGACTTAAGAATAATAAATAAGATTATTAGACCAAGGCATCCCACGGTTCCAGATCCTTATACTAACCTGAACCAAATTCCCTCCTCACACGACTATTATTCAGTGCTCGACTTAAAAGATGCTTTTAGGGGATGCCCACTTACAGATGATAGTAAAAAATATTTTGCCTTTGAGTGGGAACAAGAGGAAACAGGGAAAATAGTGAAGCAACAATTGATGTGGACAGTCCTTCTGCAGGGATGCACGGAGGCACCGGTCCTGTTGTTGTGGTTTGGCCTGAGATGGCAACAAAGAACCACGTGGCAGCCGCTCTCTCAGACCGGAGCCCCCACCGCCACCACAGCCGTGAGGGGAGAATGGGAAGAAAAAGGCAAAACTCATGTGTTGAGACAAAGACAATTTAACAGAACAGCAAAGGGAACAAGAAGCAACAATAACACTGACAGAGGAATATACAACCACGATTACGATACCACCACTTGCCGACTGGACCCGGGATGCCCCAGCCTGCTCCGCTCCCCCGTGGTGACTTCCTGTCCCTCCCCTTCCCCGGCTAGCTCTGGCTACCCCCTGGGCATGGCTCACATGGGATGGAATACCTGTGTCACTGCTGGATCCTGGGGAGAATTAACCCTATCCCCGCCAGACCCAGGACATCATCCACCCCTTATTCCATTCCATGCCATGCCCAGATCCTACAGTTTCCCCTGACATATATATATGTACATATATATATCCATGCAGGTATAATGTCCTTAGTCTGTGGGCCATCACTCTAAAATGTCCATTGAGTTCATTTAATCCATGACTTTGAGCTCAATCTGTTAGAACAGTCTCTCAGGCCATGCAGATGGTGTGTGTGGGGCTGGACTGTCGCATGCTGTATTTCTGGGGCTTGCGGCTGATGTATCTGGTGCAGCTCATGTCCATGGTCCATGGGCTGAAGATGTCGATCTCAATGAAGTTGCTGGGCACCAGCTGCTGAGGTCAGTTCTGATCCCTTCACTGCTGCACTTGGTTTTCATCAGAGTCCATTTGTCATTAGTTTGGGTGATTCTTACTAGTACAACCAGTATAGTACAACCAGTAGCAGTTACAGAAATGAGATGTACAGTGGCAGGGTCATTTAGCAATTAACATCATACAATTTCATTCACTGGCTATTCTTGCCCAAAATCAGATCCCCGTGAGGTACACATCGAACTTCCCCATCCTTCCGCATCACTCACCAAGTGCACCCAGGCCCTTGAGCAAAGGCAATCCCATGGACGGGTTTGCCTTTGCCTGAGGCAGGACTAACCCAGACTGTCTTCCCTAACATATTCTTCATGTGCACTACGGGGACTTTATCTCCCTCCACAGTACATGGAGGTTTTGATTGGGCAGGGCCAGCTCGGTTGGTAGACCCCCTGATGTTAACTAGCCAGGTAGCCCTTGCCAAATGTGTATCCCAATGTTTTAAAGTCCCACCACCCATTGCTCTCAGTGCAGTTTTTAACAGTCCATTGTACCGTTCTATCTTCCCAGAGGCTGGGGCATGATAAGGGATGTGATAGACCCATTCAATACCATGCTCTTTGGCCCAGGTGTCAATGAGGCTGTTTCGGAAATGAGTCCCGTTGTCCGACTCAATTCTCTCTAGGGTGCCATGTCGCCACAGGACTTGCTTTTCAAGGCCCAGGATGGTGTTCCGGGCAGTGGTATGGGGCACAGGGTATGTTTCCAGCCGTCCAGTGGTTGCTTCCACCATTGTGAGCACATGGCGCTTGCCTTGACGGGTTTGTGGGAGTGTAATATAATCGATCTGCCAGGCCTCCCCATATTTGTATTTCAGCCATCGTCCTCCATACCAAAGAGGCTTTAATCGCTTGGCTTGCTTGATTGCAGGGCGTGTCTCACATTCATGGATGACCTGTGCAATAGTGTCCATGGTCAAATCCACCCCTCGGTCACGAGCCCATCTATATGTGGCATCTCTTCCTTGATGGCCTGAGGAGTCATGGGCCCATCGAGCTATGAATAATTCACCCTTATGTTGCCAGTCCAGATCCACCTGAGCCACTTCAGTCATAGCAGCCCGATCCATCTGCTGGTTGTTCTGATGTTCCTCAGTGGCCTGGCTCTTGGGTACATGGGCATCTACATGACTTACTTTCACAACCAGATTCTCTACCCAGGCAGCAATATCTTGCCACAATTCAGCAGCCCAGATGGGTTTGCCTCTGCGCTGCCAGTTGCTCTGCTTCCACTGCCGTAACGACCCCCACAAGGCATTTGCCACCATCCATGAATCAGTGTAGAGGTAAAGTACCAGCCATTTTTCCCACTCGGCAATGTCCAAAGCCAGCTGAATTGCTTTCACCTCTGCAAACTGGCTTGATTCACCTTGTCCTTCAGTGGCTTCTGCAACTTGTCTTGTAGGACTCCACATGGCAGCCTTCCACTTTCTATGCTTTCCCACAATCCGGCAGGACCCATCAGTGAACAGGGCATATCTCTTCTCATTTTCTGGTAGTTTATTATACGGTGGGGCCTCTTCCGCACGCATCACCTCCTCCTCCAGTGACATTCCAAATTCCTTGCCTTCTGGCCAGTCCATAATCACCTCTAGAATTCCTGGGCAACGGGGGTTTCCCATTCGAGTTTGCTGCATGATCAATGCAATCCACTTACTCCATGTAGCATCTGTTGCATGATGTGTGGCAGGGACCCTTTCTTTGAACATCCAACCCAGCACCGGCAGTCGAGGTGCCAAGAGAAGCTGTGCTTCTGTACCAACCACTTCCGAAGTAGCTCGAACCCCTTCATATGCTGCCAATATCTCCTTTTCTGTTGGAGTATAGCAGGCGTCGGATCCTCTGTATCCCCGACTCCAAAACCCTAGGGGTCGACCACATGTCTCCCCTGGCGCTTTCTGCCAGAGGCTCCAGGTAGGGCTATTCTTCCCAGCTGTGGTGTAGAGCACGTTTTTAACATCTTGTCCTGCCCGGACTGGCCCCAGAGCTACTGCGTCGAGCGTTTCCTGTTTAATTTGTTCAAAAGCTTGTCGCTGCTCAGGACCCCATTTAAAATCGTTCTTCTTCTGGGTTACTTGATACAGAGGGCTCACAATCAGACTGTAATCTGGGATATGCATCCTCCAAAAACCCACAATGCCCAGGAAAGCTTGTGCTTCCTTTTTACTAGTTGGTGGAGACATAGCTGCTATTTTATTGATCATGTCCATTGGGATCTGACGGCGTCCATCTTGCCATTTTATTCCTAATAACTGGATCTCCTGTGCAGGTCCCTTGACCTTACTTCATATTATGGCAAAACCAGCTTTCAGAAGGATTTGAATTATTTCATTCCCCTTCTCAAAAACTTCTTCTGCTGTGTTGCCCCATATGATGATGTCATCAATGTACTGCAGATGTTCCGGAGCTTCACCCTGTTCCAGTGCAGTCTGGATCAGTCCATGGCAAATGGTGGGGCTGTGTTTCCACCCCTGGGGAAGTTGGTTCCAGGTGTACTGGACACCCCTCCGGGTGAAAGAAAACTGTGACCTGCACTCTACTGCCAGAGGGATTGAGAAAAATGCATTAGCGATATCAATTGTGGCATACCACTTGGTTGCCTTTGACTCCAGTTCGTATTGAAGTTCTAACATGTCCGGCACAGCAGCATTCAGCAGTGGCGTGACTTCATTCAGGCCACGATGGTCCTCTGTGAGCCTCCACTCTCCATTAGATTTCCGCACTGGCCATATGGGACTGTTAAAGGGCAAGTGAGTCTTGCTGATCACTCCTTGAATCTCTAGTTGACGAATCAGCTTATGGACGGGGATCAGAGAATCTCGGTTAGTTCGATACTGCCGCCGATGAACTGTTGTTGTAGCGATCGGCACCTGTTGTTCTTCAACCCTCAACAACCCCACAGCAGAAGGATCCTCTGAGAGACCAGGCAAGGTAGACAACTGTTTAACTTCCTCCGCCTCCAAGGCAGCTATGCCAAAAGCCCACCGGTACCCTTTTGGGTCCTTAAAATACCCTCTCCTGAGATAATCTATACCAAGGTTGCATGGAGCGTCTGGGCCAGTGACAATGGGATGCTTTTGCCACTCATTCCCAGTTAGGCTCACTTCAGCTTCCAGTACAGTGTCCTGGGTTGAGAGACACAGGACTAACTTTTCTTCTAATGCTGGGGAAAATTGCACTTTTAGAAGACTCTAGTGTCTGAATTTGTGAAAATATTTACTTTATAGCCAGCCAGGCTCTGTGGGATTCAAGGTTTTAGTGTTTTCGAGCCTTGCCAGGTGCAGGGACAAGGAGGAGCAAGGCCTGGGCATTTGACCCAGGCTGGCCAACAGGAGTATTTCATACCATGAATGTCACATCCAATATAAATTAGAAAAGTTTGCTGCGTAGCTGGCTCTCTCCCTGATGGCGGCGGTCCGGACAACTCCTTGCCCCGGTGCCGGAGCCCTGAGGCCTTCCCTTTCTCCTGAAGCCATTGCGCTCGCAGTGTCCGATACTTGTTATCCACTGCTGGGAGTGCACAGCTTCTTACTGATATAGATGGCTGAGTATAATTTCTGTATATCTTATCTCAGTATCGGGATTAATACTGGTTCTTTAGTATTATTGTTAATTATTTAGTCTTAGTCTATTAAATCTATTTATACTTCAACCTTTGTGTTTTCTTTGTGTTCCCCGATTCCCCTTTCCGGGTGGGGAGGGGTCATCGGGTGATAGAATAATTGTCTAACGACAATAGATTGTTATGAGTTGTCTCAAACCATAACATACAGTCAACTCCTGGGATCCCTCTGTCACTCCAGAAATACAAATGGGTTCTGCCCCTCTATAGCTTGATGGTATGAGGGTACACTGTGCGCCTGTGTCCACTAGGGCTTTATACTCCTGTGGCTCTGATGTGCCAGGCCATCGAATCCACAATGTCCAATAAACCTGGTTGTCCCTTTCCCCCACCTGGCTGGAGGCAGGGCCCCTCTAATACTGGGTCATAGTATCCGTTAATCACTTCTTGCAGAAATGATTTGGAAGTTCCTTCAAGGGGATCAGAAGTAGGCTCAGGCCTTCTATTCTGTCTGGGGAACTGCACATTGGAAACTGGGGCAGCACTTTTCCTGGAGAGATCCCCTTTTGTGGTTGTTCTTCCTTGCAATTCCTATACCTGTGCCCATAGGATTGAAGTAGGCTGTCCATCCCACTTCCTCATGTCCTCTCCGTGGTCACGCAGGCAGAACCACAGGGTGCTTCGTGGGGTGTACTCCCTGTATTCTCTATCTGGAGTGGAGAAACGTCTGTTCCTAACAGCTGAGATACCGGCTCGTACAGGTGGGGAGGACATATTCTCTTCAAGTTGCTGGACCTTCCGGGACAGTTTCTCCACAGCTGAGACGAGGGGAGAAGAGAGATTTTCTTCGTATTGCCCAAGTTGGGCAGCCACCTCATCCACTGTTGGTCCCTCTGCGCCTTTCCATTCCATTACTGCCAATGAGTTGGCATATGACGATGGGGCGCTCCGTACAAACTTCCGCCACATGGGCCTTGTGCATTGGATCTCATCAGGATCTGTGGGAAACTGGGCATTGTCCAGGTCATGATAAATCATCTTCCGCACGGTACTGGTACCGTACTCAGGTACTGGATACCTCTTTCCATGGTGGTCCACTTGCTCGGATGACATACAATATCTTCACTGAAGGGATACCTTTCCCTCACGCCTGATGGGAGTTGCCTCCAGAGGCTGAGGGCTTGTGTCTTTTTCCCAATTGCCTTGTCAATGCCCCCCTCTCTAGACAGAGATCCCAGCTGCCTGGCTTCCCTACCCTCCAATTCCAAGCTATTGGCTCCGTAATCCCAGCATTGGAGCAGCCAGGTGACAGTGTGCTCGCCTGGAAGTCGGCTGAAATCTTTTCGCATGTCCCGCAGCTCACTCAGGGACAGGGATCGAGTGATTATCTCTGGTTCTGCCTCTTCCTCCTGTTCTCATGATGACCCTGGATCATCGTCATCCCTCACTAAGCGAACTGATTTCTTGGTGTATCTCTTCTTCTGGATAGGGGCAACTGATACGGGCACAGGTTGGCTTTCTGGTTCAGTTGCAGTGCCTGCCACTGGGGTTGGAGTAGCTGCAGCGCCTGCTGCAGGGGTTGGAGTAGCCACAGTGTCTGTCGCAGGAGTGGCAGTAGCCACATTGCCTGTCGTCCTGGTTTCCATCTCTTTCTCCTGAGGATGCTGCACAATATTGAGCAATGCTTGGTAGATACTGGCCAGGGCCCAGCACAATGCAGTGAGTTGTCCCTCTCTGGAATAGCCACAGCATTTTCCTTTCAAATATTCTATCACTTTATCAGGGTCCTGTAATTGTTTGAGGGTGAAATCCAAGACCATTGGAGGTGAAAAACTCTCTAGATACCTGCCCATGTTCTCCCACATGCCATGCCACCCATGACTATCCAGCCTCGGGGCAGATCTCTGGGTGGGAGTCTTAAATAGTTGCTTAACCCTAAACAAAAACTGAAACACATTCAGAAGACCAAGCAATAGGACCAAGCTGGTTTGCATGTCCCAAGAGTATTCAAAATTCTCAAAAACAGGCATACCCAGCACGAAAGAGAAAAGGGAGGTGAAAGAGCTGGGGAAAGTATCCCCCCCTGCTTCCCCCATAGACTGAGTGTGATAATAAATTCCCCGAGGTATGGGCAGGAAAGCAGTGCCAAATAAATGCCCCAACATAACCATCTGAACAGTGATGCTATCATATCATAAGTTGATATCACACAGGACAGCAAAATTATAATCCTGATCCCTCTCCCAGAAGTGATAAACATCATCACGGGGAGTACATAGAGCATGTAAGAGTTTACATAACACAGCCATGAAAACAAACGAAGCAACATTGTGCCCAGCAACTAACACAAAAAATACAGATAACAAATTCCTTTTAACAAGCTCTGGTCAGATCTGTCATTATCTCAACCGTCCAAGTACCCCACGTTGGGCGCAAAAAAGGACTGTTGTGCTTTGGCCTGAGATGGCAACAAAGAACCACGTGGCAGCCGCTCGCTCAGACCGGAGCCACCACGGCCGTGAGGGGAGAATGGGAAGAAAAAGGCAAAACTCATGTGTTGAGACAAAGACAATTTAACAGAACAGCAAAGGGAACAAGAAGCAACAATAACACTGACAGAGGAATATACAACCACGATTACGATACCACCACTTGCCGACTGGACCCGGGATGCCCCAGCCTGCTCCGCTCCCCCGTGGTGACTTCCTGTCCCTCCCCTTCCCCGGCTAGCTCTGGCTACCCCCGGGCATGGCTCACATGGGATGGAATACCTGTGTCACTGCTGGATCCTGGGGAGAATTAACCCTATCCCCGCCAGACCCGGGACATCTGTTCAGGCAAGCTTTACAAGAAATATTGAGAGAAATTACTCTGCCCCCAGGAATTAGGTTGTTACAGTATGTAGATGATTTACTCCTGACAGGAGAACAGGAGGAGGCAGTGGAAGAAACCACTGTGGAATTGCTTAATTTTCTAGCTAAGAAAGGGCTTAGAGTATCTAAAAAGAAGGCACATGTGCAAAAGTATCAGAAGATTGGCGAGGAGGACTGTAAATACGCTCAAGTGATTCGCGTGTGGGGTGCTGGAAAACACATATATCACACTAATTGTTGTTTAGTTTTGTGTGCTCAACAAGTACAACAGCTGCACTTAGATAACATAGGCCTGGGATAGACTCAGCGGCACCTTATTGAACATGCCCGAGATTCCTGCCCTGCTGTTGAAAAGATCAAAGCACAGCATAAAACTCTGCCTGCTGGAATCCTTGAAATACAGGCCAGAACAGCAAGTGTGAGCTCTCTTGCACTCTCACTCCCTTGCTAACAAGGACTCTTTTGCTAATAAAGACACTCTCTCTCGCTCCTGTGACGAAATGGGAAAAAGGACTTCTCTGAGAGGTTCAAATTCACAATTTATTTGGACTTCACTCACAGGTCCAATACGTCACTATTGCGAGTTCTATGTGTACAATGGCGATTACACTATTGCAATTTAAAAGCAATTCGCGGAATACACTATTGCAACCTACAAGTGATCCCGAAAAGTAACAACACAAGCCACAAGCGCGCTAGATATTAATACCTTAAAAGAGTGCACCAATCACGATCTTAATAGCATGCCATATACCATACGTACGTATCTTAATCACTTACCCTCTCTCTCAGGTAAGGTCGCTCAATCCCTGGGAAGTTACCCTGTACAGTGTCCTGGACAAGGGGGGACATGAATCTCCTACAGGCCAGCTGTATCGTTGGAAGATTCCCCATCTTTCTCCCCAAACCTTACGGTTTATATTTCCTGAGTCGGTGGGGGTGCAGGATTATGCCTGCGTGGATTACACTATCTGGGATATTTACCTCTGGTGGTGTGATGGCTCCGAAGTCTCTGTTGCCAATTTTGTGATGTCTAGCACGCAAAGTCATGGGAATAGTGGTGGGATGGGACTCAGGGCATTTTGTTTATTAAGGCTCCATTTGGTTTTGGTTCTTATTGTGATGCAATCTTGAGACAACCCCGGGCTGAGCTGTTTTTGCAGCTCCCCCCAAGTTATCTCTGCATAGACAAGGCAAGGCAGAGATGAAGCTGAGTTGGATGACAACTCCCTGCATCTCGCCTATTGTGCTCTGAAACCGGTTTGCCTGGGTGCTCCCATACAGCTCCGCAGTGCCTGCGTCCCCTGCTTGCATGCCTATGCCCAGGTGCTGCTTTGGAGATTCCCCGATCCATGAGGTATTGAGATTAAATTTGTTCTTTGCCTTTAATCCATGGTTTCGTAGTTGTTCCTGCATCCTGCCTGCATCGGCTCACACAGCACAACTAGTGGAAGAGAAAGTTATATATTTGGGACATTTTTTGACTGAAGGCTTGCGGTGTATTGATACAGAAAGAATTTGAGGAGTTTTAGAGGTACCGTTACCTAAGACTAAAAAAGAGCTGCGACAATTTTTAGGACTAATACAATATTTCAGGCTCTGGATTGATGACTTTCCTGCTTTAGCCAAACCCCTGTATGATCCCTTAACCCAAGACAGCCCCAATGTTTTAGTATGGACACCAGAAGGGAAGCAGAGCTTTGAAATATTAAAGAATAAGTTAACCATAGCTCTGGCTCTAGCCCTTCCAGACCAGGAAAAAGAATTTGAATCATATGTGGATGTTAAACAAAGCCATGCTAAAGGGATTCTAATGCAAGAACAAGGGGGTAGTCGAAGACCAGTGGCCTATTTTTCTAAAATGTTAGATCCTGTGTTCAGGGGGGGTGGCCTCATTGTCTACAAAATTGTGCAGCCACAGTTTTAATGGTAACCGAGGCTCGAAAACTGACAGCAGGAGGAGCTCTCATTGTTAAAGTACCACACCAAATTAAAGCTTTGTTAACTGAAAGAGCTTCTAAATGAATGACCATTGCTAGGTTATTACACTATGTAACTTGTTTAATGGAACAAGAGGATTTAGAATTAAGAAGCAGGGAAGGGTTTAATCTGGCCTCCTGTTTAGCTGGTCCTGAGGGAGGAGATCCGGAGGAAATTCATGACTCTGTTCAAGTCATAGATCTTCAAACACGGGCCAGGGAAGAACTAAGGGATACCCCTTGGCCAAATGGGGAAAATGTGTTTATTGATGGGTCCTCAAGGGTAATAGAAGGAAAACGAGTTACAGGGTATGCTGTGGTAAAAGGAAGAGAACTGCAAGGAGGGGAGCTACTCTCCACATGATCAGTGCAGACTGCAGAATTGTATGCATTAATAAGAGCCCGTGAATTGTATCAAGGAAAAACAATAAACATATTTACAGATTCAAAATATGCATGCAGGATGGCTCATGCATTTGGAAAATTATGGGAGGAAAGAGGGTTATTAACCTGTAGAGGAAAAACATTAGCTTATGAGTGTTTAATTACTCGCCTATTGGAGGTGGTGAATTTGCCAGAGAAAGTGGCTATAATACATGTCAGGGGACATCAGACAGGATACTCAGAGGAGGCAATAGGTAATCGACTGGCAGATGAAGGTCGGCGAGGCGGCGGCAGCAGCACCGGCAGCACCGGCGACGAGGACTGAGGTGAGCACGCGGGGAGGGTTGGATCGCGCTGTACGGAGGGGTTTCGGAGCTCAGGGACCCCCCACTCACAGACCGAGCCCCAGCCGGAACCCAGAAGTCCGCATCAGCCAATCAGGCGCGGAGGGGGTGTGGCCGTGGGGATTTAAACGCGGTCAGAGCAGACACTCGCTCGGTCGGCGAGGCGGCAGCAGCCGACCGGTCTGGCAGGTGGCGCGTGACACACAGGAAAAAAAAAAAAGTAGTCACTTGGCAGAAGAGATTTTTTTGAATCATGGTTGGAGCTCGGCCGAAGGCTATTAAAAAAACTGTGGGTACCCAAACTGAGGCCCTACACAAACATGCAGGCACCCAGGCAATTGGCTGCAGTGAGTGCTGGAACCTTGCAACAGAGGGTGGCAGAGACACCATCTGTGTTAGGTGTGAGCAGATCAGCGATCTGCTTAACATGGTGGCTGAACTAAGGGAAGAAGTCAGTAGACTAAGATCCTTAAGGGAATGCGAACAAGAACTAGATGTGTGGTATCAGGCACTGCAGACCCCTGTAGCAGAGGGAGGTGACCAAAGGAAGAAGGAGGAATGGATACAAGTGCCTGTTAGAAGAGGCAAGGGAAAACCCTCACAGCCCGCCTCTTCTCTCCATTTACCCCTGTACAACAAGTATGGGACACTGGAGGTTGAGAGTGAAGCAAATGAGAAGGTAGAAGAAGCACCATCTGGGGAGTCACCTAAAGCAAATCAGTCTCCCCCTCGCATCAGAACCTCTACACTACAAAAAAAGAGGAAGGTTATTGTTATTGGTGACTCCCTTCTGAAGGGAACAGAGGGTCCCATATGTCGGCTGGATCCTTCCCACAGGGAAGTCTGCTGCCTCCCTGGGGCCCGGGTCAGAGATGTTACCAGAAGGCTGCCAAGTCTGGTACAGCCCTCTGACTACTATCTGTTAGTAGTTATTCAGGTGGGTAGCGATGAAGTCAACACTGGAAATTCAAAAACAATCAAAAAGGACTTTAAGACACTGGGGAAACTGGTTGAGGGATCAGGGGCACAGATAATTTTCTCGTCAGTACTCTTAGTCGCAGGTAGGAATACCGAGAGGAATAAAAAAATATGCATGATTAACAAGTGGCTCAGAAACTGGTGCCACCAACAAAATTTTGGGTTTTTTAATCTTGGGGAACTTTATACGGCACCAGGTCTCCTAGCAACGGATGGAATACATCTTTCTCAGAGGGGGAAAAAGATACTGGCATGTGAGTTGGCAGGGCTTGTTGAAAGGGCTTTAAACTAGGCTCGAAGGGGGAAGGGGTTAAACACAAGTCCAGCAGAAATAAGCCTAAGGAGAGCCTTCAGCCTGCCATCTCACTTGAAGTGGGAGATGCTGTAAATACTGTAACAAAGGCATGGTCTTGCAGAGAGGGACCGAGATCCCCTGAGACAATAGGGGACAGAAGTGTATTTGGCACAAAACATGTTGGGAGATCAGTGGAGTGCCCCTCTAAGAAGGAGACACAGCCAGCAGACCAACTAAAGTGTCTCTACACCAACGCACGCAGCATGGGAAACAAACAGGAAGAGTTGGAAGCCATCCTGCTACAGGAAAGCTACGACATAGTAGCAATTACGGAAACTTGGTGGGACGAGTCCTACGACTGGAGTGTGGCCATTGATGGCTACAAACTATTCAGAAGGGACAGGAGAGGAAGAAGGGGTGGAGGTGTTGCCCTCTATGTGAAGAAATGGCTAGAGTGTGAAGAGTTGTTGCTAAAGAATAGCCATGAGCAGGTAGAAAGCTTGTGGGTAGGAATTAGAGATCGGGACAACAAAGGGAACCTTGTGGTAGGAGTCTACTACAGGCCTCCTGACCAGGCAGAGCCTGTCGACGATGCCTTCTTACTCCAGCTGGAAGAGGCATCACGATCACAGGCTCTCATCCTGCTGGGTGACTTTAACCACCCTGACATCTGTTGGAAAAGCAACACGGCTGGCTGCAGGCACTCCAGGAAGCTTCTAGAGTGCCTAGACGACAACTTCTTGAGACAAGAAATCACCAGCCCTACTCGAGGAGATGCATTGTTGGACTTGTTGGTCACAAATGCAAGTGAGGCCATCAGGGATATCAAAGTTGAAGGCAGTCTGGGCTGCAGTGATCATGCTCTAGTGCAGTTTACTCTCTTAAGAAGTTTGAAGCCCAAGAGGAACACCATCAGGACGCTAAATTTTAAGAAAGCGAACTTCCAACTCTTCAAGGAGTTAGTAAATAGGACCCCATGGGAAACTGCCCTTAGGGACAAGGGAGCAGAACAAAGCTGGCAGATCTTTAAGGATGCTCTCCATAGAGCACAAAAGATCTCAATCCCAACATGTAGGAAATTGGGTAAGGAAGGCAAGAAACCACCATGGTTGAGCCGGGACCTGCTGGTCAAACTAAGGGGTAAGATGGGGCTACACAGGAAATGGAAGAAGGGACAGGCAACCTGGGAAGAGTATAGGGATGTTGCCCGGCTGTGTAGGGATGAGGTCAGGGAGGCCAAGGCACAGCTAGAATTGGACTTGGCAAGGGACATAAAGAAAAACAAGAAAGGCTTCTACAGGTACATTAACCAGAAAAGGAAGGTTAAAGAAAATGTACCCCCCCTAATGAGCAGCAATGGGGAACTTGTATCAACGGAGGAAGAGAAGGCAGAAGTTCTCAATAATTTTTTTGCCTCAGTCTTCACTGGCAACCCCTCTCCTCCTAGCTCTTGTATTGATGGCCCACAAGTTGAGGATCCAGGTGACAAAGTCCATCCCACTATAACTGAAGGCATGGTACGTGATCACCTAAGGAATCTAAAGACATACAAGTCCATGGGACCTGATGAAATCCATCCCAGAGTCCTGAAGGAACTGGCTGATGAAGTCGCAAAACCACTTTCCATGATATTCGAAAAGTCATGGCAGTCAGGTGAAGTCCCTGCAGACTGGAAGAAAGGAAACATCACACCCATTTTTAAAAAGGGAAGAAAGGAGGACCCTGGGAACTACCGACCTGTCAGCCTCACCTCTGTGCCTGGGAAGATCATGGAACAGATCCTTCTGGACGCCATGCTTGGGCACATGGAGGACAGGGGGATGATTCAGGACAGCCAACATGGCTTTACTAGGGGCAAGTCCTGCCTGACTAACCTAGTGGCCTTCTATGATGAAGTGACTAGGTCAGTAGACAAGGGGCGACCTATGGATGTAATCTATCTGGACTTCTGTAAGGCCTTTGACACAGTTCCTCACAACATCCTACTTGCCAAATTGGAGGGATACGGATTTGATGGGTGGACGGTTCGGTGGATAAGGAATTGGCTGAATGGTCGCACCCAGAGGGTGGTACTCAATGGCTTTAAGTCCAGATGGAGAGCAGTGACTAGTGGTGTCCCTCAAGGGTCCGTCCTGGGACCAGTACTGTTTAACATTTTTATCAAAGACATAGACAGAGGGATTGAGAGCACCATCAGCAAGTTTGCAGATGACACCAAGCTGTGTGGTGTTGTCGATACACCGGAGGGACGGGATGTCATTCAGAGGGACCTGGACAGGCTGGAGAGGTGGGCCCAGATGAACCTCATGAGGTTCAACAAAAGCAAGTGCAGGATTCTGCACCTGGGAAGAAACAATCCTCAGTATAAATACAGACTGGGGGATGAGGTATTAGAAAGCAGCCCTGAGGAAAGGGACTTGGGGGTGCTGATTGACGAGAAGCTGGACATGAGCAGGCAATGTGCTCTCGCAGCCCAGAAGGCCAATCACATCCTGGGCTGCATCAAGAGAAGTGCTGCCAGCAGATCCAGAGAGGTGATTCTGCCACTTTGCTCTGGTGAGACCTCACCTGGAGTACTGTGTGCAGGTCTGGAGCCCTCAATATAGAAAGGACATGGACCTGATGGAGCGGGTCCAGAGGAGGGCCACCAAAATGATCAGGGGGCTGGAGCACCTCTCCTATGAGGACAGACTGAGGGAGCTGGGGTTGTTCAGCTTGGAGAAAAGGAGGCTCCGGGGAGACCTCATAGCGGCCTTCCAGTACCTGAGGGGGGCCTACAGGAAGGCTGGGGAGGGTCTGTTTACAAAGGCCTGCAGCGACAGGACGAGGGGCAATGGTTTTAAGCTGGAGAAGGGGAGATTTAGATTGGATATTAGGAAAAAATTCTTTACCGTGAGGGTGGTGGAACACTGGAACAGGTTGCCCAGGGAGGTGGTTGAGGCCCCTTCCCTTGAGATATTCAAGGTGAAGCTCGACGAGGCCCTGGGCAACCTGGTCTAGTTGGGGGTGTCCCTGCTGACTGCGGGGAGGTCGGACTAGATGACCTTTGGATGTCCCTTCCGGCCTGGACCAATCTATGAATCTATGAATCTATGAAGAAGCTTGAAAAGCAGCACTTTTGCCAGAAGTATCTAGGATCCTCCCTTTGCTCCCAGTGACTCCAGCACTGCCAGAGAGGATGTGTTTTCCACCCGAGGAGCTGGAGATAATTAAAAATAGTGGAGCAGAAAAAAGAGAGAACAATTGGTTTACAAAGAACCGTAAACAATGGGTACTGAAGGCCTTGGCCCTGCAAATATTAAAACAACTCCATGAGGGGAGCCATTGGGGTTCTCGAGGGTTAGCAGAAGCCTTCCTCAAAATGTACGCTGCATTGGGTCTTTTTGTTTTAGCAAAAAGAGCAACTGAGGGTTGTTAATTTGTGCTAAGGTCAATAATCAGGTTACAAGGGAAGCTGCTCAAGGAGGCTGACCTTGGGCTGTACGCCCATTCCAACGATGTCAGGTGGATTTTACTGAAATGCCCCGAGCAGGAAGACTTAAGTATCTTTTGGTGTCCTGGTTTGAGGTAAAACAGAACCAACTTTCTGTTTTGTAATTTTACTTTTTTAGCTGGGCCTCTTCTAACTAACTAAACTCTGAAATTAACAGCATATTTTTCAGAAACTGTTCACTCTCACAGTGATAAGACCTGATAATACTAAGGAATGGTATGCAGAGAGGCCCTTGCTTATACTTATTGCTATAACAACCAAGGTCAGGTAAATTTGTTATTTGCCCCGTTGGAGGGTCAGAAGCGGAAAAGCGTAGAGGGGTCCCACCTGTAGGGAGGAGCGGACAGGACAGGTGACCCAAAACTGACCAACAGGGTATTCCATCCCATCTGCATCATGCTCAGTATAAAAGCTGAGGGATCAAAGGGTGATCTTCTCTTCCTTCAATGGCCGACATCTGAGGAGGACCCTGTCTGTTCGTCTGCCTTTGATCCCGATCCGAGCAATCCTGACTCCAGATCCGGAATGCAGCTCCTGTCCATCACTGAGTCCAGCCTGGGACTCTTCCCCTGTGCCTGCTGGTGACGTGATCATCACCCTGGGAGCTTGATATGGTTTTGTATATACTGTATAGGTTTTTTTCTTTTTTCTTTTCTTATTTTTATTTATTATTTCATTATTTATTAATATTTTCATTAAAGTAGTTTAGTTTTTTCTAAACTCATAAATCTCTTTTATCTCTTCCTCTCCTCTCTTTTCCTAAGGGGGGGAGGGAGGGGCCATCTGTCATTCTGATTGGTTAATCTGGTCAAAACCACGACATTTGGTAATAGTATGCTAGCTAACCGGGTGGCCAGAATCATTTCCAGTTGCTTCAGCAACTGCAGGATCAATTATTAAAGTGCTTTTAGAAAAAATAATTCCTAGATATGGAATAGTAGAGGCAATAGATTCAGACAGAGGAACTCATTTTACTGGAAAAATTCTTCAAGGTGTTATGGTGGCCCTAGGAATACAATGGGATCTACATACTCCGTGGCATCCTCAGAGCTCAGGGAAAGTGGAGAAGATGAATTGGGAAATTAAGAAGCATCTTTTAAAATTATTTTTGGAAACCAAAATGCCATGGATACGTCTTCTACCATTAGCTTTAGCTAGAATACAGGCCAAACCTAGAGGAGATATGCAATTATCCCTCTTTGAATTAATGTTTGTAACCCCTTACCCTGCTAACTCTCGACCTAGTGGGGAGGTAGAAATGTGATGTATACTTGAAACAATATGTGGCCAGGATACTGTCTCTTGTGAAATCTCTTTGACAGGAAGCTCAGCTGGCATAGACCCTGCCTTTGGACTTTGCTGTCCATAGCATCCAACCAGGAGATTGGGTCCTAATTAAAGACTGGAAAGAAGCACCACTGGTGGCAAAGTGGCAGGGACCATACCAAGTGTTATTAACCACTGAAACAGCAATTAAGATGGCCGAACATGAGTGGACTCATCATACTCGATTCAAGATGTCCAAGGCCCCGGAAAACTGGATTTTGGAGCTAGAGGAGGAGGAAGGGAAACTGCAGGTAACCTTCCATAGAAAAAGACCTGAATTAGTAGTACTTGATAAGTTAAAATCAAAGGCAAGACTGGATTGACCTCTGTTTGCCACAACAAGAAATTGTAAACTCCGCTACTGGCTGCAATCCAGTAGGTGTTGAGCAGTGGAAGCACATGCCATACCAGACCTTGATTTGAAAAAGTGAAAAAATGAAGTTTGTCCTAGTCTAGGGTGGGAGACTAAAACTGACTCTTCGTAAGAATAGATCAGACCAGTAGCCATCGGATAGACCTCGGGAGGAGTTCCATGTGTTTACCCAAAGGATCTATGGTATAGATCCATAGATCCATAAGGAGTTCCCTCATTTGAACTTCCAGCGACTGGTGAGCTAGAGCTAATATTGTTAGTTTCTGTGTATTTTGCTAACCGTCTTTGCTAAGTTCAAGATGATATTCTTAAAAATTATTTTTATATTTTTATCTTGCCAGCAGGGTAAGAGTCAAACAGAAGAAAATTGATTTATACTTTTAGGGGAAGAGGTAGCCAATGCTTTTAAACTTAGTAATTGCTGGGTCTGTGTAAGTCCAGGAGGAGCTGAAGATTTGCCGTGGGTAGCCCAGCCTGTCCAGCCCAAATGGTGGGTTAGTAATATGAGCACAGTTCATAATGGAACTGAATTTTGGACTGAGGAAGGGAGTCTGTGGCACTTGTTTTCCAGGGAAAGGTATTTATTGCCTAAATAGGACAAAGGGAGGAAGGGTGCATGTAGGAAAGAGTATCTGTGAATGGACACTATCTCCTAGAGAGGACTGTACCCATCACCCTGGGTGAATCCAGCTGTTATTTACAAATTGATGATAACAGGAAGGTAGTAAAACAGATAACAAAAGGAATAAGGAAACTGGCTCATGTGCCAGTTCAAACCTGGAAAAGAGGGGAATTAGACATGTTCTCATGGTTGCCTGTTGGACCATGGATTAAATGCATATTGTTTTCTTTCTTTGTGCAGTAACAGCTTTGATCTTGTCTTATGCAGCTTATTCAACATATGATCAAAAGAATGCAAGTAATAGCCATGCCTAGCGACCCAAAAGATGATTTCTCTGCAAATAGTTACAAAACCAAAAATAAGTCAAGAAGAAAAGATCCAGTTAATGGTGACTAAACTTTGTGAAGACAAATATTAAAATAAAAAAAAGAGGAGGGATTGATAAGGTAGGGATAGGAGTGTCTTTACAAATAGGGGGGATTAACTGAAACTGCAGAAGTTAGATAACTAAAAAACCAAAAAAGTTGAACTTTTCACCTTTTGAGTTTAGTGCACATGCTTAATATGCTTATGAATGAAGTTCACCTCTGGGTGGCATAAAGGTAGAGTTAATGATACATGTGATATATGATATGTATGATGGGGGGGGTACAAATTAGAGGAAAATATGTAGTAGGCGGATCAGGAAGTCTGTACCTTCCAAGTACCTCAGCCAATGGGGAAAGGAAGAGGTTCATATGCAGCCAGGGAGTTAGCATAAAAAGGACGCTGTGTCCTCCGGTAATTTTGAGAGACCCCACAGGGGAATGCCCCAGTGGACTCTCCCTTTATTTGAATAAAGTCAACTGTTTCCAGGACTCCTCTGTCTCCTTTGTGAACACCAACCTCTGGCAACGAGATTTTCCACACAGTAGTATAGAATCCTTTAAAAAAAAATTTATCTAGTTTATCAGGACTGAATATGCAGAGTGGAAGTGAAAAGGGCCATTCTTCCTCTGGACTTAGCCACCCTGCACATCTGTGACTCTCCATGTCTTTCAGTGTCCTGCACAGACCCAAGACAATGCAGAAGATTTTCTACAGGTTCCTTATTTTTTATATATATGTATATTTGCTTTACTAGTGGTCATTTTGTAGCAACTTGTAATATATATTTGTTTTACTAGTAATCATTTGTAATAAAGGAATTCACTGAAACCCAAACCCCTGTGTCCTTGTGTATTATGAAATCCAGAGAACCCCATGGTCATGATCTTAGACATCCGCAGGTCAGACATCCTCAGACATCCTCATAGATCATAACTGTGACCGCTACACAGACCAACAAGCTATTTATATGTGACTGTCCCTTTTTATCCCCTTACCCTTCTATTTTCCTACACTTGCTCCTCCCCCAAATCACCTAGATCCCTACTTTTCCCCACCTTTGTTTCCTCCCCTAAACATCCCATAAATCCTGTGCAATCCCAAAATGCTCTTCCCCTGCATCCTATAATGTGTCCTATACTCCCACCTCAGTCCAACCTGTGCTCTAGTGTTGACTCATCTTTATGGGATGGGTATCACATCTGGACCATGGGACTGAGGCTCTCCTGGGACAGCCCGGGGAGGAGTCTAGACAGGGTGTCCCTTCATCTGAGTACTTAATTTGGGTTCCCACCTGCCCTGGGGGCTCTGTGCTCCTCTGGGCTCCTGGAGCCTTTTATGGGCTGATGGTTCCTGTGATGGGCCTGGGTGTAGCTGGACAAGGTATTATTTGGGCTTCCCCCTTGCCATTGTCTCTTGGTGCTCCTTTGTGGGTGTGCAGATGAACTTTAATCACATAACCTAACAGACTCTGCATCATTTTACTGGCCAGTCATAAGAGCTCATCTGGAATATTAAATATATCTCTAGTTTCTTCTAGCAAAAAATAAGGTTAACTTCAATTGGAATCAGAACAGAGATAACAGGAATTCATAATTTTCTCTATGGGGATAACAAAAGTGCATCTGTAGCCCAGAAAACCAAAATGAAAGGGAATATGATTAATCACTGAATGCTAGTACAAAGTGAATATAAACTGATCATGAACAAATCTAGACTGGAAATTAGAATAAGGTTTCTAATCACCGGAGGAGTACTGCTGTGGTACAAATTTTAAATAGGACATTTGGGAGCAAGAAAACGACACTATTTCAAAATGGAACTTGATAAATTCATGTGTGGGATTGACAGCAGATGAGTAATTCTGTATCTTTTCAATATGCTCACAATATTGCTTATATTGTACTTTTCATTAAATATTCTTTTTTTCTAATCTTCTGTTGACTGCCTCTGGGATCATGGAGCAATTCTCCCTTTCGACTGACAAATCCTAGGGATTTTTCATTTTATTTGACCATAGCTAGACTCAGGGTGTTGTTTGGAATGGACTGCTGCACTTCCTCAGTTTGGAAATATTTTCTCATATTTGATTTTTGTGACTTACTTATGCACTCAGAATTAAGCTATTGAACAAATTTTGGGATCAGGAGGAAATTTTCAAAATTAGAATAAACCTTTGGAGCATTTTTGTCTCATTCTGTAATTTATCTCCTGTGATCATTCAGGCCTCCCCCCCACTCCCCCCAATTTCCTGATACTACACCAATATCTCTCTTTGTCTCTCTCTAAGTTTTACTTGCATATGTTCCTCTTGGAATAAAGCCATAATTTGATATAATGCTTCTGTAGTACCATTCTACCTGTATTCATGGCTACTCAAGCCACTCTTCACTGATAGGTCATCACTTCCCATTGGACACAATCTAGCTGATGCATGTCTCCCCAGAATTCCTTTCTGTTTAAGTTTATTGCCATTAATTAATATCTTAATTGCTTTTGTTTATAACTAGGGAGTAATTCATTAGTTATCTGTGTTTCCTGAGGTGCAATCTATGTGGGCAGAGTAGACAACTTACATGAATATTTTTTATTCTGTCTTTTAAATCCAATCAGGTATTTCCCATGCCCAATTTTATGTTGTTTCCATTCCCCAGCTTTCACCTCTTGTTTTTATTTGCTAATGGCAGGGATGAGTCCCAGCCATGAACTGGGACCCTACAGTTCTCAGAGCTAATGAAACACCAAACGAAAACACAGCCCCCCCCAAAATAATTTGCCATGATTTTGTAACTAGTGTTTTATCACTAACTTGTGTTCATGTGTGAATGTCAGCCAAATTTGATAAGAGAGATGGTGTTCATTGGTTACCATTCAGCAATAAATCTTCAGTACTTGTAGAGCAGCATTCCTCATCACGCACATCAAATCTACCTTCAAAAACAGCTCTGGATTCCACTTTGCCATCCGGTGTTTTCCATAAATCCAGGTAATTCAGGAGTCCATATGATGTTTAGGTGGTGAGTTCTCAGGTCATTTTCACACATCTCATAGCTTTGATTAAGAGCTTCCTTGTATGGGGAAGAAAAAATATCTTCCTACAACGAGATTTCCAAAGAACCCAAAGTTAGTGATACCTAATGAACTCATAATTAATTTATACGACTATGAAACAGGGAGTTAAATAAGAAAATTACAGGTCAAAGGCTAATTACTGCAAATTTCCTACTTTCTAATTTTGGGGAAGCTGACTTTCTTCTTTCCCCTCTGTGGTGGCTTGACCCTGGCTGGACACCAGGTCCCACCAAAGCCACTCTATCACTCCCTCTCCTCAAATGGACGGGGAGACAAAATATAATGAAAGGCTTGTGGGTCGAGATAAGGATAGGGAGATCACTCACCAATTACCATCACAGGGAAAATGGACTCGACTCGGGGAAATTAATTTATTACGAATCAAATCAGAGAAGGGTAATAAGAAATAAAACCAAATCTTAAAACACCTTCCCCCCACCCTTCCCTTCTTCCTGGGCTCAACTTTTCTCCTAAATTCTCTACCTCCTCCTCACAAGCGGCACATGGGTACGTGGAATGGGGGGTTGCGGTCAGTTCATCACATGTTGTTTCTGCTGCTCCTTCCTCCTCAGGACAAAGATTCCTCACATTCTTCCCCTGCTCCAGTGTGGGGTCCCTCCCACAGGAGACAGTTCCCCACAAACTTCTCCAATGTGAGTCCTTCCCACGGGCTGCAGTTAACAGAATCACGGAATTGTCAGAGTTGGAAGGGACCTCTAGGGATCATCTAGTCCAGCTCCCCTGCTGAAGCAGGATTGCCCAGAGCACATGACTCAGGACTGCATCAAGGCGGGTATTGAAGATCTCCAGACAAGGGGACTCCACAACCTCCCTGGGCAGCCTGTTCCAGTGCTCTGTCACCCTCACCATAAAGAAGTTTCTTCTCATATTTGAGTGGAACTTCCTATGTTCCAGCTTGTGCCTGTTGCCCCTCATCCTATTGCTGAAACCACTGAAAAGAGTCCAGCTCCATCCTCCTTCAACCCACCCTTTAGGCACTTGTAAACATAGATAAGGTCTCCCCTCAGCCTTCTCTTCTCCAGGCTACAGAGTCCCAGCTCTCTCAGCCTTTCCTCAAAAGAGAGATGCTCCAGTCCCTTAATCATCCTCGTTGCCCTTCGCTGGACTCTCTCCAGTAGTTCCCTGTCTCTCTTGAACTGGGGAGCCCAGAACTGGACACAGTATTCCAGTTGTGGCCTCACTAGGGCAGAGTAGAGGGGGAGAATGACCTCCCTCGACCTACTGGCCACACTCTTCCCTATGCAGCCCAGGATTCCATTGGCCCTCTTGGCAACAAGGGCACATTGCTGGCTCATGGAAAGTTTGTTATCCACCAGGACTCCCAGATCGTTCTCCTCAGTAGTGCTTTCCAGAAGATCCATCCCTAACCTATATTGGTGCCTGGGGTTCTTCCTCTCCAGGTGCAGCACCCTACACTTGCCCTTGTTTAATTTCATCAGGTTCCTCTCTGCCCAGTTCTCCAGCCTGTCCAGGTCTCAATGTATGGCAGCACAGCCTTCTGGTGTGTCAAACACCCGTCCCAGTTTTGTATCATCAGCAAACTTGCTGAGGGTACATTCCATCCCTTCATCCAGGTCATTGATGAATATATTGAAGAGCACGAAGGAGGTAATAAAGCCTGAAGAACCACATACAAATTACAGGAACCCACCCTGTTTTAAGACTAACAGCATGGACAGCAAGGTCATCAGCATTAAATGGAATGCACATGGCTGTATTCCATGTTCTGCGGTCCTGATTTATTATGACTGCTTACAGTTTTTTGTTAACAGAATAATGGCACATCTTACTCTTGCAGAACCTCGTGCAAACTGAACTCTTATTAAATACTAACTCTTCTCTCTCTCCTTTTTTCTTTCTCCACAGGAGATTGCAGCTCTTTCCTGTACCACAGCTTCTCCATCACTCCAAGCACTGTCACAGCTTGCAAGCCAATGGAGTAGGTGTTCACTTGGCTCAAAGAAGTAGGTGTTCACTTGGCTGCTGGTATTCTGCTGGTAAATCAAATGCAATAGACTAACAGGCAAAGTAAAAAAAAAAGCTATCATTTAAAAACCAGAAAAATTACAGGGAAGGAGCTATGTGAATTAAGACAAAAAGCTTTAGAAAATCTGGTAGGGCTTGTGGTTGAATGAGTGTCTCTAAGAAGAGGTGGTGACTGAGCAGGAGTAGTGGAGGATGAGGGAAGAGGTAGTCTGCAGTACTAGAATCTTGTTTGTACAGTCTGAGAGCAAGTAAACTATTTCCCTTTGGTCTGGAAGGGTCACTTTTTGCAGTCTCTGCTCTACACTGCCATTGCTTTCTGTATGGTGTTGATCAGAAGCAATGAGAGCAGTTGTTCATTTCAAAAAGGTTCTTGTGAACATTATAGTAAGTAAATTAAATGTGATGCAGAAGCAAGGAAAAGATGGGAGGCCTGCAGTGGAGGGTGTATTGGTTTGTATGGCAAGGTTTTGGTACTGGGGAGGATGGGGTGGGGGCGGCTACAGGGGTGGCTTCTGTGAGAAACTGCTAGAAGCTTCCCCTGTGTCTCATAGAGCCAATACCAGCCTGCTCCAAGACAGAGTTGCCGCTAGCCAAGGCTTAGCCTATCAGCGATGGTGGTAGCACCTCTGTAGTAACATATTTAAGAAGGGAAAGAAAACTAACTGCGCGACAGCAACCAGGAGAGAGAAGTGAGAGAAACAACTATGTAGAAACCAAGGTCGGTGAAAAAGGAGGGGGAGGAGGTGCTCCAGGCACCAGAGCATGTATTCCCCTGCAGCCCGTGGTGAAGACCATGGTGAGGCAGGCTGTCCCCCCATAGAAGTTAACGGTGGAGCAGATATCCACCTGCAGTTCATGGAGGACCCTACGCCGGAGCAGGTGCATGTGCCCGAAGGAGGCTGTGACCCCTGTGGGAAGCCCGCATTTGAGCAGAGTCCTGGCAGGATCTGTGGACCCATGGAGAGAGGAGACCACACAATGGAGCAGGTTTGCTGGCAGGACTTTTGACCCCGTGGGGGACACACGCTGGATCAGCTCATGAAGAATAGGTTAGGGATGGATCTTCTGGAAAGCAGTTTTGAGGAGAAGGAGCTGGGAGTCCTGGTGGATAGCAAACTTTCCATGAGCCAGCAATGTGCCCTTGTCGCCAAGAGGGCAAATGGGATCCTGGGCTGCATAGGGAAGAGTGTGGCCAGTAGGTCGAGGGAGGTTATCCTCCCCCTCTACTCTGCCCTGGTGAGGCCCCATCTGGAATACTGTGTCCAGTTCTGGGCTCCCCAGTTCAAGAAGGACAGGCAACTGCTGGAGAGGGTACAGCAGAGGGCTAGAAGGATGATTAGGGGACTAGAACATCTCTCTTATGAGGAAAGGCTGAGGGACTTGGGTCTTTTTAGTCTGGAGAAGAGAAGACTGAGGGGGGATCTGATCAATGCCTATAAATACTTAAAGGGTGGGTGTCAAGAGGATGGGGCCAGTCTTTTTTCAGTGGTGCCCAGTGACAGGACAAGAGGAAATGGGCACAAACTTGAATATAGGAAGTTCCACCTAAACACGAGGAGGAACTTCTTTACCTTGAGGGTGGCAGAGCACTGGAATAGGCTGCCCAGGGAGGTGGTGGAGTCTCCTTCTCTGGAGACATTAAAAACCTGTCTGGATATGTTCCTGTGCAACCTGCTCTAGGTGGACCTGCTTTGGCAGGGGGGTTGGACGAGATGATATCCAGAGGTCCCTTCCAACCCCATATCATTATGTGATTCTCTGATTATCTTTGAGAAATCCAAGTAAAACTGGTTTCTGTTTACCTTTTAACTTCTTTCCTAAAAATAAAAAAATATTCTGTACCCTGTCTTTGTCACAGTATGAATCATGCCCTTGTTCTACATGGTCTCTTAACTATTCATTTGCTCTATCCCATTCACAGTGATCAGTGTTGAAGCGAATCTATCCCTCTTCATATTGCTGATTAACTGGGAGGTAAGAAAGAAGAAAAAGAAAGTATATGATCTGTTCATTTGAGTAAAATGGAGGCAGTATACACAAAATATCCAGAAATGGCTATTTCATATTATACACTTCTTTCAGAGAGAGATGGTAGTTATAGACGAAGGAAGAAAACATACTTCCCTAAGAGTCAGACATTCTCTACAGATGAACAAGGGGAGGCGCTGGACCTGGAGCAGATCCTGGCTTTGTGCACAGACCCTAGAAAACTTGCATAAAAGATGTCAAAGCAGAGAGTCACATTATAGATGCTATTGCATTCAGAGTGTACGACTATTTTCAGTTGGTGGCGTTGTAATGGCCTTTCTAATGGTCACAGTCTTTCCTCTAAAGAAAATCAAAGTTCTTTCATAACAATTCATGGCTCTGGGAGTTCAGGTTAATAAGAAAAATCAATGAAATTTATTCTTCAGAATGTCTCAGTAAATTTCCTCCATTTCCTAGGGTTATGCAAAGTGATCCTGAAAAGGGCCAATGATCCTACTGCTCTATATACTGGTGCTTTCAAGCATAACAGCCTTGGCTGTTATGAGCCTGTAAAAAGAAATGCGTAAGCAATAGAAATAGTACATACACGACAAGAAAATTGACAATTTTAATTCCATTTCCACTCTACCATCAAATTATCCTTAAAATTAGGGTATCTATAAATTACATAGAAATCTGAAGTCCGTTAACAAATTTGGAGCACGATTCACTTAGCCTTTCTGTGAAAACAGCCCACTATTACCTACATGAGTCTCATGGTTTCAGTTGGGATGGAGTTAACTTTCTTGCTAGCAGCTGGTGTTGGGCTATGTTTTAGATTCGGGATGAGAGCGGTGTTGATAGTCCACTGATGTTTGTGGTTGTTGCTAAGCAGTCAAGGCCTTTTCTGCTCCTCATACTGCCCCCCCAGTGAGTAGGCTGGGACTGCAATAAAAGTTGGGAGTGGACACAGCTGGGACAGCTGACCCCAACTGATCAAGGATATATTCCATGCCATGTGACATCATGCTCAGTATATAAAGCTGGGGGAAGAAGAAGGAAGGGGGGATGTTTGGAGTTTTGGCGTTTGTCTTCCCAAGTAACCATTACGCGTGATGGAGCCCTGCTTTCCTGGAGATAGATGAACACCTGCCTGCCCATGGGAAGCATTGAATGAATTCCTTGCTTTGCTTTGCTTGTATGTGTGGCTTTTGCTTTCATGAGTGGTTTTTGCTTTACTTATTAAAATGTCTTTATCTCAACCCATGAGTTTTTTCTCACTTTTACTCTTCTGATTCTGTTCCTCATCCCAACCGGTGGAACAAACGAGCAGCTGTGTGGTCCTAGCTGCCAGCAGGGGTTAAACCATGACAATGTGGGCACACTAGTCAAGATTGTCGTTGATTACAAATATATTTTACACCCCAAAATCACAGAATGGTTGAGGTTGGAATAAACCTCTGAAGGTCATCAGCTCCAACTCCCCTTCTCAAGCAGGGCCACCTAGAGCAAGTTGTCCAGGACCTTGTCAAGACAGCTTTTGGATATCTCCAAGGTGGGAGACTCCACAACCCCTCTGGGCAACCTGTTCCAGTGCTCAGTCACCCTCACAGTAAAAAAGGGTTTCCTGATGTTCAGAAGGAAAAGCCTGTGTTTCAGTCTGTGCCCATTGCCTCTTTTTATGTCACTGGACACCACTGAAAAGAACCTGGCTGCTTCTTCTGTGCACCTTCCCTTCAGGTATTGATTTAACTTGATGAGATCTCCCTGAGACTTCTCTTCTCTAGCCTAAACAGTACCAGCTATCTCAGCCTTGCGTCATATGAAAGATGCTCCAGTCCCTTCATGATCTTGATAGACCTTCACTGTACTCTCTCCAGTATGCCCAGAACTGGTCTCCCCGGTGCTGAGAAGTAAGGAAGGATCACCTCTGTTGACCTGCTGCAACACTCTTCCTAATGCAGCCTAGGATACCATTAGCCGCCTTTGCAACAAAGATACATTGCTAGCTCATGTTCAACTTGGTGTCCACCAGGACCCCCAGGTGTTTTCTGCAAAGCTACTTTCCAGCTGGCTGGCCCCTATCATATATTGAGGCATGGGGTTCTTCCTCCCCAGGTGCAAGAATACCCTTTGTACTGCATGAAGTTCCCATCAGCCCATTACTCCAGCCTGTCCAGGTCCCTCTGAAAGGCAGCCTCACCCTCTGGCAATCAGCAATTCCTTCCAGTTTTGGTGTCATCAGCAAACTTGCTGAGGGTACACTCTGCTCCAACATCCAGACCATTAATGAAGATGTTAAACAGGACCCAGTATTGACCCCTGGGGTACACTGCTAGTCACTGGCCTCCAACTAGACATTGCCCTGCTGATCACCACTCTCCGGGCCAAGCCATTCATCCAGTTTTCAGTCCATCTCACTGTCTGCTCATCAGCCCATACATCAGCAGCTTCTCCATGAGAATCTTATGGGAGACAGCATCAAAGGCTGTCGTGGTTTCGGCCGAATTTACCGAAACCAGATTGACAGATGGCCCTTCCCCCCACCCAAAAGAGAGAGAGGAGAGAAAGAGATAAGGAGATTCAGAAGTTTAGAATGAACTAAACTACTTTAATGAAGAATTAATATTAAAATGAAGAATTAATATTAAAATAAAAATAAAGAAATAGATACAATATATACAATACCATAACAAGCTCCCAGGATGACAGCCACGTCACCGGCAGGCACTGGGGAAGTCCCAGACTGGACTCAGCAACGGATGGGAACTGGAGTCAGGAACACACGGACTGGGATCAAAGGCAGATGAACAGACAGAGTCCTCTCTGGACGTCGGCCATCGCAGGAAGAGGGGTGACCCTTTGATCCCTCAGCTTTTATACTGAGCATGGGGCAGATGGGATGGAATACCCCAGTTGGTCAGGTTTGGGTCACCTGTCCTGTCCACTCCTCCCCACTGATGTGACCCCTCTACGTTTTTTCCGTTTCCGACCCTCTAAGGGGGCAAATAACGAAATTGGCTGACCTTGGTTGTTATAGCAATAAGTATAAGCAAGGGCCTCTCTGCATACCATTCCTTGGCATGGAGCACAAACATTGGTCTTATCATTCTGAGAACGAGCAGTTTTCTCCACAATATGCCGTTAATTTCAGAGAGTTAGAGGAGGCCTAGCTAGGATGTAAAGTTACAGAACAGAAAATTGGTTCTGTTTTACTTCAAACCGGGACAAAGGCCTTCCTGAAGTCCAGGTAGGCAATGTCCACTGATCTCCCCTCATCTACCAGGCCATCAAAGAAGTTTATCAAGTTGGCTAAGCATGACGTCGCCTTGGTAAATTCAATGCTGACTACTCCTGATGACTTTCTTGTCCTTCATGTGCCTAGAATTGGTTTCCAGGATTAGCTGCTCCATCACCTTCCCAGGGATTGAGGTGAGGCAGACCAGCATCAGGCCTGTGTTCTTCTATACTACATCATTATGCCAGTCATAAATATTTAATTCTACACAGAATAACCACTTGTTACTGCTATCTACATAAAAACTATGATTGCACTATACAAAGACAAGGAAAAGGAAAACAAATTTGGTATAGTCATCTGTTCTTCAGAAATATTGCTGCTGCAGCTAAACCTTGTAAAAAAAAAAAGCAGGCCAAAAAAGGTTCAGACAAATTAGTCTGAGAAGCCTCAGTCCTGAGGTCTTGCAAATTCACTATGTCTGTGGCATGTTAATAATAATGGTGATACTTTATTTACAGAGCTAAAGGTAAGTAGTAAACAAAAGTCCTAAGGTTATGCAAATGTCAAAACTGTCATTCCAAAACACATTTGTGTTACCAAAGACTGAACAGGATATCCTAGTTATCCTACAAGACAGAACTGAATCTCCAAAACAGAGATGTGCATCCTGACAGTGCTTGAAGAGGTACTAATGTAATGGTCTCCGTGACAGCAGATGCATTACGGATAGACCATTTCAGTTCTCAAGGCTGCAAGACTTGCACTGTTAATGACTACATCATTAATACATTTAGAAAATAAAATAGTTCAGTTGGAAGGGACCTACAGTGATCATCTAGTCCAACTGCCTGACCAATTCAGGGCTGACCAAAAGTTAAATCATGTTAAGGGCATTGCCCAGATGCCTCTTAAATACTGACAGGCATAGGACATCAACCACCTCTCTAGGAAGCCTGTTCCAGTGTTTGACTACCCTCTTGGTAAAGAAATGTTTCCTAAAGTCAAGTCTAAAACTCCCCTGATGCAGCTTTAAACCATTCCCACGTGTCCTATAGCTGGATACTAGGGAGAAGAGATCAGCACCTCCCTCTCCACTGCCCCTCCTCAGGAAGCTGTAGAGAGCAATGAGGTCACCCCTCAGCCTCCTTCTCTCCAAACTAGACAAACCCAGGCTCCTTAGCTGCTCCTCATAGGACATGCCTTCCAACCCCTTCAACCAGCTTTGTTGCCCTCCTCTGGAGGCATTCAAGGACCTTCACGTCTGTTTTAAAAAGCCGGGCCCAGAACTGCACACAATATTCAAGATGAGGCCACACCAACACTAAATCCAGAGGGATGATCACCTCTTTTGACCAGGTGGTTACACTGTGTTTAATGCACCCCAGAATGCGGTTTGCCCTCTTGGCTGCCAGGGCACACTGCTGACTCCTGACTCAACCAGCACCCCCAGATCCCTTTCTGCAGGGTTACTATCCAGCTAGTCTTCTCCCAATCTATACTTGTGTCCAGCATTACTCTGTCCCAGGTGCAGATTATAGCAATTGTTCTTGCTAAATTTCATGTCATTGATGATTGCCAAATGCTCCAATGCTATCTAGATCCCTCTGTAAGGCCTCATGTCACTCGAGAGAGTGAGCAGCACCTCCCAGTTTACTATCGTCAGCAAACTAGCTAATGGTGCATTCAACTCCCACGGCCGGATAATTGATAAAAATATCAGAACTGGCCCTAGAACTGAGCCCTGAGTAACACCGCTGATGACTGGTCACCAGCCAGATGTAGCCCAGCCATTCAGCCAGATCTTCAGCCAGTGCACTGTGAACCTGCTTATCTCACAGTTGGACAACATTTCTAGAAGGATGCTGTGAGGGACCGTATCAAAAGCCTTACTAAAATCCAGATAAAGTATATCCACCATCTCCCCTTCATCTACATAAGCAGATGACCTTATTGTAGAAGGATATCAAATGACTTAGACAGGACTTTCCCTTTGTGACCCCATGTTGACTGTGCCTGATAACTACATTTTCCTTTAAATGCCTTTCAATAGCACCCAGTTGTCATGGATCGGGTGATGCACTTCACTCGTACAGAGAAGCAGCAATATATTTATTTATATAAACCAGGGATCTAACAAAGTTTGATCATAAATGCAAGTGTTTTAACAAGATTTGAGATGGCAAGGAACACTTGGTTATTTACTGCATAGAGGACAGGGTCAGACAGAGCTGTCAGGGAGACCCTCCCGTTGACTTGAGTGTTTCTGGTTAAGGATGAAGGGGAAGGAAAATAAGGGAGATTTTTGTGCTGGGAGTCTGCTACAGACCACCCAACCAGGATGAGCACACAGATGAAGTATTCTACAAGCAGCTGGGTGAAGCTGAATTGCCAGACCTTCACAGAATCACGGAATTGTCAGAGTTGGAAGGGACCTCTAGAGATCATCTAGTCCAACTCCCCTGCTGAAGCAGGATTGCCCAGAGCACATGACTCAGGACTGCATCAAGGCGGGTATTGAAGATCTCCAGACAAGGGGACTCCACAACCTCCCTGGGCAGCCTGTTCCAGTGCTCTGTCACCCTCATCGTAAAGAAGTTTTTCCTCATATTTGAATGGAACTTCCTATGTTCCAGCTTGTGCCTGTTGCCCCTCATCCTATTGCTGAAACCACTGAAAAGAGTCCAGCTCCATCCTCCTTCAACCCACCCTTTAGGCACTTGTAAACATAGATAAGGTCTCCCCTCAGCCTTCTCTTCTCCAGGCTACAGTCCCAGCTCTCTCAGCCTTTCCTCAAAAGAGAGATGCTCCAGTCCCTTAATCATCTTTGTTGCCCTTCGCTGGACTCTCTCCAGTAGTTCCCTGTCTCTCTTGAACTGGGGAGCCCAGAACTGGACACAGTATTCCAGTTGTGGCCTCACTAGGGCAGAGTAGAGGGGGAGAATGACCTCCCTCGACCTACTGGCCACACTCTTCCCTATGCAGCCCAGGATTCCATTGGCCCTCTTGGCAACAAGGGCACATTGCTGGCTCATGGAAAGTTTGTTATCCACCAGGACTCCCAGATCGTTCTCCTCAGTAGTGCTTTCCAGAAGATCCATCCCTAACCTATATTGGTGCCTGGGGTTCTTCCTCCCCAGGTGCAGGACCCTACACTTGCCCTTATTGAACCTCATTAGGTTCTTCTCTGCCCAGCTCTCCAGCCTGTTCAGGTCACGCTGGATGGCGGCACAGCCCTCTGGAGTGTCGGCCAGCCCTCCCAGTTTTGTATCATCAGCGAACTTGCTGAGGATACACTCTGTCCCCTCGTCCAGGTCATTGATGAATATGTTGAACAGGACTGGGCCGAGTATTGACCCCTGGGGGACACCGCTGGTTACAGGCCTCCAACTTGACCCTGCTCCATTAATTACAACCCTCTGAGTTCTGTCACACAGCCAGCTCTCAATCCACCTCACTGCCCCCTCATCTAGCCCACCCTTCCTTAATTTTCTAATGAGGATGTTATGGGAGACAGTGTCAAAAGCCTTGCTGAAGTCAAGGTAGATGACATCTGCTGCTCTCCCCTCATCCAGCCAACCAGTTATAACGTCACAGAAGGCTATCAGATTGGACAAGCATGATTTACCCTTGGTAAATCCGTGTTGACCACTTCCAATAACTTCTTGATCTTCAATGTGTTTGGAGATGACATCCAGAACGAGTCGCTCCATTATTTTCCCAGGGACGGAGGTGAGACTAATTGGCCTGTAGTTCCCTGGGTCCTCCTTCTTTCCCCTTTTTGTAGACTGGTGTGATATTTGCCTTCCTCCAGTCCTCAGGCACTTCTCCTGTTCTCCAGGACCTCTCAAAAATGATGGAGAGTGGCTCAGCAATAACATCTGCCAGTTCTCTCAGCACTTGTGGGTGCATCCCATCAGGGCCCATGGACTTGTGTATATCTGGTTTGGCCAAGTGGTCTCTAACCCAGTCCTCCCCAAGAGAGGGAAAGTCTTCCTCTCTCCAGACCTCCCCCCTTGTCTCCAGGGTCTGGGATTCATGAGGGGCAGCTTTGGCAGTGAAGACCAAAGCAAATGCGGCATTCAGCAACTCCGCCTTCTCTGTGTCTTCCACCACCAAGGCACCCACCTCATTCTTCAGTGGGCCTACTTTTTCCCTAGCCTTCCTTTTTTTTATTGATATACTGAAAAGAACTCTTCTTGTTATCTTTAACTGTGGTAGCCAAGTTAAGTTCTGCTTGGGCTTTTGCCCTTCTAATTTTTCCCCTGCATATCTTCACTACACCTTGATATTGCTCATAAGTAACCAACCCCCTTTTCCAGAGATCATAGACTTTCCTTTTCTCCCTGAGGTCCAGCCAAAGCCCTCTATTTAGCCAGGCTGGTCTTCTTCCCTGTCGGCTTGTTTTATGGGACCTGGGGATGGCCTTCTCCCGCGCTTTTGAGAGTTCCTCCTTGAAGTATGACCAGCCTTCCTGGGCACCTTTGCCCTTCAGGACTGTCTCCCAAGGGACACTCTCAACCATGCTCCTAAACAGGCCAAAGTCTGCCTTTTGGAAGTCCAAGGTGGCAGTTCTGCTGGCTCCCTGTCTTGCTTCTCCAAGAATTGAAAACTCTATGATTTCATGATCACTCTGCCCAAGGCGACCTTCAACCTTTCAGTCCCCCACAAGACCTTCTCTGTTAACAAGCAGCAGGTCAAGCAGGGCACTTTCCCTGGTCGGCTCGCTCACCAGCTGTGTTAGGAAGTTGTCTTCCACACACTCCAGGAACCTCTGGGACTGTTGCCTCTCTGCTGTGTTATATTTCCAGGAGATATCTGGGAAGTTGAAGTCCCCCAAGAGAACAAGGGCGAGCGATCGCAAGACCTCTGCCAGCTGCTTATAGAATATGTCATCAACCTCTACATCCTGGTTGGGGGGGTCTGTAACAAACTCCCACCATGATGTCTGCCTTATTGGCCTTCCCCTTGATTCTAACCCATAAACACTCTACACTGTCATTCACGTTATTAAGTTCTAGGCATTCAAAGCTATCTCTAACATAGAGGCCCACCCCGCCACCTCTCCTTCCTTGTCTATCCCTTCTGAAGAGTTGGTAGCCATCGATTGCAGTGCTCCGGTTGTGTAAGTCTTCCCACCACGTTTCTGTGATGGCAACTGTATCATAGATTGCCTGGTGTACAATGGCCTCCAGCTCCTCCTGTTTGTTGCTCAAACTGCGTGCATTTGTGTAGATGCACTTTAGCTGGGCTAATTTTCCTTCCACTTTCATGGGGGGGCTGAGCCCCAATACCCCCCTGACCATGCTCAGACCCTTCTGTGGTTATCAACCTATCACTATCCCTGATGTCATCACCACATGTGTTACCATCCCCCACCTTTACTGAGACAACAGGCCGCAAGACCTTGCTAGCGCTTTTACCCATCAGCACTGGTAATCTGCTCCCAGGCTCCTCTTTAGTAATCCTGGTTTCATCCCCATCCCCCTTCAAACCTAGTTTAAAGCCCTTTCAATGAGCCCTGCTAATTCTTGCCCCAGTATTCTTCCCCTTTGGGTAAGGCTTGCCCCACCAATTGCCAGCAGGCCTGGTGTCCTGTAGATCATCCCATGATCAAAGAAACCAAAGTCCTGCCTGTTACACCAGCCTCGGAGCCAGGAGTTAATCTGCTGGCTCTTCCTGTTTATCCTCTTATCAATTCCTGCGAGTGGTGAGATAGAGAAGACTTCCTGACAAAACTGGTAGGTGAGCCTACCAGGGGAGGCGCCTTGCTAGACCTACTGTTCACAAAAAAAGGACTAGTGGGAGATGTGGAGGTTGGAGGCCATCTTGGGCTTAGTGTTGATGAAATGGTCAAGTTTTCAGTTCTTAGTGAGTTAAGGAAGGGGGGGTTAGCAAAACCTCCACCTTGGACTTCCAGAGGGCGGACTTCAGCCTGTTTAGAACCCTGGTTGGGAGGGTCCCTTGGGAGATAATCCTGCGGGGCAAAGGGGTCCAGGAAGGCTGGACACTCTTCAAGAAGGAAATCCTAAAGGCCCAGGAGCAGGCTGTCCCCGTGAGGTGCAAGATTAAAGGGAGGGGAAAATGGCCGGCCTGGATGAACAAAGAGCTTTTGATGGGAGTGAGGGAAAAAAAGGAGGGTTTACCACCTTTGGAAGAAGGGAAAAGCAACTCAGGAGGAGTACAGAGATCTCATTAGGTTATACAGAGAAAAAAATTAGGAAAGCAAAAGCCCAGCTGGAACTCAACCTCGCCAATAATATAAGGGACAACAGAAAAAGTTTTTATAAATACATCAACAATAAAAAGAGAGTCAGGGAGAATCTCCATCCCTTACTGGATGCGGGGGGGGGACATTGCGACCAAGGATGAGGAGAAGGCTGAGATGAGATACTTAATGCATTCTTTGCCTCCATCTTCAATAGTCAGACCAGCTTCACCCAGGCTGTTCAGACTCCTGAGCTGGAAGATAAGGATGGAGAGCAGAACAACCCCCCATAATCCAGGAGGAAGTAGCTAATGATCTGCTTATGCACCTGGACACGCATAAGTCCATGGGGCCAGATGGGATTCACCCAAGGGTACTCAGAGAGCTGGCGGGAGAGCTCACCAAGCCTCTCTCCATTATCTATCAACAATCCTGGTCAACAGGAGAGGTACCAGATGACTGGAGGGTGGCCAACGTGATGCCTATGTACAAGAAGGTCTGGAAGGAGAATCCAGGGAACTACAGGTCTGTCAGCCTGACCTCGGCACCAAGAAAGATCATGGAGAGGATCATCTCAAGTGACCTCTCATGGGAAGTGCAGGGCAGCTGAGAGATCAGGGCCAGCCAGCATGGGTTTATGAAAGGGAGGTCCTGCTTAACCAACTTGATCTCTTTCTATGACCATGTGACCCGCCTTCTCGATGGGAGGAAAGCTGTGGACGTTGTCTACCTGGACTTTGGTAAGGCCTTTGACACCGTCCCCCACAGCATTCTCCTGGAGAAGCTGGCGAATCATGGCATAGACAAGTGTACTCTTCACTGGGTAAAAAACTGGCTGGATGGCTGTACCCAGAGAGTTGTGAATAATGGGGTGAAATCCAGTTGGCGGCCGGTCACCAGCGGTGTCCCTCAGGGCTCAGTTTTGGGCCAGTCTTGTTTAATATCTTTATTGATGATCTAGATGAGGGGATTGAGTGCACCCTCAGTAAGTTTGCAGATGACACCAAACTAGGTGGGAGTGTTGATCTGCTTGAGGGTCGGCAGGCTCTACAGAGGGACCTGGACAGGTTGGATCAATGGGCCAAGGCCAATGGGATGAGGTTTAATAAGGCCAAGTGCCGGGTCCTGCATTTCGGTCACAACAACCCCAGGCAACGCTACAGGCTTGGGGAAGAGTGGCTGGAAAGCTGCCCAGCAGAAAAGGACCTGGGGGTGTTGGTGGACAGCCGGCTGAACATGAGCCAGCAGTGTGCCCAGGTGGCCAAGAAGGCCAACAGCATCCTGGCCTGTATCAGGAATAGCGTGGCCAGCAGGAGTAGGGAAGTGATCGTGCCTCTGTACTCGGCACTGGTGAGGCCTCACCTCGAGTACTGTGTTCAGTTCTGGGCCCCTCACTACAGGAAGGACATTGAAGTACTGGAGCATGTCCAGAGGAGAGCCACCAAGCTGGTGAGGGGTCTAGAGAACAAGTCCTATGAGGAGAGGCTGAGGGAACTGGGCATGTTTAGTTTGGAGAAGAGGAGGCTGAGGGGAGACCTCATTGCCCTCTACAACTACCTGAAAGGAGGTTGTAGAGAGGTGGGTGTTGGCCTCTTCTCCCAAGGGAATAATGACAGGACCAGAGGAAATGGTCTGAAGTTGGGGCAGGGGAGGTTTAGATTAGATATTAGGAAGAATTACTTTCCTGAGAGAGTGGTCAGGCACTGGAACAGCCTGCCCAGGGCAGTGGTGGAGTCACCATCCCTGGAGGTATTTAAGGAATGTGTAGACATGGCACTTCAGGGCATGCTCTAGTGCCCGAGATTGTTGGTTTGTGTCTGTTTGTGGGTGGGTGTGGTGCGTGGTTGTGGGTGTTTGTTTTGTTTTGGTTTTGATGTTTGGTGTTGTGGGGTTTTTTTGGGTTTTTTTTTGTTTGTTTTTTTGTTGGTTGGACTCGATGATCTCAAAGGTCCCTTCCAACCTAGAAGATTCTGTGATTCTGTGATTCTTTGTGTGTAGTGTTAGTGATGGTTATCTTAAAATGTCATCTAGAATTGTGTTGCCAGTATCTCTTAAAAAGTGGGAAAAGTGGTAAGCATTGCAGAAGTGAGGTCACAAACTTTCATGCTCATAAAATTAGCCACATGAGAAACAAGGGAGTAATGGTGGTTTACCAATTAACTATACAACCAGAAGAAATTGATGTGTAATAAATTTATAGTGTTTGAAGTTTAGATGCCTTTCTGGGAATACAAGCTTTCTCAGCTTGTTGTTGGACTCTGCTTAGAGGATAACTGGATAAAACATCATAATCTGTGATTAACAAGGAATAAGACTCAGGAGTATAGTGATGGCCCTTTCTGGCCTTAGATAAAATCTTCTGTAACCCCTTAAAGGGATGGAAAAGGGAGTGGGATAAAAAGGGTAAAAAGGATGTGAGGAGCAGGAAGAGAATAGAGAATGGAAAAATGACTCACACAGGGATGGATTTAGGAAAATTTAGCTATAATACTGTCTCCTGGTCCTCATCAGAAAAAGCAGAAGAAAAACTGACTACTGTGATTTCATTGATGGTGATTCATGATTTCATATTGCCAGTTAAGGTGATAATTCAAACACTGATTCATCTATAGATTTCAACATTTAATGAGAAAATAGTTAATAGCAAGTTGCGAGGAGGTTCTCCTTTGCTTGAGGAGTGTGTGCTGACGTACAAATCTGCTGTTAATGGTCTGATTTCCACTGTTGGAAGTACATGATAAAATTATAAACTAATGTCACTCACAGCTCTGACTTTAAAATAAATGAGATAAAGTAGGCATGGGGGAATACCATTATAAGTGTAGGAAAATCATTGTATACAGTTCTTCCATCAGCATTCAGGATCTGAAGGTGTAGTGAAAGGTGTTGATAACCTCAACGTGAGTGCTCCCTGTGTTGCCTAGGTGGGTAGCAGTAGGTTAGGGCATTATTTGGAGTTCTTCTGGGGCACTTACAACCTCTCTGACTGTTCTTAGCAGTCTTAGCAATTTGGTACCTATGCATAATTAGGATGAGATGATTAATTTAAAAAATTGCTGCAGAGGATAAGGTACTGATCCACCGATATGAATTTTAATAGTGAAACTATATATTGTCAGGAAACAATCTTGAGCACTGTAGAACTTTCTTCTTGATGCTGCTTGAGAGTAATTAACACTGTAGGAAACGATTTCTGGTGTGGCAGTTTCAGTTAACAGAAAAATGCAAATACTGAAACTCTTTGAACTTCCTAGTGGTTTGACCTAAAATGGTGAACTTTGCTTGGAAGCTGATGAGGTATATTCCTTTCTGCTAAGTTTTTAGCTGTGGGGCAGTATCCTCAGATTGAAGAATAACTAGATATGACACATTTTTAAATTGATGAAGTAACATTTTTGTTTTCCTCTCACTCTGTATTGTCAACGTCTTCATGCCTATGGTACTTGCAAAGTGATTGTAATGTAACAGAGGATGGAAGCAGACATCAGGGGAACAATAACTCATCTCAAGCTGAAGTACTCCCATGGTTCTGATGATGGCTATAACACTCAAAACAAAGAGATTCAGAGTTGAATGACACAGCTGACTTACAGGCACTGGAGTGAAGAGAGGAAATGTAGTTTATCTAGCTCTCTCTGGTGGAAATGGAAGTTCCTCCTCTTTAATTTTTTTCTTAGTTCCAAACAAGCAAAGGTGCATAGCTAAGATTTTTCTGCAGGCATTTTTCAATTTGAGAACATATTGCAGAGCCTACTTTTGTGTTGGATGATGCACCGCTACCTTTCATCTCTTATGTTTCTAGGCTTAAAAGCAGATGCAGCTTTACTGACTTAAAAATTTAAGTGGGTTGACTGCCACAGTTTGGCCTTGACACATGCTGCTGGGTATTTGTACCTCTGGGTTTTAGTCAGACTTTTTTTGTATGTTCATATGGAATCAGATGTCTTAATGTAAATTGTGCTTCTGTTCTGTGGAAGCAGGTAGGAACCTCCATGTTGTGGAGATCAGGAAACCTAGATATGCGCTCAAGTCGACCTAGTGTCACTTGAGTAAAAAAATGTAATAATCAGCAGGAGATTGGTTAACTGCTCTTCTCTCATTAATACATTTAACCTCTTTAACATTGCTGAATATCTGCAATTATATGGTACATAGTGTACAGTATGTATACATATACATAGTACAATATATGGTCAGTTAAATTCAAAAATTATGATTGGCTTTGTATGGATGGAATAGTTTGATAGTAATATACACTTTGGTGATCATGGATTCCTAATTTTTTGTGCTTGGTTATCTATTCAAATAAAGGGTGAAAGTTGGTAGTAAGAAACAAAGTTGAATTATGAGATACCTTGCTGTAAATAAGGGAGGAAAGAGTGAGCTGAAGTTAACTAAGATGTCTAACCTACAACTAAAGTGGAATTGGATTTGAGTGTATTTCATCATTATGTGGCAAATAAGAGCATATGCTGAACAAACTTCCCTAGGATGATGATGCTTTCCCAGAAACCTGTAGCTGTGAATAAGTGTTTTCTGGTATGCTTGTTATACATGCTCTTCTTATTAAATACAGGAAAAATTAAAACTAGTGATCAGTAGGAAAGCATTCCCTTTTATTCCAAACTTCCGTAGTTTGTCTGGTTTGTAATGGATCTTAGATATGTGGGTAATCAATACTTTGGCAAGGTGAACTACCTTCTGAATTAATTTGAATGTTGAAACACTTAACTGCTGCTCTCTAAGGAAGGAGGGTGCTCCTGTAAAGAAGAATGATCATGCAGCAGGAAGTGTTAGGTCTTATAGTGGAAGAAACAGGCAAAACACATTAAGAAGAATTATATATCTTTATGGGAAAGTACATTACTAGTGAGAAAATTTTCTCATTGCGAAAATATTGCATTATTACAATGCAATGTTGAGACTAAATGCCTTTAAAAAGGAAAATCAGACGTAAAAAAAAAAGAGACTAAATGCTTCACTGCTCAGAGTGATTTAAAGATAAAACAAGAACCTAAATCCTTCCCAAGGTTAATAATTATGCTTGAAATGCAGCTTACCTATTATTTTTTTTCACATAAGAACCAAACTTCTAAGTAGATAGGAGGGATTATTCAGAATGTAATTGCCATTATTATTGTTTTGCCTTGAGAATTTAAGACTTTTCTTCCTTTAATGTATACAGAATCTGAAATATTCTATTGAACTGATTGTTAGAAAATGCCAGTATATTAAAGTCATCTCAGAGTCATAGAATCATAGAATGGTTAGAGTTGGAAGGGACCTTAAAGATCATCGAGTTCCAACCCCCCTGCCATGGGCAGGGACACCTCCCACTAGACCAGGTTGCTCAAAGCCCCATCCAGCCTGGCCTTGAACACTGCCAGGGATGGGGCATCCACAACTTCCCTGGGCAACCTGTTCCAGTGCTTCACCACCCTCACAGTAAAGAATTTCTTCCTAATATCTAATCTAAATCTCCCCTCTTCCAATTTAAAACCATTACCCCTTGTCCTGTCACTACACTTCCTGACAAAGAGTCCCTCTCCGGCTCTCCTGTAGGCTCCCTTCAGATATTGGAAGGCTGCTCTGAGGTCTCCCCAGATCCTTCTCTTCTCCAGGCTGAACAACCCTGCTCTCTCAGCCTGTCTTCATAGGGGAGGTGCTCCATCCCTCTGATCATCTTCGTGGCCCTCCACTGGACCCATTCCAACAGTCTTTTTATTTGTTCTCTGAAAAGAGAGCTATATATATGAAACCGCAAATTTTCAGTTTTAAAATGACATAACTCCTGTACATTTATTGTTTGGTAATCCTTGGGGGAATACTGAGACAAGTAGTTCAGCAATTTTTAAAAGGAAGAACACTTTGGTATGTATGTAGTTTCTCTGTTCTTGTTGAAGATGTCCATGAGAGAAATTAGACTGTAATCATTATGTGCCTGTGCTTTTAGAAATAAATTTATTTTATGCTATTGTATAATTATAGAAAAATTGGAGGGCTTGCTATCATAGTTGGATTGATCATTCATCTATGCATTTTGCTGCAATAAGAAACAATATTTGATGCAAAAGACACTTCAACTTCAGTGGTTTTGCCTGTTGTAAGCAACATTCTCCTATATATTGTTATTGAATGGGAGGTTGATTACTTAAAAGTTATTTCTTGAAAACATAAGTTTGCTTCTGCAGCAATTATTTTTCTTCTGGTATTTTCATGACTGATTTATTATCTTTCTAGGCCCACTGAATGGCTAAATGTTACAGTTTGAGCCAGGTTGACCAATGACAAGATGACACTCTCCCCCTCCTCACTCCAAGGAGAAGAGAAAGATATAGAGTTACAAGTTCAGAAAAAACTAAACTACTTCAATGAAAAATTAATAAAAAAAGGAAATAATGAAAAAGATACAAAACATACAAAACCATATCAAGCTCCCAGGGAGATGTCACCAGCTGTCCCGGTTCGAAGTAAAACAGAACCAATTTTGTTCTGTAATTTTACATGTTAGCTAGGCCTCTTCTAGCTCTCTGAAATTAACGGCATATTGTGGAGAAAACTGCTTGTTCTCAGAATGATAAGACCAGTGTTTGTGCTCCATGCCAAGGAATGGTATGCAGAGAGGCCCTTGCTTATACTTATTGCTATAACAACCAAGGTCAGCCCATTTTCATTATTTGCCCCCTTAGAGGGTCGGAAACGGAAAAAACGTAGAGGGGTCACATCTGTGGGGAGGAGTGGACAGGACAGGTGACCCAAACCTGACCAACAGGGGTATTCCATCCCATCTGCCCCATGCTCAGTATAAAAGCTGAGGGATCAAAGGGTCAGCTCTCTTCCTGCAATGGCCGACATCCGAAGAGGACTCTGTCTGTTCAGAATCAGAATCAGAATCAGAATCAGAATCGTAGTGGTTGGAAGGGACCTCAGAGATCATCGAGTCCAACCAACAGTAAAAAAAAAAAAAAAAAAAAAAAAACAAAAAAACACCACAAACAAAACCACCACCCACCACCTGAACACACAACAACAACAACCAAACCAAAAACCATCACCCACCCACACAGCACCCCACCATAAACCAGTAATCTTGGACACTAGAGCATGCCCTGAAGAACCATGTCTACACGTTTCTTAAATACCTCCAGGGATGGTGACTCCACCACCTCCCTGGGCAGCCCATTCCAATGCCTGATAACCCTTTCAGTAAAGAAATGTTTCCTAATATCCAACCTGAACTTCCCCTGGCGCAACTTGAAGCCATTACCCCTTGTCCTATCATCTGTGACTTGGGAGAAGAGACCGACCCCCGTCTCTCTACAGCCTCCTTTCAGGTACTTGTACAGAACAATAAGGTCTCCCCTCAGTCTCCTCTTCCCCAGACTGAACAACCCCAGCTCCCTCAGCCTCTCCTCATAAGACTTGTGCTCCAGACCCCTCACCAGCTTCGTTGCCCTTCTCTGGACCCGCTCCAGCACCTCAATGTCCCTCTTGTGGTAGGGGGCCCAAAACTGGACACAGTACTCGAGGTGGGGTCTCACCAGTGCCGAGTACAGGGGGACGATCACCTCTCGGTCCCTACTTGCCACACTGTTCTTGATACAGGCCAGGATGCTGTTGGCCTTCTTAGCCACCTGGGCACACTGCCGGCTCATGTTCAGCCGACAGTCGACCAACACCCCCAGGTCCTTTTCTGCCAGGCAGCTCTCCAGCCACTCTGCCCCCAGCCTATAGCGCTGCCTGGGGTTGTTGTGACCGAAGTGCAGGACCTGGCACTTGGCCTTGTTAAACCTCATCCCGTTGGTCTCGGCCCATCGATCCAGCCTGTCGAGATCTCTCTGCAGAGCCTCTCTACCCTCCAGCAGATCAACACTGCCACCCAGCTTGGTGTCGTCTGCAAACTTACTGAGGGTGCACTCGATCCCCTTGTCCACATCATTGATAAAGATGTTGAAGAGAATTGGCCCCAGTACCGAGCCCTGCGGGACACCACTCGTGACTGGACGCCAGCTGGATTTAACTCCATTCACCACCACTCTCTGGGTCCGGCCCTCCAGCCAGTTTTTAACCCAGCAGAGGGTATTCCCATCCAAGCCATGGGCAGCCAGTTTCTCCAGGAGGATACTGTGGGACACTGTATCAAAGGCTTTGCTGAAGTCCAGATAAACAACGTCCACTGCCTTTCCTTCATCCAGCAAGCGGGTCACTTTGTCATAGAATGAGATCAGGTTTGTCAAGCAGGACCTGCCCCTCGTGAACCCGTGCTGGCTGGGCCAGATCGCATGGGTGTCCCTCATGCGTTGCATGATGGCACCCAGGATGATCTGCTCCATGATCTTCCCAGGCACCGAGGTCAGACTGACAGGCCTGTAGTTCTCTGGATCATCCTTCCGGCCCTTCTTGTGGATGGGCATCACATTTGCCAGACGCCAGTCGGCCGGGACCTCCCCAGTTTGCCAGGACTGCTGGTAAATGATGGAGAGTGGCTCCGCAAGCACTTCTGCCAGTTCCCTCAGTACCCTCGGGTGGATCTCATCTGGTCCCATAGACTTGTTTGCATCTAGGTGTTGGAGCAGGTCCCTCACCACCTCCCTTTGAATTGCAGGGGCTTCACTCTGCTCCCCGCCCCTGCCTGCTAGTTCAGGGGTCTGGATATTTAGGGAACCCCCTATCCTACTACTAAAGACTGAGGCAAAGAAGGCATTTAGGACTTCAGCCTTCTCCTCATCTTTGGTTACTATGTTACCTCCCTTATCCAGTAGAGGATGGAGGTTCTCCCGAGATCTCTTCTTGCTATTGATATATTTATAGAAATTCTTTTTATTGTTTTTAACATCCAAAGCCAGGTTGAGTTCTAGTTGGGCTTTGGCCTTCCTAATCTTTTCCCTACATAACTTTGCTATACCTTTGTAATCTTCCTGCGTGGCCTGCCCCTTTTTCCAAAGGTCATAAATTCTCCTTTTTTCTCTAAGCTGTGACCCTATCTCTTTGCTCAGCCAGGCCGGCCTTTTCCCCCGACGGCTCGCTTTACAGCGCGTAGGGATGGCCCGCGCCTGGGCTTTTAAGACTTCCTCCTTGAAAAACACCCAGCCTTCCTGAACACCTTTGCCCTTCAGGGATTCCCCCCATGGGACTTTTCCAACCAGTGATCTGAAAAGGCTGAAGTCCGCCCGCCGGAAGTCCAAGGTTGAGGTTTTGCTAGCCCCCTTTCTTACCTCTCTAATAATTGAAAACTTGACCATTTCATGGTCACTAAGCCCAAGACGGCCTCCAACCACCACATCTCCCACTAGTCCCTCTCTATTTGTGAGCAGCAGGTCTAGAGAGGCACCTCCCCTGGTTGGCTCACCTACCAGTTGTGTCAGGAAGTTATCTTCCATACACTCAAGGAACCTTCTAGCCTGCCTGCTCTCTGCTGTGTTGTATTCCCAGCAGATGTCCGGTAGGTTGAAGTCCCCAACCAGAACAAGGGCTGGCGATCGAGACACTTCAGCCAGCTGCTTATAGAATGCCTCGTCTACCTCCTCATCCTGGTTGGGTGGTCTATAGCAGACTCCCAGCACCAGATCTCCCTTGCTAGCCTTGCCCTTCATCTTTACCCATAAACACTCAACTCTATCATTGCTGCAATCAATTTCCATACAATCAAAACACTCCCTAACGTACAGAGCCACACCCCCACCTCTCCTTCCTTGCCTATCCCTCCTGAAGAGCTTATAGCCATCCATCACAGCATTCCAGCTATGACCATCATCCCACCATGTTTCTGTGATGGCGATTACATCATAGATGTCCTGCTGCACAATGGCTTCCAGCTCATCCTGTTTGTTGCCCATGCTACGTGCATTAGTGTAGATGCACTTAAGCCGGGCACCCGATTTCACCCCCATCCATGGTTCTTTCCCCTCAGGCTCGTTACCAATGGGCCTGGTATCCTCCCCTTCCCCTTTTGATTCTAGTTTACTCCCGGGTACCACTTCAGTGACCCTGGTTCCAACCCCGTCCCCCTTCAAAAAGAGTTTAAAGCCCTCTTAATGAGCCATGCTAACTCCTGTCCCAATATCCTTATTCCCCTTTGGCTTAGGCTTTCCCCACCTGCCGCAACCACGCCTGGTGACCTATAAGTCTGCCTATGCTCAAAGAATCCAAAGTCCTGGCTTTTACTCCAGCCTTTCAGCCATAAGTTGAACCGTTGTTTTTTCCTATTCATCTGCCTTTGATCCCGATCTGTGTGTTCCTGACTCCAGAGCTGGAATCCAGTTCCCATTCGTCGCTGAGTCCAGTCTGGGACTTCCCCAGTGCCTGCCGGTGACGTGACTGTCATCCTGGGAGCTTGATACGGTTTTGTATATATTGTATCTATCTATTTCATTATTTTCTTCTTTATTTTTATTTTAATATTAATTCTTCATTAAAGTAGTTTAGTTCATTCTAAACTTCTGAATCTCCTTATCTCTTTCTCTCCTCTCTCTCTCTCTTTTGGGGGGGAAGAGGGGGGGAAGGGCCATCTGTTGCTCTGGTTTTGGTAAATTCGGCCAAAACCATGACAGATTTATTGGCACCCAACGTGGGGCTTGACGACTGTGGTATGATAAGATTGCCTGAATAGTTTGAATTCCAGCTTGTTTAAGGAGAACCGACAGCTTACATCATGTTGTACCTACAGAATATTATATATGGTATTTTTAGAGAGCTTTTTATGAAGTTCATTAACGCAGTGGTGTTAAACTGGCCGAATATATTGAAAGGTTTATTTGTTTTTTGTGTTTGGATGCGGTGGGTCAAGCGTGCTGTATTCGTGTGGATGTGCCTCCAGATGTATAATGTGGTCAGTTGGATTGCTATGCTACCTGCATATCTTGGGCATCATGGGATGGATTCTGTTGCTAATCACACTTTCGATTTTCGCTGGGGAAAGTTTACCTTGCCTTTTAGTGATTATCTCAAAGTGATACCAACAGAATTAGGGGATGAAAAACCTGTGGGCTCTTTGGAGAATGATTGTGATTATTGTTATGGTCACTTAATCGTGATAGTGCTGTCGATTTCACTGAATGTAATACAGGCAGTATTTGCTATGAAATATCAGTGCAGAAGTGAGCGTTGTGTGGCATGCACTATTGCTACTCAGACACAAACAGAACCAGCCCCAGCTCCGGCTCCGGCCCAAGCCCCAGTCCCGGCCCAAGCCAAGCCAGCGGCACCGGCCAAGGCCACGCCTACACCGGTGCCAACGGCATCGGCTGCTCCCCCACAGCCACCGGCACAAGCCAAGGCTCCGGCCCCGGCCCAAGCCACGCCGACACCGGCCCCAACGGCATCGGTCGCCCCCCCACCGGCTCCGGCACCGGCCAGGCCCGCACCTCCACCAACACCGGCTCCGGCCCAAGCCGCGCCCCGTCCCGTCCCGGCCCCGGTCACTCAGCAGCCGGCGGTAAAAGTGACTCCGCCGCCCGCACCCCCCACCCCTCTATCGCCAGCCCCTCCCACGCCCGCAGCTGCACCGGCTGCTCCGGCCCCGACAGCCAGCGCTGTCATTGCTCCAGCTCCCAAACCGAGCACTGCTGCTACCCCACTGCTGTCTCCACAGATTGCGGTCCAGTGTGGGTGTCTAGTCGAGCTGTAAAACCTGCTCTGACTCGACATGATCCGCCTGACAACCAAGATGTTCAAGATCCTGACCCTGGGGATATTGATCCCGGCGGTAATGACCCTCCACAAGATTGAACCTAGGGAAAACATGTGGGTCACCTGGGCGAATAAGACAGGACAACAAGCCTTTTGTCTATCGCTTGCTTCTGCTACAGAGCCTTTTCGGACATGTTTGATAGGAGTGCCTGGTTTTAAGGTAGAAGACTTTAGCAAGTATAGTAAGCAGAACTGTATTAATTCTCAGAATGTTAGTAATTGTAGTGCCACGCTCCTTAATAGCCTGAATGTTACGCTGCCTTGGGACCCTCAAGAATTAGAACTGTTAGGATCAATGAGAATTGGAAATGTCTCCCAGAACTGGACTCAAACCTGCATATTTTTTGGAGGACCTGCCTTTACTGGCGTAAATTATTATCGATCATTTAATTGGATGGGGTGGACAAACGTCACTCCGAAAGCAAACTACTATGACTATAGATATAAAGGCGCATTTTGTGGCACAAATGACACATCAAAACAAGGACTGGGAGCCCTTGGGGTTGGAACAAAAGGGGAACAGCAAATTTGGAACAATGGCACCCCAAAAGCCTTGCCGCCAGACGTGATTTTGATATGTGGTGACAGGGCATGGCAGGGAATTCCGAAAAATGCGATAGGTGGTCCATGTTATCTTGGCAAATTAACGTTGTTGGCCCCAAATCAAAACTGGTGGAAAAATGTGACCAAGGGAGAAAATGCCGCACGTACGAAACGGGCGGTCACGGGTCTCCCACCAAATTGCAATGATGAAGTTACCTTACTCCCTAATCCCACTGAGAGAGTGTTTTTATCCTTGTTTGTACCTGGGGCAGCAGCAGGCAGAGCTTTGAAGGAGATAGGACGGTTAGCTTGTTGGGCTGAAAAACAAGCTAAAGTCACCACTGAGGTAATAGAAACTCTGTTAGGAGATCAAAATAGCTTACGCCACGCAATTTTGCAGAATAGAGCGGCAATTGACTTTTTGCTATTAGCTCAAGGTCATGGTTGCGAGGATTTTGAAGGCATGTGCTGTATGAATTTGTCCGATCACAGTGAATCAATTCATAAACAGTTGCAGTGGTTAAAAGAGCATGCAAACAAAATTCATCAAAACCATGGGTTTTTAGATGGGTGGCTGACTAACTTGTTTGGGAATATGCCACAATGGTTAGTAGGCTTGCTTGTTGAAGGCTTGCGCATTATAATAACTCTTGTGATTATAGGTCTGTGCTTATGTTCAGTGCTTAGTTGTATTAAGAGAGCTATGTTAAAAGTAGTAAACCAAGCCTGGATTGCTCAAAAACAAAAAGGGGGAATTGTGGAGGAATGGCTGAGTGAAAAAGGGCATGACTTGATTACAATGAGCAACCCAGTCTTTGATAGGGATGAAAGCCTGGAGGAGGCTGTGAACTGTCCTTGAGAAACAGAAGTATGAAGAAGTAGCTACATGATAAGTAAGTGATAAGCGGTACTGCCTCCGGGAGATAGAGAAACATCTGCTGCGCGTGGACAAGAGGTCTGCACTAATTGTGTGAGCGCTCTAGGCGCGTGAACAGAGACTGTAAGCCAATCGTATAATTGTTGCTAGCGTGTGCTCTGCTTGTCTGTCTTTATATACTCTGTGTGAACTTGAATAAAGTGAGAACGACCATACTCATATTGAGACTCATCGTTACTCCAGGTCCGTCTCCCACTCCAACAGATTGTTACATAAATATGGCTGCTCCAGTTCAGAGTATGCATTGCCCCTGTCCAGACAGGAACTCACCTTGCAATTGGAGATGCTGTCCTCAGCATTAGGGTTGCCCTGCCTCCAGCCAGGAGGAGGAAAGAGATAACCAAGTTTATTGGACTGTGTGGATTCGATGGCCTGGCACATTAGAGCCACGAAAGTATAGAGCCCTGGTGGACACTGGTGCACAGTGTACCCTAATGCCATCAAATCATAGAGGGACAGAATCAGTCACTATTGCAGGAGTGACAGGAGGATCTCAAGAACTGACTGTACTGGAGGCCGAAGTGAGCTTGAATAAGAATAAATGGGAAAAGCATCCTATTGTGACTGGCCCAGATGCTCCGTGCATCCTCGGCATAGACTACCTCAAGAGAGGGTATTTCAAAGACCCGAAAGGGTATCGGTGGGCTTTTGGTACAGCAGCTGTAGAGACTGAGGGTATTACACAGCTGTCTACCTTACCTGGCCTTTCAGATGACCCTTCTGTGGTAGGATTGCTGAAGGTTAAAGAACAGCAGGTGTCAATTGCTACTTTGATGGTGCATCGACGACAGTATCGCACTAACCGAGATTCTTTGATTCCCATTCAGAACCTGATTCGTCGGCTGGAGACCCAAGGAGTGATCAGCAAGACTCGCTCACCCTTTAACAGCCCGATATGGCCAGTGCGCAAGTCTGATGGTGACTGGCGTCTAACAGTAGACTATCGTGGCCTGAATGAAGTTACACCACCACTGAGTGCTGCTGTGCCACATATGCTAGAACTGCAATATGAACTGGAGTCAAAGGCAGCCAAGTGGTATGCTACAATGGACATTGCTAACGCCTTTTTCTCTATTCCTTTAGCAGCAGAGTGCAGGCCACAGTTTGCTTTCACCTGGAGGGGTGAACAGTATACCTGGAATCTACTGCCCCAGGGGTGGAAACACAGCCCTACTATTTGCCATGGACTGATCCAAACTGCACTGGAGAAGGGTGGAGCTCCAGAACACCTGCAATACATTGATGACATCATTGTGTGGGATAATACAGCAAAGGAAGTTTTCAAGAAAGGTAAGAAAGTAATTGAGATTCTTCTGGAAGCAGGCTTTGCTGTGAAAAGAGGTAAGGTCAAGGGACCTGCACAAAACATCCAATTCTTGGGAATTAAATGGCAAGATGGCTGTTGCCAGATCCCAATGGATGTAATTAACAAAATAACAGCTATGTCCCCACCTACTAACAAAAAGGAAACACAAGCCTTCTTAGGCGTTGTGGGTTTCTGGAGAATGCGTATTCCAGGTTATAGTCAGATTGTGAAACCTCTCTATGAAGTGACTCGAAAGAAAAATGAGTTTGTGTGGGGTCCTGAGTAACAACAAGCCTTTGAGCAAATTAAACAAGAGATTGTGTGTGTGGTAGCACTTGGACCAGTCCGAAGAGGACAGGACATTAAAAATGTGCTGTACACTGCAGCTGGAGATAATGGCCCTACCTGGAGCCTATGGCAGAAAGCACCAGGGGAGACTTGAGGTCGACCCCTGGGATTTTGGAGTCGAGGCTATAAAGGCTCCAAGGCCAACTATACTCCAACTGAGAAAGAGATCTTGGCAGCATATGAAGGATTTAGAGATGCTTTGGAAGTAATTGGTACTGAAGTACAGCTCCTCCTGGTGCCCCGATTGCCAGTGTTAGGTTGGATGTTCAAAGGTAAAGTTCCTTCTATGCATCATGCCACCGATGCTACCTGGAGTAAGTGGGTTGCCTTAATCACACAGCGAGCTCGAATAGGAAATCCAAATCGTCCAGGAATTGTAGAAGTGATCACAAACTGGCCTGAAGGCGGAGATTTCACAATGCCACCAGAGGAGGTGGTAACACGTGCTGAGGAAGCCCCGCCATATAATGAACTCTCAGATAATGAGAAACAGTATGTTTTGTTCACTGATGGATCTTGTCGTATTGTAGGAAAGCATCAAAGATGGAAAGCTGCTGTATGGAGTCCTACACGATGAATTGCAGAAGCTACTGAAGGAGAAGGTGAATTAAGTCAATTTGCAGAGGTAAAAGCTATCCAGCTGGCCCTAGACATTGCTGAACGAGAAAAGTGGCCAATACTCTATACTGATTCATGGATGGTGGCAAATGCTCTGTGGGGATGGTTAAAACAATGGAAGCAGAGCAACTGGCAGCGTGTGGAATAATTCCTAAAATATAATTTTTATTAAAAATATATAGCATTGTTCACACATTAAGGAAAGGTGTAAAATCGAAACGTTTCCAGGGTGGAACACAGCAGCAGCTGGTATGCAAGGAATCCGCTACATCTATGACTCCCTGAACAATATTGCTAGCAAAAGCAACACGGAGGATGGAGTGGAGTGAAGATTCCACGGCCAAGCTCTGTGATTACACAGCAGAATGGGAACAAGGTGATCCTATGGAAGTGATAAGCGGCATGCTTGCCACCCTGAGCCAACAGTCTGTCAAATTTTGATGAAATGCTGTCCTTTGTGCGAACTTTGCTCATTATAATGTCATTATAATACCAAAACACACCTCCAGCCCGAAGGCTACCCACCTCCAAGGTGCGACCACTCCTCCTTGAGTCTGCACCCTGAATTTTTCGTAAACTATACCTTTAAATGTGAGGCGAGAGAATTTTACACCAATCATAATAAAGGTATGTATGACTAAAGTCACTCAAACTCCACCTTGAAGGTAAAAAATAATATAAAAATAACCCGAGAAAGGGGGGATGCTAGGGAAGACACCATCGGAAACAAGTCAGGGAGGACCCCATCACAGACTGCCTCTGACTCCCGGGACCAGTCGACGGGCTGAGCCTTTCTTCCCCCCCATAGGGACGCCTGTGGGTAAGACTTAGACTATACCAAGTGCTTCCTCGGGAAACTTAGAAATCTCTCTAGAGGGTTACCTGTTACGTTTATAGCCAGGCTGTATTGTTTGTAACTTTGTCGCGCGCTTTGTACCATTAACATTTTTTCTTTTACTTGCACATGCTTTGCAGACTGTACTTATCACTGGCAAACCAAAAGAACCTTTATATCTGTTGCTTAAATAAGCTGCACTGTTTAAGTAGTTAGCCATTTCGGTTTCTCACTGAACACGACCAGACACTAAAGTGCGGCCGTGCTAGTTCGTGAGCACAACTAGACTGAAGGTGCAGTCCACTATTAGTGTATCCAGAATCGTGATAGTTTAATATATTAAATGCAACTGGACTGATAGTGGTGAATTGGGCATCACTCAGAATTTAAACCCAGCCGCCCCTAGCCTCCCACCTCGGTGAGGAGCGTTAGAACGCAAGGGGGTTTATTTTCTGCCAGAACTATTTTGCCTCTTCACGCAACACAGCGCAAGGGTAAACCCATTTGGGCTGCTGAATTATGGCAAGATATTGCTGACCGGCTAGAGAAACTAGTCGTGAAAGTACGCCATGTAGATGCCCACGTACCTATGAGTCAAGCCACTGAGGAACATCAAAACAATCAGCAAGTGGACCGAGCAGCTAAGATTTTCCAGACAGATTTAGATTGGGAACATAAAGGTGAATTGTTCTTAGCTCGATGGGCCCATGACACTTCAGGTCATCAAGGAAGAGATGCAACATACAAATGGGCTCGTGACCGAGGGGTGGATTTAACCATGGACGCTATTGCGCAGGTTATCCACGATTGTGAAACATGCGCCGAAATCAAGCAAGCTAAAAGGTTAAAACCTTTGTGGCATGGAGGTCGGTGGTTGAAATACAAGTATGGGGAGGCTTGGCAAATCGACTATATCACACTCCCTCAAACCCGCCAGGGTAAGCATTACGTGCTTACAATGGTGGAAGGAAGCACCGGATGGTTGGAAACCTATGCCGTGCCCCATGCCACTGCCCGGAATACCATCCTGGGCCTTGAAAAGCAAGTCTTGTGGCGACATGGTACTCCAGAAAGAATTGAGTCTGACAATGGAACTCATTTCAAAAACAATCTTATAAGTAGCTGGGCAAAAGAACATGGTATTGAGTGGATATATAATATTCCCTGTCATGTACCAGTGTCCTGGGTTGAGAGACACAGGACTGACTTTTCTTCTAATGCTGGGGAAAATTGCACTTTTAGAAGACTCTAGTGTCTGAATTTGTGAAAATATTTACTTTATAGCCAGCCAGGCTCTGTGGGATTCAAGGTTAGTGTTTTCGAGCCTTGCCAGGTGCAGGGACAAGGAGGAGCAAGGCCTGGGCATTTGACCCAGGCTGGCCAACAGGAGTATTTCATACCATGAATGTCACATCCAATATAAATTAGAAAAGTTTGCTGCGTAGCGGGCTCTCTCTCTCTCCCTGATGGCGGCAGTCCGGACAACTCCTTGCCCCGGTGCCGGAGCCCTGAGGCCTTCCCTTCCTCCTGAAGCCATTGCGCTTGCAGTGTCTGATACTTGCTATCCACTGCTGGGAGTGCACAGCTTCCTGCTGATATAGATGGCTGAGTATAATTTCTGAATATCTTATCTCAGTATCGGGATTAATACTGGTTCTTTAGTATTATTGTTAATTATTTAGTCTTAGTCTATTAAATCTATTTATACTTCAACCTTTGTGTTTTCTTTGTGTTCCCCGATTCCCCTTTCCGGGTGGGGAGGGGTCATCTAACGACAATAGATTGTTATGGGTTCTCTCAAACCATAACAACCAGCTTCTGGAAAAATTGAACGACACAATGGATTGTCAAAAACTACCCTAGAAGCGATGGGTGGTGGATCCTTTAAAAATTGGGACAAGCACTTAGCGCAAGATACTTGGTTAGTTAATACCAGGGGATCCATCAATCGAGGTGGTCCTGCTCAATCAGACCTTTTACATATTGTAGAAGGGGATAAAGTCCCTGTGGTGCATGAAAGCAATATGCTAGGGAAAACTGTATGGGTTTTTCCTGCCTCGGGCAAAGGCAAACCCATTCGTGGGACTGTTTTTGCTCAAGGACCTGGATGTACTTGGTGGGTGATGCTGAAGAATGGAGAAATTCCATGTGTACATCAAGGGAATTTGACCCTGGGTGAGAATACTTAATTCCGAGTATGATGTTAGTTGTTTATAATACTAACAGTGTTCTATAAGTGTTTCTCAGGATGACACTGCAATGATGAAACCTAGCCAGATTGATCAAGTGGCATCCAGTAAAACTTCTCCGAGATAGACATGTTACCCATGGGCACAAACCACAATGAATTTCACACCATCTTTCCTACCCTGAGAACTTGATCTGCTGTGAAATGGACTTAGCTTTTGTATATAGAGATAAATCATAACTGACATATATATCTATCTATATATCTATGTGTGTATAGATTTTATAGATGATAGTGGTTGTAATCTAATGTCCCGGTTTGAAGTAAAACCGAACCAATTTTCTGTTCTGTAACTTTACATCCTAGCTAGGCCTCCTCTAACTCTCTGAAATTAACGGCATATTGTGGAGAAAACTGCTCGTTCTCAGAGTGATAAGACCAATGTTTGTGCTCCATGCCAAGGAATGGTATGCAGGGAGGCCCTTGCTTATACTTATTGCTATAACAACCAAGGTCAGCCAATTTCGTTATTTGCCCCCTTAGAGGGTCGGAAACGGAAAAAACGTAGAGGGGTCACATCGGTGGGGAGGAGTGGACAGGACAGGTGACCCAAACCTGACCAACTAGGGTATTCCATCCCATCTGCCCCATGCTCAGTATAAAGGCTGAGGGATCAAAGGGTCAACCCCCTTCCTGCGATGGCCGACGTCCAGAGAGGACTCTGTCTGTTCATCTGCCTTTGATCCCAATCCGTGTGTTCCTGACTCCAGAGCTGGAATCCAGTTCCCATTCGTCACTGAGTCTAGTCTGGGACTTCCCCAGTGCCTGCCGGTGATGTGACTGTCATCCTGGGAGCTTGATACGGTTTTGTATATATTGTATCTATTTCATTATTTTCTTCTTTCTTCTTTTTATTTTAATATTAATTTTTCATTAAAGTAGTTTAGTTCATTCTAAACTTCTGAATCTCCTTATCTCTTTCTCCTCCTCTCTCCTCTTTTAGGGGGGGGAAGGGGGGGGGAAGGGCCATCTGCCGGTCCGGTTTTGGTAAATTCAGCCAAAACCACGACAGATTTATTGGCGCCCAACGTGGGGCTCGACGACTGTGGTATGATAAGATTGCCTGAATAGTTTGAATTCCAGTTTGCTCAGGGAGAACCGATAGCTTTCACCATGTTGTACCTACAGAATATTGTGTATGGTATTTTTAGAGAGCTTTGTATGAAGTTCATTGACACAGTGGTGTTAAACTGGCCGAATATATTGAAAGGTTTATTTGTTTTTTGTGTTTGGATGCGGTGGGTCAAGCGTGCTGTATTCGTGTGGATGTGCCTCCAGATGTATAATGTGGTCAGTTGGATTGCTATGCTACCTGCATATCTTGGGCATCATGTGATGGATTCTGTTGCTAATCACACTTTCGATTTTCGCTGGGGAAAGTTTACCTTGCCTCTTAGTGATTATCCCAAAGTGATACCAACGGAATTAGGGGATGAAAAACCTACGGGCTGGACAGAGAAAGATTGTTATGATTGTCTCTGTCATGTGGGCCTGATTTTGATACTTATGACACTGAATGTGCTGCAGGCGTTAGATCTTATTAGACTTGAGGAATATCAGAATGAGCATCGTGTGATAGGCAACCTCGCTACTCAAACAACAGAGACACAAACAGTTGCTCCCCCAGCCCCAGTGACAGTCACAGCAGGGACACAAACAGTTCCTGCCCCAGCCCCAGTGACAGTCACAGCAGAGACACAAACAGTTGCTCCCCCAGTCCCAGCGACAATCGTAGCAGGAACACAAACAGTTGCCCCTCCAGCCCCAGCGAGAGTCACAGCAGGGACGCAAACAGTTACTTCCCCAGCCCCAGCGACAGTCACAGCAGGGACGCAGACAGTTGCTGCCCCAGCGAGAGTCTCAGTGCAGACACAAACAGAACCAGCCCAAGCCCCAGCCCCGGCCCCGGCCCAAGCCAAGCCAGCGGCACCGGCCAAGGCCCCGCCGACACCGGCCCCAGCGGCAGCGGTCGCCCCCCCACCGGCTCCGGCACCGGCTTCGGCACAAGCCGCGCCCCGGCCCGTCCCGGCCCCGGTCACTCCGCAGCCGGCGGTAAAAGTGACTCCGCCGCCCGCACCCCCCGCATCTTCATCGCCAGCCCCTCCTCCGCCCGCAGCTGCACCGGCCGCTCCGGCCCCGACAGCCAGCGCTGTCACTGCTCCAGCTCCCAAACCGAGCACTGCCGCTCCCCCAGCGCCAGCAGAACCGGCACAAGTTGCTCCGGTGACCAGGAAGCAGAAAAAGAGGTTGGCTCCGTCCCCTGCCCCTTACGACAAAGACATGCCCAAGCTAGAGAGCTCGGGAGAGGGTTCCTCTGATGAAGATGCAGGACAGGGTCCGTCTGGTGTAGATAAAGGAAAGCACCCTCTTACAACACAGTCAACAGCCCCTTCTCAGGTAGATAGGGGAGAGGGTCCTTCTCAGCCAGCCTCGATACAGGATGATGCCTCAGATGTAGATGTAATTATTAACTCTTTGTCCTTAAAGGATTTGCGAAATCTGAGGAAGGATTTTACTCGTCATGATGGGGAGCCACTTCTCTCTTGGTTGCTCCGATGCTGGGACAGTGGAGCTAATTCCATAGACTTAGATGGTAGAGAAGCCAGCCAGCTGGGAAATCTGGCCAAAGAGGGAGGTATTGATAAAGCGATTGGGAATAAGGCAGAGGTTCTCAGTCTCTGGAGGCGACTGTTATCAGCTGTAAAGAGCAGATATCCCTTTAAGGATGATATCCAAAGCCGTCCAAGGCAATGGACCAGCATGGAGAAAGGTATTAAATACCTGAGAGAACTGGCTATTCGAGAAGTGATTTATGGTGATTGGCAAGTGACTATAAATCCTGATGAAATGCCATGTCAACGACCTTTGTTGAAAAAGTTTGTGCAGAGTGCACCATCAGTGTATTCCCACACTTTGTCAACAATGGTCTGGGGAACATCTGATACTGATACACCAACTGTAAATGAGGTTGCTGATAGGGTGCGACAGTACGAAGATAGTCTCTCTCGTCCCATCGGTGTTGCAGCAATAGAAAACCTGACTAAGAAGATGGCTGAACAGAATAAGACACAGAATGAGACAATAGAGAAAATGACCAAGGCAATAGTTGAGCAAAACGAGACAATTTTTCACAAACTGCTTGAAAAACTTGCTGAGATTGGGAGAGAATCTTACTCTTCTCCAGCTCAGGCTCAAGTTGCAGCTCAGGCTCAAGCTCCTGCTCAGATCCAAGTTGCAGCTCAGACTGAGGTGCCTGCTCAGACCCAAGCTGCAGTTAAGACCAGAGTTGCAGCCATTAAGAAAAAACGCCCTCCTATGAGACCAACCAAAGGGAAACAGGACTCGCTCCGAGGTTTCCTGTGGCTTTGCCTCTGCAATAATGGAGAGGACATGAGGAGATGGGATAAAAAGCCTACTTCAGCCCTACAGTCACGAGTGCTTGAGTTGCAAGGTAAAGCAAACAGAAGAAAGGATGGTTACATGAATATGGCTGCTCCAGTTCAGAATATGCACTGCCCCTGTCCAGACAGGAACTCACCTTGCAATTGGAGATGCTGTCCTCAGCATTAGGGTTGCCCTGCCTCCAGCCAGGAGGAGGAGAGGGATAACCGAGTTTATTGGACTGTGTGGATTCGATGGCCTGGCACATTAGAGCCACGAAAGTATAGAGCCCTGGTGGACACTGGTGCACAGTGTACCCTAATGCCATCGAACCATAAAGGGACAGAATCAGTCACTATTGCAGGAGTGACAGGAGGATCTCAAGAACTGACTGTACTGGAAGCTGAAGTGAGCTTGAATAAGAATAAATGGGAAAAGCATCCTATTGTGACTGGCCCAGATGCTCCGTGCATCCTTGGCATAGACTACCTCAAGAGAGGGTATTTCAAAGACCCGAAAGGGTATCGGTGGGCTTTTGGTATAGCAGCTGTAGAGACTGAGGGTGTTACACAGCTGTCTACCTTACCTGGCCTTTCAGATGACCCTTCTGTGGTAGGATTGCTGAAGGTTGAAGAACAGCAGGTACCACTTGCTACTTCCACGGTGCATCGACGACAGTATCGCACTAACCGAGATTCTTTGATTCCCATTCAGAACCTGATTCGTCGGCTGGAGACTCAAGGAGTGATCAGCAAGACTCGCTCACCCTTTAACAGCCCGATATGGCCAGTGCGCAAGTCTGATGGTGACTGGCGTCTAACAGTAGACTATCGTGGCCTGAATGAAGTCACACCCCCACTGAGTGCTGCTGTGCCAGACATGCTAGAACTGCAATATGAACTAGAGTCGAAGGCAGCCAAGTGGTATGCTACAATTGACATTGCTAATGCCTTTTTCTCTATTCCTTTAGCAGCAGAGTGCAGGCCACAGTTTGCTTTCACCTGGAGGGGTGTCCAGTATACCTGGAATCGACTGCCCCAGGGGTGGAAACACAGCCCTACTATTTGCCATGGACTGATCCAGACTGTACTGGAGAAGGGTGGAGCTCCAGAACACCTGCAATACATTGATGACATCATTGTGTGGGGTAATACAGCAAAAGAAGTTTTCAAGAAAGGTAAGAAAGTAATTGAGATTCTTCTGAAAGCAGGTTTTGCTGTGAAAAGAGGTAAGGTCAAGGGACCTGCACGAAACATCCAATTCTTGGGAATTAAATGGCAAGATGGTCGTCGCCAGATCCCAATGGAGGTGATTAACAAAATAACAGCTATGTCCCCACCTACTAACAAAAAGGAAACACAAGCCTTCTTAGGCGTTGTGGGTTTCTGGAGAATGCATATTCCAGGTTATAGTCAGATTGTGAAACCTCTCTATGAAGTGACTCGAAAGAAAAATGAGTTTGTGTGGGGTCCTGAGCAACGACAAGCCTTTGAACAAATTAAACAGGAGATTGTGCGTGCAGTAGCACTTGGACCAGTCCGAAGCGGACACGACATTAAAAATGTGCTGTATACTGCAGCTGGAGATAATGGCCCTACCTGGAGCCTATGGCAGAAAGGACCAGGGGAGACTCGAGGTCGACCCCTGGGATTTTGGAGTCGAGGCTATAAAGGCTCCGAGGCCAACTATACTCCAACTGAGAAAGAAATCTTGGCAGCGTATGAAGGAGTTAGAGCTGCTTCAGAAGTAATTGGTACTGAAGTACAGCTCCTCCTGGTGCCCCGATTGCCAGTGTTAGGTTGGATGTTCAAAGGTAAAGTTCCTTCTACTCATCATGCCACCGATGCTACCTGGAGTAAGTGGATTGCCTTAATCACACAGCGAGCTCGAATAGGAAATCCAAATCGTCCAGGAATTCTAGAAGTGATCACAAACTGGCCCGAAGGCGGAGATTTCACAATGCCACCAAAGGAGGTGGTAACACGTGCTGAGGAAGCCCCGCCATATAATGAACTCTCAGATAATGAGAAACAGTATGTTTTGTTCACTGATGGATCTTGTCGTATTGTAGGAAAGCATCGAAGATGGAAAGCTGCTGTATGGAGTCCTACACGACGAGTTGCAGAAGCTACTGAAGGAGAAGGTGAATCAAGTCAATTTGCAGAGGTAAAAGCTATCCAGTTGGCCCTAGACATTGCTGAACGAGAAAAGTGGCCAATACTCTACCTTTATACTGACTCATGGATGGTAGCAAATGCTCTGTGGGGATGGTTAAAACAATGGAAGCAGAGCAACTGGCAGCGCAAGGGTAAACCCATTTGGGCTGCTGAATTATGGCAAGATATTGCTGACCGGCTAGAGAAACTAGTCGTGAAAGTACGCCATGTAGATGCCCACGTACCTATGAGTCGAGCCACTGAGGAACATCGAAACAATCAGCAAGTGGACCGAGCAGCTAAGATTTTCCAGACAGATTTAGACTGGGAACATAAAGGTGAATTGTTCTTAGCTCGATGGGCCCATGACATTTCAGGTCATCAAGAAAGAGATGCAACGTACAAATGGGCTCGTGACCGAGGGGTGGATTTAACCATGGACGCTATTGTGCAGGTTATCCACGACTGTGAAACATGCGCCGAAATCAAGCAAGCTAAAAGGTTAAAACCTTTGTGGCATGGAGGTCGGTGGTTGAAATACAAGTATGGGGAGGCTTGGCAAATCGACTATATCATACTCCCTCAAACCCGCCAGGGTAAGCGTTACGTGCTTACAATGGTGGAAGGAAGCACCGGATGGTTGGAAACCTATGCCGTGCCCCATGCCACTGCCCGGAATACCATCCTGGGCCTTGAAAAGCAAGTCTTGTGGCGACATGGTACTCCAGAAAGAATTGAGTCTGACAATGGAACTCATTTCAAAAACAATCTTATAAGTAGCTGGGCAAAAGAACATGGTATTGAGTGGATATATCATATTCCCTATCATGCACCAGCTTCTGGAAAAATTGAACGATACAATGGATTGTTAAAAACTACCCTAAAAGCGATGGGTGGTGGATCCTTTAAAAATTGGGACAAGCATTTAGCTCAAGCTACTTGGTTAGTTAATACCAGGGGATCCATCAATCGAGGTGGTCCTGCTCAATCAGACCTTTTACATATTGTAGAAGGGGATAAAGTCCCTGTGGTGCATGAAAGCAATATGCTAGGGAAAACTGTATGGGTTTTTCCTGCCTCGGGCAAAGGCAAACCCATTCGTGGGACTGTTTTTGCTCAAGGACCTGGATGTACTTGGTGGGTGATGCTGAAGAATGGAGAAGTTCAATGTGTACCTCAAGGGAATTTGACCCTGGGTGAGAATACTTAATTCCGAGTATGATGTTAGTTGTTTACAATACTAACAGTGTTCTATAAGTGTTTTTCAGGATGAAACCTAGCCGGATTGATCAAGTGGCGTCTAGTAAAACTTCTCCGAGATGGACATGTTACCCATGGGCACGAACCACAATGAATTTCACACTGTCTTTCTTACCCTGAGAACCTGATCTGCTGTGAAATGGACTTAAGCTTTTGTATATAGAGATAAATTATAACTGAGTGATTTACATATATCTATCTATATATGTATGTATGTATAGATTTTATAGATGATAGTAGTTGTAATCTAAGCATGATGCAAATGGTATGGAATAAGGGGTGGAATGTCCCGGTTTGAAGTAAAACCGAACCAATTTTCTGTTCTGTAACTTTACATCCTAGCTAGGCCTCCTCTAACTCTCTGAAATTAACGGCATATTGTGGAGAAAACTGCTCGTTCTCAGAGTGATAAGACCAATGTTTGTGCTCCATGCCAAGGAATGGTATGCAGGGAGGCCCTTGCTTATACTTATTGCTATAACAACCAAGGTCAGCCAATTTCGTTATTTGCCCCCTTAGAGGGTCGGAAACGGAAAAAACGTAGAGGGGTCACATCGGTGGGGAGGAGTGGACAGGACAGGTGACCCAAACCTGACCAACTAGGGTATTCCATCCCATCTGCCCCATGCTCAGTATAAAGGCTGAGGGATCAAAGGGTCAACCCCCTTCCTGCGATGGCCGACGTCCAGAGAGGACTCTGTCTGTTCATCTGCCTTTGATCCCAATCCGTGTGTTCCTGACTCCAGAGCTGGAATCCAGTTCCCATTCGTCACCGAGTCCAGTCTGGGACTTCCCCAGTGCCTGTCGGTGACGTGACTGTCATCCTGGGAGCTTGATACGGTTTTGTATATATTGTATCTATTTCATTGTTGTTCTTCTTTATTTTTATTTTAATATTAATTCTTCATCAAAGTAGTTTAGTTCATTCTGAACTTCTGAATCTCCTTATCTCTTTCTTATCTCTTTCTCTCCTCTCTCTCTCTTTTGGGGGGGGAGAGGGGGGGAAGGGCCATCTGTCAGTCTGGTTTTGGTAAATTCGGCCTACATAAGAAACGTGGGGAGTTGGCCCAGTCTGTAATTGATCTGAATAACCAAACGCAGCAGAAGGACAAAGAGATGCAGATTTTTTCCACCTCTTATTCCATACCATTTGCATCGTGCTTAGATGTCGTGGTTTTGGCTGAATTTACCAAAACCGGACCGGCAGATGGCCCTTCCCCCCCCTTCCCCCCCCTAAAAGAGGAGAGAGGAGGAGAAAGAGATAAGGAGATTCAGAAGTTTAGAATGAACTAAACTACTTTAATGAAAAATTAATATTAAAATAAAAAGAAGAAAGAAGAAAATAATGAAATAGATACAATATATACAAAACCGTATCAAGCTCCCAGGATGACAGTCACGTCACCGGCAGGCACTGGGGAAGTCCCAGACTGGACTCAGTGACGAATGGGAACTGGATTCCAGCTCTGGAGTCAGGAACACACAGATCGGGATCAAAGGCAGATGAACAGACAGAGTCCTCTTCGGATGTCGGCCATCGCAGGAAGAGAGCTGACCCTTTGATCCCTCAGCTTTTATACTGAGCATGGGGCAGATGGGATGGAATACCCCTGTTGGTCAGGTTTGGGTCACCTGTCCTGTCCACTCCTCCCCACCGATGTGACCCCTCTACATTTTTTCCATTTCCAACCCTCTAAGGGGACAAATAACAAAAATGGGCTGACCTTGGTTGTTATAGCAATAAGTATAAGCAAGGGCCTCTCTGCATACCATTCCTTGGCATGGAGCACAAACACTGGTCTTATCATTCTGAGAACAAGCAGTTTTCTCCACAATATGCCGTTAATTTCAGAGAGCTAGAAGAGGCCTAGCTAACATGTAGAATTACAGAACAAAATTGGTTCGGTTTTACTTCGAACCGGGACACCAGCAAGCACCAGGAAAGTTCCAGACTGGACTCAGCAACAGATGGAAACTGGATTCTAGTTCTTGATTGAGGAAGTCACAGATCAGTATCAAAGATAGATAAGCAAACAGAATCCTTCTCAGACATCAGCCACTAAAAAAAAAAAAGCCAAAACCCTTTGCTCCCTCAGCTTTTATACTGAGCATGGCAAATGGAATGGAATACCCTATTGGTCAGTTTGGGCCACCTGACCTTTCCACTCCTTCCCACAGGTGTGACCCCTCCACAGAGTAAATAACCAAGTCAGGTGACCCTGGTTGCCACAGCAACAAGTATAAGCAAGAGCCTCTCTCACTCAACAGAAAGTTGGCTCTGCTCCTCTCCAAACCAGGACACTAAACCAGAAATGAGTTGGTGCAAGTAGGATTTTGTCGAGCAGGTGGCATGAAAACCCAATGTGTACCTACACTGTCCATGGAATGTGCATCCTTTTCTCATGGCTACTCTTACATGTATAATCAAGGCTGTTGGCAAGGTATATGTGCTTTAGTATGAAAAAGCAGTTTATTTTCAAGAACCTTAAGATACAATCAGAAAACCAATAGTATTTTCTTAAGAAACAACTACAGTCATCTGTACTCCTCTTTTGTGTAACAAATTGTTGCAGTCCTAGACTGACCTGTGGCTTTCACTTCTGTAGATTTATTAGCTCTAGAAAAAGAGAATTAGTGTTTTGCTAACTAAGGAATCTTTAATTTCTCCCTGCTCGTGATGTGTATTCTGAGTAATATACAGTGGCTCAGAAGAATAGTAAAATCTCTATTAATGCATTGCTGGACTGAGTAGATGGAGTGCTCTCTTGGATTCACAGCAAACCGGCCTGGCTTGTCTGAACATGTTTTTGTGTAATGTAATGGCCATGGGCCGTGATGGTGAAGGGGAACACAAATTGAACAGCACTCTATCAATCCATGCAGCATACGTTCCCTGAAAGTCTTTACTTCTGAAATATATGAGATATAAAAGGAGTAATGTGATTTGTTCTGTGTGCAGAGGTGGGATTATAATACTGAAGGGGGGGGATATAGGAAAAGAATTCTAAGAGATCACAGTTTTGTTGTCAGGCCAGCAGTGCCTTCTCAGTGCTGTAGCTGGGGTCTTATAGGAAGCAGTGTCTTGAAAAAATTTGGCTGGTGAAGCATGTCTATTTTCTTTTCCCAAGGGATATTGAATCATAGAATCATAGAATGGTTAGAGTTGGAAGGGACCTTAAAGATCATCGAGTTCCTACCCCACTGCCATGGGCAGGGACACCTCCCACTAGACCAGGTTGCTCAAAGCCCCATCCAGCCTGGCCTTGAACACTGCCAGGGATGGGGCATCCACAACTTCCCTGGGCAACCTGTTCCAGTGCTTCACCACCCTCACAGTAAAGAATTTCTTCCTAATATCTAATCTAAATCTCCCCTCTTCCAATTTAAAACCATTACCCCTTGTCCTGTCACTACACTTCCTGACAAAGAGTCCCTCTCCGGCTCTCCTGTAGGCTCCCTTCAGATATTGGAAGGCTGCTATGAGGTCTCCCCGGAGCCTTCTCTTCTCCAGGCTGAACAACCCCAGCTCTCTCAGCCTGTCTTCATAGGGGAAGCTTCATAGGCTCCATCCCTCTGATCATCTTCGTGGCCCTCCGCTGGACCCGTTCTAATAGGTCCATGTCCTTCCTGTGTTGAGGACTCCAAAGCTGGACACAGTATTCCAGGTGGGGTCTCACAAGCACAGAGTAGAGGGGTAGAATCACCTCCTGCGACCTGCTGGCCACACTTCTCTTGATGCAGCCCAGGATGCGGTTGGCTTTCTGGGCTGCCAGTGCACACTGCCGGCTCATGTTGAGCTTCTCATCCACCAACACCCCCAAGTCCTTCTCCTCAGGGCTGCTCTCCAGCCATTCTCCGCCCAACCTGTATTTGTGCCTGGGATTGCCATGTCCCAGGTGCAGGACCCTGCACTTGGCCTGGTTGAACTTCATGCACTTTGCATGAGCCCATCTCTCAAGCCTGTCCATGTCCCTCTGGATGGCATCCCTTCCCTCCAGCGTGTCAACCATGCCACCGAGCTTGGTGTCGTCGGAAAACTTGCTGAGGGTGCACTCTATCCCACTGGCCATGTCTCCAACAAAGATATTAAACAGCACTGGTCCCAGTACCGTCCTCTGAGGAACTCCACTCGTCGCTGGCCGCCACTTGGACATTGAACCATTGACCACAACCCTTTGAGTGCAGCTGTTCAGCTAGTTCCTTATCCACCGAGTGGTCCATCCATCAAACCCATGACTTTCCAATTTTGAGACCAGGATGTCATGTGGGACAGTGTCAAATGCTTTGCATAATTCCAGGTAGATGATGTCTGTTGCTCTGCCCTTGTCCACCAAGCCTGTGGCAGTATCGTAAAAGGCCACCAAATTTGTCAGGCACGATTTGCCCTTGGTGAAGCCATGCTGGCTGTCTCCAATCACCTCCTTATTTTCCATGTGCCTTAGCAGAGGTTCCAGGCGGATCTGCTCCATGATCTTGCCAGGCACAGAGGTGAGGCTGACTGGCCTATAGTTCCCTGGGTCTTCTTTTTTTCCCTTTTTTGAATTTTGGGGTTATGTTCCCCTTTTTCCAGTCAGCGGGAACTTCACCAGATTGCCACGATTTCTCAAATATGATGGAAAGTGGCTTAGCAATTTCGTCTACCATTTCCCTCAGGACCCGTGGGTGGATTTCATCAGGTCCCATAGACTTATGCACCTTCAGGTTCCTTAGGTGGTCTCGAACCTGATCTTCTCCTACTGTGGGCAGTTCTTCATTCTCAGAGCCCCTGTTTTTGCCTTCCGTGACTTGGGCAGTATGGTTAGAGCCCTTGCCAGTGAAGACTGAGGCAAAAACGTTGTTCAGTAGCTCAGCCTTATCCATATCCTGGGAGGCCAGGTCTCCCGTTTCCTTCCGGAGAGGGCCCACAACTTCCTTAGTCTTGCCTTTGTCCCTGACATATCTATAGAAGTTTTTCTTATTGTTTTTAATGTCCCTGGCTAGATTTAGTTCTGCCTGGGCTTTCGCTTGCCTGATCTGGTTCCTGGCCACTTGGACAGTTTCTTTATATTCTGCCCATTCTACCCGTCCGTGCTTCCACCCTCTATAGGCCTCCCTTTTGGTCTTGAGCTTGTCCAGCAGCTCCTTGTTCATCCACACAGGCCTGCTGGCTATTTTGCCTGACTACTTCTTTTTTGGGGTGCACCTTTCCTGAGCTTGGAGGAGGCGATCCTTGAATGCCAACCAGCTTTCTTGGGCCCCTCTCCCCTCCAGTTCTTTCTCCCACGCTACCCTGCCAATCAGATCTCTCAGGAGACCAAAGTCTGCTCTTCTGAAGTTCAGGGTCATCATATTGGGTCATCATGTTGAGCCCTGAAAGGGAGCTGTTGGTTTCACAGGGAGCATTTACTCCATACTTTTTCTAAGCCCTGAAAAGAGACTTTACGCAAATATATAGAGGTGCATAAATGCCATGACAGAGATTTTAAGGACAGAAGAAAGGAGAACTAGAGACAAGTCATCTCTCTGTTTAATTTTGATTTAGTAATGAAAGGTCACATTGTATATAATGACCTCTTGTCCCGGTTTGAAGTAAAACCGAACCAATTTTCTGTTCTGTAACTTTACATCCTAGCTAGGCCTCCTCTAACTCTCTGAAATTAACGGCATATTGTGGAGAAAACTGCTCGTTCTCAGAGTGATAAGACCAATGTTTGTGCTCCATGCCAAGGAACGGTATGCAGGGAGGCCCTTGCTTATACTTATTGCTATAACAACCAAGGTCAGCCAATTTTGTTATTTGCCCCCTTAGAGGGTCGGAAACGGAAAAAACGTAGAGGGGTCACATCGGTGGGGAGGAGCGGACAGGACAGGTGACCCAAACCTGACCAACTGGGGTATTCCATCCCATCTGCCCCATGCTCAGTATAAAAGCTGAGGGATCAAAGGGTCACCCCTTTTCCTGCGATGGCCGACGTCCAGAGAGGACTCTGTCTGTTCATCTGCCTTTGATCCCGATCCGTGTGTTCCTGACTCCAGAGCTGGAATCCAGTTCCCATTCGTCACTGAGTCTAGTCTGGGACTTCCCCAGTGCCTGCCGGTGATGTAACTGTCATCCTGGGAGCTTGATACGGTTTTGTATATATTGTATCTATTTCATTATTTTTCTTCTTTATTTTTATTTTAATATTAATTCTTCATTAAAGTAGTTTAGTTCATTCTAAACTTCTGAATCTCCTTATCTCTTTCTCCTCCTCTCTCCTCTTTTAGGGGGGGGAAGGGGGGGGAAGGGCCATCTGCCGGTCCAGTTTTGGTAAATTCAGCCGAAACCACGACAGATTCATTGGCGCCCAACGTGGGGCACGACGACTGTGGTTTGATAAGATTGCCTGAATAGTTTGAATTCCAGCTTGCTCAGGGAGAACTGACAGCTTTCACCATGTTGTACCTACAGGATATGGTATATGATATTTTTAGGGACTTTTGTATGAAGTTGATTGATTTAGTGGTGCTTAACTGGGTGGACATATTGACTTGTTGTATTGAGATAGGTTTATATTTGTTCTGTGTTTGGATACGGTGGTATAGGCGTGCTATGTTGGTGTGGGCTGGTGCTCAGGTGTATAATCTGAGATTTGCATTTGGTAGGGTATCTTCATGTTTCGGGCATCGTATAATAGATTCTGCCGCTAATTATACTTTTGATTTTGCCTGGGGAAAGTTTACTTTGCCTGTTCATGATTATTTAAAAATGGTACCAATTGAACTAAGGGGTGGAAAACCTACGGGCTGGACAGAGAATGATTGTTATGATTGTCTCTGTCATGTGGGCCTGATTTTGATACTTATGACACTGAATGTGCTGCAGGCGTTAGATCTTATTAGACTTGAGGAGTATCAGAATGAGCATTGTGTGACAGGCAACCTCGCTACTCAAACAACAGAGACACAAACAGTTGCTCCCCCAGCCCCGGTGACAGCCACAGCAGGGACGCAAACAGTTGCTCCCCCAGCCCCGGTGACAGCCACAGCAGGGACGCAAACAGTTGCTCCCCCAGCCCCGGTGACAGCCACAGCAGGGACGCAAACAGTTGCTCCCCCAGCCCCGGTGACAGCCACAGCAGGGACGCAAACAGTTGCCCCTCCAGCCCCAGTGACAGTCACAGCAGGGACACAAACAGTTGCTCCCCCAGCCCCAGTGACAGTCACAGCAGGGACGCAAACAGTTACTTCCCCAGCCCCGGTGACAGTCACAGCAGGGACGCAAACCGTTGCTGCCCCAGCGAGAGTCTCAGTGCAGACACAAACAGAACAAGCCCCGGCCCCGGCCCAAGCCAAGCCAGCGGCACCGGCCAAGGCCACGCCGACACCGGTGCCAACGGCATCAGCTGCTCCCCCACAGCCACCGGCACAAGCCAAGGCTCCGGCCCCGGCGAAAGCCACGCCCCTGGCCCCGCCGACACCGGCCCCAGCGGCAGCGGTCGCCCCCCCACCGGCTCCGGCACCGGCTTCGGCACAAGCCGCGCCCCAGCCCGTCCCGGCCCCGGTCACTCCGCAGCCGACGGTAAAAGTGGCTCCGCCGCCCGCACCCCCCGCATCTCCGTCGCCAGCCCCTCCTACGCCCGCAGCTGCACCAGCTGCTCCGGCCCCGACAGCCAGCGCTGTCACTGCTCCAGCTCCCAAACCGAGCACTGCCGCTCCCCCAGCGCCAGCAGAACCGGCACAAGTTGCTCCGGTGACCAGGAAGCAGAAAAAGAGGTTGGCTCCGTCCCCTGCTCCTTACGACAAGGACATGCCCAAGCTAGAGAGCTCGGGAGAGGGTTCTTCTGATGAAGATGCAGGACAGGGTCCGTCTGGTGTAGATAAAGGAAAACCCCCTCTTACAACACAGTCAACAGTTCCTTCTCAGGTAGATAGGGGAGAGGGTCCTTCTCAACCAGCCTCGGTACAGGATGATGCCTCAGATGTAGATGTAATTATTAACTCTTTGTCCTTAAAGGATTTACGAAATCTGAGGAAGGATTTTACTCGTCATGATGGGGAGCCACTTCTCTCTTGGTTGCTCCGATGCTGGGACAGTGGAGCTAATTCCATAGACTTAGATGGTAGAGAAGCCAGCCAGCTGGGAAATCTGGCCAAAGAGGGAGGTATTGATAAAGCGATTGGGAATAAGGCAGAGGTTCTCAGTCTCTGGAGGCGATTGTTATCAGCTGTAAAGAGCAGATATCCCTTTAAGGATGATAGCCAAAGCCGTCCAAGGCAATGGACCAGCATGGAGAAAGGTATTAAATACCTGAGAGAACTGGCTATTCGAGAAGTGATTTATGGTGATTGGCAAGTGACTATAAATCCTGATGAAATGCCATGTCAACGACCTTTGTTGAAAAAGTTTGTGCAGAGTGCACCATCAGTGTATTCCCACACTTTGTCAACAATGGTCTGGGGAACATCTGATACTGATACACCAACTGTAAATGAGGTTGCTGATAGGGTGCGACAGTACGAAGATAGTCTCTCTCGTCCCATCGGTGTTGCAGCAATAGAAAACCTGACTAAGAAAGTGGCTGAACAAACTGAGAAAGTGGCTGAACAAACTGAGAAGATGGCTGAACAAAATAAAACACAGACTGAGGCCATAGAGAATATGAATAAGACACAGAATGAGACAATAGAGAAAATGACCAAGGCAATAGTTGAGCAAAACGAGACAATTTTTCACAAACTGCTTGAAAAACTTGCTGAGATTGGGAGAGAATCTTACTCTTCTCCAGCTCAGGCTCAAGTTGCAGCTCAGGCTCGAGTTCCTGCTCAGATCCAAGTTGCAGCTCAGACTGAGGTGCCTGCTCAGACCCAAGCTGCAGTTAAGACCAGAGTTGCAGCCATTAAGAAAAAACGCCCTCCTATGAGACCAACCAAAGGGAAACAGGACTCATTCCGAGGTTTCCTGTGGCTTTGCCTCTGCAATAATGGAGAGGACATGAGGAGATGGGATAAAAAGCCTACTTCAGCCCTGCAGGCACGAGTGCTTGAGTTGCAAGGTAAAGCAAACAGAAGAAAGGATGGTTACATGAATATGGCTGCTCCAGTTCAGAATATGCACTGTCCCTGTCCAGACAGGAACTCACCTTGCAATTGGAGATGCTGTCCTCAGCATTAGGGTTGCCCTGCCTCCAGCCAGGAGGAGGAGAGGGATAACCGAGTTTATTGGACTGTGTGGATTCGATGGCCTGGCACATTAGAGCCACGAAAGTATAGAGCCCTGGTGGACACTGGTGCACAGCGTACCCTAATGCCATCGAACCATAAAGGGACAGAATCAGTCACTATTGCAGGAGTGACAGGAGGATCTCAAGAACTGACTGTACTGGAAGCTGAAGTGAGCTTGAATAAGAATAAATGGGAAAAGCATCCTATTGTGACTGGCCCAGATGCTCCGTGCATCCTTGGCATAGACTACCTCAAGAGAGGGTATTTCAAAGACCCGAAAGGGTATCGGTGGGCTTTTGGTATAGCAGCTGTAGAGACTGAGGGTGTTACACAGCTGTCTACCTTACCTGGCCTTTCAGATGACCCTTCTGTGGTAGGATTGCTGAAGGTTGAAGAACAGCAGGTACCACTTGCTACTTCCACGGTGCATCGACGACAGTATCGCACTAACCGAGATTCTTTGATTCCCATTCAGAACCTGATTCGTCGGCTGGAGACTCAAGGAGTGATCAGCAAGACTCGCTCACCCTTTAACAGCCCGATATGGCCAGTGCGCAAGTCTGATGGTGACTGGCGTCTAACAGTAGACTATCGTGGCCTGAATGAAGTCACACCACCACTGAGTGCTGCTGTGCCAGACATGCTAGAACTGCAATATGAACTAGAGTCGAAGGCAGCCAAGTGGTATGCTACAATTGACATTGCTAACGCCTTTTTCTCTATTCCTTTAGCAGCAGAGTGCAGGCCACAGTTTGCTTTCACCTGGAGGGGTGTCCAGTATACCTGGAATCGACTGCCCCAGGGGTGGAAACACAGCCCTACTATTTGCCATGGACTGATCCAGACTGTACTGGAGAAGGGTGGAGCTCCAGAACACCTGCAATACATTGATGACATCATTGTGTGGGGTAATACAGCAAAAGAAGTTTTCAAGAAAGGTAAGAAAGTAATTGAGATTCTTCTGAAAGCAGGTTTTGCTGTGAAAAGAGGTAAGGTCAAGGGACCTGCACGAAACATCCAATTCTTGGGAATTAAATGGCAAGATGGTCGTCGCCAGATCCCAATGGAGGTGATTAACAAAATAACACCTATGTCCCCACCTACTAACAAAAAGGAAACACAAGCCTTTTTAGGCGTTGTGGGTTTCTGGAGAATGCATATTCCAGGTTATAGTCAGATTGTGAAACCTCTCTATGAAGTGACTCGAAAGAAAAATGAGTTTGTGTGGGGTCCTGAGCAACGACAAGCCTTTGAACAAATTAAACAGGAGATTGTGCGTGCAGTAGCACTTGGACCCGTCCAAAGAGGACAGGACATTAAAAATGTGCTGTATACTGCAGCTGGAGATAATGGCCCTACCTGGAGCCTATGGCAGAATGGACCAGGGGAGACTCGAGGTCGACCCCTGGGATTTTGGAGTCGAGGCTATAAAGGCTCCGAGGCCAACTATACTCCGACCGAGAAAGAAATCTTGGCAGCGTATGAAGGAGTTAGAGCTGCTTCAGAAGTAATTGGTACTGAAGTACAGCTCCTCCTGGCGCCCCGATTGCCAGTGTTAGGTTGGATGTTCAAAGGTAAAGTTCCTTCTACTCATCATGCCACCGATGCTACCTGGAGTAAGTGGATTGCCTTAATCACACAGCGAGCTCGAATAGGAAATCCAAATCGTCCAGGAATTCTAGAAGTGATCACAAACTGGCCCGAAGGCGGAGATTTCACAATGCCACCAAAGGAGGTGGTAACACGTGCTGAGGAAGCCCCACCATATAATGAACTCTCAGATAATGAGAAACAGTATGTTTTGTTCACTGATGGATCTTGTCGTATTGTAGGAAAGCATCAAAGATGGAAAGCTGCTGTATGGAGTCCTACATGACGAGTTGCAGAAGCTACTGAAGGAGAAGGTGAATCAAGTTAATTTGCAGAGGTAAAAGCTATCCAGCTGGCCCTAGACATTGCTGAGCGAGAAAAGTGGCCAATACTCTATCTTTATACTGACTCATGGATGGTGGCAAATGCCCTGTGGGGATGGTTAAAACAATGGAAACAGAGCAACTGGCAGCGCAAGGGTAAACCCATTTGGGCTGCTGAATTATGGCAAGATATTGCTGACCGGCTAGAGAAACTAGTCGTGAAAGTACGCCATGTAGATGCCCACGTACCTATGAGTCGAGCCACTGAGGAACATCGAAACAATCAGCAAGTGGACCGAGCAGCTAAGATTTTCCAGACAGATTTAGACTGGGAACATAAAGGTGAATTGTTCTTAGCTCGATGGGCCCATGACATTTCAGGTCATCAAGAAAGAGATGCAACGTACAAATGGGCTCGTGACCGAGGGGTGGATTTAACCATGGACGCTATTGCGCAGGTTATCCACGATTGTGAAACATGCGCCGAAATCAAGCAAGCTAAAAGGTTAAAACCTTTGTGGCATGGAGGTCGGTGGTTGAAATACAAGTATGGGGAGGCTTGGCAAATCGACTATATCACACTCCCTCAAACCCGCCAGGGTAAGCGTTACGTGCTTACAATGGTGGAAGGAAGCACCGGATGGTTGGAAACCTATGCTGTGCCCCATGCCACTGCCCGGAATACCATCCTGGGCCTTGAAAAGCAAGTCTTGTGGCGACATGGTACTCCAGAAAAAATTGAATCTGACAATGGAACTCATTTCAAAAACAATCTTATAAGTAGCTGGGCAAAAGAACATGGTATTGAGTGGATATATCATATTCCCTATCATGCACCCGCTTCTGGAAAAATTGAACGATACAATGGATTGTTAAAAACTACCCTAAAAGCGATGGGTGGTGGATCCTTTAAAAATTGGGACAAGCACTTAGCGCAAGATACTTGGTTAGTTAATACCAGGGGATCCATCAATCGAGGTGGTCCTGCTCAATCAGACCTTTTACATATTGTAGAAGGGGATAAAGTCCCTGTGGTGCATGAAAGCAATATGCTAGGGAAAACTGTATGGGTTTTTCCTGCCTCGGGCAAAGGCAAACCCATTCGTGGGACTGTTTTTGCTCAAGGACCTGGATGTACTTGGTGGGTGATGCTGAAGAATGGAGAAGTTCAATGTGTACCTCAAGGGAATTTGACCCTGGGTGAGAATACTTAATTCCGAGTATGATGTTAGTTGTTTATAATACTAACAGTGTTCTATAAGTGTTTTTCAGGATGAAACCTAGCCGGATTGATCAAGTGGCGTCTAGTAAAACTTCTCCGAGATAGACATGTTACCCATGGGCACGAACCATAATGAATTTCACACTGTCTTTCCTACCCTGAGAACCTGATCTACTGTGAAATGGACTTAAGCTTTTGTATATAGAGATAAATTATAACTGAGTGATTTACATATATCTATCTATATATGTATGTATGTATAGATTTTATAGATGATAGTAGTTGTAATCTAAGCATGATGCAAATGGTATGGAATAAGGGGTGGAATGTCCCGGTTTGAAGTAAAACCGAACCAATTTTCTGTTCTGTAACTTTACATCCTAGCTAGGCCTCCTCTAACTCTCTGAAATTAACGGCATATTGTGGAGAAAACTGCTCGTTCTCAGAGTGATAAGACCAATGTTTGTGCTCCATGCCAAGGAACGGTATGCAGGGAGGCCCTTGCTTATACTTATTGCTATAACAACCAAGGTCAGCCAATTTTGTTATTTGCCCCCTTAGAGGGTCGGAAACGGAAAAAACGTAGAGGGGTCACATCGGTGGGGAGGAGCGGACAGGACAGGTGACCCAAACCTGACCAACTGGGGTATTCCATCCCATCTGCCCCATGCTCAGTATAAAAGCTGAGGGATCAAAGGGTCACCCCTTTTCCTGCGATGGCCGACGTCCAGAGAGGACTCTGTCTGTTCATCTGCCTTTGATCCCGATCCGTGTGTTCCTGACTCCAGAGCTGGAATCCAGTTCCCATTCGTCACTGAGTCTAGTCTGGGACTTCCCCAGTGCCTGCCGGTGATGTAACTGTCATCCTGGGAGCTTGATACGGTTTTGTATATATTGTATCTATTTCATTATTTTTCTTCTTTATTTTTATTTTAATATTAATTCTTCATTAAAGTAGTTTAGTTCATTCTAAACTTCTGAATCTCCTTATCTCTTTCTCCTCCTCTCTCCTCTTTTAGGGGGGGGAAGGGGGGGGAAGGGCCATCTGCCGGTCCAGTTTTGGTAAATTCAGCCGAAACCACGACACCTCTAAGGGATTAAATCTTGTGATCCAAGATGAACATGAGAAAATTTGACTAATTTAGCTACCTAAAACTTCTTGAATATATTGAATGCATTACTATAATATCTATTCTTTGTGCTAAAATGGAATGTATAATATCAAGTCAGGTGAGGAGAATACAGGTGATTTATGAAGAGATGTTTACTTTTGATTCTTATGATGAGAACTAAGGAAGCAATAATATTATTATTATTAAGAATATCAGAATTTGAACAACATAGAGCACACATGTAGTTTATCAAATGACTTCTTGAAATATGTACTTCATTCTGGTAGTATACGCAAAGATTTATAGCAATAAAGCTATGTACATGAAATACTGTAGCTTTGATACTTTGAGTATTAAAATCTTTATTGTCTACAGTGTCTAAAATAATATATGAATTATTAAGCCTTATTAGTAGTTAATGATGACATTATGGATGTTAATTGATTCTGTTAAAATGAATTCATTTCTCTGAAATGCAATGTATATTAATAATTATTAATGAATTGTCTTTATCACTCTCATAATTTTAAACAAGGCATCTTTAGCTCCTAACACTCTAAAATGGGAGAATTGCTTTCCCTGTTTTCTCAAGTAATGTGCAAGTTCATATGATAACGCTGCATAGCTTCTATAGGTAAACAAGATCTTGGAAAATAAATCATGAAAACCAAGTGATGGATTTTCATTACCTCGTTCAAATAGTTTGTGATAAAGCTGGTCTATATTCCCTCACTGATTAGATATCTTAAATATGCTTTCCTATTAGTATTGAAATGAACAAGCTTTCCTGTGGTTGTGGTTGCTGTATATATTGTAGAGCTACAGTTCTGTCCACTAGACTCTACATACAGGCTAAAAGCTGCTTTTATCTCAGTGACAGCATAAGTGTGGCTCCATCAATTTTGGCTGCTAATTTTGATGAAATGTCTCACTTTCACTGTATCTGATTTCACTGACAATTCACAGAGCAACTGAGCTTTCAGAAGTTGAAGAAACAAGAGGCAGACAAATACTATGTTTCCATAGGCTTTTTCCCCTCAGGAAACATTAAAAGAAAACTCTTGGGGAATGTAACAGTAGGCAGAGATACTATAAGTTTCTGATTTATGTAAGGTGGCTAGATGTCAATCTGTAAAAAATTCTTTAAAGATTATCTTCATTTTGATTCGTTTCCACAATGATTTTTCAACCTAAGATGTGCACATCTTCCAGCTCCGCTATCATACATGGCTTTGGCTTTCATGCTTCTGTAACTTCACTTGATGAAGATCTGCTATCCATTATGCTTTCTAATGAAATCCCTTTGTTCCACAGCACTGTGGAGTGACAGAACTGAAGGTTTGGTGTGGATCTATATCATAGAATGGTTAGAGTTGGAAGGGACCTTAAAGATCATCGAGTTCAAACCCCCCTGCCATGGGCAGGGACACCTCCCGCTAGACCAGGTTGCTCAAAGCCCCATCCAGCCTGGCCTTGAACACTGCCAGGGATGGGGCATCCACAACTTCCCTGGGCAACCTGTTCCAGTGTCTCACCACCCTCACAGTAAAGAATTTCTTCCTAATATCTAATCTAAATCTCCCCTCTTCCAATTTAAAACCATTACCCCTTGTCCTGTCACTACACTTCCTGACAAAGAGTCCCTCTCCGGCTCTCCTGTAGGCTCCCTTCAGATATTGGAAGGCTGCTATGAGGTCTCCCCGGAGCCTTCTCTTCTCCAGGCTGAACAACCCCAGCTCTCTCAGCCTGTCTTCATAGGGGAGGTGCTCCATCCCTCTGATCATCTTCGTGGCCCTCCGCTGGACCCGTTCCAACAGGTCTATGTCCTTCCTGTGTTGAGGACTCACTGTGTTTTAAATGACCCATTAACGTGCCAAACAGTCATTGCCACGGAGACCAGCTTCAGGGCAGGTAAGACTGCACTGGGGAAGGGATCTGCAGCAAAAAAGGCCGACGAGAAGCTCTTTTTGGGGCTTTTTGAAGCCGGGACAAGCCCTCTGCTTGTGCTGGGGCTGACAGCTGGTGGGAGGTGCTGCTGAGGGAGCCTGGGTGGAGCCACCACCACCCTGGGTTCACCAAGCCTCCAGGTTATAAGAAGCCTCAGAGAGGGCAAGGACTAGTCTCTGCCCACCGAGTGAGCACCCAGTGCTTATGTGTGTGCCCCGGCAAGTGCCCCAGCCGGCTGCAGTCTGTACAGCAGGGTGCTGAGCCTCTACCAGCGTACGAGGTAAATTCAATCCCTCTAAGTGGCCAGAGGACTAAGGGGCTCATCCCCACTGACCCTCGAGTCGCAAGGTGTCAGTTGCTGGTAGAGATCCAGCCATGGTTGCTACCCGGTCAAAGACTGTTGTTAGAAAAGCTGTGGGCACCCAGACAGAGGCCTCACGCAAACATGTGGGCGTTCAGGCCTCTGGCTGCAGAGAGTGCTGGGGCCTGGCACTTGCAATGGAGGGTAGCAGAGACAACACCTGTGTCAGATGTGAACAGGTGAATGATCTGCTCAGCCTGGTGGCTGAGCTGAAGGATGAAGTGGAGAGGCTGAGGAGTATCAGGGAGTTTGAGAGAGAGATTGATTGGTGGGCCCACTCCCTGAGAATAAGGGAACAGGTTGAGGCCCCACATAAATCAGAGAACCCCCTTCCCCTCTTGTCACCAAGCAATAGGAGGAGATCTCAGAGAAGAGGGGGAATGGAAACAGGTCCCTGCTTGGGGAAGCAGGCGAGTCCCCTCCCGGCCCCTCCCACCTTCCCAGGTACCCTTGCAGAACAGGTATGGAGTCCTGCAGGAGGAACTGGCTGTTGGAGAGGAGGATGGTACACCCGGGCTGGAGAAGTCAGATAGAACAAGTCACCATAGACCCGGCATCACTACTAGCTGCAAAAGGAAAAGCAGACGGGTCATTGTTGTGGGTGACTCTCTACTGAGGGGGACAGAGGGACCAATATGCCGCCCTGACCCACTTCACAGGGAAGTCTGCTGCCTCCCTGGGGCACGGGTTAGGGACGTGTTGGAAAAACTTCCTGCCCTGGTAAACCACTCTGATTATTACCCCCTGTTAGTATTTCAGGTGGGTAGTGAGGAAGTGGGTAGAAGGAGGCCAAAATCAAATAAGAGATTTTAAAGCCTTGGGACAGCTGCTTAAGGGATCAGGAACGCAAGTTGTGTTCTCCTCTATCCCTTCAGTGGCAACCATGAATGAGGAAATTAACAGCAAGAGGCAACAGGTCAACTCATGGCTCCAGGACTGGTGTTATAGGCAGGGCACCTCTCCTGAGCTTGGAGGAGGCGATCCTTGAATGCCAACCAGCTTTCTTGGGCCCCTCTCCCCTCCAGTTCTTTCTCCCACGCTACCCTGCCAATCAGATCTCTCAGGAGACCAAAGTCTGCTCTTCTGAAGTCCAGGGTAGCGAGCTTGCTGCACACCCTCCTCGCTGCCCTATGAATCTTGAATTGTACCATTTTGTAGTCGCTGCAGCCGAGGCTACCCTTGAACTTGACATTCCCCACCAGCCCCTCCTTGTTGGTAAGGACAAGGTCCAGCACAGCTCCTTTCCTCGTTGGCTCCTCTACCATTTGAAGAATAAACTTATCATTAACGCATTCCAAGAACTTCCTGGATTTCACGTGCCCTGCTGTGTTGTCCCTCCAACAGATATCAGGGTGGTTGAAGTCCCCCATGAGTACCAGGGTCTGTGAACGCGATGCTGCTCCTATCTGTCTATAGAGGGCCTCATCCTCCCCGTCACTCTGATCTGGTGGTCTGTAGCAGACCCCCACTGTAACATCACTTGCCCCTGTTCTCCCTTTAATCCTGACCCATAAGCTCTCTGTTGGGTCTTCATCCATCCCCCGGTGGAGCTCCACACACTCCAGCTGATCATTGACATAGAGGGCAACACCCCCCACCCTGTCTGCCCAGCCTGTCCTTCCTGAAGAGTCTGTAACCCTCCATTCCAACGCTCCAGTCGTAAGAGCCATCCCACCACGTCTCGGTAATGCCAATAAGATCATAGCCCTGGAGGCGTGCGTACGTCTCTAACTCCTCTTGCTTGTTCCCCATGCTGCATGCATTTGCGTAAAGGCACTTCAGCTGGGCACCCAATGGGGCTGACTTACTGGCTGGAATGGCTCCATTTCCTTCATGTTGCTCTTCAGGTGGCCTTCCTTTGTGGTGCTTTATCTGTGTTTCCTGGATTCCTTTTGCCTCAGGAGCCTTGAGGACAGGCCTGATGTTATCACCCCTCTCCCCCTTCACATCTAGTTTAAAGACCTGTCAATCAACCCCGCAATCTCTTGGGCCAGAATATTCTTCCCCCTTTGAGAGAGGCGTCTTCCATTTCCTGTCAACGAGCCCAGTGCTGTATAGGCCAACCCACTGTCAAAGTACCCAAAGTTATGGTGGCAACACCAGCCACAGAGCCATGTATTGACTGATTTGATCCGTCTGCTCCTCCCAGCATCATTGCCTGCCACTGGAGGGAGTGACAAAAAAATCACCTGCACCCCGGATTCCTTTACTAAGCCCCCCAACTCCCTGAAGTCTCTCTTTATAGCTCTTGAGCTTCGAGTCGCTGTCTCCTCTGCACCTACATGGAATATCTGTAGTGGATAGTAATCTGAGGACCGTACTAAACCAGGAAGTTTCCTGGTGACATCCTTCACCCAGAGAGCAGACTTCCCTCTGAGGAGGGTCCATCCGGCATATTGGGCCCTCTGTCCCCCTCAGGAAGGAGTCCCCAACAACTGTAACCCTTTGTTTTTTCTTAGAGGGTGTGGTGGTGATGCGGGGTATATGCTTTTTTAGCTTAGGAGACATCCGTGTTATAGGGTGCTCCTTACCTACTTCCTCACTCGACGGGCCATTCTCAAGCAGAACCTCATATCTGTTCCTCAGAGGTACTTCACAGGACGAGGTAGGTAAGGTGGGAGGTTGCCTGGTGCCCCAACCACAAACCTGCTTCCACTTGCTCTTTTCATTTACACTTTCGCCTTCATCCTGACCAAGGGTGCCTACAGGGGCTCCTGGACCCTTGCTGCCTTTCTCCCTGTTACCCCTCAACCTTTCAACTTCTTCTTTCAGTTCTGCCACCATGCTAAGCAGATCATTGATCTGTTCACATCTTATACAGCAGGTCTCACAGCTATCACCTGTTACCAGTAAAAGGTCCTGGCACTCCCTGCATCCTGTGACCTGGACGGCCACATGTTTCTGTGGGAGCTCTGTCTGGGTTCCCACATCCATTCTGTTTAGGGTCGAGCGCATGACCTTCCTCCGGGTGGAGACCATGGCTAAACTCCTACCGAGGGAGGCGATGATCACCAGGAGGACTCAACCTGTCTAGCCGACAGAGCTTCGGGTTCCTCCGTGCGTGCCCTTTGCCTTGCTACGCCCCGCAACTTGCATGCTGTCTCGGTGCACAGCAACCAGTCTCTGTGCTCCTGAGAGGCCTCTTTTAGCTGTGGGGGGGAGTGGTTCCGCCCACGCCACCTCCGCAGCCCGCCCACAAGCTGCTGGGTTCCTGCAGGAACCAGTTTCTTTTACCGGCTTCAAAAGCCCTCAAAAAGAGCTCCTTGCCGGTCTTTTTAAGGTTTTTTTGCTGCGATCCCTTCCCACAGTGCTGCTTACCTCCACTGCAGCTGATCTCCTCGGCAATATGTTGAAAATCATTTAAAATCATTTTATATAGTACAGTGTATGCATCTATAAACATGAGAGAGGCAATTGTATTGCAGTTGTCTCATGAGTCTGGTACACTTGAACTAAACAAATTTTTTTCTGAGGAATTCTGCATAACTGAATCCTAGTGGAAATTTATACAATTACCTGCCTGTGAATATAAGACTGGAGAATACAACTTAAAGAGCTGGGGAAACATAACCAGGATGTCCCACATATTTACTGGATTGATTAGTTCTTAGAACTTACTAGTTTTTCATATTTAAATAAGGCAGTAATGACCTTATGGATCCACATGATCTGCAAAGGGGATTTATTAAGATGCTGTAATAACATGCTCTTGTTAATATCAGCCTTTCAGGAGTTCATCTTGACGTGCTCTCCAAATTAAAGCTCTGAGAAAGATCCACATACTGAGTCCTCAGCCAGTCCTCAGTTCATTCATATAACTTTCTGCAGTGGGAGTCAGACGCAGACCAATATGATCATGCTGAAGCAGGGATTCAGACGCAGACCAATATGATCATGCTGAAGCCGTTTAATTAAAATACTTAAACCATTATATACTTTACTACAACGTGGGTTAGCGCCATGTTCTGTGCTCATTGGCTTCTAAACTTATACACACAAACTGTTATTGGTTAAACACAGCTGTAATTTATTATCTACACTATGTTACTGTTTATGCCAAGTCAATCTTTTACTAATACACATTCAGCATCTGTTGAAGAGTAGCAGTTTCAGTATCAGCGTGTGATTTCCTCCTTCATGTTGACCTTCAGACTGTACTAGCTTGTTCCGTATTTCGGTATCTCTTCTGTTACACAAAGTTCATAAGCTCATCAGTTCAACGTGTCCATTGCTTTCCAAAAAGTTTCCCACAATTCCCCCTTTTTGTTTTAGTTCGGCGGCCCAAACTTCTTCTAAAGATTTCTGTATCGATCGCTTTACACAAGATATTATACATGGCACAAGTATCAAGATTATCAGCACTATAAGAAGAATCAATAGCCCTTGTTTTAGGATCCCTTTTAACCATCCTGTTAATCCCCATCCCTCAAAATAATTCGTCAAGCCATGAGCGATCCTTGGTTAACTTGTGCATATTAGCTCTGAGCTGATCTCATTGCTTATTAATCGAAGTCGAATGGTCAGAAAGGTTCATACAACACGTACTGTCAAATTCCTCACAGCCATGACTTTGCACTAAAAGCAGAAAAAAAAATTAATAGCAGCGCCATTTTGCAATACAGCATGCCTAACACTATCTACATCTGTCAATAATGCACTAATGATATCCGAGGTAAGATTAAATTGAAAGGCTATAACAAATGTCATTAGCTTGAGCATCATTCACTAAACTCTCGTTTAATAGACTACTATTGCTAACATAACCTTCAAAATCTTTTAAGCGCATATATGGAAAACCGATCAAGCATGTTCGAAAAGGATCAGAAGACGTAGCCATTGACAGGCAAAAAGCCTCTTGGCCTGTCTGGTTGGCCCATGTTATCCACATATTCTGTCTCGTTGAAATGTCAAAGATACTTCCCACTCCTTCATAAAGAAGGCCAAAACACAAGATTAACATCCAAAAGGCCATGTTATCGGCCTACAGAAACAGCAGTATGCACAGCCTGCAATACCTTGCGAACTGATTTTGGAAACACACATCACACCATCGACCCGCCAGCCACGCACGCTGATATCGTCGTTTACCACATGTTTCACAAGTACAAAGCACCCAAAGTTCACATTTCAAACAGTCAACATAGGTGATCACACGTCAATCCATGATGCGATTGGCTAGCTATTCTTTGTCTTGCTCCTGGACGACCGGGTCTTCAGCCAGACCCTTCCATGGCCTGATCCATCTGGCTGGAATCCAACGAGGACCTTTTTCTGTAACGATACAAACATACCCTCGGCCAATATATCGCAGTTCAGTGGGACCTTTCCATACTCCAGTTTCAGGGTCTTTATACTGGACCAAAATACCATGGTTCTGTTCTTTATGTCCCGAGCCCAAAGCTTGACTATGAATCACTGCGGGGGGCTCAGTGTCTGTTCCCACTAACCGTAAAAAATTCATCACATATATTACCTTCTGTATTCGTGCTACAGGAGGCAAATTCTCCTCTTCTCCCCCTTTTTGTTTTAACAGTAACTGTTTGATTACTTGATGCACACGTTCTACAATCGCCTGTCCTGTGGGGGAATGAGGAATACCTGTAACATGTTTAACTCCCCAGAGGTTCATAAATCGCTGCAAGGCCTGCGAAGTATAAGCAGGACCGTTATCTGTTTTAATTTCAAGAGGAACTCCTAGCATGGCAAAACATCCACGTAAATGTAGCATTACATGTCGAGCTGTTTCCCCAGACAAAGGGGTAGCCCAAACAGCATGAGAAAAGGTATCCACTGTAACATGTACATATTTCAAATGACCAAAACTGGGTACATGGGTAACATCCATCTGTCAAAGCTGTAATGGCCATAGGCCCCGGGGGTTGACTCCTAAGCCCACTCCCAACACTTGTCCTTGACAGTCAGGGCAAGCTTGAACAATTCCTTTAGCGTCAGATAATGGAATGTCAAACTGTCGAACTAACATTTTTGGAGCCTGATGGAAAAACATATGTGAGTTTCGAGCCTGCTGGAATGCATTAGGAGGCGGACCATTCCATACAGCGGCCACCAATTGATCGGCACGCTCGTTACCTTCCACTAAACTACCAGGAAGGCCAGAATGGCTACGAATGTGGACGATAAAATACTCATGCTTACGGCAATTTATCAGTTGCCATAACTCGGTTAAAAGTTGACTAAAAGTCGACGATTATTCACCTCCTTCAAGATTGCGCGTTCTAGTCGTTGCACTATGCCAACAACATACAAAGAGTCACAAACAACATTGACAGGCTCTGTTGACCAATTCCTAAATACTTCAAGAACAGCATATAATTCCAACGTTTGAAGGGAATCAGTAACTTCACCCGTCAAGCATTGTGAATGCCATTGCCCATTGTGATGCCACACATAGCCGGCTTGATGACTATTTTTACTAGCATCTGTAAAAACGGTCAGTCCGTTAACCGGTCTCTTAGAGAACTTTGGAATAATTTCAAAACCATAACGGAGTAAAAACTTTATTAGTCAGTGAGCTGGGTAATTGATGGTAAGATCTCCAATAAAGGCATTCAAGGCCAGGGCTAACACAAAATCGTTTTGCAATACCCAATTAAAGTATTCCACTATAATAGGGACATAGATAATAGCAGGGTCAAAACCAGTTCTCTCTCGACATCGTTTTCTTAAACGGATGATAACTTGGGCAATAGCTTCCACCTTAGTTACAATGGTTTTTGACAATCGATATGGCAAAAATATCCATTCCATGATACATAAAGGATCAACCTGGTTTTCATCCCATTGTGCCAAGATAGCAAACGGCTGAATACCACCATTAAAAATAAAGGCTTGAACTGGTAGCTCAGGGTTCCACTGGCTGGCTTTGGACATAGAGATTTTATTGACAATATTTTGTAATGCCTTCTTCTGCATTTGAGACAACTGTCGAGGTTCTCCCACATCGGGAGATCCCTTTAGCAAAGGCATAAGTGGTGCAAGGTCATCATTAGTGATACCACATATTGCGCGCACCCATTGGATATCACCCATCAATTTTTGGACATCAGATAGTGTTTCTATTTTCTCATTTAGAGTTACTTTTTGTGGAGTAACTGTAGTTCCAGATATGATCCAACCTAAATATTTCCATGGTGATTGTTGCTGCACCTTTTCTGGAGCGATAACCAATCCAGCCTTTGCTAACTCCTGCTGAAAAATAGGTACAACAATATTAGGATTTAATTCTTTTCCCGCAATTAAAATGTCATCCATATAATGATAAATCACAAAGGTACTAAATCGTTTCCGTAGTGGCTGCAGAGCCCAAGAAACATATAGTTGACAAATAGTAGGAGAGTTTTTCATCCCTTGAGGTAAGACTACCCACTCATATCTCTTTGATGGCTCACTCTTGTTAATAGCTGGTACGGAAAAGGCAAATTTTTCACAGTCGTCTGGATGTAGTGGTATGGTAAAGAAGCAATCTTTCAAATCAATTATCAACACATTCCATTCTTTTGGTATCATGACCGGACTAGGTAGTCCTGGCTGCAAGGCTCCCATATCCTTCATTACCGCATTTACTGCTCTGAGGTCATGCAACAACCTCCACTTCCCCGACTTTTTAGGTATAGTAAATATTGGTGTATTCCAGGGACTATTAGATGGCCTGATATGTCCAGCCAATTGTTGTTCTTCAACTAGTTGATGGATATGGGACAGCTTCTCTTCAGTGAGTGGCCATTGATCAACCCATACTGGCGTATCTGTTAGCCATTGTAGCTTACAGGTTGGCCGTCCCTCAATGGCCGCCACTAAAAATGCTCATTTGTTAATTTCAAGCCTAGTTGACTAAGAGCATCTCGGCCCAGTAGGGCAATAGTGGTGCAAAGGATATAGGGTCTTACGCTGGCGACATTGCCATCCGATAAAATTATTTTAATCAGATGCCTACTGACTTGAGTAATCTGAACTCCTCCAATACCCATTACTCCGCTATTTGGTGTCATCAAAGGCCATGTCTTAGGCCATTTCTCATGTGGGATGATAGTAACATCAGCACCAGTATCAATTAACACAGACAAAGACATAGTCTCGTCTCCAGGTCCTTGAAGGGTGACTTTAACCTCTGGTTTGTTCTTCAAGATATCCACAGCAAAATTTATTTGGGGCATTCCCGTAGATCTCCATCCTTGATTTCCTCTAATTCTCAGATCACTTTTAGGCACTTTTGCCTCAAAGGGTACTAGTTGAGCAATTTTTGATCCCTTTGGAATACTTACAGGTGGAGAACATGATTGTACCATAATGCCAATTGTGCCTGTATAATCCGCGTCAATAACTCCCGGTAATACAAAAATCCCTTTTCGAGATGTGGATGATCGACCAAGTAAAAGCGCGCAGAGGTTATGACCTAAAGGACCCTGGAGAACAGATGGAATACAATGTACAGAGGTATCAGGAAGAGTAAAATCTATTGCTGTTGCCACATCCACGCCGGCACTTCCTTTTGTAGCAGCGGAGACGCGGTCCAGACACCCTGATTTGCTGTCATCGCGTGGGGTGTCGATTCCACGCTCTGACTGGAGTTTCCCAAAGGAGACCCATCTTTCTTAAAACATGAGAAACAATCTGCACTCTGATGACCAAATTTATCACAATGATTACACCTGGCTGGATGAGTAGGAGGAGGCTTCTGATTTACACTAAGTCCTCTAGCCTGTACTGGCCTACCTTGTGGACATTGTCGCTGTAGGTGCCCCATCTTACCACAATTGTAACAGCGTATATTAGAGGAGGATCCTTTGGCTCCTCTCCCCTGATTAAGCAGCGGTTTAACGGCAGCAGCAAACGCATTGGCAAGATATCCAGCCTTCTCTTCAGCTGTTCCTACTTTTGCACGTGCATCCATCATATCTTGCAATCCCGCCGATTTCGGCAAAACCTGCAAAATACGCTTACAAATTGGGTTAGCATTTTCTACTGCAAGTGACATCAACACTGACTCCCTTGCTCCGGGGGCCAGATCCACATTTCTCTCAATAGCTGCAGTAAGCCGATCAATAAATTGCATATACAATTCATTTGGTCCTTGCTTAACAGAAACATAAGATGGAGTAGGTGTTCCAGCTTCAGGAACTGCTTTAAAAGCTGACAAAGCAAGCTCCTGAGATTGCTGCAAAACTTCAACAGCCATGTGCATTTGTGCATTTTCTGAGCTAAACCGACCTCGACCCACCATGTCATATGTAACTCCGCGTAACGGATCGTTATCCCCACGATTCACGTTATCATCTGCAGCGCGATCTGCTAAAATTTCAAAGGCACTTTTAAAATGCAACGCTTGTGAAGGAGTAAGCAAGATCTTAGCTAAATGATAACAATCATTAGGCACCAAAAGTGCAGTAGAAAACATCGCACCAAGCATTTGCTGTGTATAATTAGATGTCAACCCATATTGTGCAATAGCATTTTTCAGTTCTTTTAAAGTCTTCCAGTTTAAATTCTGCAATACTCTTTGCCCTTGAGCATTAATCGTTACTGGAAAAGCCTGAGGCAAATCAAGAGGCAAAATAACCCCATCTATCATAGCGTCCTTTATAACTCCTTTCCAATGGTGGGCAGCTGCACTATCTGCCGACGGCTTGCCTTTTGGTGGAAGAGGTAAATCATCAGGTAATGGAATGTTACAGGGATTAATGTTCTTTTGTTGCGGCATCGTCAATTGTTCTAAGCGTCGATGTAAGTTTGTCAACTGTCTGTCTATGTCTTCATTTTGAACCGGAATATGCCAGTCCTTTTCCAAAAGTTCTAGAGAGGAGGGTGGTGGAGGATATACCTCCGGGAGTATCGTCAGGAAAACCCTCCAACGGAGGTGCCGTTGGTTCTGGCAGAAGACCGGGCAGCTGCATAGGCGGCTCTTTTCCTTGTACAGGAGGAGCCAGAGGCGTCGGAGCAGTACCCGGTGGGCGGGGCGGCCGCAGTGCGCGTGGGGCCGGAGGCGGCGGCGGCGCGGCCATCGGCACGGGGGGTGGAGGGGGGTCATCAAACATGCGGACCTTAGGGCGCACTACCTTTTGTACATCCCTCACCCCGTCCTGGTTTTGCCCAGTATCCGAAAAAGCCGCACACGCTTGCAATGTAACATTTTTCTCTGCTTGCATACTTGCTACTGTATCTTTAAGCAGCTTCCATAATATTGCTAGAGGCATCAGATCCTTTTTTCCAGACCAGATATCTTTTCATAATTCTTGTCCAAGGCTATCCCATATAGCCATCTGGAAAATATCTTGGGCGTCCTTCACTATGCCCGTTTCTTTTGCCCATAAAAGCAATTTCTTTAAGATAACAGGGTCATACTTAAGCCTTCTCGTAGAGAGGAAATGTTGCAAAAGCTTCAAGATAGCTCGCTCTTCATAGCTTAAATTATTACCCATGATAACGTATGACCCAAATCGCGTTCGGCTGCTCACCTTTTTTTTTTCTCGTGGCCACAATTAACAAAAGCTTCTTGTCTCACAGCCTGTTTCTTCTTCTTCTTCTTCTTCTTCTTCTTCTTCTTCTTCTTCTTCTTCTTCTTAAATCTCAAACTGCCAATTTCAGTAAGAAATTGCGTGGTGCCCCCGCCCCGCGTTGGGCACCAAATGCAGTGGGAGTCAGACACAGACCAATATGATCATGCTGAAGCCGTTTAATTAAAATACTTAAACCATTATATACTTTACTACAACGTGGGTTAGCGCCGTGTTCTGTGCTCATTGGCTTCTAAACTTATACACACAAACTGTTATTGGTTAAACACAGCTGTAACATTATCTACACTATGTTACTGTTTATGCCAAGTCAATCTTTTACTAATACACATTCAGCATCTGTTGAAGAGTAGCAGTTTCAGTATCAGCGTGTGATTTCCTCCTTCATGTTGACCTTCAGACTGTACTAGCTTGTTCCGTATTTCGGTATCTCTTCTGTTACACAAAGTTCATAAGCTCATCAGTTCAACGTGTCCGTTGCTTTCCAAAAAGCAACGTTTCCTTTTTTTTTTTGTTTTTTTTTAAAGGAATAAAGCTTCGGGCACTCCAAGGGCTCACTTTTTTACATGCCTGGAGTGTGCAAGGGGACTGAAATAGGGAAAAGATGAGATGAAGAAGCTAAGACTGACTGACAGGAGATAGGAACAAAAGAGTGGGGAAAACCAGAATGTAAAGAAAGAAAAGCAAAGGAAAAGAGTTATAAGGAAGGGATGAAGAGAGAAATGAGTATGAGGTGAGCAGAAGGAGGAGGTGCAGGACAAAAGGCATGAAGCCACCAGGGAGGAGTAATGGAGCTGAACAACTCGGTCTTTATTTGAGTTTGGGAGGGGCAAGAGGGAGTGAGACTTAGTAGGAGGCACTAAGGGTGAGGTTTGTCTTGGGTTTTGCCCAAGGTGATTTTCCCCTACTTTCATAATGGTGTAATGTCTCTTAACCTGCCCTACACTCAGACAAGAGCAAAGGATTAATGAAAGCTTTTGGAATTAGTAAGAGAAACTTCCTTGTCGAGAAAAAGTTTTCCTCCACAAAGGAAAGCAGAAACAGTGTTAATGTTTTTCAGTGTCTGTAACTTTGGTAGCTGTGTGAAGATCTTCATAAAAATAGTAAAGCAAGAATTGCTTTTTGTGTTTAAATAATTGTATGCTGATAATAGGACCTCATGGGAGCAACAAACTGAATTTAAAAACTACATAATTGAGTCATCCTCCCTCCCCCTCTCTTTTCTCCTTTCCATAAACATTCACTACTGTGGTAATTATATACTTAAATGCTACAAAGTAGATTTCAAGCAAGGCAAACATTTTCAGAATTTGCCACAAGGGATTTTTGAGAAACACAGCAGTAATGTCCCATGTCAGTGTTTCATGTCAGTGATTCCTTCTCCTGAGCCTTGCAAGTAAGAAGGCTTGTCCACATGAGGTTTTCGTTCACTTTGCTTCCCCCCCTGCCTTGACCTTATCTAACTAAGGTTATAGGAAACTTTGTACCCAGTACACCAGTGGAAATTCTGCATGTCGAGATACATCTTAATCCCACATTACCATGCAGTTATCTTTGTTTCGGGCTACCTACTGGTGACCTGCGCCTGATATGGATCAGTGCTGATGTCAGGGACTGCACAAGTACAGAAGATTTTGTACCTAGCAATGAGGGAGCCACCCCATCGAGCAACTTCTGAACAGCCTTCATGAGAAATCTGTGACATGTTTTAAAATCTCCTGGACCAGAGTCTGAGTCATAATTATCTGACAGCACACTCAGAGAATAGGCATTTTTCAGAATGATTTATAACACTGTACCATAGCTGGAGTTTGTATATAATCCTATACTGATGGAAATGCCCAAAATCTGTCTGAGCTGAGAGAGTTTGCTATATCTGTTGGAGGAGGCATTTGCTATACCTGTTTGTTTTGGGTTTGGAGGGGGGTTGTTGGTGTTTTTTTTCTAATTTGTGTACTAATTTGTGTTGACTGAAACTCATCCTGGTTATGAAACAAAATGAGGTCTGTAGCCATTCTCTAATGTGAAAGGCTGGTTAGCTACATTAAATTAAAACCAAGTATTTTATATAATATTTATATAGTGTTTATATATATATTTATTTGTTAAAAAAAGTATTTAAAAACACATTTTTAATACAGTTATTCAGTCCTTTTTCTTTTTCTCTCCCATTTGAACTTCTTCAGTGTGGTTTATTTTGTGACACATAAAGAAACCAGACAAAGGTTTGCCATGAAGAAAATTAATAAGCAGAATCTCATCCTCTGAAACCAGATTCAACAGGCCTTTGTTGAGCATGATATCCTGACGTTTGCAGAAAATCCATTTGTTGTCAGCATGTATTGCTCCTTTGAAACAACGTTATTTATGCATGGTCATGGAATATGTAGAAGGTAAAGTGTTTGTTCTGTTTTACAGAGGAAAAGGAGGGTTTTCTTACATCAAGGAAGAAAAATAAGCTGTATGGTACTTGCATTAGAAAGGCCCTCCTCTGGCAATACAGATTAAGGATCTAAATCCAACAACAAGGTGGCTTTTTGCCCAGTCATCATCTACTGGTGAGAGCTTGTAAAACACTTATGCTCCAGCTGTAATGGGAAATAATTGCTCTTTGAATAAGTTCCTCATAGACTGTAATCGTAAGTGTCCTAGCATTCAAAGTTCATGTGGAAATGCTGTTTGCTTTTCTGGAGTTTAAATTTTCATTAGCATGTGTTGGGGTATTTGTAATAGTTATTTTTACAAAGAAAGAGGGAAGAAGAAGCAATTTGAAAAGGTACTAATGCTGAAGGAAGACAGTGGACAGAGACAGTGCGAGATGAGATATCCAGGCTATGGTTGTGTGTGTGTGTGGTGTTTGCTTTTTAAATTTTTTTTTAAAGTAGCAGCACAGGCTTTATTGGTTTCCAGCTGTACCCATTGCTTGCTTGAATTGCTTGCTCCCAGCTTCACACTGTTTTTTCAGTACAGTAGTTGGTGGATTTACATGTTCAATTGGATCATCTGACTGGAAAATAAACATTTATGACTACAATTTGTGTCTATTTATACTGATACACCTCAGAATTTATAGCTTCATCTGTAACATTTGTCCTGTTTTCACAGGTGGAGACTGTGCTACTTTGATGAAGAAAATGGGTCGCTTACCTGTAGACATGGCAAGGATGTACTTTGCAGAAACTGTTCTGGCCTTGGAATACCTTCATAATTATGGAATTACATACAGGGATTTGAAACCAGACAAGTATGTATATAGAATATAACCAGGAGGAAAAATATAAAATATGAAAGGTGTAAATTTGCTATGCATGAAATGATTTTGTTATCGTGAATGTTATGTAGATTCACAATTTCTGCCAAATATGTGAATTTTCATTACCTGCAGTTACAGAGAATGTGTTTTTTCCAAAAGTGCTCTTTAAAATCCTTTAAGATGGGAGAGGCTATCAAAGTAGCTAAAGAAAACTGTACTTACTCTTCTGGCTGAAATGGAGGGAAATGCATTTTGGTCATTAAGGAAAATATCTTTCAAAGTATGCTTAAAATACCATTTAATACAAAGTATCATCAACTTGCAGATATTTGCATATACAAAGATAAGATTGACCAGATGGGAAATCTTTCTTGTTTCATTTTTTTGCAATATTTAGAAATACAGTATATCTCCTATACATGTAAATAACATCACAGCAAGTAGCTGTAGTGAAAAATATGACTGTTGTGTCCCCATTAATTTTTTCCTTTTTCATATTTAAGAAAAAAAAACGAATTGGAGTCACATGTGTTGAATGACAATACCTTCATAGCATGATAACCTCAGGCGAATGTAGTGTTAATTACCAGCTAACTTAATACCTGAGGTTTTTTTCCAAATGAATGACCCAGATTGTTACAGACAGAAAATGCCCACTTCACTTCAAAAGCTAAATTGATTCTATTCTAGCTCTTTCAGAATGACCCTTTTTGTTTGAAGCATCTAACATTCAACTCTCGACACTTGTATGGTTCTATAAGATGATGTGCAATTGCATGTAAAAAGTTTGTTTACATCTGATAATAATAGTAACAAACAAAAGACTATCAGATTTTTAACTTTTAACTTTTGTACCTGGTTAAATTACTTTTTAAGCTGTCTTTATATTTTTGCCATCCTGAAACATTTTCCTTCAAGAATAATAATACTAAGCACATAATGTTGGATTATATCACAGTAAGTTCAGATCATTCTAATTTTCAGTTTATTGGTAACATCCATGGGACATATAAAGCTTACAGACTTTGGCCTGTCAAAGGTGGGACTAATGAGTTTGACTACCAATCTGTATGAGGGTCGCATTGAGAAGGATGCCAGAGAATTCCTTGACAAACAAGTAAGACAGAGCTTTTTTAATTTCTATGTCGAGTGTTCAAATGAAGTGATGTTTTGCCAGCAGAATGTACTGTAATACTGTATAAACTGTTGTTATTTCTGCATTAATGTTCAAATTGTGTATGTCAGTTACTTTTACTGATGCCCTGCATGTTATTCAAGGCTTTTTTTGTTCTACTTTAAGATCTATTAGTAAGATGAACAATGTAATTGTGTGTATGAGGATCTGTGAGAAACACAAATGTAAAACTGTTTTTATAAGGAATTCAGAAGTCTCAGCAGAGTACTTATGGAGCTCATGATGCATTGTTCAACCAAGGGTGCTAAAATACTTACTATAGCTCATTTCCCTTTAAGCATGCCTCATTACCATTGCTCACAATCTGTTTGCTGTAAAAGTTACTTAAGATAAAACCACCACAACTATCATGTAAGGTTACATAAGGATATATTTAAGTTAAATAAAATATTTGCTGTGATGGACTTCCATGTACGAAAAGCAAACTATCCTTTGCATGACAGATATGCAAATTTGATTATGATGCCCATAAATCATAGAATCGTAGAATGCTTTGGTTTGGAAGGGACCTTAAAGATCGTTGAGTTCCAACCCCCCTGCCACAGGCAGGGACACCTCCCACTAGACCAGGTCGCTCAAAGCCCCATCCAGCCTGGCCTTAAACACTGCCAGGGATGGGGCATCCACAACTTCCCTGGACAACCTGTTCCAGTGTCTCACCACCCTCACAGTAAAGAATTTCTTCCTAATATCTAATCTAATCTAAATCTCCCCTCTTTCGGTTTACACCTCATTCTATTGCTACACTCCCTGATAAAGAGTCCCTCCCCATCTCTCCTGTAGGCCCCCTTTAGGTACTGGAAGGCTGCTATAAGGTCTCCCCGGAGCCTTCTCTTCTCCAGGTTGAACAGCCACAACTCTCTCAGCCTGTCTTCATAGGAGAGGTGCTCCAACAGGTCCATGTCCTTCTCAATCCATTCTCTGCCCAACCTGTATTGTGCTTGGGATTGCCCCAACCCACGTGCAGGACCTTGCACTTGGCCTTGTTGAACTTCATGAGGTTCATACGGGCTCACCTCTCAAGCCTGTCCAGGTCCCTCTGGATGGCATCCCTTCCCTCCAGCGTGCCGACCACTCCACACAGCTTGGTGTCGTCAGCAAACTTGCTGAGGGTGCACTCAAATATTAGGTCATTCTAAAAACATTAGATGGTATGCAAACTCAGCAGACTAAAACCTACGGAATTCCATTTTTCCATGTTTCCACATTATTTTACATTTCAAAAACTATAAATTACATGATATAAGTAGTACCACTAGACTTCTTTCACCATCATGGTTATTTTCTTTCTTTTAGGTCTGCAGTACACCTGAAGTAGCTCCTGAAGTGATACTGAGACAGGGTTATGGAAAACCAGTGGACTGGTGGGCTATGGGAATTATTCTTTATGAATTTCTTGTTGGGTGTGTGCCGTTCTTTGGAGATACACCAGAAGAGCTGTTTGGACAAGTAATCAGTGATGAGGATCATCACAAATAAACAGATTTTTTAGCTTGCTGTGATACATTTCAATTGATGTTAATAGTAAAGATTTACAACTTTACTGAGACACTAGGTTTTCAATCTAGTTTTGCTCAAAAAAAAAAAAAGACTCCATTATTGTAATATTGTAATATACAATTTGCTGTCACAGCAATAAGAATAAATTTGAATTAATATCTGAATTTACTGTATATTGTTGCCAAGTACAGAAATGCAGTAAAGTACAATGGTTAAGCTACACTGTTTTAAAAAGAAAAGCAGTAATAGTAGAAAAGTCATGCCACTATGGCACAGTGTTTTCAGTCTTTAGAAGAGAAATTACACCAGAGAATAAACAGTTAGCATAAATTTGCAGAAATGGGAAAATCCCTCATGGCACAATGAAGAAATTAACAAAGATGTAATAAAACCCTAGACCAAATGAGTACCAAATAATAAATAATGAGAAAGAAGGAAACAAATTCAATTCACAAATTGTTAATGATTTCATTGGTGACTGTTATAGTGTAATGTTATTCCTGTAACAGCTGCTCTTTTTTCATTTAAAATTCAATAACCTTTTAGATATTAACAATACTTAGAGTCATCTTGCAGGTTATGTAGCTTGTGGCAAAACTGAATGATAATTGAACAGAATCATTTACTATCCTGCCTGCTATTTCCATAAATTTCCCAGATGCATAGATGTAGAAGGCCTCTATTTATTCCAAAAGTTTAACAGAATGGCACCTCCGTTACTGGAAAAGGTCCATTAGGTAAGACCAAAAAACCCCAACCAACCAAACAAACAAAAAATCCAATAGAAACAAACCTACCACACCTTCAGTTCCTTGTTCTCTGAGAATGCAACAAATTCCCTTTTGTACATAAGGAGACACTCTGTCATCATCTTGCTTTCCTCCATCTCTAAAGTTGAAACCCAGGCATGTTTGTAAACGGTAATGAAATAGATTTCTCAGTTGCTTCTAGTATATGATCCCTTTGTACAACATCTTAGCTGTTTATGGATTTATAACTATGCTGTTTTCTGATGCAATACACCAAGGCCTGAGTGGCAAGGAGAATCAACTGTTTAATTAATACAAGCAACAAATGCTGGCTTTGTTCTGGATGCCTCATGGCTGTGATACATATTCATGCTTTATTTTCCAAATCAGGTTTAAACTTCAGTGGAAGCTGTAGGCAGGTAAACATGGAAATAACTCATGTTTTTATTGCATTTCTAGACACATGCACGTGGGTTTTTATCTTTATGCTTTCTGACTGGGAGGAGGGGAGGGAATAGTCTAAAATTAATGACAAAATTTGCACTTTAGACTTTATTTCACGTTGTATTAATTTTATATTTTGAAAACTAAATTGTCGTGTTACAAACTAGCTGATACTTATGTAAATAACTTTATCTGTTTGAATGTGTCCATTTATCTTCCAGAAATTATCTGTAGAAGTGTGTGTTTGTAAACCTGATCCATTCCCACTCACTCTCCAGGAGTGTTGGTCAGCTTAGTTTCTTGCTTTGATGTTGACTTGTCAGGCTTTGTTCTTTTTTTTTTTTTTTAACATCCTTACTTAGTGAAATCATTCTTACTGTCAGTATCTGCAGAAGAACTTTTGTTGGATAAGATTCACAGAATCACAGAATCACCTAGGTTGGAAGGGACCTTTAAGATCATCTAGTCCAACCTTAAAAAAAACAAAAAAACCAAAAAAACCCCCAAAACCCACCAACACTAAACCATATTCCCGAGTACCATGTCATATCGTCTTTTGAATACCTCCAGGGATGGTGCCTCAACCACTTCCCTGGGCAGCCCGTTCCAATGCTTGATAACCCTTTCAGTGAAGAAATTTTTCCTAATATTCAATCTAAACCTCCCCCGGCGCAACTTGAGGCCATTTCCTCTTGTCCTATTGCCTGTGACTTGGGAGAAGAGACCTACCCCCACCTCTCTACAACCTCCTTTCAGGGAGTTGTAGAGAGCAATAAGGTCTCCCCTCAGCCTCCTCTTCTCTAGATTGAACAACCCCAGCTCCATCAGTCCCTCCTCATAAGACTTACTCTCCAGACCCCTCACCAGCTTTGTTGCCCTTCTCTGGACCTGCTCCAGCACCTCAATGTCTTTTTTGTGGTAAGGGGCCCAAAACTGGACACAGCACTTGAGGTGGGGCCTCACCAGTGCCGAGTACAGGGGGATGATCACCTTCCGAGTCCTACTCACCACGCTGTTCCTGATACAGGCCAGGATGCTGTTGGCCTTTTTGGCCACCTGGGCACACTGCTGGCTCATGTTCAGCCGACAGTCGACCAACACCCCCAGGTCCTTTTCTGCCAGGCAGCTTTCCAGCCACTCTTCCCCAAGCTTGTATCGCTGCATGGGGTTGTTGTGACCCAAGTGCAGGACCCATCACTTGGCCTTATTGAACCTCATCTCGTTGGCCTTGGCCCATTGATCCAGCCTGTCCAGATCCCTCTGCAAGACCTTTCTACCCTCCAGCAGGTTGACACTCCCACCTAACTTGTTGTCATCTGCAAACTTACTGAGGGTACACTCCATCCCCTTGTCCAGATCATTGATAAAGATGTTAAAGAGAACTGGCCCCAATACCGAGCCTGGGGGAACACCACTCGTGACCGGACGCCAACTGGATTTAACTCCATTCACCACCACTCTCTGGGCCCGGCCCTCCAGCCAGTTTTTAACCCAGCAGAGAGTACTCCCATCCAAGCCATGGGCAGCCAGTTTCTCCAGGAGGATACTGTGGGAGACTGGATCGAAGGCCTTGCTAAAGTCCAGGTAAACAACATCCACTGCCTTTCCTTCATCCACCAAGCGGGTCACTGTCATAGAAGGAGATCAGGTTTGTCAAGCAGGACCTGTCCCTCATGAACCCGTGCTGGCTGGGCCTGATCACCTGAGCATCCTTTACACACTGCATAATGGCACTCAGGATGATCTGTTCCATGACCTTCCCAGGCACCGAGGTCAGACTTACAGGCCTGTAGTTCCCCGGATCATCCTTCTGGCCCTTCTTGTGGATGGGTGTCACATTTGCTAGATGCCAGTCGGCTGGGAACTCCTCCTGTGCTAACATATATAGTCCCCTTATATTCAACTGTAAAAGTCATGTTACAAAATCCAAATTATAGCATAGACTTTTATTTCAGTTTCTGTGGGTGAAATCTACATTCTACTTTTAAATCTACTTTTAAATCTTGCCCCCTCATTTTAGCTCATTTCTCCTTCGTTGTAGGTTGTCTTTCCTTCCCCTGAGTTGTATGAGTACATGGGCAGCCTCAGTGTAAACTTAGATGCATAAAATGATCATGGTTAAAAATAAGCCCCCAGAGACAGGTTACATTTCATGCCTGTTTATTTCAGTACCTTTCTTTAAACTCTGAAATGCAAAGATTAATCTCATGTATAGCTTCTGATCATTATTTCTCCAATGATGATAATTTTGAAGGAAAAATCTAGATCATATAATTACAACAAAATCCTTAACAGTCTTATGTATTTCCTGAGCTTCTAGTATTCTTTTTCTCTGATGCCAAAATCCTCGTACCTCCCAAGAAACTTCTGCAGAGTTTTGTGTCAACCTGTAATATATTAAATTTGTAGAGGCAGCTTCTGTTAAAAATCAGACAAAACTTGCTGTGCAAGCTTTTATAAAGTTCATGTTCATATTGAAACTGGCATAATATTCCATTGTTTAGTTTAAATTAAGGTTTGGCAGAATTCTTATTCAGCCTTACCTGGATGCTGCAGGGCTTAATATCTTGACTGCAAGATTTAGGTGCAACTTGCTATGAAGTGCAAAAGCCTTAGTAGTATAAGAATCAGTAGAGTGAGGTTTTTTTCCTCTGAAGTATGAGAGACTTGGAAAAAAGCTACATTGGCATGTATCTCTCCAGAGCAGAGTCCAATACTTCATCCCTTAGTCATGGACGTAATGACTTCAATGAATCTACTAGCATTAGAGAATGATTACAGATGTGAGCAATGACTGCTTGGTCAGTCACATCAGCTGTGTCCATCTTATCAGTAGTTTCTGTGGAACAGAACTAAAATTTAAACCATGATGACTGGGGAGGGGGGGGAGAGGGAAGGGACAGCATACAAGTATGCTAGTGTTTTGCAATAGTTTTCCATAGCATTCCTATATTCTGTTATTAAACATGGTTTTGGGTAAAAGGATAGTTCCAAGGAAAAGGGGACCATAAAAATATGTTTATGGAGTCTGATTTTAATACTAGAGAGTATTAAAATCAGAAGTAATTGGTATGCAACAGAGAGCAACTTGAAAAAGTTGCCTTAATTCTGACTTTATTGCTAGCTCACTACAAGAGCTTTCACACAGTTTCTGGTGAATATTGGGATCAGACTTTAATAATAACAAACAACTTCCTGTTTTGCTAGATGAAATCAACTGGCCTGAAAAGGATGAAGCACCACCTCTGGATGCCCAGGATCTGATTACCCTGCTGCTCAGGCAGAATCCTTTGGAAAGACTGGGAACAGGTTTGGAGGCACTATTTTAAACTGTTAGTGTGATAGAAATAGCTTCTACATTCGGCATCGGGAGCTTCTGTTCACCTATTTCTTTTGCCCGGTATACATCTGTCAGGGCAAGTAGCATGACAACATGTTATTATAGCAGAGGGTATTTTATAGATTCAAACCAGTAATATGAATTTAACAAGATGATGACTGTCCTTTTGCAGAGTTTACATGTGGTCGTTTGCATTTATTCTTCTCTTTGACAAGTAAAACAGAAACCTCTCAAAGACCCAGTTAGCCATTGTATGGGATTTCTTCATGAATACAGTATTAAATAACTCAACACAGAAAAAGAGAAGGGGAATCAATACACAACTGGTGCTTCTTTTTCCAGAAGTATCTTAACCTGGCAAATTAGTTCCTCCAGGCTTTAGGGTTGATAAGATAGGGATAAGAGTGTCTTCACAAACAGGGAAGTTAACTAAAATTGGGTGGTTGATGAGTAATCAAATTAATTATTCAGAAATTAATGTCTGAGGTTGTCTTGTGAAAGGTCTTGTCATTCTCATTCACCACTACTGCCTTGCATGAAAAAAAATAAAACCAAAAGTGTGAATGTCAAGGAAGTAAATGGATATCGGTGAGAATGCAAGCTGCCAGCTTATTCCACTGTAATTATTCAGTGCTTTGCTCATTCCATTTCAAGTGAAAAACCTGGCATATTGTGGGAGAATGGCTAGCTGAGAAGGGTCACGTAGACATGATCCAGCTGGCCGAGCAAAAGCTTGAGAAACATCGGATTCAGCCCCCGTAACTGCTGGGCTGGTAAGGACACCTTGTCCTTGACTATAATTGTTGTATGATAACAGGGAGATTGCAGCTGCTCAGGCATGGGAAAAGAGGATGAAAGTAACTGTAAAGAAGGAACCAAGGGCGGAGTTGATCTTTCTAAGAACTAACCAATCATGAGCTTAACTTTTGTAATATGTATGAGCTAATTATGTTAGGACATAAAAGGCAACTGTGTGAATCAATAAACGAAGCTTGCTGATCACTCATATTGAGTGGCCCTGTCTTCCCTCCGTCGTGACAAATGGCGCCCGAACAGGGACCCTACAGAGGGCTGAACCTGCGAGCCACGGTCAACGGAGTCTCAGTGCTTGTCCTGTAAGCAGCGCAGGAGGCGAAAGGGATTAAAGGAAAAGGTCCCCGCGCCCAGGAGCACCTATAGAGAGTGTCCTGCCGGCTACGCGCCGCCGAAGTCTGAAAGGCTGCAACAGCGCGCTGACGAAGGTATGAATAGACAAGCGGCGTATGATTTGCTCAAATGCTTTTTAGAAAAGTGGAGCATTTAGGGTATAGATAACGAAGGTATGAACAGACAAGCGGCGTACGATTTGCTCAAATGCTTTTTAGAAAAGCGGAGCATAGAAGGTTTACATTGTAAGAAGGAATTACCAGAGTTATTAGCTTATGGGGTAGCTAGAGGATTCTTTGCCAATCCCGATACAGTTTTTGAGGAAGAGGAGTGGCGGAGATATGGGGATAAATTATTTGATGAAGTAATAAGTGATGAGAAGTTAGCCAAGAAACTGATGAAGCCTTGGCGTGCAGTTACGAACGCTCTGGTGATGCATAAAGCAGAGCAGAGAGCTGCTGCTGCTGCGTCTGAAAGGTTAGGGGGATCAACTGGGACGGGTGCAACTGCCTCGCAACAAAAGCCAGCTACCCTTCCCTCGAGTTGCCCGTTGCCTCCCTCGGTTCGCACTATAGTCGTCCCTCAAGGGGTAGCGGGAGCGTGGGAGCACTCGGTCTTTGTTCCATCTCCTCCCGAGCCACCTGGAGATAGTGAAGACCCATCGGCCCCCACAATGGAAACAGAAAAGGGAGAGAAGTCAGAAGAAAGTTATGCAGGGAAAAGAATGAGTCATAATCCCTCCACGGAGGGGCAGAGCATTACCACAGAAAGACAGAGGATGTGGCAGCAAATTGCAGAGGAGGCGATGGCCTCCGGAGATAGAGAATTTGCCTCGAGCATTGTACATGAGGCATTCCCGGTAACTTACCAGCCAGATGACCAAGGGCGAATAACTGCCACAATTCAGAACCTAGATTGGAAGTTATTAACTCAGTTGCGATCCACGGTGAGTGACTCAGGGATCAAAGGAGAGCCCACAAGGCAAATGCTAGACTTTATCTGGGGCACCAATATATTACTCCCGGGGGATGTACGTAGTATTATGAAGCTGATTTTGACACAACACCAGCAGCTGTTGTTTAATGCGCATTGGCAGGCTGCTTGTCAGCAATCAGTTGCCACAGTAAGGCAACCGGGAGATCCGTTACACGGAGTCACCCTTGATGAGCTATTGGGGGTGGGACCCTATCTGCGGCCAGAAGCACAGGCACTTATGGGACCGGATAAAGTAAAAGAATCAATGACATTGGCAAGAAAGGCTTTTGATCGTCTTAAGGAACCTGGAGGTGTGCCTTCATATATGGGTATTAAGCAAGGAAGAGAGGAACCATTTGGCCTATTTATAGATCGAGTAGCAGACGCCATACAGGCGGCCGGGGTGCCCGATTATCTCAGAGGCACTATACTAAAGCAGTGTGCTATACAAAATAGTAATCCGGCCACACGCAACATCTTGGCTACATTGCCAGGGACATGGACTATCGAGGAAGGACTAGAAAGGATGGCTCAGGTACCGGTAGGGCCACAGGCAATGTTAGTTGAGGCAGTAAAGGAACTAGGGAATAGTTTAAAGGAACATGCGCAGGCTACGCAGAGTCAAGTTCTTGCAGCCCTTGCTCCTTTGCAAGCCTCCGTTCAACAATTAAATGCTAGTGAATCATCTCGCCCACGATGCTACCGTTGCGGCGCTGCTGGACACATCAGACGGAACTGCAACGCCGGCTCAGTATGGTGCAGAAACTGCTGGTCGGACAACCACAATGAGACTGCATGTCGCGCTTCTAAACCGGGAAACGGACGATTCAGCGGGAAAAGCCGCCCCACGCCGACACAAAAAGCGGCTGCATATCCGGCAGCACTCAATCCCTTCAGCTCAGACCAGCCACAAGTGGAAGCCTCGGCTTGGACCTGGCAACAGCAGTAGATTGTACCCTGTTGGACTCAAAGCCTGTCCGGATTGCTACTAGTACTCAAGGACCAATCTGTATCAATGGACAAGCTGTCGGAGCACTACTTATAGGCCGTTCATCGGCCACCATGCTGGGACTTAATGTGTTGGTGGGACTGATTGATAAAGATTACCACGGTGAGATCCAGATCATGGCCCACACGTTATTCCCACCGCTCTTCATCACTAAAGGCACCAAGGTGGCGCAATTAATTCCCCTACCACATCTTGCGGGAGCCCTTCCACCGCTGCAAGAGCAGCCACGAGGGCAAGGAGCCTTTGGATCTACAGGACAAATGGCCCTACTAACTGTCGGCTTGCGCCAAAGGCCACAACGCCCGGTTGCTGTGCAATACGCCAACCTAACTATATCACTTGTTGCTCTTCTAGACACTGGCGCTGACATTTCCATAATCAGCACGCATAAGTGGCCGGCTCAATGGCCGACCTACGCGAGCAGCGCCACGGTCACGGGAGTAGGAGGATTGACCCTTGCTCGCAAGTCACCCCTTTTGCGATGGACTAACAGGACAATGGGTGGGTCCTGCAGAGGTGGTTTACGTAGGATGTGGTTATGTCTGTGTTTCTACCGATACAGGCACCATCTGGGTTGCCAGCCGTTGGGTAAGGCCCGCCATCGACCACCCTGAAGTCGCCGCTGAAGGTGACCCGACTAATCACCGTAAACCAACGGACTGAGACTGCTGCGCCTGAGTGTGAACCACGAGGTCGCAAAGACAGAAATTAATTGTACAGTCTGTGGGGTCTGTAACCCCTAGGTATTATGTGCATGCTATTTGCTTAGAAGTTGAAACAGAGAAAATGGTTAATTTAGGTATAGAAAGCTTTATAGTAGTTGCCTTAGTTGTAAGCATAAGAGCCATCCCATATAGCGAGATGTTTGACCCACGAGAAAATGTGTGGATAACTTTAGCTCGGTCACTCAACACAACCAGCTTTTGTGCAAGCCTAGCAACACCCCGCTCCCCATTTACTACGTGCCTTATAGGGGTGCTCTTGGAGTCTGGTTGGGTCTGTCCGGATGGCTGAGAAACCTTTTACAGACAGGATTGCTAGTCTTAATCATTGTACTAATAGCATTGCTTTGTGTGAGTTGTATGTTGTCTTGTATGAAAACCCTTGTGTTACGGATGTTTAACCAAGCCTGTGTCATTCAAAATAAAAACGGGGGAATTGTGGGAGAATGGCTAGCTGAGAAGGGTCACGTAGACATGATCCAGCTGGCCGAGCAAAAGCTTGAGAAACATCGGATTCAGCCCCCATAACTGCTGGGCTGGTAAGGACACCTTGTCCTTGACTATAATTGTTGTATGATAACAGGGAGATTGCAGCTGCTCAGGCATGGGAAAAGAGGATGAAAGTAACTGTAAAGAAGGAACCAAGGGCGGAGTTGATCTTTCTAAGAACTAACCAATCATGAGCTTAACTTTTGTAATATGTATGAGCTAATTATGTTAGGACATAAAAGGCAACTGTGTGAATCAATAAACGAAGCTTGCTGATCACTCATATTGAGTGGCCCTGTCTTCCCTCCGTCGCGACAGCATATAGTATTAGGAGCAGTGAGCCTGCATAGATGTCATGTGTTTGACTGGATTGACCAATCAGAAAAACAGATGGCCCCTCCCTCCCCCCTCTAAGAAAAAGAGAGGAGAGGAAGAGATAAAGAGATTTATGAGTTTAGAAAAAAACTAAACTAGTTTAATGAAATTATTAATAAATAATGAAATAATAAATAATAAGAAGAAAATTTAAAAAAGGAAAAAGAAAAAAGTATACAGTATATACAAAACCGTATCAAGCTCCCAGGGTGATGATCACATCACCAGCAGGCACAGGGGAAAGTCCCAGGCTGGACTTGGTGATGGACAGGAGCTGGATTCCGGATCTGGAGTCAGGATTGCTCGGATCGGGATCAAAGGCAGACGAACAGACAGGGTCCTCCTCGGACGTCGGCCATTGAAGGAAGAAAGTTGGCCCTTTGATCCCTCAGCTTTTATACTGAGCATGATGCAGATGGGATGGAATACCCTGTTGGTCAGTTTTGGGTCACCTGTCCTGTCCGCTCCTCCCTGCAGGTGGGACCCCTCTATGCTTTTCCGCTTCCGACCCTCCAACAGGGCAAATAACAAAGTTAGCTGACCTTGGTTGTTATAGCAATAAGTATAAGCAAGAGCCTCTCTGCGTACCATTCCCTGGTATAATCAGGTCTTATCACTGTGAGAGTGAGCAGTTTCTGAACAATATGCTGTTAATTTCAGAGTTTAGTTAGTTAGAAGAGGCCCAGCTAAAAAGGTAAAATTACTGAACAGAAAATTAGTTCTGTTTTACCTCAAACCAGGACAATAGAATAATGAAAGCACTGTTCATTTATGTAATAGAGTTTATTTGTTAGTTGATGGTACAGGATTTATTTGGGAATTTGGGTGAGAGGCAGTAATGAAGAATATTGCACATTTTTAAAGTGTTAAAGTATGGAGCCCTAGTCACTGACTGCCATCCCACTGGGCAAAGCACTGTATAAAGACAGCAAAATGGCCTCCTATGTAAAAGAATTCATTTACAGTGAATACTGTAAGCCATGAACATAAATTTATTGGGGACGCTAAGGAAAGCAAGTGGCAGGTTGAATCAGCATGACAGTATTTGGAAAATTGCTGGCAAAACTGAGTTCAGCAGTCAGATTGCACTGCGTATTTTTAGAGATAATATAAAAAGGAGCTTTGGGAATCAGTTTTTAACTGGCCTTACCACAGTCACTCAGGGGTAATGTGAGTATAACCCAGACCTCAAGTACTATTGATGTGGTCCCAAATGACAGGTCTTCCTTTGGGACATGGTGACATGACAGATAAGTGAATTGCATGTCGCTTGCTCCCTGAGCATCTGGTATCTCTGTAGACTTAGACTTGACTGTAGCTGATGGTCTTGGAGTAAGTGACATCCAACAAATTTTGTTGTTCTCTCTTGCCTCATGTTGAACAAGATAAGAGTGAGGGAGGTATCATGCCCCAGTCAGCTTCTCCACTTGCTGCCTGCTTCATCTGCTGCAAAGGGCACTACCACCAAAGGCAAAATGAAGAGCCACAACTAGATCCATTCCCTTTTTTCGAGTATACTCCTGTCCTGGGTCTGGCAGGGATAGGGTTAATTCTCCCCAGGATCTAGAAGGGACACAGGTATTCCATCCCATGTGAGCCATGCCCAGGGACGGAGCAGGCTGGGGCATCCCGGGTCCGGTCGGCAAGTGGTGGTATCGTAATCGTGGTTGTATATTCCTCTGTCAGTGTTATTGTTGTTGTTGTTTCTTGTTCCCTTTGCTGTTCTGTTAAATTGCCTTTGTCTCAACCCATGAGTTTTGCCTTTTTCTTCCCATTCTCCCCTCATGGCCGTGGTGGCGGTGGGGGGTCCGGTCTGAGAGAGTGGCTGCCACGTGGTTCTTTGTTGCCGTCTGAGGCCAAACCACGACAGTCCTTTCTGGCGCCCAATATGGGGCACTCGGAGGGTTGAGATAACGACAGATCTGACCAGAGCATGTTAAAACAAATTTGTTATCTGTATTTATTGTATTATTTGCTGGGCACAATGTTGCTTCATTTGTTCTCATGGCTGTGTTATGTAAACTCTTACATGCTCTATGTACTCCCCGTGATGCTGTTTATCACCTCTGGGAGAGGGATCAGGATTATGATTTTGCTGTCCTGTGTGATATCAACTTATGATATGATAGCATCACTGTTCAGACGGTTATGTTGGGGCATTTATTCGGCACTGCTTTCCTGCCCATACCTCGGGGAATTTATTAATAATCACACTGAGTCTATGGGGGAAGCAGGGGGGGATACTTTCCCCAGCTCTTTCACCTCCCTTTTCTCTTTCATGCCGGGTATGCCAGTTTTCGAGAATTTTGAATACTCTTGGGACATGCAAACCAGCTTGGTCCTATTGCTAGGTCTCCTGAATGTGTTTCAGTTCTTGTTTAGGGTTAAGCAATTATTTAAGACTCCCACCCAGAGATCTGCCCCGAGGCTGGATAGTCATGGGTGGCATGGCATGTGGGAGAACATGGGCAGGTATCTAGAGAGTTTTTCACCTCCAATGGTCTTGGATTTCACCCCCGAACAATTACAGGACCCTGATAAAGTGATAGAATATTTGAAAGGAAAATGCTGTGGCTACTCCAGAGAGGCACAACTCACTGCATTGTGCTGGGCCCTGGCCAGTATCTACCAAGCATTGCTCAATACTGCGCAGCATCCTCGGGAGAAAGAGATGGAAACCAGGCCAACAGGCAGTGTGGCTACTGCCACTCCTGCGACAGACACTGTGGCTACTCCAACCCCTGTGGTAGGCACTGTGGCTACTCCAACCCCAGTGGCAGGCAATGTGGTTACTCCAACCCTGGTGACAGGCACTGCAACTGAACCAGAAAACCAACCTGTGCCCATATCAGTTGCCCCTATCCAGAAGAAGAGATACACCAAGAAATCAGTTCGCTTAGTGAGGGATGACGATGATCCAGGGTCATCATGAGAACAGGAGGAAGAGGCAGAACCAGAGATAATCACTCGATCCCTATCCCTGAGTGAGCTGTGGGACATGCGAAAAGATTTCAGCCGACTTCCAGGCGAGCACATTGTCACCTGGCTGCTCCAATGCTGGGATAACGGAGCCGGTAGCTTGGAATTGGAGAGTAGGGAAGCCAGGCAGCTGGGATCTCTGTCTAGAGAAGGAGGCATTGACAAGGCAATTGGGAAAAAGACACAAGCCCTCAGCCTCTGGAGGCGACTCCTGTCGGGCATGAGGGAAAGGTATCCCTTCAGTGAAGATGTTGCATGTCATCCAAGCAAGTGGACCACCATGGAAAGAGGTATCCAGTACCTGAGAGAATTAGCCGTGCGGGAGATGATTTATCATGACCTGGACAATGCCCAGTTTCCCACAGATCCTGATGAGATCCAATGCACAAGGCCCATGTGGTGGAAGTTTGTACGGAGCGCCCCATCGTCATATGCCAACTCGCTGGCAGTGATGGAATGGAAAGGCGAAGAGGGACCAACAGTGGATGAGGTGGCTGCCCGACTTTGGCAGTGTTATGGTTTGAGAGAACCCATAACAATCTATTGTCGTTAGACAATTATTCTATCACCCGATGACCCCTCCCCACCCGGAAAGGGGAATCGGGGAACACAAAGAAACACAAGGGTTGAAGTATAAATAGATTTAATAGACTAAGACTAAATAATTAACAATAATACTAAAGAACCAGTATTAATCCCGATACTGATATAAGATATACAGGAATTATACTCAGCCATCTATATCAGTAGGAAGCTGTGCACTCCCAGCAGTGGATAGCAAGTATCAGACACTGCAAGCGCAATGGCTTCAGGAGGAAGGGAAGGCCTCAGGGCTCCGGCACCGGGGCAAGGAGTTGTCCGGACCGCCGCCATCAGGGAGAGAGCCTGCTACGCAGCAAACTTTTCTAATTTATATTGGATGTGACGTTCATGGTATGAAATACTCCTGTTGGCCAGCCTGGGTCAAATGCCCAGGCCTTGCTCCTCCTTGTCCCTGCACCTGGCAAGGCTCGAAAACACTAACCTTGAATCCCACAGAGCCTGGCTGGCTATAAAGTAAATATTTTCACAAATTCAGACACTAGAGTCTTCTAAAAGTGCAGTTTTCCCCAGCATTAGAAGAAAAGTTAGTCCTGTGTCTCTCAACCCAGGACATTCCACCCCTTATTTCATACCATATATATGTCACACTTCAGCGTACTATTATATTTATCTTCTGATATACATATATATATAGAGAGACATATATAATCCTCTAAAGTTATGAGCTATTCCTCTAAAAGGTCCATTAAATTTCTTTAGTCCAAAACTGTGAGTTCCATCTATCATAATAGTCTTTTAGGGTAGGAACAAGTGATGTGGCATCCACTCAGTTGTCGGATCAGGACCAGGCCTCAGTACAGGATCGCAGATGGTTAGAATTGGGTGCATCCATATAAGATTTTGTGCTCACGGCCAGCATGCTCCCTGTCGCTGGACACCATTCGACAGAACTGACTCTGGGTCCGTTACCATTACGTTATCCTGAAAAACACTTATTGAACACTGTTAGTATTAGGCAACAATTGACACCGTATCATTTAAATTAAGGATTCTCACCCAAAATCAGATCTCCTAAAGGTACACATCGAACCTCTCCATTCTCCTGCATCACCCACCAAGTATGCCCTGGTCCTTCAGCAAAAGCAACCCCACGAGTGGGTTTGCCTTTACCTGAGGCCGGGGTAACCCAGACTGTTTTTCCCAACATATTCTTTACATGCACCACAGGGACCTTATCCCCTTCTGCAGTAGGTAAAAGCTCCGAGTGAGCAGGACCAGCTCGGCTGACAGTTCCCCTGGTGTTGACTAACCAGGTGGCTTTTGCTAAATGTTCATCCCACTTTTTGAATGTTCCAGCACTCATCGCTTTCAGTGTAGTCTTCAGTAGTCCATTGCATCGTTCTACTTTCCCAGCAGCTGGTGCGTGGTAGGGGATGTGATATATCCACTCGATACCATGCTCTTTAGCCCAGGCATCTATAAGATTATTTCGGAAATGAGTCCCATTGTCTGACTCAATTCTCTCTGGAGTACCATGTCGCCACAGGACTTGTCTTTCAAGGCCTAAAATAGTGTTACGAGCAGTGGCATGAGACACTGCATATGTTTCCAGCCATCCAGTGGTTGCTTCCACCATAGTAAGAACATGGTGTTTTCCCTGGCGAGTTCGTGGAAGAGAGATATAGTCAATTTGCCAAACCTCCCCAAATTTATATTTCAGCCACCGTTCTCCATACCACAAAGGCCTTGATCGTTTGGCTTGCTTAATTTCAGCACAGGTTTCACATTGATGGATGACCTGTGCAATAGTGTCCATAGTCAAATCCACCCCTCGGTCACGAGCCCATCTATATGTTGCATCTCTTCCTTGATGGCCTGAAGTGTCATGGGCCCACCGAGCTAAAAACAATTCACTTTTACGTTGCCAGTCCAAGTCTACTTGGGACACTTTAATCTTAGCAGCCTGATCCACCTGATGATTGTTTTGTTGTTCCTCAATGGCCCGACTCTTGGGTATATGGGCATCTACATGTCGTACCTTCACAGACAGCTTTTCTAATCGGACAGCAATATCTTGCCACAAGTCAGCAGCCCAGATGGGTTTACCTCTGCGCTGCCAGTTGCTCTTCTTCCACTGCTTTAACCACCCCCATAATGCATGCGCCGCCATCCATGAGTCAGTATAAAGATAAAGTACCGGCCACTTTTCTCTCTCAGCAATATCTAAAGCCAACTGGATGGCTTTCACTTCTGCAAACTGACTCGACTCACCCACTCCCTCAGTCTTCTGCGACTCGTTGAACAGGACTCCACACAGCAGCTTTCCACCTTCGCTGGTTTCCTACAATACGACAAGATCCATCAGTGAACAGCGCGTATCGCCTCTCGTTTTCCGATAACTGATTATATGGTGGTGCCTCCTCAGCCCGCACCACTCTCTCCTCTGGGGATCCTCCAAAATCTGTGCCTTGTGGCCAATCCATGATTACCTCCAGAATTCCTGGACGATTGGGGTTCCCTATTCGAGCTCGCTGAGTAATTAGTGCTACCCACTTACTCCACGTTGCATCAGTTGCGTGATGTGTGGAAGGAGTTTTCCCTTTAAACATCCAGTTCAACACTGGCAACCGAGGTGCCAGGAGAAGCTGTGCTTCAGTACTAATTACCTCCGAGGCAGCTCGAACCCCTTCATATGCCGCTAATATCTCTTTCTCAGTGGTAGTATAGCGATCCTCTGATCCTCTATATGCTCGACTCCAAAACCCTAGGGGTCGGCCTCGAGTCTCTCCAGGTGCTCTTTGCCAGAGACTCCAGGTAGGGCCATTCTCCCCGGCTGCGGTGTACAGCACATTTTTTTACATCTTGTCCGGTTCGGACTGGCCCAAGGGCTACTGCATGAACAATCTCCCATTTAATCTGCTCAAAGGCTGACTGCTGCTCAGGGCCCCATTTAAAATCATTTTTCTTTCTAGTCACTTCATAGAGAGGGCTCACAATCTGACTGTAACCAGGAATATGCATTCTCCAGAAACCCACAACGCCTAAGAAGGTTTGTGTTTCCTTTTTGTTAGTAGGTGGGGACATAGCTGTTATTTTGTTAATCACATCCATTGGGATCTGGCAACGCCCATCTTGCCACTTAATTCCTAAAAACTGAATTTCCTGTGCAGGTCCCTTAACCTTACCTCGTTTGATGGCAAAACCGGCTTCCAGGAGGGTTTGAATCACCTTCTCCCCCTTCTCAAAAAATTCTTCTGGTGTATCACCCCATACAATGATGTCATCAATGTATTGCAGGTGTTCTGGAGCTCCACCCTTCTCCAGTGCAGTCTGTATCAGTCCATGGCAAATAGTAGGGCTGTGTTTCCACCCCTGGGGCAATCGATTCCAGGTATACTGGACGCCCCTCCAGGTGAAAGCAAACTGTGGCCTGCACTCTGCTGCTAAAGGAATAGAGAAAAAAGCATTAGCAATGTCAATTGTAGCATACCATTTAGCCTCTTTTGACTCCAGTTCATAGTGAAGTTCTAACATATCTGGGACAGCAGCACTCAATGGTGGTGTGACTTCATTCAAGACACGATAGTCTACTGTCAGTCTCCATTCCCCATTAGGCTTTCGCACTGGCCATATGGGACTATTAAAGGGTGAGTGAGTCTTACTGATAACCCCTTGGCTTTCCAACTGACGAATCAATTGCTGAATAGGGAGCAAAGAATCTCGGTTAGTGCGATATTGTCGCCTATGCACCGTTGTAGTAGCAATGGGCACATTTTGTTCCTCGACTCTCAGCAGCCCTACAATAGAAGGGTCCTCTGACAGGCCAGGCAATGTAGACAGTTGCACAACTTTTTTCGTCTCCACCGCCGCTACACCAAATGCCCACCGGTAGCCTCTCGGGTCCTTAAAATACCCTTTCCTGAGGTAATCTATGCCAAGAATGCATGGTGCATCCGGGCCAGTCACAATGGGGAACTTTTCCCATTTATTTCCAGTTAGGCTCACTTCAGCCTCCAGTACAGTCAGGTCTTGAGATCCTCCTGTCACTCCAGCAATAGTGACAGGTTCTTCCCCTATGTGATTTGATGGCATTAGGGTACGCTGTGCACCAGTGTCCACCAGGGCCCTATACTTTTGTGGTTCTGATGTGCCAGGCCATCGAATCCACACAGTCCAATAAACTCGATTGTCCCTCTCCTCCCCCTGGCTGGAGGCAGGGCAACCCTAGTTTTGATGAGAGAGCGCACCACTTCCATCTGTGACAGTTGTGTGTCGTAAATCAGGCTCTGAGGCCCATCTCTGCCTTCTAGGGGACTTTTCCCTGGAAACTGGAGCAACACTTCTTCTGGAAGAACCCCTCCTGGGAGGTGTCTTACTCCGCAACTCACGTACATGTGTCTGTAAAGCTGAAGTAGGTTTTCCATCCCAATTCCTCATGTTTTCTCCCTGATTACGCAGGGTAGACCACAGGATGTGTCGTGGTGTGCTTTGCTTCTCTTGACCAGGTTTAGTAGGGAAGGGTTTGTCCCCACCTAAGATATTGGCCTTGCCAAATGATTTCTTCAGCACTGAGATACTGGCCTGTGGGGCAGAAAGAAGATTATTTGCATAATGCTGCATTCGAACATCCATATCACCCACCGTCGGTGCCTCATCATCTGTCCAGCAAAATAATGCCAATACATTAGCATATGCTGCCGGTGCACTCAGTACCCATTTGTGCCAAACAGGTCCAGTAATTTTGAGTGCATCTGGATCTAATGATGTCTGCAGGTCATCCAAGTCACTGAAAATCATCTCTCGCACAGCTATTTCCCTCAGATTCTTAACACCTCTCTCAATAGTTGTCCCCTTGGATGGCTGGTACATGATATCATCCCTATAGGGATACCTGCTTCTCACACTTAACAGGAGTTGCCTCCAGAGGGTGAGGGATTGTGGTGGTCTTCCAAAAGCTCTGTCAATACCTGATTCTCTAGCTAATGGTGCTAGCCGCTTGGCTTCTCTACCATCTAAGTCCAAACTATCAGCCCCAGTGTCCCAGCATCGGAGCAGCCAAGGAATCACTTGCTCGCCTTCCTGGCGGCTGTAATCCTTACGAATGTCTCGCAGCTCAGTTAGGGTTAATGATCGTGTAGTTTCCTGTGTTACTGTATTGCCTGATGTCCCTGGTTGACCATTGCCATCTGATGCTACGGCACGCTTCCTCTTATGTACAGGGTTGACTGACACTGGCACTGATTGAGTCTGTAGATCAGCTGCATCATCCATTACTAAGGTCGAAGTAGATTCAGTACTTGGTGCAGCTGCAGGTCTTGTCATGAGAGCCAGCATGGTCTGGATAAGATCAGGGTCTGTCGGGAGGGCTGGCGAGGTCTGCACGGGTGCGATGTATGTCGGGGGGGCCAGTGGGGTCTGGACAGGCACAGTAGTTGTCACGGGGACTGGCGGTGTCTGCGCGGGAGGAACATCTGCTGCAGGAGTCTGCGGGGGCTGCACAGGAGCACTGACTGTGGGGGAGGCCGGCAGATTCTCTGAAGGAGCTATGTCTGTCGGGGGGGGCCAGTGGGATCTCTATCAGACACTTCCTGCTACCGTAAATCCAGCCCATAAAAAAGAACAAGCCCGCAAAAATTAACAATATAAGCACAATGACCAAAACATTCCAAGGGTATTTCAAACTCTCAAAAACTGTTGCTATTGATGCTACCGGAACATACAAATCCTTAAAAGATATCCCCCCCCTCACTAAGTGGCCCGTAATATAACCCAAGGTGTAATTATGCACGGTGCCCAAAAAGGATCCTTCCCCGTTCTGAGGTGATTCTAATCGCGGCGATTTGCGAGATGCAATTACATAAGTGACAAAAAACGGAACAATTACAGAAGACCCAATAACATAGCAAAACACCACCGCGCACAATAACAAGGCAATGCTTTTAACTCCACATTTAGAAATGATAAGCTTCCCTAAACCAGTGAGAAATGGCAACAACCTCTTGCACCACTCCCATAGCTGCCCACATACAGCTGCACAGAGATACCAGAGAACTCCGCTTACAGTACATTGAAACCACTCCAACAGATCCATAATGACTGTTTTACAAATCTGATCAAATCTGTTTACAACTTCAACCCTTCAGAACTCTCAAATTAAAGCCTCTGATTCTCCCAGCACTATTTAAATTACATGCAAACTATCAGATTAAGTATCAAGGTCATTAAAATACCACACCGCATGCCAAATTTGTTATGGTTTGAGAGAACCCATAACAATCTATCGTTGTTAGACAATTATTCTATCACCCGATGACCCCTCCCCACCCGGAAAGGGGAATCGGGGAACACAAAGAAACACAAGGGTTGAAGTATAAATAGATTTAATAGACTAAGACTAAATAATTAACAATAATACTAAAGAACCAGTATTAATCCTGATACTGATATAAGATATACAGGAATTATACTCAGCCATCTATATCAGTAGGAAGCTGTGCACTCCCAGCAGTGGATAGCAAGTATCAGACACTGCGAGCGCAATGGCTTCAGGAGGAAGGGAAGGCCTCAGGGCTCCGGCACCGGGGCAAGGAGTTGTCCGGACCGCCGCCATCAGGGAGAGAGCCCGCTACGCAGCAAACTTTTCTAATTTATATTGGATGTGACGTTCATGGTATGAAATACTCCTGTTGGCCAGCCTGGGTCAAATGCCCAGGCCTTGCTCCTCCTTGTCCCTGCACCTGGCAAGGCTCGAAAACACTAACCTTGAATCCCACAGAGCCTGGCTGGCTATAAAGTAAATATTTTCACAAATTCAGACACTAGAGTCTTCTAAAAGTGCAGTTTTCCCCAGCATTAGAAGAAAAGCTAGTCCTGTGTCTCTCAACCCAGGACAGGCAGTATGAAGAAAATCTCTCTTCTCCCCTCGTCTCAGCTGTGGAGAAACTGTCCCGGAAGGTCCAGCAACTTGAAGAGAATATGTCCTACTCCCCACCTGTACAAGCCAGTATCTCAGCTGTTAGGAACAGACGTTTCTCCACTCCAGATAGAGAATACAGGGAGTACACCCCACGAAGCACCCTGTGGTTCTGCCTGCATGACCACGGAGAGGACATGAGGAAGTGGGATGGACAGCCTACTTCAATCCTACGGGCACGGGTACAGGAATTGCAAGGAAGAACAACCACAAAAGGGGATCTCCCCAGGAAAAGTGCCACCCCAGTTTCCAATGTGCAGTTCCCCAGACAGAATAGAAGGCCTGAGCTTAGTTCTGATCCTCTTGAAGGAACTTCCAAATCATTTCTGCAAGAAGTGAGTAACGGATACTCTGACCAGTATTAGAGGGGCCCTGCCTCCAGCCAGGTTGGGGAAAGGGACAACCAGGTTTATTGGACATTGTGGATTCGATGGCCTGGCACATCAGACCCAAAGGAGTATAAAACTCTAGTGGACACAGGTGCACAGTGTACCCTAATACCATCAAGCTGTAGAGGGGCAGAACCCATTTGTATTTCTGGAGTGTCAGGGGGATCCCAAGAGTTGACTGTATTGGAAGCTGAAGTGAGCCTAACTGGGAATGAGTGGCAAAAGCATCCCATTGTGACTGGCCCAGAGGCTCCATGCATCCTTGGTATGGATTATCTCAGGAGATGGTATTTTAAGGACCCAAAAGGGTCCTTAAAGGTGCCTGTTAGAAGAGGCAAGGGAAACCCCTCACAGCCCCCCTCACCTTTCCAGTTGCCCTTGCACAACAAGTATGGGGCACTGGAGGTTGAGGGTGAGCCAAATGAGAAAGTAGAAGAAACACCATCTGGGGGGTTGCCTAAAGCAAATCAGTCCCCCCCTCGCATTAGAACTTGTACCCTAAAAAAAAAGAGGAGGGTAATTATTATTGGTGATTCCATTCTGAATTGAACAGAGGGCCCCATATGTCAGCCGGATCCTTCCCACAGGGAAGTCTGCTGCCTCTCTGGGGCCCAGGTCAGAGATGTTACCAGAAGGCTGCCTAGTCTGGTACAGCCCTCTGATTACTATCCCTTACTGGTTATGCAGGTGGGAAGCGACGAGGTCGATACCAGAAGTTTAAAAGCAATCAAAAGGGACTTCAAGGCACTGGGGAAACTGGTTGAGGGATCAGGGGCACAGGTAATTTTTTCATCAATACCCTTAGTTGCAGGTAGGAATACTGAAAGGAATAGGAAGTCATGCATGGTTAACAAGTGGCTCAGAGGCTGGTGCCACCAACAAAATTTTGGGTTTTTTGATCTTGGGGAAGTTTATATGGCACCAGGTCTGCTAGCAACAGATGGAGTACATCTGTCTCAGAGGGGGAGAAAGATCCTAGCACACGAGTTGGCTGGGCTTGTCGAAAGGGCTTTAAACTAGGCTCGAAGGGGGAGAGGGTTAAACACAGGTGCACTAGAGATGAGCCTAAGGATAGCCTTCAGCGTGCCTTTTCACTTGAGGCAGGAGATGACAATAATATCAGAATGGTCTGTGGCAAGTGGCAGGATGACACATCGGGGTTGGAAGGATGGGATGATAGCAAGGGCTGCCAACCTGTTGCACTGACGCATGCTGTGAACACTGCAGCAAAGGCAAGGTTTTGCAGAGCTGGACCAAGAGCCCCTGAGGAAATAGGAGACAGGAGGGTAGCTGCCACAAAGCGCCCTGAGGGATCAGTGGAGTGCCCCTCTAAGAAGGTGACATAGCCGGCAGACCAGCTGAAGTGTCTCTACACCAATGCACACAGCATGGGCAATAAACAGGAGGAGCTGGAAGCTATCCTGCTACAGGAAAGCTACGACATAGTAGCAATTACGGAAACTTGGTGGGACGAATCCTATGACTGGAGTGTGGCCATCGATGGCTACAAGCTGTTCAGAAGGGACAGGAGAGGAAGAAGGGGTGGAGGTGTTGCCCTCTATGTAAAGAAGTGGCTAGAGTGTGAAGAGTTGTTGCTAAAGAATAGCCATGAGCAGGTCGAAAGCTTATGGGTAGGAATTAGGGATCGGGACAACAAAGGGAGCCTTGTGGTAGGAGTCTACTACAGGCCTCCTGACCAGGCAGAGCCTGTCGATGATGCCTTCTTACTCCAGCTGGAAGAGGCATCGCGATCACAGGCTCTCATCCTGCTGGGAGATTTCAATCACCCCGACATCTGTTGGATAAGCAACACAGCTTGCTGCAGGCACTCCAGGAAGCTCCTAGAGTGCCTAGATGACAACTTCTTGAGACAAGAAATTAACAGCCCTACTCGAGGAGATGCATTGTTGGACCTGTTGGTCACAAATGCAAGCGAAATTATCAGGGATGTCAAAGTTGAAGGCAGCCTGGGCTGCAGTGATCATGCCCTAGTGCAGTTCACTGTCCTAAGGAGTTTGAAGCCCACGAGAAGCACAGTTAGGACGCTAAATTTTAAGAAAGGAAACTTCCAGCTCTTCAAGGAGTTAGTAAATAGGACCCCGTGGGAAACGGCCCTCAAGGACAAGGGAGCGGAACAAAGCTGGCAGATCTTTAAGGGTGCTCTCTATAGAGCACAACAGATCTCAATCCCAACATGTAGGAAATTGGGCAAGGAGGGCAAGAGACCACCATGGTTGAGCCATGACCTGCTGGTCAAACTAAAGGGCAAGATGGGGCTACACAGGAAATGGAAGAAGGGACAGGCAACCTGGGAAGAGTATAGGGATGTTGCCCGGCTGTGTAGGGATGAGGTCAGGAAGGCCGAGGCACAGCTAGAACTGAACTTGGCAAGGGATGTAAAGAAAAACAAGAAAAGTTTCTACAGGTACATTAACCAGAAAAGGAGGGTCAAAGAAAATGTACCCCCCCGATGAGCAACAGTGGGGAACTTGTATCAACGGACGAGGAGAAGGCGGAAGTTCTCAACAAATTTTTTGCCTCAGTCTTCACTGGCAACCCCTTTCCTCCTAGCTCTCATGTTGATGGCCCACAAGTTGGAGACCAAGGTGACAAAGTCCCTCCCACTGTTAGTGAAGACAAGGTACATGATCAACTGAGGAACCTGAAGATATACAAGTCCATGGGACCTGATGAAATACATCCCAGAGTCCTGAAGGATCTGGCTGATGTAGTTGCCAGGCCGCTTTCCATGATATTTGAAAAGTCGTGGCAGTCAGGTGAAGTCCCTGCAGACTGGAAGAAAGGAAACATCACACCCATTTTTAAAAAGGGAAGAAAGGAGGACCCTGGGAACTACTGACCTGTCAGCCTCACCTCCGTGCCTGGGAAGATCATGGAACAGATCCTTCTAGATGCCATGCTTGGGCACATGGAGGACACAGAGATCATTCAAGATAGCCAGCATGGCTTTACTAGGGGCAGGTCCTGCCTGACTAACCTAGTGGCCTTCTATGATAGAGTGACTAGGTCAGTGGATAAGGGACGACCTATGGATGTGATCTATCTGGACTTCTGTAAGGCCTTTGACACGGTCCCCCACAACATCCTACTTGCCAAATTGGAGGGATACGGATTTGATGGGTGGACTGTTCAGTGGATAAGGAATTGGCTGGATGGTCGCATCCAGAGGGTGGTACTCAATGGCTTGAATTCCAGATGGAGAGCAGTGACAAGTGGTGTCCCTCAAGGGTCCGTGCTGGGACCAGTACTGTTTAACATTTTTATCAACGACATAGAGGGATTGAGTGCACCATCAGCAAGTTTGCAGATGACACCAAGCTGTGTGGTGTTGTCGATACACCGGAGGGACGGGATGTCATTCAGAGGGACCTGGACAGGCTGGAGAGATGGGCCCAGGTGAACCTCATGAGGTTCAACAAGAGCAAGTGCAGGATTCTGCACCTGGGAAGAAACAATCCTCAGTATAAATACAGACTGGGGGATGAGGTATTAGAAAGCAGCCCTGAGGAAAGGGACTTGGGGGTGCTAATGGATGAGAAGCTGGACATGAGCAGGCAGTGTGCACTTGCAGCCCAGAAGGCCAATCACATCCTGGGCCACATCAAAAGAAGTGTTGCCAGCAGATCCAGAGAGGTGATTCTGCCACTTTGCTCTGGTGAGACCTCACCTGGAGTACTGTGTGCAGGTCTGGAGCCCTCAATATAGAAAAGACATGGACCTGATGGAGCGGGTCCAGAGGAGGGCCACTAAAATGATCAGGGGGCTGGAGCACCTCTGCTATGAGGACAGACTGAGGGAGCTGGGGTTGTTCAGCTTGGAGAAGAGGAGGCTCTGGGGAGACCTCATAGCGGCCTTCCAGTACCTGAAGGGGGCCTACAGGAAGGCTGGGGAGGGTCTGTTTACAAAGGCCTGCAGTGACAGGACAAGGGGCAATGGCTTTAAGCTGGAGAAGAGCAGATTTAGATTGGATATTAGGAAAAAGTTCTTTACTATGAGGGTGGTGGAACACTGGAACAGGTTGCCCAGGGAGGTGGTTGAGGCCCCTTCCCTTGAGATATTCAAGGTGAGGCTCGACGAGGCCCTGGACAACCTGGTCTAGTTGGGGGTGTCCCTGCTGACTGTGGGGAGGTCAGACTAGATGACCTTTGGAGGTCCCTTCCGGCCTGGACCATTCTATGATTCTATGGTACCGGTGGGCTTTTGGCATAGCTGCCTTTGAGGCAGAAGAAGTTAAACAGTTGTCTACCTTGCCTGGTCTCTCAGAGGACCCTTATGTTGTGGGGTTGTTGAGGGTCGAAGAACAACAGGTGCCAATCCCTACCACAACAGTTCATCGGCGGCAATATCGAACTAACCGAGATTCTCTGATTCCCATCCATAAGCTCATTCGTCAACTAGAGATTCTAGGAGTGATCAGCAAGACTCGCTCACCCTTTAACAGTCCCATATGGCCAGTGCGGAAATCTAATGGAGAATGGAGGCTAACTGTGGACTATTGTGGCCTGAATGAAGTCACGCCACTGCTGAGTGCTGCTGTGACGGACATGTTAGAACTTCAGTACGAACTGGAGTCCAAGGCAGCCAAGTGGTATGCCACTATTGATATCGCTAATGCATTCTTCTCAATCCCTCTGGCAGCAGAGTGCAGGTCACAGTTTGCTTTCACTTGGAAGGGCGTCCAGTACACCTGGAATTGACTGCCCCAGGGGTGGAAACAGCCCCACAATTTGCCATGAGCTGATCCAGACTGCACTGGAACAGGGTGAAGCTCCGGAACATCTGCAGTACATTGACGACATCATCGTATTGGGCAACACAGCAGAAGAAGTTTTTGAGAAGGGGAATGAAATAATTGAAATCCTTCTGAAAGCTGGCTTTGCCATAAGGTCAAGGGACCTGCGCAGGAGATCCAGTTATTAGGAATAAAATGGCAAGATGGATGCCATCAGATCCCAATGGACGTGATCAATAAAATCGCAGCTATGTCTCCACCAACTAGTAAAAAGGAAGCACAAGCTTTCCTAGGCATTGTGGGTTTTTGGAGGATGCATATCCCAGATTACAGTCTGATTGTGAGCCCTCTGTATCAAGTAACCCAGAAGAAGAACGATTTTAAATGGGGTCCTGAGCAGCGACAAGCTTTTGAACAAATTAAACAGGAAATAGTCCATGCAGTAGCTCTGGGGCCAGTCCGGGCAGGACAAGATGTTAAAAACGTGCTCTACACCACAGCTGGGAAGAATAGCCCTACCTGGAGCCTCTGGCAGAAAGCGCCAGGGGAGACACATGGTTGACCCCTAGGATTTTGGAGTCGGGGATACAGAGGATCCAAAGCCCGCTCTGCTCTGACAGAAAAGGAGATATTGGCAGCATATGAAGGGGTTTGAGCTGCTTCGGAAGTGGTTGGTACAGAAGCAGAGCTCCTCTTGGCACCTCGACTGCCGGTGCTGGGTTGGATGTTCAAAGAAAGGGTCCCTGCCACACATCATGCAACGGATGCTACATGGAGTAAGTGGATTGTACTGATCATGCAGCGAACTTGAATGGGAAACCCCCGTTGCCCAGGAATTCTAGAGGTGATTATGGACTGGCCAGAAGGCAAGGAATTTGGAATGTCACCAGAGGAGGAGGCGACGCTTGCGGAAGAGGCCTCACCGTATAATAAACTACCAGAAAATGAGAAGAGATATGCCCTGTTCACTGATGGGTCCTGCCGGATTGTGGGAAAGCATAGAAAGTGGAAGGCTGCCGTGTGGAGTCCCATGTACCCAAGAGCCGGGCCACTGAGGAACATCAGAACAACCAGCAGGTGGATCGGGCTGCTAAGATTGAAGTGGCTCAGGTTGCTCTGGACTGGCAACATAAGGGTGAATTATTCATAGCTCGATGGGCCCATGACTCCTCAGGCCATCAAGGAAGAGATGCCACATATAGATGGGCTCGTGACCAAGGGGTGGATTTGACCATGGACACTGTTGCACAGGTCATCCATGAATGTGAGACGTGCTGCAATCAAGCAAGCCAAGCGGTTAAAGCCTCTTTGGTATGGAGGACGATGGCTGAGAGAGCTGAGAGACTCTTTGTCAGGAAGTGTAGTGACAGGACAAGGGGTAATGGTTTTAAATTGGAAGAGGGGAGATTTAGATTAGATATTAGGAAGAAATTCTTTACTATGAGGGTGGTGAAGCACTGGAACAGGTTGCCCAGGGAAGTTGTGGATGCCCCATCCCTGGAAGTATTCAAGGCCAGGCTGGATGGGGCTTTGAGCAACCTGCTCTAGTGGAGGTGTCCCTGCCCATGGCAGGGGGGTTGGAACTCGATGATCTTTAAGGTCCCTTCCAACTCTAACCATTCTATGAATCTATGATTCTATATAAATATGGGGAGGCCTAGCAGATCGATTATATCACTCTCCCACAAATCCATCAAGGCAAGTGCCATGTGCTCACAATGGTGGAAGCAACCACTGGATGGCTGGAAACATACCCTGTGCCCCATGCCACCGCCCGGAACACCATCCTGGGCCTTGAAAAGCAAGTCCTGTGGTGACATGGCACCCCAGAGAGAATTGAGTCCGACAACGGGACTCATTTCCAAAACAGCCTCATTGACACCTGGGCCAAAGAGCATGGTGTTGAATGGGTCTATCACATTCCCTATCACGCACCAGCCTCTGGGAAGATAGAACGGTACAATGGACTGTTAAAAACTGCACTGAGAGCAATGGGTGATGGGACTTTAAAACATTGGGATACACATTTAGCAAAGACTACCTGGCTGTTATGGTTTGAGAGAACCCATAACAATCTATTGTCGTTAGACAATTATTCTATCACCCAATGACCCCTCCCCACCCGGAAAGGGGAGTCAGGGAACACAAAGCAACATGAGGATTGAAATATAAATAGATTTAATAGACTAAGACTAAATAATTAACAATAATACTAAAGAACCAGTATTAATCCCGATACTGATATAAGATATTCAGAAATTATACTCAGCCATCTATATCAGTAGGAAGCTGTGCACTCCCAGCGGTGGACAGCAAATATCGGACACTGCGAGCGCAATGGCTTCAGGAGGAAGGGAAGGCCTCAGGGCTCCAGCACCGGGGCAAGGAGTTGTCTGGACCCGCTGCCATCAAGGGAGAGAGCCCGCTACGCAGCAAACTTTTCTAATTTATATTGGATGTGACGTTCATGGTATGAAATACTCCTGTTGGCCAGCCTGGGTCAAATGCCCAGGCCTTGCTCCTCCTTGTCCCTGCACCTGGCAAGGCTCGAAAACACTAACCTTGAATCCCACAGAGCCTGGCTGGCTATAAAGTAAATATTTTCACAAATTCAGACACTAGAGTCTTCTAAAAGTGCAATTTTCCCCAGCATTAGAAGAAAAGTTAGTCCTGTGTCTCTCAACCCAGGACACTGGCTAGTTAACACCAGGGGATCTACCAACCGAGCTGGCCCTGCCCAATCAAAACCTCCACGTACTGTGGAGGGAGATAAAGTCCCCGTAGTGCACATGAAGAATATGTTAGGGAAGACAGTCTGGGTTAGTCCTGCTTCAGGGAAAGGCAAACCCGTCTGTGGGATTGCCTTTGCTCGAGGACCTGGGTGCACTTGGTGAGTGATGCGGAAGGATGGGGAAGTTCAATGTGTACCTCTCGGGGACCTGATTTTGGGTGAGAATAGACAATGAATGAAACTGTATGATGTTAATTGCTAAATGACCCTGCCACTGTACATCCTCATTTCTGCAACTGCTATTGGTTGTACTATAGTAAGAATCACCCAAACTAATGACAAATGGACTCTGATGAAAACCAAGTAAAGTGCAGCAGTGAAGAGATCAGAACTGATCTCAGCAGCTGCCGCCCAGCAACTTCATTGAGATCGACATCTTCAACCCATGGACCATGGACATGAGTTGCACCGGATACATCAGCTGCAAGCCCCAAAAATACAGCATGCGACAGTCCAGCCCCACACACACCATCTGCATGCCCTGAGAGACTGTTCTAACAGATGGAGCTCGAAGTCATGGATTAAATGAACTCAACGGACATTTTAGAGTGATGGCCCACAGACTAAGGACATTATACCTGTATGGATATATATGTACGTGTATATACATATATGATAGGGGAAACTGATAGCATTTAATTGGAAACTGTAGGATCTGGGCATGGCACGGAATGGTATGAAATAAGGGGTGGATGATGTCCTGGGTCTGGTGGGGATAGGGTTAATTCTCCCCAGGATCTAGCAGGGACACAGGTATTCCATCCCATGTGAGCCATGCCCAGGGGGTAGCCGGAGCTAGCTGGGAAGGGGAGGGACGGGAAGTCACCATGGGGGAGCAGAGCGGGCTGGGGCGTCCCGGGTCCGGTCAGCAAGTGGTGGTATCGTACTCGTGGTTGTATATTCCTCTGTCAGTGTTATTGTTGTTGTTGTTTCTTGTTCCCTTTGCTGTTCTGTTAAATTGCCTTTGTCTCAACCCATGAGTTTTGCCTTTTTCTTCCCATTCTCCCCTCATGGCCGTGGTGGCGGTGGGGGGTCCGGTCTGAGAGAGTGGCTGCCACGTGGTTCTTTGTTGCCATCTGAGGCCAAACCAGGACAACTCCTTTCAGGCATTGTCAATTCATTGCCAGGATGCTTTTTCCTGGTAAATGTATCATTAATGCAAGATTGTCACCCTGTGAGAGGCTGGATCACAAGTAGACTGCAAATTCTGCTTCTGTTTTGCTACAGCTGGTTGAGAAAGTGAATTGGCTAGAATGAGGCTGGCTTAAGTCCTGTAATGGTCAGTGCTGCCACACAAAGCATTTATGCAGTTTGTTTACAGGCTGATTTTTTTCGACTGTTTGTGGTTTCTCAAAAGCTGGCAGTCCGAAGAAGGCAATTGGGCAGCCATTACTTTGAAGCACAGAGGGATGTTTACAGAATCTTCATGGTTGGAAGGGGCCTTTGAGATCATCGAGTCCAAGCACAAAAAAACAAAAACCCAAAAAAAACCCCAACACCCCCCCCCAAAAAACAATAAAAAAAAACCCCACCCACAAACAGACACAAACCAACAATCTCGGGCACTAGAGCATGCCCTGAAGGGCCATGTCTACACATTTCTTAAATACCTCCAGGGATGGCGACTCCACCACCTCCCTGGGCAGGCTGTTCCAGTGCCTGACCACTCTCTCAGTAAAGTAATTCTTCCTAATACCTAATCTAAACCTCCCCTGCCCCAACTTCAGACCATTTCCTCTGGTCCTGTCATTATTCCCTTGGGAGAAGAGGCCAACACCCACCTCTCTACAACCTCCTTTCAGGTAGTTGTAGAGGGCAATGAGGTCTCCCCTCAGCCTCCTCTTCTCCAAACTAAACATGCCCAGTTCCCTCAGCCTCTCCTCATATGACTTGCTCTCTAGACCCCTCACCAGCTTGGTGGCTCTCCTCTGGACACGCTCCAGCACTTCAATGTCCTTCCTGTAGTGAGGGGCCCAGAAATGAACACAGTACTCGAGGTGAGGCCTCACCAGGGCCGAGTACAGAGGCACCATCACTTCCCTACTCCCGCTGGCCACGCTATTCCTGATACAGGCCAGGATGCCGTTGGCCTTCTTGGCCACCTGGGCACACTGCTGGTTTAGAAACCACAAGTTTTATAAGTGTCAGAAGCAACTTACAGAAATGGCGGCTGCAACATGACAGGTCCCACAGGGGCACTGGAAAATAGCATGATTTATCCCAGGCTCCACCATGCATTTCAAATGACAGTCCTATAGAATATGTATTAGCCAGTTGCATAACACTCCATGAAAATTGTAATCATGTATTTGCTCAGGAGATCCAAGTGGCGTAGTCAAGTGGAAAGAAGATAGATAGATAGATAGATAGATAGATAGATAGATAAATACTACACTTCTTTTGAAGAAAGAAAATGACAGAAAGAAGACCTCTCTGGGTTTTTGAAGTGTCTGATACCCAGTCAAGAATTATACAATTCTGCTGTAATATTCCATTACTGTGTTCAGAGAAATGTTCACTCCTTGGCTAGTGACTTACAATTAGATATGATTTGGGTTTCCTTTGGGAAGATTTGGCTTTTATGAATTTTTCCCTGGTATAGTCAGAAAAGTAAAGAACCCAACCTATAAATCTTGACACTGACTTGGAGACCAATCCTGGAGACTTCACAGTTTTTCTATGGCTGTCTCCTGACTTAGCCTTGACATAGGGAAGTTAACATGCAGTATCAAGTTGGCAGTAACTCTTGCAGCTGTAGGTTATTTTTTCAGTTTTTAGAATTACATTTATGCTTATTAATAACATCCCCTCCCACCTCCCCACGGCAAAAAATCCAGTACTTCATTGTGTTCTTATTAGTCGTTTCTTAACTTGAAACTGGTGTAGTTGTTTAACACGCATTATGACAAGTAGTAATCCAAGGCAGTAATCCATAAGAAGATAAATTATAAGATACTTCATATAGAATTGTGTATTATTGCCGTAAAACATCAAAAGGAGCTTCTGATCAGCAATGGTATTTACAGTGAGCAACTATTAAGAATCATTCTTCTTTGCTTTCTAATTTGCACTTATTCATCTAATGCACATATTTACATTTTGATGACTATTACTACATCTGATTCTTCTGACTAATGTGGGGAAGAAGATAAAGCAATGTCACCACTGTTAAAGAAATGGCAGCAACAAAACAGGGATAGGGAGGTGCTCTGACAGGTTTAGGGGAGATTCTAGTGGGAATGGGTAGTAGATGTTCCTGCCTGCAGTGATGACTACGCATTTCCATGCTAATTTGCTTTTTTTGACCAGGGATTTAGCTGAATCAATGTCAGAGGATTTGGTATCATTTGCTCAGTGTTTTTCTCTGTCTCCCCCAGGTGGTGCATAGCATCAGTTCTTCAGGAGCCTCGACTGGAATAGTCTGCTGAGGCAGAAAGCAGAATTTATTCCACAACTGGAGTCTGAAGATGACACAAGTTATATTTTGACAGTAGGTATTACATGGTATTAAAAAAATGTGATGAATGCCTTGTGTAAATAATCACTGTCTTTGACTTTTGTATTTGCTTACTGCTTTGAAAATCTCTTTTATGATAACCACTGACAGCTGTGCAATTTCACTGGTGGTTTGATGTTTCAGGAGAAAAAAATCTTAAGAATAAAATTCTGCTTCTAGTTAATATTAAAACTTGGTACCCATTCTTCCTGATAAATTCAAATACTTTATTTCCCTTGTCTGTAGCTTGTTCTGAGACATACCACCATATGGAAACTGAGGAAGAAGATGATACAAATGATGAAGATTTTAATTTGGAGATAAGACAGTTTTCCTCATGTTCACACAGATTTTCAAAAGTAAGTAAAAAAAATAAAATTGCTGTAATTTTAATATGTATTATTTACATAAATATTTTGCTACTTTTGTAGAGTTTGGAAATGTTACATATGGAAGAGGTGTTTATGGCATTGTTTCTTCAAGAAATGTTAACTGAAATTGACCAAGAATGAAGTGAATACCATTAAATCAAAACATGGGAAGATTCTATAGTAAAGTTATTTCTTGAATCCTTAAGAAGGTTATAGAAAATTATGTAAATAGTTTTATATTTTCTGTGGAAAATTCATTATAGGATAAAAGAAATTTTAGGGAAACTGTTCTGTTAAATGCTAATGCATGTTCTTTATGTTGGTTTTCTTTGTACATAGTTTGCGTGTTGCTTCAGTTGTGTCCTGGATATCCTGCAGGCAGTGGCATATCAAAGATTACAGTACTAGCCTATAGCAGAGTTTAATTAAATGACCTCACCTATCCAGTTGCCCTTGCATAATAAGTATGGGGCTCTGGAAAATGAGGGCCAGGTAAATGAGGATGGAGAGGAAGATCCATCCAGTGAGTCGCCCAGGGCTAGACACTCACCCCCACGCCTGAGGACTTCCTCAACTAAGAAAAAAAAAGGTATTTGTAGTAGGTGACTCCCTTCTGAAGGGAACAGAAGGGCCCATTTGTCGACCTGACCCATCCCACAGGGAAGTCAGCTGCCTCCCTGGGGACAGGATTAAGGATATACAGAGAAATCTCCCTACCCTAGTCCAACCCTCAGATTACTACCCGTTACTGATATTTCAAATAGGCAGTGATGAGGTATGTACCAGAAGTCTAAAGGCAATGAAGAGAGACTTTAGGGCCCTGGGATGGCTGGTTAAGGGATCAGGAGCACAAGTAGTGTTCTCCTCTATTCCACCACTTGCAGGAATTGATGAGGGGATAAACAGGAAGAGCCAGCAGATTAACTCCTGGCCCCGAGACTGGTGCAACCAGCAGGACTTTGGTTTCTTTGATCATGGGTTGATCTACAGGACACCAGGCCTGCTGGCAACAGGTAGGGAAAACCTAACCCAAAGGGGAAGAAGGATCCTGGGGCAAGAATTAGCAGGGCTCATTGAAAGGGCTTTAAACTAGGTTTGAAGGGGGATGGGGATGAAAGCGGGATTACTAAAATGGAGACTGGGAACAGCATGCCAGTGCTTGTGGGTAAAAGTACTAGCAAGGTCTTGCAGTCTGTTGTCTCAGTGGAGGCGGGCGATGATGATCCATATGGTAGCAAAGACATGGGGGGTAACGATAGGTTGGCGACTACAGAAGGGTCTGAGCATAGTCAGGTGGGAATTAGGGCTTGTCCCCCCCAAAAAGTGGCAGGACAATTAGCCCAGCTGAAGTGCATCTACACGAATGCACACAGCATGGGCAAAAAACAGGAGGAGCTGGAGGCCATCATACAGCAGGAAAACTATGATATAGTTGCCATCACAGAAACATGGTGGGAAGACTCACACAACTGGAGTTCTGCAATCGATGGCTACCAGCTTTTCAGAAGGGATAGGCATGGAAGGAGAGGCGGTGGGGTGGCCCTCTGTGTTAGGGACAGATTTGATTGCCTAGAACTCAACAATATGAATGACAGTGTTGAGTGTTTATGGGTAAGAATCAAGGGGAAGGCCAGTAAGGCAGACACCATCGTGGGAGTCTGTTATAGACCTCCCAACCAGGATGTAGAGATTGATGAAATATTCTATAAACAGCTGGCAGAGATCTCACAATCGCTCGCCCTTGTTCTTGTGGGGGACTTCAACTTCCCCAATGTCTGCTGGAAACATAATGCAGCAGAGAGGGAACAGTCCCGGAGGTTCCTGGAGTGTGTGGAAGACAACTTCCTAACACAGCTGGTGAGAGAGCCAACCAGGGAAAGCACCCTACTGGACCTGCTGCTTGTTAACAGAGAAGGTCTTGTGGGGGATGTAAAGGTTGGAGGTCGTCTTGGGCAGAGTGATCATGAAATGATAGGGTTTTCAATTCTTGGAGAAGCAAGGTGAGGAGCCAGCAGAACTGCCACCTTGGACTTCCGAAAGGCAGACTTTGGCCTGTTTAGGAGCATGGTTGAGAGTGTCCCTTGGGAGACAGTCCTGAAGGGCAAAGGTGCCCAGGAAGGCTGGTCATGCTTCAAGGAGGAACTCTCAAAAGCGCAGGAGAAGGCCGTCCCCAGGTCCCAAAAAATGAGCCAATGGGGAAGAAGACCAGCCTGGCTAAATAGAGAGGTTTGGCTGGACCTCAGGAATAAAAGGAAAGTTTATGGTCTTTGGAAAATGGGGTTGGCAAATTATGAGGACTATCAAGACGTAGTGAAGCTATGCAGGGGGAAAATCAGAACGGCAAAAGCTCAAGCAGAACTCAGCTTGGCCACTACGGTTAAAAATAATAAGAGGTTCTTTCAGTATATCAATAGAAAAAGGAAGACTAGGGAAAATGTAGGCCCACTGATGAATGAGGTGGGCGCCTTAGTGGTGGAAGACAGAGAAGGCGGAGTTACTGAATGCTGCCTTTGCTTTGGTCTTCACTGCTCTGTGAGCCGATGCAGGCAGAACACAGGAAAAAACACAAAACCATGGATTAAGAGCAAAGAACAAATTTAATCTCAATACCTCATGGATCGGGGAACCTCTGAAGCAGCACCCGGGCAGAGGCAGGCAAGCAGGGGACGCAGGCACCATGGAGCGTGAGAGAGTCCTTATTAGCAAGAGAGTCCTTGTTAGCAAGGGAGTGAGAGAGCGAGAGAGCTCCCACTTGCTGTTTGGGCCTGTATTTCAAGGATTCTGGCAGGCAGAGTTTTCCACTGTGCTTTGATCTCTTCAACAGCAGGGCAGGAATCTCAGGTGTGTTCGATGATGTGCCCCTGAGTCCATCCCAGGCCTATGTTATCTAAGTGCAGATGTCCTACTTGTTGAGCACACAAAACTAAGCAACAATTAGTGCAATATATGTGTTTTCCAGCACCCCACATGCTAGTCACTTGAGCGTATTTACAGTCCTCCTCGCCAATCTTCTGTTACTTTCCCACAACTGTTAAAGCTGTCCCTCATGAATCCCAGACCCTGGAGACAAGGGGGAAGGTCTGGAGAGAGGAAGATTTTCCCTCTGTAGGGGAGGACTGGGTTAGAGACAACTTGGCCAAACTGGACATCCATAAGTCCATGGGCCCAGATGGGATGCACCTGCAAGTCCTGAGAGAACTGGCAGATGTTATTGCTGGGCCACCCTCTATCATCTTCGAAAGGTCATGGAGAACAGGAGAGGTGCCTGAGGACTGGAGGAAGGCCAACATCACTCCAGTCTACAAAAAGGGCAAGATGGAGGACCCAGGGAACTACAGGCCAGTTAGTCTCACCTCTGTCCCTGGGAAAATAATGGAGCGACTCGTTCTGGATGTCATCTCCAAACATCTTAAAGAACAGGAAGTTATTGGAAGTGGTTGACATGGATTTACCATGCTTGACCAATCTGATAGCCTTCTATGACGTTATAACTGGATGGCTGGATGAGGGGAGAGCAGCAGATGTCATCTATCTTGACTTCAGCAAGGCTTTTGACACTGTCTCCCATAACATCCTCATTAGGAAACTGAGGAAGTGTGGCCTAGATGAGGGGGCAGTGAGGTGGATTGAGAGCTGGCTGTGTGACAGAACTCAGAGAGTTGTAATTAATGGAGCAGGGTCAAGTTGGAGGCCTGTAACCAGCGGTGTCCCCCAGGGGTCACTACTTGGTCCAGTTTTGTTCAACATATTTATCAATGACAGTACTCGAGGTGAGGCCTCACCAGGGCCGAGTACAGAGGCACGATCACTTCCCTACTCCCGCTGGCCATGCTATTCCTGATACAGGCCAGAATGCTGTTGGCCTTCTTGGCCACCTGGGCACACTGCTGGCTCATGTTCAGCCGGCTGTCCACCAACACCCCCAGGTCCTTTTCTGCTGGGCAGCTTTCCAGCCACTCTTCCCCAAGCCTGTAGTGTTGCCAGGGGTTGTTGTGACCAAAATGCAGGACTTGACACTTGGCCTTATTAAACCTCATCCCATTGGGCTTGGCCCATTGATCCAGGTCCCTCTGTAGAGCCTTCTGACCCTCAAGCAGATCAACACTCCCACCTAGTTTGGTGTCATCTGCAAACTTACTGAGGGTGCACTCAATCCCCTCATCCAGATCATCAATAAAGATATTAAACAAGACCAGCCCCAAAACTGAGCCCTGAGGGACACCACTGGTGACCGGCCGCCAACTGGATTTCACCCCATTATTCACAACTCTCTGGGCACAGCCATCCAGCCAGTTTTTCTACCCAGTGAAGAGTACACTTGTCTATGCCATGATTCGCCAGCTTCTCCAGGAGAATGCTGGGGGGGACAGTATCAAAGGCCTTACCAAAGTCCAGGTAGACAACGTCCACAGCCTTCCCCGCATCGAGAAGGTGGGTCACATGGTCATAGAAAGAGATCAAGTTGGTTAAGCAGGACCTCCCTTTCATAAACCCATGCTGGCTGGCCCTGATCCCTTGGCTGCCCTGCACTTGCTGTGAGAGCTCACTCAAGATGATCCTCTCCATGATCTTTCCCGGTACCAAGGTCAGGCTGACAGGCCTATAGTTTCCGGGATCCTCCTTCCGGCCCTTCTTGTAGATGGGCATCACATTGGCCACCCTCCAGTCATCTGGTACCTCTCCTGTTGACCAGGATTGTTGATAGATAATGGAGAGAGGCTTGGTGAGCTCTCCCGCCAGCTCCCTGAGTACCCTTGGGTGAATCCCATCCGGCTCCATGGACTTATGCCTGTCCAGGTGCATAAGCAAATCATTAGCTACTTCCTCCTGGACTATGGGGGGGTTGTTCTGCTCTCCATCCTTATCTTCCAGCCCAGGAGGCTGTACACCCTGGGGGTAGCTGGTCCGACTATTGAAGACAGAGGCAAAGAAGGCATTAAGTATCTCAGCCTTCTCCTCGTCCTTGGTCGCAATGTTTCCCCCTGCATCCAGTAAGGGATGGAGATTCTCCCCAACTCTCTTTTTGTTGACGTATTTATAAAAACTTTTTTTGTTGTTCTTTATATTAATGGCCAGGTTGAGTTCCAGCTGGGCTTTTGCCTTCCTAATTTTTTTTCTGTATAACCTAACAAGATCTCTGTACTCTTCCTGAGTTGCCTGTCCCTTCTTCCAAAGGTGATAAACCTTCCTTTTTTCCCCCTAAGTCCCATCAAAAGCTCTTTGTTCATCCAGGCCGGCCATTTTCCCCGCCCTTTAATTTTGCGCCTCATGGGGACAGCCTGCTCCTGGGCCTTTAGGATTTCCTTCTTGAAGAGCGTCCAGCCTTCCTGGACCCCTTTGCCCTGCAGGATTATCTCCCAAGGGACCCTCCCAACCAGGGTTCTGAACAGGCTGAAGTCCACCCTCTGGAAATCCAAGGTGGAGGTTTTGCTAACCCCCTTCCTTACCTCACTAAGAATTGAAAAATTGACCATTTAATGATCACTAAGACCAAGACGGCCTTCGACCTCCACATCTCCCACTAGTCCTTCTTTGTTTGTGAAAAGTAGGTCTAGCGAGGCACCTCCCCTGTTAGACTCTCCTACCAGTTGTGTCAGGAAGTTATCTTCCATACACTCAAGGAACCTCCTAGCCTGCCTGCTCTCTGCTGTGTTATATTTCCAGCAGATGTCCAGTAGGTTGAAGTCCCCAACCAGAACAAGGGCTGGCGATTGCGAGACTTCAGCCAGCCTCTTATAGAATACTTCATCAACCTGCTCATCCTGGTTGGGTGGTCTAGAGCAGACTCCCAACACAAAATCCCCCTTGTTAGCCTTCCCCTTCATCCTTACCCACAAACACTCAACTTCATCATCACTGGAATCTAGCTCTATACAGTCAAAACACTCCCAGAGCCACAGAGCCACACCCCCGCCTCTCCTTCCTTGCCTATTCGTTCTGAAGAGCTTATAGCCACTCATCGCAGTATTCCAGTCGTGACTGTCATCCCACCACGTTTCCGTGATGGCGACTATGTCATAGCTGTCCTGCTGCACAATGGCTTCCAGCTCATCCTGTTTGTTGCCCATGCTACGTGCATTAGCATAGATGCACTTGAGCTGGGCTCCCGATTTCACCTCCATCCTTGGCCCTTTACCCCCAGGCTCATTACCAGTGGGCCTGGTTTTATCCCCTTCCCCCTCCACCTCTAGTTTAAAGCTCTGTCCATGAGCTTTGTTAACTCCTGGCCTAGTACCCTTTTTCCCTTTCGAGATAGGGTTTTCCCATTGTTCGCAAGCAGAAATTTCTATATGTCTATCCCTTTTCTCAAATGAAATGACAGAGCAAGAGTCCTCACTAACCCAGCATCCTTCAAGCCTTGGCATGCTTCCCTTGGGTTTAATCCTGACAGGCCCAGTTAGTTCCCCTCCCCCCCTCATATCTAGTTTAAAGCCCTGTCAATGAGCCCTGCTAACTCCTGCCCCAAAATTCTTTTCCCCCTCTGGGACAGGTGCACCAGGGCACCCATTTCATTCAACAGTAGGCCCACATTTTCTCTAGTTGTCCTTTTGCCTCCAATATAGTTGAAAAAACCCTTCTTGTTAACTTTGACATCCCTTGCCAATTTTAATTCCAAGGAGGCCTTGGCTTTCCTCGTTTCATCCCTGCATAGTCTAACTGCATTCCTGTCATCTTCCCAAGTGGTCAGTCCCTTCTTCCACTCATTGTAAACTTCCTTCTTCCACTTGAGTTTTTTCAGAAGCTCCCTGCTCAACCACGCAGGTCTCCTGCTTCCCTTGCCTTATTTCTTGCTCTTAGGGATGCACCAATCCTGAGCTTGGAGAAAGCGATGTTTGAATATCAACCAGCTCTCATGAGCCCCCAACTTCCAGAGACCTATCCCATGGTTTTTATCCCATTTCTCCAAGCAGTTTCTTGAAAAGGTCAGTTAGTGCTCCTGAAATCTAATGTTTCAGTCCTACTTATTGGTTTACGTGTACTGCCCACAATCCTGAACTCTATCTTTCCATGATCACTGCAACCAAGGCTGCCCCCAACCTTAATGTCCTCCACCAGTCCCTCTTTGTTTGTCAGCACTAAGTCCAGTAGTGCTTCTCTCCTCGTTGGCTCCTCCACCAGCTGAGTTTAGAAGTTATCATCAATACACTGGAGGAACCTCCTGGACTGTAGATGCTTGGCTGTGTAGCCTTTCCAGCAGATATCAGGGTGGTTGAAGTCCCCCACGAGAACCAAAGCCTGAGATTGAGAGGCTACTTTCAGCTGATTGTAAAAGGCTTCATCAGCTTCCCCATCCTGATCAGGTGGCCTGTAATAAACACCCACTACAGTGTCCCTCATATTGGCCCGCCCCTTAATCCTCACCCACAAGCTCTCAACTCTCTCTTCATCTGACCCCAGGGAGGGCTTTGGGGACATCTCCTCACTCTCTATCCATTCCTTAACATAGAAGGCGACACCTCCACCCCTCCTTCCTCGCCTGTCCCTGCTGAACAGCTTGTAGCCACACTCCAGTTGTAGGATTCATCCCACCAGGTTTCAGTGATGGCCACTATATCATATCTTTCCAGCAGCATGGTAGCCTCAAACTCCTCCTGCTTGTTGCTAATGCTGTGTGCATTCGTGTAGAGGCACTTCAGCTAGGCTGCTGGCTGTGCTGCCTTTTTAAGGGAACACCCCTTGAGGTGTCTCACAGGGGTTTCTCTGCTTACTTCAACTTCCTCAGGAGCTGCTGGATCTTCTCCATAAGTCTTTGAGTGCAATGCAGTGTCATCAGCTTGGCTCAGGAAGCCAGGCTGAAGGTCCTTACTAGCACCCTGTCCCCCTAACCCTGATGTGTTATCGCTCAGCTTGCTACAGTCAAGTCTGATATTATTAACCCCCACCTCCTCTTGAGATGTTTCACAGGTGTTTCCCTGTTGACTTCAACTACCTCAGGAGCCCCTGGCTCATCTCCATAAGACTTTGACTGTGATGCAGCGTCCACAGCATGCCTCAGGGCAACAGGTTGAAGGCCCTTACTAGCACCCCGTCCTTCTAACCCTGATGTGTTATCCCACAGCTTGTCACAGACAAGCCTGATATTATTATCCCCCTCCCCCTTCACATCTAGTTTAAAGCCCTGTCAATCAGCCTGGCAATCCCTTGGGCAAAGACCCTCTTCCCCCTTTGGAAAAGGTGTCTCCCATTTGATGCCAGCAAGCCTGGTGCCATGTAGGCCATCCCATTGTCAAAAAACCCAAAATTGTGGCAGTGACACCAGCCACGGAGCCATGTATTAGTAGACTGGCTCCGTCTGTTCCTCCCAGTGTCACTGCCTGCTACTGGAAGGAGTGAAGAAAAAATAACCTGTGCCCCAGATTCCCTCACCAACCCTCCCAAGGCTCTTCTTTCTGTTTCAAGGAGGGCAAAGCCTGGCTCCACCAGTCTATTTCTTGTTCAGCCTCCCTTATGCACCTCAGCCTTTCGACTTCCTCTTGCAGCTCAGCCACCAGGCTGAGCAGATCGTTCACCTGCTCACAACACACACAGCAGTTCTCATAGCTGCCACCCATTACCAGTGAAAGGCTCTGGCACCTCCTGAAGCCTGTGACCTGGATAGCTGTATGTTTCTGTGGGAGCTCTGTCTGGGTTCCCACATCCATTCTGGCTGAAGTTGAGAGCATGACCTTCTTCCAGGTGGAGACCATAGCTAAGCTCCTTCCAAGGGGGTGATGATCACCAGCAGGACTCACCTGTTGAGCTGGCAGAACTTCAGTTCCTTCCTGCATGCACTTTCCACACTCCCTGCACCTTGTGGTGGTGCTCCCAGGTGACACCCACTCACTGCTTGTTCAGTGCTCCTGAAAGGCCTCTTTTTAGGGGGAGGGGAGTGGCCCCAGTGAGTACGCCTCATCTAGATCTGCAGCTGGTGGTGCTGGCTCCGCCCATGCCTCCTCAGCAGCCCGCCCACAAGCTGCTAGGTTCCGGCACAGACTAGCTGCTTTGTCGGGCTTCAAAAAGCTCTCAAAAAGAGCTTCTTGCTGACCCTTTTTGCCGCGATTCCCTTCCCCAGTGCAGACTTACCTCCACTGGTCTCCTCATCAAGTGACAATCCAGAGATGAATGTAATATTAGAACAGACCAAACATCTAATGTCTAATCGACCTTCAGAAGGTGAATGGGTCTGCCTAAGGCATCCTTGGACAATCTTTGAGGCTCTTACTCATTTCTGTTTCTAGATGAGCAGCATAGTCAGATTACTTTGACAGGGCTGCTCTGTTTTCATGTGTAAAACTACAGGATCTAAATGATGCCTGCATTGGGTGGGCTGAACCGCCACCTCTAACCCATCTGAGGTTTTTTTTATGAATTTTGAAGGTCATATATCATGCACATTGTAGAGCCCTTGTTTCAATATTCACGGAATCACAGAATTCTTATGAGTTGGAAGGGACCTCTAGAGATCATCTAGTCCAACTCCCCTGCTAAAGCAGGATTGCCTAGAGCACATTACTCAGGACTGCATCCAGGCAGGTCTTGAAGATCTCCAGAGAAGGGGACTCCACGACCTCCCTGGGCAGCCTGTTCCAGTGCTGTCACCCTCACCGGAAAGAAGTTTCTCCTCATATTTGAATGGAACTTCCTATGTTCCAGCTTGTGCCCGTTGCCCCTTGTCCTGTCATTGGGAACCATTGAAAAGAGTCCAGCTCCCTCCTCCTTCAACCCACCCTTTAGGTACTTGTAAACATAGATAAGGTCTCCCCTCAGCCTTCTCTTCTCCAGGCTAAAGAGCCCCAGCTCCAATCCCTTAATCATCTTAGTTGCCCTATGTTGGACTCTCTCCAGTAGTTCCCTGTCTCTCTTGAACTGGGGAGCCCAGAACTGGACACAGTATTCCAGTTGTGGCCTCACCAGTGCAGAGTAGAGGGGGAGAATGACCTCCCTCGACCTACTGGCCGCACTCTTCCCTATGCAGCCCAGGATCCCATTGGCCCTCTTGGCAACAAGGGCACATTGCTGGCTCATGGAAAGTTTCTTATCCACCAGGACTCCCAGATCCTTCTCCTCAGTAGTGCTTTCCAGAAGATCCACCCCTAACCTATATTGGTGCCTGGCGTTCTTCCTCCCCAGGTGCAGTACCCTACATTTGCCCTTGTTGAACCTCATTAGGTTCCTCTCTGCCCAGCTCTCCAGCCTGTCTAGGTCACGCTGGATGGCGGCACAGCCCTCTGGAGTGTCGGCCAGCCCTCCCAGTTTGGTATCATCAGCAAACTTGCTGAGGATACACTCTGTCCCCTCGTCCAGGTCATTGATGAATATGTTGAACAGGACTGGGCTGAGTATTGACCCCTGGGGGACACCGCTGGTTACAGGCCTCCAACTTGACCCTGCTCCATTAATTACAACCCTCTGAGTTCTGTCACACATATTGCGTGAAAGAATAAAGTTGATAATATTATTCTGGGACTGATGCTCTAGCAAAAACAATTAAAAAAAACCCCAAACATACCAAGTTAAAGCTCCTGCCTGTACTCTTGTATGTAACAGCCCATCCTGAGAGAACAAGATGTGCTCTCTGCCGTTTACATTTTTTTACTGTCTTCTGGTACAGTCACCAATTACAAATACTATTATCAAGTGAAACAACAGTTATCACAAGCTGGAAGCTCTTAAACACAAAAACACTTTTACAAGCGTTGCTTGTAAAGGTGCTGCTCCATTCTAGTTGGACTGCCAGTGGTAGGTGCCCAGTGTGCAGCAGGCAGAAGGAGACTGGTGACTGGTCCAGAGGCTCCATGCATCCTTGGCATAGACTACCTCAGGAGAGGGTATTTCAAGGATCCAAAATGTTACTGGTGGGCTTTTGGTACAGCTGCTGTGGAGACAGAAGAATTTAAACAGCTGTCTACCTTGCCTGGTCTCTCAGAGGACCCTTCTATTGTGGGGTTGCTGAGGGTCAAAGAACAACTAGTGCCAATCACTACCACAACAGTGCACCAGCGGCAATATCGCACCAACCAAGACTCCCTGATTCCCATTCATAAGTTAATTCATCGACTGGAGAGCCAAGGAGTGATCAGCAAGACTAGCTCACCATTTAACAGTCCCATATGACCAGTGTGAAAGTCTGATGGAGACTGGAGATTGAGAGAGACTAAATTGATAAATAACCAGTAGTTAATTACTAGATAACCACTATGTCATCACTACTGTTGCTATATGCTATATCAATGGTATTACAGTAAAAATTGCCCAAATTACTGAAGAATGAACTTTGATGAAACTGAGCGAAGTGCAACAGTGATGGAACCAGAACTGGCTTCAGCAACTGACAGCTGGCAAGTTTCTTGAGATTGACATCTTCAACCCGCAGACTGTGGGCATGGACTGTGCCAAATGCACCAACTGCAAGCTCCAGAAGCAGCATTCCACAATTCAACACACTATCTCTCCTGCCTTAAAAGACTGTTTTGAGAGATGGAGCCCAAAGTCATGGACTAAATTAACTCAGTGGACATTTTGAGAGAGATGACCCATAGACTAAATAGACTAAGGGAATGATATCTGTGTGTGTATATAAATAAATATATCACAGAATCACCTAGGTTGGAAGGGACTCTTTAAGATCATCTAGTCCAACCAATGAAAAAAAAAACAAAAAAAACCCAACACAACAAACCACACACACAACCCACACACACACCACCCAACACTAATCCATATCCCCGAGCACCATGTCAACTCCTCTCTTGAATACCTCCAGGGATGGTGCCTCAACCATCTCCCTGGGCAGCCCATTCCAATGCCTGATAACCCTTTCAGTAAAGAAATATTTCCTAATATCTAACCTGAACTTCCCCTGGCGTAACTTGAGGCCATTACCCCTTGTCCTATCATCTGTAACTTGGGAGAAGAGACTGACCCCCGCCTCTCTACAGCCTCCTTTCAGGTAGTTGTAGAGAGCGATAAGGTCTCCCCTCAGTCTCCTCTTCCCCAGACTGAACAACCCCAGCTCCCTCAGCCTCTCCTCGTAAGACTTGTGCTCCAGACCCATCACCAGCTTCGTTGCCCTTCTCTGGACCTGCTCCAGCACCTCAATGTCTTTCCTGTGGTAGGGGGCCCAAAACTGGACACAGTACTCGAGGTGGGGTCTCACCAGTGCCGAGTACAGGGGGATGATCACCTCTCGGGTCCTACTCACCACACTGTTCCTGATACAGGCCAGGATGCTGTTGGCCTTTTTGGCCACCTGGGCACACTGCTGGCTCATGTTCAGCCGACAGTCGACCAACACCCCCAGGTCCTTTTCTGCCGGGCAGCTCTCCTGCCACTCTTCCCCAAGCCTGTAGCGCTGCCTGGGGTTGTTGTGACCCAAGTGCAGGACCCGGCACTTGGCCTTATTGAACCTCATCCTGTTGGTCTCAGCCCATCCAGCCAGCCTGTCTAGATCCCTCTGCAAAGCCTCTCTACCCTCCAGCAGATCAACACTCCCACCCAACTTGGTGTCATCTGCAAATTTGCTGAGGGTGCATTCGATCCCCTCGTCCAGATCATTGATAAAGATGTTGAAGAGAACCGGCCCCAGTACTGAGCCCTGTGGGACACCACTCATGACCGGTCGCCAACTGGACTTCACTCCATTCACCACCACTCTCTGGGCCCAGCCCTCCAGTCAGTTTTTAACCCAGCGGAGAGTATACCCATCTAAGCCATGAGCATCCAGTTTCTCCAGGAGAATACTGTGGGACACTGTATCAAAGGCCTTGCTAAAGTCTAGGTAGATAACATCCACAGCCTTTCCTTCATCCACCAAGCGAGTCACTTTGTCATAGAAGGAGATCAGGTTTGTCAAGCAGGACCTGCCCCTCATGAACCCGTGCTGGCTGGGCCTGATCACCTGGGCATCTTTCATGTGTTGCATAATGGCACTCAGGATGACCTGTTCCATGACCTTCCCAGGCACCGAGGTCAGACTGACAGGCCTGTAGTTCCCTGGATCATCCTTCCGACCCTTCTTGTGGATGGGCGTCACATTTGCTAGGCGCCAGTCGGCTGGGACCTCCCCAGTTTGCCATGACTGTTGGTAGATGATGGAAAGTGGCTCTGCAAGCACTTCTGCCAGCTCCCTCAGAACCCTCGGGTGAATCCCATCTGGGCCCATAGACTTGTTTATGTTGAGGTTAAATATATATATTTATATCTCTATATATATATCTCAAAGACAGGAGAAGTGGTGGTGACTTATAGAAAAGTGTCATGACGTAATGGTATAGAATATGGGGTAAATACTGTCCTGGTCTCAGATGGGATAGAATTAATTTTCTTTCTAGTGGTTGCTGTGTTTCAGATTTGGTACGAAAGGAATGTCAATAATGCATATTTAGTTGTTGCCAGGTGATGTTTGTATTTGTCCTGGTTTGAGGTAAAACAGAACCAATTTTCTGTTCAGTAATTTTACTTTTTAGCTGGGCCTCTTCTAACTAACTAAACTCTGAAATAAACAGCATATTGTTCAGAAACTGCTCACTCTCATAGTGATAAGACCTGATTATACCAAGGAATGGTATGCAGAGAGGCCCTTCCTTATACTTATTGCTATAACAACCAAGGTCAGGCAACTTTGTTATTTGCCCCGTTGGAGGGCAGAAAGCAGAAAAGCGTAGAGGGGTCCCACCTGTAGGGAGGAGCGGACAGGACAGGTGACCCAAAACTGACCAACAGGATATTCCATCCCATCTGCATCGTGCTCAGTATAAAAGCTGAAGGATCAGAGGGTCAACTCTCTTTCTTCAATGGCTGATGCCCAAGGAGGATCCTGTCTGTTTGTCTGCCTTTGATCCCGATCCGAGCATTCCTGACTCCAGATCTGGAATCCAGCTCCTGTCCATCACCGAGTCCAGCCTGGGACTTTCCCCTGTGCCTGCTGGTGATGTAATTGTCATCCTGGGAGCTTGATACAGTTTGGTATATACTGTATACTTATTTATTTATTAATATTTTCATTAGTTTAGTTTTTTTCTAAACTCATAAATCTCTTCCTCTCCTCTCGTCTCTTTGGAGAGAGAGGAGGGGGAAGGGCCTTCTGTCATTCTGATTAGCCAATCCGGCCAAAACCACGACAATATTTTTCAAGGACTCTTTTCAGCTTCCCATAGAAGTTGAGGAGCATAGACAGAACAATGGAATGACCAATGGAATATTCCGTACCATAGACATCATGCTCAGTATATAAATGGGGTTAGCCTGGAGGTGGGTACTCGTGATCACTACTTAGGACGGTACCAGTTCACCAATTTACTGGGTGGTGAGAGTGGCTTGTGTCTTGTGTATTCTTTTACCATGATGATTATTATTATTGCTATTTTCCTTTTCTGCACAAGTGACTGCGTGGTCTTAGCTGCCAGCTGGGTCAAATGTGCATTGCTGCAGAGTTGTACTGAGGTCCCTGTTGCACCAGGAGAAAAATGTCCCCTGCTGTTCTTTTCTTCCCAGCCTCAACCGAGAACCCCGTTTCTGTGGGATCCTCCACATAGGAAGCCCCTCACTGCCCTCAAAAGCCAACTTCTCTGCTTTTTCAGCTGTAGAACATAGCTCTCCACATGGAGATGCAGCAGTGACAGAGTGACATTTTTATAACTCATTCTTTCATTTATGATCTTTTTGACTGCTGCTGCTGTCATGGGGTTACCTACTAGGTGGGAGATGCCTCAGGTATAGCTGAGCTCCTGTGATGGAGAAGTTCTTGTGCACCAGTTGAAGTACAGTGCCTACAGTACTCCTAGCCTCAAATATGCAGGGTCAGATGCTTTTCACTGATGCTTAAACTACGCCCTTTTACTCTTGCTTCAGGCTGAGAGAAAACATAGTTTGTTATTGTGGCTCTGCTGATGCACATAAACTTGTTCCTCCCAAGGACTGAGACCTGTGCCTGAATCCTGAGTGGGCAGAGTAGAACGTCTGAGATGATGCTTTATTGGTTTCCTCTCGTGCAGCAGCTGTACAAATGGAGGGAAGTGACAGTGTTCAGTGCAGTGGGCTGCGTAAGAGCTCTGAGTAAAGGTACTGTTGTCTCCTTCTCACAGACAACTGTTGTTCTTGTGTTTACCCTGCACACACAACATGTGCTAGCTCTGTGGTCTGGCAGAAAATTTTTCTTTAAAACACATTGCAGGATAGAGCTATAGGTTCACCCACTGATGCTGCTCTTGCAAATGAAAAATAAAAAGAAAAGAAAACAGTCCTATAAAATGAAAAAGAACCTCCCAGCAACTCTGACACTGATAATACATTTTCCTAATGAAGAGAAACCCAGCTCATAAGACTGACTAAAATAGCAAAGAATATGCATTGATGTGACCTAACACCAGAAGCATTTCTGTCATCAAGGGAAAGCTTGTTTTGTGTTTGTCAGCTTTTGTTTGCATCTCTAAAGTAAGTTCTACATGGGAATTGTCTTGTTATGTACTGTGAGAAAACCTCAGAGAAAGACTTGAAGCCACAAACTGTGGCATTTTTTGAACTCCTGTATTGTGTTGATTTCTACCTGACCTTTTCTTGAGGTACTCTTGACCTTAGATGTATGCGCTAGCTGTAGTGCCAGTCTAATTCCTAGCTCCCCATCTATTTTGAATTCTTAAAGATGTTTCAAGACCACCCAAAACTGTAGTCTCCTGGCTATACTTTTTTTTTGAGAAATGCAAGTAACTTCTGTCTTGAATTTCAACTGGGGATGGAGTTCAAAATAATATGTGGCTTCCATGATACTTCAGTAAATATTATATGTATGATTGTCCTGGTTTGAGGTATAACAAAACCAATTTTCCTATCAGTAATTTTACTTTTCAGTTCAGTCTCTTCTAACAAACTACTTTCTGAAATTAATGGCATATTTTTCAGACAGTGTCTCCTTCTAGCAAATAATGTCTGATGTTTATAGTTAATACCAAGGAATGGTATGCAGAGAGGTTCTTGCTTATACTTATTGCTATAACAACCAATGTCAGCTAACTTATGTGCCACGTTGGAGGGTCAGAAGAGGAAGAGTGTAAAGGAGTTGCACCTGTGGGGAGGAGCGGACAGGACAGGTGACGCAAAACTGACCAATGGGGTGTTCCATCCCATGTGCATCATGCTCGGTATAAAAGATGAGGGAACAAGGGGTCAGTCTCTTTTCTTCAATGGCCAGTGTACGAGGACCCTGTTTGTCTGCTTTTGATCCCGATCTGTGTGTTCCAGAATACAGTTCCTGAATCCAGTTCCCATCCGTCGCTGAGTCCAGCCTGAGACTTTCCCAGTGCCTGACGGTGACATGATCGTCATCCTGGGAGCTCAATACTGGTTTTGTATATATTGTATATATTTCATTATTTTCTTATTTATATTATAATCTTTTCTTTTTATTATTAATATTTCATTAGTTTTAGTTTTCTTTTCAACCCATAAGTGTCTCCCTTGAGAGAGAGAGATTAAAACAGAGCATCTGTTGTTCATTTAGTGGCCAGCCCAGCAGTCAAGGTTTAGGATGAATATGCTCTCCCTGCACTTACTCGCTCCACAAGAAAAGAGGGAAGAGATAAAGAGATTTACAAGTTCAGAAGGAACTAAACTAATGAAGTATTAAAATCAAAAAGGAAATAATGAAATAGATACAATATATACAAAACCGTATCAAGCTCCCAGGATGACGTCACCGGCAGGCACTGGGGAAGTCCCAGACTGGACTCAGCGACAGATGGGAACCGGATTCCAGCTCTGCAGTCAGGAACACACGGATTGGGATCAAAGGCAGATGAACAGACAGGGTCCTCTTCGGATGTCGGCCATTGAAGAAAGAGAGTTGACCCTTTGATCCCTCAGCTTTTATACTGAGCATGGGGCAGATGAGATGGAATACCCCTGTTGGTCAGGTTTGGGTCACCTGTCCTGTCTGCTTCTCCCCACAGGTGGGACCCTTCTATGCTTTTTCTGTTTCCGACCCTCTAAGGGGACAAATAACGAAATGGGCTGACCTTGGTTGTTATAGCAATAAGTATAAGCAAGAGCCTCTCTGCATACCTTTCCTTGGCATGTAGCACAAACATTGGTCTTATCACTCTGAGAACGAGCATTTTTCTCCACAATATGTTGTTAATTTCAGAGAGTTAGTAGAGGCCTAGCTAAGATGTAGAATTACTGAACAGAAAGTTGGTTCTGTTTTACTTCAAACCAGGATACCAGCCTAAACAATGATAGTGATGTACATGACTCTACTGACTATAAATTTTTCTGCTGCTAGTTAACATCTTGTTTTGAAAGAAAAAGCAGTTAGGAAGGTCTGCCATTTTATTTTGTGAGTAGACATGTTTTGTTAAGACAGGAAAGAGCTGTGGTCTTCAAAATGAGGAGTTCACACCTGTGGGGTGAGTGTTTCAAGGTCTGCTAATGTAAATCTCACAAATTCCTTCCGACTGCCTCAAGTCAATCCTTGGATAGTAGGTTTTTATGGAAAAGCAACAAGACAGTGTTGTTTCTGTAGGCAGTACTTTGTTGGCTCCAGTCACATGAATTGAAGGGTTCATTACAAAGAAAGAATAACTTGAGACCTGTCTTGTTCTCTGTCATTGTCAATGGCATGCACAAACTAGAGATCATTCTGGTCAAGCCCTACCTTCATCATCCATGCCCAAACCTGGAATGGAAATGGAACAGCTTTGTTCCAGCTGGTGACTCTATCTCAAACAATTATTTTCAGTTTCCAGTTCTCTGGAGGATGCAATTGCTTTGGGCCCCAAATCTCCCTGTAAAATATCTGTGACTATGAATCTAGTCAAGCTCGATGATGGCAGGGGCTAGATTAGGGAAGACCAAGATATCAGTATTGATGATACTGTTGCTCTCTTGATATATGAATCAAGGGAGCTTTTCAAAGCATTACCTAGAAGCTGGTGACTTGGTAATGAAAGTTAAAGGAGAGATTCATATCCATGGCTCTTACTAAAGAAAGTAGAAAGCATAGTTAAATATCCAAGGGCAGAGGATGGTCTTGCACAAATGAAAGGCAGAAAAAGACTGAGACTGCATCTGGAATGCTTTTATGTGCATGTATGTATCTGTTATACAGAGCTCCTGTGTGTATGTCCTGTGTGTGGCTCAGTTGCAGTTGGGATTTGTTCTTACCCTGATTATCCAGGTTTTAATGAGAAACCTCTGAAGAAGGACAAAGTGACAGATTTTAACTTTCTAGTTTGACTGTTTGCTACTCCTTAAATCATTGTTTTGGAAATTATAGTTCTTTGGAAAATAGGGAGCAATTTTTTTGGATGACATATTTTTCATACATAAATATGTGGGGGAGCAATTTGACATGTAGAAGCAACAAGTGCAATTAACATTAAACTGAAATGCCACTGAGAATTGCAGTGATGATTCTATCCCAGTCAGAAGTAGGTCATTGCAGTTGCTCTTATCAGAGGACTGAACCTGATGGGAGACTTGGATTACTGCCTTCACAGATTCATGGACTGGAACTTCATTCCATGCACCTTGATGATATGCAGATGTGATCACACAAAAGTCAGAGGCAACATATGCTGTAATTGTTGCGATGTTTAGCAAAAAACATACAATGAAACAGTAAGATAATTTTTGCTCATTTTCTTTCTTTTTTTGGTAAAAGGAAAAAGTGTACAAAATGAAACTAGATTTGCAGGCCATACTGTGACTGATATGATCTAGAGATGACCCTTCAGCTGTACCTGTTGAAGGGGCTGGCAATCATTCTTACAGGAAGTAGTTTGATCACACTGACATTAACACTTTCTTGGCAGGTCCCTTGCCCTCTCATATGATTCAGCTGTGTCCACAGTCATGATGTTGCTTTAGATGCAGACTAACACAACTATTTATTAAAAAAAACTCCTGCAAACATGAAGTCATACCAGCCTCAATCCAGAAGATTAATTCATCCTTCAAGAATAATGATCTAAGTGTGCAGTTAAACATCCCATTTGCTGATCTTCATAATTAGATGATGACTGTGACAAGATTATATCTGTATATGGAGTATAAAACACTTTATGACCATGAACAGATGTATGAGGAACCTCACCAGGATCAGCCCTATGCATCTTCTTTGATACTTCCTCAGTGACAATCGCATTTTGAAACATATCAGAGAGTTGATTTTTAATCCATTTAACATGATACCCATAAATTGCATAATTCAAGTGTTTTAATCAACTTGTCATGCAGGATGCCTTGAAGATGTCAACTATTGTATCAATACAATTACCTATGTCAACCAGACCCATAATCATGTCATACAAGATTGCTACCTTTCTTTGACAAGACCTGAATTCCATGAAAATATAAGTAACATAAACTTTTATAATTTGTAACATGTTAATTCAAAGCTAAGCAACATAAAATGAAATATGAAAATATTCTGTTCTGATAAGGTAAAAAATGAATCCAAGCAATTAATTTTCATTTTTCTAAATGCAAGCTTATTAAAATAGACATTTGTTATGGTTTGAGAGAACCCATAACAATCTATTGTCGTTAGACAATTATTCTATCACCCGATGACCCCTCCCCACCCGGAAAGGGGAATTGGGGAACACAAAGAAACACAAGGGTTGAAGTATAAATAGATTTAATAGACTAAGACTAAATAATTAACAATAATACTAAAGAACCAGTATTAACCCCAATACTGATATAAGATATTCAGAAATTATACTCAGCCATCTATATCAGTAGGAAGCTGTGCACTCCCAGCAGTGGATAACAAGTATCAGACACTGCGAGCGCAATGGCTTCAGGAGGAAGGGAAGGCCTCAGGGCTCCGGCACCGGGGCAAGGAGTTGTCTGGACCGCCGCCATCAGGGAGAGAGCCAGCTACGCAGCAAACTTTTCTAATTTATATTGGATGTGACGTTCATGGTATGAAATACTCCTGTTGGCCAGCCTGGGTCAAATGCCCAGGCCTTGCTCCTCCTTGTCCCTGCACCTGGCAAGGCTCGAAAACACTAACCTTGAATCCCACAGAGCCTGGCTGGCTATAAAGTAAATATTTTCACAAATTCAGACACTAGAGTCTTCTAAAAGTGCAGTTTTCCCCAGCATTAGAAGAAAAGTTAGTCCTGTGTCTCTCAACCCAGGACATTCCACCCCTTATTTCATACCATATATATGTCACACTTCAGCGTACTATTATATTTATCTTCTGATATACATATATATATAGAGAGACATATATAATCCTCTAAAGTTATGAGCTATTCCTCTAAAAGGTCCATTAAATTTCTTTAGTCCAAAACTGTGAGTTCCATCTATCATAATAGTCTTTTAGGGTAGGAACAAGTGATGTGGCATTCACTCAGTTGTCGGATCAGGACCAGGCCTCAATAAAGGATCGCAGATGGTTAGAGCTGGGTGCATCCATATAAGATGTTGTGCTCACGGCCAGCATGTTCCTTGTCGCTGGACACCATTCGACAGAACTGACTCTGGGTCCGTTACCATTATGTTATCCTGAAAAACACTTATTGAACACTGTTAGTATTAGGCAACAATTGACACCGTATCATTTAAATTAAGGATTCTCACCCAAAATCAGATCTCCTAAAGGTACACATCGAACCTCTCCATTCTCCTGCATCACCCACCAAGTATGCCCTGGTCCTTCAGCAAAAGCAACCCCACGAGTGGGTTTGCCTTTACCTGAGGCCGGGGTAACCCAGACTGTTTTTCCCAACATATTCTTTACATGCACCACAGGGACCTTATCCCCTTCTGCAGTAGGTAAAAGCTCCGAGTGAGCAGGACCAGCTCGGCTGACAGTTCCCCTGGTGTTGACTAACCAGGTGGCTTTTGCTAAATGTTCATCCCACTTTTTAAATGTTCCAGCACTCATCGCTTTCAGTGTAGTCTTCAGTAGTCCATTGCATCGTTCTACTTTCCCAGCAGCTGGTGCGTGGTAGGGGATGTGACATATCCACTCGATACCATGCTCTTTAGTCCAGGCATCTATAAGATTATTTTGGAAATGAGTCCCATTGTCTGACTCGATTCTCTCTGGAGTACCATGTCGCCACAGGACTTGTCTTTCAAGGCCTAAAATAGTGTTACGAGCAGTGGCATGAGACACTGCATATGTTTCCAGCCATCCAGTGGTTGCTTCTACCATAGTAAGAACATGGTGTTTTCCCTGGCGAGTTCGTGGAAGAGAGATATAGTCAATTTGCCAAACCTCCCCAAATTTATATTTCAGCCACCGTTCTCCATACCACAAAGGCCTTGATCGTTTGGCTTGCTTAATTTCAGCACATGTTTCACATTGATGGATGACCTGTGCAATAGTGTCCATAGTCAAATCCACCCCTCGGTCACGAGCCCATCTATATGTTGCATCTCTTCCTTGATGGCCTGAAGTGTCATGGGCCCACCGAGCTAAAAACAATTCACTTTTACGTTGCCAGTCCAAGTCTACTTGGGACACTTTAATCTTAGCAGCCTGATCCACCTGATGATTGTTTTGTTGTTCCTCAATGGCCCGACTCTTGGGTATATGGGCATCTACATGTCGTACCTTCACAGACAGCTTTTCTAATCGGACAGCAATATCTTGCCACAAGTCAGCAGCCCAGATGGGTTTACCTCTGCGCTGCCAGTTGCTCTTCTTCCACTGCTTTAACCACCCCCATAATGCATGCGCCGCCATCCATGAGTCAGTATAAAGATAAAGTACCGGCCACTTTTCTCTCTCAGCAATATCTAAAGCCAACTGGATGGCTTTCACTTCTGCAAACTGACTCGACTCACCCACTCCCTCAGTCTTCTGCGACTCGTTGAACAGGACTCCACACAGCAGCTTTCCACCTTCGCTGGTTTCCTACAATACGACAAGATCCATCAGTGAACAGCGCGTATCGCCTCTCGTTTTCCGATAACTGATTATATGGTGGTGCCTCCTCAGCCCGCACCACTCTCTCCTCTGGGGATCCTCCAAAATCTGTGCCTTGTGGCCAATCCATGATTACCTCCAGAATTCCTGGACGATTGGGGTTCCCTATTCGAGCTCGCTGAGTAATTAGTGCTACCCACTTACTCCACGTTGCATCAGTTGCGTGATGTGTGGAAGGAGTTTTCCCTTTAAACATCCAGTTCAACACTGGCAACCGAGGTGCCAGGAGAAGCTGTGCTTCAGTACTAATTACCTCCGAGGCAGCTCGAACCCCTTCATATGCCGCTAATATCTCTTTCTCAGTGGTAGTATAGCGATCCTCTGATCCTCTATATGCTCGACTCCAAAACCCTAGGGGTCGGCCTCGAGTCTCTCCAGGTGCTCTTTGCCAGAGACTCCAGGTAGGGCCATTCTCCCCGGCTGCGGTGTACAGCACATTTTTTTACATCTTGTCCGGTTCGGACTGGCCCAAGGGCTACTGCATGAACAATCTCCCATTTAATCTGCTCAAAGGCTGACTGCTGCTCAGGGCCCCATTTAAAATCATTTTTCTTTCTAGTCACTTCATAGAGAGGGCTCACAATCTGACTGTAACCAGGAATATGCATTCTCCAGAAACCCACAACGCCTAAGAAGGTTTGTGTTTCCTTTTTGTTAGTAGGTGGGGACATAGCTGTTATTTTGTTAATCACATCCATTGGGATCTGGCAACGCCCATCTTGCCACTTAATTCCTAAAAACTGAATTTCCTGTGCAGGTCCCTTAACCTTACCTCGTTTGATGGCAAAACCGGCTTCCAGGAGGGTTTGAATCACCTTCTCCCCCTTCTCAAAAAATTCTTCTGGTGTATCACCCCATACAATGATGTCATCAATGTATTGCAGGTGTTCTGGAGCTCCACCCTTCTCCAGTGCAGTCTGTATCAGTCCATGGCAAATAGTAGGGCTGTGTTTCCACCCCTGGGGCAATCGATTCCAGGTATACTGGACGCCCCTCCAGGTGAAAGCAAACTGTGGCCTGCACTCTGCTGCTAAAGGAATAGAGAAAAAAGCATTAGCAATGTCAATTGTAGCATACCATTTAGCCTCTTTTGACTCCAGTTCATAGTGAAGTTCTAACATATCTGGGACAGCAGCACTCAATGGTGGTGTGACTTCATTCAAGACACGATAGTCTACTGTCAGTCTCCATTCCCCATTAGGCTTTCGCACTGGCCATATGGGACTATTAAAGGGTGAGTGAGTCTTACTGATAACCCCTTGGCTTTCCAACTGACGAATCAATTGCTGAATAGGGAGCAAAGAATCTCGGTTAGTGCGATATTGTCGCCTATGCACCGTTGTAGTAGCAATGGGCACATTTTGTTCCTCGACTCTCAGCAGCCCTACAATAGAAGGGTCCTCTGACAGGCCAGGCAATGTAGACAGTTGCACAACTTTTTTCGTCTCCACCGCCGCTACACCAAATGCCCACCGGTAGCCTCTCGGGTCCTTAAAATACCCTTTCCTGAGGTAATCTATGCCAAGAATGCATGGTGCATCCGGGCCAGTCACAATGGGGAACTTTTCCCATTTATTTCCAGTTAGGCTCACTTCAGCCTCCAGTACAGTCAGGTCTTGAGATCCTCCTGTCACTCCAGCAATAGTGACAGGTTCTTCCCCTATGTGATTTGATGGCATTAGGGTACGCTGTGCACCAGTGTCCACCAGGGCCCTATACTTTTGTGGTTCTGATGTGCCAGGCCATCGAATCCACACAGTCCAATAAACTCGATTGTCCCTCTCCTCCCCCTGGCTGGAGGCAGGGCAACCCTAGTTTTGATGAGAGAGCGCACCACTTCCATCTGTGACAGTTGTGTGTCGTAAATCAGGCTCTGAGGCCCATCTCTGCCTTCTAGGGGACTTTTCCCTGGAAACTGGAGCAACACTTCTTCTGGAAGAACCCCTCCTGGGAGGTGTCTTACTCCGCAACTCACGTACATGTGTCTGTAAAGCTGAAGTAGGTTTTCCATCCCAATTCCTCATGTTTTCTCCCTGATTACGCAGGGTAGACCACAGGATGTGTCGTGGTGTGCTTTGCTTCTCTTGACCAGGTTTAGTAGGGAAGGGTTTGTCCCCACCTAAGATATTGGCCTTGCCAAATGATTTCTTCAGCACTGAGATACTGGCCTGTGGGGCAGAAAGAAGATTATTTGCATAATGCTGCATTCGAACATCCATATCACCCACCGTCGGTGCCTCATCATCTGTCCAGCAAAATAATGCCAATACATTAGCATATGCTGCCGGTGCACTCAGTACCCATTTGTGCCAAACAGGTCCAGTAATTTTGAGTGCATCTGGATCTAATGATGTCTGCAGGTCATCCAAGTCACTGAAAATCATCTCTCGCACAGCTATTTCCCTCAGATTCTTAACACCTCTCTCAATAGTTGTCCCCTTGGATGGCTGGTACATGATATCATCCCTATAGGGATACCTGCTTCTCACACTTAACAGGAGTTGCCTCCAGAGGGTGAGGGATTGTGGTGGTCTTCCAAAAGCTCTGTCAATACCTGATTCTCTAGCTAATGGTGCTAGCCGCTTGGCTTCTCTACCATCTAAGTCCAAACTATCAGCCCCAGTGTCCCAGCATCGGAGCAGCCAAGGAATCACTTGCTCGCCTTCCTGGCGGCTGTAATCCTTACGAATGTCTCGCAGCTCAGTTAGGGTTAATGATCGTGTAGTTTCCTGTGTTACTGTATTGCCTGATGTCCCTGGTTGACCATTGCCATCTGATGCTACGGCACGCTTCCTCTTATGTACAGGGTTGACTGACACTGGCACTGATTGAGTCTGTAGATCAGCTGCATCATCCATTACTAAGGTCGAAGTAGATTCAGTACTTGGTGCAGCTGCAGGTCTTGTCATGAGAGCCAGCATGGTCTGGATAAGATCAGGGTCTGTCGGGAGGGCTGGCGAGGTCTGCACGGGTGCGATGTATGTCGGGGGGGCCAGTGGGGTCTGGACAGGCACAGTAGTTGTCACGGGGACTGGCGGTGTCTGCGCGGGAGGAACATCTGCTGCAGGAGTCTGCGGGGGCTGCACAGGAGCACTGACTGTGGGGGAGGCCGGCAGATTCTCTGAAGGAGCTATGTCTGTCGGGGGGGGCCAGTGGGATCTCTATCAGACACTTCCTGCTACCGTAAATCCAGCCCATAAAAAAGAACAAGCCCGCAAAAATTAACAATATAAGCACAATGACCAAAACATTCCAAGGGTATTTCAAACTCTCAAAAACTGTTGCTATTGATGCTACCGGAACATACAAATCCTTAAAAGATATCCCCCCCCTCACTAAGTGGCCCGTAATATAACCCAAGGTGTAATTATGCACGGTGCCCAAAAAGGATCCTTCCCCGTTCTGAGGTGATTCTAATCGCGGCGATTTGCGAGATGCAATTACATAAGTGACAAAAAACGGAACAATTACAGAAGACCCAATAACATAGCAAAACACCACCGCGCACAATAACAAGGCAATGCTTTTAACTCCACATTTAGAAATGATAAGCTTCCCTAAACCAGTGAGAAATGGCAACAACCTCTTGCACCACTCCCATAGCTGCCCACATACAGCTGCACAGAGATACCAGAGAACTCCGCTTACAGTACATTGAAACCACTCCAACAGATCCATAATGACTGTTTTACAAATCTGATCAAATCTGTTTACAACTTCAACCCTTCAGAACTCTCAAATTAAAGCCTCTGATTCTCCCAGCACTATTTAAATTACATGCAAACTATCAGATTAAGTATCAAGGTCATTAAAATACCACACCGCATGCCAAATTTGTTATGGTTTGAGAGAACCCATAACAATCTATCGTTGTTAGACAATTATTCTATCACCCGATGACCCCTCCCCACCCGGAAAGGGGAATCGGGGAACACAAAGAAACACAAGGGTTGAAGTATAAATAGATTTAATAGACTAAGACTAAATAATTAACAATAATACTAAAGAACCAGTATTAATCCTGATACTGATATAAGATATACAGGAATTATACTCAGCCATCTATATCAGTAGGAAGCTGTGCACTCCCAGCAGTGGATAGCAAGTATCAGACACTGCGAGCGCAATGGCTTCAGGAGGAAGGGAAGGCCTCAGGGCTCCGGCACCGGGGCAAGGAGTTGTCCGGACCGCCGCCATCAGGGAGAGAGCCCGCTACGCAGCAAACTTTTCTAATTTATATTGGATGTGACGTTCATGGTATGAAATACTCCTGTTGGCCAGCCTGGGTCAAATGCCCAGGCCTTGCTCCTCCTTGTCCCTGCACCTGGCAAGGCTCGAAAACACTAACCTTGAATCCCACAGAGCCTGGCTGGCTATAAAGTAAATATTTTCACAAATTCAGACACTAGAGTCTTCTAAAAGTGCAGTTTTCCCCAGCATTAGAAGAAAAGCTAGTCCTGTGTCTCTCAACCCAGGACAACATATTTCACCTAATTGCATCCAATATTTAATCTAAACGTATGAGTGCCATTTTTCAGTGGAAGAAAGTTTTTTGACCAGCTATGAAACCAAAGTTCCTAATACTAATAATTGCTGGCGGTTAAGAGATGGACTAGACAAATCATTTTCTCACAAGTCTGTCATCAGTATTGTTCATGCACCTTGCTTGGTCTCTCTAGGAGGCTGATAACACACCATAGATCACAACCTTCACAGGACACATGCATAGTTAGGTCCTTTCATACTATTGGTACTATTTAGTATGCAGTGTATGTAGAACTGACAGGCACAAGCATTAAATGGTCCAAATTGGGCAGCAGTAACTAAACAGCAAGCTGACAGTGATGAACCAGAGACAGGAGTCCTTAATCACCCAACCAGCCCACCTCCTAATGGAGCTGTCTATAACATTTGCATTTTTACCTAAAATCCCTAGTTCCAATAAGTGTCAGGGGGAAAAATGAACTGAAATTTTGTAGCAAAGCAGTAGTTTTAAAAAGGAGAAGAGGGTAAAGTGGGTATTAAAAGCTAAGGAGGAGCATACGGGGGCCCTATGACATCAAAACAAGGCCCACGGCCCTTCATGCTGATACATGCTGTAGCCAGAAAGGACGTGGCACAGAGAGCTCATCCAGCTTTATCTCCAGAAAGTGAAGTAAACAGAAAGCTGCTGCTTTCCCTGGGCTTCACATATGGGTGCTCTTGCATAGCAGAGCCTGGGCACTAGAAAACTATCCAGTTTCCATTTGGAGTGCTGTATTTACACTATCCTTTCTTGTAATTTTTTCCTAGTCTTGCATTGAAAAGCCTGATATTCAGCCTTATTAAATAAGAACCTTGTTTATTTTGGCCCTGAAGCTTATCCTGGGATATGGGAGCAAGGTAGAGGGCAGATGAATTGAGAAAGTTACTGAAGTGGGGAAATTAATCCAAATGAAGCGGTGTGGGCGCTCTGCACACACGTACACACCCCTCCAGATATATTTTAGGGACTGATGTGATGGGACCACTTGCTGCCATACCACAACAGGGTAAATCATGCTTGACCAATCTGATAGCCTTCTATGACGTTATAACTGGATGGCTGGATGAGGGGAGAGCAGCAGATGTCATCTACCTTGACTTCAGCAAGGCTTTTGACACTGTCTCCCATAACATCCTCATTAGAAAATTAAGGAAGTGTGGGCTAGATGAGGGGGCAGTGAGGTGGATTGAGAGCTGGCTGTGTGACAGAACTCAGAGGGTTGTAATTAATGGAGCAGGGTCAAGTTGGAGGCCTGTAACCAGCGGTGTCCCCCAGGGGTCACTACTTGGTCCAGTTTTGTTCAACATATTCATCAATGACCTGGACGAGGGGACAGAGTGTATCCTCAGCAAGTTTGCTGATGATACCAAACTGGGAGGGCTGGCCGACACTCCAGAGGTCTGTGCCGCCATCCAGCGTGACCTAGACAGGCTGGAGAGCTGGGCAGAGAGGAACCTAATGAGGTTCAACAAGGGCAAATGTAGGGTACTGCACCTGGGGAGGAAGAACGCCAGGCACCAATATAGGTTAGGGGTGGATCTTCTGGAAAGCACTACTGAGGAGAAGGATCTGGGAGTCCTGGTGGATAGTAAACTATCCATGAGCCAGCAATGTGCCCTTGTGGCCAAGAGGGCCAATGGGATCCTGGGCTGCATAGGGAAGAGTGCGGCCAGTAGGTCGAGGGAGGTCATTCTCCCCCTCTACTCTGCACTGGTGAGGCCACAACTGGAATACTGTGTCCAGTTCTGGGCTCCCCAGTTCAAGAGAGACAGGGAACTACTGGAGAGAGTCCAACATAGGGCAATGTTGTAGTAAGATGATTAAGGGATTGGAGCATCTCCCTGATGAGGAAAGGCTGAGAGAGCTGGGACTCTTTAGCCTGGAGAAGAGAAGGCTGAGGGGAGACCTTATCTATGTTTACAAGTACCTAAAGGGTGGGTTGAAGGAGGAGGGAGCTGGACTCTTTTCAGTGGTTCCCAATGACAGGACAAGGGGCAACGGGCACAAGCTGGAACATAGGAAGTTCCATTCAAATATGAGGAGAAACTTCTTTCCGGTGAGGGTGACAGAGCACTGGAACAGGCTGCCCAGGGAGGTCGTGGAGTCCCCTTCTCTGGAGATCTTCAAGACCTGCCTGGATGCAGTCCTGAGTAATGTGCTCTAGGCAATCCTGCTTCAGCAGGGGAGTTGGACTAGATGATCTCTAGAGGTCCCTTCCAACTCTGAGAATTCCGTGATTCCGTGAACAGTCTGATTTAGGAAAAAGGTTTCCATCCTACAAGCGTGAAGTAGACTTGCAAAGAGCAAGGGAAAGACCAGACAGTCCTGGGCAAACAAATGGAATATCAGGGCTGGGTATACAGCTGTCAGCACAAGACTAATGCATTAGCATACAAAAGCAGTCCTGCTCTTATCATCTTTCAGACATAGCTCACGGTACATGGCATGGTCCAGATTTCTTCAGCATTCAAAAAACTAATAAATTTGTATATTTGCAAGCAAAAGGCTGATTCCTCCTAGATAAAGGGATTTCAGACCCTATTAAGAGATAACTGGCCTTCATGCCTTGTGGCCAGATGGGAAGTATGCAACCAAATAATTATAAGTGCTGAGATTCTGTAAAGGCATTTGTGGTTGTGTCTGTCTAGGAATAGCCAGCGGTCACTGGCTCTGGAGTTTGAGGTGCTAAGCCTGTTTTGCTGGCCCCTTACTTCCAGATCAATCACCTTCACGGGTATGTAGAGCTCTGAACTGGTACAAACTTGGTTTACCCACCCACGTTTGTTCAAAAAATCTGTGAAAGAATAACTTGTCCTTGAAAGCTTGATACCAGCTCAGGACTGGTCTGCTCCACAGCCTGCACAAGGCCGGTTATCCTGGTTTGAGGTAAAACAGAATCAACTTTCTGTTCAGTAATTCTACATCTTAGCTAGGCCTCTTCTAACTCTCTGAAATTAACAGCATATTGTGGAGAAAAATGCTCGTTCTCAGAGTGATAAGACCAATGTTTGTGCTACATGCCAAGGAAAGGTATGCAGAGAGGCTCTTGCTTATACTTATTGCTATAACAACCAAGGTCAGCCCATTTCGTTATTTGCCCCGTTAGAGGGTCGGAAACAGAAAAAGCATAGAAGGGTCCCACCTGTGGGGAGGAGCAGACAGGACAGGTGACCCAAACCTGACCAACAGGGGTATTCCATCTCATCTGCCCCATGCTCAGTATAAAAGCTGAGGGATCAAAGGGTCAACTCTCTTTCTTCAATGGCCGACATCTGAAGAGGACCCTGTCTGTTCATCTGCCTTTGATCCCAATCCGTGTGTTCCTGACTGCAGAGCTGGAATCCAGTTCCCATCTGTTGCTGAGTCCAGTCTGGGACTTCCCCAGTGCCTGCCAGTGACGTCATCCTGGGAGCTTGATACAGTTTTTTATATATTGTATCTATTTCATTATTTCCTTTTTTAATTTTAATATTATTTTTTTCATTTAACTAGTTTAGGTTTTTTTCTAAACTCATAAATCTCCTTATCTCTTCCTCTCCTCTCTTTGAAGAGATGGGAGGGAGAGGCCATCTGTCATTCTGATTGGTCAATCCGGCCAAAGCCACGACACCAGTGCAGGATGCAAGGGCAATATTATCATTGTGCTCTGTATCTTGGACATTGGGTGGAAATGTGCCTTGCATCCTCACACCTTGTCTGTGTGAGATTTGTATTGCAGGATGATTTGGTGGGGCATTCGTACCTGCAGGCTCCCCTAGCTTTCCTTCAAATCGACCCTCTGAGGTATTTTCAGTGTTACCATAACACAGCGTCCTGAGAACTGCCCACCCTGTGGCTCTAGGGCTCAAGCTGCTGTCAGCATTGGCACTGCACCGGTTGGGATTGGTTTCTCTATACACTATCTACAATATCACTATATGGAGGTGATTAACGAAGAGCATAGCGTACGATTCAGCAGCAGATGTGACATTTCCACCAAAGTGAGCATTTCTACTGGGAGGGGTCTTTTAATTTCTTAGTCTTGTGTTGGAACTCTGATGCAAATATATTATTTGCCTGTTATTTATACACCTTAATCTATATTGATTAAAACATCATTTTAGCAGAATATTTTACAGGCCTAAATTACGCTTCAGTTTAAGCCAAACAGTCAACAGCAATGGGCTTTTGGTCCACACAAGTATTCCCTGACATGAGGGCAGCTGAACCAGGCAGTTAACCGATAGGGCACAATTAGGTTATCTACCACTTTCTACATTAAGACCTGGAGCTAATGAAGCGTTGACACTTCAGCATAAAGCCACGGAGAGAATATACATCCTATCTCCCATTACAGCAGAAAGGGAGCCCTGAAAAGATGCCCCTAGGGCAGGCAGAGGTTTGCTGTCCCGAGGGCTGGATGTGGATGAGCAGTTCTTGACACATGGCACTGCAGAGACAGCCTGTGATGAGCTCCCAGGGAAGCCATGCCCCCCAGCATGAGGCCTCTGTGCTATTTAAGGCTCCTCCTGTTAAGCAGCCAGTTTTGTAGACAAGCGAGGCTAGCAATGTTTATCATAGTCATCATAGCCTGTGCAAGGTTATATTCTGCTTAGCTTCTGTTAGTTTTGGATTTCATGTCTGTGCTATATAAACTTTGCTGCTTTTGAAATAGCAGAAATTGCTGACTTTTACATAAGGGCATATTCATTGTCATACATTCCTGTCAATAAATAACCAGCCTGCTGACCTCAAAGGAGATGGACACAGCAACAGGAACATTGTTTCCAGTAACACTGGCTGGAAATTTTCCAGGTCAATTTTTTTCCTTCATAAAACACTGATGTGATAAAATAAAAAAGCCAATAGAGAAATGACTTGGTCACTGGTCACAGTTTTCAATGGAAAACTAGTAATGCCTTTTGTATGATGGGCCTGTATGATTTCTGTTGTGTTATGCCTTTACCTAAAAGTTAAAAAAATAACAAGTCAGACCAAAATGTCTTAGCCTAAACAGAATAAGGCATAAGGGCCTTTTCCAAATCGAATATTTCATTTAAAAGCATTTTTAGCATTTTCAAAATTAAATACCTGAAGAACTTTGTTTTGTAGTAACAACCAACCTTGTGAGTTTTGATGTTGAGAAAGTGCAAAAGGTAGGACTAAGGTGCTGAAATTTCTTCTGGGGTAGAAGTTTTGCTTCTGGATTGATTCCAGTCCACATAATGCAACAAAGCTGTGGAACAAATAAATACCCACAAAGATTTTGCAAAGAAGATCACTAGGGCTTTCCCAGGGCTAGAAAAAGTTGAGGGTAGTGGGTCATGGGTACAAAATAGCTACTTTAAACAACTTGTTTCGCTATCTAGATGACAAACAGAGCAATGGGAAAAAAATCTTTCTTGTCCTATACAAGGGAATTCTTGAGGGACATGATCTCCCTCTCAGCACAGAGGGTCTTCATTCCAGTAATGTCCAACCATCATAGAGGGACAAGAGCACTTCACAGTTTATTGTAAAACAGACCAGCAGTCTCATGTTAATCTAGTTTCCTCTTGTCCACTAAAACATTAAAACATCCCCTTTTACTCTTTTTTTGCAAAGAACACAGCTAAGCTGAGGGAAGAATCCAACCTTGTCAGAATGAGGAATTCTTAAATAATTTCTAGTTGCTTTGGAAAATGACTAGAGGCATCGAAATAAAAATATTCAAAGGGAATTTAGGCATTCATTCACTTTGATTTTTTTTCTTCTTATTTGGCTTGAGGATCTGTTGGTTCATTCTTTAGAGGTGTGAAGACATCAAACATTCCTATACAGTTATCCAACTGAAATGAATGCCTATCTTTTGGTTTCAATATCTGGTCAAATGTTTAAGATGATTACATTTAATTTGAAGAGTGATACAGACATTGAGGGCATTTACACTCCTACTGCTCAGATCCAGAAAAAATTTAGGTCCTAACTCCTATTGCAACACATGGGAAATGGAGATCTGCTGTCTTCACTCCTTGAAAGGACACAGAGAAAAATGCTTTAGTGTGTTCAAAACTCTGGGCCACATTTGAATGATTTTGCTTTTGTCGGTGTTTTGGCATCAACGAAGCTGGAAGACTTTCCTGGATCCTGTCTGGCTCCAACCTGATCTGCCCTGAGCCAGCTTCAATTCCCTGGTGGTATTTGCTCCAGCTCTTCACCAGGGTGAAGGAAGTCCACAGCCTTGAGCACCCAGCTATCCCTTGAGACAGCATAGTCTTATCTCTGCATTTGTAGCACTGTTAATTCTCAACCCAATCAACCACTCATGGACTAATGAGTTTAATATCTACCTTTATTATGTAAACAGTTAATTTGCCTTTCTCTACTAGCATTACCTAAATTGGTGGCATCCAGCTGGCAACAGAGACCATCTGATACTTGAAGTGGATCTGAAGCACCATCACTGTGGTCAGTCTGGCTGTCCTTTCCCCATTTCCTAACAGCCCTCAGCAGGATGGTGTTGATGATGAAGCAACATGATAAAACAGAGAAAATCCTGGATGGACTCAACAGTAAAAGTATAAAAAAGAAAAATACTTAGGTCCTGTGTGCTGACTGACTCTACATGTCCAAATTTAGATCTCAGTCTAAATGTCGGTACTCTCCTCAGGAAAGTGCACAAGGGAGCAGGTTTAAGCCCAACACGTTCCTCAGCTTTTGCTCCAGGTGCCCCACATTGCTGGACGTGGCACAGGGCTAGCCAGGGGCCCAACTACCCCTTCCAAGAGGGACCTGGTAGCCACTTTCTCATGGCAAACTGCTGCTGGGTGTACCAAACCAGACAGAAGCACACCTGGGGCTGTGCCAATAGATGTCTTCAATGGACTAGCTATATTTATTAATATTTGTCTCTGCCTACTCATAAGACTAAAAGAGCTTGCCTACATTGCAAGACAAAACCATGTTGACTCTACAGATAATTGCCAGGCTGAAAAATACAAGAAATATTGCAAATGAATAGAACAGCAAAGGAAAGAGGAAAACAATAATACTGATAGAGGAATGTAAAAAACACGATTAATGCAAAACCACTCACAGACCAGACCTGGAAAGACCCCGGACTGCTCAAAAATGTTCTGTGCCAACTCCTTGTGAAAATTAACCCTATCCCCACTGGAACAAGGACAGTATCCACCCTCATACCATGTATGTCATGCCCAGATCTTAATGTTTTGTCGTGATTTGGGCCAGACTGGCCACTGAAACAAATGACAGATGCTCTCCCCCACCTCTCTCTCCAAGGAGAGGAGGGAGAGAGAGAAAGAAACTTATGAATTTAGAAAAAAACAAACTACTTCAATGAAATATTAATAATTGCTAGGTCCTGGTCCAATTGTTGGTCTGGGAGGGGTTCATAATGATTCTGAGGGTGCGATAATAAAATAAAAAGAAAAAAAAAGAAATATATACAATATATACAAAACCAGTATTGAGCAACTAGGATGACGATCACGTCACCGGCAGGCACTAGGGAAGTCCCAGACTGGACTCAGTGATGGACGGGAACTGGATTCCAGATCTGGAGTAAGGAATGCATGGATCAGGATCAAAGGCAAAAAACCAGACAGAGTACTCCTCAGATGCCAGCCATTGAAGAAAGAGAGCCCTAAACCTTTAATCCCTCAGCTTTTATACTGAGCATAAGGCAGATGGGATGGAATACCCTGTTGGTCAGTTTTGGGTCACCTGTCCTGTCTGCTCCTTCCCACAGGTGGGATCCCTCTATGCTCTTCCGCTTCCGGCTCTCCAATGGGGCAAATAACAAAGCTGATAATTGGTACAATTGGAAAGCTGTTGAAGAACACTTAAAAGAAATTAGGGGCCGCACAAAGGATGGAAAAGATAAGGGAGTTATCTGCAAGATGTTAGGCACTTGTTTGGAAGCTGTGTATCAAGACAGGGAGGATAGGAAAAAGAGAGAGCAGGACCTAAAGAAAGAAATAGAGAGCAGGAGGGCTAATGAGTCACTCCTGTATGTTGAAAATAAACAGCTGTGAAAACAACTGCAGGAAGAAAAGGAGAAAAGGCAAAAATTGGGAGAAAAGGTTGAAATGATGCTTATACAGGCTCCCCACCCCCCTGACATTGTACAGATTAGGAAACTGATAGTATCCCCTGAAGATTGGGATGGAGACATTTGGGGTGGTCCCAATGATAGTGAGCCGGAAGAAGACGTTCCTTTGTTCCCCACAGATCCTCCTGAATATGAAGCCAGACTTGTTATCAAAAGAGAAATAACTACAGGACCTCAGGGAGAACCAGCCCCGGGGATCTGTTGCAACTGACAAATTTGCAAGAGAAATATAGCACAAATGCTGGTGAAACTGAAACTCAATATTTGTGGCGAGTATGCTTAACTGGCGGCGACCAAATAATGTTAAGCCAGGATGAAGCCAGCGGCTACTGGGATCCGGGAGTTATCTTAAATCTAGGACCCGACCCGGCAGATACACCCCATTCTATCACCAGCCGAGTAGCTTATTGGGCAGGAGGAGTTGACATTCTGGAGCGGGGTGAGCCCTCCCTAATCCCCATTGAATCTCTAAGTGAGTTACCCACAGCCATCACAAAAGCTGCTTGCATACAAACCATGCATGAACGAGGACAACATGATATTCCACTATCTGCTACAGTAGATTTTGAAATGTTAAAACCACTGATCAGAGGAGCCCCAGCAGTTCTTAAATCCCGACTAGTCAAAAAACGGGATGAAATTAGAAGAGATACCGAATTTAATGCACAGGGCAATCAACCTCCCAGACGACTTCCCACTTGGGCAGAATTAATGCACGACATCATTAACTATGGCCGTGAAACAGGCTGGGATACTGCAGCACTTGAAAAACAAAGACAGAAATCCCAGGGAGGAGATCAGAAAGTAAGGCCCGCAAATCAGGGAACAGAAATTAAATCAAAGGGAAATAAAAACTTGCAAACACAGACAAGGAACGAAGCGTGGAGGAAAGCATTAGCACTAGGCATTCCCAGAGTCATGATTCAAGGTCAGCCTACTGGTGATATCTTGTGGCTAATTGAAGCATTCCAGAAACGAGATAGTGGTGAAAACAGAGACCGTATTTCAACTTCTTTGAAGGGGAATAATCCCTTTCTTCCTCTTAAGGAGGAATTGCAGGACACAGAGTCAAAAAACGAGTGATGTCCGGAAGGTGGTTGGGCCTACCTGTCCAGAAAGTACAGGCTTATCAGTGGATAAATGATGATGGCCCATACATATTAATTCCAGTTGGTCCTCGAAGACAATTAGTAAGGTTTTTAATAGATACGGGAGCACAAATTTCAATATTAACACAACAAGATGCCCAGAAGCTGGGTGTGCGATCCGGACGGCAAAGAGTGAACGGGGGAACTGATCTATGTCAAATTGCCTAGGTTAATTTATGGCTCCCGGGCGAGAAACGCATGTCGTCTAATCGCTTTGCAATTAAAGTTCATTATGAAAATATTTTAGGTTTCGATATTTTAAACAGCAGAACCTGGTGTCTGCTGGATGGCAGTGTGTGGTGACGCGCAGAAACAAACCTTACAACTCGCAGAGAGTTATAAAGCAGGTATGTTTATTGCAGCGCTGGGTGCAAGGGGGATTTCTCCACCAAACTTGCACACCGGTTTGTGAAGCAAGCGTCCATTTATGGTGAAAAGCATACATATTCATTAAGGTGGGCAGGTTATTATAATTAAAGGCGTTACTATTCTAATTATTTCTAAGAACTCATTATCATAAATCTCCTCCCCTTGCCGCATGCGCACTGCCTCCTGGTGGTCGTGGGCCGGGGTCTTCTGGAGGAAGGCTCGCAGTCTTCTTCACCGGGTACCTTCACCTTTGGCCCATATTTGCCGGGTTGGCCGGATCCCAAACCGCAAAGCCAGTCCTGACCAAATGGACACCTTTCCAGACAGTTAGGTTCCTCCTTAGCACCTCCTTAGCATGCAGCTGCTCCCGCTATCTTATACACAAGGCCATTTCTTTATCTTGGAATGCTGGGGCTCCGAGCTTTTGTTCTTTCCCAGGCTGTATTACATCCACACTAACAACCTGTAACCGTTCGTTTTCTGAATCAAGTCCCCCCTTTTCTTTCAACTTTGTAAATTCTTTTACAATCACCTATAACACATTCTCCCTCCCCATCTGATTTCTAAAATACTTCCCAGATTCCACTCGTTCACGGAGCTGATGCTTCTTCCATTGAATGTATTCGTCTTTGGCCCCCCTGGTACAACACATAAGACATCTAATTAATGCACACACTAAAGTTCCTAACATAAGTATTGCTATTAGAAGGATAAACAGTCGCTTAAGCCAAGCAAAGTTAGGTAACCACGAGGTTAACTTTTCCCAAAGATCAGAAAACCCGAATGTGGTGTCATCTTGCGCAGTCAAATGCAAAATCTGAGTTTTATCTATGAGATTTTGTAAGTCTTTCTCTATTCTTCCGTTCTGGTTTACATATGAACAACAGCTTTGATTAATCACTGCACATAAGCCTCCTTCTTTCCAGGTTAATAAGTCTAATGCCATTCTATTTTGTCCCACCACATTTGCTAATGACTGGACTTCTTGTTGAAGTGCTTGTATAGCATCGATTGTAGATTTCTCAAGCACTTCTATAGTGGCCGATATGTTCACAATTGCCTTTTCCAATTCACTGACGCCCAGGAACGGTATAAACCATCTTACAAAGCTGTGGAACCTTGTTCCCCTCGTCACTAGAGGGTTTTCCACTCCCCGGATTCTCCTCCAAGGTGTTCTCAGCATTCCTGAGGGGATTTCAGACTGATTAAACACCATATCCTGGCTAGTTAGATAGCCTATCGTGCAAGTTCCCTTCCATCCTGCAGGCAGCTGTTTTCTACTATATCCATCTCCACACAACCACCAATACCCTTTAGGTAACTTACAGGGTCCAATAGTTGCTGTCAAATTCGCACCTAAAAATTTCCCCGCCTGGTACCATCCATACTCCCAGGAATATCCTTCTCCTTCGGAAATACCACTACTTTTATATGCAACTAGTTGTGTTTTGTTGCAAAAGTCAATATATGTTACCCTTATCCCTGTTAGATCCCAACTTCCCACATCAACAGTTGTCTTATTAATCCAGTACTTGCTCCATCCCCAAGTTGTTGTCTTATTCACCGGCCCCCTGTGTCTATATTCCCCGTGTTCCCATGCATAATTGTTATTGCTAATTAATACCACAAACTCTTCTTTCAACAGTTGTAAATCAAATCTGGGTCCTAAGGGGTAGATATTATCATCGTACTCACAATACCCATTCGACTCATTTCCCCCTTTTGCCCAAAATTTAGGCCAGGTTCCGTTGGCATTGTTCCAATTGCTTGCTGCCACCCCATATAGAGGTAATTTCATTTCTCCTTTAGGTAGGGTAGTACATACCCAACAATCTGACAGATTAGTAGCATTTACCAATGTTTCCAGACTTCGTGTATATGTATTCACATCCCATGTCCCTCCCCCCGAAATACAAAGTCCCGGCATGTTGACGATTATCAATGTCATTAATGTCCATCTTTTCATTGGAGGCGAAGCTTCAGGGGTCCGGTCTGCGTTGATGTCCATTGGGGTTCTGGAGCCCTCTTGACGCAAGTCCAATGGATCCAAGCGGCTTGTTCCTTGATCTTTATGGCCGTGTGAGTGGTCAGCAGTACCTGGAAGGGACCTTCCCACTTTGGCTTCAGTGGTGAATCTGTAAAAGACTTAACATATACATAGTCCCCAGGTTCGATCTCGTGTACTGGTCCATCCAGTCCACGAGCTCTTGTTCCCAGAACCAGTTTTTCTACCTCTCGGAGCTGTTTTTGTAAATTTATCAGGTAATCTGTTAGTATTTCATTCCCCAACTCTGTGGATATTCCGTCTTGTACACTATATGGTCTCCCATACAGTATTTCAAAGGGGCTCAAACCTTCTTTGGTTCTGGGTTTTGTTCTTATCCTGAGAAGGGCTAATGGTAGTGATTGAGGCCAGGCCAAGTTAGCTTCCTGGCCTAGTTTCACAATTTGCGTTTTGATCAAGTGATTCATCTTTTCTACCTGACCACTCGATCGTGGGTTGTATGGGGTGTGAAGTTGCCAGTCTATACCCAATAATCTGCTTACTTTCGAAACAACCCTTGCAGTGAAATGAGATCCTCGGTCCGAGGAAATCACTGCAGGAACCCCAAATCTTGGTATAATTTCATGCAACAATGCTTTGACCACTTCTCTTGTTTTGTTGGTTCGACAGGGAAATGCCTCTGGCCATCCTGAAAAGGTATCAGTTAACACCAATAGGTATCGAAACCCCCCTTTTCTTGGAAGTTCTGAAAAATCAATTTGCCATTGTTGTCCTGGATAGTTTCCCTTCCCTATCTGGCCAAACTGGACTCTGGGGCCTGTCTTAGGGTTGTTCTGTAAACATACCTCACACTGCTGAGTGACTTGTTTGACAGTGGCATATAGATTTCGAGCACATAGTAGCCTATTCAGGTATCTGTAAAGTGCCTCTGTTCCCCAATGGGATTTTCTATGTTCTGCCATGACCACTGCCCATAATAACGAAAAAGGCACTATTATTTTTCCCTGTGGGATTCTGGCCCATTTCCCTTCAATTTTCCCATTTAAGTCTTTGATCAATTTGTGATCGTCCCTAGAATATTTAGGTTCGTCGTCAATTTGTATTTTACCATCTGGGACCAAGGATTGTATCTCCGCATTACCCATTTCTGCTGCCCTTTTGGCTTCTCAGTCCGCCAGTGCGTTACCCAGTTCCATAGTGGTGTTCCCTTTTTGGTGGGCTTTGCAGTGCATGATAGCCTCTTTGGTAGGCAGTAATACTTCATCTAAGAGCTTGAGAATTTCTTCAGCATGTTTGATGTGTTTCCCTTGTGTAGATAAGAGTCCTCTTTCTCTCCAGACCGCCCCGTGAGCATGCACTACCCCAAAAGCATATTTAGAGTCTGTCCAGATATTTATCCGTTTTCCTTTGGCCAATTCCAGGGCTCGGGTTAGTGCTATAATCTCAGCCTTTTGGGCTGATGTATTTGGGGCCAGGGCTTTGGATTCTATTACCTTCTCTGTGGTGGTTACCGCATAGCCAGCTTTGCGTATCCCCTGTTGAATGAAGCTGCTCCCGTCGGTGAACCAGGAATCCTCTGCATCTTCCAATGGTTCTTCTTTCAGGTCTGGTCGACTGGAGTACACAGCCTCGATTGTTTCCAAGCAGTCATGGGTCACTGATTCTCCTTCGGTTCCGCTGAGGAAAGAGGCTGGATTGACAATATTAGTTACTGTTATTTCTACATCATCTTGCTCTATCAGGATAGCCTGGTACTTAAGAAACCTCTGAGGTGAAAGCCAATGCCCCCCTTTTACTTCCAGTACTGCTGAGTCGGTATGTGATACCATAACTGTGATTTTCTGGCCTAGGGTGAACTTACGGGCCTCTTGGATGTTTATTACCACTGCTGCCACCGCTCGGAGACAGCTAGGCCACCCTTTACTTACTCCGTCGAGCTGTTTGAAGAAGTATGCCACCGCCCTTCGATAGGGTCCCAAATTCTGGGCTAGGACTCCTAAGGCCATTCCTTGCTTTTCATAGGAAAACAACCAGAAAGGTTTAGTAGTGTCAGGTAATCCCAGGGCAGGTGCTTCCATTAACCTTTTTTTTAACTGATGGAAGGCTTTGTCTGCCTCCCTATTCCATATAATATTCTTTGAGTCAGATTTTAATAACTCGTATAGAGGCTTTACCAAGAGTCCGTAGTTGTATATCCAGAGACGACACCATCCTGTCATTCCTAGGAAGGTTCGAAGTTCCTTAGGCGTCTGTGGTCGAGGTGTCTGGCAGATGGCCTCTTTCCTCTCCTTCCCTAGTGTCCGTTGGCCTGCGGTTATTTCATATCCCAGATAGGTCACTTGCTGCTGGGCTATCTGTGCCTTCTGTGAAGAAACTTTATAGCCATTAAGTCCAAGAAAATTTAACAGGCTCACAGTCCATTCTAGGCATGTTTCTCTGGTGTCAGTGGCGAGTAACACATCATCCACATACTGCAAAACCACTCCTGTCCCAGGCGGGCGTTTCCACTGTTCTAAATCTTTGGCTAGCTGATTTCCAAAAAGTGTTGGAATATTTTTAAAGCCCGGTGGTAGCACGGTCCATGTAAGCTGTGTTTTCCTTCCAGATTCTGGGTTTTCCCATTCAAATGCAAATAAAAGTTGGCTCTCTGGGCTCAGAGGCAAGCAGAAAAAGGCATCCTTTAGGTCCAAGACGGTAAACCATGCCAATTCAGGTACCAGTTTAGTTAGAAGAGTGTATGGATTTGCTACTACCGGATGTAAATCCTCAACAATTCTGTTGATAGCTCTGAGGTCCTGCACTATGCGATAGCTACCATCCGGCTTCTTAACAGGTAATATTGGAGTGTTATACTCTGATTCACATTCTTTCAGCAGCCCATACTCAATAAAACGATCTATAGTTGGTCGGATCCCCTCCCTGTCCTCTATTCTAAGGGGATACTGTTTAACTCTCACTGGTCGTGCTCCTTGTTGAGGCTTTATCACTATTGGGGAAGCATTTTTTGCTCTCCCCGGCACTCCCGAGGCCCATACCCCCGGATAAATTTGGGCTTTAATCTCCTCAGGCACTCCTGTAGAAATGGGAGTTCCTATTAGGGCCAAACTTAGTATTTCAATTAGTGGATCTTCCCTTATCCGGAGTTCCATTTTCCCTTTTTTGAATTTAATTTCTGCTCCCAATTGCTCTAATAAATCTCGCCCTAGCAGGGGTTTCGGCAAATTTGGCAGATATAAAAATTTGTGTATCCCCAATTGTTTTCCCAATTTGAACTTAAGAGGTTTGAGAAAATATGCCTTTTCACTCCGGCCAGTGACTCCTTTTACTGTTATAAAATCAGTATCAATAGGGGTCAGAGCTTGATTTAAAACCGAATACGTTGCTCCTGTATCCACCAAAAATTCTATTTCTTGTTGCTTTTTCCCTAGCCTTAGGGTAACCAGTGGATCCGCTAGGGTAGATTCCCCCGGTCCCCGTCAATCTTCTTTATAATGGGCCTGAATTTTTTCTTTTCGTCTTTTTGGGCACTCATTCTTCCAGTGCCCTCTCTGCTTACACCATGTGCATTGATCTCTTTCTAATGGTTTCCTAAAATTCCCAGCTTTCGTTTCCCCCCTCCCATGTATTGCTGCCACCAGTGCCCGTCTGTCCCTTTTCTTATCCTCCTCCTCCCGGTTGTTAAACACTCTCCATGCCTCATCTAACAGAGTCTCTAGATTTCTGCTGTCGGTTGTTCTCAGTTTTTGCAGCTTCCTCCGGATATCATTGGCAGACTGCCCTAAAAAGAGAGACACTAACTGCTGGATTCCTATCTCTGATCCAGGGTCCAAGGGGGTGTAGCGTCTCATTGCATCTCGTAATTTATCCAAAAACTCCGAGGGACTCTCCTTTGGCCCTTGTCTTACAGCATACAGCATTGACCAGTTAATGGCTTTCGGGATAGCCCTCTCCATCCCTGTTATAATCCAATCTCTGTAAGTTTCTAGCGCCTCTGAGTGAATGCTCCTGTTTGGGTTCCAGTGAGGGTTCTGCAAGGGGAAGTGTTCTTTAATGTCCCTTCCTGAATCTTTCAGTTGGTCCGTGGCTATATTGTGAGCAGTTTTTAAAACCAGTTGTTTCTCAGTTTCTGTTAGGTGATCTAATAATAACTGGATATCACTCCAGTCAGGATTGTGCTGCTTTACCAGAAACTGAAAATGTCTAGTAACCCCTACGGGATCATTCCGATAGTTCTTTGCCATGCTTTTCCAGGTTTCTAAATCGAATGAGGAAAAAGGGACTTTTATCATTACAGGTAGTCCGTCCGGACCCACAGCTTCCCTTAAGGGTGCTTGAATCACTGCTCGCTCTGTTCCTTTCCGAGTGCGGGACGATACAGGGCTGTCAGGTGGGGTTTTGGATTCAGTTTTGGAATCAGCTTCAGTTTCTCTATCTTCTTGAGGAACCTTTACCCCCTCCCAACGGTCTTCTATTGCCCTAACCGGTGGTAAGTAAGTGTCAAGAAAATCGTCTTCTTTAAGATCCCGAATCTTTTCAGGCTTTGTGCATCTCTGCCCTATGCTACAGGCTGAACAACATCTTTTTATATTACCTTTCATTTCTCCTCTTCTTTCTTTCTCTAAGGCTAGTACCATCGGGTCTTGTGGAGGTAATAGCCCGCAGTCCCGTTGGTACTCTGGGTGGTTCCAAAGGGTGAAAAACATATCCGCATATATGACTTCATCCCACTTTCCTTCCCTTCTAAGGAACAGCATTAATTGTAGTATAGTATTGTAATTAAGAGTCCCGTTAAGGGGCCATTTCTCTTGATCATCTAATTTGTAAAGGGGCCACCACTGATTACAATATTTAATTGTATTTAATTGTATTTAACTGCTCTAGTGAGAGGTGTCCCTGCCCATGGCAGGGGGGTTGGAACTAGATGATCTTTAAGGTCCTTTCCAACTCTAGCCATTCTATGATTCTATGATTCTATGATTAATTAAGGTTTTCTTGTTCACGCTGCCACCTGGTGAGCCCCCGATCTCCTTCCAGTGTGCTAAAATACACCCTAGGGGACTCCTTTTCAGTGTCTCACTTCCTTGATTATTGCCCATTTTATGTTCCCCTTACCCCCTTAGTTCAGAGGCGATCCTGATCTCCTTGTGTCACTTAGGTGTTACCCCCCCCGCTGCCGCTGCCTTTACCTCCAGGGGTAGGCTATGTCTCCACAGATTACTTGTTTCAACTCTCCCGCCCGCTTGATCTTTTCCCACTCAGTCCAGCTACCACACTGTGGACACCAAAAATCGTCCTCCCGATCTACCCAAACCTCCGTAATACAAGCAAAGCACTTTAAGACAAAAATAGGATCACAAACGTTATCTGAATGTCCAAGACACTGCCACTTAATATTCTCAATATTAGGTTCACACAATGCTTCTGTACAGTCTGTCATATGCTTCATTCGTCTCCGGTCGCTCTCCTCGCGGAGAACACGGAACCGTGGATCAGAACTCTGCACTCGCTCCGCAGCAGTGCCGCGTCTCAATCACTCATTTCACTCATACAACAATTTCCACCTTATGTCAGACAATAACACGATAGCGGTAATAGCGGTACCTTATGACAAATACAACAAGTAACCAGCAGTATTGCAAATCTACATACTAACACAAAAACCCGAAACCGAGGGATCCCACACCAACCATTAGCCCAAGCTTGAGCATACCCTGGGGCGAGTACACCGACTCTTTACCACGCGTAGGACGTCTCCTCACGGCTTACAGGCCCCCCCCTAAGAAACCCTGAACATACCTGGTCCGCAACAGATGGTCCTTGTCTGTCCCCGCGGTGATCTGGATGAGTTGGGGAGTCCTTCCGAGAAATCTCGGGGGCGCCCAGAGGAGTCCCGTCCTCAGCAGGTCCCGCAGCCGGACAGAGGGGGTCCCATCTGGGGTGCCAATTTGACGCGCGGAAACAAACCTTACAACTCGCAGAGAGTTATAAAGCAGGTATGTTTATTGCAGCGCTGGGTGCAAGGGGGATTTCTCCACCAAACTTGCACACCGGTTTGTGAAGCAAGCGTCCATTTATGGTGAAAAGCATACATATTCATTAAGGTGGGCGGGTTATTATAATTAAAGGCGTTACTATTCTAATTATTTCTAAGAACTCATTATCATAAATCTCCTCCCCTTGCCGCATGCGCACTGCCTCCTGGTGGTCGTGGGCCGGGGTCTTCTGGAGGAAGGCTCGCAGTCTTCTTCACCGGGTACCTTCACCTTTGGCCCATATTTGCCGGGTTGGCCGGATCCCAAACCGCAAAGCCAGTCCTGACCAAATGGACACCTTTCCAGACAGTTAGGTTCCTCCTTAGCACCTCCTTAGCATGCAGCTGCTCCTGCTATCTTATACACAAGGCCATTTCTTTATCTTGGAATGCTGGGGCTCCGAGCTTTTGTTCCTTCCCAGGCTGTATTACATCCGCACTAACAACCTGTACCGCACTAAAAACCTGTAACCGTTCGTTTTCTGAATCAGTGGTCCTTTGGCTCAAACACAGACCTTAACCCATGGAGAACCCGGGAAGCGGCAGTGCGGGTGCTCCGCGCAGCCCCTGCACTCCCTGAGTCAAAGATCACTAACGTACTGCAGTATCCCATCTCTGCTGTGGCACGAGAGGGCGTTTCTGAAGTCATAGCTGACTTGGAGAAAAGACAAATTATCTCCAGAACCCACTCCCCATATAACTCGCCTGTCTGGCCAGTTCGGAAACCAGATGGGAGGTGGCATTTAACAGTTGATTACCGCAGTCTAAATGCTAATACAGCCCCGCTAACAGCCGCTGTACCAAACATTGCAACCTTAACAGCTACTCTGCAGGCAGCTGCACATCCATGGATGGCGGCACTAGACGTAAAAGATATGTTCTTTATGGTTCTGTTGAGGGAGGAGGATAAAGAGAAGTTTACTTTCACTTGGGAGGGAATATAATATATCTTTAACAGACTCCCACAGGGGTATAAACATTCACCCACAATTGCTCACACTGCACTTGCTGAACTTTTACAGTCAATCTCACTCCCCCAAGATGTGAAACTGTACCAATATATAGACGATATTCTGATTGGAGGAATTTCTCCTGAGACAGTGGGGGAAGCAGCAGCGGCAGTGTGGCAAGCACTAAACAAAGCAGGAATTGAGGTTCCACCTGGAAAATGCCAGGAACCAAGTAAAGAAGTGAAATTTTTAGGTACTTGCTGGATAGCAGGCAGTGCCATGATTCCTCCAGATACTTTAAGGAAAATTGAAGAACTGCAAATGCCCCAATCAAAGAAGGAATTACAACAATTAATGGGAACTTTAGGATCTTGGAGGAAGCATGTGTCTGGATTTTCTATAATTTCTCATCCATTATACTCACTTTTGATAAGGGGAACTAACACTCAAGGGTTAATAGTAGAACCATTGCTTGGCTTAAGCTGTATGTCTATAACCTTAAGCCATTGCAGTAAGGTGTTTAGGCAAAGAAAGGATGTGTTGAAACAATAAAGTGGTCAAATCAGCCTCCTCGTTGGGAGATAAGGGAACAATTGGTATTCAAAGAAGGAACCCAGTTATCTTGAGAGAGCGATCATCTGGCTGAAACCAGCCCCTCATCTGGCTGAAACCAGTCCCGTGGCCTGGAGCAGCACATTAACATTAAAGGCGAGAGGTACACAGCGAGGAAGACATGCGAGGAAGATATACGGCCTTCATCCTCGAGACCCCGGCCCACAACCACCAGGAGGCACTGCGCATGCGCAGCTGGGAGGAGTTAAAGGCGGAGACTATGGAAATGATTTCTCGGAACTCATTGTAATAAAGACCGCCTTTTCGGGGAAAGGTTATGGATATGTATAGGCGCCCCTTGAATATGTAAAGTTTGATTGTATAAATCCTAAGCTAACTGCCACGGTGGGTGCGCACGATTTTGGTGGGGCGACCCCCCCGTGCTGCCCGGCGCCGAATAAACATACCTACTTTGCAACCTCACAGGTTGTGGAGTCTGCTTTCCGCACGTCAGTTTGGCGAGCCAGGCACTCTGCTCGGCTGCGGGATCGACTGTGGAGCAGACGCCCCTAGGCGCACCCTGAGCACTTTCCTCGGAGGAGCCTCCACTCCCAGCTGCTCACCACAGGAGTAGACAACAACCTCCTGAAGCCGCGGATAAACAGTATGTTTTACAAAGGGACCAGCAAGTCGTAGGGGACGCCCACGCTTGGCCGGGGCCGCCGGTAAACCGCGCAGAGACGTCTGGCGTACGGCATAGTCCCCGTATGGGAGGAGGGTACCCTGTATGGAAGTAGGGGATTTGCTGACCGATAGAGCGGCCGCTAGCGATCTTGGGGGTAGATCGAGCAAATCCGAGGTCACCGCTGCATCCCAGTATCAGGAGCCAGGACGGACCTGCTAATGATTGTATAAGAAGCAGGAGAAGGGTAAGTGGGCCTCTCAAAGTTGTGATATGATTACTTGGATAATATTTGCAGCTTCTGGAGGGATACTAATGATAAGGGGAAATAACACTCAAGGGTTAATAGCAGGGCCATTGCTTGGCTTAAACTGTGTATCTATAGCCTAAAGCCATTGCCAAGGTGTTTAGGCAAAGAAAGGATGTGTTGAAACCATAAAGTGGTCACTTTGGCCTCGATGGGAGATAAGGGAACAATTGGTATTCAGTTGTCCTGACAGAGCGATCATCTGGTTTCCCAATCCCGTGGCCTGCAGCAAGACATTAACATTAAAAGCGAGAGGTACACAGCGAGGAAGACATGGCCTTCATCCCCGAGACCCCGGCCCACGACCACCAGGAGACACTGCGCATGTGCGGCTGGGAGGAGTTAAAGGCGGAGACCATGGAAACGATTTCTCGTAACTGATTGTAATAAAGACCGCCTTTTCTGGGAAAGGTTATGGATATGTATAGGTGCCCCTTGAATATGTAAGATCTGATTGCATAAATCCTAAGCTAAGTGCCGCGGTGGGTGCGCACGATTTTGGTGGGGCGACCCCCCGTGCTGCCCGGTGCCGAATAAACATACCTACTTTACAACCCCACAGGTTGTGGAGTCTGCTTTCCGCACATCATTAACTTGTCATGGTTTCGGCCTAATTTACCAAAACCAGACTGACAGATGGCCCTTCCCCCCCCTTCTCCCACCCAAAAAAAAGAGGAGAGAGGAGGAGAAAGAGATAAGGAGATTCAGAAGTTTAGAATGAACTAAACTACTTTAATGAAGAATTAATATTAAAACAAAAATAAAGAAGAAAATAATGAAATAGATGCAATATATACAAAACCATATCAAGCTCCCAGGATGACAGTCACGTCACCGACAGGCACTGGGGAAGTCCCAGACTGGACTCGGTGACGAATGGGAACTGGATTCCAGCTCTGGAGTCAGGAACACATGGATTGGGATCAAAGGCAGATGAACAGACAGAGTCCTCTCTGGACGTCGGCCATCGCAGGAAGAGAGCTGACCCTTTGATCCCTCAGCTTTTATACTGAGCATGGGGCAGATGGGATGGAATACCCCAGTTGGTCAGGTTTGGGTCACCTGTCCTGTCCACTCCTCCCCACCGATGTGACCCCTCTACGTTTTTTCCGTTTCCGACCCTCTAAGGGGACAAATAACGAAATGGGCTGACCTTGGTTGTTACAGCAATAAGTATAAGCAAGAGCCTCTCTGCATACCATTCCTTGGCATGGAGCACAAACATTGGGCTTATCATTCTGAGAATGAGCAGTTTTCTCCACAATATGCCGTTAATTTCAGAGAGTTAGAGGAGGCCTAGCTAGGATGTAAAGTTACAGAACAGAAAATTGGTTCAGTTTTACTTCAAACCGGGACATAACTGGAGTAATGATTGTATGTTTTATTTGTAAATGCCCGGGTATTTCATGTTAAGAGCATTTGTGTATGGATGCGTGTGTTTGAGACACAGCGCCACTGTGAAGCAAGTGGGAGTCCTGATTTGTGGTTCCGTGACTCCGCGAGGAATACGGCTGGGAACAACCTGTCCCAGATACCTTTCTAAACCCCCATATTGATGGACACATGGGGGTGATCCCTTGTTTTGCGTGTGGGTTTACTAACAAATTACCTGAAAATTGGCATTCGGCTTGGGTCCTGTTGAAATGTAAATCTTGTGAGAAAATTTGGTATTGTTTATCTAGGAGGCGGAGAGCTGAGTGTCCCAAATGCTCTCCTCTAATACCACAGTTTTATGATTGGGAAAGGGCCCATCAAGAGTCCAAAATAGTAAAGTTTATATGTGGGAAGAAAACTTTAATCCCAGAAGATTGGGACGTTTGGGAAGAAGATTTGGAGAAGACTGTAAGGACCTGTGAGGAAAGGTTCACATGGAAATTAAAACGAAGCACAATATCTAACAAGAAACAATCTAGAGAGATGGGTAACACTCAGAATAAGGGTATTTTAAAGAAAAGCCCCCTTGGTTGTATATTGACACACTGGAGGGACCGCCTGTGGGTGCCACCACAGGACCCTATGGTACTCGCCCTCGAGCAGGAAAATAACAAAGAACTTAAAGGTAAACTGAGGCGGTGTTGCTCGGCATGTAGTATTGGACAAAGGTGCACTAGAGTAAATAAAATCCACCGGACATCAGAACAAGATCTAACTGATTTGCTTAAGCCTCCCCCTCAATCACAGGAACAGGATGTGGACTCGGACGGAACCTCCACTCCCCCGGACAGCCCTGTATCCTCCCGTACTAGAAAAAAGTCTACCCTAACAGTCTTACAGGCACCTCTCCGAGAGGCAGTAGGGCCAGATGGCGGGACGATGCTAATCAAGGTACCTTTTTCCACCACCGATTTAGAGGCATGGAAAAGGGTTGCCAAGGATTACAGGAATGATCCCGTAAGTGTAACCAAATTATTAGAATATATGACTGAGACGGAAAAACAATTAATTTTAAAAAACTGCAGGGGATTTGGCTGAGGATCATTATAAAACTACAGGAGGAGATGTTAAAGAATACCTCCCCCTTCAAATGGGATGCAAACAGGTCTGTGGATATAGAAAAATTGCAGGCATACCAGGGGTGGATTTCAAAAGGAATGGAGAGGGCCATTCCCAAAACCTTAAATTGGTCAGCATTATATGCAATTAGACAAGGTCCTTCCAAGTCACCATCCGAATTCTTGGATCGACTAAGGGACGTAATGCACCGTAACACACCGCTGGATCCTGGGTCAGAGGTAGGAATACAACAACTAGTTTCTTTATTCTTAGGTCAGTCTACAGGAGATATTAGGCGCAAGCTCCAAAAGCTGGGTCCCACAGAAGGAAGAATAGTGGCTCATTTGAAGGAAGACTGACGAGGACCTGGGGAATCCACCCTAGCTGATCCACTGGTTATAATGAAGCTAGGGAAGGAGCAAAAGGGGGTGGCATTTCTCATTGATACAGGGACAACGTATTCGGTTTTAAACCAAGCTTTGATGCCCCTGGGAAATGACTATATCATGGTAAAAGGGGCAACTGGCCAAAGTGAAAAGGCATATTTTTGTGAACCACCTCTGAGATATAAATTGGGAAAACAATGGGGTGTCCACAGATTCCTGTACATGCCCAACTCCTCGAAAGCACTTTTGGGGAGAGATTTGTTGGAACAATTGGGTGCAATAATTAAATTTAAAAAGGGAGTGATTACTCTGGAGGTAAATGACCAGCAGTATATCCAAATAATGAGTTTATCCCTAGCTAGTGTTCCCACAGAAGGAAAAATCAGCAAAGAAATCATGAACCAGGTATACCCCGGGGTATGGGCCACCGATGTGCCCAGGAAAGCAAAAATGCTCCACCTGTTGAGGTCAAACTCAAGGAAGGACGACAGCTGGTAAGAATCAAACAGTATCCCCTGAAGAAGGAGGACAGGGAGGGAATTCCGCCAGTAATAGAAAAATTCTTACAACTGGGGTTACTAAAGGAATGTGAATCCAATTTTAACACTCCAATATTACCTGTCTGTAAACCCGATGGGTCATACCGGGTGGTCCAGGACCTCCAGGCTATAAATAAGATAACTGAAGACCTCTATCCGGTAGTGGCGAATCCATACACCTTGCTGACTGTATTGACACCTGAACTAACCTGGCTTACTTTTTTAGACCTGAAGGATGCCTTCTTTTGCCTCCCTCTCCATAAAGCCAGCCAGAAAATATTTGCATTTGAATGGGAAAATCCCAAAAGCGGGCGTAAAACTCAGCTTACTTGGACGGTGTTACCACAAGGGTTCAAAACCAGCCCTACTATATTTGGTAATCAACTCGCAAAAGATCTTGAGTCCTGGGAAGCCCCGCCTGAGGAGGGGAAACTGTTACAATATGTGGATGATATCCTGATTGACACCAAGACAAAGTGTCGGAGTGGGAGACGGACCCGGAGTAACGATGAGTCTCAATATGAGTATGATTGTTCTCCCTTTATTCAAGTTCTAACAGAGTATATACAGTCTCTGTTCACGCGCCTAGAGCGCTCACACAATTAGTGCAGACCTCTTGTCCACGCGCAGCAGATGTTTCTCTATCTCCCGGAGGCAGTACCGCTTATCTCTTGTTTATCATGTAGCTACTTCTTCATACTTCTGTTTCTCAAGGAGAGTTCACAGCCTCCTCCAGGCTTTCATCCCTATCAAAGACTGGGTTGCTCATTGCAATCAAGTCGTGCCCCTTTTCACTCAGCCATTCCTCCACAATTCCCCCTTCTTGTTTTTGAGCAATCCAGGCTTGGTTTACTACTTTTAACATAGCTCTCTTAATACAACTAAGCACTAAACATAAGCACAGACCTATAATCATAAGGGTTAATATAATGCGCAAGCCTTCAACAAGCAAGCCTACTAACCATTGTGGCATATTCCCAAACAAGTTAGTCAGCCACCCATCTAAAAACCCATGGTTTTGACGAACTTAGTTTGCATGCTCTTTTAACCACTGCAACTGTTTATGAATTGATTCACTGTGATCGGACAAATTCATACAGCACATGCCTTCAAAATCCTCGCAACCATGACCTTGAGCTAATAGCAAAAAGTCAATTGCCGCTCTATTCTGCAAAATTGCGTGGCGTAAGCTATTTTGATCTCCTAACAGAGTTTCTATTACCTCAGTGGTGACATTAGCTTGTTTTTCAGCCCAACAAGCTAACCGTCCTATCTCCTTCAAAGCTCTGCCTGCTGCTGCCCCAGGTACAAACAAGGATAAAAACACTCTCAGTGGGATTGAGTAAGGTAACTTCATCATTGCAATTTGGTGGGAGATCCGTGACCGCCCGTTTTGTACGTGCGGCGTTTTCTCCCTTGGTCACATTTTTCCACCAGTTTTGATTTGGGGCCAACAACGTTAATTTGCCAAGATAACATGGACCACCTATCGCATTTTTCGGAATTCCCTGCCATGCCCTGTCACCACATATCAAAAACACGTCTGGCGGCAAGGCTTTTGGGGTGCCATTGTTCCAAATTTGCTGTTCCCCTTTTGTTCCAACCCCAAGGGCTCCCAGTCCTTGTTTTGATGTGTCATTTGTGCCACAAAATGCGCCTTTATATCTATAGTCATAGTAGTTTGCTTTCGGAGTGACGTTTGTCCACCCCATCCAATTAAATGATCGATAATAATTTACGCCAGTAAAGGCAGGTCCTCCAAAAAATATGCAGGTTTGAGTCCAGTTCTGGGAGACATTTCCAATTCTCATTGATCCTAACAGTTCTAATTCTTGAGGGTCCCAAGGCAGCGTAACATTCAAGCTATTAAGGAGCGTGGCACTACAATTACTAACACTCTGGGAATTAGTGCAGTTCTGCTTACTATACTTGCTAAAGTCTTCTACCTTAAAACCAGGTACTCCTATCAAACATGTCCGAAAAGGCTCTGTAGCAGAAGCAAGCGATAGACAAAAGGCTTGTTGTCCTGTCTTATTCACCCAGGTGACCCACATGTTTTCCCTAGGTTCAATCTTCTGGAGGGTCATTACCGCCGGGATCAATATCCCCAGGGTCAGGATCTTGAACATCTTGGTTGTCAGGCGGATCATGTCGAGTCAGAGCAGGTTTTACAGCTCGACTGGGCACCCACACTGGACCGCAATCTGTGGAGACACACATATAACCTCGACCATTAAATATAACAGGAACAGGCCCCATCCAAATTCCAGAGACTGGATCTCTATACATCACTTTGAGTTGCGGGAGTATTGTTGAACTATTGAACTTAAGGTTTTGATGGTGAATCATCACTGGCGGTTCCTCTCGATCACCCATGAGACAGAGAAAGTTCAACGTAAAGAGCACACGATGTAGCCTTTGCTGAGCATCTGTCTCTACTCCCTTTTGTTTACCTAGATAGTCCTTCAACACTTGATGAGTGCGTTCCACTAATCCTTGTCCCGTAGGCGAATGTGGGATCCCTGTCGTGTGATCGACCCCCCATCTTAGCAAAAACTTTCTAACCTTTTGACTAACATAAGCAGGCCCGTTATCAGTTTTAATGCATTCAGGCACTCCTAATACAGCAAAGCAAGCAAGTGTTTACATACATGATGTGCCTTTTCTCCGGGCAATGCGGTTGCCCAGATCATTTTTGAAAAGGTGTCAATGGTCACATGTATATACTTCAAGCGACCAAACTCTGGGATATGTGTGACATCCATCTGCCATAACTCTAACGCTTTTAATCCTTTTGGGTTCACTCCTAACCCTATTCCTGGGCCATGGCTCCCACATTTCGGGCAGGCTTGGATAATGCCTCGAGCCTCATTTCCTGTTAAATTAAATTGTCTTTTTAGCCCTTTTGCATTTTGGTGAAAATTCTCATGACTCTGCCTAGCTTGTTGAAATTTATCCATAGGGGGCACATGACACACTGAACTAACCAGGCTGTCAGCAAGTTGATTGCCCTGGCCTAGTCCAAGGTCTAGCTGATGACTACGAATATGGATAACACAACAGGCGGCTGTTCTTTGGTCAAGTATAGATCGCAAACGAATAAATAAAATCCCCAGCCTAGGATTAGCTGTCTCTCTAAGTACAGCGTCTTCGAGGCATGGCACTATTCCAGCCACATATAATGAGTCTGTTACTACATTCAAGGGAGTGCTTAGCCAATTGTTCAAGGCCCAAACTACTGCGATTAGTTCCAATGTTTGAAGGGAATCTCGAGGTTGTCCCTCTATGATATGCTGACACCATTGACCTTTTTCCTGCCAAACACAGGCTGCACGCCGCAAGCGTTTGCCCGCATCTGTGTATACAGTGATACCATCTGACAATGGGTCTTTCTGTACCTTGGGTCTTTCTAGCCACTGATTTCTTTTTAGAACTTGCCACAATTTCCCTTGTGGCTGTTGTGAATGCACTCTCCCACTGTAGCCTAACAAGGCTTCTTGCATGGCAGCGTCATTGCGCAGCCACCATTCTAAATCTACAGCGTTAACAGGTATGCTAATATCCTCTGGTTCTTTACCACTGATTTCTATGATTCGTGATCTCCCTTTTCGTATCAATTCACCTACTGCTTCAGTTCGCGTTTGAATGCTCGTTTTTGGTTGTACACTTAAGAACACCCATTCTAAGACATTGAACACATTCTCTTTTGTTACCTTCCCTTCGCATTTGTCAGTGGCATCACCAAAGAAGGAGAAGGGAGAGGCAAGTTCCCCCTTTTTGTTTTGCCACTGACAAATGACTGCGTATGGTGAATTTCTGCCATTACATATTATCAGAGACACTGGCAACATTAAAATGCGTCGAGATGACCACGTCGATTGCAGTTTTTGTGCAATTTGTTGTAGTGCTGCTTGCTGCGTCGCCGTCAGAGTAACGCCGTTGGCTGGATGATTGCTTCTCAATAATTCTGTTAAGGGTGCAATGTCGGTATTGGAGATGCCAACACAGTTCCGCACCCATTGAATGTCTCCAAGCAGGGTTTGGACGTCAGTCAGTGTGCACAATTGAGTTGCACGCTCGGTTTTTTGTGGTTGAATCTTGGAGTCTATGATAGACCGTGGTGCTTTTTTTTTGAGCTTCAGTCCTTTCTACTCTCAATAACATTTCTTCAACGCCTGCTCCTTTTGGTAGACTGGCTAGAATTTGCTTGGTGGTCTTATTGGCATTGTCAAAAGCCAATACTTTGAACATCTGTTGTTTGCCGCTGTCATCTAAATCAGGGTGATTCATGATTGCTTCCCACAGTCGGTCAACAAAGTTACTATATTTTTCTGTAGTTCCTTGCATCATGGTACCAAATGACGGAACAGTAGATCCTGGGAGGCCGAGAAACGCCTCCAGGGCAAGTTGCGCTGATCGCTGTAATAGGTTTGCTGGAAACGTCAACTGTACTTGCAAGTCACTAAATTTTCCGTGCCCTGCGAACATCTCTGCCGTGACTTCACAGAGGGGGTCTCCCTCCCCTTGTCTTCGAGCTGCTTCATTCATGGCTCGTTGTTGCCAGGAGGATTCCCACAACAAATATTGTGTTGGAGTAAGCAACAGTCTCATTAGGTTACGACAGTCATATGGACACATCAGATCAGCAGAAAAAATCCAGCTGACAATTTGTCGGGTAGCCTCAGATTTTACTCCATAAGTTGAGATGGTGGTGCGAGCTTGTTGTAAAATTTTCCAATCATGTGGTTCCCATTTGCCAGTATTGTTTACATGTACGACGGGACACGCGAGAGGTGGAGTTCTGCCCAAACTAGCGGCTGCTCCCCACTGTCCTTCTAGTATGGTGTCTCTAATAATGCCACTCCAGCGTGCAGTTCTCGGAGGTGTTGAGGGATTCACTAGCCATGGAGGCATGTTATCATCCTTCCTCGCCACACGTAAATCTAACTCCTCGAGGCGCCTTAAAACTGTCTGTAACATTTTGTCTGTGGACAGTTTACGACTCTTGTCGGCAGATGGAGTTGGCGGACCAGACGAATCACTGGAGGGGGGTAGCGGTGGATACAAGAGAGGCGGTGTTGCTGGAGGCGGTGCTGTGGGCGGAGGGCGACATGCTGCTCCTCCCAAATCGATGAGATCAGTAGACGTTTCAGGCCCCTCCCCTGCTGGAGTTTTCTGAGGATGCGCTTCCGCATTTGCATTACTTTTCTGGTTTGGTTTCGCATCGGTCGCTTCCGCTTTTCCCGAGTTTTGCAAGGGGTTCAGCGGCAAGTCTTTACTTTTCTCAGGAGGGTCAGAGTCCTCATTAGCTTGAATTTCAGCAACAGTTTTACACACAGTCCCGGTCATTCCCTTTACCGCGGGCAGCCCAAAGAACCGCGCAATAGGTCCAGGCTTACTTTCAGGTTTTAAAGCGGCCGCTCCTGGACCTAACATTTGAGCAGCTGCACAGGCTACTTCCCGCTCCGCTTTCATCGCTTTTAAAGTCTCTAGCACAGTATGCCACAACCCACGGACGGCTTTTATCTCCTTCTCCTCTTTTTCATCCCCCTCGATTGTTTTTTGCCACATCGTCCCTCCAAAGTCTCGCTATTCCGAGACAGAAAACAGCATAGGTGTGTCAGAAAAATGACCCCATCGCTGTCCTAATTTAATTAACTTTATCAACAGTTTCGCCGGTACTTCATTCCCTCTCTTAGAGAGGATTCCAGCGAGTAGCGTGGCCGCAGCTTCTACTTGCATCACTGTGCCTGGGAGGCGAGAGGCCACCTCGCACCGTTGTCTGCTCCCGCCTTTGCGCCCGAGCAGCACTTCTCCCAGCCGTGGTTTCCCACTCCCCTCCTCTAGCTGCTTACCGCAGACTCGAAGAACTCAGTCCCGCTGAGCCATTGATCTCTGTGCATCCTCTGCTACCAGATGTCGGAGTGGGAGACGGACCCGGAGTAACGATGAGTCTCAATATGAGTATGATCGTTCTCCCTTTATTCAAGTTCACACAGAGTATATAAAGACAGACAAGCAGAGCACGCGCTAGCAACAATTATACGATTGGCTTACAGTCTCTGTTCACGCGCCTAGAGCGCTCACACAATTAGTGCAGACCTCTTGTCCACGCACAGCAGATGTTTCTCTATCTCCCAGAGGCAGTACCGCTTATCACTTACTTATCATGTAGCTATTTCTTCATACTTCTGTTTCTCAAGGAGAGTTCACAGCCTCCTCCAGGCTTTCATCCCTATCAAAGACTGGGTTGCTCATTGCAATCAAGTCGTGCCCCTTTTCACTCAGCCATTCCTCCACAACAAAGGACACTGGTATGGCCTGGACGGTGAGTCTGCTAAACTTTTTGGGGCTCCAGGGATACCAGGTATCCAAGAAGGCGGCCCAAGTAATGCAGCATAAGGTGATTTATCTGGGCTATGAAATCAGTGCTGCACAAAGGACTTTGGGACAGGCCTGAAAAGAGACAATATGCCAAACTCTGAGACCGCAAACAGTGAAAGAGTTAAGCCGTTTTTTCTTTTTTCCCACAAGAAGCAGGGGATTGCCTTAGGAATACTAGCACAAGATCTGGGCCCGTATTGATGAGCAGTTGCCTACTTTTCCAAACAATTGGACGCAACTGCAAAGGGTTGGCCTGGATGCTTGCGAGCGGTCACGGCCGTAGTGCTGAACATCCAGGAAGCCCGAAAATTCACCCTGGGCCAGAAAATGACTGTGTTGGTGTCCCATACAGTATCTGCAGTATTAGAAGTGAAAGGCAGACACTGGCTCTCCCCACAAAGATCCTTGAGATGTCAAGCTATAATGGTAGAACAAGATGATGTGGAGATTGTAGTCACTAACATTGTCAATCCAGCCTCTTTCCTCAGTGGAAACACAGGAGAACCAGTGCATCATGACTGTCTGGAGGCCATTGCAGCAACATATTTGAGCCGTTCGGACCTGAGAGACAGTCCTATGGAAAACACGGAAAACTGGTCCACGTATGGAAGCAGCTATGTCCTAAGCGGTAAAAGGCATGCCGGATATGCCATTACCACCAGTCAGGAAGTAATAGAGTCAGGGCCTTTGCCCATTAATACCTCGGCACAGAAGGCAGAAATAATTGCTCTGACCCGCGCCTTGGAATTGGCCCAAGGCAAAGCTGTGAATATCTATACAGACTCGAAATATGCCTTTGGAGTCGTACATGCGCATGGAGCAATCTGGAAGGAAAGAGGATTATTGAACTCACAGGGCAAAAACATCAAGCATGCAGAGGAGATCCTGAAACTGCTGGAGGCAGTCGAACTCCCTGAGAAAGTGGCGATCATGCACATTAAGGCATACCAGAAAGCAAACTCGGAGTTGGAAAGAGGAAATGAGCTGGCGGACAGAGAGGCAAAACAGGTAGCCAAAGCAAAGGTAAAAACAGAAGGGGCTTTGATCCCCAACGGGCAAATTTCCCTAGAAGGTAAGCCAGAATATACCAAGGAAGATCAGAAGCTTATCACAGATCTAGAAGGGTCATATAATGAAGAGGGGTGGGCTCTCACCCCACAAGGGAAACTAATCTAATTCCCTCTTATCTAGTATGGTCTCTGATAAGGGAAGAACATAGAAAGAGGCATTGGGAGGCAGAGGCACTATATAAACAGCTAGTTAGAGAAATTGTAGCTAGAAATTTATACACCACTGTGAGACAAGTGACTCAGCAGTGCTATCTTTGCCTCCAGACTAATCCCCAAAATACCCCCAAACCAGAAATGGGCCAAATTGGGAAGGGCAACGGGCCTGGGCAGCAATGGCAGATTGATTTTTCAGAACTCCCAAGAAAAGGGGGGTATCGATATTTATTAGTATTAACTGATACCTTTTCATGTTGGCCAGAATGGACATTGCTCAAATTTGGCAACAGTCAAGGGTACTACACCAAGTATCTCAAGATGATGCTTTACTTGTTTTTTCTGATCTTTGGAAAAAATTAACCTCGTGGCTGCCTGACTTTGCTTGGTTGAAGCAGTTGTTTGTATTATTAATTACCATGATAGTCTTAGGGATAGTGATAAGGGGAAATAACACTAATGGCAGGGCCATTGCCTGGCTTAAGCTGTGTATCTATAGCCTAAAGCCATTGCCAAGGTGTTTAGGCAAAGAAAGGATGTGTTGAAACCATAAAGTGGTCACATCGGCCTCGATGGGAGATAAGGGAACAATTGGTATACAGAGTGATCATCTGGTTTCCCAACCCCGTGGCCTAGAGCAACACATTAACATTAAAAGTGAGAGGTACACAGCGAGGAAGACATACGGCCTTCATCCCCGAGACCCCGGCCCACGACCACCAGGAGACACTGCGCATGTGCAGCTGGGAGAAGTTAAAGGCGGAGACTATGGAAACGATTTCTCGTAACTCACTGTAATAGAGACCGCCTTTTCGGGGAAAGGTGATGGATATGTATAGGCGCCCCTTGAATATGTAAGATCTGATTGTATAAATCCTAAGCTAACTGCCACGGTGGGTGCGCACGATTTTGGTGGGGTGACCCCCCGTGCTGCCCGGTGCTGAATAAACATACCTACTTTACAACCCCACAGGTTGTGGAGTCTGCTTTCCACACGTCAGTTTGGCGAACCAGGCAGGAGGCACTCTGCTCGGCTGCGGGATCGACTGCGGAGCGGACGCCCCTAGGCGCGCCCCGAGCACTTTCCTCGGAGGAGCCTCCACTCCCAGCCGCTCACCGCGGGAGTAGACAACAACCTCCTGAAGCCGCGGATAAACGGTATGTTTAAGGGGGGCCAGTAAGTCGTAGGGGACGCCCACGCTTGGCCAGGGCTGCCGGTAAATCGCGCATAGACGTCTGGCGTGCGGCATAGTCCCCGTATGGAAGGAGGGTACCCTGTATGGAAGTAGGGGATTTGCTGACCGATAGAGCGGCCGCTAGCGATCTTGGGGGTAGATCGAGCAAATCCGAGGTCACCGCTGCATCCCAGTATCGGGAGCCAGGAAGGACCTGCTAATGACTGTATAAGAAGCAGGAGAAGGGTAAGCGGGCTTCTCAAAGTTGTGATACAAGTACTTGAATAATATCTGCAGCTGCTGGAGGGATACCAACTGGAGTAATGATTGTATGTTTTATTTGTAAATGCCCGGGTATTTTATGTTAAGAGCATTTGTGTGTGGATGCGTGTGTTTGAGACACAGCGCCGCTGTGAAGCGAGTGGGAGTCCTGATTTGCGGTTCCGTGACTCCGCGAGGAACACGGCCAGAGATGGACAAAGCACCTGAAACGTCTGTAAAAATTTGTAAATTTCTTGATATATGTAAGTTGAGCTGCTGTGGTGTTTCGTCAATCTTCTAAGTGTCGGGGGTCTGGCTGATCATCAAAGTGGCCGGACAGGGAGAGTCACTGCTTCGGTGGTTTGGGCTCGAACCTTGGGAATATTTAAATGAAGCAGGGGACTGGATAAGGAGGGGAGAGGGACGAATTTATTTAGGAGGTGTGTATTTAACACCTGCCGGACAGACAGTGGCCCTAGACTGGGAACAACCTGTCCCAGATACCTTTCTAAACCCCCAAATTGACGGACACGTGGGGGTGATTCCTTGTTTTGTGTGTGGGTTTACTAACAAATTACCTGAAAATTGGCATTCAGCTTGGGTCCTGTTGAAATGTAAATCTTGTGAGAAAATTTGGTATTGTTTATCTAGGAGGCGGAGAGCTGAGTGTCCCAAATGCTCTCCTCTAATACCACAGTTTTATGATTGGGAAAGGGCCCATCAAGAGTCCAAAATAGTAAAGTTTATCTGTGGGAAGAAAACTTTAATCCCAGAAGATTGGGACGTTTGGGAAGAAGATTGGGAGAAGACTGTAAGGACCTGTGAGGAGAGGTTTGCGTGGAAATCGAAGCAAGGCACAATAGCTAACAAGAAACAATCTAAAGAGATGGGTAACACTCAGAATAAGGGTATTTTAAAGAAAAGCCCCCTCGGTTGTGTATTGGCACACTGGAAGGACATTGCTGGAACCGGGGGTACAGAGAATAAGAAGACTCTCATAAAATATTGCAATCAATGGTGGCTGATTTATAAGCTGGAAGATGGAGCTAAGTGGCCACTTTATGGGTCAATCGATTATAACACCATCCTGCAATTAATGTCATTTTTAAGGAGGGAAGGAAAATGGGATGAAGTGTCATATGCAGACACGTTTTTCACCCTCCGAAATCACCCGGAGTGGCAGAGGGACTGTGGAATGGTGCCGCCACAGGACCCTATGGTACTCGTCCTCGAGCAGGAAAATAACAAAGAACTTAAAGGTAAACTGAGGCAGTGTTGCTCGGCATGCAGTATTGGACAAAGGTGCACTAGAGTAAATAAAATCCACCGGGCATCAGAACAAGATCTAACTGATTTGCTTAAGCCTCCCCCTCGATCACAGGAACAGGATGTGGACTCGGACAGAACCTCCACTCCCCCGGACAGCCCTGTATCCTCCCGTACTAGAAAAAGTCTACCCTAACAGTCTTACAGGCACCTCTCCGAGAGGCAGTAGGGCCAGATGGCGGGACGATGCTAATCAAGGTACCTTTTTCCACCACCGATTTAGAGGCATGGAAAAGGGTTGCCAAGGATTACAGGAATGATCCCGTAAGTGTAACCAAACATTTTACAGTTATTACAATTAATTTTAAAAACTGCAGGGGATTTGGCTGAGGATCATTATAAAACTACAGGAGGAGATGTTAAAGAATACCTCCCCCTTCAAATGGGATGCAAACAGGTCTGTGGATATAGAAAACTGCAGGCATACCAGGGGTGGATTTCAAAAGGAATGGAGAGGGCCATTCCCAAAACCTTAAATTGGTCAGCATTATATGCAATTAGACAAGGTCCTTCCAAGTCACCATCCGAATTCTTGGATCGACTAAGGGACGTAATGCACCGTAACACACCGCTGGATCCTGGGTCAGAGGTAGGAATACAACAACTAGTTTCTTTATTCTTAGGTCAGTCTACAGGAGATACTAGGCACAAGCTGCAAAAGCTGCAGAAGAAAGACTGACGGGGATCTGGGAAATCCACCCTAGCTGATCCACTGGTTATAATGAAGCTAGGGAAGGAGCAAAAGGAGGTGGAATTTCTGGTTGATACAGGGACAACGTATTCGGTTTTAAATCAAGCTCTGATGCCCCTGGGAAATGACTATATCATGGCAAATGGGGCAACTGGCCAAAGTGAAAAGGCATATTTTTGTGAACCTCTGAGATATAAATTGGGAAAACAATGGGGTGTCCACAGATTCCTGTACATGCCCAACTCCTCGAAAGCACTTTTGGGGAGAGATTTGTTGGAACAATTGGGTGCAATAATTAAATTTAAAAAGGGAGTGATTACTCTGGAGGTAAATGACCAGCGGTATATCCAAATAATGAGTTTATCCCTAGCTAGTGTTCCCACAGAAGGAAAAATCAGCAAAGAAATCATGAACCAGGTATACCCCGGGGTCTGGGCCACCGATGTGCCCAGGAAAGCAAAAATGCTCCACCTGTTGAGGTCAGACTCAAGGAAGGACGACAGCTGGTAAGAATCAAACAGTATCCCCTGAAGAAGGAGGACAGGGAGGGAATTCCGCCAGTAATAGAAAGATTCTTACAACTGGGGTTACTAAAGGAATGTGAATCCAATTTTAACACTCCAATATTACCTGTCTGTAAACCCGACGGGTCATACCGGGTGGTCCAGGACCTCTGGGCTATAAATAAGATAACTGAGGACCTCTATCCGGTAGTGGCGAATCCATACACCTTGCTGACTGTATTGACACCTGAACTAACCTGGCTTACTGTTTTAGACCTGAAGGATGCCTTCTTTTGCCTCCCTCTCCATAAAGCCAGCCAGGAAATATTTGCATTTGAATGGGAAAATCCCAGAAGCCGACGTAAAACTCAGACGGTGTTACCACAAGGGTTCAAAAACATCCCTACTATATTTGGTAACCAACTCGCAAAAGATCTTGAGTCCTGGGAAGCCCCGCCTGAGGAGGGGAAACTGTTACAATATGTGGACGATATCCTGATTGACACCAAGACAAAGGACACTGGTATGGCCTGGACGGTGAGTCTGCTAAACTCTTTGGGGCTCCAGGGATACCGGGTATCCAAGAAGAAGGCCCAAGTAATGCAGCATAAGGTGATTTATCTGGGCTATGAAATCAGTGCTGCACAAAGGACTTTGGGACAGGCCTGAAAAGAGAGAGTGAAAGAGTTACGAACTTTCCTGGGGATGACTGGGTGGTGCCGACTAAAACCCTGTAACACCTTGAAGGGACAGGCCTTTGAGTTGCAAAAAGGCCCTGATGTCGGCCCCAGCCTTAGGACTCCCAGATGTGAGTAAACTGTTTTTTCTTTTTTCTCACGAGAAGCAGGGGATTGCCCTGGGAATACTAGCACAAGATCTGGGCCCGTATCGACGAGCAGTTGCCTACTTTTGGACGCAACTGCAAAGGTTTGGCCTGGATGCTTGCGAGCGGTCGCAGCTGTAGTACTAAACATCCAGGCAGCCCAAAAATTCACCCTGGGCCAGAAAATGACTGTGTTGGTGTCCCATACAGTATTAGAAGTGAAAGGCGGACACTGGCTCTCCCCACAAAGATCCTTGAGATATCAGGCTATAATGGCAGAACAAGATGATGTGGAGATTGTAGTCACTAACATTGTCAATCCAGCCTCTTTCCTCAGTGGAAACACAGGAGAACCAGTGCATCATGACTGTCTGGAGGCCATTGCAGCAACATATTTGAGCCGTTCGGACCTGAGAGACAGTCCTATGGAAAACACGGAAAACTGGTCCACGTATGGAAGCAGCTATGTCCTAAGCGGTAAAAGGCATGCCAGATATGCCATTACCACCAGTCAGGAAGTAATAGAGTCAGGGCCTTTGCCCATTAATACCTCGGCACAGAAGGCAGAAATAATTGACAGACTCGAAATACACCTTTGGGGTCATACATGCTCATGGAGCAATCGGGAAGGAGAGAGGATTATTGAACTCACAGGGCAAAAACATCAAGCATGCAGAGGAGATCCTGAAACTGCTGGAGGTAGTCAAACTCCCTGAGAAAGTGGCGGTCATGCACATTAAGGCACACCAGAAAGCAAACTCGGAGTTGGAAAGAGGAAATGAGCTGGCGGACAGAGAGGCAAAACAGGTAGCCAGAGCAAAGGTAAAAACAGAAGGGGCTTTGATCCCTGACAGGCAAATTTCCCTAGAAGGTAAGCCAGAATATACCAAGGAAGATCAGAAGCTTATCACAGATCTAGAAGGATCATATAACGAGGAGGGATGGGCTCTCACCCCACAAGGGAAACTAATCGTTCCCTCTTATCTAGTATGGTCTCTGATAAGGGAAGAACATAGAAAGAGGCATTGGGGGGCAGAGGCACTATATAAACAACTAATTAGAGAAATTGTAGCTAGAAATTTATACACCACTGTGAGACAAGTGGCTCAGCAGTACGATCTTTGCCTCCAGACTAATCCCAAAAATATCCCTGGACCAGAAATGGGCTAAATTGGGAAGGGCAACGGGCCTGGGCAACAATGGCAGCAGAACTCCCAAGAAAAGGGGGGTATCGATATTTATTAGTATTAACTGATACCTTTTCAGGTTGGCCAGAATGGACATTGCTCGAATTTGGCAACAGTCAAGGGTACTACACCAAGTACCTCAAGATGATGCTTTACTTGTTTTTTCTGATCTTTGGAAAAATTAACCTCGTGGCTGCCTGAATTTGCTTGGTTGAAGCAGTTGTTTGTATTATTAATTACAATGATAGTCTTAAGGATTGCAATTTGCGCTTTACTTAGATGCTTTATGTGCTGTGCAAAAAGAACCACAAGTGATCACAAACTTTGGAAGAAGCATCAGCTTTGACAAAAAGTCAAGTCAGGAAAATATTTTAAGAAATGCTTAGAGAAAGAAAACATGCTGTAGGAATAAGTAAAAGAATTTACTAATCTCTTAGAAAAGGGGGGATTGATAACGGGAAATAACACTCAGGGGTTAATAGTAGAGCCATCGCTTGGCTTAAACTGTATATCTATAGCCTAAAGCCATTGCCAAGGTGTTTAGGCAAAGAAAGGATGTGTTGAAACCATAAAGTGGTCACTTTGGCCTCGATGGGAGATAAGGGAACAATCGGTATTCAAAGAAGGAACCCAGTTATCTTGAGAGATCGATCATCTGGCTGAAACCAGTCCCGTGGCCTGGAGCAGCACATTAACATTAAAGGCGAGAGGTACACAGCGAGGAAGACATACGGCCTTCATCCCCGAGACCCCGGCCCACGACCACCAGGAGGCACTGCGCATGCGCAGCTGGGAGGAGTTAAAGGCGGAGACTATGGAAATGATTTCTCGGAACTCATTGTAATAAAGACCGCCTTTTCGGGGAAAGGTTATGGATATGTATAGGCGCCCCTTGAATATGTAAAGTTTGATTGTATAAATCCTAAGCTAACTGCCGTGGTGGGTGCGCACAATTGTGGTGGGGCGACCCCCCGTGCTGCCCGGCGCCGAATAAACATACCTACTTTGCAACCTCACAGGTTGTGGAGTCTGCTTTCCGCATGTCAGACCCTTCCAACTCTAACCGTTCTATGATTCTATGATTCTATGAGGTGGAGGGAGGTGATTCTTCCCCTCTACTCCCCTCTCATGAGACTCCACCTGGCGTTCTGCATCCAGCTCTGGTATCCCCAATACAAGAAAGACATGGATCTTTTGGAGCGGGTTCAGAGGAGGGCCACAAAGATAATCAGAGGGATGGAACACCTCTCCTATGAAGACAGGGTGAGAGAGTTGGGGTTGTTCAGCCTGGAGAAGAGAAGGCTCCGGGGACACCTTATCAAGGCCTTCCAATATATGAAGGGAGCTTATAAGAAAGATGGAGAGAGACTTTTTACCAGGGCCTGTAGTGACAGGACAAGGGGCAATGGTTTTAAGGTGGAAGAGGGTAGATTTAGACTGGAGATTAGGAAGACTTTTTATATGATGAGGGTGGTGAGACACTGGAACAGGTTGCCCAGAGAAGTTGTGGATGATCCATCAGTGGAAGTGTTCAAAGTCAGGCTGGACGGGGCTTTGAGCAACCTGGTCTAGTGAAAGATGTCCCTGCCCATGGAAGGGGGTTTGGACTGGATGGTCTTTAAAGATCCCTTCCAACCCAAACCATTCTATGATTCTACAATGAAATCTTATTTACAAAAGTGTCACAAGCATCTCTAGAAAAAAAACTATGTAGAACATAGGCACAAAAATGGGCTTTCACATTGTGCTTTCATCTGAAGTGGGAAAGTTATGTAACTTTTCAGAGAGTGGTGGCAGATACACTGAGTTGTAACTGAGAGTAATGCTGGTTGTTTCAACTTTATGTGTTTGCAAAATTGTGTCATGTTTAAGATTATTAAATAATGACCTTGCTGATTTTAAAGAAACATGCACAAATCTTGTAGATTGATATTGATATCATTGTACATACTCATTTGGTGAGGTACTTGCCACTTTCATTTGAAGAATTGTTTCTATAAATAAAACACGAGTATTTCAGGAGTTGATTCGATATGGTTAGAAAAATGTAATTACCCACGTTTCTAAAAGTACCTTCAGTTACTACCACTGAAAATATTATGACTTCACTAAACTCTTCAGTATTTACACTTTTCTTTTGAGTGGTTTCCTAAGAGCTAACATCGAAGCAAGAGACAGACTGTCGGAGTGGGAGATGGACCCGGAGTAACGATGAGTCTCAATATGAGTATGGTCGTTCTCCCTTTATTCAAGTTCACACAGAGTATATAAAGACAGACAAGCAGAGCACACGCTAGCAACAATTATACGATTGGCTTACAGTCTCTGTTCATGCGCCTAGAGCGCTCACACAATTAGTGCAGACCTCTTGTCCACGCGCAGCAGATGTTTCTCTATCTCCCGGAGGCAGTACCACTTATCACTTACTTATCATGTAGCTATTTCTTCATACTTCTGTTTCTCAAGGACAGTTCACAGCCTCCTCCGGGCTCTCATCCCTATCAAAGACTGGGTTGCTCATTGTAATCAAGTCATGCCCTTTTTCACTCAGCCATTCCTCCACAACAGACTCTAACTTCTAGAGAAGGCTCTAACCTTGATTGATGAAAAATTCTCAGACTGCTGTTATTAAGTAACAGCACATAAAAGATAATCCCCAAATCTCAACTGTACAAGTGGAGTGAAATCATCTTTGATAATCCCAATATACAACCAGCATATATTGATATCATTACCAATACGGGTCACGCTGTAACTCAGAATAATATTGCTGGTTCTCAATCACTCCAGTTTTATACTTCAGTGTAGTTAATCCAGGTTTACACTGAGCTAGCAATATCAGACCTTAGCAACAGCCACAGCATGAACTCAGGTAAAAATCCAACAGAGTAGCTAAGCAGCCTGTAAAATGCTGAACATGTGCTCAAAAATCCCCCAGAGTGCTATTCGCTTACTTTACTTTTTGTAGTCCTTAAAATCGTTTCACTTCATCACAAAGCAAGTTTGAAGCACATAATTTGGATTACATGGAGATATTTGTATTTGTGACATCTGTAATATAGCTGTTTTGTCAAAAGAAACTGAAAATATCTTAGTTCAACATCATCAATATGCACTCACATTTGTTTTAAAGAAGACATAATTTTAAAAAAAGAAATCTTGCAATGTCCATATGAGAGCAAATTTTAAAGACTTGACTAAAAGTATAACTGGACAATTACCAATGATTTAAATTCAATTTCAGTTAAACTTTTTTACTATTGAGAGTTTGAAAGATGCAGAGATCAAGGGGGAAAAACACCTATTCTGATATTCATATAAAGAGCAACAATTTGGATCTGCTTTAAGAAAAAAAAAAATCTGTCCAAATTCTGGGTTCAAAACTATGGCAAGGACCAAAAACATCCACAAATTACTTGTGTATACTAGCGAATAAAACACACAGCCTGTGAATCTTCCCACAATCAAATGAGCTCTAATCCCGCGTTAATCTCAGTGGGCTATATTAAACAAAAGCAGAAGGTCTGGATTTTGAAACAGATTAGCCTTGACATTACAGAGACCAGATTAAGTAATCAGGTGTACTTGCCACCAAGCAGTGTTTCTAACATTATGAGTAACAGCACAAGAAAAAAAACACCAGAGTTTGTTTTATAGAGCAATAGTAAATACTACATCTATCACTGCATTATTAAACTGGATTGCAAAATGGTATTGAAATTTAAGGATCCGTTTTCTGGCCATTGTTCTCCATCATCTAATTTATATCAGGGCCACCATTGGTTACAATATCGTTTCATTTTATCTTTTGTCATGGGGTCACCCCTATACTTAGGCCAATTCTTAAGGATGAACCCCAAGGGGTAACAAGGGGGAATCTTGGACTGGCCGCTTCCCATTCTTTTCCAGTGGCTGCTCACACTCGGCCTTGACCACCCAGTCAACTAAGGAGGCTCACAGGTTATCAGCCCAGTCTTGCCGAACCACAACATCTATGTGTGAGTCTGACTGACCGCCCAAACGATGCGTAATAAAATAAATAGTCACCAGTCCGATTGGCCCCCCCTGCTCCCCAAGTTATCAGTGGATCTCTTGGGGCGTTACGCCATTGTACCACTCACTGACCTCGAACTGCCGGAGGGTTGAGGCCAGACCTCCAATAAAATCACCGGTGCGCGCTTGGTCTCAGGCGTCCTGTCCCTCTGTGGCCGATGTCGACAAATTGGACAGGGCAAGGCTTTTTGCGGGTCCCGTCTGGGTCGCCAGAAATTGTTGTCCCTTAATCAGGGTTTTAGGTTCATGCTGGGTGTACAGAAGCCAATGAGGACACAGAGTCGAGATCCGACTTCTAACCTTTAATGCAGTTTTGTACAGAAAGGGGTGTCAGGCGACAGTTTGCAAAGCTAGTACACACCTTCAGAGGGCTTGTAGGTTTTTATACAATTTATAACAAAGAAAAAGTTACACAAAACTTGTTCATTGGTCACCTTTCAATTATATAACTAATGCCCTTCTGCACATGCTCCGATTAGTGCCTAGTTCATTATACAGAGGCGGTCTGACATTCGCATGTAAGGCCTTCTCCCAGGGGTGTGATTTTCACCATGATGTTTAGTCTTAGGTTGCTATTGGGCAACCCCACTTCATCCTGAACTGATCCCCCTAAGTCAAGAGGTGATTAATCCTTGATGGCATTACCTCATTCAAGCCTTATCTTTGCCAAAGCACTTATGTTTTGCCAAAGCATTTGATGCTGTCCCGCATGACATCCTGGTCTCTAAATTGGAGAGACATGGATTTGATGGATGGACCACTCGGTGGATAAGGAACTGGCTGGATGGCCGCACTCAAAGAGTTACTGTCAATGGCTCAATGTCCAAATGGTGACCAGTGGTGAGTGGCGTTCCTCAGGGGTCAGTACTGGGACCAGTGCTGTTCAACACCTTTGTTGGAGACATGGACAGTGGGATTGAGTGCACCCTCAGCTCGGTGGCTTGGTCGACACGCTGGAGGGAAGGGATGCCATCCAGAGGGACCTGGACAAGCTTGAGAGGTCGGCCTGTGAAAATCCCATGAAGTTCAACCAAGCCAAGTGCAAGGTCCTACACCTGGGACATGGCAATCCCAGGCACAAATACAGGCTGGGTGGAGAATGGCTGGAGAGCAGCCCTGAGGAGAAGGACTTGGGAATGCTTGTGGATGAGAAGCTCGACATGAGCCGGCAGTGCGCGCTGGCAGCCCAGAAAGCCAACTTCATCCTGGGCTGCATCAGAAGAAGCGTGGTCAGCAGGTGATTCTGCCCCTCTACTCTGCGCTCGTGAGACCCCACCTGGAGTACTGTGTCCAGCTTTGGAGTCCTGAACACAGGAAGGACATGGACCTGTTGGAACGGGTCCAGCGGGGGGACATGAAGATGATGAGAGGGATGGAGCACCTCTCCTATGAAGACAGGCTGAGAGAGCTGGGGTTGTTCAGCCTGGAGAAGAGAAGGCTCCGGGGAGACCTCATAGCAGCCTTCCAATATCTGAAGGGAGCCTACAGGAGAGCCGGAGAGGGACTCTTTGTCAGGAGATGTAGTGACAGGACAAGGGGTAATGGTTTTAAATTGGAAGAGGGGATTTAGATTAGATATTAGGAGGAAATTCTTTACTGTGAGGGTGGTGAGGCACTGGAACAGGTTGCCCAGAGAAGTTGTGGGTTCCCCATCCCTGGAAGTGTTTAAGGCCAGGCTGGATGGGGCTTTGAGCAACCTGCTCTAGTGGAGGTGTCCCTGCCCATGGCAGGAGGGTTGGAACTTGATGATCTTTAAGGTCCCTTCCAACTCTAACCATTCTATGATTCTATGATTTATATTTCAACCCTCGTGTTTCCTTGTTTTCCCCGATTCCCCTTCCCAAGATGGGGAAGGGTCATTGGGTGACAGAATAATTGCCTAAACGACAATAAATTGTTGTGGGTTTCTCAGACCATAACAGCAGGTCATGTTGAGCTTGTCATCAACCAACACCCCCAAGTCTTTCTCCTCAGGGCTGCTTTCAATCCATTCTCCACACAGCCTGTATTTGTGCCTGGGATTACCCTGACCGATGTGCAGGACCTTGTGTTTGGCCTTCTTGAACTTCATGAGATTCGCACAGGCCTACCTCTCAAGCCTGTCCAGGTCCCTCTGGATGGCATCCCTTCCCTCCAGCGTGTCGACTGCACCACACAGCTTGGTGTCGTCAACAAACTTGCTGAAGGTACACTCAATCTCACTGTCCATGTTGCCAAACAAAGATATTGAACAGTGCTGGTCCCAATACTGACCCCTGAGGAATGTCGCTTATGACTGGTTTCCACTTGGACATTGAGCTGTTGACCACAAGTCCTTGAGTGTGGCCATCCAGCCAGTTCCTTATCCACCGAGTGGTCCAACTGTCAAATCCATGTCTCTCCAATTTAGAGACCAGGATGTTGTGCAGGGCAGTGTCAAATGCTTTGCACGAGTCCAGGTAGATGACATCTGTTGCTCTTCCCTTGTCCACCAATGCTGTAATCCCGTTGTAGAAGGCCACCAAATTTGTCAGGCATGATTTGTCTTTAGTGAAGCCATCTTGGCTGTCACTGATCAGCTACTTATTTACCATGTGCCTTAGTAGAGTTTCCTGGACGATCTGCTCCATGATCTTGCCAGGCACAGAGGTGAGACTGACCGGCCTGTAGTTCCCTGGGTCTTCCTTTTTTCCCTTTTTGAAAATGGAAGTTATGTTTCCCCTTTTCCAGTCAGTGGGAACTTCACCGGACTGCCAAGATTTTTCAAATATGATGGGTAGTGGTTTAGCAACTTCGCCCGCCAGCTCCCTCAGGACCCGTGGGTGGATTTCATCAGGTCCCATGGACTTGTGCACCTTCAGGGTTCCTCAGATGGTCTCAAACCTGATCTTCTCCTACAGTGGGCTGTTCCTCATTCTCCCAGTCCCTGTCTTTGCCTTCTGCGACTTGGGCGGTGTGGCTAGAGCACTTTATAGTGAAGAAAAAGGTAAAAAAGTTGTTGAGTCCCTCAGCCTTGTGCATGTCCTGGGTCACCAGGTCTCCCATTTTCTTCCAGAGAGGGCCCACATCTTCCCTAGTCTTGCCTTTATCCCTGACATGCTTATAGAAGTTTTTCTTGTTGTCCTGGATGTCCCTAACCAGATTCAATTCTGTCTAGGCTTTATCTTGCCTAATCTAGTTCCTGGCCACTCATATGTTTTCTCTGTATTTCACCCAGTCTACCCGTCCTTGCTTCCACCCTCTGTAGGCTTCCTTTTTGCTTTTGAGCTTGTCCAGGAGCTTCTTGCTCCATGCAGGCCTCCTGGCTTTTCAACCTGACTTCTTTTTTGGGATGCACCTCTCCTGAGCTTGGAGGAGGTGATCCTTGAATACTAACCAGCTTCCTTGGGCCCCTCTCCCCTCCAGTGCTTTTTCCCATGTTACCCTGCCAAGAAGGTCTTTCAGGAGGCCAATGTCTGCTCTCCTGAAATCCAGGGTAGTGAGCTTGCTGCACACCCTCTTCACTGCCCTAAGGATCTTGAATTCTACCATTTCGTGATCCCTGCAGCCAAGGCTATCCTTGTGCTTGACATTCCCCACCAGCCCCTCCTTGCTGGTAAGGGTGAGGTCCAGCATGGCTCCTTTCCTCGTTGACTCTACCATTTGAAGAAGAAAGTTGTCATCAACACATTCCAAGAACTTCCTGGATTTCTTGTGTCCTGCTGTGTTGTCCCTCCAACAGGTATCGGGGTGGTTGAAGTCCCCCATGAGGACCAGGGTCTGTGAATGCAATGCTGCTCCTATCTGTCTATAGAGGGCCTCATCCACTCCATTGTCCTGGTCAGGTGGTCTGTAGCAGACCCCCACTGTAAAATCACCTGCCCCTGTGCTCCCTTTAATCTTGACCCATAAGCTCTCCATTTGGTCTTCATTCATCCCCAGGCGGGATGCCCTCCAGCTGGTCATTGACATAGAGGGCAACACCCCCTCCTCGTCTCCCCAGCCTGCCCTTCCTGAAGAGTCTGTATCTCTCCATTCCAACACTCCAGTCACAGGAGCCAACCCACCACGTCTCTGTGATGCCAATAAGATCATAGCCCTAGAGGTGTGCGCACGTCTCTAACTCCTCTTGCTTGTTCCCCATGCTACGTGCATTTGTGTAAAGGCACTTCAGCTGGCTGCCTGATGGGGCTGACTTACATGCTGGACTGTCTGCATTTCCTTCATGTTGCTCTTCAGGTGGCCTTCCTTTGAGGTGTTTTATCTGTGACTCCCTGGTTCCTATTGCCTCAGGAGCCCCTCGCTCGTCCCCTTAAGACTTCAAGTGTGCTGCAGCGTACCCAGCACATCTCAGAGCAACAGGTTGAGGGCCTTCGCTAGTGACCCATCCCTCTAACCTTGGAGCATCATCCCTTGGCTTTTCATGAGCAAGCCGGGTAATATCCCCCTCCCCCAACAAGTCTAGTTTAAATCTCAGTCAATGAGCCCCACTAGCTCATGAGCAAACACCCTCTTCCCCCTTTCAGAAAGGTGAACCCCATCCAATGCCAGCAAGCCTGGTGCTGTGTAGGCCATCTCATTGTCGAAATACCCAAAATTGTGGTGGTGGCACCAGCCACGGAGCCATGTATTGACAGACTGCATGCGTCTGTTTCCTTCAGAGTCACTGCCTATAACTGGGTTATAGTTTCTGAGCTTCATCCTGTTTCATTGCAGTCTGAATCAGTCCATGGCCAATGGTCCTCTGAGAGACCAGGCAAGGTAGACAGCTGTTTAATTTCCTCTGTCTCCAAGGCAACTATGCCAAAAGCCCGCCGTACCCTTTTGGGTCCTTGAAATACCCTCTCATGAGATAATCTATACCAAGGATGCATGGAGCCTCTGGGCCAGTCACAATGGGATGCTTTTGCCACTCATTCCTGATTAGGCTCACTTCAGCTTCCAATACAGTTAACTATTAGGACTCCCCTGTTACTCCAGAAATGCAGATGGGTTCTGCCCCTCTATAGCTTGATGGCATTAGAGTACACTGTGCACTGGTGTCTACTGGAGCCTTATACTCCTGTGGGTCTGATGTGCCAGGCCATTGAATCCACACTGTCCAATAAAACCGGTTGTCCCTTTCCCCCAACCTGGCTGGAGGCAGGGCCCCTCTAATCCTGGTCATAGTATCCGTTATTCACTTCTTGCAAAAATGACTTAGAAGTCCCTTCAAGAGAATCAGAAGTAAGATCAGGCCTTCTACTCTGGGGAACTCCCCGCTGGAAACTGGAGTGGCACTTTTCTGGAAGCATTTTTCCATTCCATCACTGCCAATGAGTTGGTGTGCAACAATGATGTGCTCTGTACAAACTTCTGTCACATGAGCCGTGTGCACTGGACTTCATCTGGATCTGTGGGTAACTGTGCATTGTCCAGGTCATGATAAACCATCTCCCGCATGGCTAATTCCCTCAGGTACTGGATACCTCTCCACGGTGGTCCACTTGCTCGGATGACATACAACATCTTCACTGAAGGGGTACCTTTCCCTCACACCTGACAGGAGTCACCTCCAGAGATGAGAACTTGTGTCTTTTTCCCAATCACCTTGTCAATGCCCCCCTCTCTAGACAGAGATCCCAGCTGCCTGGCTTCCCTACCCTCCAATTCCAAGCTACTGGCCCTGTTATCCCAGCATCAGAGCAGCCAGATGACAATGTACTCACCCAGATGTTGGCTGAAATCTTTTCACATATCTCGCAGCTCACTCAGGTATAGGGATCGAGTGATTATCTCTGGTTCTGCCTCTTCCTTCTGTTCTCATGATGGCCCTGGTTCATCGTCATCCCTCACGAAGCGAACTAATTTATTTGTGTATTTCTTCTTCTGTATAGAGGCGACTGATACGGGTATGGGTTGGTTTTCTGGTTCAGCCACAGCACCTGTCACAGGGGTTGGAGTAGCTGTAGTACCTGCCACAGGGGTTGGGGTAGCTACAGTACCTGTTGTAGGGGTTGGACTGCCTGCCACCAGGGCTGGAGTAGCCACAATGCCTGTCAGTTTGATTTCCCTCTCTTTCCCCTCAGGATGCTGCATAATATCGAGCAGTGTTTGGTAGATACTGGCCAGGGCCCTGCACAGTGCAGTGAGTTGTGCCTCTCTGGAATAGCCACAGCATTTTCCTTTCAAATATTCTATCACTTTATCAGGGTCCTGTAGTTGTTCGGGGGTGGAGTTCCAAACCATTGGAGGTGAGAAGCTCTCTAGATACCTGCCCATGTTCTCCCACATGCCATGCCACCCATGACTATCCAGTCTCAGGGCAGATCTCTGTGTGGTAGTCTTAAATAATTGTTTGACCCTAATCAAGACCTGAAACACATTCAGGAGATGTAGCAATAGGACCATGCTGGTTTGAACATCCCAAGCATATTCAGAATTCTCTAAAGCTGTTATACCTGGCTGTCCTGGTTTGAGGTAAAACAGAACCAACTTTCTGTTCAGTAATTTTACTTCTTAGCTAAGCCTTTTCTAACTCTCTGATATTAACAGCATATTGTGCAGAAAATTGTTCGTTCTCATAGTAATAAGACCTATGTTTATAGTTAAGGACAAGGAATGGTATGCAGAGAGGCTCTTGCTTATACTCATTGCTATAACAACCAAGGTCAGCTAACTTTGTTATTTGCCCCGTTGAAAGGTTGGAAGCAGAAAAGCGTATAGGTTGCACCTGCAGGGAGGAGTGGACAGGACAGGTGACCCAAACCTGACCAACAGGGTATTCCATCCCATCTGCCCCATGCTCAGTATAAAAGCTGAGAGATCAAAGGGTCAGCTCCCTCTTTCTTCAATGGCCAGCATCCGAGGAGGACCCTGTCTGTTCATTTGCCTTTGATCCCGATCCGTGAGTTCCTGACTGCAGAGCTGGAATCCAGTTTCCATCCATCACTGAGTCCAGTCTGGGACTTCCCCAGTGCCTGCCGGTGACATCATCCTGGGAGCTTGATTCACTTTTTAAAATATTGTATCTATTTCATTATTTCCTTTTTATTTTATTATTAATATTTCATTTAAGTAGTTTAGTTCCTTCTAAACTCATAAATCTCCTTGTCTCCTCCTCCTCTCCTTGGAGCGAGAGGTGGGGGAGAGCATCTGTCATTCGTCATTGGCCAATCTGGCCCAAACCACGACACTGGCCCGAAGGAGAAAGGGAGGAGAAGGGCTAGGGAAAGTATCCACCCCTGTTTCCCCCAGAGATTGGGTGCGATTTTTAATAAATTCCAAGAGATGGAACCTGAGGTACGGGCAGGACAGCAATGCTGCATAAACACACCAGTATGACCGCCTCAGCAGTGATGTTCTCATATCATAAGTTGATATCACACAGGACAGCAAAATGATAATCCCGATCCCTCTCCCAGAGGTGATAAACAGCATCGCGGGGAGTACATAGAGCGTATAAGAATTTACATAGCACAGCCATGCAAACAAAAAAAGCAACATTGTGACCAGCGACTATTTAACTAATATAATAAATGCATATAACAAATTTGTTTTAACATGCTCTGGTCAGATCTGTTATCTCAACCCTTCGTGCCCCACGTTGGGCGCATTTGTAAAGCATTAGTCATTGTGCACTATTCTGTATGTATTAAATGGTTACTGAAAGCCTCCTGGAGATAGCATTATTCCCAAAAAAATATACCAATTGTCTAAATATGTAACTACAATAGAGTTCTTTTGCCTTTGTTTTTTTACTGTAGGAAAGTTCAGGTCTATGGAGATCATGGACAAAGAATTAACTTATCAGACATTCATCATGCCATTTCATGTTGTGGTAGTTTGGTCCTGACTAGCAACCAAACTCTTACCCAGCCACTTGTTCACCCTCCCCTACCCCAGCAGGACAGCAGAGAGAATAGGAAGAACATGAACAAGAAAGCTCGTAGGCAGAGGTAGAGACAGGGATATCACCAATTACCATTCATGTGCAAAACAGATTTGACTTGGGAAAATTAATTTATTGCCAACTTATGTGTGTATATATATATAATTACTGATTTGGTGTGGCGTATGAGGAAATCACGGACTCGCAGATCATGCAGTAAGCGAATTCACTTTATTGCTACACAGAGAAACTTACATACGCTGAGACACAAACCCACTCCCCTAGTAATGCCCAATCATGGACTTACAAATATTTTTTACCTTCTACTGATCTTATCACAATAACAGGTATTTTGCTGCCAAGACAAGTTTTGGTTCCCAGGCTGTGTTCTGTTTTTTGTCAGGATGTGCTTCAGGATGCGAAACTCGTGTTTCTCATTCCTCCCCTGCTCTCAAGGTCACTACTGGCACACACTGTTGCTCCAGATGCTGTGCGTAGTGCACGTAAATCTTAGCTGTGTGAGTGAACCCACAATTTGGGTATTAGGAAGTGAAAAACCAAACATTAAAATGCATATGAAAAACACCTTTTCTCCCCATTTTCCCAGGCTAATCTGCACTGCTTTACTCCAGACTCTGCTCCTCTCCCCTTGTTATTGCTGCAAATTACTCCCAGTATCTTCAGTAAGGCAATGAGCAGTGCAAAGCTGGGGGAATGGTTATGGTCATTACACAGTGGTTTCTCTCTGCCCTTCTTTCCTTCTCACACCTTTCCTCTTCTCTGACATGGGTTCTCCACGGACTACAGGTAATATCTGCTCTGCCATGGAACACATCCTCATCTGACTGTGGTGTTCCCTCCTTCTTTCCCTATCCAGTATTTACTACCCTTTCATAAATATGTTTTCACAGTGGTGCCACAAACTTCACTGACTGGCTAAGCTTTGGCCTGTGGTGGATCTGTTGCCAAGCTGAATGATATCAGTTCTGTGTAGCACAGGGCAGCCCTTGACCTCCTCCCACAGAAGGTCACAGAAGGCGCTAACAACGTTTAACTATTTATTCTCCGAATCACACCCTCTGCAGCCTTCCCTCCCAACTGCCAAAACCTTGCCACTTACACCCAATACACATGTGAAAATGTCTAGCTGATCTGGGAAGAAATAAGATTACAACTGTCCACTACTAGTGATGCAATTTAAGACTGTAGAATATACTTATAAAAGGGTAAAATATATTTTAGAAGGTAGAATCTCTCACTAGGTAAGAATAAAGAGCTGTAAAAAGGTCACAAAGCCCTGTGAAACCAGACACTTGGTTTAAACAATAAATGCCTTGCTAATGAATATACCCTTGAAGAAGAACAGAAGGCTGATTACAAGGGAACATCCCTCCACAGGAGGCACCGAAACCAGCTGAAAACCGGACAGCTGCTGGATAAGACATGAAGTCAACAAAAATTTGCAGTAACTGGGGGAAAGATAAAGGTGGCAGTGGGAGATCACGACCACCAACTCAATTGGAGACTGAATTGGACTACCACCCCCACGGTATTGGAGCATGCGCACATCAGTTAAAGGACCTTGTAACTTCAAATGAAAGCGAGAGACTGTACTAACCAATAGAAATTGTTAAGATAAGGTACTAACCAATCATTATAATTAAGGGTGTATATTTCTGTGTTTTGAACCATATAAATATTCCTAAGAGTTTGTAGGCCGGTGTGCTAGCTTTGTGGATTACCGCCTAGCACCCATGTCTCAGAAATGAAATAAATAGATAATACCTCTGCTCTGTGTGTATATTGGCATCTGCACACCAGGTAAATGACCCCGCTTTGGGACAACAGTTTCTGGCACCCCTGATGGGACTGCGCTGACAGCCTTGCCCGGATTCTCTTGCCGCGCCCAATGAGGAGCAGCAAACCGACTGGACTCCAGTGCACACTGACCTTTTGATCGGGGACTCCATCAGCTCCTCTCCTGCAGTCGGGCGGTGAGCGACACAACAGTGCAATGCTACTGAAAAGAGGTATTTTCTTGGTGAATACAAGGAAAGAGGGAGAGTAGGGGTGAAATCTCTCGGGTAGCAGGTAGCACTTGGTAAAAAAATTGCTCTTAACATTGTGGTGCTTAAGTAATATCTGTTTCGCTTTTGACTAGCATAAATTTGCCTCTACACGTTGCTTTAAAAATAAATGGAGATGTCCCTCATTTTAGTTGTTTTGATTCGTGTACACATTGGGTTTGGTTCAGTTAGCTCTTAACACTGGGCGGGAGAGTCCCGCACCAGGAGCTTAAATTTGATAAATGATGGGAGATGTCCCTTGTTTTAGTGTGTGTAGAGATGTTGTGTAATCTTTTTTGGTACCAAAATGGGCGCTGCTGCTTCCCACGAGACACCCCTTTGCTCTCCTCTAGGATGCATCCTGAAAAACTGGAATAAATTCGGAGGGGATCCCATGACTAACAATAAATTAATACAATATTGTAATCAATGGTGGCCACAATATAAATTGGAAGAGGGTGAAAATTGGCCTGAAAATGGATCTATATTGCAATTGATGTTGTTTTGTTGGAGAACTGAAAAATGGGATGAAATACCTTATGTGGATATGTTCTTTGCTTTAAGAAATGATTGGGATGTTTGGAAAAAATGTGGTCTGGTAGATTCTAAACATCAAAACAGAAAATATGTGTTAAGTAGGAAAGAGAGTAAAGGGGAAAATGCTTGTAGTACCAGTTGTAAATCAAAAGAAGTCGAATTGGAAGATCCGGATGAGGATATCCAGCTGTTGGTAGCTCCCCCAGGCCAGCCAAAACCTGACAGTTTGAATGAGGGAGACGAAATTATGAGCCCCAGAGCTGGAAGAACAAGGGGACAGAGACACATAATTGAAGCCCCCCCCCCCCCCCCCCCTTAGGCTGTAGGGCCTGATGGAATGCCAGTATACGTGCATGTACCTTTTTCTACCTCTGATTTATTAAACTGGAAACAGGCAGTCAGACCTGTCGTGGTTTAGCCTCAGACGGCAACAAAGGACCACGTGGCAGCCGCTCACTCAGATCGGGCCCCCACCGCCAGCGCAGCCGGGAGGGGAGAATCGGAAGGAAAAGGCAAAAACTCATGGGTTGAGACAAAGGCAATTTAACAGAACAGCAAGGGGAGCAAGAAACAACAACAATAATAACACTGACAGAGGAATATACAACCACGAGTACGATACCACCGCTTGCCGACCGCACCCGGGACGCGCCCCCCCCCCCCCCCCCCCCTCCGCTCCCCCGGGGGATGACTTCCTCTTCCGCCCCCCCGACTTCCTGTCCCTCCCCTTCCCCGGCTAGCTCCCGTTACCCCCTGGGCATGGCTCACATGGGATGGAATACCTGTGTCCCTGCTAGGTCCTGGGGAGAATTAACCCTATCCCCGCCAGACCCAGGACAGGACCTTACTGAAGTAACCCAGAGAAAATGCATAGTATAGTTAAAACTTTAATGATGACTCATAATCCTACCCCATCCCTGGAGGTGTTCAAGGCCAGGCTGGATGGGGCTTTGAGCAACCTGGTCTGGTGGGAGATGTCCCTGCCCATGGCAGGGGGCTTGGAACTTGATGATCTTTAAGGTCCCTTCCAACCCGAACCATTCTACGATTCTATGATTCTAATTAGGGAGATGTACAGGTTCTTTTGGAATATTTGCTTACCTCTGAGGAAAAGAGAACCTTTTTGGAAAAGGCTAGAGAGGGACTGATCGAGCTGCATGGGGGGGTGCCTGATGTCTATAACTATCTCCCAAAAGAGGACCCAGGGTGGGTTCCAAATACAACTAGAGGATTACAGAGGGTAAAGGAATATCAGAAGTTAATTTTATATGGGATTCAGCATGGAGTTGAGAAATGCAAAAATTTATCTAAGCTGTATGAGGTAAGGCAGGAAGATAAGGAAACGCCAGCAGCCTTTTATGAGAGATTGTGTGAAGTGGCTCGGAAATGGACAGATTTGGATCTGGAGGATGCTAGTAATCTAAAGTTGTTTAACATGCTGTTTATTGGTCAAGCAGCAGCAGATATAAGAAAGAAATTACAGAAGGTGGAGTGTGCAGATGGCATGACAATCTCACAGCTTTTGGCAATTGCATATAAGGTATATAATAATCAGGATGAAATAGAAGAGAGGGAGAAGTGAGGATGAGCAAGGCTGCAGGCTTCTTTGCTGGCTGCCTTGACTGAAGGACAAGGAACAGGGAGAGGTAGAGGAAATATGCGGAGTCGATCTCGGGGCCAAGGAAAGAGCTGTGAGAATTGTAAGGGAAATCGTTGTGCCATTCCCTTGGGATCGAATCAGTGTGCATAGTGTAGGCAAGAGGGACACTGGAAGAGAGTGTCCACACCTTTTCAATAGTCAGGAAAGAAAGATTGGAGAGGGGTCATGGCAGAGATTGGATTGCACTGAAGGGGACCAGAGGAATTTATTAAAGTTTCCCCAGCCGATCCTCTGGTTCCAGTTAAGCTTGGGAATGAAACAATAGATTTTTTAATTGATAGCAGAGCCACACACTCTGTTGTAACTAGCTGTAAGGGACCTTTGGGTAAAACTAAGACAAGCATTGTTGGTGTAACAGGGAAAAAGACTTTAAGGCCATTTTTACAGCCTATGGAATGTTCAATTGGCAATACTAAATTAGTTCATGAGTTCTTCTATATGCCAGAATGCCCCCTCCCCTTGCTTGGACAGGATCTACTTTGCAAACTGAATGCACAACTAACATTTTCTGAAGACTCTGTTCAGTTACATGTTCCTCCAGAACCTGTCTGGAAAGCCCAGATATGTCTGTTAACTGAAAAGGACTCTAATGAAGAAAGAGATATTCCAGAGGACATATTGAATACAGTTGTACCTCTGGTGTGGGCATCATAGATACCTGGACGAGCAAAGAATGTGACTCCGGTAAAAACTGAACTGAAACCAGGAGCTCATCTGGTAAGAAAAAAACAGTATCCCGTTAAGTTAGAGGCTCAGAAAGGATTAGAACCTATAATAAGCTCCTTTTTAGAGCATGGACTGTTGCAGGAGTGTCAATCAGAATTTAATACTCCAATTTTACCTGTAAAGAAACCTCATTCTTCAGAATACAGACAGGTACAGGACTTATGAGAAATTAATGCAAGGACGGTAGACGTCCATCCTGTGGTTCCAAATCCATACACCCTCCTTGCTACAATCCCCAACAGTAATACTTATTTTTACAGTATTGGATTTAAAGGATGCCGCCTTCTGCATACCTGTGGACGAACAGAGCCAGACCATCTTTGCCTTTGAGTGGGAAAATCCAACTACCGGATGGAAGACACAACTCTGCTGGATTGTCCTTCCCCAAGGATTTAAGAACAGTCCCACCTTGTGCAGTAACGTACTAGCCAAAGAGCTGGAACAATGGCAAAATGATCATGATACTGTAACACTGTTATAATATGTAGATGATTTACTGATTGGTTCTGACAGTTATGAGGCATGTTTGGAAGCTACCACCAGTTTTCTTAACTTTCTGGGCCTGGCAGTTTCTAAGAAGAAAGCTCAGATCGGGAAGGAAAAGGTCCAATACATGTGTGGGACGAGGCCTGAAGAGCAGAACCCCGGGTACTGCTCAATTAACAAGCCGGGACATGTTGGAACTTGTAGGCCATAAACTGAGGGTGGTCCTGACCATAAAGGGTTAGACAAGAACCTGAAAACAGGTACTTGACAAATGTTGCCACACTGAGATGGGCAGCACTGAGATGGGCAAGTTCCTGGTGCCCTGCCTAAAAAGGCCTTAAGGACTGAGTCGTTAAGTCCTCAAGATAAGCTATGGTTGTTGGTATGATAATATATCACTGACCAATCAGATGCAGCCGTGCGAGCAGTGTGTGTTCAAAAAGACCAATCAGTTTAAAACACGCAGCCAAAGTAAGCATATATAAAGGAATGATGTTATACAATAAATGAACATTTTGCTTGCATCAAGCTGTGTCCCGTCTCTCAATCGCCGCAAATTGGTGACCCCGACGTGATGGGTTTATGAACCGCCTAGCTGAGCGACTTGCTGCGAGTCCCACAGAACTTTGAATGAGCTGCTGAAAGGAAGCAGGAGCCGGCCGGCCTGAAATCCCTCTGGAGTAGAGAGGTGAGCTGTGGGAAACATGGGGAATCAAGCGTCTTCCCCGGAAAGAGACGTATGTGAACTTATGAAAGGTCTACTTAAAAAGCATGGGAAAAATATTTCTGGGCATGACCTCAAGGCAATGCTTAAATGGGTGCAGGTGAAAATACCCACTGTAAGTGCATCGAGTTTTTTTACATGGGAACTCTGGGATGATGTGGGGGTGGAATTATGGGACACGGCAACAACGGGAGATGTCGAGGCTCAGCATATGCTCCCGTGGTGGAGGAGCATTTTTGAGACTCTAAAAGCCCAAGAAGGGGAAGAGGCCGAAACCCCTACGGCGCCACCTTCTGGGCCACCGCGTCCCGGACCTTTAGGCGCACATGCCGCCGGTCACCCCCTGGTAGAGGAGCCTTTCGATCCGGGTCCGGTCGATCGGGGTCCGGTCGATCCGGACAAGGAACCGGACTTATACCCCCCCGACCCACACGATGTGTGGGCTAACATAAGACAACAAGCCCTGAAAGAGGGGGAGCTGGAGGTTGCTAGAACAATAGTGGCTCCGGTGATTTATCAGGGCCGGGGGGTGCAATGGGAAGCCCTATCTTTTCCGGTTATTAAGGAACTGCGCCGTACCATCACCGAGCACGGGATTTCTTCCCCCTATTTTGTGAGTCTGTTGTCTTCTGTGTTCGACACATGTTATGACTCCTCATGATCTAAAGTCTCTAGCGCAGCTGCTATTGACTCTGACTCAATACTCGCTATGGGAGTCACACTGGAGAAGGGGACTTCAGGCACTTCTCCTTACATATGCGGGTCATAATAACGCTGCATTGGCTGCGCTGACCATAGAGCACCTTACCGGTACAGGTCAGCACTCAGATCCGGCAGCTCAAGCTCGGGACTGCCCCCGAGAGGCTCTCGCGGCGGTCCGCGAAGAAGCGAAAAAGGCTTTCCTTAAGGTCCCCGACTCACAGAAACCGCAGAAAGCCTTTACCACTATCACTCAGGGACCCCAGGAGCCTTACATGCAGTTTATTGATAGACTGAAACAGGCTTTGGAACGTCAAATAGACAACACGGAAGCTCGGGAAATACTGTTGCTAAAGCTGGCTGTTGAAAATGCTAATGCTGATTGTAAAAAGCTATTGAAATCTCTTTCTAATCTGAATCCCACATTGATTGAAATGGTGGAAGCTTGTAATAGAATTGGCACTGTAGATCATAAATTTGAGGCTATGGCTGCCGCCTTTGCGGCCATGAAAGGTCCATCAGGCATGGGGAATTGTTATGGTTGTGGTAAGCCAGGCCATTTGAAAAAGAACTGCCTGGTCACGAAGGGAGGGGCATATAGCCTCTGTTAAACCCTTTGTGTTACCCGTTCCTATGATTCTGTGGGGGCGTGATGTGCTATCACAGTGGGGAATGTCCATTCGGACCCATTTTTAGACAGGGCCATTGAAGTGCGCGACACCCTAAAATTGACATGGAAAACCGATACCCCTATTTGGGTAGATCAATGGCCCCTACCACTGGAAAAGCTTCGCGCCCTCCAAGAGTTAGTTATGGAACAGTTAATGAAGGGGCATATTGTGCCTTCCACTAGTCCCTGGAATTCACCTGTTTGTGTTATTAAGAAACAAACTGGCAAGTGGCGCTTGCTCCACGACCTCAGGAAAATTAATGACGCTATGGAAGACATGGGAGCCCTCCAACCAGGACTCCCGTCCCCCACTATGATTCCTCGACATTGGCATTTGACTGTTATTGATCTCAAGGACTGCTTTTTTAATATCCCATTGCACTCAAACGATGCTCCTAAGTTTGCTTTTTCAGTTCCAAGCGTCAACGTGCAAGCCCCGTTGCAGAGATACCAGTGGGTTGTGCTGCCACAAGGAATGAAGAACAGCCCTACAATCTGTCAGTGGTATGTAGCTAAAGTACTTAGTCCTGTTAGGACCGCAATGTCCGGTGTCTTATTGTACCATTACATGGATGACATCCTAGTGGCTGCACAACATCACAAGGTCATGGAGGAAGCTGTAGCCCTTGTCACAACTGCTGTTAACTCAGCAGGCCTCAGTATTGCGCCAGAGAAGGTTCAAAAGATACCCCCATGGAAATATTTAGGTTGGTGCATCAGGGCCCAGACTATAGTTCCTCAACCTTTACAGATACAGGTGGACATAAAAAACTTGCATGATGTACAGAAATTGTTGGGAACAATCAATTGGGTCCGACCGCTGTTGGGAATTTCTAATGCGGACTTAGGTCCTTTATTCGAACTGCTTAAGGGAGATACTGACTTGCGTTCCCACCACAGTCTTGGCCCTGAGGCCATTGACTCTTTGCAAAAGGTTGCTACAGCAATCACTCTCAGACAAGTACACCGGTGGGCTCCCGAATTACCTTTTTATCTAATTATTTTAAACCCCGCTCGACAGCCTCATGCACTAATATTTCAATGGGACCCTCAGAAATCAGACCCACTGCTGATTATCGAATGGGTTTTCTTGCCGAATCAATCTACAAAAACCATTTCGACGCAGCATGAGATGTTTGCTTCTTTGATAATTAAAGCCAGGCAACGCTTGTTAACATTATCAGGAGTAGACTTTGCTTGTATTTGCTTACCCGTGACGAACATGTATTTACAATGGCTTTATCAGCAGTCAGACACCTTTATTATGGCATTGGCAGACTATACGGGTCAACTCACATCCCACCCACCTTCGCATAAGCTGCTTAATGTTGACTTCCGCTTGATGCCCAGGCCGAAAAGGAGTGATCAGCCATTACAAGCCCTTACTGTATTTACGGACAGGTCTGGAAAATCGCACAAATCAGTCATCTTATGGTGGGACGACCAGCATGGATGATGGGACTCGGACATAGAGATCGTTCCTGGTTCTCCCCAGATAGTGGAGCTGACTGCGGTTGTTCGAGTTTTTCGAAGGTGGTCCACACCGCTTAACCTCATCACTGATTCAGCCTATGTTGCAGGGATTGTTGAGCGAGCTGAAGCATCTGTATTACGTAATGTCTCACATTCTGACCTATTTGCTTTATTACAGGAACTTATCTTTCTCTTGGACTCTCGCCCTCACCCCTATTTTGTTATGCATGTCAGGTCACACACTTCTCTACCTGGCTTTATTGCAGAAGGGAACCGACGAGCTAATTTGCTGACATTACCAGTACAGGTATTGCCGGATCGCGTAGCACAGGCTAAACTCAGCCATTCTTTTTTTCACCAGAATGCTGGAGGTCTCAAACGGCAGTTTGGGCTTACAACAAGCGTCTAACATTATCGCAGTATGTCCTGACTGCCAAAGGCATTCTTTCCCGTCGATAGCAGGAGGGGTTAATCCCAGAGGGCTGCAGAGCTTACAGCTATGGCAAACGGACGTTATGCATTATCCGGAGTTTGGTAAATTGAAATATGTCCATTCCTCTATTGACACCTTTTCAGGCGCTTTGTTTGCTTCTTGCCACACAGGGGAGAAGGCGCGTGACGTCCGCAAACATTTGATGCGTGCTTTTGCCACCTTGGGCATACCCTCTCAAATAAAAGCGGACAATGGCCCTGCATATGTCTCAACCGCAACGAAAGCATTTTTTGACTCCTGGGGTGTGACCCACATTACCAGCATTCCTCATTCCCCTACAGGTCAATCCCTGATTGAACGCTCTCACCAATCTTTGAAGCATTTGTTACAACAACAAAAAGGGGGAGTAGGAACTGCTATTCCTGAGGAACGACTACAGAAAGCTTTGTATGTTTTTAATTTTTTGAATTGTTCTTTAATAGATAACAATCCTCCGATAGTTCGACATTTTAATGCAAACGCTTCACTTGAGGTACGAATTAAAGCCCCGGTTTTGGTTCGTGATCCAGAAACAGGTAAGATCATGGAACCATATCCTCTTGTTACATGGGGAAGAGGTTATGCTTGTGTCTCCACAGAAAAAGGTCCCAGGTGGATTCCAGCGAAGAACGTACGACCCTTCCGTGAATCCCTATCACAATCATCCAGTGACGACTCTGATCATCTCTTTGATCAACAAACTCCTGAACCCTCTGGGACCGTGAACGACTGAGACACTGACGACTGAGACACTGACGACTAAGACACTGAGGGATCCTCGGAGCACCTGGATAGGACCAGATTTTGACTCTTGTTACTTTGAAAGAACTTGAGACCATGATTGGGTGTCTGGTTTTGATAACAATAGGTATAAGACCCTTACCTCTTTAGGGCAGTCTTTTTCCCCCTCCTCTTCCTAAAGTAAATGTGTGAGTCACATTGGCAAATTTGACCGGACAAGACACTTTGTGTCTTGCTACTGCCTCTCTTTTGTTACCTGGAGTTGCTGCTGGGAAAGCATTAGTGACTTTAGATAAGCTTGGCTGCTGGCTTGCTAAACAGACTAATGCTACTAGTAATGCATTGTCTGGCCTTTTATTAGATGTTGATAGTGTTCACCATGTTACATTGCAAAATGGAGCTGTTATAGATTTTTTGCTTTTAGCCCAAGGCCATGGCTGTGAAGATTTTGAAGGCATGTGTTGTATGAATCTCTCCGACCACTCGGAATCGATCCATGCCAGCATTCAACAGCTTAAAGATGGAGTCTCTAAACTCCGACAAGACGATAGTTGGGATTGGTTAGATAAACTTTTTGAAGGATGGGGTCTATCGGGATGGTTAAGAAGTTTGGTAAAGACAATTGTATATGCTTTAGCCATTTTTATTCTTTTGTTGCTTTTTTGCCTTGTCTGTTACAATGTTTGTAAAGGATAATAGCACGCTCGATGAAGAAGGTTCTTTTTGTACAACAGGAAGGGAGAGATGTGGGACGAGGCCTGAAGAGCAGAACCCCGGGTACTGCTCAATTAACAAGCCGGGACATGTTGGAACATGTAGGCCATAAACTGAGGGTGGTCCTGACCATAAAGGGTTAGACAAGAACCTGAAAACAGGTACTTGACAAATGTTGCCACACTGAGATGGGCAAGTTCCTGGTGCCCTGCCTAAAAAGGCCTTAAGGACTGAGTCGTTAAGTCCTCAAGATAAGCTATGGTTGTTGGTATGATAATATATCACTGACCAATCAGATGCAGCCGTGCGAGCAGTGTGTGTTCAAAAAGACCAATCAGTTTAAAACACGCAGCCAAAGTAAGCATATATAAAGGAATGATGTTATACAATAAATGAACATTTTGCTTGCATCAAGCTGTGTCCTGTCTCTCAATCGCCGCAAATTGGTGACCCCGACGTGATGGGTTTATGAACCGCCTAGCTGAGCGACTTGCTGCGAGTCCCACAGAACTTTGAATGAGCTGCTGAAAGGAAGCAGGAGCCGGCCGGCCTGAAATCCCTCTGGAGTAGAGAGGTGAGCTGTGGGAAACATGGGGAATCAAGCGTCTTCCCCGGAAAGAGACGTATGTGAACTTATGAAAGGTCTACTTAAAAAGCATGGGAAAAATATTTCTGGGCATGACCTCAAGGCAATGCTTAAATGGGTGCAGGTGAAAATACCCACTGTAAATGCATCGAGTTTTTTTACATGGGAACTCTGGGATGATGTGGGGGTGGAATTATGGGACACGGCAACAACGGGAGATGTCGAGGCTCAGCATATGCTCCCGTGGTGGAGGAGCATTTTTGAGACTCTAAAAGCCCAAGAAGGGGAAGAGGCCGAAACCCCTACGGCGCCACCTTCTGGGCCACCGCGTCCCGGACCTTTAGGCGCACATGCCGCCGGTCACCCCCTGGTAGAGGAGCCTTTCGATCCGGGTCCGGTCGATCGGGGTCCGGTCGATCCGGACAAGGAACCGGACTTATACCCCCCCGACCCACACGATGTGTGGGCTAACATAAGACAACAAGCCCTGAAAGAGGGGGAGCTGGAGGTTGCTAGAACAATAGTGGCTCCGGTGATTTATCAGGGCCAGGGGGTGCAATGGGAAGCCCTATCTTTTCCGGTTATTAAGGAACTGCGCCGTACCATCACCGAGCACGGGATTTCTTCCCCCTATTTTGTGAGTCTGTTGTCTTCTGTGTTCGACACATGTTATGACTCCTCATGATCTAAAGTCTCTAGCGCAGCTGCTATTGACTCTGACTCAATACTCGCTATGGGAGTCACACTGGAGAAGGGGACTTCAGGCACTTCTCCTTACATATGCGGGTCATAATAACGCTGCATTGGCTGCGCTGACCATAGAGCACCTTACCGGTACAGGTCAGCACTCAGATCCGGCAGCTCAAGCTCGGGACTGCCCCCGAGAGGCTCTCGCGGCGGTCCGCGAAGAAGCGAAAAAGGCTTTCCTTAAGGTCCCCGACTCACAGAAACCGCAGAAAGCCTTTACCACTATCACTCAGGGACCCCAGGAGCCTTACATGCAGTTTATTGATAGACTGAAACAGGCTTTGGAACGTCAAATAGACAACACGGAAGCTCGGGAAATACTGTTGCTAAAGCTGGCTGTTGAAAATGCTAATGCTGATTGTAAAAAGCTATTGAAATCTCTTTCTAATCTGAATCCCACATTGATTGAAATGGTGGAAGCTTGTAATAGAATTGGCACTGTAGATCAATCGCCGCATACATGGGGTTTGAGATCACCAAAGGACAGAGAGAATGAAGTACAGAGAGAAAATAGGCAATTTGTCGAATTGCTGTACCTACATCAAAGAAGCAATTAAGAGGATTTCTGGGGATGGCTAGATGGTGTCGCTTATGGATTCCCAACTTCAGACTGATTGCAAACCCACTATATGATGCTATAAAAGGGCCTGAGGGAGTTCTTGAATGGACACCTGAGTGCTGGAAAAGCTTTGATGAAATTAAAAGAAAGCTCATGGAAGCACCTGCTTTGGGACTCCCGAATCTGAGGAAACCTTTTCAATTATATGTACATGAATGACAACAAGTAGCATTAGGAGTCCTGACACAAACATTGGGAAGCTGGAAAAGACTGGTGGGATATTTTTCCAAGCAATTAGATGAAGTTAGTAAAGGTTGGCCTGCTTGTTTAAGAGCTGTAGCAGCTATTGTAACTTTGATTGAAGAATCCCGGAAATTGACCTTAGGTCAACCAATTACTGTGTTTGTGCCTCACGCTGTTTCTTCTCTCCTTGAAAATAAAGGGCATCATTGGATCTCCCCAAGCAGGTTAGCTAAATATCAGGCTGTGCTGTTGGAAAAGGATGATGTTACAATCCCAATGACTTCTACTTTAAACTCTGCTACCCTGCTTCTGATTTCTGAATCTGATGAACTACATCATGATTGTCTAACCACTATTGAGCAAGTGTATTCTAGTAGGCCTGACCTGTGAGATGAACCCTTGCCAAATGCAGAACTAGAGCTATTCACCGATGGGAGCAGCTTTATGTTGAAAGGATGACGAAAAGCCGGATATGCAGTGGTAACACCTACTTGAGCCTTAGAGGCTAAATCTTTGCCCACCAATACATCTGCTCAGAAGGCAGAACTGATTGCACTAACACAAGCTTTAGAGCTCAGCCAGGGAAAAAGAGTTAACATTTACACAGATTCAAAATATGCATTTGGAGTAGTGCATGCACACAGGGCAATTTGGAAAGAGAGAGGATTACTAAGTTCACAAGGGACTCCGATTAAATATGGAGCAGAAATAATGAAACTCTTACAAGCAGTCCTTCAACCGAGGGAGGCTGTAATAATGCATTGTAAAGCTCATCAGAAAGGGAACAGCGAGATCACAAAGGGAAACTGAAAAGCGGACCATTTAGCAAAAGAAGCAGCACTAAAGGAATCAAAATTTGAAGGGGCACTAATTCCAGGACCTCATTTAGAATTATCACCCCCACAATACACTGAGAAGGAAAATCAATTTGCAGAACAATTAGATTGTTCCAAAAATGATTACAAAGATTGCAAAGAAGATCACAGGAGGAGTTTTAAAACAAGGAGTAACTCCTGGGGAATACTGGAAAATAGATTTTTCAGAATTGCCAAGGTGTAACCTATATAAATATTGGTAATGGTAGATACCTTTTCTGGTTGGCCATAGGCTTTTCCCTGTCGCACCAACAAAGCAAGGGAAGTATTTTGAATTTTATTGAAAGAAATCATCCCTAGGTTTGGTGTTCCAGAAGGTATTTCCTCTGATAATGGACCCCATTTTATTGCAGAAATAGTACAGGAAGTCTCCAAATTTTTAGACATTAAATGGGATTTACATACCTCTTGGAGGCCACAGTCTAGCAGCAAAGTAGAAAGAATGAACCAAACCCTAAAAAGGCAGATTTCCAAGGTGTGTCAGGAAACCCAAATGAAATGGGTAGATGTTCTACCCATAGCATTAATAAGGGTATGAATTACATACAGGCGGCGAACAGTGCATGGGCGTCAGCCAGCATGGGGCATAGCAGGGTGCAGGGAAGGGCATGCAGGAAGGAACTGAAGCTCTGCCAGCTCGACAGGTGAGTCCTGTTGGTGGTCATCACCCTCTTGGAAGGAGCTTAGCTTCTCCACCTGGCAGAAGGTTGTGCTCTCAACCTTAGCCAGAATGAATGTGGGAACCCAGACAGCTCCCACAGAAACATACAGCCATCCAAGTCACAGGCTGCAGGGAGTGCCAGAGCCTTTCACTGGTAACAGGTGGCAGCTATGAGAGCTGCTGTGTGCATTGTGAACAGGTGAACGATCTGCTCAGCCTGGTGGCAGAGCTGCAAGAGGAAGTTGAAAGGTTAAGGAGCATTAGGGAGGCTGAACAAGAAATAGACTGGTGGAGCCAGGCTTTGCCCTCCTTGAAACAGAAATGGGAACACCTATCAGAAAGTAACCAGGATCAAGGGGCCCCTGTATCCTGCCCCTGTCAGGCAGAAGGCAGAAGCCTAAATGAAAAGAGCGAATGGAAGCAAGTTCATGGTCGGGGCAGCAGACTAACTCCCTCCTTGCCCACCTCGCCCCCACCGGTACCTCCAAACAACAGATATAAGGTTCTGGTTGAGGAAGTCCAGTCAAATGAGGATGTGGATGATGGGCAATCTACACCAGAGATGTCTCCACAGTCAGAAAGGCATACCGCCCATATCATGACCACATGCACAAGGAAGAAAAGAAGGGTTATAGTTGTTGGTGACTCCCTCCTGAGGGCAACAGAGGGTCCAGTATGCTGGGTAGACCCTCCTCATAGGGAAGTCTGCTGTCTTCCTGGAACCCGGGTTAAGGGCATCACTAGGAAATTTCCTAGCCTGGTACAGTCCTCAGACTATTACCCATTATTGATCTTCCATGTAGGTGGAGAGGAAGCTGCAACTTGTAGTCCAAGAGCAATCAAAGGGGACTTCAGGGCCTTGGGAAGGTTGGTGAGGGAATCTGGGGCACAGGTTATTTTTTCCTCACTCCTTCCAGTAGCAGGCAGTGACATTGGAAGGAACAGATGGATCCAGTCTATTAATACATGGCTCCATGTCTGGTGTCACCGCCACAATTTCAGGTTTTTTGACAATGGGATGGTCTACATGGAACCGGGCTTGCTGGCACCAAATGGGAGACACCTCTCTCAAAGGGGGAAGAGGGTCTTTGCCCAAGAGATTGCAGGGTTGATCAACAGGGCTTTAAACTAGATGTGAAGGGGGGGGGATAATAATATCAGGCTTGTCTGTGATAAGCTGTGGGATAACACATCAGGGTTAGAGGGACAGGCTGCTAGTAAGAGCCTTCAACCTGTGGCCCTGAGACATGCTGGGGACACTGCATCACAGTCAAAGTCTTACAGAGACGAGCCAAGGGCTCCTGAGGTAGTCGGAGTCAACAGGGAAACACCCATGAAACACCTCAAGGGGTGTTCCTCTAAGAAGGTGACATGGCCGACAGCCCAGCTGAAGTGCCTCTACATAAATGCACGCAGCACAGGCAACAAACAGGAGGAGTTGGAAGCTACTGTGCTGCTGGAAAGCTATGACATAGTGGCCATTACTGAAACCTGGTGGGACGAATCCTACAACTGGAGTGTGGCTATTGATGGCTACAAGCTGTTCAGAAGGGACAGGCAAGGAAGGAGGGGCGGAGGTGTTGCCCTCTATGTTAAGGAATGGATAGAGTGTGAAGAGATGTCCCTAAAGAATAGCCAAGAGGAAGTGGAAAGCTTATGGGTAGGAATTAGAGACCGAGGCAACAAGGGGAACCTTGTGGTTGGTGTCTACTACAGGCTGCCTGATCAAGGGGAGACTACTGATGAAGCCTTCTTACTCCAGCTACAGGAGGCATCATGCTCGAAGGCTCTCATCCTGCTGGGGGATTTCAATCACCCCAACATCTGCTGGAAAAGCAACATGGCAAGCTGTAGACAATTCAGGAGGTTCCTTGAGTGCATTGATAATAACTTCCTAAGGCAGGAAATAGACAGCCCTACCAGAGGGGATGTGACACTGGACCTGATAGTCACCAATGCAAGTAAGCTCATCAGCAATGTCAAGACCGGAGGCAGCCTGGGCTGCAGTGATCACGCACTGGTGGAGTTCACAGTCCTAAGGGATATGTGTCAGACAAGGAGCATAGTCAGGACCCTGAATTTTAGGAAAGAAAACCTCCAGCTTTTCAAGGAGTTAGTCAATAGGACCCCCTGGGAAACGGTCCTCAAGGACAAGGGGGCAGAACAGAGCTGGCAGATCTTTAAGGATGCTTTCCATAGAGCACAAGAGCTCTCGATTACCAGGTGTAAGAAATCAAGTAAGAAAGGGAAGAGACCAGCATGGCTGAGTCATGACCTGCTGGTCCAACTAAAAGGCAAGAAGGAACTGCGCAGGCAGTTCAAGCAGGATCAGGTATCCTGGGAAGAGTATAGGGATGCTGCCCGGTTATGTAGGGACGAGGTCAGGAAGGCCAAGGCACGGCTGGAGCTGAACTTGGAAAGGGATGCAAAGAATAATAAAGGCTTCTACAGGTATGTCAACCAGGAAAGGAAGGTTAAAGAAAACAGATCCCCCATGATGAGCAAGAATGGCAAACCGATAACAACAGATGAGGAGAAGGCTGAGGTACTCAACAACTTTTTTGCCAACCTCTCTCCTCGCACCTCCCGAGTTGAAGGACTGCAAGATGGGGACCTGGGGGACAAAGTCCCTCCCGCTGTAAGTGAAGACAAGGTTCGTGACCACCTGAGGAACCTGAACATACAGAAGTCCATGGGACCTGATGAGATGCATCCCAGCATCCTGAGGGAATTGGCTGATGTAGTTGCCAAGCCACTCTCCATGATATTTGAAAATATTGTGGCAGTCAGGTGAAGTCCCTGGTGACTGGAAAAAGGGAAACATTGCACCCATTTTTAAAAAGGGTAGAAAGGAGGACCCTGGGAACTACCGACCTATCAGCCTCACCTCTGTGCCTGGGAAGATCATGGTACAGATCTTCCTGGAAGCTATGCTAAGGCACATGGAGGACAGGGAGGGGATTCGAGACAGCCAGCATAGCTTTACTAAGGACAAGTCCTGCCTGACCAACCTAGTGGCTTTCTACAATGGAGTGACAACATCAGTAAACAAGGAAAGAGCAATGGATATCATCTACCTGGATTTCTGCAAGGCCTGTGACATGGTCCCCTACAACATCCTTCTCTCTAAGTTGGAGAGACACAGATTTGATGGGTGTACTGTTCAGTGGACAAGGAACTGTCTGGCTGGTCGCATCCAGAGGGTAGTGGTCAATGGCTTGATGTCCAGATGGAAAGAGGTGACAAGTGCTGTCCCTCAGGGATCTATACTGGGACCAGGGCTGTTTAATATCTTCATAAATGATATAGACAGTGGGATCAAGTGCACCCTCAGCAAGTTTGCAGATGACACCAAGATGTGTGGTGTGGTTGACATGCCAGAGGGACGGGATGTCATCCAGAGGGACTGGGACAAGCTAGAGAGGTGGGCCTGTGCAAACCTCATGAAGTTCAACAAGGCCAAGTGCAAGGTCCTGTGCTTGGGTCGGGACAATCCTCATTATCAGTACAGGCTGGGGGATAATGTGATAGAGAACAGCCCTGCGGAAAAGGATTTGGGGGTACTGGTGGATGAAAAGCTGGAATGAGCCAGCAATGCGCACTTGCAGCCCAGAAGGCCAATTGCATCCTGAGTTGCATCAAAAGAAGCATGGCCAGCAGGTTGAGGGAAGTCATTCTCCCCCTCTACTCTGCTCTCATGAGACCCCACCTGGAGTACTGTGTCCAGCTTTGGAGTCCTCAGCACAAGAAGGACATGGACCTGTTGGAGTGAGTCCAGATGAGGGCCACGAAGATGATCAGAGGAATGGAGCACCTCTCCTATGAAGACAGGCTGAGAGAGTTGGGGTTGTTCAGCCTGGAGAAGAGAAGGCTCCAGGGGGAGACCTTAGGAAACCCCCCTCCTTACCTCACTAAGAATTGAAAACTTGACCATTTAATGATCGCTAAGACCAAGACGGCCTTCGACCTCCACATCTCCCACTAGTCCTTCTTTGTTTGTGAAAAGTAGGTCTAGCGAGGCGCCTCCCCTGGTAGGCTCTCCTACCAGTTGTGTCAGGAAGTTATCTTCCATACACTCAAGGAACCTCCTAGCCTGCCTGCTCTCTGCTGTGTTATATTTCCAGCAGATGTCCAGTAGGTTGAAGTCCCCAACCAGAACAAGGGCTGGCGATTGCGAGACTTCAGCCAGCCTCTTATAGAATACTTCATCAACCTGCTCATCCTGGTTGGTTGGTCTATAGCAGACTCCCAGCACCAAGTCTCCCTTGTTAGCCTCCCTTGTTAGTCTCCCCATAACTCTTTGCTATGTTCAGCTTTTATTGTTTTCTCCGCAGTCCTATGACAGGGTGTTTGTATCTGAATTTCAAGTTCACCTTTAGTTCTCGTTCAGTCACTGAATTTCACTGAATTTCACTGAATTTTTAGAGTTGGAAGGGACCATAGAGATCATCTAGTCCAACTCCCCTGCTGAAGCAGGATTGCCCAGAGCATGTTAGAGCATGTTACTCAGGATTGCATCCAGGCGGGTCTTGAAAATCTCCAAAGAAGGGGACTCCACAACCTCCCTGGGCAGCCTGTTCCAGTGCTCTGTCACCCTCACCGGAAAGAAGTTTCTTCTCATATTTGAGTGGAACCTCCTATGTTCCAACTTGTGCCCGTTGCCCCTCGTCCTCTCACTGGCAACCACTGAAAAGAGTCTGGCTCCCTCCTCCTTCAACCCACCCTTTAGATACTTATAAGCATTGATAAGGTCTCCCCTCAGCCTTCTCTTCTCCAGGCTACAGAGTCCCAGCTCTCTCAGCCTTTCTTCATAAGAGAGATGCTCCAATCCTTGAATCATCCTCGTTGCCCTTCGCTGGACTCTTTCCAGTAGTTCCCTATCCCTCTTGAATTGGGGAGCCCAGAACTGGATGCAATACTCCAGTTGTGGCCTCACCAGTGCAGAGTAGAGGGGGAGAATGACTGCCCTCGACCTACTAGCCACACTCTTCCCTATGCAGCCCAGGATTCCATTGGCCTTCCTGGCCACAAGAGCACACTGCTTGCTCATTGTCATTTTGCTGTCTACCAGGACCCCCAGATCTTTCTCTTCAGAACTTGACTCCAGCAGGTCCACACCTAAACTGTATTGGTGCCTAACATTCTTCTTCCCCAGGTGCAGGACCCTACACTTTTCCCTGTTGAACCTCATGAGGTTCTTCATTGCCCAGCTCTCCAGCCTGTCCAGGTCTCGCTGGATGGCAGCACGGCCCTCTGGAGTGTCAGCCAGCCCTCCCAGTTTGGTATCATCAGCAAACTTGCTGAGGATACGCTCGGTCCCCTCGTCCAGGTCATTGATGAATATGTTGAACAGGACTGGACCAAGTATTGACCCCTGGGGGACACCGCTGGTTACAGGCCTCCAGCTTGAACCTGCTCCATTAATCATTACCCTTTGGGTCCTGTCGCACAGCCAGTTCTCAATCCACCTCACTGTCCCCTCATCCAGCCCACACTTCCTTAGTTTCCCAATGAGGATGCTATGGGAGACAGTGTCAAAAGCCTCGCTGAAGTCAAGGTAGATGACATCTGCTGCCCTCCCCTCATCCAACCAACCAGTTATAGCATCGTAGAAAGCTATCAGATTGGTCAAACATGATTTACCCTTGGTAAACCCATGTTGACCACTTCCAATAACCCCCTGCTCTTCAACTTGTTTGGAGATGACATTTAGAATGAGTCTCTCCATTACCTTCCCAGGGACGGAGGTGAGACTAACTGGTCTGTAGTTCCCAGGGTCCTCCTTCTTGCCCTTTTTGAAGACTGGAGTGATGTTGGCCTTCCTCCAGTCTTCAGGCAGCTCTCCTGTTCTCCATGACCTTTCAAAGATGATAGAGAGTGGCCCAGCGATAACATCTGCCAGCTCTCTCAGCACTCACGGGTGCATCCCATCAGGGCCCATGGACTTATGAATGTCCAGTTTGGCCAAGTGGTCCCGAACCTGGTCCTCCTCTACTGGAGGAAAAACTTCCTCTCTCTATACCCTCCCCCTGGCCTCCAAGGCCAGAGATTCATGAGGGGCAGCCTTAGCAGTGAAGACTGAAGAAAAGAAGGCATTCAGCAACTCTGCTTTCTCTGTGTCTTCCACCACTAGGGTGCCCATCTCATTCCTCAGTGGGCCCACGTTATCCCTAATCTTCCTTTTACTGTTTACATACCAAAAAACCCCTTTTTGTTATTCTTAACTGTAGTGGCCAAGATGAGCTCAGCTTGAGCCTTGGCCCTTCTAATTTTCCCCCTGCATATCTTCACTGCTTCCTGGTATTTCTCCTTGCTTGCCAGGCCCCTTTTCCAAAGATCATAAACCTTCTTTTTGTTCCTGAGCTCCAGCCAAAGCTCTCTATTTAGCCAGGCTGGTCTTCTTCCCTTCCTGCTTGTTTTTTGGGATTTGGGTATGGCTCTTTCCTGGGCTTTTAAGAGTGCTTCCTTGAAGTACGACCAGCCTTCCTGGGCACCTTTGCCCTTCAGGACTGTCTCCCAAGGGACACTTTCAACCATGCTCCTGAAGAGGCCAAAGTCTGCCCTTCGGAAGTCCAAGGTGGCAGTTTTGCTGGCCCCCCTCCTTGCTTCAGCAAGAATTGAAAATTGTATCATTTCATGATCACTCTGTCCAAGATGACCTCCAACGTTTACATCCCCCACAAGACCTTCTGAGTTAACAAGCAGCAGGTCCAGTAGGGCACTTTCCCAAGTCGGTTCCCTCACCAGCTGTGTTAGGAAGTTGTCTTCCATGCACTCCAAGAATCTCCAGGACTGTTGCCTCTCTGCTGTGTTATATTTCCAGCAGATATCTGGGAAGTTGAAGTCCCCCATGAGTACAAGGGAGAGTGATCATGAGGCCTCTGCCAGCTGCTTATAGAATATTTCATCAGCCTTTATATCCTGGTTTGGGGGTCTATAACAAATTCCCACCACGATGTCTGCCTTATTGGTCTTCCCCTTAATTCTTATCCATAGACACTCAACGCTGTCATCATGTGTATTGCTAAGTTCGAGGCATACAATACTGCTCTTAAAGGGCCACCCCACCACCTCTCTTTCCTTGCCTTTCTCTTCTGAAAAGTTGGTAGCCATCAATCACAGCACTCCAGTTATGCGAGTCCTCCCACCACGTTTCTGTGATGGCAACTAGATCATAGTTTTCTTGCTGTATGATGGCCTCCAGCTCCTCCTGTTTGTTACCCATGCTGCGTGCATTCATGTAGATACACTTCAGCTGGGCTAATCGTCCCACTATTTTGCTGGGAGGGCAAGCACTAATTCCCACCTGTTCATGTGCAGACATTTCTGCAGTTACCATCTTATCACTACTCATGTCTTCACTGCCACATGTGTCTTTCTCTCCCTCATCAACTGCTGCAACAGGCTGCAAGGCCTTGCTGGCACCTTTACCTACTAGCACTGGCACGCTACTCCTGGGCACCACTTCAGTAACCCTGGTTCCAACCCCGTCCCCCTTCAAATCTAGTTTAAAGCTCTCTCAGTGAGCCCTGCTAATTCTTGTCCCAATATCCTTTTTCCCCTTTGGGTTAGGCTTCCCCCACCTGCTGCCAGCATGCCTGGTGACCTGTAGATCTGCCCGTGATCAAAGAATCCAATGTCCTGCCATTTACACCAGTCTTTCAGCCATGAGTTGATCTGTTGATTCTTCCTATTTATCCCTTCATCCATCCCTGTGACTGGTGGGATAGAAGAGAACACCACTTGTGCTCCTGATCCCTTGACCAGTCGTCCCAGCGCTCTGAAGTCCCTTTTCATTGCCTTTAGGCCTCTGGTGGCTACCTCATCATTGCCTACTTGAAATATCAGTAGTGGGTAATAATCTGAGGGCTGAACCAGGGAGTGAATTTCCCTCTGTATATCCTTAATCCTGGCCCCAGGGAGGCAGGTGACTTCCCTGTGGGACGGGTCTGGTCTACAGATTGGGCCCTCTGTTCCACTCAGAAGGGAGTCACCTATTACAATCACCTTTCTTTTTTCTTAGTTGATGAGGTCCTGAGGCATGGGGGTGGGTGACTAGTCCTGGGTGCCTCACTGGGTAGATCGTCCTCTTCGTTCTCATTTACCTCGTCCCCAAAATCCAGAACTCCAAACCTATTATGCAGATGTAACTGGGAAGGTGAGGGAGGCTGTTGGGGGTTCCGCTTGCCTCTCCAAGGAAGGACCAGCCTCCATTCCCCCCTTTCTATTAAGTCCCCTCTCTCTGCCTGGTGACAGGGCGGGAGGGGATCATTTACTTTTATTAGAGCCTCTTCTTGCTGCCTTTGCCTCAGGGTACGGCTCCACCAGTCTATTTCACTTTCGCATTCTCTAATGCTTCTTAACCTTTCCACCTCTTCTCTCAGTTCTACCACCTGCCTGCGCAGGTTGTTTATCTGCTCACATTGCACACAATGGGTGTCTCTGGGTCCCTGTGGTACCACAGCCAGGCTCAGGCATTCGGTGCAGCCAGGGCCCTGTACGGCTGCGTCTTGGCGCGGGAGCTCAGTCTGAGTTCCCACATTCTTCTTCACAGGGGCTTTGGGGCGTTTCATTGCCTTCTTTGCCTCTGTCTTCAATAGTCGGACCAGTTACCCCCAGGGTGTACAGCCTCCTGGGCTGGAAGATAAGGATGGAGAGCAGAACAACCCCCCCATAATCCAGGAGGAAGTAGTTAATGATTTGCTTCTGCACCTGGACACGCATAAGTCCATGGAGCCGGATGGGATTCACCCAAGGGTACTCAGGGAGCTGGCGGGAGAGCTCACCAAGCCTCTCTCCATTATCTATCAACAATCCTGGTCAACAGGAGAGGTACCAGATGACTGGAGGGTGGCCAATGTGATGCCCATCTACAAGAAGGGCCGGAAGGAGAATCCGGGAAACTACAGGCCTGTCAGTCTGACCTCGGTACCGGGAAAGATCATGGAGAGGATCATCTTGAGTGAGCTCTCACGGCAAGTGCAGGGCAGCCGAGGGATCAGGGCCAGCCAGCATGGGTTTATGAAAGGGAGGTCCTGCTTAACCAACTTGATCTCTTTCTATGACCATGTGACCCACCTTCTCGATGCAGGGAAGGCTCTGGATGTTGTCTACCTGGACTTTGGTAAGGCCTTTGACACCATCCCCCCCAGCATTCTCCTGGAGAAGCTGGTGAATCATGGCATAGACAAGTGTACTCTTCACTGGGTAAAAAACTGGCTGGATGGCCGTGCCCAGAGAGTTGTAATTAATGGGGTGAAATCCAGTTGGCAGCCGGTCATCAGTGGTGTCCCTCAGGGCTCCGTTTTGGGGCCAGTCTTGTTTAATATCTTTATCAGTGATCTGGATGAGGGGATTGAGTGCACCCTCAGTAAGTTTGCAGATGACACCAAACTAGGTGGGAGTGTTGATCTGCTTGAGGGTAGGAAGGCTCTACAGAGGGATCTGGACAGGTTGGATCAATGGGCCAAGGCCAACGGGATGAGGTTTAATAAGGCCAAGTGCCAGGTGTTGCATTTTGGTCACAACAACCCCAGGCAATGCTACAGGCTTGGGGAAGAGTGGCTGGAAAGCTGCCCAGCAGAAAAGGACCTGGGGGTGTTGGTGGACAGCCGGCTGAACATGAGCCAGCAGTGTGCCCAGGTGGCCAAGAAGGCCAACAGCATTCTGGCCTGTATCAGGAATAGCGTGGCCAGCGGGAGTAGGGAAGTGATGGTGCCTCTGTACTCGGCCCTGGTGAGGCCTCACCTCGAGTACTGTGTTCAGTTCTGGGCCTCTCACTACAGGAAGGACATTGAAGTGCTGGAGCGTGTCCAGAGGAGAGCCACCAAGCTGGTGAGGGGTCTAGAGAGCAAGTCATATGAGGAGAGGCTGAGGGAACTGGGCATGTTTAGTTTGGAGAAGAGGAGGCTGAGGGGGGACCTCATTGCCCTCTACAACTGCCTGAAAGGAGGTTGTGGAGAGGTGGGTGTTGGCCTCTTCTCCCAAGGGAATAATGACAGGACCAGAGGAAATGGTCTGAAGTTGGGGCAGGGGAGGTTTAGATTAGATATTAGGAAGAATTACTTTCCTGTGAGGGTGGTCAGGCACTGGAACAGCCTGCCCAGGGAGGTGGTGGAGTCACCATCCCTGGAGGTATTTAAGGAATGTGTAGACATGGCACTTCAGGGCATGCTCTAGTGCCTGAGATTGTTGGTTTGTGTCTGTTTGTGGGTGGGTGTGGTGTGTGGTTGTGGGTGTTTGTTTTGGTTTGGTTTTGGTGGTGTGTGGTGGTTTTTTTTTGTTGTGATTTTGTTGTTGTTGGTGGTGGTGGTGGTGTTTTGGTTTTTTTTTGTTGGTTGGGCTCGATGATCTCAAAGGTCCCTTCCAACCAAGAAGATTCTGTGATTCTGTGAGACAAAGGGGCTCCAGCTCCACCATGGAGCTTGTTGAGGAGGAATATTTTTATTTTTTGTGCTGGTAAAATTCATGGAAGGCAATTATCTTCTTTGAGTGTCTATTTCTACAACACAGATAAAGGACTGCAGTTCTGTTTCGCGCTTTTTGGGTGAGGTCAGGAAAGTTGGCAGGAGCACATTTGATACTGGAGGAGGGAAAAGCTAAAATAAAGTTGATATCTGATATGTGCAGAAGTTGATGGAGCTGTTGTGACCCCATTCATGTGGAGAGACATATTAAAGATAAACCAGATGCATTTGGTTTCCAAAGGAGTTTGACAGGTCAGCAAACCTGCCAAATGCCTTTGTTAAGGACCATATTAAACCACATCCAGGTATAGTAACTTTTAATGATATATACTGGAACAACAGATATCATATTAATTGCCAGAAATATCTGAGGGCTTTTCTGCATATAAAGTAGTACTATTTGATTGTCACTTTCCATGTGCTTATATGGTGTTAGCAGTGTAAAAGAACCTACACTGGTATAGTGTATCCCAGAAAAGAAAAGCCATAATTGTTGCACTGTAATCATCATTCTTCTGGTACAACTACATTCTTTGTAGGGATTGTCAGAGAAGAACTATCCTAATCAAAACAAGTTGTTTTATAAGATCTGGAACTGTTGAAGCCTGATTATCAATGGATTTATGTCTTATTCTCCCTATATCACCCTCATTACAATAACTTGTGCTTCTTCACAGATCTCCTTTAACTTCACAAACCCTGCTGCTTTGGTGATGCCTCCAGTTCCTTTCTGCATGTCTTTTGTGCTGGGTACAGAGCTAAATGTGTGCTGACTGGCTGGCCAATATGCATGTGCTGCTTGGCCAGCGTGACAGAACAAATAAAATAGTTTATGGGCACTCACACTACAGCCTTTTCCTCAGTGGAGACATTTAGTGGCTTTTTTATCATTTTACCAGCTGCTAATTTTCACTTTATTTGAAAATCATGTTCTTGAGACCTCTAAGCCTCCATTTTTAAGTTGAATGGGTTGACAAGGAAGAGATAGGGCAGAGAGCACAACTGCGTATGGTTTAATTTCTAAGGAAATCTGGTTTAAAAAAATCCCGCACATCACAGCAATAAAATGTTTAGATATGTTAAACATAAAAAGGGAGTACATGTGGTTGTTTCTGGTTTTACACCATTCCTATTTGTGATTTTTCTTTTTTTTCCCCTTCTCACAACAGGACAAGTACTGGAGAGTAGCTAATGAGAAGAAATTAGTTTTAATTAAATTTGACAATTAAAGTCCCCTGCCTCTAAATCACCTTATCAAAATGATACTGGAAAAAACAATCCTTGTATCTATGCTTCCATAGCATCTTTAAGTGTTCCTGTGCTCTCTGCTGCAATTGAGAAATTATTTTCTATAACTAACTAATGAATATTGTGCAGTAATGCAACAATATGTTCTTTTTCTGCCCAGTGATGGGAAGAAGTCACTAGAAGATATGAAAAAATCTCTTTCAGACCAAAAATATTGCAATTTTGGTATTGCCCCCAAATATATGTTTCTTGAGCTTGGTTCCCCTTCCTTTTACTTCTCTCAGCTTTAAGAGCGTAAATTAAATGTAGCTATGTATTTCCTTATGTGACACCATAGCTATAAAGTGAGAATGGGCAAAAAAATATTGCAGGTGGGCTTCCCACTGGCATATATTTTGTTTTACAATAAACATCTTTAAGAAAGTATTATGTATATTCAATAGGTTAGTACTTAGAAATCTAACGTATCTGTGTGTTCTTACTGTGAGAGGTTTATATCAAATCTTTTATTTTGTTGCTGACCATGCTTTGAATATGAAGTTGGATTAGATGACCTACTGAGGACCCTTCCAGCCTGAATTACCCTATGATCCTATGACTGTATTTCTTGTGTAAGAGCAGAGAGGTACTGAACATATGTAGCTCCTAGCTAATTCAATGTGTTCTTATTGCTGTGGATTTAAAATAACTGTCACGAGCAAGACAGAGTAAATGACAACCCATAGTAGATGTGGATACTGGGGCCTTAGACCTTTTTCCCTATTTGATTATTTCACATACTCACTCGCTCATTTCATACCCACCCACACATGCAATGTCACATTCACTAGGTCTTGACTTCCCTTCCCAGCAGGTAGATCAGTGCTGCTCCAGGAAGGTTGGGAAGAAATTTGTGTCAGTTCTGTGCTGTGCTGCTGCTTGCAGTTACCAGTTGTGAGCATCACTGGCCAAGGTCCCTGGGTGTCCCTCGGGATCTGTCTCCATGCACCTTCCTCATCTAAAGGATATTCCCCCAATTCCAGGATCTTTCCTCCAGCCAGGATTCACCTTCTTTCTGGGCCTCAAGCCCCTGATTTTCTCAATCTAAACAGTCTACATGCAGAAGCACAATATGTGAACACCATTCTAATTGGTGGTTATTTTTAAGGGCTGTTAGGAGCAGCCACCACCTCCAGCAACTCTGGACCCAGAACTTCCTCCTGTCTGGCTGCTGGAGTTCAGCCCAGTGCACCCAGGGACCTGGGGTCTCTGCCCCGGCTGAGGGATGCAGCTGCTGCTTTCCCGTTTGCAGGTTCAAAGCTGAGCACGTATTCCAGACACACACACACACACACACACAAATACACATAGGACATGGACACAGCCAGCTTCACAGCCTGCCACAGACAAGATGCTGCCTTCAATAGCACCTACATATGTCTCACATAAAACATAGACACCCAAGTCCCGTTCTTCTTCTTCAGCTGGTAGAGATAGAAGTTCACTGGTGAAGGCACACACATGACACTCTCTAGGTTCACAAGCACATGCAAATTCATGGATCCCCCAAGTACCAGTACAGCCCCTCTGTCCATTCAATACCTCTGCCTGGGTCCCAGACCCTCTTACCTGCTTCATGGGTCCCCTACTTGGCAGCCAGTCCTGCTTGATGTTTGCTAGCAAACATACATGCACCCACACACTCATCCCATGGGCACCCCACACTCACAGGTCCCCCTGAATGGGGGGATGTTCTGCGTACCTGATACCCCTGCCTGGACCTAGGGCCTTCTACTCAGTGGCTAGTCCAGCTTGAAGGCTGCCAGCACAACATATGCACATCCTCACACACACCTGGATTGGAGAAGTTACAGACACTTGGACCCCAACAGCAGCCAGCACCAGGCACACAGGCTCTGACCCATGGTCCTGCTCCAGCTACCAGCACTGAGACCCTCACTCACCTCACTCATGCCAGTCCCTCCCAGTAGCTGGTTTTTGGGACACACACTGTTCCCATCCCAGTGGCAGGTGTCCCAGACTCCCACCTGCTCCATTAGCTGGCACTGAGACCCCCCACTTGCTCCAGTTGCTGACACCACAGGCTGAGGGCACCTATACACCTAGTCTGACTTCAGTAGCTAGCACCCAGTCCACTCATGCTGATCCTCCTAGGAGCTGGCACTTAGTCCTTGCAGCACACATACACATGGGATCATGGAATCACGGAATTGTCAGAGTTGGAAGGGACCTCTAGAGATCATCTAGTCCAACTCCCCTGCTAAAGCAGGATTGCCTAGAGCACATTACTCAGGACTGCATCCAGGCAGGTCTTGAAGATCTCCAGAGAAGGGGACTCCACGACCTCCCTGGGCAGCCTGTTCCAGTGCTCTGTCACCCTCACCGGAAAGAAGTTTCTCCTCATATTTGAATGGAACCTCCTATGTTCCAGCTTGTGCCCGTTGCCCCTTCTCCTGTCATTGGGAACCACTGAAAAGAGTCCAGCTCCATCATCCTTCAACCCACCCTTTAGATACTTATAAGCATTAATAAGGTCTCTCCTCAGCCTTCTCTTCTCCAGGCTACAGAGTCCCAGCTCTCTCAGCCTTTCCTCATAAGGGAGATGCTCTAATCCCTCAATCATCTTAGTTGCCCTACGTTGGACTGTCTCCAGTAGTTCCCTGTCTCTCTTGAACTGGGGAGCCCAGAACTGGAAGCAGTATTCCAGTTGTGGCCTCACCAGTGCAGAGAAGAGGGGGAGAATGACTTCCCTCGACCTACTAGCCACACTCTTCCCTATGCAGCCCAGGATCCCATTGGCCCTCTTGGCAACAAGGGCACATTGCTGGCTCATGGATAATTTACTATGTGCCAGGACCCCCAGATCCTTCTCCTCAGAAGTGCTTTCCAGCAGGTCCACCCCTAACTTATATTGGTGCCTGGGGTTCTTCCTCCCCAGGTGCAGGACCCTACATTTGCCCTTGTTGAACCTCATTAGGTTCTTCTCTGCCCAGCTCTGCAGCCTGTCCAGGTCACGCTGGATGGCAGCACAGCCCTCTGGAGTGTCGGCCAGTCCTCCCAGTTTGGTGTCATCAGTAAACTTGCTGAGGATACACTCTGTCCCCTCGTCCAGGTCATTGATGAATATGTTGAACAGGACTGGACCAAGTATTGACCCCTGGGGGACACTACTGGTTACAGGCCTCCAACTTGACCCTGCTCCATTAATTACAACCCTCTGAATCCTGTCACACAGCCAGCTCTCAATCCACCTCACTGCCCCCTCATCTAGCCCACACTTCCTTAATTTTCTAATGAGGATGTTATGGGAGACAGTGTCAAAAGCCTTGCTGAAGTCAAGGTAGAGGGTGAGATTACACAGAGAGATAGTTCAGAAAAAATTTAATAAGAAGATAGGACAGAATGCAGTGATCAAGCACAGGACTCAGTCAGACATGCTTACCGACCAGCCCTATTTTACATATGACTGGCCCTTTTTATTTCCTTTTCTGTCTGTTTGTCCTTTGTTCTTTCCTGAGTCCCTTCTGCACTTTCCCTCATCAGCTGGCATACTTCTACAGACCTCCCTCCAACATCCTGGATGCTCAGGTTTACATGCTTATCAGTTGCAAAGTCCTGATTTGCATGCAGTTTCTTGATAGCACAGCAATTAGTGTGACTGGTGAGGTCTGTTCCTTGTCTTTGTCTCCATTATCTTTGCCTGTCAGGTTTGTGTCTCTGTATGCTTTGTTTAAGGCTTCCTCCTTTTCCTTAGTATCCCTCTTGACCAGGTCTCAGATCAGATAACCTTGCTGGAATAAACTGTCTCACTCTCTCATATGCCCTCATCAATTAGTGTGACTGAGCAGGTTTGGTTCTCCTCACTGTCTCCCTTATCATTTGTCAGTCAGGTTTGTGTCCCTTTATGTTCTTGTTTATGGCTTCCTCCTTTTCTTATTATCCTTTTTTGCACTGAAAAGGTCCTTGACCAGATACCCTTAAAGGAGCTTACATTCACATTCCCACAATATCCAAAAAGTCATCACTTCTGTTTCTTGGCTGTTGTCTTGAGCATGTCAACTTCTTTTTGAACTGACTGTCATATCACTTCCTAGTCACATGTGATCCTCCCTTTTCTAATTCTCAGTCAAACATAGCATGGCTAGTTGACTAGATTCTAGCTGCTTAATGATGGTCTGACAATGTTATCCATAGTTCCCTGTGTCAGCCTAGTTGGTTTCAAATTGTGACCCATATTTACATACTGCATTTAGTGAAGATTTGTACAGGGTTCTTTCTGGAGCTCAATAAGAACAGCAGGACAGCAAATAGTGCAATAAAATTGCTTTAAAAATAGGATACAAATAGGAAGATAAATATAGAGAGCAAGTATATCTTATGTCAGGTGCTGGGAACCCTCCTTTTGTGATGCATTGGATGTACCCCTGGTGGACAGCCATGATACGCTGTGCAGATCCTGTCAGTGGAGAGGTTAATCCTCCCCCTTATGCTGTGACTCTTTATATCTAGTGTAACAACAAAACCATACATCTTGTTTTGACAGTGTTGTGGTTTGCGCCGGACTGGCCACTGAAACGAACGACAGATGCTCTCCCCCACCTTTCCCTGAAGGGAGAGGAGGAAGAGAAAGAGATTTATGAGTTTAAAAGAAAGTAAACTACTTTAATGAAATATTAATAATAAAATAAAATAAAAATAAAATAATGAAATATATACAAAATGACTGAGAGTGTTTGTCTTTCTTCAAATCGCTTTATCGATACCTCTGTCTCTGGCCAGGTTTCCCAACTGCCTGGATTCTCTACTGTCTAAGTCTATGGTATCAGCCTCATTATCCCAGAATCAGAGCAACCAGGAGATAAGTGTCTCACCTTCACAACAGTTGAAGTCCTTTTTCATATTTCACAAGTCCTTCATAGAGAAGGATTTAATTATTATTTCTGCATCTGATTCCTCCTCCTGTGTTGATGCTGCCTGAGAAGGACTCTCTCCCTGATCTGCTTGAGAAGGACCCTTTCCTTTGTCTGCTTTAGAAAGACCCTCTCCTTGATCTTCATCAGAAGAATTTTCTCCCATGCTATCTGGCTTGAACTGGTCTTTGTCACAAAGGACAGGGGCACAAGCTGACCTCCTTTTCTGCTTCCTGGTCAGTGGGGCAATGTTCTGATGGAGTTGGAGTAGCAGCAGGGCTCGTTGTCGAAGCAGCTGGAGTAGTGACGGTGCTTGTTGTTGAAGCTGGAATAGCTCATGCCAGTGCAGGCAGTGGAGTAGCTTGTGCCTCCCTTTCAAGGAGTGGAATAGTAGCAGTGGTCATTGTTGGATCAGCTGGAGTAATGATGGTGCTCATTGTCAAGGCTGGAATAGTGATAGTGGTCATTCTCAAAGCAGCTGGAATAGTGGCAGTGATCGTTGTCAGAGTTGCAGTAGTGGTGGTGTTCGCTGTCGAAGCTGGAGTAGCTCATGCCGGTACAGGTGATGGAGTGGCTTGTGCTGGTACAGGAGGCGGAGTGGCTTGTGTCAGTGCAAGCTACGGAGCAGTTTGTGCTGGTGCGAGTGGTGGAGTGGCTCTTGGGATTTGAGTAGCAGCAGCATATGTTGTATAATACCTACTCCTGCACTGATTTTTAATAAGAAGCCACCCCTGCAAAACACACAGGAAAATTGACAATAAAACCATGATTTTAAGAAAGTAACATTAATTTCCGAAATCCAAATGTTTTCCATCCCCTAGCTCTGATGGTGTCAATTCAGCATAAGTGTTAAAGGGCAAAGTAAACTTTCCCCAGGTAAAATCGAAAGCATAATTAGTAATAGAATCCATCACATGATACCCAAGATATGCAGGTAAAACCATTATCCAATTTATCATATTATAGATCTGTATCCCAAACCACAGCAGAATAGCACATATAAACCACTGCATACAAACACTAAGAACAAATAAACCATGCAACACATTCAGCAGGTTAAGCAGTGTTGCATCAATTAACTTTAAACAAAGCTCTCTAAAGGCATGATATAACATTTTGCTTAAGAATGACATGATTTGAGCTGTCTGTTTTAATCTCTGAGCAAGCTGGAATTCTAACTATTCATGCAATCTATCAGAGCCCTGTTCGAGCCATGCTTAAGCCCCAGGTTGGGCACCACTAGATCTGTCATAATTTGGGCTGGACTGGCCACTGAAACGAACAAAAGATGCTATCTCCCACCCCTCTCTGAAGGAAGAAGAGGAAGAGAGAGAAAGAGAATTATGAGTTTAGAAGGAACTAAACTACTTTAATGAAATATTAGTAATAAAATAAAAGGAAAATACTGAAATAGATTCAATATATACAAAACTGCATCAAGCTCCCAGGATGACAATTGCATCACCGACAGGCACTAGGAAAGTCCCACACTGGACTCAGCGATGGACAGGAACTGGATTCTGGATCTGGATTCAGGAATGCATGGATCGGGATCAAAGGCAGACAAACAGAGTCATTGAAGAAAGAGGCTGACCCTTTGATCCTTCAGCTTTTATAATGAGCATGATGCAGATGGGATGGTGTATGGGAACACCCAGCCAAACCGGTTTCAGAGCACAATAGGTGAGATGCAGGGAGTTGTCATCCAACTCAGCTTCATCTCCGCCTTGCCTTGTCTATGCAGAGATAACTTGGGGGGAGCTGCAAAAATGGCTCAGCCCGGGGTTGTCTCAAGATTGCATCACAATAAGAACCAAAACGGAATGGAGCCTTAACAAACTCCCTTAACAAACAAAATGCCCTGAGTCCCGTCCCACCACTATTCCCATGACTTTGAGTGCTAGGCATCACAAAATTAGCAACAGAGACTTAGGAGCCATCACACCACCAGAGGTAAATATCCCAGATAGTGTAATCCACTCAGGCATAATCCTGCACCCCCACAGAATCAGGAAATATAAACCGCAAGGTTTGAGGAGGAAAATGGGGAATCTTCCAACGATACAGCTGGCCTGTAGGAGATTCGTGTCCCCCCTTGTCCAGGATGCTGTACAGGGTAACTTCCCAGGGATTGAGCGACCTTACCTGAGAGAGAGGGTAAGTGATTAAGAAACAAATGTATGGTATATGGCATGCTATTAAGATCGTGATTAGTGCAGTCTTTTAAGGTATTAATATCTAGCACGCCTGTGGTTTGTGTTGTTACTTTTCGGGATCACTTGTAGGTTGCAATAGTGTATTCCGTGAATTGCTTTTAAATTGCAATAGTGTAATCGCCATTGTACACATAGACCCTGCAATAGTGGCGTATTGGACCTGTGAGTGAAGTCAAAATAAATTGTTAATTTGAACCTCTCAGTGAAGTCCTTTATCCTTTTCGTCACAGATGGAATACCCTGTTGGTCAGTTTTGGGTCACCTGTCCTGTCCACTCCTCCCTGCAGGTGCGGCCCCTCTACACTTTTCCATTTCCAACCCTCCAATGGGGCAAATAACAAAATTAGCTGACCTTGGTTGTTATAGCAATAAGTATAAGAAGAAGCCTCTCTGCATATCATTCCTTGGCATAAATTATAAACAATCAGGTTTTATCACTCTGGAAGCAGATAGCGTCTGTTAATTTCAGAGAGTTCTGTTAGAAGAGGCTTAACTGAAAAGTAAAATTATTGAACAGAAAATTGGTTCTGTTTTACCTCAAACCAGGACAGACAGGTAGAAAGGCAATCTTCTTAATGCCCACCAGACCATATCTAGCTCCATGTACCTGGGAACAATGCATATCCAGAGCCTTCCAAAACATTCCCTTACATTGTAATATACCTGGGGTTGTACAGTGATCACTCATGATAACATATGGGTATCTCAAGTCTGAAGATCAAGGCCCAATATGGCTGACAGGGCTTACTTAGGATCACTAACGCCTTGAATACAATGTCTTCTGCAAGACTCCCAATACAACAGGATATTATTTGGGTTCTCCCAACTGTCATTGTTTCCCTGCCCTCCTTTGTGTGTGTGGAGCTTTTTATCACTGTTGTGTGTTAACCCTGGTAGGTAGCTAAGTACTACACAGCTCACTCCCTCCCAGTGGGATGGGGGAGAGAATCAGAAGGGTAAAAGTGAGAAAACTCGTGGGTTGAGATAAAAACAGTTTAATAGGTAAAGCAACAGCTGTGCACACAAGCAAAGCAAAATAAGGAATTAATTCACTACTTCTTTCCCTGAGCTTTTATTGCTGAGCATGATGTCATATGGTATGGAATATCCCTTTGGTCAGTTGGGGTCAGCTGTCCTGGCTGTGTCTCCTCCTAACTTCTTGGGCACCCTCAGCCTACTTGCTGTGGGGGCAGTGTGAGAAGCAGAAAAGGCCTTGACGCTGTGTAAGCACTGCTGAACAATAATTAAAACATCCCTGTGTTGTCAACACTGTTTCCAGTACAAATCCAAAATATAGCCCCATACCAGCTACTATGAAGAAAATTCTGTCCCAGCTGAAACTAGTACATTCACATAACCTAATACTGTGCATGAAATACTCATCAGTGCTATATACCTTTGCTTGTGTCCCGAATGTTAATTTAGGATCCTGTACAACTTTGAGGTAGTAGCAATTGAAGATGTATTAACACAGGATTAGGTTGTATGATTTTTAACAATACTTAATTATCATCCAATGATCAAAGTGATTTAACAAAATTTGCTATAATCAACACAGTGACTTAAAAATTTGAAAATGGCAAGTTTCCCCTGAAACTTACGACAAAGTTTCCTAAATCAAAGCGCGCGCGCGCACACACACACACACAGAGATATAGAGGTTAACCTATATAATTGTTTCTCTTTTTGCAAAAAGTAGTAAATTATTGGTACCAAACAATCTTTGAAACCTCGAGAAATCCAATAGTAGTGAATTACTCATTTTCCTTCATGGGCATTTGTCAGCAGACAATCTCTGAAATCCTCGTGAAATCTACCCTGAGAGGCGTCCCAACTCAGAGGGAGATACTCGGTCACAACCTGCTGCTGTGGAACTAAAATCCTGCTTCCCTGGCATTCTTTTAAGGACTGAGGGGAACTACATGGCAGAAGGGCTATTATGCAGAGATCATGTGATAAACAGCGAGACTTGGATCTTCCCTTACCTCTTGCTCCTGTTGCTGTAGAAGAGTCTCTAGTGAGCCATATATTTTGAAGCACTGGTGATCAAGGATCATTATAAGTCCCAAAGCTCTGAAAGAAATGTGCCTTACTCACTGGCAGTCCAACGATTTTTCCTTAACGGAAGAATTTCTATAACATACCTCCCTCACATTTCCTAAATGTCATAAAACTACAGCTCCCAATATCATATCCTGTTCCTTGACAGAACTTATCACTACCACTTAGATATTGTATAACATGCACTTTCAAAAGGAAAGTAATGTATATGCAGATGGCTCACCCTGACCTGTGGTACCACTAACAAGAGAGATACATGAAAACAGCAGGACAGTATAGATAACAAAAGAGGGGTACTAGCTTGACAGAAGTGATGACCAAAGCAGAAATAACAAGGGACACTATCATAAAGAGCAAATAAGGGTATAAAGTCAACAAAACCAGGGTCAATGGGGAAGGGGTAAACAAGGAAGGCTGTTCAGTTGGAAGAGAGTGGTAAAAGAAAAGAACTTGTGGGGGGAACAAAATATAAGGTGAAGAAAATCATGTAATTTTGGATATTTGGAGGTACCAGTTGAGCAGTCTAGGAAGGATGGGTTTGATATGCAATCATAGCTCTCTGCAATCTATCTTATAGGAAAGTAGTCACTTGAATATGGGAATAATATTAACATATTCCCAATTTAACATATTCCTTAGAAGCATAGAGACAGTGGAGGATAACTTTAGAAGTAGTTGTGTAATATCAGCTATGGATGCCCAACTCCTGCTTTTTCAGGACAGAAATTTGACATGATCTTCCTTGTTTGTGAGCATGAAAAGTGCAAATGGTGACCATATCCCCTAACACAGAGGAATAGAGGATTCAGTTTTACTCCTGACCAGCAAAACTGTATTGCTCTACATAGAGAAGGGGAAGGAAGAAAGACTAGGAAGCAATAGCATTTAGGAAGTAATTCCATAGACAAATACTCTTCAGTGTCAAGTACAACCATAACTCCTGATCATAAAGATAGTTGTTGTTTTGGCTCTTTTAAAAATCTTTTCCTTACATGCATACATTGGCCCAATGGTCACGTGCCCTTCTGGCTTCACGATCAAGAAAGCAAGCCTATGTTTACATCAGAAGCACAGAAATCAGAAATGACGTTAACAAGCTGCAGTACCGTGTTCAACCATAAGATTAAATCAGGAACTAACCATTCTGCTAAGCAATTTAGGACCCAAAATAATGTAGTATTACATTGAAACACAATAAGGCAGAAATTGGAATACATTACCTATGTAGCCTGCAAATTGTGCCTTACAAAAGAAGTAGTTGGGCAACATGACATTAAATTGGTGTTTGTTATCTGTATTTTCCATTATAAAGTAAACCATAACAGTTGTATGATTACAATCTGAAGGAGCAGGTGAAGATTCTGGTGTAAAATGGAAGCTTTACTCCTATTAAATGTCAACTAAAGTAACCAATTAAATTACCAATGATTTAAATTCAATTTCAGTTAAACTTTTTTACTATTGAGAGTTTGAAAGATGCAGAGATCAAGGGGGAAAAACACCTATTCTGATATTCATATAAAGAGCAACAATTTGGATCTGCTTTAAGAAAAAAAAAATCTGTCCAAATTCTGGGTTCAAAACTATGGCAAGGACCAAAAACATCCACAAATTACTTGCGTATACTAGCGAATAAAACACACAGCCTGTGAATCTTCCCACAATCAAATGAGCTCTAATCCCGCGTTAATCTCAGTGGGCTATATTAAACAAAAGCAGAAGGTCTGGATTTTGAAACAGATTAGCCTTGACATTACAGAGACCAGATTAAGTAATCAGGTGTACTTGCCACCAAGCAGTGTTTCTAACATTATGAGTAACAGCACAAGAAAAAAAACACCAGAGTTTGTTTTATAGAGCAATAGTAAATACTACATCTATCACTGCATTATTAAACTGGATTGCAAAATGGTATTGAAATTTAAGGATCCGTTTTCTGGCCATTGTTCTCCATCATCTAATTTATATCAGGGCCACCATTGGTTACAATATCGTTTCATTTTATCTTTTGTCATGGGGTCACCCCTATACTTAGGCCAATTCTTAAGGATGAACCCCAAGGGGTAACAAGGGGGAATCTTGGACTGGCCGCTTCCCATTCTTTTCCAGTGGCTGCTCACACTCGGCCTTGACCACCCAGTCAACTAAGGAGGCTCACAGGTTATCAGCCCAGTCTTGCCGAACCACAACATCTATGTGTGAGTCTGACTGACCGCCCAAACGATGCGTAATAAAATAAATAGTCACCAGTCCGATTGGCCCCCCCTGCTCCCCAAGTTATCAGTGGATCTCTTGGGGCGTTACGCCATTGTACCACTCACTGACCTCGAACTGCCGGAGGGTTGAGGCCAGACCTCCAATAAAATCACCGGTGCGCGCTTGGTCTCAGGCGTCCTGTCCCTCTGTGGCCGATGTCGACAAATTGGACAGGGCAAGGCTTTTTGCGGGTCCCGTCTGGGTCGCCAGAAATTGTTGTCCCTTAATCAGGGTTTTAGGTTCATGCTGGGTGTACAGAAGCCAATGAGGACACAGAGTCGAGATCCGACTTCTAACCTTTAATGCAGTTTTGTACAGAAAGGGGTGTCAGGCGACAGTTTGCAAAGCTAGTACACACCTTCAGAGGGCTTGTAGGTTTTTATACAATTTATAACAAAGAAAAAGTTACACAAAACTTGTTCATTGGTCACCTTTCAATTATATAACTAATGCCCTTCTGCACATGCTCCGATTAGTGCCTAGTTCATTATACAGAGGCGGTCTGACATTCGCATGTAAGGCCTTCTCCCAGGGGTGTGATTTTCACCATGATGTTTAGTCTTAGGTTGCTATTGGGCAACCCCACTTCATCCTGAACTGATCCCCCTAAGTCAAGAGGTGATTAATCCTTGATGGCATTACCTCATTCAAGCCTTATCTTTGCCAAAGCACTTATGTTTTGCCAAAGCATTTGATGCTGTCCCGCATGACATCCTGGTCTCTAAATTGGAGAGACATGGATTTGATGGATGGACCACTCGGTGGATAAGGAACTGGCTGGATGGCCGCACTCAAAGAGTTACTGTCAATGGCTCAATGTCCAAATGGTGACCAGTGGTGAGTGGCGTTCCTCAGGGGTCAGTACTGGGACCAGTGCTGTTCAACACCTTTGTTGGAGACATGGACAGTGGGATTGAGTGCACCCTCAGCTCGGTGGCTTGGTCGACACGCTGGAGGGAAGGGATGCCATCCAGAGGGACCTGGACAAGCTTGAGAGGTCGGCCTGTGAAAATCCCATGAAGTTCAACCAAGCCAAGTGCAAGGTCCTACACCTGGGACATGGCAATCCCAGGCACAAATACAGGCTGGGTGGAGAATGGCTGGAGAGCAGCCCTGAGGAGAAGGACTTGGGAATGCTTGTGGATGAGAAGCTCGACATGAGCCGGCAGTGCGCGCTGGCAGCCCAGAAAGCCAACTTCATCCTGGGCTGCATCAGAAGAAGCGTGGTCAGCAGGTGATTCTGCCCCTCTACTCTGCGCTCGTGAGACCCCACCTGGAGTACTGCGTCCAGCTCTGGGGCCCCCAACATAAGAAGGACATGGACCTGTTGGAACGGGTCCAGCGGAGGGCCACAATGATGATCAGATCGCTGGAGCCCCTCTGCTCTGAGGACAGGCTGGGAAAGTTGGGGTTGTTCAGCCTGGAGTAGAGAGGGCTCCAGGGACACCTTATAGCAGCCTTCCAGTACCTAAAGGGGGCCTACAGGAGAGACGGGGAGGAATTCTGTATCAGGGAGTGTAGTGATAGGACGAGGGGTAGCAGTTTTAAACTGAAAGAGGGTAGACTTAGATATTAGGAAGAAATCCTTTAGCGTGAGGGTGGTGAGGCACTGGAACAGGTTGCCCGGAGAAGTTGCGAATGCCTCATCCCTGGAAGTGTTCAAGAACAGGTTGGATGGGGCTTTGAGCAACCTGGTCTAGGTGGAGGTGTCCCTGCCCATGGCAGGGGGTTTGGAACTCGATGATCTTTAAGGTCCCTTCCAACCCAAACTGTTCTATGATTCTATGATCTTCTTGTGACTCTTTACTTGACGACCACAATGAGCTATGTTCCTGTTTTCCTCTTCTCTCCCCTGTCCCATGGTGGTGGGGGGTGGGGTTGAGCGAGCAACTGGATTGATGCTTGGCTGCTAACTGGGGTCCACTCTCCACATAGAGTACTAGGAAAGGGTGAGAAGCAGAACTTTAAGTGGGCGCTACAGAGGATAAAGTGTTTAAAATTTGTGAAAGTTTAAAATGGTATCAGCAAAAGAAACAAACATCCAGGATACTGCATGAGGCATAATACATTTTCTAAACCTCACTAACTTGGCAATGGCTTTCAGGAGAAACACATCCAAAACCACCTGCCAGCTATTTATCTATTGCTGCAAAACCTGCTACTTATGACTGGGAATAATTTCCAGGATTACCTAATTCAGTTCCCTCCTGTATCACCTAATTTCACATGTGGCATTGCATTAAATGCATTACCAAAGTCTACTCTGATGAGTTTTACCAGATTTTCTTCAAAAAATAGGAAAATCAGGTGTTATATTAAAAATGATATCATGTTTGTGCTTCATATATGGTTTGCACAACCAATCCTGCATTTTATCCCATTCTTCTCCATGTTTTTAACTAGTCTTTTCTTCAGTGATTGGCCTGAAGACTTGCATAATATTCAGGTCATGTTAATCTGTGGTTATGTTTTGTGGTAAATCTAGTTTTAGATGACATAGTCCTGGATTAAAAACTATATGGCCTTGTAATGCTATCTACTGAGTTTAACTCTTTCTGCCAGTCCATTATTTTTCTAAACATTTTGTTGAGAGGGCCTTTGTAAGTATCTCATTTGATACTTGACTTTGATCAAGTATCATCTGTCTTCCCACATAAGTATAAATCCTTCCTGTATAAGAATAAATAATCACGCCAGTATAAATCTGACATAAACAGTCTTGTATGTGCTGACTATTTCAACAGAGAGGTGTCTCTATTTCCATGATCAATATCATAATCTTTATTGAAAAGTAAGGCAAAATACTCATTTAGCTTTGGGACCATATGCAAATTCTTCTTAATCTCTCTTTTAGCTTCCCACATACCAGTCCTACCTCTTTTTTGTTGTTGCTCTCTTTCTGTTTATAGCATTGATGCCTACATGCTTTAATTTCCTTTAGAAGTTAAAACAACTTATTTTGCTGACCAATACCCTTTCCTTTCCGTGCATGTTCTCTGTTACTCCTAAAGCCTTTTTAATGTGTTTATTTGTTCAGTAAGGTCCTTAGCCTTTTTTGTTGACAGCTGTTTATTGGATGTTGAACAGTACCCTGGGTACTTAGCCTTGTGCATAACCCAGAGCAAGACATGGTCTTCCCCTTAATTAGTATGTAGAACAAGCCCCTTGTCTTGCAAATATTGACTCTTATTATTGTGAGCAGTCTTACTAACTGCACAAGGACTGCTCATGTCCATCAGCAGTACAATGGACAGTGGGACTTTGCAGGACAGAATGCTCTGGGGCAGGTGAGTAGGAAAGAGAGCATCATACAGAGATATGCGTGTTTTTCTTCCCTCCAGGTGTTTTTAGAAATATGAAAAATGAAATGTGAAACTCCCATTGGTGGTCAGATTCTTACTGCTTGTGACAGACTACTGAAGTGAGGGTCTTATTGAACTATATGTTGATATTATTATGGTTCAAGTTGATAAACTAAATATCAAAAAGAAGCAAATAATTTCTGGAAGAAACAAGAGTCAAAAACAGATGCAATTGCCTTTTTCTACTTTGTTTTTTAAATAGGAGACATTCTGATCCTCGCTAGAAATTTTTATTGTTATTGTTGATGCTGCTGTTGTTGACCCTTGCTTGCTTTCTAGATTATAAACAGATAAAAAGAAAGTCGCTTATTTCCAGTTCTAAAAAATGAATAGACTCGCTTAACAATCCACAGCTGCTGTGTCATCAGGTTCTGATCATGTCCTGGTTTGGGGTGGAGCAGAGCCAACTTTCTGTTCAGTGAGAGAGGCTCTTGCGCTTACTTGTTGCTGTGGCAACCAGGGTCAGCTGACTTGGTTGTTTACCCTGTGGAGAGGAGTGGACAGGTCAGGTAACCCAAACTGACCAATACGGTATTCCATCCCATCTGCCATGCTCGGTATAAAAGCTGAGGGATCAAAGGGACCAGGTTGGCTCCTCTTCAAGGGGTAGGAAGTTCCTGTGAGTTAGTCTACCTTTCATCCCCATTAGTGTGTTCCAGAATCCAGTTCCCATTCTTCACAGACTAGTTTGGAACTTTCCCAGTGCCTGCTGGTGACATCTCCTGGGGAGCTTGATATGGTTTTGTATATGTTTATATATATATAGTATCTATTTCATTATTTTCTTTTTATTTTATTATTACTATTTCATTTAAGTAGTTTAGTTTTTTCTAAACTTGTAAATGTCTTTCTTTTCTTCCTTTCCTTGGAGTGAGAGGTGGGGGAGAGCATCTGTTGTCTTGTCATTGGCCAACCCAGCCCAAACCATAACAGATCAGTGACTAGAATCTGTCTGGAACAAGTTTGTGTAGGAAACTTCTAATCAGTACTTGGGACATTTTCAGGTCACATTTTCTTTTGTCTTACAGGTATTGTTAAAAAATGGCTTTGTAGATAAAAAAGGAAATGTTTTAATGTGTACTAGCTTTTGGGACACAAACTGATTTTCTAAAGCTCAAACAATCAAATTAGCACAAGTAGCTGAATCATGGTAACTGTGCATGTAGGTACTCTTAACTCATTGCAAAAATGAGGAAAAATGTCTTCCATTATGCTAATGTTCTTTATCTTGAGCTATCTGCTGCTTAAGAGCATATAGTTATTGCAATTCAGCAGATGAGTAAGATTTTGTTAAGGTACTCTTGAGAGCCTCTCCCTGTGACCAGCTGTGATGTATCAGCATCTGCTCTGTTAGGTATGTACTGTGAAGTAGGCACTGAAATGCTCTTTGCACAGGAATTGCTTTTGTGTACTTAATATCCTAGGTTTGCAAACTGAAGGACATATTTTACCTCATCTAGGAATGTGGTAAACTACAAGCAGTAGATCAAGAATGATTCTTCTAAAACGTTTGATGTAGGAACTGTGACTCACCACTGACACCAGGGTCAAAAAACATCTGCCAAAGTGGAAATAAGAACCTGTAACTATGCATGCCTATTTTTTGGCGTATGGGAGCAGTATCTGTACAGACTACAGTAGACCTCCTGCAATACTTTGAAGGTTTTCCGTGCCTCTGGAGAACCTTTGCCTAGAAACTGTTTAGCTTAGCAAAGGATCTAGGATTTGACTCTTTGGGGATATTTTTAATGATTGTAGAGAAAATACTCAACTGATTTTAGTTCTCTGCGATGAAGCCTGTCAGAGTACTGTAGTATGGAACCTGTCTCTGTGTGAACTGTACTTAAGACAGACACTTTAACTTAGGAAAAGGAAGTTTATATAAGTATTCCTCTTTGTACAGATGGATTCAAAAAAGCATTGCTTAATTCATGCATCCTCTTGTGTGCATGGCTCAATGCTGATGTGGCACAGAATTTTTACAAGTTATACAGAAGTTACTGTAGATTAATTAAAAATGAACTTAGTGGTCAGACTGGGTTTTGAGCTGCTCGCACAGTTTCAGATCAGCACACTTTACTGTAAGGGTAGTGAAGCACTGGAACAGGTTGCCCAGGGAAGTTGTGGATGCCCCATCCCTGGAAGTGTTTAAGGCTAGGCTGGATGGGGCTTTGAGCAACATTCTACAGACACCTTTCCAAGTAACTAGCACTCAGTCCTGCAGGCAGTGGAAGGTTGGTACAAAGAACAATGAAAGGGGAAGTAGATTCTTACTAAGAATAGTCATAGAATCATAGAATGGTTAGAGTTGGAAGGGACCTTAAAGATCATCTAGTTCCAACCCCCCTGCCATGGGCAACCAGGTCTCCCGTTTCCTTCCAGAGCGGGCCCACATTTTCTCTAGTCTTCCTTTTATCACTGACACACCTATAGAAGCTTTTCTTGCTGCCCTTGACATCCCTGGCCAGATTTAACTCTATCTGGGCTTTAGCTTGCCTAACCTGATCCCTGGCTGCTCGGACAATTTCTCTGTATTCCTCCCAGGCTATCTGTCCTTGCTTCCACCCTCTGTAGGCTTCCTTTTTCTGTTTGGGATTGTCCAGGAACTCTTTGTTCATCCATGCAGGCCTCCTGACGTTTTTGCCTGACTTCCTCTTTGTCGGGATGCATCACTCCTGAGCTTGGAGGAGGCGGTCCTTGAATATTAGCCAGCTTTCTTGTGCCCCTCTTCCCTTCAGGGCTTTATCTCATGGTAATCCATGAAGCAGATCCCTGAGGAGGCCAAAGTCTGCTCTCCTGAAGTCCAGGGTAGTGAGCTTGCTGTGCACCCTTCTCGCCGCCCTGACGATCTTGAACTCTGCCATCTCATGGTCACTGCAGCCAAGGCTGCCCTTGAGCTTCACATTCCTCACCAGCCCCTCCTTGTTGGTGAGAACAAGGTCCAGCATGGCACCTCTCCTCGTTGGCTCCTCCATCACTTGGAGAAGGAAGTTATCATCAATAGCTATCCCTCAGTTCCTGGCAAGCCTTAGCACTGTTTAGCGTGAAAATAATCATTTAAATGCAACCTCCATATTTTCTTAGATGTCAGGTCAGGTGTTTAACAGAGCTGTGAATTTGATTGCAGACTTGCAGCATGGTTTATAATGGGACACTTGGGTTTCAAGAAATATGGAATTCTCAAGAACTAAGCCATTGAAGGTACTATATAGAATCATAGAATCGTTTTGGTTGGAAAAGACCTTTAAGATCATCAAGTCCAACCGTTAACCTAATACTGCCAAGTTACCACTAAACCATGTCCTTCAGCACTACATCTACATGCCTTTGAAATACCTCCAGGAATGGCAACTCAACCACTTCCCCGGGCAGCCTATTACAATGCTTGATAACCCTTTCAGGGAAGATGTTTTTCCTAATATCCAATCTAAACCTCCCCTGGTGCAACCTGAGGCCAGTTCCTCTTGTCGTATTGCCTATTGCTTGGGAAAAGATAACTCATCTTGGACCTGGAGTGAAGTTTTCTTTGCAGAGGGAGCTAATGTTGCATCAATATGTAAAGGGTTGTCCTGGTTTGAGGTAAAATAGAACCAACTTTCTGTTCAGTAATTTTACTTCTTATCTAGGCCTCTTCTAACGCTCTGAAATTAACAGCATATTGTGGAGAAAACTGTTTGCTTTTAGAGTGATAAGACCAATGTTTGTACTTCATGCCAAGGAACGGTATGCAGAGAGGCTCTTGCTTATACTTATTGCTATAACAACCAAGGTCAGCTAACTTTGTTATTTGCCCCGTTGGAGGGTCGGAAACGGAAAAGCATAGAGGGGTCGCACCTGCAGGGAGGAGTGGACAGGACACGTGACCCAAACCTGACCAACAGGGGTATTCCATCCCATCTGCCCCATGCTCAGTATAAAAGCTGAGGGATCAAAGGGTCAGCCCTCTTCCTTCAATGGCCGACGTCCGAGGAGGACCCTGTCTGTTCGTCTGCCTTTGATCCCGATCCGTGTGTTCCTGACTGCAGAGCTGGAATCCAGTTCCCGTCCATCGCTGAGTCCAGTCTGGGACTTCCCCAGTGCCTGCCGGTGACGTCATCCTGGGAGCTTGATGCAGTTTTGTATATATTGTATCTATTTTATTATTTCCTTTTCATTTTATTATTAATATTTCATTGAAGTGGTTTAGTTCCTTCTAAACTCGTAAATCTCTTTATCTCTCCTCCTTTTCTACTGGGAGCGAGAAGTTGGGGGGAGAGCATCTGTTGCCGTCATAGGCCAATTCAGCTTAAACCACGACAAGGGTTTTCAGGATCTTGGGCAAAATCATGGAAAGACTGGTACAGGACTCAATCAGTAATGAATTACCATCTACCTGAGTAACCTTGTCTCATAGCTGACCCTGCTCTGAGCAGGCACTTGGACTGGATCACCTCCTCAGGTCCCTTCGAACCTGAATGATCCTATAATTAATGCCAATGAATATGGCCTTATGGAAAGTAGCTCTTTTCCAGCAAACCTGATAATTATTCTGAGATTACATTCTTGGTTGCAAAATTCACTGATCACATTATCTGACATGAGATTCTTATTAAAAATAGAAGAATTATGGCAAATCAATGTGTTGCATCATGTAGATTAAAAAAAAAAAAATCCATATTTAGTAGATTCCAAAAAGTAACTGCAATGTTGGGTCATTACCTAAGTGGAATAGTTCCAATAGAGTTCTACGGGCGGAAAATGTAAAAATATTTCTTTTAAAGTTGGCAGATAACACTAATATAACACAGGGGAACAGGGGACTGGCTCACTGAGTCTATTCTCTGCAACTGCTGTATCTAATTCCTATATGTTTCATTAATTTATCAGATGTCAACTGAAGGCTAGTTAGGCTTTTCGCCCTTGCAGGTCTAACTGGAAGGCTGTTCCCAGAACTTTGTGACACGGATTGTTAGGAATATTGTAATGGCCAGCTTACATTTATTTATGAATGTTTTGTTGCATTTTTTCCTTTGGGCTAATGTTATCCTTCAGAAATAGCTCTTCTGCTCTGCCTCAGAGCATTTATAGACAATAGCTACATCCTTCTCAGCCTTGTTCTACTATTCTTGCCTAGCTATTTTAGACCCCTCTTCTCTGAACCTTTTCCCATCTGAGTTCACCTTCCTTGAATATAGCAGAAGCAAACTGTACACAGGATTCCAGGTGAGATTTTATAGATGCTTAATGCTATAAAGTGATTTTTCATAGATTCATAGATTGGTCCAGGCCGGAAGGGACCTCCAAAGGTCATCTAGTCCGACCTCCCCGCAGTCAGCAGGGACACCCCCAACTAGACCAGGTTGCCCAGGGCCTCGTCGAGCTTCACCTTGAATATCTCAAGGGAAGGGGCCTCAACCACCTCCCTGGGCAACCTGTTCCAGTGTTCCACCACCCTCATGGTAAAGAATTTTTTCCTAATATCCAATCTAAATCTCCCCTTCTCCAACTTAAAACCATTGCCCCTCGTCCTGTCGCTGCAGGCCTTTGTAAACAGACCCTCCCCAGCCTTCCTGTAGGCCCCCCTCAGGTACTGGAAGGCCGCTATGAGGTCTCCCCGGAGCCTCCTTTTCTCCAAGCTGAACAACCCCAGCTCCCTCAGTCTGTCCTCATAGGAGAGGTGCTCCAGCCCCCTGATCATTTTGGTGGCCCTCCTCTGGACCCGCTCCATCAGGCTCCATGTCCTTTCTATATTGAGGGCTTCAGACCTGCACACAGTACTCCAGGTGAGGTCTCACCAGAGCAGAGTAAAGTGGCAGAATCACCTCTCTGGATCTGCTGGCAGCACTTCTCTTGATGCAGCCCAGGATGTGATTGGCCTTCTGGGCTGCGAGAGCACATTGCCTGCTCATGTCCAGCTTCTCGTCAATCAGCACCCCCAAGTCCCTTTCCTCAGGGCTGCTTTCTAATACCTCATCCCCCAGTCTGTATTTATACTGAGGATTGTTTCTTCCCAGGTGCAGAATCCTGCACTTGCTTTTGTTGAACCTCATGAGGTTCATCTGGGCCCACCTCTCCAGCCTGATTTTATTTACCCAAAAACACTGTAATATGTCCAAATGTATCAGGGAACAAGGTATTTTCCTTATAGAAGTAAGGAGTAAGTGTTAGAGAATTCAGGGGTCTTGGTAGTTGACCAAGCAATGCAGCATGATGGATCAGCATGCAGACAATCCTTGAATGGAGAAGCAGGAGTACAGGGAGCAAGTTCAGCAAGTTCAATTAGAGTAAGAGGTGCCAGCAGCTGGTGTAGCTCTTTTAGGGAATACTTCAAAGGTAGACATACTTTGATTAAAATATGTGTAAGCTCAGGGTCTGCAAATTATCAGTTTCCTTGTACATATTTGGTTTTGCTTAGGACCACATAGGTCATCTTAAATATAAGTTTGCAAACCACACTCTGTAATAAAAGCCTATGGATTCCCTTTCTTTTTCTCCCCTCTCCATCATACTCTCTTCTGGGAGCTTGTGTTTGTTTCTTGATATCCATTATTCTGTCCTTCTAGCAAACAGATAAACTCTATATTTAGCAAATATAAGCAATCATTAATACAGCAGGCCTAGAACAACAACTACCAAAATTGTCATGTTTTCTTGGCACAGTTTCATTGTAGAGAATGTTAATATTGTTTCCTTAATGGGTTGTTATAGCTCACATGGAAAAACACCATTTTTAGGTGTTCGGTACTGTTATTATATTCATGTATATCTTCACCTTTCTTTTACTCTAAAGGAAATGTTGATTTTAACACCAAATTGACCAATTAAAAGTACGCATTATAGGCTTAAATTTTGGAAACATTAAATACTTGCTTGAAAGGACATTACTGAGATTGAAATGACTGTCATGTTTGGCTGCTTCTCTTCACATTGTCGTCTATCAGAGAATCACACAGTAAAACAAACCAAAAAGACCTAGGAAGACCATTATGTTATTACAGATTTTGAGCACCTTTCCCAAAGTTTTAACTACAATTCATAGGACCACTTCTTCTGTCATTCACCTGGTGCCTCGCAATCAATCCACAATAGCTTTAGTGTTCTCATTTCTCAGGCAGGCATTGCTATGTGAGGAAAGAACATATGTACTGCAGGAACAGATCATGTAGCTGTGAGAATGAGTTTGGGATATGCGAGAGCCTGGGCATGACCTTCCTTCAGTTGTCAAGGTGCTGCTGCCTGTTCTGATCCCCACTTCCTTTGTTTTTCTTGGGCAACCCTTTGAGTGTGGCCATCCACCCCATTCCTTATCCACTGAGCGGTCCATTCATCCAATCCATGTCTTTCCAATTTAGAGACCAGGATGTCATGCGGGACAGTGTCAAATGCTTTGCACAAGTCCAGGTAGACTCTGTAGTCCCCTCAGATCAAGGTGAGAATAAGAAATGAATAGACAGTCTTTGGTTTCAGTAGCTCATAATGTGTTTCTGCTACTAGCTCACTTTTTATTACAGGCACTGTCTTTTCAAACATTAAGGAGGGGTAAATATTTTTATTTGCTAAAACTTTCAGAGGCATGGGCTGGCATGTTTTCCAGAATTACTGAGTAATCTATCAATATGCTGGGTACAGCTCTGGTTTTGCATCTCTCTTCTGGTACTCTGACCTCACTAGGGATGTTAGAACTACTCAAGGTTGGCGGGCTTTCAACTAAAGGTGTGTCTATGTATTTCTCATCTTAATAGGAGCTACATAGCACAGAGGATTATGTGTATCCCTAAGTTGCATCAGATTTGAGGTGGAGCTCTAACTAGGAGCAGTCCTCATTTCTTGTAGCGTAGAATGGATTTGTTTGTTTGTGTAAATAGGATGGGAAAGTGATGGTGACTAACATGGAAGAGAGTAGATTCAAGGTAGTGTCCCCACCGAAACAGTCTGTGTTCAGGCAAGAGTTCATTCTCAATGGTTCCTGCCATGTGTAAGAGCACACCTGCCTCTCTTCATCTTTCATCATGTCACTTTAAAATATCACTTTAAAAAATGTGGTTTGGCAGTAGTTTTCTTTCCCTGGTTGTTTGCCTCGAGTCTGTTTGCTCTGCTTCCACTGCCGTAACCACCCCCACAGAGCATTTGCCACCATCCGTGACTCGGTATAGAGATAAAGTACCGGCCATTTTTCTTGCTCGGCAATGTCTAAAGCCAGCTGAATTGCTTTCACCTCCGCAAACTGGCTCGATTCACCTTGTCCTTCAGTGGCTTCTGCAACTTGTCAGGTAGGACTCCACACAGCAGCCTTCCACTTTCAATGCTTTCCCACAATCCGGCAGGACCCATCAGTGAACAGGGCATATCTCTTCTCGTTTTCTGGTAGTTTATTATACGGTGAGGCCTCTTCTGCAAGCGTCACCTCCTCCTCCGGTGACATTCCAAAATCCTTGCCTTCTGGCCAGTCCATAATCACCTCTAGAATTCCTGGGCGACTGGGGTTTCCCATTCGAGTTCGCTGCGTGATCAGTACAATCCACTTACTCCATGTAGCATCCGTTGCATGATGTGTGGCAGGGACCCTTTCTTTGAACATCCAGCCCAGCACGGGCAATCGAGGTGCTAAGAGGAGCTGTGCTTCTGTACCAACCACTTCCGAAGCAGCTCGAACCCCTTCATACGCTGCCAGTATCTCCTTTTCTGTTGGAGTATAGCGGGCTTCGGGTCCTCTGTATCCCCGACTCCAAAACCCTAGGGGTCGACCACGAGTCTCCCCTGGTGCTTTCTGCCAGAGGCTCCAGGTAGGGCCGTTCTCCCCGGCTGTGGTGTAGAGCACATTTTTAACATCTTGTCCTGCCCGGACTGGCCCCAGAGCTACTGCATGGACTATTTCCTGTTTAATTTGTTCAAAAGCTTGTCGTTGCTCAGGACCCCATTTAAAATCGTTCTTGTTCCGGGTCACTTGATATAGAGGGCTCACAATCAGACTGTGATCTGGGATATGCATCCTCCAAAAACCCACAACGCCTAAGAAAGCTTGTGCTTCCTTTTTACTAGTTGGTAGAGACATAGCTGCTATTTTATTGATCACATCCAATGGGATCTGATGGCGTCCATCTTGCCATTTTATTCCTAAAAACTGGATCTGCTGCGCAGGTCCCTTGACCTTACTTCGCTTTATGTCAAAACCACCTTTCAGAAGGATTCGAACTATGTTATTCCCCTTGTCAAAAACTTCTTCTGCTATATTACACCACACAATGATGTCGTCAATGTACTGCAGATGTTCCGGAGCTTCACCCTGTTCCAGTGCAGTCTGGATCAGCTCATGGCAAATGGTGGGGCTGTGTTTCCACCCCTGGGGCAGTCGATTCCAGGTGTACCGGATGTCCCTCCAAGTGAAAGCAAAGTGTGGCCTGCACTCTGCTGCTAAAGGAATAGAGAAAAAGGCATTAGCAATGTCAGTTGTAGCATACCATTTGGCTGCATTTGACTCCAGTCCATATTGGAGTTCTAGCATGTCTGGCACAGCAGCACTCCGTGGGAGTTTTACTTCATTCAGGCCACAATAGTCTACTGTTAATCTCCAGTCTCCGTCAGACTTTTGCACTGCCCATATAGGGCTGTTAAAGGGTGAGCGAGTCTTGCTGATCACTCCTTGGGTCTCTAGCTGACAAATCAGGTTCTGAAAGGGAATCAGGGAGTCTCAATTAGTGCATTATTGTTGTCGATGAACCGTGGCAGTAGCAATTGGCACCTGCTGTTCTTTAACCTTCAGCAGTCCCACCACAGAAGGGTCATCTGAAAGGCCAGGTAAGGTAGACAGCTGTGTAATGTCTTCAGTCTCTACAGCTGCTATACCAAAAGCCCATCGATACCCTTTCGGGTCTTTAAAATGCCCTCTCTTGAGGTAGTCTATGCTAAGGATGCACGGAGCATCTGGGCCAGTCACGATGAGGTGCCTTTCCCATTTATTCCCATTCAGGCTCACTTTGGCCTCCAATACAGTTAGTTCTTGAGACTGACCTGTCACTCCAGAAATAGTAATAGATTCTGTTCCTTTATGATTCGATGGCAATAGGGTACACTGTGCACCTGTGTCCACCACCTTTTGTGGCTCTAACATGCCAGGCCATTGAAACCACAGAGTCCAATAAACTCGATTGCCCCTCTCCTCCTCCTCCTGGCTGGAGGCAGGGCACCTCTAATGTTGAGGACAACATCTACAATTAGCAGATGAGTTCCTATCTGGACCGGAGAACCGCTTACCATGGACTGGAGCAGTCACCCTCCTGCAAGAATTCTTTTTTCCATCTGCTTTACCTTGCAACTCAAGCACTCGTGCTTGTAGGAACGGGATAGGGTTTTTTTTCCCCGGAGAGGACTCATGTCCTCTCCGTAGTTGCAGAGGCAAAGCCACAGGAAGTCTCAGAGCGGGTCCTGTTTCTCTTTAGTTGATTTTGTAGGTGGGCGTTTTTTCTTAATGGCTGCGATGTGTGTCTGTTCAGGGGAAGAGTGGGATTCTTCCCCCATCTCAGACAGTTTTTCAAACAGTTTATGAAAAATTGTATCTTTTTTCTCGTTTTGCTCAGCAATTGTCTTGGTCATTTTCTCTATTGCCTCAACCATTTTCTCAGTTTTCTCCAAGATCTTGATGCTCCAAGATCTGTGGGAAGGGTCACTAGCAAAGGCCCTCAACCGGTTGCTCTGAGATGTGCTGGGTACGCTGCAGCACACTTGAAGTCTTAAGGGGACGAGCGAGGGGCTCCTGAGGCAATAGGAATCGGGGAGTCACAGATAAAACACCTCAAAGGAAGGCCACCTGAAGAGCAACATGAAGGAAATGCAGACAGTCCAGCATGTAAGTCAGCCCCATCAGGCAGCCAGCTGAAGTGCCTTTACACAAATGCACGTAGCATGGGGAACAAGCAAGAGGAATTAGAGACGTGCGCACACCTCTAGGGCTATGATCTTATTGGCATCACAGAGACGTGGTGGGTTGGCTCCTGTGACTGGAGTGTTGGAATGGAGGGATACAGACTCTTCAGGAAGGGCAGGCTGGGGAGACGAGGAGGGGGTGTTGCCCTCTATGTCAATGACCAGCTGGAGGGCATCCCGCCTGGGGATGAATGAAGACCAAATGGAGAGCTTATGGGTCAAGATTAAAGGGAGCACAGGGGCAGGTGATTTTACAGTGGGGGTCTGCTACAGACCACCTGACCAGGACAATGGAGTGGATGAGGCCCTCTATAGACAGATAGGAGCAGCATCGCGTTCACAGACCCTGGTCCTCATGGGGGACTTCAACCACCCCGATATCTGTTGGAGGGACAACACAGCAGGACACAAGAAATCCAGGAAGTTCTTGGAATGTGTTGATGACAACTTTCTTCTTCAAATGGTAGAGGAGCCAACGAGGAAAGGAGCCATGCTGGACCTCACCCTTACCAGCAAGGAGGGGCTGGTGGGGAATGTCAAGCACAAGGATAGCCTTGGCTGCAGTGATCATGAAATGGTAGAATTCAAGATCCTCAGGGCAGCGAGGAGGGTGTGCAGCAAGCTCACTACCCTGGACTTCAGGAGAGCAGACATTGGCCTCCTGAAGGACCTGCTTGGCAGGGTAACATGGGAAAAAGCACTGGAGGGGAGAGGGGCCCAAGGAAGCTGGTTAGTATTCAAGGATCACCTCCTCCAAGCTCAGGAGAGGTGCATCCCAAAAAAAGAAGAAGGCAGGTAAAACAGCCAGGAGGCCTGCATGGATAAACAGGGAGCTCCTGGATAAACTCAAAACCAAAAAGGAGGCCTACAGAGGGTGGAAGCAAGGACGGGTAGACTGGGTGGAATATAGAGAAACTGTCTGAGTGGCCAGGAACCAGATTAGGCAAGCTAAAGCCCAGACAGAATTAAATCTGGCCAGGGACATCAAGGACAACAAGAAAAACTTCTGTAAGAAGTATGTCAGGGATAAAGGCTAGACTAGAGAAGATGGGGGCCCTCTCTGGAAGGAAACGGGAGACCTGGTCACCCAGGATATGGAAAAGGCTGAGTTACTGAATGACTCTTTCGCCTCGGTCTTCACTGGCAAGGGCTCTAACCACACCGCCCAGGTCGCAGAAGGCAAAAACAGGGGCTATGAGAATGAAGAACCGCCCACAGTAGGATCAGGTAAGATCAGGTTCGAGACCATCTAAGGAAGCTGAAGGTGCATAAGTCCATGGGACCTGATGAAATCCATCCACGGGTCCTGAGGGAGGTGGCAGACAAAGTTGCTAAGCCGCTTTCCACCCTATTTGAGAAGTCGTGGCAATCTGGTGAAGTTCCCGCTGACTGGAAAAGGGGAAACATAACCCCCATTTTCAAAAAGGGAAAAAAGGAAGACCCGGGGAACTACAGGCCGGTCAGTCTCACCTCTGTGCCTGGCAAGATCATGGAGCAGATCCTCCTGGAATCTCTGCTAAGGCACGTGGAAAATAAGGAGGTGATTGGTGACAGCCAGCATGGCTTCACCAAGGGCGAGTCGTGCCTGACAAATTTGGTGGCCTTCTACGATATTGCCACAGCACTGGTAGACAAGGGCAGAGCAACAGACGTCATCTACCTGGACTTATGCAAAGCGTTTGACACTCTTCCGCACAACATCCTGGTCTCAAAATTGGAAAGTCATGGATTTGACGGGCGGACCACTCGGTGGATAAGGAACTGGCTGGATGGCCACACTCAAAGAGTTACTGTCAATGGCTCAATGTCCAAGTGGCAGGCAGTGACGAGTGGCGTTCCTCAGGGGTCGGTACTGGGACCAGTGCTGTTCAACATCTTTCTTGGAGACGTGGACAGTGGGATTGAGTGCACCCGCAGCAAGTTTGCCGACGACACCAAGCTGTGTGGCGCGGTCGACACGCTGGGGGGAAGGGATGCCATCCAGAGGGACCTGGACAGGCTTGAGAGGTGGGCCTGTGCAAACCCCATGAAGTTCAACCAGGCCAAGTGCAGGGTCCTGCACCTGGGACATGGCAATCCCAGGCACAAATACCGGTTGGGCGGAGAATGGCTGGAGAGCAGCCCTGAGGAAAAGGACTTGGGAGTGCTCGTGGATGAGAAGCTCAACATGAGCCGGCAGTGTGCACTGGCAGCCCAGAAAGCCAACCGCATCCTGGGCTGCATCAGAAGAAGCGTGGCCAGCAGGTTGAGGGAAGTCATTCTCCTCCTCTACTCTGCTCTCGTGAGACCCCACCTGGAGTACTGCGTCCAGATCTGGAGTCCTCAGCAGAGGAAGACATGGACCTGTCGGAACGGGTCCAGCGGAGGGCCACGAAAATGATCAGAGGGCTGGAGCACCTCTCCTATGAAGACAGGCTGAGAGAGTTGTGGCTGTTCAGCCTGGAGAAGAGAAGGCTCTGGGAAGACCTTATAGCAGCCTTCCGGTATCTGAAGGGGGCCTACAGGAGAGCTGGAGAGGGACTCTTTTTCAGGGAGTGTAGCGATAGGATGAGGGGTAATGGTTTTAAATTGAAGGAGGGGAGATTTAGATTAGATATTGGGAAGAAATTCTTTACTGTGAGGGTGGTGAAGCACTGGAACAGGTTGCCCAGGGAAGTTGTGGATGCCCCATCCCTGGAGGTGTTCAGGGCCAGGCCGGATGGGGCTTTGAGCAACCTGGTCTAGTGGGAGATGTCCCTGCCCATGGCAGTGGGGTTGGAACTCGATGATCTTTAAGGTCCCTTCCAACTCTAACCATTCTATGATTCTATGATTCTGTGATTCCCAGCCGTTGTCTTGGTTTGCTCAGCCATGTTTTCCACGGCTGCCACAGTGAGGGGACGAGACTGTCTTCATACTGTCATACTTTGTTAGGCACCTCATTTACAGTTGTTGTATCAGCATCACATCCTCCCCAGACCATTGTTGACAAAGTGTGGGAATACATTGATGGTGCACTCTGCACAAACTTCCTCAGCATAGGTAGCTTGCATGGCATTTCATCAGGGTCTACATTCACTTGCCAGTCACCATAAAGCACCTCTCGCACAGCCAGTTCTCTCAGGTACTTAATACCTTTCTCCATGGTGGTCCATTTGCTTGGACGGCATTCGATATCATCCTTCAAGGGATACCGGCCCTTTACAGCTGATAGCAGTCGCCTCCAGAGACTGAGAGTGTCTGTCTTTCTCCCAATCGCTTTATCAATACCTCCATCTTTGGCCAGGTTTCCCAACTGCTTAGCCTCTCTACCTTCTAAGTCTATGGTATCAGCCCCATTGTCCCAGCATCAGAGCAACCAGGACAGAAGTGTCTCCCCTTCAAGACGACTGAAGTCCTTCCTTATATTTCACAAATCCTTCGTAGAGAAAGATTTAACGATTATCTCTGCATCTGAGCCCTCCTCCTGCGTTAATGCTGCCCGAGAAGGACCCTCTCCTGGATCTGCCCGAGAAGGACCCTTTCCTTTGTCTGCTTTAGAAGGACCCTGTCCTGGATCTTCGTCAGAGGAACCCTCTCCTATTGTGTCTGGCTTGGGCTGGTCCCTGTCATGAGAGGCAGGGGAATGAGCTGACTTTCTTTTCTGCTTCCTGGTCACCGGGGCAATTTGTGCCGGTTCTGCTGGCGTTTGAGTAGCAGCAGTGCTCGTTGTAGGGACTGGAGCAGTGACAGTGCTCATTTTCAGGGTTGAAGCAGCTGGTGCCGCTCTGGGCGGGGGAGGGGCTGGCGATACAGGTGTGGAGGGTGCAGATGGCAAAGTAACTTTTACCGCATGCTGCTGGGTGACTGGTGCCAGGATGGGCCAGGGCATGGCTTCTGCTGGGGCTGGGGCTGGTGCCATGGCTTTTGCCAGTACAGGCGGAGGCGTGGGCCTGGCCGGTGCTAGTGGGGGGGCAGCGGATGCCGCTGGGGCCGGTGTCGGTATGGCCGGGGGCATGGATTTTGCCAGTATGGGCAGGGGTGTGGGCCTAGCCGGTGCCGGTGCCTGTGCCCTGGCTTCCGCCGGTATGGGTGGAGGTGTGGGCCAGGCCGGTGTCGGGGCCGGTGGGGGGGGCAACTGATGCCGCTGGCTGTGGGGTGCCTTGGGGAGTTGTTTGTGTCTCTGTCACCTGTAATTTCACCTGAGGGGTTTGAGTAGCAGGATCACGTGTAACATAGCACTCACTCCTGCACTGATATTTAACAAAAAGCCACCCCTGCAACACATTCAGGAAAACCGACAACAAAATCACGATCAAATGAAAGTAACATTCATTCTCTAAGCAGCCCAAAGGTTTTACATCCCCTAGTTCCGATGGTGTCACTTTGGCATAATCATTAAAGGGCGAAGTAAACTTTCCCCAGGTAAACCCGAAAGTGTTATTAGCAAAGGAATCATTCACATGATGCCCGAGATATGCAGGTAGAACCGCCATCCAAGTAATCATATTATACATCTGAATGCCAATCCACATCAAAACAGCACTCTTAAACCACCGCATACAAGCACAAAGAATAAATAAACCATGCAATATATTCAGCCAGTTAAACACCACTGCATCAATTAACTTCATACAAAGCTCTCTAAAGGCACTATATAACATTTCGCGTAAGAATGACATGATGTGAGCTGTCTGTTCTCCCTGAGCAAGCTGTAATTCAAACTATTCAGGCAATCTATCAGAAATCTAGTCAAGCTCCGTTCGAGCGCCACGTTGGGCGCCAATAAATCTGTCGTGGTTTAGACCGAATTGGCCAATTACGAGACGACAGATGCTCTCCCCCCAACTTCTCGCTCCCAGTAGAAAAGGAGGAGAGATAAAGAGATTTACGAGTTTAGAAGGAACTAAACTACTTCAATGAAATATTAATAATAAAATGAAAAGGAAATAATAAAATAGATACAATATATACAAAATCGCATCAAGCTCCCAGGATGACGTCACCGGCAGGCACTGGGGAAGTCCCAGACTGGACTCAGCGATGGACGGGAACTGGATTCCAGCTCTGCAGTCAGGAACACACGGATCGGGATCAAAGGCAGACGAACAGACAGGGTCCTCCTCGGACGTCGGCCATTGAAGGAAGAGGGCTGACCCTTTGATCCCTCAGCTTTTATACTGAGCATGGGGCAGATGGGATGGAATACCCCCGTTGGTCAGGTTTGGGTCACGTGTCCTGTCCACTCCTCCCTGCAGGTGCGACCCCTCTATGCTTTTCCGTTTCCGACCCTCCAACGGGGCAAATAACAAAGTTAGCTGACCTTGGTTGTTATAGCAATAAGTATAAGCAAGAGCCTCTCTGCATACCGTTCCTTGGCATGAAGTACAAACATTGGTCTTATCACTCTAAAAGCAAACAGTTTTCTCCACAATATGCTGTTAATTTCAGAGCGTTAGAAGAGGCCTAGATAAGAAGTAAAATTACTGAACAGAAAGTTGGTTCTGTTTTACCTCAAACGGGTTTAACTCTGTTAAACCATTTTCCCTTAGGAAAGCCATCCCTAAAATACCATTCTCCCATTCAGGACCTGCTGATGACAGTAAGTCTCAGTAGTTATCAATTGTCCTGTCTGAGTATGAACTGGTTCTAAAATTGCCTGTTCTTCATGCCCAGTATATGATACATACTACATTTTTTGGTGAATGTCTGCATGTTCCTATGGTGCAGAATCAAGCATCCATATGTCCAAAACAGGCTTTGTTCCTTTTTTGTTTGCTGGTTCCTATTCATTAGTCAAATCAAGCAATTGCTTTAAAAGGGCAGTAGTGGGTACTCCATTCCAGGCATACATAGTCTCTCCTTTGCTCCTCAGCTCATTCCAAATTATATTCTGATTCTTCTCCCTGAGCTGTGACAAAGCCTTTTGCTTGCTCAATGTGGCTGGGATACCAGGTGCCCACCAAAGCCACTCTATCACTTCCCCTCTCAAGGGGACAGGGGAGAGAAAATATAACAGAAGGCTCGCGGGTCAAGATAAGGACAGGGAGATCACTCACCAATTACCGTCATGGGCAAAACACACTCAATTCGGAACAATTAATTTAATGTATTAACCAATCAAATCAGAGTAGAGTAATAAGAAATAAAACCAAATCTTAAAACACCTTCCCCTCACCCCTCCCTTCTTCCCAGGCTCAACTTCACTCCCGATTAGTCTACCTCCTCCTCCCGAGCGGCGCAGGGGGACAGGGAACGGGGGTTGCGGTCAGTTCATCACACGTTGTCTCTGCCACTCCTTCCTCTTCACTCTCTTCCCCTGCTCCAGAGTGGGGTCCCTCCCACGAGAGACATTCCTCCACAAACTTCTCCAACAGGGGTCCTTCCCACACGCTGCATTTCTTTACGAACTGCTCCAGTGTGGGTTCTTTCCACAGGGTGCAGTTCTTCAGGAATGGACTGCTGCAGTGTCCTGCCAGGACCCTGCTCCAGTGCAGGCTGTCCGTGGGGTCACAGGCTCCTTTGGGCGCATCCACCTGCTCCGGCGTGGGGTCCTCCATGGGCTGCAGGGTGGATATCTGCTCTACCATGGACCTCCATGGGCTGCAGGGGGACAGCCTGCCTCACCATGGTCTTCACCACAGGCTGCAGGGGAATCTCTGCTCCGGCGCCTGGAGCGCCTCCTCCCCCTCCTTCTTCACTGACCTTGGGGTTTGCAGAGTTGTTCCTTTCACATATTCTCACTCCTCTCTTCTGGCTGCTGTTGCACAGCAGTTCTTTTTACCCCTTCTTAAATACGTTATCACAGAGGCACTACCACCATCATCGCTCATTGGCTCAGCCTTGGCCAGTGGCAGGTCCGTCTCGGAGCCGGCTGGCATTGGCTCTATTGGACGGACATAGGAGAATCTTCTGGCATCTTCTCACAGAAGCCACCCCTGCAGCCCCCTCGCTACCAAAACCTTGCCACGCAAACCCAATGCAATCTCCTCACCCCACAAGTTTTCGCATTTTTACCCTTCTGATTCTCTCCCCCATCCCATTGTGAGGGCAGTGAGCGAGTGACTGTGTGGTGCTTAGCTGCCTACCAGGGTTAAATCATGACATAAGCCCTTAGGTGGGACAAGAATCTTCTTTTGGTGCCAGAAGCCAGCAGCTTCCATTCTTCGCCTTCTCCAGAGGTTGCACTTGCCTTAATACAAGGCTGGATGCTTCCTGCTTCTCTACTGCAGTTGGGGTGCAGGGCTCTTCAAGCTCTTGTGTCGTCTTCTCCCTTCAAGTGCCAGTAACGGGTCACATCTGTTGGTTTCACTTATTCATTTGTATAAATGGTACATTTTGAAGTTAAAGATGATAAAAATATTCTCATTGCTGGCCAGGGGACCTAGTGACCAAGGACATGGAAAAGGCCAAGGTACTCAGTGCCACCTTTGCCTCGGTTTTCACTGGTCAGGTCTTCCCTTAGGCCTCTCAGGTTTCTAAGGCAGAGTGTGCGTGAGTGAAGCATTGCCCACAGTAGAGCAAGGTCGAGTTAGGAAGCATGTAAGACAACTAGACATACACAAGTCCATGGGACCAGATGGGATGCGCACAAGTGTGCTAAAGGAGCTGGCTGATGTCATTGGGAGGCTGCTCTCCATCATCGCTGAAAAGTCTTGGTGATCAGGGGAGTTTCGTGATGACTGGGGAAAGGCAAGCATCAAAAAAGGCAAGAAGGAGGATCTGGGGAACAACAGGCTGGTCCGCCTCCCCTCAGTCCCTGGGAAGGTTATGAAAGAACCCCTCCTGGAAGCCATTTCTGGTTACATGAAAGAGAAAATAGTGACCGGAAATGGCCAGGATGGACTTACCAAGGGAAAATCATGCCCGACCAACCTGATGACGTTTGCAAACAGAGGACTTGTGGGTGGCATGAAGGCTTTGGAGGCCGTCTTGGGCATAGTGATTGCAAAATGATAGAGTTTTCGATTCTTGGAGAAGTAAGGAGGGGGGTTAGCAGAACTGCCACCTTGGACTCCCGGAGGGCAGACGCTAGCCTGTTTAGGAGCCTGGTTTACAGAGTCCCTTGGGAAGCATTCCTGAAGGGCAAAGGAGTCCAGGAAGGCTGGACATTCTTCAAGAAGGAAATCTTAAAGATGTGGGAGCAGGCCATCCCTATGTGCCGAAAGATGAGCCGTCGGGGAAAAAGACCAGCCTGGCTGAACAGACAGCTTTGGCTGAAACTCAGAAAAAAAAAAAAGAGAGTTTATGATCTTTGGAAGAAGGGGCAGGCCACTCATGAGGACTACAAGGATGTTGTAAGGTTATGCAGGGAGAAAATGATAAGGGCCAAAGCCCAACTAGAACTTAATCTGGCTACTGCAGTAAAATACAATTAAAAATGTTTCTATAAATACATTAGCAACTGTCATGGTTTGGGCTGGGCTGGCCACCAAACAAACAACAGATGCTCTCTTTAACCTCTCTCCCTTCAGAGAAGGAAAAGCATCTTCCTTCAGAGGAGAGGAGAGAGAATGAGAGAAAGAGAGAACTTATGGGTTGAAAAAGAAACTAAACTAATTTAATGAAATAATAAAAAATAATAAAATAAAATATACTACTACTAAGAAGAAAATGATGAAATATATACAAAACCATATTGAGCTCCCAGGATGACGATCAGGTCACCGGCAGGCACTGGGAAAGTCAAAAACTGGACTCAGTGACGGATGGGAACTGGATTCCAAATCTGGAGTCAAGAATGCATGGATCAGGATCAAAGGCAGAGGAACAGACAGAGTCCTCCTCGGACGCCAGCTACCGAAGAAAGAGGCCGACCCCTTTGATCCCTCAGCTTTTATACCGAGCATGAGGCAGATGGGATGGAATACGCTGTCGGTCAGTTTTGGGTCACCTGTCCTGTCTGCTCCTCCCCACAGGTGCAACCCCTTTACACTCTTCCACTTCCAGTACATACAAACATTACGCAAACATTTGGTACATAACAAAGTTAGCTGACCTTGGATGTCAAAATACGTATAAGCAGGAGTCTCTCTGCATACCGTCCCTTGGTATTAACTGTAAACACCAGACCTTATCTGCTAGAAGCAGACACTGAAAAACATGCCGTTAATTTCAGAAAGTGCAGTTATTTAGAAGAGGCTTAGCTGAAAAGTAAAATTACTGAAAAGAAAATTGGTTCTGTTTTACCTCAAACCAGGACAATAAGTGATCTAGATGATGGGATCAAGTGTACCCTGACAAAGTTCGCTGATGACACCAAACTGAGTGGGAAAGGGGGCACCTCGGAAGGGAGAGCTACCCTGCAGGAAGACCTGGACAGGCTGAAGGAGTGGGCTAACAAGAACCTTATGAAGTTCAACAAGGACAAGTGTAAGGTCTTGCACCTGGGAAAACATAATCCAGGAGTGCAGCACAGGCTGGGATCTACCCGGCTGGGGAGCAGCTCTGTGGAAAGGGACCTGGGGGTCTTGGTGGACAACGAGCTCAATATGAGTGAACAGTGTGCTGCTGCGGCAAAGAAAGCCAACAGGATGCTGGGTTGCATCAACAAGGGCATCAGCATCAGAGATAAAGAAGTCATTATCCCACTCTACTCGGCCCTTGTCAGGCCACGCCTGGAATACTGTGTTCACTTTTGGTCCCTGCCATGCAAAAAAGATGTGGACAGGCCGGAGAGGGTCCAGAGAAGGGCCACCAAGAGGATCAAAGGGCTGGGAAGCCTGCCGTATGAGGAAAGGCTGAGAGAACTGGGTTTGTTCAGCCTTGAGAAAAGAAGGCTTAGGGGAGACCTTATCACCATGTTCCAGTATTTAAAGGGTGGCTACGAAGAAGATGGAGACTCCCTTTTTAAAAGAAGTCACATGGAAAAGACGAGGGGTAACGGGTACAAGTTACTCCTGGGGAGATTCTGATTGGACACAAGAGGAAAATTTTTCACAATGAGAACAATCAGCCATTGGGATAGCCTCCCCAGGGAAGTGGTGGATTCCCCATCACTGGACACTTTAAAGATTCAACTGGACAGGGTGCTGGGCCATCTTGTCTAGACCGTGCTTTTGCTAAGAAAGGTTGGACCAGATGATCCCTTCCAACCTGGTATTCTATGATTCTATGAAATTAAATTAATTTTTCCTCAAGTCAAGATCGATTTGCCCATGAAGGTAACTGGTAACTGGCCCTGTCTTTATCTTGACCCACAAATTTTCTCATATCTATTTTCCTATTTTCTGGCCTTGTCCTACTGAGGAGGGGGAGTGAGTGAACCACTGTGTGGGAGTTTGGCCTTTAGCCAAGCTTAACCCACCACAGTATGACATATCCACTATTCATTATATTTACCAGAACTCCAACAGCAAAAATTATTATTTAAAAATTAGAAGAGCAAACTTTGGGAGAGGGAAGGAGGACAAAGTATTTACATGAGGTGTTGAATTACTCTGGAAGAGCGTACATTCACCCAGTGAATACTTAAGGAGCTTCAGTAGCATTTAAGTGACCTGAACCACAGCAAGAGTAGCCACCTGGGAGTTACTGCTGTGATGGGTTGACCTTGGCCTGCTGCCAGACCCCCCCATCCAGCTGCTCTCTCACTCCCCCTCCTCAACAGGACAGGAGGAGAGATTAAGATGGAAAAGATCAGGGATCGAGATAAAGACGGGGAGATCACTTACCAATTCCTGCCACAGGCAAAACAGACTCAACTTGGGGAAAATGAATTAAATTTATTGTCAATTAAAAATAGAGCAGGATGGTGAGAAGCAAAGACAAAAACTAAAACATCTTCTCCCCACCCCCCACTTTTTCCCAGACTCAACTGCACTCCTTTATTCTGAACTCCTCTACCCCCCCCTCCACTAGCGGCTCAGGGGGGATGGGGAAGTCGGAGGGTGGGGTGGGGGCGGTCATTCTGTAATAGTTCCTCTCTACTGCTCCTTCCTCCTCACACTTTCCTCCTGCTCCAGTGTGAGCTCTCCATGGGCTGCAGCTTCCTTCAGGGCATATCCACCTGCTCCAGCGTGGGGTTCTCCAAGGGCTGCAGTGTGGATATCTGCTCCGGCATGGTCCTCTCCACAGGCTACAGGGAGACAACCTGCTCCAGCGTGGTCTCTTCCACAGGCTGAAGGGGAATCTCTGCTCTAGCACCTGAAGCACCTCCTCCCGCTCCTTCTTCTCTGACCTTGGTATCTGCAGGGTTGTTTCATTTCCACAGGAAATAATGACATAGCAGCGGCATGTTAGAAATAGTGGTATAAAAATGACTTTTCATAAGGAATCATTAGCATTTACAGCTTCTCAGGCGTTATTAAAACAAGCCTCAAATGAAAACATATATTTTAGCATCTTAAGAATTACATTGCATGTACAACTTATGGATAATATATGCTAGCAAATGAAAAATAAACTCTGGGTGCCTTAACTAGTGCACAGAGACCAAGACCAGATTATTCCTGTTTTAGAAGCTGAGAACAGGAGAGAGAGAGAATAAAGACTCACAAAGGCCAACGCATGCTGTGTAAAACTCCTCAGCCACTCTTTATGCAGTGATAGAGACAGGTAGACTGTGGTTTCATGAGACCATGCATGAATATGGAGGTTTAGATCTGCAGCAAACCCCATGCAGTGCACATCCTCTTCTCCTTTGATCTTGCTGGAGTCCAATCAGAAATACTTATTGATCAGAGTGAACCACATCATCTTTCAATTAGGTTCTACATACTATTCCAGGACATGACCCACACAAGTTCTCAAACATATTTATTAATAAGAACTTGCTGGAAATGAGATGGCTATAGCGATGTTGTTGCAGCAGATGGTCAAACAGTCAGATGACTCTACTACACCACAAGTTTATAAGCTTTATTACATGCACCCAAAAACTCCACTCTTTCAATACTCTATAGCTAAAAGACTTGTTAGCAATTCAGAATATAACTGGGACAAAAACCAAAACCGATTTAGCCTACACAATGCTCAGAAACATAATTAACAGCACCGCAAGTTGCACACAAGTTGTAAGGTGCATAGAAGCCACAAACCATCTTCTATCTCTAAAAGATACCAAAAGCCAACAGAGATAATTGAGATGTTAAGAAAGGAACTAGTCTTTGTAATGCAGGAGTGCCTTAATGTATGTTCTTCCAGTTGCTTAAATCCTGGGAACAAAAACCAAAAAAACCCCAACACCACAAACACCAAGCTTTGCTGTGTTTTAAGTGATGTCTGATAGCATACATAAAAAAGTTTCAGACTTGTCTCAGCAAGAACATCTATCCGTTTGTTAGGAAGATATTAGTATTCCAAGAGACATCACCACTTTTAAATATCTGAAAGAGACCAGGAACCAAAAAAGCATTGGAACAGGCTGCCCGGGGAAAGTGTTGAGTCACCATCCCTGGAGTTATTTAAAAGACATGTAGATGTGGAGCTTAGGGACATGGTTTAGTGGTGGACTTGGCAGTGTTAGGTTTACAGCTGGACTCAATGATTTAAAGGGTCTTTTCCAACCTAAACGATTCTATGGTTCGATGAAATCAGATGTGCCTAATCTATAGAAATAGCCTGTGGGGGTTTGCGTGTTAACAGGAATGTTAGGGTCAAAAGGGTGAACTCAATTCAGTTCTGGTCTCTGCCCATACTCAGTATGGGATTCTTGATCAGTCATTTCTCTGGGCCTCAAATTTCCATTATATAAAACAGAGTAACATATCCTTTCATCACTTCCTTGAACATACTGTAGCGAGAGACTAATTTGTGCCAGAGCTTAGCACTAGTGACTAAAATAAATGAAGCCTTAGGCCACATGAATTGTACTTTAACCTTTGTTTTTATCTATGGAAATGTAACCGGTAGATAAGGAAGTATAACTAAAACTTTAACTACAGGATATTCTGTAACAAAAGATAAGGAAATGTCTCGAGACACAGACAAAAAGGGTGCCTGGAGGCTGCGAGAGCAAATCAGAAAAAGAGAAGACCCTAGAGTCCATGAACAGGATTGGATGAGCAGAAGTGCCATCAAGAAATCAAACGACCTATAGAGACTATAAAATCCGGTAACAATCGACAGGCAGGGTCCCTCTTTGGAGGCACCCAGCTCAAGCTGTAACTACTATTGCATATTAAACATATTAGAAGAAGGAAGTCTGTCTGATTCTTTTATTAAAGCGGAACCAAGGGATGAGCCCTGTTGAGGTGGCATCCACATAATTCCTACCATGGTCTAGGTGGCGTCCGCATAATTCCTACCATGGTCTATGAGGCAGCTGCATGATTCCTACAACAATACTCTGTTTTATTTATGGAGCAGAGACTATTCTTGACTAAATACCAATTAACACAACAGTCCTCATCTTCTGCAATACTGATGCCTTGCTGCCCTAGTAAGTAGAAGTATTTTAGTTTTAAGGCTACCAACCATTTTGGTTACTGTCGTGGTTTCGGCTGAATTTACCAAAACCGGACCGACAGATGGCCCTTCCCCCCCCTTCCCCCCCCCTAAAAGAGGAGAGAGGAGGAGAAAGAGATAAGGAGATTCAGAAGTTTAGAATGAACTAAACTACTTTAATGAAGAATTAATATTAAAATAAAAATAAAGAAGAAAAATAATGAAATAGATACAATATATACAAAACCGTATCAAGCTCCCAGGATGACAGTCACATCACCGGCAGGCACTGGGGAAGTCCCAGACTGGACTCAGCGACGGATGGGAACTGGATTCCAGCTCTGGAGTCAGGAACACATGGATCGGGATCAAAGGCAGATGAACAGACAGAGTCCTCTCTGGACGTCGGCCATCGCAGGAAAGGGGGTTGACCCTTTGATCCCTCAGCCTTTATACTGAGCATGGGGCAGATGGGATGGAATACCCCAGTTGGTCAGGTTTGGGTCACCTGTCCTGTCCACTCCTCCCCACTGATGTGACCCCTCTACGTTTTTTCCGTTTCCGACCCTCTAAGGGGGCAAATAACGAAATTGGCTGACCTTGGTTGTTATGGCAATAAGTATAAGCAAGGGCCTCCCTGCATACCATTCCTTGGCATGGAGCACAAACATTGGGCTTATCATTCTGAGAACGAGCAGTTTTTTCCACGATATGCCGTTAATTTCAGAGAGTTAGAGGAGGCCTAGCTAGGATGTAAAGTTACAGAACAGAAAATTGGTTCTGTTTTACTTCAAACCGGGACAGTTACCTTCCCAGATATCTTGCATTCCCACTCTATTTTAGATACATAAGGAAACTTGGCCACACAAGAAACCCAACATCAAGGCAAATGCAAATAAGTTACTGTCACCAGGGGCTTATCAAAGTACTGGAGAGCAACAGAACACCCAAAAACTTCTTTGTGAGTATCCGTTGGTTTTTAACCATTGGATTCTGAAATAACATTGCCAACACATTTTGAAGATGGCTTCTCTTAGCACCTGAAAAAGTATCCCATTAGAGTTTTCAAACATGTATTCTTAACTGTTCTACCATGAATGATACCTAGACAATAATTTTAATTAAGACATTCAAAAGATGGAAAGGGCATCATGCAGATACACAACAGAAAAATGAGTGCTAGTTTAACATTTATTAGAAGCAAGGCCACTCGGACTACTCATCCACTGAAACTGGCACAGCAAGTATTTCCCTTCTGATTTCTCCAAGTCTTTTTTAATTTGTACATTTTGGAGTATGCAATTTTGCATTAGAATGAAAAAAATATGTGCAATTTCACAGTGCAAGTGCAGTATGAAACATCCTTAAAGCAGACAGGATACTTGTTAACTCCAATAAAACCTTCCTAAACACTGCTTCCTCTTTGCTCCTTTGAGAAAGCAGTGAAGAAATTTACATTTACAGCTTAGTTCTTCTATCTAAAATATCCCTTTAACTTTTTCTTTTCTCTTTTTATGGCAGACATAAATTTTTTCACCAAATTGTCAAATCACAGATATTTTCTGTGCTACTGATAAGATAGGGATAAGAGTGTCTTCACAAACAGGTGATAAAATAGGGATAAGAGTGTCTCCACAAACAGGGAAGTTAATTGCAATTGCCGGAGTGAGATAGCCAAAAGAATAGGAGAAACTGCAGGACTGAGATAACCGAAAAATAGGGGAATTAACTGAAAATGCAGAAGTTAGGCAATTATAAAACCGCAAAAGTTAAACTTTTATGTAATAGGCGCATCGAGAAGTCTGTACCTTCCAAGTACCTCAGCCAATGGGGAAAGGAAGAGGGTTACATGCGGTCGGGGAATTAGGATAAAATGGAGGCTGCGTCCTCCGGAAAATCGAGAGACCCCACAGGGGAATGCCCCAGTGGACTCTCCCTTTATTCGAATAAAGTCTTTGCAGGACTTCTCTGTCTCCTTTGTGAACATCGACCTCTGGCTACGGGATTTTCTGCACACTACCTATACAAATTGGCCTTATTTCTAGCAAGTCATAAAACAATTAATGCTGAAATCCTGTTCCTCTTTGACATCCCAGCCTACCAGCAGGGCTTCGAGGAAATCCTCTAGTGCTTCTCTTGGGATACTGATTGAGAAGCACTTCCAAAAAAACATAGATGGAAGATAAAATGTTCAAACAGGTATGCATCAAAATCTTTGTTAGGTCCCGGTCCGATTTTTGGTCCGGGAGGGGGTTCGAAATGATTCCGGGGGCGCGATTAAGACACAAACGAGGTCAGATGCCGTTTACTATAGTTTTCCTATTGTTACCTAAAAATGACGCTAAATGGCGACAGAGAAAAGGCAGAGGTATAGGAAAGGAGGAAAGGAGAAGCAGAATTTCGGAGAGCTGCAAGAAATAGTATATCACCACCACGGTCGGTCCACACGACGGCTCAACGATCCTCTGGAGTCAACAGCGTCCCATTGATCCGCGATTCTCAGGCCTTCGCAATGGTGAGGGTCGATGGTGGTGAGGGGTCCCCAATTGCAGTGGGGTATAGCAGTAATTTATAGTTCCTGTTGACTTGTAGTTTGATCAATCAATGTGACAGTTACCTGTGCTCATCCAATCATTGTCCGACATGGTTGCTGCATGAGCCCCCCTTGCCTCTGCTGCACAAGCAGTGCTGGGCCTTGCAAGGCAGGCCAGTTTTCGGGGCAGAGGGTACAGTTGTTTTGAGAACCAAGGACATATACATTCTTTGTTATCGGTACACTGGTGACAGAAGTCTTGCGGCAAGCGAGCTTTGAGGCATCTTGTCTTTCTGTCGGGTTCTTACAATCTTAACACTGGGATGATTATGTTTGAAGGAGAAGTCATATGGATGCTCTTCAACCCCGACACTGAAATCAATACACTGTATGATTTCCCTTAGTCTTGTGCCATCTTCATCAATTAAAAATAAAAATACAAGTTCTCTTTTATGGAGAAAGTTCTCTGCTTTACTAGACCAGCTTCCCTTATTTTGTTGCAATTTAGTAAGACCGAATTGTAATTCAGCTGCTTGAATACATAAATATCAGCTAGATTAAATTACTTTTGATCCAACTAAGAAAAATTTTCCAAGCTTGTTAGCTCATATTGTTGTCCCAAATCTGGGTTCTTTTAACCCAGTGTGCAAGGAGCCGATATACATGCAGAGGTGAGATATTTGTTTATTTCATTTCTGCGCAGAGATGGGTATTAAGTGGTTCATCCACAAAGCTAGAACAACTCAGTTGGCACACGGTAGGCATTTATACCTTTCGGGCAACAGTTAAGCAAGAGTTATCAGTACTTTCTACAGTTACAAGTAGCCATCCTCATTCCCATTGGATTCCCATTGCCTCCTCTCTACTTAAAGTCACAGCATCCTCTCTTTTCACTATGCATGCTCCATGAGGAGGGGGCTTTTGTTAGTAGGGGGCTTTCCCTACTCGAGGGCAGTTTTTTTACTATGTTAATTAGGATAGTTCAAGTGACTTCTGCTTTGGTCTTGTTAGCAGTTCTGTCCCCCTTGAGCTTATCTTGGTATTCCCTTATTTTGGCTAATTTATGGTATGCTCCTGTTCTTTCTCCAGGGCCACATCTTGCTAACTATTTACAGTGGTTAATTGTACCCTTTTCTTCTACTATTTCTCCAAAATATATCAATACATTAAACAAAAATGGTTTTTGAGCAAAGACTGGAAACAGACAAAATACAATAGATCAAGTGAACACTACCTTTCAGAAGGCAGAGATACAGACAACTTTAAAAAGCAGAAGTAAAAGTGCTTCCAGCTGTTCCACCTGCCTATGAATTCACATCAGTTTTTGTGATTTTGAAAGCACATTTTCCTGTTTAAACATTCCTGCAATATTCCACAAACTTCTGCAAAGAACATACTCCTTTAAAGAGTCTTTTAAGTAACAGCTGTGATGCAGAATCAACAAAATTAAAGCATTGTTCAATAAAGTTAGTAGAGCAAGACAGGAACTTAAAAACAGGAGCTTAGGAACGGGAACCGAAACATATTGCAAGCCAAAGAAGAACCATATAAGGCTAGACAGACTGAGTTTTGAGGTTTCTTTAACATTTTGACACCCCGGATGGGACCATTACCGGTAAGAATTAAACAATATCCTCTAAGGATAGAAGCCAGACGTGGGCTAGTACCAATAACTCATAGAATCATAGAATCATAGAATGGTTAGAGTTGGAAGGGACCTTAAAGATCATCGAGTTCCAACCCCCCCTGCCATGGGCAGGGACATCTCCCACTAGACCAGGTTGCTCAAAGCCCCATCCGGCCTGGCCTTGAACACCTCCAGGGATGGGGCATCCACAACTTCTCTGGGCAGCCTGTTCCAGTGCTTCACCACCCTCACAGTAAAGAATTTCTTCCCAATATCTAATCTAAATCTCCCCTCCTTCAATTTAAAACCATTACCCCTCATCCTATCGCTACACTCCCTGAAAAAGAGTCCCTCTCCAGCTCTCCTGTAGGCCCCCTTCAGATACCGGAAGGCTGCTATAAGGTCTTCCCAGAGCCTTCTCTTCTCCAGGCTGAACAGCCACAACTCTCTCAGCCTGTCTTCATAGGAGAGGTGCTCCAGCCCTCTGATCATTTTCGTGGCCCTCCGCTGGACCCGTTCCGACAGGTCCATGTCCTTCCTGTGCTGAGGACTCCAGATCTGGATGCAGTACTCCAGGTGGGGTCTCACGAGAGCAGAGTAGAGGGGTAGAGCTAGGGTTCTTTAGATGTAGCCCAGGATGCGGTTGGCTTTTTAGGCTGCCAGCGCGCACTGCCGGCTCATGTTGAGCTTCTCATCCACGAGCACTCCCAAGTCTTTCTCCTCAGGCCCGCTCTCCAGCCATTCTCCGCCCAACCGGTATTTGTGCCTGGGATTGCCATGTCCCAGGTGCAGGACCCTGCACTTGGCCTGGTTGAACTTCATGGGGTTTGCACAGGCCCACCTCTCAAGCCTGTCCAGGTCCCTCTGGATGGCATCCCTTCCCCCCAGCGTGTCGACCGCGCCACACAGCTTGGTGTCGTCGGCAAACTTGCTGCGGGTGCACTCAATCCCACTGTCCACGTCTCCAAGAAAGATGTTGAACAGCACTGGTCCCAGTACCGACCCCTGAGGAACGCCACTCGTCACTGGCCGCCACTTGGACATTGAGCCGTTGACCGCAACCCTTTGAGTGCGGCCATCCAGCCAGTTCCTTATCCACCGAGTGGTCCGCCCGTCAAATCCATGACTTTCCAATTTTGAGACCAGGATGTTGTGCGGGATAGTGTCAAACGCTTTGCATAATGGGATGAAGATTAATAAGGCCAAGTGCCGGGTCCTGCATTTCGGTCACAACAATCCCGAGGCAACGCTACAGGCTTGGGGAAGAGTGGCTGGAAAGCTGCCCAGCAGAAAAGGACCTGGGGGTGTTGGTCGACTGTCAGCTGAACATGAGCCAGCAGTGTGCCCAGGTGGCCAAGAAGGCCAACGGCATCCTGGCCTGTATCAGGAATAGCGTGGCCAGCGGGAGTAGGGAAGTGATGGTGCCTCTGTACTCGGCCCTGGTGAGGCCTCACCTCGAGTACTGTGTTCAGTTCTGGGCCTCTCACTACAGGAAGGACATTGAAGTGCTGGAGCGTGTCCAGAGGAGAGCCACCAAGCTGGTGAGGGGTCTAGAGAGCAAGTCATATGAGGAGAGGCTGAGGGAACTGGGCATGTTTAGTTTGGAGAAGAGGAGGCTGAGGGGGGACCTCATTGCCCTCTACAACTGCCTGAAAGGAGGTTGTGGAGAGGTGGGTGTTGGCCTCTTCTCCCAAGGGAATAATGACAGGACCAGAGGAAATGGTCTGAAGTTGGGGCAGGGGAGGTTTAGATTAGATATTAGGAAGAATTACTTTCCTGTGAGGGTGGTCAGGCACTGGAACAGCCTGCCCAGGGAGGTGGTGGAGTCACCATCCCTGGAGGTATTTAAGAAACGTGTAGACATGGCACTTCGGGGCATGCTCTAGTGCCCGAGATTGTTGGTTTGTGTCTGTTTGTGGTGGGTGTGGGGTGTGGTTGTGGGTGGTTTTGGGTTTGGTTTCTTTTTGTTTGTTTGTTTGCTTTTTTTTTTTTTTTTTTTTTTTTTGTGTGTGGTTGGACTCGATGATCTCAAAGGTCCCTTCCAACCATAAAGATTCTGTGATTCTGTGATAAGTCCAGGTAGATGAAGTCTGTTGCTCTGCCCTTGTCTACCAGTGCTGTGGCAATATCGTAGAAGGCCACCAAATTTGTTCAGGCACGACTCGCCCTTGGTGAAGCCATGTTGGCTGTCACCAATCACCTCCTTATTTTCCACGTGCCTTAGCAGAGATTCCAGGAGGATCTGCTCCATGATCTTGCCGGGCACAGAGGTGAGACTGACCGGCCTGTAGTTCCCCGGGTCTTCCTTTTTTCCCTTTTTGAAAATGGGGGTTATGTTTCCCCTTTTCCAGTCAGCGGGAACTTCACCAGATTGCCACGACTTCTCAAATAGGGTGGAAAGCGGCTTAGCAACTTTGTCTGCCACCTC